>NC_137738.1:84169470-85525341 GCF_963264785.1 Psittacula echo | reverse complement strand
GAAACTAATTAGGAATAAAGTGCTCTCAGCCAGCAATTGCAGTTTTCTTAGCAGGGAAATATGATAGCAGTGGGTTTCAAACCCTTGCTGGAACAGAAAACTTAATAACTCTTAGTGGAATTGCTACCCATTAAAACAACCTTTATTCTCAGTAAGTTCTTGCTCATGTCAAACTTAGAAATTCATTTGTAGTTCACTTGTCTATTTTTGAGTTTGGGGGGGGAACATATGTTTGTTTTGGTTGTTTTGTTTGTTTGGTTAGGGATTTTTTTTGTTAATCTTTGCACTGTCACTGAAATAATAAATCAAGATTATTTACTATTGAAAATTCTGCATCTTTACTGAAAATAATTAAATAAGAGTTATTTTTAGGGCTTTTAATTTAAATGTTTATTAGCCTAATTATGGTAGTAAAAGGTAGGACATTCTCCAAATGTTCACAGAATTCTAAAACGACTATGTTATAACACTATGCTATACTGTTCTTGGTAAATAGGTAGGTTTTGAATAAGGAAGTTTGTTTTACAGACTATCCAATAAGTTTTCATCAATATTCAAAGTTCCAAAAATCTTCCAGTCGGCAGTTACCCTTCCAGTCTTTTTCTTTATGGCTTGAATAAATTAAGACTTTATTTTTTTGTTGCCTTTCCAGGCATTAGTTATGATCTTAAATGTGAAAAGTTTCAATGTAAAATATTCATAGGGTTACACAGTCATTTGCTGCTATTTCTGTAAAGTTTCTAAGTACTCTGGTAAGGCACATTTGTCTAGTAACATTTAAGCTTCATTAGCTCGTGAGATAATTTACATTATGAATATCAAATTCATGCAAGGTTTCATTCTTGCAGCTGTATCTTTGATGGCAAGTCAGATAGCTAAGTATAGAAGGGTTCTATTTTCCCCAAACTAGACAAAATACATGTCAAAAAAATTGACAATGAATTGACAAAAATCAATTAGTTGATTTACTTATTTATTTGATAATGATTTTGCTTACTGATTTGTAATTTGCTAATGTTATATCTGACAACAGAATTAATTTCCTATAAGTAGTAAAAAGGCTTTCCATTCAATTTTCATCTGGGTAGCAAAGCCTTCATTTTAACAAAAACCCCAAAACTTTATTACAAAAGGGAGATTATTACACTATTATTAACATCCCAAAGTATAACAATTTTCATGAAATGTAGTAAAACTATACAATTTTCTAAACCTGCCAGGAAAGCTCTATAAACTTCCAAAGAAAGCTCTATAAACTTCCAAAGAAAGCAAAGAGACATTGCCTCTCTTTTACCAAAATTAGCATGCTTTATGGTAACATTGTTTTGAAATTGAAACATTTAGGGAAGAGAGACAACCTTTCTTTAATAATTGTCTGCTGTAGTTTAAAAATTGTATGTGAATCAGAATTCTCCATTCAAAAGTCAGGGTTAACTCCAAGCTCTTTAATTTCATTGCAGTTCAATTTGTACATAAAGCTCTAGAATTCTGTTACTGGAATATGTGAGTGCAGCTGTCTAAAATTCACTAAATTTAGTTCTTAAACTAGACCATATGCCATAAAAGCCTGTTTCCCATTAAGTTTCTCAGAAATATAGTGGTCATACTGTTAAGGTCATAGTCAGTCATCCAAACATCTGCAATTTCACTCAACACATTGCCTTTCATAAAATTAAAATTCTCCATCTTACAACCAAGACGGCTTTTTGCTTTCACTGCATTTGGGAAGACATCCCTGGGCAAATAAATGTAAACTTCTAATTAATATATTAAGTCTTTGGGGGGCGGGGGGGGGGAACCCCACAAAAAAAAAAACCAGCAACTTAAAATTTGGGAACTTCCTACTAAATGCAATGAAAGCAAACAAGCCTTTGTTGTTGCAAGAGGTAACATGGTAACTTTATGAAAGCTGTTTAAACAGTTCTCATTCTTCTCTGGTATTGGTCATTCTCTCTTTCATCCCTGACCTTAACGCATTTACATCCAGAAAACAAAACAGGCCTGGAAAAAGGATATTGTAAACTAAATATACAAACTCTTTTCATGTTCTCCCATACATTACATTTCATGCCTCTAATCATATTTACAAAAACTTCTATGCATGTGTTAGTTTTCATTCACATTTCTTGACAAATATGTTACCAGAACTTTAGCAGTTCAGTGACCAGTGTATATACAAAACATATAATTTTATTTATATATCATGGTGGAATTCTTTCTCTAACGTGATTCACATTGGATTTACTTAATCTACCCACAATTTTGTTGTCCAGACATCCAATCTTGTAAGAATCCTCAGCAGTTCTCCAGTCATACTGTTTTTAGTACTCTGAATAACAGTATTATTAGTCTAATTTTCTCCTTTTTAAGATAATTTCTTAACATGCTGAACAGTTTTGAACATAACAGATTTCTGTAGAACACCCAGAATTCCACTGTGAGCCTTTTATCATCTATTAATTAAGTTTTTAATCATGCAATGTCCTTCCTCGTATTAAAAAGATGCTTAGCTTTTTAATAGCCCTTTACAGGGTGAGGTACAAAACCCAGGTAAATTATATTCAACACATTTCTATGCTTTCTGACACCATCAAAGAATTTCAATAGGTTTCTGAGATAGGATTTCTTTTACAAAAGCCATGCCAACACTTCTTTGGCTTCCACCAGTGCTACACTTCATTATAGTTTTTGTACTATGCATCCAGTATGCATTTCTTTAGATCTCTACAAAAGATTTTTATATGTTTCCTGAAGTGCACAGGTATCAAGACAGTTTTAAAAGAACAATTACAGTTACACACCATATTCAATTGTTCAGCCAACTCATCTTTGTACTCATCCAGGACTCCAGTCACCAGAACTAGTCATGTAGCTCTGGTGACTCACTTCATATAGGCCACCTCCCCTATCAGTGGCACTTCCGTCTGAGACAGATATTGCAGTGAGTTCCTCAAAATGAAGAATGTTGCAAATGGTATGTTTACATGGGTGCAAGAGGGAAACAAACCAACCAATGGAAGTGATACATGCAAAAACCCACTGAGCATTAAGTGATATTAAAAATATCACTTTTCAGTTCAGGAATGTTCTGACTTGCAAACTAGAGAAGTAAATATCAAATACATTTATCTGATCCTCACACTCTTCACTAGGATTCTGCATATTTGTTCCCGTGAGTGACATAGTATCAAGATAGATGGATTTTTTATTTGAACCACTTGAGTCACTTATACATTCTTCTGCCCTTCTCTCCATTAACTTACATCCCTTTTCATTTCTGCTCTTAGAAACAGAAGGGTGAATGATACTGGAAAACTTTGCTCATCATTGTTGACTTCACGTGAAGGTGAAACTAGACACAGGTTATTGCCTCTCCTCTCATATTGCCTGTATAATAGAAGTCACTGCAGTCCAGGTGCTGTCTTTTGTACTGCCCTTTGCATTTTTTGTCAAATGGAGTATTCAGTGTGAGACTGGTATCTAGATCAAACACTGAAACAAATGGTTATTTTTTAATTCTTTTACAAAGATGCTTGAAGGGTGAAGATTTTTTTTTTAATTTTATTTTCTTTTTTTAAGCACTTTCTTTAAAAAAAAATAATCTTGTACGGTTAGACAAAAGTACTAGTTGAGGTCACAATAGTTACAAAAGGATTAAACAAGCTGCAGTTCACATTCCTTGTGTGTAAATGCACTTTCACTGCTTCATGACTCCACATAAGAGGCAGACTAGGCTGAAAATTACTCTTTCTGACAAAAGATTATTATTCCAAAAGAAGCTTACGCACTACGCAGGGACATAATCCCAGTCCATTCTAGTAGCTCTAATTTAGGTCCACACTGAGGTAATGTTTTTGCAAATTAACTGGAATGGTAATTTCAGTTAGATACTTTGAAATTAAGTTTAAAACTCTGCCTTTAACAATGTTCTGATGTCTGGAGATCTTTTTCTTTCTTGTTTTTATCTCACTGTCAGTACTCATAGTGACACCTGAAGCATCAGAACAAATAAAATCTTGATATCCCTATGTTGGCGTATTCTCACCTGTCAAAAGTGATCTTAATGGAATGTCCTGGTCTCGCTTCAATCACCCATTCACAATTAAGTGAGTCCTTATAATATCCTGGCCACCCTGGTGGTAAGATAAAACCACTTGATGCTGTCAAATGTCCACCACATGGGGCTGAAAGAAAAAAAAAAAACATGTATATTTGTATCCTACCAAGTATTTCTAATGCAATATTATATATCCAAAGAACTTAAAAAAATGAATCAAAAATAAGTTTCATAGAATCGTAGCATGGTTTGAGTTGGAAGGGACCTTAAAGATCATTTAGCTCTAACCCCTCCCTGCCACAGGCAGGGATATCTTTCATTAGATCATGTTGCTCATGACCTGCCCTTGAAGGTTTAATATGCAACACAACTAAAATTTCTACATTATGTTATGAGCACTTCGTTTCCTTCAGAATCTTAAGTCTTGCAATGTGTCTTAATATAGCTTATTACTCTACATATCTTAATATGTAGAAAGGGGTTTCTGTAGAAAGCCAACTGTATCCTGGGATGCATCAAAAGGAGCATGGCCAGCAGGTGATCCTGCCCCTCTACTCTGCTCTCCTGAGACCTCACTTGGAGTATTGTGTACAGTGTCCTCAACACTGATGTCTTCAACATAAAAAGGACATGGAACTGTTGGAACAAATCCAGAGGAGGGCTACAACGATGATCAGGGGGCTGAAGCACCTTCCATATGAAGACAGGCTGAGAAAGTTGGGGCTGTTCAGCCTGGAGAAGAGAAGGCTGCGTGGAGACCTCATAGCAGCCTTCCAGTATCTGAAGGGGGCCTACAAGGATGCTGGGGATGTAGTGACCTGTAGTGACAGGACAAGGGACAATGGGTTCAAACTTAAACAGGGGAAGTTTAGATTGGATATAAGGAGGAAGTTCCTTATTGTGAGGGTGGTGACGCACTGGAATGGGTTGCCTGAGGAAATTGTGAATGCTCCATATCTGGTTGTGATCAAAGCCAGGCTGGACAGAGCCTTGGGTGACATGGTTTAGTGTGAGGTATCCCTGCCCATGGCAGGGGGGTTGGAACTTGATGATCTTAAGGTCCTTTCCAACCCTAAATATTCTATGATTCTATGATTTTATGATACAGTTAATTATTTTTATTGTATTGTGCCATCTTATGTTTAAACAGAATTTCTTGTATTTCAGTTTGTGTTCATTGACTCCTGTCCTGTCAGTGGACACCACTGAGAAGTATCTGGCTCCATATTTTTCACACCATCCCGTCTGGCATTTATACGCAATGACAAGATCCCTCCCATGTCCTGAGCCTTTTCTTCTCCAGTCTAGACAACCCGAGTTCTCTTAACCTCTTCTTGTAAGACAGATGCTCCAAGTCCTTAATCACCTTTGTGACTCCGCACTAGACTCAATGCAGTATGTCCACATCTCTCTTGTACTGGAGATCCCAGGACTGCACACA
Source organism: Psittacula echo (assembly GCF_963264785.1). NCBI lineage: Eukaryota > Metazoa > Chordata > Aves > Psittaciformes > Psittacidae > Psittacula > Psittacula echo. The sequence goes on along the minus strand of NC_137738.1, from coordinate 85,519,843 downwards.
ACATTTCTGACATATCCTCATCAGTGCTGAATAGAGGGCAAGGACCTGTCCTTTCCTCTCAGCCTGATTCTTTAGCTTCTCTGTCAAGGTCCCTCAGAACAGCAGCACAAACACAGGGTGTATCAGTCCTCCCAGTCTTAGACCATCTGCAGACTTGCTTCAGTTCACTCTGTCCCAGCATTCAGATCATTACTGAAGATTTTAAACAGTACTGGACCCAGTATTGACTCCTGGGGTATGCCACTGTGGACTAGCTGTACTTTACGCCACAGACCACAATACTATAAGCACAACTGTTCTGTCAGTTTTCAGTCCACCTCATTGTCCACTTCCCTAGACCATATTTCATAAGTTTGCGTATGAGAATATTATACAATACAGTGTCAAACACGTCACAAAAACTGAGATTAAAAATACCCACTACCCTCCCTTCATCCATCAGGTCAGTCATCTTATCACAGAAGGCTATCACATTGGTCAGGCATGACTTCCCCTTCATAAATCCATGCTGACTGCTCCCAGTCACCATCCTGTTCTTCATTGTTTGGAAACAGTTTCAAGGAATATTGCTGCACCACCTTTCCCAGCCTGTAAGTTCTGAGGAACCTGTAAGTTCCTCAGAAACTCCTTTCCTTTCTTGAAGATCAGAATTTGCTTTCTTCCAGTTCTCAGGAGCCTTTCTAGGTTAAATGACCTTCCCAAGATAATTGAGCACTGCCTTGCAATGTCATTGACTGTCTTCCTCACCATTCTTGGCTGCATCCCATTAGTTCCATTCCTATTAGGCCCATTCCTGTATGTCAGATTTGTTTAAATGTTCTCTAAATTGATCTTCCTCCATAAAGGGAAAAAAGTATTGCAACAGGGCTATGAAAGTAACAAGGCTAGACAGGAGCATTTTTCAGAGCGGGATCAGAGGTCTTTAGAGCAGGATTAAACAACAGCAGAACTGACTGGACAAATTTTAGGAAACATAAGTCCCTTAAAAGATTAAGCTGTCATAGCAGAGGGCTTTGGGATGTTATATTTTACCAAAGGCTATTGAGCAGTTTAAACCAGGAACACTTTCAAGGTCAGGTAAATCTATCTTATATATCATTTGTATTACCCTCAAGTAGTCAGTGGTATCATTATCAGTAAATTCCACATTGCAGTACAGGAAATCTTGTTACTTTTTTTCTGTTTGTCTAAGTAGTGACAAGCAAACCTATTATGCCATGTGGAAATGAATAGTAACATGAATTTGTGATTAGTAAATTAATATTCCTAGTTTTGATTCAATGCTTTTAATTTTTAAAAAATGAACTCAGATAGGTTAGTTGATTTCACTCATAACTTCCACTTGTCTCTGGAAAGTATTTAAAGATTTAAGAAAGTGGGGAAAAAAAGCAACCCACCAAACATGAAAAATACAGATCGAATTGCCTGTGGAGCAAAGTGATTGGCCCTGAAAATGACATTTACATTACATGTGCACAGTTAATGAAGAATTAAGATTATTCCATGGTGGTTCTTTAAATTAAATTTTGTCATATTAAAAACAAGAACAGTTTTTTGCTAAAACAAAACCCAGAAAACTCAGACAACTAGAAGCAAACTAAATTATCTCTACACTAACTAGGAAGGCTGCTTCACACGCACTATTTCTACCAGGCCGCTAATGTGTTTTTTTCGGTACCTGTAAATTTTATTAGAAATGCACTGTCTTATGAGGACTGAGTTGTCAGATTGCTTAAATAACAAAAATCATGAAACTGATGTGATCCAGATCCTTAAGTAACTCCAATGACACTGAAAATAAAAGAGGTGTGAGATTTACACCAATTAGGAGCTTTGGATTAGTGTATTCAAAAAAAGTATCATTTAATTGAGTGTCTGACTATGTATCTATTGCTTACTAAAAGATACATGATTGTTTGAACGTAACTTTAAAAGACACACTATAGTAGTTCATTAAATACATTCATGTCTTGCCTTACAAGCCATCACTGTTAAACATCAAGAAATCAGCTTACTCTTTTCCTTTTTCTCATTGTATTTCATTGGATCTAAAGCAATCTCTAATCCTAATTATAGCTCATCTTAGTGTGTTTATTCACCTAGGCAAGAACAAGCAAACAAATTTGGAACTTTTGGGGAATATAATGAATATTAAACATAGCTCTATATCTTATATTATCACTATATTTCTCAGGAAAGACTGTACTTAAGGTTAATATGTTACATACAGAAATTCAGGTATACTTTCATTTTGACAAAATTAAAGGTGAATTTTTTTTTAAAAAAAGGCTTTAAAATAGAAGCTTTACTTCAAGTTTCTATGTGGTAGATAATTAAGTTCTTCAGTATGCTAAGTGAAAACCGTTGTAACAGCTATAACTCATAACTGAGTAATGACGGTAACAACCAGAACTTGAAAAGAATAGCAACCAGATTTTTAGAATGTTAATTTATTCCAAGAATATAAAAGCAAGCTATCTTGTTTCTATTATTGCTCTCTCATCTGCCTGGAAGAGTGTTAAAATAAGATTAATTCATAACTTCAGCTAAAGCAGTCTTATTTATGTGCGAAATGTAAAAAGTAAGCTAAATTTAAAGTTTCATTATTCAAACTGTAGGTGCAAAGTAAAGATTGTGCCCTTACCTTCACAACGTGGGACAGTAGAGCTCCATACTACATTTCCATCTTGCATAATACATGTTATGGATTCAGAGCCTTGGGTTTTCACAAAACCATCATCACAGTGAAAGGAAACAGAACTTCCCAGGAGAAACCTGTCTCCAAAACGCCTCCCATTTATAGGAATGCCTGGATCATGGCACTCATTCTGACCAAAGGCTAACAAAAACATAGTAGCAATAATAATAGTAGTAAGAATGACAATATCAATAATAATAAACGTAATAACAATCACAACAATCACTCCTCTAAACTTTGTCTTTTTTTTTTTTTTGAAGGGAGAATAACCTTTCTATTGTGATGTAAGAAAACATAACACATAATACAATATAACTGAAAGTATATAAACTCCTCAAGTAAAAGTCAGATTTAAATCCAATGACATTCACACTAATGCAACATAGTTCTAATTTGGAAGCTTACTTGTTATTTCTGGCTTAAGTTCACAAGAACACTGCTTAAATTTCCATCTAGACAAAATCCTACTGTTTGCCTCTAACATAACAAGGAGTATGGTTTAGCACTGCAACTAATCTGGCAGAAATAGAGACTACTGCTAAAAGACTAAGGCCAGAGTGGAAAGGTATTCACAAATTTTTATGTGTTAAATCACAAGTGGTGTTCCCCAGGACCCAGAACTAGGGCCAGTTCTGTTAATATCATTATCAACGATCTGGATGAGGTGATCATGCTCAGTAAGCCTGCAGATGAAAGCAAGAAGGGTAGGAGTGTTGATCTGCTTGAGGGTAGGAAGGCCCTTCAGAGGGAACTGCATAGGCTGAAACAATGGACTGAGGCTGGTTGTATGAGGTTCAACAAGGCACAGTGGTGGGTCCTACACTTGGGTCACAGCAACCACATGCAACACTACAGGCTTGGGGAAGGGTGGCTGGAAAGCTGCCCAATGGAAAAGGACTTTGGGGTCTTGGTCGGCAGCTGGCTGATAATGAATCAGTTTGAGTCCAGGTGGCCAAATGTCATGGCAAACAGCTTCCTGGTCTGTATCAGAAAGAGCAGTGCCAGCAGGGCCAGGAAAGTTATTGTCTCCTGCACTCAGCACTGGTGAGGCCAGATGCTGAATCCTGTGTTCAGTTCTGGGCCACTCACTACAAGAAAGATACTGAGTTACTGAGCTGCTGGAGGAGGTTCAAAGAAAAGCAATGAAGCTGGTGAAGGGTCTGGAGAACAAATCCCCAGATGCACTTAAAAGACCTGTAGTTGTGGCACTTAGGGACATGAGTTAGCTGTAGACTTGACAGTGCTATCTTTACAGGTGATCTTAAAGGCCTTTCCAGCCTAAGCAGTTCTATGATTCTAATATGCCAGGAGTACAAGGAGGCACCAAGTGTGGTCACAACACCAAGCCTGTCAGAATTCAAGGAGTGTCTGGATGATGCTGTTAGTCATATAGTTTAGTTTTAGATAGTCCTGCAAGCAGCAGGGAGTGGAACTCAATTGTCTTTATGGGTCTCCACCAACTTGAGAGCCGCTATAATTCTAAGAATTTGTAAGTGTCATTGTGGTTTATCTGCTGAATTGCTGATATAAATCTTAAATCTACAGTTCACTGACTGTTAGTTATGTTTCATTTTTAAATCAATAAACTTCTTTAATCCTGATTTGATTCAAACTGTAAAAGTGGCACACTTCAGGAGGTCCAGAAGTACTAGCACTTTAGCTGAACTTAAACTAAATACTTCCTACTAACATTAAGGATTCATAAATAATAGACACTGCCATTTGCAATCTCAGTTTCCTATTATGGAAGCATATATGCTGTTTGGATAATTTTAGCACATAAAGTATGCATCAAACTTAGTGGTAACACCTAATAGGAAAAGTGTGGTGGAAAGGTCTTTTGTGATTATCAAGGCAATTAGGATTCTCAGAGAGTTTGATCCATGAGTATTATGGCTCTGCACAATTCATCTTCAAATAGAAATAGCAAATATTTTCTTACTACAGTCCATCTTTACTTAAGTAGAACAGCATATGGAAAAAGGGATCTGAACAATCTCAGACAGAAGCAGACCTAGAATTCAGGACTCACTTTTTCTGGTAAATATTGTAATCTCTATAGTCTCAGTTAAAGTGAGGATCTCCCTGTTCTATTACTTTTCAGAGGACAGTAATTATCCCTTTCTCTGAAAGCAAAGGAACAATTTAGTTACCTAAGGCTTAAATAAGGTTTCAAACCATGAATTCCAGTTTTATATGGGGCATCTTTTTAATAATACAAAGAAGCATCTTGACTCTGAACACTGTTAATTACCTTAATTGACACAAGACAGGAAAAATGCAAGATGTGACCAAAACAACTTTATTGTCAATTAATTCTTCTATAAGCTTAGAAGATAATTTCTTCAACTACCAAGAAAATCTCCATATAAGTAATGTCTTCGAATTACTAGTAAGAGTTCTAGGAGAGTTAGCAGTTTGTGGCAAACGTAATAATGCTTTCCATATGACTACAATGCTACTTGAGTTGACAGTATTGTTAAGTAATATCCTTTCATATAAACAAAACAACAGATGGCCATCTGTAGCCAAGCATTTTTTAGCCTAATTTCCCAAATGGGAAAGACTTCTGCTTGCAGTAGCTCTCAGCGTTCCAATATCTGAAGGGAACCTATAAGGATGTGGGAGAAGGCCTCAATCAAGGACTGTAGCAATAGGACAATGGGCAATGGCTTCGAACTTAAATAGGGGAAGTTCAGGTTAGATATATGGAAGAAAATCTTTACTGTGAGGGTGGTGAGGCACTGGAACAGGTTGCCCAGGGAGGCTGTGAATGCTCCATCCTTGGCGGTGTTCAAGGCCAGGTTGGACAAAACCTTGGGCAACATGGTCTAGTGGTAGGTGTCTCTGCCCATGGCAGGGGAGTTGGAACTAGATGACCATAAGGTCCTTTCCAACCCTAACCATTCTATCATTCTATGACTGCTAGGTCCACATTCAACAACATTTGAACTTGTTGACCAGTTGCAACTAATTTTTTTTATATTTGAGAATAACATTGTTAAAGATATTACATTTTTAAAATTCCTGAAGAATCTGGAGCTGGAGAGAAAAATGATTCTGATTAGTAATCATAGAATCATAGAATAGTTAGGGTTGGAAAGGACCTTAAGATCATCTAGTTCCAGCCCCCCTGCCATGGGCAGGGACACCCCACACTAAACCATGTTACCCAAGGCCTCATCCAGCCTGGCCTTGAACACCACCAAGGATGAAGTATTCACAACCTTCCTGGGCAACCCATTCCAGTGCATCACCACCCTAACAGTAAGGAACTTCCTCCTTATATCCAATCTAAACTTCCCCTGTTTAAGTTTGAACCCGTTACCCCTTGTCCTGTCACTACAGTCCCTGATGTAATCTCCTATAGGAAATAATTCTGCTTGAAATCAGCTATGTTCTAAGATGCTAGAAAAACCACAGAGGTAACTATTATGTATAAACCAAAAAAGATATATATATATACACACTTAGGTGTCTGCATTCCTAGATACCATACCATCTAACTGGAAGATAAAATGCAAAAGTAAAGCAGGTTCCCAGAGCTATTTATTTGCAATGATATTCTAGTTGCTTTTTATACTTCTATGCTTTTCAGATTAACATCTCCATTTTGGGGATCTAAGATCAACACCTTTGTGAATTTATTCCTGCTGGTTTCATGGAGAAGGATATTAAATCACTCGCAACAGATGCCTCGATCTGAATGATCTGTGCTTTAGTTATGTGCTCTGTATTTATGCAGTGTCAACTAAAAAGGCCCTTAAATAATAAAAGGAATTCCTCAGCACTATTACAATAAAAATAAATAAATTATAAAGATTTAGGTAAGCTAATGAACATTAGGAAGACAGCTGAAAGCAGTGCAATTATACAAGCATTACAGTTTACTTCTGTATTATAAATAAAAACATTTTTTATCTGTCATTATTATGAAGAAAGACAGCTTGATTTTAAGACTAGGTATAAAATAAAAGCAAAGGCTCTTACTTGTGTAAGTGATATTAAATCCTCTTCCAGTGGTAGAATGATCTGACTGAAATTCAAGCCTTACGATGTGTCCACTGCTAGCCAACTGGGAAGGGACTTCATTGCCAGAAAAAGTGCCAAGAGGTGGTAAATCTGAAATCCCATCATCTTTCACTGTAAGGTAGTCAAATTGAGGTTCTACATCAAAGTCATTGAAAATCAGGTGGATTCTGCTTCCCGGCTCTGAGATAATTAACCAAACACAGTTCATATTGTTCCCATACTCCTCAGGATAATTTGGAGAAAGAATAATTCCAGACGGTGTGGTGAAGTTGAAGAAACAAGAGACTGAAAAAACAACAATAGATTCTTAAAATGCTATCCACAAATATTATAAATGCTTTTTTTTTTTTTTTTTTATTGTGGAAAGAATGCTTTTGAAGCCTGGATGTCAAAACTACTACACATGCAAGCTGGAAATGTTTAAGACTGTCAGAACATTTCTTTAATATAATGTGACAGCCTTGAATGTTTTTATTTCCCCAAGTGAGGCTACGTAACTACACCTGAGCCTGCAAAAGATATGAGAAGCATGTAGAGAATGCCAAAGCAGGAAAGCAAAAGTAATGCCTGATGGGTCAGAATTTGGAAAAATTGGCAGGTTTGTTTTGAAATGAAAATGCAACCTCCAAATTGAAATGTGGATTTTCTCTAAATAGAGAATTAATGAAAATGAGTTTAGAAATCAAAAAAAATTGGGCACAAGGGCCAGTTCTCCCTGTAGTACACAAAGTTCATGTAATTAACAGCAGAAATTTAGATGTGCCTTGATCAAGAACTCTTCAGAGTACACAATACAAACTTATTTCACCCCTACTTTCCCCTTCAATAGCACAGGAAAATTAAATATAAATGATTTATAGCTCTCCTCCATTTCACTCTTTTGGGCCAATTTTCTTCAAGACAATTCCTAATTGATTTTAGAGTCATAAGCTTGTGGCTGGTACCTTAGTGAGATGTACAGTATATTCAGAAAGAGGAAGGATCACTGCATATTAATTAATGCAAAAGATAACCATTACTCATCCTTTAAATGTGTCAAACTGCACTCAGTGTTTGTAAACAGGTGTTGCAAGTTTACACTCTATTATCTTTCACAGCGCATATGCACATCAAGCAGTGGATCACAGTAATATTCCACACTATTGCCAACAGGAACTAGTATATCAACCCAATGCAATACTGCACCATGAACAAAAGCGACTTCTGTCCTAAAGAGAATTGCAACCACACTGTCTCCATCCCCAGGCCTTATGTGCTTAGACACATTTCAGCATCGCATGGGCATATAGAGACTTCTTCCAGTTCACAGCAAGGTTACTCAGCTTGGCAAGAACTGTACCAACATAGCTGCAAAATATATATGTGTCCAAGTAGAACAGGACACTTCCCAAAGGTTGTTTTGAAAATCCAGTACTGAATTGTGAGACTGTTCATAGGAAAAGGTAGTGTGGTCTGGAGGAAAAATGAAGTGCCTAATGAGTCTGTATCCTAGAAAGTTTTACTCTATTTTACCCTAGAACAAAAAGAAACAGAAAATTAAAAAAAACAAACAACACCCCTCTTTATTTAAATCCATCTATAAGCTTAACTACAAACATGTATTACCTTTAAAAGCAAAATTCAAAACTGTTTACTTTACCTACCCTTTTTCTATGTTAAGAGATCCTGATATTCATTTTCATGCTTTATTAGGATATCAGATAAAAATCTCCAATCTGTTCTTACGTGAATCTGGAGACTGCTTTGCACTGACAGAATCAATGTGTAAGTTCCACTGAGTCCCTTCGAACACTTACATGCTATTGTGAATTGTTCATTTAGAGTCTAATTCAACACACATTTACATTAAGAGTGTTAAATGGTTCAATTAAATATAAAATGAGGGGAAAGAACATTCTAAAACAGTCGTATGTGATGCTCCCCATAAATAAGCTCCTATTGAGTCAACTAAAAAAAGCCCATGTAACTGAAAAAGTCTTCAAGTTTTTTTGAAATGTTTTCCTGCTGGTTAGTCACAAATGCTAAGAAAAGCAAGAGGCTAAGGTCAGGAAACTAATACAGAAAAAGAAAATTCTTACAAACACAGCTGGGTTTGTTGCCAGACCACTGGTTGTTTTGTTGACATGTAATTGTTCTCTCTCCCACCAGTTCAAAAGCTGCTTGACATTCAAAGGTAAGTGTGTCTCCATGCAGAAAACTGCTGCCAGTCCTTTTTCCATATGATGGAATTCCAGGGTCTCCACAACCTCCTTTCTCAATTTCTGAATATCGAAAAAATTTAAACACAATACTAAGGAAAACATATTTACAAGCAATTTTTATGTCAGAATCAGTAGTGATTTCAAAATGTTTGGCTTATGCATTAAACTAACATTTACAGCTGAAAGTGAACTAGAGGTAAACGCTGTAAAACCACCTCTAAAATGACTTGGGATCTAGTCTTTTCGTAAACTAGTAGCTTCCATACCTGCACTGCATAAGATAACAGAATACTCATATTTAACTGCATGGCTTCACTAACTACAACATATTTGAAGGTAAAATTGTCAAGTCATAGTCTCCATTCTAACCATGGAGACATACTATGTGTAGATCCTGTTTCTGATAATGAGGTACTAGTAATGAAGAATCTCTCTTAACTCTCTCATCTGCAGTTTTGTTTATAAGGCTATTAGCAATACAATTAAAGGTATATATATATAATTTACTGATAGCATAAATGAATTTCATTTTAAGCACTAAAATACAATAAAAACAAAACTGAGGAATTATTTCTTAATCTCATACTTCAAATTAGAGCCATATTTCTCTCAGTTGCATTCAGCTACGCTAAAAAGACATTAACATTTTGGATTAAAATTCATAGATACTCTCTAGGAGATCTGCTATTTAAATTACTTGATTTGTAGATGTTGAGCATACATACACAAAAGAAGAGAATAAAAAACTCAAGTCTCATGAAATTTATGAACAACAAGATTATTAGGAAATGTAAACATTAAGTGCCTGTGATGGAAACAGTGAATCATCTTACAAATTACTACACACATGGCTGTCCACCAAAAATGAAAGCTCTATTTCTTTACCATTAAATTTAAAGCAGTTTATTAATTTCCATTTCAGCAACAACAATAATAACGAAGCACTTCTGGTTCTATAACTGTGTTGCTACATCTGTACTAAAATGATGTAAACCTGATATGAATGAAATTAGTGATAAAATACTTGTTATTTAAACGTTTCCCAGTTCAACACAGGGTATGAAATCTGAAACACTCAAGATAAGAAAATTGAACTTGCTGAATATTACTAAATATTAATATAATTTAGCACCATTAAAAATGTCTGCTGTCAAATATTGCTAAGTCCATTAATGTAAAATCCTGTCAGAAGTGTGTATCTTGACATGCTAACAACAACAGAAATTCTAAGATGCAGGATGACATTATTATGATATATGAAGTCAATCCACTACGTTTATCCCTTTAAAGCAGTTGTGAAAATATTGTTGACAAGAATGTCGAGAAAGGCATGCCATGTACTTCACAAAAGAACTCCTGATTCATCAGGATTAGAGGGATGTAATTTTTTTTTTCTTATTAATCTTAAACTGAATTTTGAAGAGAAAATTAGGAGCAACTATTCTATCTACAAGTTCAAAGCAGTTCCATAATCAGCGGCTTTATTTAAATAATTTGATTACCAGATAGTAGTATATATTGAATGCAAACCTCTTCAAAAGAAGTCTAGTACACATATATAATAAAACACCAATACAGCCATGTCATAAATACTATTCAGACTTATATGTGTTTACAAATGTTTTAATGTAGTTTTCACCTGCCTACTCTACTGAGACGCTGATTCCTGCTACCATTATGGAGCCCTGGAAACCTGTGTCGTCCCAGCTATCCATAACTCTACATCCTACATGAAAATGCTGACAGGTACAGAAAATCAGAACCCACATTTTAATCACATTTTGAAAGTTCATCTCCTCCACTGACAGGAGAGCTGTATCTAATGGAGCACGTAAAAATGATTATAAACAATCTTTTCCAAAAACACGTTTCTCGAAGATAAGGGCAATACTGTCTCAGACAGGAGTGTCAGGAGGCAAACTGCAGGGTTTTGCAAAGGCATTACTGAAGATTTATCCCTCAAAAGAAAGCAACATGTGTTTCTTTCCATGGTCTACAGAAAAGGTATCAAAATATCTTTAATTAATGAATTTACTGAAGTAGAAGACAGATCAGGATGCTTCTAACTCTCAAGAGATACACCAAGCCCTAGAAGAGGGGTATGGATCAGTGAACTAAAACTTTTAACAGAAATTATCATGAATCAAGCTTTCTGGCAGATTGAAAATTCTTTTTTTTTTTTTTTTTTTAATGTCTTTAGTCAGAACAAAGCTCTTACTGAGGAAGGCAAGTATACAGGATAAACTTTAGAGACTAACCAAATACTTTGTACTGCTTAATATATCACCCTTCATCCAAGAATAACTTTTTACTTGAGATGGAGAACTAATTTTGATCTTTAAATACTTTATTTGCAAGCATAAACAAGCAGTTAAAAACACAAAAACTAATTTCAGGTAGAAGATTTTTAATTGAAAAAAAATCCTTTTATTCTTTGGAAAAGTAAAGGTTTAGCAAAATCTGTCTCATAAAAAACATTTTGATGATGAATTACAGATTTTCTCATAAAACACATTAGAAGGAATTTTTAAGTCAAGCCATTTTACATTGAAAAGCCAAAGAACTCATTAAAATGTCAAAATGAAGTGTATGAATTTTATTTTTATTCCATCTTTCAGAGTATATGCCTGTTTGTCCAATATAAAAAAAAAAAAAAAAAAAAAAAAGAGGAAATTTAACAAATTCATAAAACATTTCTGATGATGTCTGATTTTAATTTTCATAAAAAAGGCTTGAAAAATTTCATGCAGCTCTAGAAATCTACATCTTCAGAAACCTTGAAGTCTGTCTAACCATAATAGAAAATGTACTTCAGCCAAAACCAAGTTATTCAGGTGGACAGAAAGCACCCACTCTAGTTCCAAGGATAACATTCACTTCAAATTTCATGTAAATTTCCTGGTATGAAGACTTACAATAACGTGTATATCATGCAATTCTTATTACATTACAAGTATTACTATCAATACCACAATTCTAGATCAATTAATATTCTACCAATCAATTTTAAAGTGAGATAAAGATCTGTTGTTTTCACACTACAAAATCATAAGCAACACCGAACTTAAATACATTAACACTTTCCATGCACTTTTTCAGTTCAACATTCATGCATTAGACAATTTCCTTCCAAAATATCTGAAAAAAACCCAAAAACCCAAAAAGCTGTCTCTTAGCTGACTGATTTTTTTTTAGGTATACCCATTACAGGTTAGGTAGTGGTTAAGATGACATAACTTCCCTTCCTCGTAAAAAGATAAAAACTTTAAGTAATAGTCTCAGTTAAAATGTCCTTTATTATTATTATTATTATTAAACAACTATGGTAAATTACAAATCCATGTAAAAATTCTTCCAGCAGCAGAACACATTATTAAATATTCAGTTATTCAGAAAATTATGAGGAAGCGACAGAACAAAACTAAGTTGGATGCAAGATCGTCTGTACATTTCTCTTCAGTAAAAGCTAGATTTCTGCCACATATATTAATGACAGAACACAACTTAGAGAAGACAGAGAAGGTGAGACTCAGGAGTTTTTGTTTATACATAAATAATACTATTGGTTTATAACCAGATCCAGAGTAATACAGGCATGTAATGATTGTCAACATTTTTCTGCCCTCTGAGATTTAATGCAGCTTTTTATTTCATTGTCTCTTTTGGTGCCTGTTTGACATCCACTGATTTAATCAGAGAACAATTTTTTTAAATATTTAAATTCAGTTGAGGTGCACTGTGCTTATTAATTCAACACATACAATTTATGAAGTAGAATAATTGGTGCAAAAAAGTTATATATCCTTTTGCTAAAAAACCCGAACAACCCAAAAACATCCCTTTGATCAAATGAGCTGGAGCTATGGCTGAGCTCTCAGAAAAATTGTATCAGACAGAAAAGGTTCTTAAAATGACAAATAAGAAAATAAAAGCTATGCTAGCTTATTTAAAGTGTGGCAATAAACCCCCTATTCATTTAGGATTATTCTGTATACTCATTCAGTGTTGGACTTCTTTTGATCTGAGTTGTTAGAACTGTGTGAAATTCATGAAGTTTGCAAATAAGCTCTCAAGCTCAAATTTAAACATCATTTTCCTCTGGTTACCAAAATATTAATATTGATCTTATTCAATTGTTCATGGCTTTCATGTACTCTCTTTCAGTAGCCTGGGGAAAGAGACTTTTCATCTTGTTTGTAAACTAGAAAATATACTCAGTTTCAGGGAATATTCTCTCTTTAATGTTGGAAGAACAACACGATTAAATTTCTGATTAGAAGATCATATCCCTCTGAATTTAATCAAAGACATTTCTGTTCCTGTGATTTCTGTCAAAGGAAGAAATATGGCAATTCTAAAGTGCCATTAAGCACCTATATATGCATTATGATTACTCTTTAAAGGTGTCACATTGCAATTCAAGCGTTTCTGATGGAAAGGCTTTGCATTAGTTTGATCCAGGTATTTGAAATACATAATAAAATGCTTCATAGATTATAATATTTGTCAGTCTTAAATATATTAGTCATTGTTGTAATTTACCTTTTCTTCCCCTTGTTACTAGATTACAAATGCACAGTTAAAATTAAATTCTTAACGCCACTATGTTTTCATTCACACTATCCAATGTTCTAGCATAGATTATCAGTGAATCATCATCAAATCACTAAATATGTAGCTAAACTTTTACCAGTAGAGTATTAATAATATCCTTACACTTTAATAGTTCAGATGCATAAACACAATTTAAATTAAATAAATGTTTTAAACACATGGCTTACACAAAAATTCAGTGTTGAGGTCAATACCTCTTAACCCTAAAGTCATTAATTTGACAGCATCTTATAATGATCATCTTAGCTAAGGACAAGACAGGTTAAGGGAAGCTGGGAACTGAAACAAGTATATATTTACTGAAAAAAAACAAACAAAAAAATAGTTTGGAAGTTTATTTCTGCATCAGATAGGACCTGTTCAGTTTGACATCTCAACACTTATATCACAAGCCCAGAAATTCATGGCTTGAATACAAGAAAATTGATCATTTAGTTTATTTCTTCTTATTCATCTTGTCTACTTGCATTAACAATCATAGTATCTGTCACAGTGGAATCCGATTTAAAAATACAAATGGGGAAACTCTTACACAAATAGAAAACCTTATAGAAAGAGAAGGGATAGAGAGATGCCCAGGATTGCAGAAGAGGACATAAGTAAAAGACTGATACTATAGATATGATTCCTGCAAAGGAGCATGGGAAAAACTACTGAAAGTGAAAATGATAAAACTAATAGGAAAAAAAAAATCAGACACCACATAATTGGACTGTAAAAGTGGCTATTAAAAGCTAAAATGAGGTTGGCCTAAAGATAAAACCAGGGTGGCCTTACATGATAATTTTGTAGATCATCACAATTTTACCATTATTCCAGTAAATTTCTTCAAAGAAATTTTACAGTACAATTTATTACTAGTCTCCATCTATAAAAGGAGAAGGCTTCCTTCATGGATCATATAGTTCCAAGCAGCATTCTAAAAGATTCTCACAATTTCTCTGAAATGTTTTGTCCTTGCTGTTATCAAAAAGGCTTCAGATCATATCCAGTAGATTAACTTTTGTTGCTTCTACCTTATTGCATGCTATATCAATATTGAAAAAATAAACTTGACCTTAGATATCTGGAAAACCAACATGAAAAATTTTATAGGAAGTCCATTTAAGCTAACAATCTACTATCATAGCATATGCATGGCTTGTTGGTAATGATGACATACCGTATCATATCATATCTTATAAAAATCCTTGAAAGTAATAATTTGAGAAGAAAACAAAACATGACAAATATGTTCTTTAATTTTAATATTTATTACTTAATAATATATTAATATTTAACATTTTAATATGCAGAAAAATAAAATTTCAGTTTGTTTATGATTGATTTTACATGTCCAGAGGTAGATGCAGACCAAATCTGAATAGGGATGAGGAAGAAGCATTTTGTGACTTCTTGCAGAAGTGTTTATGATACCAAGTAACTGACTGATGAAACAGCAGGCAACATTCATTATCAGGAATTGTAGAAAAATAAATGTGGAAAAATAATCATGAGCTTGCAGGTACAATGATTCTGACTTGACACTTACCACTCAGGAACAAGAATTCTGGCATCCTAAAGGTAATTCTCTGAAATTGTAAGCTATTGAAAAATGTTAGGAATTGCTATGAAAGGAAGAGTGAACAAAACAGAAAACAGCATTTTGACAACAGAAAAAAATCTATTTGTTTTACATGTTGAATGCTGTATGTAGTTCTGCACCTCCATACGAAACAGGCTACGCTAGAATTAGGGAAGAAAAACAGAAGATCAAAATTACTTTTTCTGAGGAACTGGAGACCAATTAAATAGACTGGAAATCTGTTTTTTTGGGAGGTGAAATATGCGTTCAAAAAGCGATTGGACAAATACCTGAAAACCTTACTGAGCGACAATGAGAAAGTATTTCCCTTAGAGCACCTCCCATATGAAGACGGGCTGAGAAAGTTGGGGCTGCATAGAGACCTCAGAGCAGCCTTCCAGTATCTGAAGGGGGCCTACAAGGATGCCAGAGAAGGACTCTTCATCAGGGAAAATGGGTAATGGGTTTAAACTTGAACAGGGGAAGATTCAGTTTAGATATCAGAAGTTGCTCTTCACTGTGAGAGTGATGAGGCACTGGAACAGGTTGCCCAAGGATGTTGCAAATACTCCACCCCTGGCAGTGTTCAAGGTCAGGTTGGACACAGCCTTGAGCAACCTGGTCTAGTGGAAGGTGTCCCTGTCCATGAGAGGGGGATTGGAACTAGATGATCTTTAAGATCATTTCCAACTCAGACCATTCTATGATTCTATTTAAGACTTGCATCACTGAAAGCAGGGGAAGTACCCTGGGATTATCTCTGTCTTTTAATTTATCACTGTATATTTCACCATTTTTTTGTTTAAACTTTAATTATTGCCTATTATCAATATGCTATGAGCTTCTGGTCTCACTGTAGATTTTAATTCTAATATTTTATGGTAAAGAATACTGTATCATTAAAAATTCAGATTTCATTATTGTTTACTAACAGGAAGAGTAGAGTCTGTCTATAAAAAAGGCTGAGTAGAGCCTTGGACAAATGTTAGCCCAAAGATATCCTGTGGAATTCAAGTTAGCATGTTAAGGTGGAAAATAGGAAATAGAGTAATAAGCAAGTTTAGTTGCCTCAGAAAAGATTAGAATAAGATAAGGATGAATCTTGTGAAAAGATGAACCATAGAATGAGGCAAAGGCAATAAAGAGGCTTGTAGAAAGTTATTAAATGTAAAAGAAAGAAAAATAGCTAGCAGGAAAGGAGAATGAAGAACACTTTCACCTTTCCAGGGGGAAAAAGAAAATAAAGAAAAAGAAAATCATAGTTAGATAACAAGTTTAAATAAAATTAAGTAAAGGGCAGGATAGGAAGAGACTGTTTAGAAAATATAGACATATTCAAGGGAATATGGACTAACTAAATTCACATTGAACTATTTAAAATGAAGTAGTCTATGAACTATTAGCAATTATCTTCAAGAACTTATGGAGGTCCTAGCTGACTGGACAAAGTCACATGTAATATTTATCTTAAAAACTGGAAAAAAACAAAGGAATTATACAAATGCATGTGTATATAATTTGTCCCCTCACACTGGGAAAATGATGTGTGTTATCTTCCTTTACAACACAGTATTCTTGGAGATCTTTACCTAAAATTATCTTAAGCCCTGACATGGAAGACATGGCAGTTGTCTAGAAAAGAATCAGTGTGATACCAATATTTTAAAAGTGCAAGAAAATTAACCTCTCTAATTATAGGATTGAAAAGCCATCCCTGATCCTAAACAAAGTAATGGAACAGTCAGCACAGGAGTCTTTCTAAAGGGTTGAAAGATGAAAATGCAATTACAGCAGTTAACATGATTTCATTTGAAAACTGGTCATGTCATACAAACAATATGACTTTTCAATTATAAACTTGTTTGACGCAATATATTTGCATTTCTTTCAACCATTTAAATCAGCAACACAACCTGCTAATTAAGAATTGGCATCACAGAAAATCAATTTAGCACATATTAAATGGATCAAAATTAGATGATAGTATTTCAAAGCATAAATGTGAATAAAGAACTATCATTAGGCAAAAAATAGTACATACTATTTGAAGCAGCTCTATTGCTTAATAATAGTTCTTAGTATATACTAAGACAGACTGAAATTTAGTAAATATGTGTTAAGAACTGCAGGCAATAGGAAAAATCCAAAGAGGTTTATATCTTCCCCCCACCCCTGCAAAAGTACTTAAACTCTTTTTTCTGTGACGAAGGCTATGCAAGCACACACGTGCTAATACTACTCCCAGTCATCCAAACAAGCCCAAATATACTCACTACCTAAGAGAACTTACCCTAACTCTGTTTTAGTTTAAAAAGAGAGGAAAAACACATCAACAGGCATACCTAGGGACATAGACTGGAAATAGTTTACATCTGTGTTTACAAGGAGTCATGTACTTCCTTTATGTTCTATGTTAGAAGTAATACTGCTAAAATAGCTGCAAAACATTAATTTCTTTATTGTGTGTTCTAACTGCAATGATTTTGTTTTGAAGTAAATAGTAGTCTGCTTTCTAAAAGATCCCTAAGTGCAAAGTCATTCTTTGGACACTGAAAGGAAACATAAAGATCCTCTGAAAACATTACAAGCTACAAGTAAATTGTAAAGGAACTGCTCTTTTAAAAATCTTTCTATGAAGGATGCATAACTTCCTACTCAAGAAGGGACTGGCCACTGCTATGCTGGCCTGTGAGGGTCAGAGGAGAGGGGAAGGTACAGGGGAACAGAAGATAGGTCTGTAACTAAACCCCCTTTTGTTTTTTTAAATCTGCAATATCATACTACAGATCAAATCTGTGAACAATTAAGGTCATTTGTATTCCAAATTTCATTCCTTTCTCAAAATATACTCTGGTATTTATTGCATTAATATGATGTTTTTTATCTACTGTCAGCACATACTATATGGATTCATATGCAAAAATACCTCATTAACCTCATTAATACCTCATTTAAATAATTAAATTCATAACTCCTTGCCTTTAGAAATCTTCACTGTACAATGTTCTATAAGCTATAATCAGAAAACATCAAGACTGCACATTTTAGAAGATATGTTTTCTAGTACATGGCATTAATTCTTCATGATTAAAGTATTACTGTGCACTCAGAAATGTTTAAATGCAAAACAGAGCATGCAAGCACACGCAATACTAAATTAGATATCATTATAGTTTTTTGTCAACTTAATTCAGCAATTCACATACTTAAAAAGTCTGAATGGACCTTATTTTTATATATATATACACAAAATAGATCTGTATATATATTTGTGTATATATTTGTGTACATATACAAAAATAAAGTTAAAAAAGTGTAGAAACATTTTGGACAATGTCTCTGCTTACATACTATTGTTTTTCTCAAATTTCACAGCAATGTAAAGATAAATCATTATTAAATCTTGAATAATAATAATCTGCTTTAATCTCAATTTCTAATAGAACACGAGAGCAGTGTAAAAAGGCTACTCTGGAGGATATGCCGACTTTGTAACAGGTGGAGGTGTTTGCATGTCAAATCAATTTCAGTCAAAGTGTGAAATTAATCTGTTTATGAGCTGAATGCCTAAATCACGCAGCTGGTGAGAGGACTTGGAAAGAATAAAGTACTGAAAAACTTCTGAAGTAAAACTTTAGTGAAATAAATCAATTCTTTACAGAGGATCTTACTAATAGGTATCTGTGTGTCTGAATAAAAATCTTCAGCTGTTGTTTAATATTTCCCATAGATCTTCTTTTTGTAACAACAATTAGTATTGTGTTTTTACTAGTACTCGGGATTCAAATTTAATAGTCCATTTGAAATTCTGTGACAGGAATTATTTCCATTTGTAATCAACCAAGTAACAATAAGAAATTCAATAAATGCTATAATGAAGGCACAAATTATGCAGAAACTCTTTAATGGCCCAAACCTGACTACATCTTCTACCTGTTAATAGTGAAACTATTCTTTAAAAAGCATATTAATAGGCTCACCAAAATCAGAAAAGCTCTAATTGATTTTGAGATGATAATAAGAATCCAGTTTAACTTTAAAAGATTGAAAAATGCACATGAACAAGAAATTCCAGATCTTTTTTTTTAATCTCAATAACAGCTAAAATGAATCTACCATATACAAAGTATCATGGAGTGAGCTGCATTACATTCCAGTATAGCATTTATGAAATACCAGTTTTGCAAAATAAGCTTGCACACTGTACTGGGAACTAGCAATGGTGGAGGAGGTCTACAGTGACCTGGATAATAATCAGGCCTTCAAGGATCTAGATGACATCCAGCGCAGATAAAGGTTTGTATGGAGCACACTGATGTCATACACCAGCAGCCTGGTGATAAAGGACCGGGACACCAACTGTGTATAGACTGACCTGCCAGCTCTGGCAATTCCAAGAGAGTCTCTATTTCCCCTTCCCCTTGACCCTATGGGTTTGCACCTCAGCTATGGAAAGACCGTACTATGAGGTCCGGCCGCTCAAAGGAAATGTGAAGAATCTCTTTCCCTCCTTGCTTCTACTGTGTTTAACCCACAACAAACACGCAGATATCCATAACCAGGAAAAGAAAGATAATTTTGTGATAAAGTTATACAAATTAATACTTTCAAAAACTTAGGAAACTAAACAAGTATTAATCAGAGTACTGATATAACACCACGCATGTAGACTTATCATTGAATAAACAATAGCTAAAAACATATTGTGTGTTTTCACCGAGAAACACTAAAAGAAAAAAAAAGGCTTTTAAAAAAAAGAACAGAGCTCTTACTGGAAATGCATGAAGAAAAAAGAGCTCATGCACAGTTCTCTCTCTTTCCACTCTGACCTTGCTACGTGACTGCTCTCCTCCATGGCTGCACTTTGGACAGCCACTTTGCCTAAAGATCTATCAAAAAGAAAACAGAGACAAGGGTGAACTTGAGCACTGGATCTCCAACACCCCATACTGCATAAGCTTTACCATACTTTCTGGTGATGCCTAACAGCTCTCTTTGAGACACTGCACAGTCATGATTCAGGAGACAGCAAGCACCTAGGATCCTTCCCAATAGACTGGATAGACAAGACTGCGTCGAGATTTCATCACTCTATTCTATTAAGTCATCCAGCACTGGCCTATAATACACAGGCTTTACATCTTCAGGCATACCTCAGCACATCCCAAGGTATTCAGTATAAACTCTTAGTTTTTTGCTATGAAAACAAAATCGCCTGCAATGCAGCATCCACATCAGTAGCACACTGAAAAAACAACCCTCTTGCCCTGACCCAAGACATACACATGTAAATGCATTGATACACACAAAATTTGTCTCTGGGGAAAGAAGGTCTCTCCTTAAGGCCGTAATATGTGGATGCATTCTCAGAACAAGAACACAGTTCCCGGCCACATTTTATTTAGCAATACAAATTCAGTCTCAAAGTAGTTTCTGGGTTGCATCAAACTCCACGTTGTCTCTTCTGGGTCTTCCAAAAAAAAAAAAAAAAGCAAAATAAAATAAAATAGTCAGTTCCCTTTTTCTCTAAGCACTCCCTAACCACTGCTGTGCCATAGGGCTCTTTTAGCTCTGTCCACTCTAATTCTCTCTAAGGTGAGGTCCTACTTAGACAGCATTATAGAAGTTCATCTTGGGAAGGGATGCTCAGTGAAGGTGTGTTCTCCTCATTCCCACAAATTACTTTTATTTTTTTTTTTTTTAAATAAATACTATTTAGTGATGTACAACAAATATTTAACAAATAAGGTATCATTACAGTTTCCTAGATTATTTCTCACAAAATTATGAGTCAGAGACAATTTTTAAATTTTTCTTTTCCTCACTTTTTTGTCAGATGGCTACTCAACAACCCACCATTTTACTTTATCTGATATTGTCATGTTTGATTGCATTGCATTATCTTATAACATAAAATATATTTCTAACGATAAAAGCATGCATGTTCTGTTTGTAAGATGGAAAATTGCAAATGTTATTGTTAGGGATTAAATATATTAAATTGAATATAAAAAGATGGGAGAGCTTCGGGTTTGGGGGCAAGACTTGGAGCTGTAGTAAAAAGATTTACTACGTTAAGTCATACACAGGGTATTTTTGTCATCAAACAGAAAGCTGAAAAACACAAACCAAAAATATTACATTATTACAGGTAAAGAAATTACTTAAAGATGCAAAACTAAATAAATATCGAAATATGAATTGTAACTCATGCCAGAAGATATCTGTGTTAAAATACAAATAATACTAATTATTAGATTAATTGCTAAGACAATACAATAAATAGAGAATCTGTTTAATAATTCTGTCTATTAATTCTCTCACAGCACTATTGTTATTGCAAGTATTGATCTGTTTACAAATGATCAACACACCAAAATTACAAATCATTCTACACAACAGTGAATGTAAAAAAAATTTTTTTAAGTGATGTCTACCCACAATATTGTATTTTTAGTTTTCTTTACAAATTATTTATCAAACTTCTAAATGTTAAATGTTAAAACCAATCTTTAAACATTGAAGACAAAGTCTTCAGAGGACCTGGCATATTTTTATGGAAAAGTGAAGGAAAAACATCTTATCTAAAAATTTGAATTTGGACTAAAATCTGGATGGATTTTACGTCTGTTAGTAGATGGTGACTATGAATAAACCTTTATATGAAAATCTATGTGTATGTACATATATGTATATACATGAATCTTTGTATTTATATTAATTTTATTAAATGATCTAACTACAAGACATTGTTAAACTATCCACTTTGTCTTCATTTGCTGATAATTAACTAGAAAGGTATAATATTTTCCAGAACTCTTTCATCAGCTGCAATAACCAAATAAGATGCTTTCATTATGGCCTCACATTATGATACTCAGAAGTTCAAAGGAAGTATAAATGCTTGCGTTTTTTTTTTAATGTTACAATTTTTCTTTATTTATGAAGAGCTTATTCATTGTGTTCCATGTGCCTTATTCTAAAATTTGGCAAGATTTCAATTAAAAGTTTTCCACATGTGGCATTTAGGAAGGCTCATCAGCTGAAGTCACAACCTCTAAGCTCATAAATGAAGCCATGCTAAAGGACACGCAGAAGTACTCATTAAGGTGCACAATTGTCCTCAGATTACCATAACTTACTCCTCCAGAGAAGATTTAAATTCTTTGAAGATAAAGTGCCAGCTATGAAGGGTCATAAAGTCACAGAAATAGAGCCCTTTCACAGGGATTTAAGGTAGATCACTCGCATAAATCTGTGGCTTAAATTTGTATTTTAAATTAGGTATACTTTGTTAATTTTAACTTTCCTGAGCATCTCCCTACAGACATAATTGACTGCTGTGGTTCAAGCCCAGGCCGTAAATTAGAACCATGCAGTTTCTACTCCCCCCCCCCCCCCCCGAGGGATGGGGAGGAGAATCAAAAGAATGTAACTCCCACGGGTTGAGATAAGAACAGTCCAGTAACTAAGGTATAACACAAATCACTACTGCTACCGCCAATAATAACAATGATAAGAGAAATAACAAGGGAAGGGAATACGATACTGTCCGCCGGAAATGAGCCCGACAGAAAAGAGGACGTGCCCTTCCGGGTAACTCCCAGTTACATCCCCCGGCATGACGTGCTGTGGTATGGAATACCTCTTTGGCTAGTTTGGGTCAGGTGTCCTGTCCCTGCTTCCTCCTGGCTTCTCCTCCTCCCTGGCAGAGCATGAGGCTCACAAAGTCCTTGGTCAGGGTAAACATTCTGACCAGCAACTGGAAACATCGGCTTTATCAGTATTATTCCCAGGCCAAAAGTCAAAACCACAGCACTTGCACCAGCTACTAAGAAGGAGAAAAACTGACTGCTGCTGCTGAACCCAGGACAGTATCCACCCCTTATTCCATACCATTCACGTCATGCTCAGATCCCACATCTTCCATATACCCTCACTCTCATCTCAGTGCACTGCTATCTTAGTGCACAGACCAATTCCTATAAAGCTGCTGAGTCCATTCGGTCCAGGATGTTGGGCTCCATCTCTTGTAACAGTCTTTCAGGGCAGGAGAGGCTGTGTGCAGTGTTGGATCACTGCCTGCTGATGCTGATCGTTCCTTTACTGTAGAACTTGTCCAGTTCTATCAAAGTTCATTCTCTGTTGGGATGATGGTCGGAGGGAAGTCAGGGCCAGTCGCTGGTGCCCTGCAGACTTCTAGTTGATGGGCTATAGCAGGCAACAGCATACAATTGAGTTCATTGGCTGTTTTCCCCTAAAATCAAATCCCCTTGAGGTACACATCGGACTTCCCCATCTTCCCGCATTACCCACCAAGTATATCCAGGTCCCTGAGCAAAAGCAATCCCACGAGTGGGTTTGCCTTTACCTGAAGCAGGAATAATCCAGACTGTCTTCCCCAGCAAATTCTTCATGTGCACCACAGGAACTTTGTCCCCCTCTGCAATATGTAAAAGTTCTGACTGGGCTGGGCCAGCCCTGTTGGCAGATCCTCTGATGCTGACCAACCAGGTGGCCTTTGGTAAGTGTGTATCCCAATGCTTGAAAGTTCCCCCACCCATTGCTCTCAGTGTAGTTTTTAACAGCCCATTGTACTGTTCGATTTTCCCAGAGGCTGGTGCATGGTAGGGGATGCGATATATTCACTCAATGCCATGCTCTTTGGCTCAAGTGTCTATAAGGTTGTTCCGGAAATGAGTCCCATTGTCTGATTCAATTCTTTCTGGGGTGCCATGTCACCACAAAATCTGGTTCTCAAAGCCCAGGATAGTGTTCCGGGCAGTGGCATGGGGCACAGCGTATGTTTCCAGCCAGCCAGTGGTTGCTTCCACCATGGTAAGCACATGGCGCTTGCCTTGGTGGGTTGGTGGGAGTGTGATATAATCAATCTGCCAGGCCTCCCCATATTTATACTTCAGCCATCGTCCTCCATACCAAAGAGGCTTTAACCGTTTGGCTTGTTTAATTGCAGCACATGTTTCACACTCATGAATAACCTGGGCAATAGTGTCCATTGTTAAGTCCACCCCTCGATCACGGGCCCATCTATACGTTGCATCTCTGCCCTGATGACCTGAAGTGTCATGGGCCCATTGGGCCAAAAACAATTCACCCTTATGTTGCCAATCTAAGTCCATCTGAGCCACTTCAATCTTAGCAGCTTTATCTACTTGTTGGTTGTTCTGGTGTTCCTCAGTGGCCCGACTCTTGGGTACATGGGCATCTACATGGCGTACCTTCACCACCAGGTTCTGCACCCGGGCAGTGATATCTTGCCACAGTGCAGCAGCCCAGATGGGTTTACCTCTGCGTTGCCAGTTGCTCTGCTTCCATTGCTGCAACCACCCCCACAGGGCATTTGCCACCATCCATGAGTCAGTATAGAGATAAAGTACTGGCCACTTTTCTCGTTCAGCAATGTCCAGGGCCAGCTGGATAGCTTTCACCTCGGCAAACTGACTCGATTCACCCTCTCCTTCAGCAGTTTCTGCAACTTGTCATTGAGGACTCCATACGGCTGCCTTCCATCTCCGATGCTTTCCCACAATACGGCAGGACCCATCAGTAAACAAGGCATGCTGCTTTTCACTTTCTGATAGTTTATTATATGGTGGGGCCTCTTCAGCACGCATCACCTCCTCCTCTGGTGACATTCCAAAATCTTTGCCCTCTGGCCAGTCTGTGATGACTTCTAGAATGCCTGGACGACTGGGATTTCCTATTCGAGCTCGTTGTGTAATTAGTGCAGCCCATTTACTCCATGTCGCATCGGTTGCATGATGTGTAGAGGAGACCCTGCCTTTGAACATCCAGCCCAGAACGGGCAACCTGGGTGCCAGGAGGAGCTGTGCTTCAGTGCCAATCACCTCTGAAGCAGCTCGAACCCCTTCATAGGCTGCCAGTATCTCTTTCTCAGTTGGGGTATAGCTGGCCTCAGATCCTTTGTATCCCCGACTCCAAAAGCCGAGGGGTCGACCTCGAGTCTCCCCTGGAGCTTTCTGCCAGAGGCTCCAGGTAGGACCATTCTCCCCAGCTGCGGTGTACAGTACATTTTTTACATCTGGCCCAGTCCGGACTGGTCCAAGGGCTACTGCATGAACTATCTCACGTTTAATTTGCTCAAAGGCTTGCTGTTGCTCAGGGTCCCATTTAAAATCATTCTTCTTCCGGGTCACATGATAGAGAGGGCTTACAATCGAACTGTAATTTGGGATGTGCATTCTCCAGAACCCCACAGCACCCAAGAAAGCTTGTGTTTCTTTCTTATTAGTTGGTGGAGACATTGCTGTTATTTTGTTGATCACATCTGTAGGGATCTGGCGAAGTCCATCTTGCCATTTTATTCCCAAAAATTGAATCTCCTGTGCAGGTCCCTTAACCTTACTCCGTTTTACGGCAAAACCAGCTTTCAGCAGGATTTTGATTATTTTCCTCCCTTTCTCAAAGACTTTTTCTGCTGTATCACCCCGCACAATAATGTCATCAATGTATTGCAGCTGTTCTGGAGATTGCCTCTGTTCCAGTGCATTCTGGATCAGTCCATGGCAGATGGTAGGGCTGTGTTTCCACCCCTGGGGCAGTCGGTTCCAAGTGTACTGGACGCCCCTCCAAGTAAAAGCAAACTGTGGCCTGCATTCTGCTGCCAAAGGAATTGAGAAGAATGCATTGGCAATATCAGTCGTGGCATACCACTTGGCTGCCTTTGACTCCAGTTCATACTGAAGTTCTAGCATGTCCGGTACGGCAGCACTCAATGGTGGTGTGACTTCATTCAGGCCACGATAGTCTACTGCTAGTCTCCACTCTCCATTAGACTTTCGCACTGGCCATATGGGGCTATTAAAGGGTGAGCGGGTCCTGCTGATCGCTCCCTGACTCTCCAGTCTACGAATCAGCTTATGGATGGGAATCAGGGAGTCTCAGTTGGTGCGATACTGCCGCCGGTGCACTGTTCTGGTCACGATTGGCACTTGTTGTTCTTTGACCTTCAGCAACCCCACAACAGAAGGATCCTCTGAGAGACCAGGCAAGGTGGACAGCTGATCAATTTCCTCAGTCTCCAAAGCAGCAATATCAAAAGCCCATTTGTACCCTTTTGGGTCTTTGAAGTACCCTCTCCTGAGGTAATCTATGCCGAGGATGCATGGAGCCTCTGGACCAGTCACAATGGGGTGCTTTTGCCATTTCCCCCCAGTCAGGCTGATCTCAGCATCCAGTACAGTCAACTCTTGGGATCCTCCTGTCATTCCAGAAATATAGATGGGTTCCACCCCTTGACAGCTTGACGGCATCAGGGTACACTGTGCACCGGTATCTACTAGAGCTTTGTACTTCTGTGGGACTGATGTGCCAGGCCATCTGACCCACACAGTCCAGTAAATCCGACTGTCCCCTATCTCCACCTGGCTGGAGGCAAGGCCCCTCTAACAGTCATCACAACGTTGGACACCTAAGTCATGTTGAAAGGGATTATTCTTCGTTATCACAGGAGCTGGAGTAAAATCAGCTCTTCCGCTCCATCTGGGAATCACCTCACCAGAGACTGAAGCCGCAGCTCTCATGGGATGATTAGTCTTGACCCTTGTTCCTATTTTCAATTCATGCACCCATTCCTCCGAAGCTGAAGTAGGTTTTCCATCCCACTTCATCATGTCTTCTCCATGATCCCGCAGGCAAAACCATAGGGTGGCCCGTGGTGTATGCCTTCTATATCTTCTCTCTCGAACAATAGGATGTCTTTAGTTAACAGCTGAGACGTGTGTTGGTACACGTGAGGAGCTGGATAAATCAGATAGATCGTCCCTCAATTGTTTGACATCCTGGGACAGTTTTTCCACAGCTGAGATGATGGAAGGGGTGAGATTGTCTTTGAACTCTCAGAGTTTATGAATCATTTCATCCACTGTTAGTGGTATTACATCATTCCAGGTTACTGTTACCAATGAATGGGCATATGATGAGGGTGCATTACGTGTAAGTTTTCGCCACATGGGTCGTGTACATTCGACTTCATCTGGGTCTATGGGTATATCTCCGTTATTCGGTTTGATGTGATAGATCACCTCTACGATGGCTGATTCCCTCAGAGACTGGATGCCTTTGTCTAAAGTAGTCCACTTGGCCGAACGACTCATAACATCGTCCTTGTATGGAAACCTTTCTTTCACAGCTGCCAAGAGCCGCCTCCAAAGGCTGAGGGGCCTTTCCTCTCTTGCAATTGCTTTGTCAATTCCCCCTTCTCAAGCAAGTGATCCCAGCTGCTTGGCTTCCATACCTCCTAACTCGTGACCATCGGCCCCATTGTCCCAGCATCGGAGCAACCAGGTGATGATGTGCTCCCCTGGTTGATGGGTAACATCTTTTCGCATATTCCGTAGCTCAGTTGAGGTCCGAGGTCGAGAAGTCACCTCTTCTTCTTCTTCATCATGGGATGACGACTCCTGATCAGATGGTGGCCCGGGTGGTGAATACATTGCTTCTTCATCTTGCTTCACCCTTCTTGCCTCTTTTTTGCTTTTTCTCTTGCATACAGGGGCAATCGATATTGATACGAATTGGTCTTCTGGTTTAGCTGCAGTCATTATCACTGTGGTTTGAGTAGCAACAGTACTTGTTGCTGGGGGTGGTGTAGCTGCTGTGCTTGGAGCTGGGGTAGCTTCGCTGTCTGTTACAGTCAAAGTTTGAGTAGTGGCTGTACTTGTCGCTGGGGGTGGTGTAGCTGCTGTGCTCGGAGGTGGAGTAGCTGCGCTGTCTGTTGCTTCGCCCCCAGATCCAGAGACATTTTTTTCCTTTTGAAGGTGCTGGATAGTGTTGAACAAGGCCCGGTAAGCATAGGCCAAGCCCCAGCACGTTGACATGATTTGTCCCTCTCTGGTATGACCAGGATGACAGCACACCTCATTTAAGTGTTTTACTAATTCTTCTGGATTTTGCACTTGTTCGGTGGTGAAATTCCAAAACACTGGAGGGGCACACTGACCTAGATACTTGCCCATACTATCCCACACGCCCTGTCACTCATGGCTGTCCAGCCTCGGGGAAAATCTCTCGGTCCCCCTATTTTGTCGTCTAACCCCAGACAAGACCCAAACCCGACTCTGCTTAACTCTTGAGATCAGACGTAATGGTTGTGGACAAAACACACTCTGTATGCGTGCCAACATGGTGACCCCCATCACAATCAGCAAACAGGTCTCAACAATATTAAAAGGCCACTCAAAAACTTCAAAACTCTCAAACGATGCTGTAAACGGTCTGGGAGGGGCACTGGGAGGGTAAAAGAATGCCTCCTTCATAGGTTGACCACCCAGGAAGGAGAAAAAAGATGTGCAATTGCTAAGCACTTGTATTATATACTTCCCAAAGTATAAAGGTGGTGACCACACTAGGAAAATAAGCCAGATCAGTTTCATGATCAATTTTTCTATTGTATTACAAGTCATTACCATAAAATACAATGAGACAATAACCTTAGCCCAAGCCCCACACTTGAAAAACACTAACACAGCAAATACCAGCAATAAGTAAGCTACGGCATATTGAAACTCTGAGGTCAAAACCAACAACTTTGACAGCCAATAAATCAGCATTGTGACGAGTGACTATTAATCCAAAACACTGAACGCTTATCACAAATACGATTAGACACACTCCGGTCAGATCTGTCATTATCTCAACCCTTCGGGCCCCACGTTGGGCGCCAAAAAGAACTGTTGTGGTTCAAGCCCAGGCCGTAAATTAGAACCACGCAGTTTCTACTCCGAGGGATGGGGAGGAGAATCGAAAGAATGTAACTCCCACGGGTTGAGATAAGAACAGTCCAGTAACTCAGGTATAACACAAATCACTACTGCTACCGCCAATAATAATAATGATAAGAGAAATAACAAGGGAAGGGAATACGATACCGCCCGCCGGAAATGAGCCCGACAGAAAAGAGGACGTGCCCTTCCGGGTAACTCCCAGTTACATCCCCCGGCATGACGTGCTGTGGTATGGAATACCTCTTTGGCTAGTTTGGGTCAGGTGTCCTGTCCCTGCTTCCTCCCGGCTTCCCCTCCTCCCTGGCAGAGCATGAGGCTCACAAAGTCCTTGGTCAGGGTAAACATTCTGACCAGCAACTGAAAACATTGGCTTTATCAGTATTATTCCCAGGCCGAAAGTCAAAACCACAGCGCTGCACCAGCTACTAAGAAGGAGAAAAACTGACTGCTGCAGCTGAACCCAGGACATAGACGTTTTCAACAATAAAGCAAAAATAAAGGGAATTCCTACTCCCAGTCGTTTATCACTTGCTCTGAGAGCTCAGTTCATGGTGCATACACTGTGGCATTTTCTGTATTAAAAATACATACTAAAAGACAGCAAAGGGAGAAAGCTTTAACTGGTAAAAAGCTATTGCAAGTTTCCATTTACTTAAAATTATCGAGTTGTTCTATCAAATTTTCAACTGAGCTGCACCTGCTAAGAACCAAAGGCTGGGATTCATGTTTCAAAAACACAGATTCAATTCTATTCAGTTTCCTTTTTCTTTTGTTGTTTTGTGAGGTTTGTTTGTTGTTTTTCTTTATTTTGGGGGCTGATGGGGTTGTTTGATTGGTTGGCTTTCTTGTTCTTGTTGTTGTTGGTTTGGTTTTCATTTATTTTCCAGTGGAAGGATCAAAGTACAAAGAAACAGCTGTCAGAAGTAAAAAACATATACCCCCTCCAAATCAGCTACTGTTTATACTTAATTCTCACATATATCTTGTTAGAATCTTACTAGAAAATGCCAGGTTTTTTCTTAAAAATTTGTTGCTATTTAGTATTTAAGAAATATCATCAAATGTTACTAATGCTTTTTAAAAATATGGCCACGGTAAACCTTTAATTAAAGTTTAATTAGGATCTGGAAGTAACATTTATGTTACAGTCAAGCATACTGAATAATTAACCTGGATGGAAAGATGAATAGCATTTTACTTTCCTATAATAAAATAAAAATGGATGAGCTTTTTTCTACATGAAATGTGCTTAATTATGATGTGAAACTACTTCCCAAAGAAGTTTGACTAGAATAATGATCTTGACTGGCTGAGCTAAAACATAATAATTATAATAATAACATAATAACAGGTGACTCCCTGTGGTGTCCCTCAGGGAGTGGTGTCCCTCAGGGATCAGTAAGGACCGGTCTTGTTCAACATCTTTGTCAGTGACATGGACAGTGGGATTGAGTGCGCCCTCAGCAAGTTTGCCGATGACACCAAGCAGTGTGGTTCGGTTGATATGCTGGACGGAAGGAATGCCATCTAGAAGGGCCTTGACATGCTTGTGAGGTGGGCTGATGCCAACCTCATGAAGTTTAACCATGCCAAGTGCAAGGTCCTACACCCAGGTCAGAACAATCCCAGGCACAGCCACAGGTTGGGCAAAGAAGAGATTCAGAGCAGCCCTGCAGAGAAGGACTTGGGGGTGTTGGTCGATGAGAAACGTAACTTGAGCCAGCAGTGTGCGCTCGCAGCCCAGAAAGCCAACCGTATCCTGGGCTGCATCAAAAGAAGTGTGACCAGCAGGTCGAAGGAGGTGATCCTGCCCCTCTACTCTGCTCTCCTGAGACCTCACTTGGAGTATTGTGTGCAGTTCTGGTGTCCTCAACATAAAAAGGACATGGAACTGTTGGAACAAGTGCAGAGGAGGGCCATGAGGATGATCAGGGGAGTGGAGCACCTCCCATATGAAGACAGGCTGGGAAAGCTGGGGCTGTTCAGCCTGGAGAAGAGAAGGCTGCGTGGAGACCTCAGAGCAGCCTTCCAGTATTTGAAGGGGGCCTCTAAGGATGCTGGGGAGGGACTAGTGATAGGACAAGGGTAATGGGTTCAAACTTAAACAGGGGAAGTTTAGATTGGATATAAGGAGGAAGTTCTTTACTTTGAGGGTGGTGAGGCACTGGAATGGGCTGCTGAAGGAAGTTACGAATGCTCCATTCCTGGCGGTGTTCAAGGCCAGGTTGGACTGAGCCTTGGGTGACATGGTTTAGTGTGAGGTGTTCCTGCCCATGGCAGGGGGCTGGAACTTGATGATCTTAAGGTCGCTTCCAACCCTAACTATTCTATGATTCTTTAACAATTCTCTTTTATTCAGAGACAACATGTTACTGTTTCAATGTATAACAGTCTTACACAAAGAGGCAAAAAAAAAAGAGCTTCAATTTAAGATGTTTTAAGTCAATTGCTGAAATGATAAGAATGCACCTATGCTTAATCAGGCAGGCACAGTTGCAATGTGGAGGGGAAGGGAGAGGGTACCTCAGTCATGTCATATAACTAGGAAAGAATATGTGCCGTACCTAACCAAGTTTTAAACACTGGGAGTGCTTAGATTTATTTTTCACTTTTTAAATTCTGAAGTTTAAATAATGGAGCATATTTATAAACATATTCCTAAATTAAATCAGAAAATGTACATACGTATCTGGTCTGCAAACCAGAGTATTTTTAACATACACGTGCTTTGCCAGCATATTAAGGATCTCCTTCATTAGCATAAATGAACACATTACATTAAAGTTTACAGAGAATGAGGCTAATACACTCCTTAAATACTAAAATTGCATAGCTATATGTTAATCTTTATACTTATTGAGATGAGTAACAGACATTAATCGTATATTTGTGGAGCATAATTGAACATAATGATATCAAAACCTGGTTGAAGATGGAAACTAACTCTTACAAAAACTGAACATAAGAAACAGAGATATGCAATTAATATAAAAATTAGAAGGCATAAAAGGCACTTAACAAATCTGTACTCAATCTGAACTTTCTAGCTTTCTTATTTTGCTAGTTTAGGAGGCAGAAGTTATGCGCATTGCATGCTTACTCCTCATCGTACTCTTCACTTAAGCCCTTGTTGTTTGCGTCACTTAATAAACAATAGTGGCACAGATGGAAATTTGATCTTACCCACTACAGCCTGCTAATATATAAATATACAATACACTCAGCCAACTAAAGCACATCATTATGATGTTGTGTTCCTCAAGTCCATTCCTATTTTCCAGATGGAAAGTGGGCTCTGTCTGCCACTCCAACTGTTATACAAAACTAAGGCAAAGATATTCTCCACTATTAAAAAGTACTTTGTTGCTGCAATTATCAGTAACTTAGCATGCCTCTTTTCACTCTATTAGTCACCTACTGATGATACTACTTATTCTTTGAAAGAAAACTCAAGGATGATGAGCTGCTGTAGGCATACCTGAACAATATACTCTGAAAAGGGCAGATAACAATATAATAAAGTTTCCTTATCTGAAAAGGATGGATAATATGTTGTGCTGTAAATTGACTGACATTTGCCCATCTACAGAACTAACCTGCATTGTATGGCACTACAGATTCATTCATGCAGCATTATGGTGCAACTCTCTCGACAGAACCAAACAGCTTTACCATATGAAAATATTCACGTAGAATATGAAATGCATTTATTGCCTGTCCTCCATAAGCACACACTTGAAGAATGTCTGAATTACAATACATAGGAACAAAATTTAAAAAGAAAACTTAATATACATGCAATAGATGAAAGGGAGATAAAAGCTTAGAGTAAAATAGGAAGCTCACAGTTTTTCTTGCATTAATCATGAGTTGTGCTCTTTCCAAGCATTACACTGTACATAATGATTTCTCTGAATGCACGTCTAATAGTGAGAGTCCTAAAAAAGCATAATTCCATTAATTTCTTTCAGCACAGGTTTTAGGAAGACTCCAAGCAGTAACAAAATATTATATCAATATTGGTAGTGCAATGACATTTATAAGCAAGTTGTATATTTGCAAAATCTACACCAATTCAAGTTTTACCAAGTACTATAGCTGTATGCAAAAAGACAACCAACATTTCTCTGAGCAACTGAAATGTTTTGAAAATATTTTTCTACTAGCCCCAGGAGGAAAGAAGTATCTTCTTTGAAACATCACATAATGAAGAGCTTAAAACTTTGGTGTTCAGTTGAGGATCAATACAGATTAAGGTTGTAAACTTGACATTTTCAGATGCTTGAAGGGGCTGATACACTTCCTGATGTCTCCAAGAATTCCTAATAACTTCAAATTACATAAAATGCTCAGGATTATATCACTGAGTCACCAGATTTCTTTTATAAGACAGTTATGAATTAAAGGACAGGCTAGTGAAATAACTTCATTAGTTTATATAACCATGAAAAGGCAGGAATATAAAGGTAAGTTCAAAACAGGTTACGAAACAGAAGTTATACTGGTCATCAAGAAGTCTAGAAGTCAAAAGAGTAAAATATTTTTATCAGACTGACAGGTTTACAGGCTTGAATGGAGAAAAATCTCAAGCTTTAATAAAATTCTAAAACATTCACACCCAAAAGTTAAAGCTGACAATCATCTGCTTCTATGTCAGTGTGGTACAGCTGATGGGAACACAAGCATGGAAGCAGCTTAACGATCAGATGGCTGTACAATCCTCTTTGGACCTTCACAGCCATAAAGCACCTATTTGTAGGTGCAATACACCCATTTGAAGATGCAGTACATTCATGACCTAAGTGAAATAAGGCAAACTCAGAAACAACATTCACCTTATCATTTCTCTTTTTAGCTGCGACTCCAGGCTCCATCAGGAAGGTGTCCAGCCCCAAGTTCTTGACCTGACCTCGCTGTTTGCTATTGTTACAAAGCATTATGTCATATTCCATACTACATTATCCTGATCTGCATATGCACAGCAATGGCTATGTCCATCTCATCCATGTAACTGATAAATATATGCTTGGACCTATATTAAGATATGGCATAAACCAAATCCTTCTCTTGACTCAAAGCTGCCTAAATACATAGGATCACAAGTTGCTGGGCAATCTGGGCCATGAGTGGTCTTCACTTGTCATCAAAACACAAACAAAATGCAGAAATGCAGCCCAAGAGGAAAACTAATAATAAAAAATTGTGTAATTAAAAAATAACTTTAATGAAAAAATCTTTACCTACTATATCTAAAAAAAAAAAATTCCCTGCTTCAATCCATGACCAGCAACAAACTGCAAGAAAAGTTGCCTTATAAAAATATACTCTTAGCATATCGTTGGTAGAAAAATAATTTTTCTGTTACAAGATTAACCTATGACCTCAAAATAGTGGTATGCTGATATTAGTATTGTTTTCATCCTTAGGATTACACTTTAAGCATGTTATATTTACGTATATGGGTCATGTTGTTCTTTATACATACAGCAATATATATATATATAAAAATCAGTCAGTTTTTAAAGTAATTGCATGGCAGGAATGGAAGTTAAGACCTTTAAAAAAAAAAAAAAGTTTTTTGATAAGTAGTTTACTCATTTAAAGTAAGTACTTCGAGTGAACCTATACCAATTTAATCAGAGTGCTCAGAAAATACCAGGTTCTGCTCTAAAGTATATTTAACACTTATCAGACTAAAGTGACTTCAACAAGGGAGACTGGCAACAACCTTCAACAAAATTACCATACAGCCAAGAAATGACATACGAGGATTTCAGAAATGTCCTTTTTATCAATAAATACACTGAAATCTTTGATAACCTTACTAAATACCCAAGTAAAAGAAAAAATATTAGGGACATAACTAGAAGTTACAGGCTAGCTTTTTAATTCCTTTACTTTCTAAACATCTCTGTTGCTGAAATTCTGAAAACTGCCTTAATGACAGCCTAAATTTGCTATTTTTTCACTCTGAATAAATTTCCTTCTTATTTGTTTTGGTTGAAAATTTTATGTTTAACACAGTCCTCTCTACCCAAGTGGTTACATACACAAGTATTCACTGAGAAATGTTAAGAGCTTTTTTATCATAAAATCTCAGCTATGAAATATGTAGTGTCACCAATTTCTCTGTGTTTTTAGCAGAAGACATCATCCAGTTTAGCAACATTAACCATGTATATAGCATATTTTGCTTTCCTTCTCTTTACTTAACGATGATATGTGGCGTGACACTTGGTCATGCTGGCTTCAGTACGGAAAATGGTTATAGATTATGATGCAAAGAGGATTTCAGCATAGATCCTTTCATGTACGTAAGTGTAGTATTACAATATAACAATTTCTTCAAGGACAGAACAATTTAAATTTCTGGCCTTTTTACAAAAACTGTAGCTGCTTTCAGAGAATATGTCCAGAAATGTATTAAACTATTCTGGTAAGATGTCTGGGGATCTATAGCAGAAAACGAAGGACTTTTAGATACAGCCTAAGGAATAGCTTTTTAAGAAAAGTATCAACTTGATTCAAAATTAAGACATTTTAGTAATAAGACTATAGATAGCACTACATATTTCTGACATTAGGATGTTTCTGAAGGTTAGCCAAAGAAGAGGCATAAGAATATGGAAAAAACGGTTCCACCCTTAATCCCGAAGGCAAACTGTGAACAGGATTAAATTTACTACTCTCATACAAAATCTGTGATGAGTATCAGTTCATTTGCAGGCATCATTTCATGGCATTTTTAGGTGGACATATTAAAATAGGACCAGAGAATCGTATTATCAAAATGCTTTGCTATTTCATAATTAAAGTGGGACAAAACTCAGCTAAAGGAACAATTTTCTGTAAACTGAAATCAGTTTGAAAATATTAATATAAAAGTTGCTTCTACTGTAACAGATACAATGTCAAGATTCAGTCTGTCAATTGTAAAATACTGCCCAAGAGGGTGAAGAGTCATTTTCCAATTCTGAGCAAAACTCAGACTTTTTGGTAAAAAAGATTCAAATAAAAATGTTCTTTACTTTGTTTCCATGGACCATGTGTAAGCCATCAAAGCCTGCAGTTCACTTTCTTTTTAGCTAACTGCAATCACAAAGACAGTGTCTTCTTTTGAGGTCACATGTTGCAATCCATGAACTTTAATCATCATTAAAATAAGATTCTAGTTTCTGACAGGTTCTTTGACTGTTAGACAAAGGGGAAGCAGAACCATTAAGCTATCTTGTGACAGGATAGAGCTTTAAGATTTTACACTTGGCCTAAAGCAGGAGATATGCTGAGAGAGCAAATAGATAAAAGTTTTGTCAACAGTAAAAAAGATGAAAAATTTCTAATAAAATTAACAAGAACATAGAGATGAAACAGAGACAAAAGTTATAGCTCACCTTCAAATTAAGACATTCACTAACACTTCTGAGATTGTAAGCATTTCACAATTCTGAAATTAATTTCCAACATTACAAAACCACAGACTGACTCACAGTTGGCTGTAAAACCAAACTGCAAGCCAGAACCCAACCATCAAATGATAACAATATACTTCCTACACGAGATGCCACTACTAACGCTAATTTCAATGTCTACTTCAGGTGTTTTCAGGAAGTCCAAAGAAGTAAGAAGTAAGTTAGACAAATACAGAAATGAAAACAGATGTCTTTAGAAAGAAAAATTATAGTAGAAAAATAAATTAGCACAGAGATTTAATTTTTTTAACTTTTCCATAGACATACGAAGACATAAATTTCGTAATTGTGGATTGCGGACAAAATGCTATGTCAGACACTTAACTTCAGCTATATATTCACTATTTCTACTTTATGTAATTCACAAATGGATTATTACCTTAATAAACACGGTCCCTAGAAATGATACAAGTAAAAAAGATGGAACCTTGAAAGAAGGTGTGAGAAGGAGTGGGATTAATTTAGATGAATATGTCATTGCCCTCGGGCCTTACAACATACTTGAGCTGTACAGGCTGACTGTGTTGTACATTGCTTTAAGATACCTTAAAGTCTTAGCCATAGTAATTCTATGGGTCTGCATCTCCTTTTTACTCACAGCACCATAACATCTCACTTAAACAATTGTTTTAGTTTAAGAAGCCTCTGTGATGGTACTTTTTCTTGTTCTGACACTCTCACGGACATGGACCTGCAAATCCCAGTAGTGTTACTATGGAGGATTCTCATGGGAAGCGACTGCCACCCTCATGATAATCACATTTTCTTTCTCCCCCTCTCCTTACTTCTTGTTTTGTAGATTTCAGTTCACATTAAAGAAAATCAAAACATGGTACATAAAAGTAGATAACAGTAATTTACTCAGTAAATATTATCAAACAATATGTGTACACAGAAACTTAACAACATATGAGTGTAGAACACCTAATTTGACCTAATTTGCACACTCCAATCAATACCATGAGTGGGAATAACCAATGGTGAATTTGAGTGAATCCCAAAGAAAAGTATACAGTACTAGGGAAAAATCATGGTGAAAATATAACCCTAATTACCACCACCTCCTTCAATGGAGAAACCACCTGTAGAAGGCTACTGGTGTGGAGAATCAAAACTGGATTTCCTGGCTGACCACTGGGAAGCATTTCCCCTTCTTGTTTCTTTCACCATACAATACGCCAACAGACACGAATTATAAAAACCTGTGCAGGCAAGCCTGTCAATGTCTTTAGTACACTACATGTATAGGTAATAAACTTGAAGCTAACATCTGCATAACTTTTCACTATTTTGCCTGTTTTGGTGTTGAAACAGCAAGGTAACTACAGGTGAAATCAAATATCTACATAGGATGCTTCAGTTTATGGCAAACATTTAGAGCGAACTCCCACTCTTCTAATTCAATTACTTTCAGTTACTGAACAGTCGCTGAATGTTTTGCAGCATCTTTTATGTGAAAGCAATATTGCCCAAATTACTATCAAATAATTTTCACTGTATGCGCCTATAAGAAATTTGTGACAATAGTACTGTTCTTTTCTTTATCCTTAAGGTGAACTAATTAACATTAGTGATACCGTATGTTAATAAGCATATATTAATAAGCAAGAGCTCTTTCTAGCTGCAGGTCTATGTAACCTATTAAAATGGAAAATATCAATACATACATAAAAAATAACAGGTATCAGGCATTTTTTACTAGAATGAAACATCTTCAGAAAGTATTAAGCTGAAGCTTACAGTCAAGTCAAATTAAAGATGCTTATGTTGCCAAGGATTCTTGGATTCTTGGAGAAGCATGAAAATATATTTTATAATTACCCTAATAAAGTTTGAGAAAACTAACTGTAATTTTCAAATAACATCCAATATAAGCAATTACAAAGGTTAGCAGAATGTAACATTTTCAATTTTTCAAATATGATACAGATTTGTAGTTTGTATTGACCTTCAAGCAGAACGCATTAGAACAGTAACTTTCATTTTTACTTCAGCTTCTTTTTAATTAACCATTAATTAACAATAGAGACGTTACCAAAACTCAAAATTTGTGAAAGGGCTAAATGCCTATTTGAAATACATTTGTTGAGATGTAATGAATACAATATATGTTTATAACAGTTAATTGAGTTCGTACCTTGATAAACAGCTTTGAATCCTGGTGAGCCAATGCTGTCATCAGATTGCAAATGAAGCCACATCTGGTTGCTCATGCTCACAATAAGATCAGGAACACTAGATCCAGTGAGTCTGTATGTAGGAAAAATTGCAAAGCCATTTGCAGAGGCATAAATTACTACTACTAGCACCAAAAAAACAACGGCCTTTTAAACTTAATATTTAGGCATATTTACAGTATATTACCCTAGTGTTCTGTCAGCTGTTTTTTAATAAAATTAACAATTCTATATGGATTAGAACAATGTGAAGTCTTAGAAAAATTTATTTTGAATGACAGAATTCAATTTAATTATTAAACACTTTTAATAAAGCTGTTCACACCTAAAGCTTTCCTTAAGCAATTAAGCTATTACACATGTGAGGGACTGTATGAATTAAACAGTTTTTACTTGTTTAGGTTAGTACTGCTTTTTTTGACATGCTTTATGAAAGTGAAGCACATGTGTCCAGAAGAACTTCCTAGAATCCCATCTACTCATATTAAAATAACCCACAACTATCTCTTAAGGGGAAACTGCTTTTTCACATACAGTAATGTGTGATAACTAAATTTTGACATAATACTTGTAAGACAAGTTGGTGAATCCCACTATACAACCTTAGAACCTCATGGCAATATCCTATGTACATCTATGATTCTGTTATATTCATGCAAAAAGATGCATGTTAAAAATGATTTAAAAAAAAAAAAAAGAAAGAAAATCTTTGTAGATTAATTCTTAATGGTGAAAAATGCCTACCATGTAATCAAGTTCCAGTATGGTATCTGAACAACTGTTCAGAGCTTGGTGATAGCAGTCTTTTGAACGATAGTGGGAAAATCTGCACATAAAAAGTGGCTGCAGAATATATCCAAGCTGTTACCAGACACAAGAAGAAAACGTATCACTAGAAAAGAACATCTGCCTTGAACTTCATGTAGATCTCCATGTAGCAGAAACTTTGGGGCTGGAAGCTACAGGTGCTGCAGTAATTGTAATTGATGTAAGGAAAAACTCATGACTCTCTCATTTATGTAGACTTTATTTTGTTCAAATTAGTCACATACTAGATTCTCTGTCTGACTTTGAACTCTCAGCCTTAACTAAGATAAACAAATACATGTAAGATAAGTAATACAAATATCATGCCAAACTGAGATAACATGTTCCTGAAGCAGAATTTCTCAAGAAGGAAGCTATAAATAAACCAGAAGCAAGTATTTGGACATTTCTATAAACATATTATTTAAATATAATCAACTGAACGTTAATACTACTACAACTTAAATGCAATAACACAATAAAAGGAGAGGCTGAAGAGAAACAAGGGGAGAACTGAGGAATCATGAGGCAAGTTACAGGAAATCCTCTCTGTCTTGCATCTAAAACCTTACCCACCAAGGTTATGAACAACAAGCTGTACATCCCCTATCTACAATATTTTTGTTTCTTACCCTGGTATACTGGAAATAATATATATATAAAAAAAATAAATCCCATCTGAGTGGAATGGACCAGGGTCTTCCTAACTACTACTGCCTGTTCACCTCGAACTGTTGCTGTAATGGTTAAGTGTGCTCTCATATGGTCTAGAAGACTTTTGGTTACCATTTGGTAGCAAGTAGTTGACAGTATTTAACCTATTACAGCTCAGCATAAGCAAACACACAAATGAAGCTTAGCTTGCATAAGAACATTGATAAGACACAGTGATATATAGCTAAGCTGTTTAGTTTGACCTGTGTTAATAGTAAGAATGAACATAAAGCAGCTCCTTAGTCTGAAAATTTGAGTTGTTTCACAAGCTAATTAGGAACTGTACAGGTTCAAAAAGATGCTAGGTATAGCCAGAATAATTAACATACCCTTGCTGATAAAATAGTAATCATTGATAAAGTCATGAAAGTCATTTAAATGAGTAATATAGGCAGTATATAAAAGGAAGATACCTCATCAGATAGCGAGTTACATAAACAAAAGTAGTTTAGGAAATGCTTACAGAAACAGATCTATAAAGAAAGAAAAGGAGAAGAGTACAAATATATTCTGGGGATCACCTTCTGAAACCACAGCAATAACCATTAATTTCTGACCTCTCTTTCTAGTTAAAACACTTAAACAAAATACCAGGCCATAACTGTTAAGCCACACTCTGTATTCCACACTTTGCTATAAACAAAACATTAAGGCTTTTTAGCAATGAAGAAAATTCACTGATGTCTCTTGACAATAATGGATATTTATTGAAAGGCAACTGAAACTTGTGGTTTCCTGCAAGAATTTCTCAACGGCTATTTAGAAGTGTAAACTCACTGCCTAACAAAGTAACAAGTTTTTAAATGGCTGTTTATACCCAGTAATCTGATTAATGTATGAGACCTATATTGATGATTTCTGAACACAGACAAGATGAACTCTAAAATTACAAGTCTTTATGGGTAGTATGGGATTCTTTGTATATAAATACCTGTGTACAGATGTTTGTATACCAGTAAAATGAAAGTAATATTCAATTCTGAAATAAGTTTTTCAAATACATGTCTTCTTTATGCTTCTTTCCTCTTATGACTTCATAAAAAAAAATTCTGGTATGCACTTTTAATATATATATGTATGTATATATTCAAATACCTCTGCTACACTACATATTTCCTATAAAAGTTAACTACTCGATAATGTTCCAATTTGAAGAGAAATTAATCCTTTAAATGAAGAATACTGCACATAAATGTGAAAAAGTTTTGAGTCCTTTCAACATTTTCTCTTCTTTTTTTTTGCTCTTTTAGTGTGCAGAATATTTTAAATAAATGTGCCTTGGAAGCACCAGAACAATAATGTAAGCGGAATGAAGCACAGAATCCTAGTCAATATATCTGTCTTTGTGACATTAAACTACTGTATGAAACAAAAATTTATTTTAAAATTCAATCATAAACACTTGAGTTTTCAATCTGTGAACATATTTTCCTTCTTTGAAGCAAATCTCTTTTCATTATTTGTTCAGGGTTTTATTCTCATTTTAAAGAAACAGTTTTACAGTATTGTTCTGTCCTTCAAAGATAAGTCATTATGCTATTAGTGTGCTTAACTGCAACCATATCATAAACTAAAGCTCTGAAGTTTTGACTGTTAAAGCTGTGATAAGCAGTAACACTGCTAAAAATCTCTAATTTTACTTGGCTTTGTATTTTTCTTTTAATATTAATAATGTAAACTACCTCGTTAATAAGGGGAGAAAGTACTAAACAACACAGTATTAAAAAACCAAAAACTTACTTCCTCTCCTAAATTTTAGAACTTCTAAAATGTTCGGAAGGAAAAACTTTTTAAATAATGTGAAATGGAAAATGATATTAGGAAGTCAGATTCAACAATGTTTGAGATAGATAAAAAGGTAGCCTGCTCTTTTTTTACCAGTTATAGAAGGGTAGGTTGTTTTCCAAGTCCCCAGTCAGTTTCATTTTACCCAGAAGAAATGGGTAAGAGTTGATAAAAGTACTTCTCTGTCATGGACAGTTGCTCATGTACTGAAAAACCTGACAGAAACAGTTAGGTTTGAACCACTAAGTTACGTTTTCTTCTTTGAAACAGGGGGGAAAAAAACAAACCTACAAGCTTTTTTATACAAGAAAAGTTAAAAGATTCATATTTT
The DNA here is from genome assembly GCF_963264785.1 of Psittacula echo. Lineage (NCBI taxonomy): Eukaryota > Metazoa > Chordata > Aves > Psittaciformes > Psittacidae > Psittacula > Psittacula echo. Next base: position 85,477,685 of record NC_137738.1, on the reverse strand, counting down.
AAGGAAATAATTTTGAAAAAGGGAATTGCATTTTAATGCAACTGCTTCAACAAAAATATAAAGCAGAGCATTTGAAGGTAAAGCAAATTTTCTAAAACAAAGTGTTAGCTTAATTTACAGGAATTTAAGAACACAAAATTGGGCACTGCAGAAAATGTTCTGACTAATAATCTTTACCTCATACATGATTATCTCTAGTGACTTGTTTTGAAAGGGTAGTCACTGGCTTCTAGCCAAACTTTGTTAATTATGAGAAATAACTGCAGTCAAAACTTTATAGCCTAAACATAAATAGGTTGTTTTTCAGTGAGTTGTTTTTGCTGTATTTCTGGAACTAGCATCTTAGCATGAATAGCACATAAAATAATACTGCTAAATTTTCAACAAGTAAGGCTTACAGAGGAAAAAATTGGAAAAAATTGCAAAATATGTGCACGTATCCCCTTTAATTAAGCTGTTGGTGATAGGATGTTAAAAAAGTTTACTATAAATACTATAATTAGACTGCTTTAATAAACTATAAAAAAAAAAAAAAAACAAAACCCAACAAACCCATATCCCTACCCAAAATGCCAACTACACTTTCCCAGAAATGCATTAAATTGATTTGAAATAATTTTCTTTTCATTATACTGGGTTTTGTACCATCTCATTGCTATTTACATGAACTTAAAGTACTTATTCTAATTATTTTTCCAATCTTTTCCAAAACCTAAATTTGAGCTAGATAGTTTTATACTTTTTTTTTTATTTTTTCCTTTTTAAACATCAGTAACCCTTCTTATTCCCCTCAATCTCGCTCCCATCAAATATTTAAAAGTCCCCTGTTTACTGACCTACCACTAGCCAGTTTCCAATGTTTCTTGGATGTTTGACTTTTTATAAACATTATGGCAAAAGTAAGCTCATTGTAAAATTTGATTACTAAGTTTACAATAAAGAACCCAGAAATAGCTGCCAACTATTTTGAGGGCTCTTAGCTTCTGAAAGCTGGAAAATTTTGTATGGGACTGAGGCTTGTATGTCGGAAATGAAATTTTTTATATGGAAAGGAATGGTTCAAATCACTTAGAAATTAGGTTTGCATTTAGAAATTTATATTTTTGCATATTTAGTTCAAACTAAATTGCAAAAGCTATGAAGTTTTAGAATCAAATGCAGGTATTTCTACAGTGATATTTAGTAGAATTTCTGCAGAAATTGACATTTAAGCTGCAAACAGAAACTTGCTTAGCATAGAAGTTATATTATTTTTTAAGAGATCCTGAGAAATTAATAAATTAAATCTATCCAGAAAAGTCTTTGCTATAAGCTTCCTCATTCCCATAATAAAAACCTGCAAGTTGCTGCTGAAACCTCATTATATGTGACAGAAGTTACTAAAACCAATTGATAGAAAATTTTGATAAGAAAAATCACTACATTTAATTATGAGCTTTCTCATGATAATGTAGTCTACAAGTGGATGTAGTGTTTTAAGAGAAAAGTTACTTTTCTTCTACAAAAGATCTTTCTCAAAAGCAAGTAAAATGAATCATACCTGTGATGCAGTTTAAAGATAATTTCAGAATGCATGATACAATCCAGTATTTGTAACTGCTAAAAGAAGTGTCACAATAGAAATTCTGATTCAGTACCAATTATTGTGATGCAGTAGCTTCACACTTGGGCCTTCCTGTATTTATATTGTATTTGTTATCATTTACTTTCTCAAACAGTTTTCAGGGTAATGCTAATGTGTAAACCATTGCAACCAAAAGGCAGATAAATTGAATTTCATAGACCTAATTTTCATCAAAAATACAATTTATGGTAAAGATAGAAGGGCCAACACTGTACTGTAATCTTAAGTGATGGGCTACAGAGTAATAACGATAAAAGTTACTGTTTTAATACAAAAATCATACTGAAGGAAGGGCAAGAAATACTCCACCTCTAGTGAAAAAATTGTAATAGTGCCAGAAATGCCAATGATAGAGTCGGAGGTGGGTATCTGCTACATAGATCTTCAAAGTGTTATTGAAGTGAAAAATAGTCACAGGAGGTAACATGATTATGGGGGCCTGCCTTCTTAAGATAGCAAGAATAGGAATTAATATGAGCTAAGACTACTTTAGTTTGGTTTTTTTATTTATTTTTTTTTATTTTAAGCAGTCCTAGAAAATAAATGAGGAGTATATAGTCAAAGCGTTCAAGGCCAAGTTGGATGGTGCTTTGAGAAACCAACCTGGTCTAGTGGAAGGAATCCTTGCCCATAGCAAGGAGCTTGCAACTAGATGATCCTTAAGGCCCCTTCCAACTCAAACCATTAATTCATTCTGTGATTCTATGAAACAGAATGAACAATCTGGCGTACCAAATTTATTAAGTTCAAAAGCTTCACTTTGAAGGTGTTTTGGGATCCCTGTAAGTAAAAATGAATCCTAGTACAAAAAGGAAACTGCAAACCTTTTGATTAGTCACAAGCAGTTAAATTAACATCCCCAGAAAGCTTCTTGCAATATTTAACTGCTGTGCAAAATACAAGAAAAATAAGCACAGATGTTGAAACTCTCATTTCCAGTTTGTCTTTTCTCGTTCACTTAAAGTCTAAGCTCTTAAATCAGGACATTTTTTCTTATTTTATTTTCATAAAATCAGAGAACAGTTAGGGTTGGAAAGGACCTTAAGATCATCTACTTCCAACCCCCCTGCCGTATTTTCTTTTTCAGGAAATAGATTTAGAACATGGAATTCAATCTACCCAGTAGCAGCTACTCGCTATGGCAACACAAGAAACACACACATCCTGCAAATAATCTAATCATTTTCCAGTCTCAGCTTTTAACACAAATTAAACTGGGGGTGTTCTACGTACTTTGATATCATAGTTCAGAAAGTAGCTATTAACCAATATCATACATCCATAAAAAAAGTGTTTAATGAAGTTATTGTGCTCAGATTTGTCCATCCAAAAATATTCTAATAAATTTGAAATAAATTCTGCAGGTGTTAAGTGCACTCATTTGTTACAATTATGTAACAAACATTTCAATGATTTATATGAATTAGAAGACCTTTACAGAATAAAATGATGATGGATTCTTTTTATCAAGTATGTTCAATACTGTCTTTATCCAGCAGATTTCTATGCCTGATCTCAGCTCTCTGCAGTTTTTAGTTAGATATAACAACCTATAGATGCTATTAATGATCTGGAGTGAATTTTGTAATGAACAATTTTCTTGAATAGTACTTGAATTTTAAGCTAACATTATATGAACAAAATACATATATTAAAATTAAAAAGCGAAATAGATATCTCATGACCCAGAAAAAGCATGTAACAACAAATTGTAAGAAAAAAATTTGAAGTTTTGTACTTACACATACAACACTGTTCTGGTATCACCAACTTTCCCAGCATCTCCAACAGTAAGAGTATCATAGCCTCTTTCCAGTTCAAACTCTTCAAAAGCAAGCTTTATGACCTATTGAAATTGAATAAGTCAGTTATAGAAAAACATACCCACAGGTTATTTGATCTATTCTAGACCTAAATTATTTTTTAAGCCAAATTATGAAGCACTCATTCATGATTTCAGCTAGTCTTATTTGATTTGAGAAAGACATATAGAAAAAGCAGAAGTGGAAAAACTTCTATATTTTCTTATACCAAGAGGGAAGTCTTTGCCACATATATACTGAAAATGCCAATCACTACTAACTGGTCACAATTATTCTTATTATTGAAAAATTTTTATAGACAGCATTTTTATTATATTAATTATTTCAAAATTAAATAGTATATTACTAGAAGTAAATGAAATTAAAACCTTCTTGTCTGTTGCACTATTGTATAAAAAGAATGCCAGGTACGAACTATCAATTCATAAGGATACGTGGAGGAGGCTGGTGCACAGAAATACAAAAGCAAAAAATTTCCTTGTATAAATTACTAACACTAAACTATAATTTCAATCAATGTCTAATAATGAGTTACTCAGAAATTTAAAAATCCCTCAGAATTGTTTGAAAAAGTATTTCTAATTTACTGAAACCGTCATTTTAGACAGCACAACAGAACACTTCTAAAACAAGCACTTTTTTTAGAGTTCTGTACTGAGGAAAAGTAGTTGCAGGTTATATTTATGTATACATATGTACACAGTACCTTTCCATAATTTGAAACCATGATTTCTGCAGACAACTTGATACAGAAATAGAAAGAGTGATGGCGATTATCCACAAAATTATTCATTTTACCATTATACTAAATTTTTGCAGATACCCCTGGGGAGACTTTCACACAACTTCAGCCATTGAATGAAAATGCAATAAATGTTTTTTTCTATTTTGTGGCCAAAACCAATATTTGGATCAGATTTGGTCTTTCTACATCAGCCATATTATGTTACTATTTTGGCAGCAACAGCCGAAAGGCAATGGTTTCCATCCACTTACTCCTATGTGATCAAGGCAGAATTAATCTCATTCAAATTTTAGCCCTGTAAAAAGGCAGCATGCAAGCTAAGCTAGTTGTTTAAACTTTCTCAGTATTCAAAAAGAAAGCCAGCACATCTCATTTCTCTGTGTTGGAAGGGAAAATCTACTTCTATAAACTTCAGGAAGGAATTTAAACTACTAGAGCAGATGAGGAACTATGTTGCTCCAGTTTCTAACCCAGATAAAAGCTTTTTTCCGACAAAATATACATTGATCTAAGATAATATATTGCCTCTTGCTGTAAATCCATGCCTTGCTTTTTATATCTTCATACCTTCTACCTTTCTTACCATACCCCTGCTATTTGCATGTTTATGTATGTAAAAGTATGCTAAAATTGACTCTAGGACTAAAACACCTCGTATGTTTTAAAGTGCAGTTAATATTTACTGTACTTAAAAGGTAAAAAAGCAGGAGGTTTAAAGAAAAGATAACTGGTCTTAGAATATCAATAGCTATGAAAAAATTATGAACACAAATATATATATATAATTTTTGACAGTAGGTCAGAGGTTTTGTATTGTGATGCAATACAGGTCCTTCACATCATATTTTGCAGACCTGCCAAATTTTGAGATAAAGTATACTGCATTATCTGCATTATGTTTCCATAATCACAAGAATTTCAAGCAATATGCTGTAGATAAGTAATATACATTTCCATTTGCTCCTGATGTACCTTCTGGTATTACTAGATTATAATAACAGTGGTTAACATGCAAAAATTCAATAGCAAATCAAAACTAATAAAACCAAAAAAAAACCAAGAAAAATGTGTAGAACCATAAAAGCCTAGTTGTTTCTGGAAATAAAAATAACTACATATATAAGACTTTTAATGCAGCTTTTCTTTTATGTGAGGAGGAAACCTCAGAATACTCCATGAGAAAATACGGTAATGTATTATTTAAATACGCTCCATTTGGTTAGAATCACAATCTCTTTTCCACTGCAATTTAAAAACAAATGTGAATGTTCACTTGTTTAATAATAAAATAACTTACAAAAAAAGTAATTGTATATAAACCATCAATGAAAGATTTAAAGACCTAGTTAAGCATACAGGAAATGTCCCAAGAAAAGCTTCTTTTTGGGAAATAAAATTGTGTGAGGAAATATTAGACACTATTAAACTAAGATCTTGTTGTTTGCATTTCCACACTGTTATTCTGTCCTAACACATAAAATGCATTGTATAGACATTCAAATGGTTGAGAGTGAAGAGATCAAACATAAATTCCTTTAATTTGATTCAAAAAACCTGAATTTTTCCATGTAAAAATTAAGCGCCCAGTCTAATAATGATTCCTCCTACAGTCAGTGAACAGGAAATGGCACTCAGGACACACCTCACATGAATGTGGGCCAGACTGTCCTTTCCAATGACTATAAGGGGAGTTCAGACATCTGGGGGAGCCTAATGCTTAGATAGGTATACTTAGATAAAATTAGTTGCTCTCTAATAAAGCTCTGAATCATCAGAGGAATCATCAGGAGGAAGGATTGTTTGTTGGTTTATTTTTGAGAAAGACCATTAAGACACATTTTGTATGGATACAGGTATGTATACAGCATAGGAAAATCTTACAAGGATTAAACTAATATCAGCAAGAATATACCCGTCTGTGGTTAAATAATACTGATTTATATACTGGTGAAGAAAAGCAGCTCCAAGATGCTTCTCCAGATTTAATCTTTCTTTGAAATTACACCCCCCCCCCAATGTTAATCTGATAATCAACACTAAATATGCCTACTCTGAACTGATCAAAATAAATAAAATAATTAACTTTCATTATAGAAAACTTGAACACAAAAATTACTTCCAAACCTATTATATTTGTTTCTGAATGATCGATTATACTTCTTACAGAAGAATGATCCTGTTTGCTTTATGAAATGAACTAGACAAAATTCGCTTATAAGCAATTCAGAATGATTACTTACGATTAGACAGACTGTGAAAAAAAAAGCTTAAAAATGTGAGACACCTAAGGTGGTACCTATATGGAAGCTCTGCAAGTGAATTGTCTAGCACAATTATTTTTTCCTTCAAAGTGTTTTCGTTAATCCTAGCTACTCACACACTTTATATTTCTGCTGGCATTGCTATATCAAGTAATTGGGAAAGACAGCACCAGAGTTGTACAAACAGAAATTTCTGTATGGGCATTCTTCCTGAAAGAAGCAGTTTCTGCAGAAACATGGCAATGCGACATTTCCAAAATGTCTAGGTGTATATGTTGTTCTCACTACTAAGACCTATGTTATTCTTTCTTAAATAGGTTAGAAATTTATTTGTTCAATATAATAAATACAAAGTAAAAAGTGAAAGCAGTAAATTTTAAGATGCTAGAAGAAAAGAGAGCTACCAGTACAACGTCTCTTATATTTATAAGATCAAGTGAACAATTTCAAAAAAGTACCCCTGTGCCAATGGAAATCTATCTTATAAAAACAAATAAACAAGAAAGAAATAAGAAGCAGAGCCTCTTTGAAGGATCTTCTCTTACAGATCAGAAAATGAAGCGAGACAGTTTGTTGCCTCAGTAAAACTACAGTAAAATATATGAAGAACAAGGAAACAGAATTGAGGATCCTTAATTTGAAGTTTTAAAATAATAAATAGATCATGTGTTCATTATAAACTTTTGATGAAAGATGCTTACAACTGTTGGAGGTTGCTCCATTTCATTGACATATTAGATTCAAATATAATAACATTTTTCTACTTTGCATCCTCTTTGTGCTGCTTTAAAATTTGCAAGTAAGATGATCATGCAAATGTTTTTAACTCTGTGATTTCTTTTACAGACACCTCATGCTCAAAGGAACTTGCAAGTGAAAGAAGCCATTATTTCAGGCACAAATATGGAAATATTGCTATAGTCTTTTAGATAAATTAAAAAAAAAAAAAATAATCTTGAAGAAACGAGCCAGATGCTTAAACCAGAGCTTTAAACCACATTTTTGAGCACTTATTTCACTTAAAGAATATGTTGCAGAAGCAATGCCAAAAGGTGATGTTTCCCTAGCTCACTCCTCCTTCAGTGATATGCCCTGAAGTCTTAGAAGTCCCTGTGACTATGCCCAAAATCCTGTGGAAGAGGAAATGTAGACATAGATCATTGTCTACAAACAGCAATAAAAATAAGTAACTCTTATTCACAAATCTTATGGATGATTAAATTTGAAACTACAGACATCTCCTTTTCACCAACTCAAACCCCTACAAGAATAACCATATCAAATTGTTGTGATCAGATGATACTCAGTATTTTTAGGTACAAGTTATAAATACAGAGGAATGCCTTATAGAAATATGACGACAATACTGTGACCATGGGAACAGTAAGCATGAAGAAAATATATATGGGAAAATTTTCTGAAATATGAGGGAGTATTTTAAGCAAAACTAAAGACATTTCTGCAAAGATTCTTTAAGTAAGGCACTTCCCTTTTTCTTATCAGTATCATACAAATACAGAACATTTTAAAATAATGGGAACAATGAAAATACAGTTCTTAAGCATCTGTTTTTGCAAGAATGTAAATTTTAACTGGGTTTCAGTTCACTTACGTCACCAATAAACAAAACAAAAACAAACAAACAAACAAAAAAAAACAAACAAAAAAACAAACAACCAAAAAACCATCAGAGGAAACGCTTAATAAAACGGTAAGTTTATTAAATAGCATACTGGGAACTTTACAACATTTTAGGTGGTCACAGAAGAGATGTGGGATACTTAATGGTCCCTATAGAGCTATGCTTCTTGTTAGCCACTCAACATCTACTGTATTTACTTCCTGATACGCCAGTAACTGAAGCAGAAACCTTAGGAGCTAACATACCTGCAAAGAGAGTGGTGTCTTAATTATAACCTGAATTCAATTCCCTATAACCATCATCCTTGTGAACATGGTCCATTAGATAGTGTGAAACTGGTGACGGCCTGAACTGGTTTTGGTTAATTTTCTCCATAGCAGCTTGTATGGATCTGGGTTTTGGATTTGTGATGAAAACAGTGTTGATAATTCAGGGATGTTTCAGTATTCCCAAACAGTGCTTGCACACCATCCAGATTTTCTCTGTTTCTCACACTGCCCCATCAGCAGGTACACTGGGGGTGCACAAGAAGTTGGGAGGTGACACAGCTGGAATAGCTGAACCTAAAGCATCAAAGGGATATTCCATACCATATGGCATCATGATCAGCAATTAAAAAGCTAGGGGGAAAAAGAGGAAGGAGGGACGTTCAGAATGCTGGCATTTGTCTTCTCCAGTAACAGGCACAATGAAGCTCTGCTGTTGTGGAGCTGGCTGAACACCTGACTGCTTATGGGACGTGGTGAATTAATTCCTTGCTTTGCTTTGCTTGTTTGTGCCATTTTTGCTTTACCTATTGAACTGGCTTTATCTCAACCCAGAAATTTTCATATCAGTGCCCATCACCTATACTTCCCTCTACAGGCCTTTCCACCTTTACTCACATTAAAAGTTAAACGTGAAAACAAAAAAAAAAAAAGGTGAAGGTTGGGGGTTTTCGTTTGTTTGTTGTTTTGTTGGGGTTTTCTGTAGGTGGTTGTTGTTGGTTTTGTTTGGTTTTGGTGGGATTTTTTTCACTTATTTATTTTAATTACTGATTCTGGAATGTTGGAAATTTTTTGTTGTTATTACAATAGTTTACCCAATTTTGGGCTTGTATGCAATACAAGCGGAGAATGGGACTTACATTAATTGTTATTTAAACATATATTTGAGAAAAAGGTGGGGGTTTTTACATTAAGTGGACACAGAATATGTCACATTTCTTCTAAAAAGCATGTAAAAGATTCATCTACAAGAGCCAAGAACTGTATAATTAAAAGATAGATTCAAAATCATAAACAATTTAGCAGTAGACTAATTATGATTATAATTTCAAACATGTACTGAACTGAAACATTATTAATCAATGTAAGAAAAGAAGAGTGAAAATTCTGACCTTGAAAACAGATTATCAGGTTGGAAGTGTATTTATACTTACATACAACATGATTTGTTTCTTTATTTTCACAGTTCTGCCTAATATCCCTCAGTGGTCAGACTGGCCCAAGCTATACCAAGTGTCTGACAACATTCCTAAGATACTATATATAGCAAAAAATTAAGAACACCAGTTGTACCTAAGGCTTACATGAAATGTGCCCAAATATAAATCATCAGTATATATAATTGTGGTGGTGCACTCCCCTTCCTGCAACCTGACTTTTCTTTCACGTAACACTGCTCAAGTGATAACGGCCAGCTGAGGTTGTAATGGATGAGTCTGCTTGTGACGGCTACATCCAGCTCAAGACAGATCTGGGGGAGACAGACAACACCACAATAACCAAAGGCTAATTTGAGCAATGTGCCCACGTAACCACAATGCTAGTCAAAGGGTCCGTCAAACCAATTTTGGAAGAAATGAACATCTATAGTCAGTATGCAAATACAAGTATGAGTCAATCATCTTGCTCCATCAATAGCTCTCCTGCATGGCAGCAAGCTGAATATCAGATACTCAGTAAGTGAACTGGAGTAAGAGCACTGATACCCTAGCCAAGTGATATAAAGGACTGATTGTGCATATATAATTCTTTAGATATAAACCACTGAACAAGTCTGGGAATAAGTCTGGTCCCAGGTGCACCTGAACTCCCCTATGAGAAGCAGTTTAGAATGCAAGGGGTCCCTTCTGAACCCTGTGACTCAATGGGCAGGTCTTCGTAACAGTTTTGTCTGACCCTGTCCCATATGCAGTAAATAATCAAGTGTACCTCACCATCAAATCTTGTTAAAACACTGTTACGTTTACCATTGAACACTGTCTTCTATCAATAAAGTATATTGTTGCTTCTCTCTTGCGAGCAAAATGCATGACTCCATCTATGACATTAGTGTCACTCATAGCAAATTTTGCATCCAGACAATAAATTTTTTAGCAAGAGCTCACAAAGTTAGATATAAAATGTTTTCCAATTACAGATAATTTACTGTTTTCCAGATAATAAAGATGATTCAGCATTATCTTAACCTATTAAAGGAAATAAATATTGTATCTATGCACATTTTCATCCTGCCAAGGAATCTGCTTGACATTCAATGAAGATATCTGGGATATTACAAACGACAAACCACTTTAGAAATCATAAATTGTTTTTAGAATACCTAATTACTAATTTTCCTCTTAAACAAGTGAAATGATAGAGTAGATGATACTCTTGAGATTGGATTTTATAAAAGACAGCAAAACATTATTTTTCTCATATTCCTTTATGAAACAAGCTACTAGTTTTGACTCAAAGCCATTAAAGGGTAAACCATTATTCACAGCAGGATTATTCATAATTTGGCACAGATACAGCTGTAATTAATGAGATGCTAAATGAGTAGTTCATAACTTACAAGGTGAAATGATCTGCCTTGAAACAGAAAAAAGTTCAGGCCAAAAGGGGCCTATTCTGCAAAATTCCTCCAGCTTTTGTTGAGTAACAGCCAATTTACTGAAAACACTTGGGTTTCTTATTTCAAAGAAATGTTAAAGGCTTTTCATACTACCATTATCCAACAATTGCAGTTACTTGAAAAGCAATTATAAAAATAAATTTGCTTATTTTTTAATATTGGCATTATGATTTATATTTCTCATTGTCAATAACTTACTTTCCTTTTATCCCCCACTAATGACTAGAAAATGAACCTAGTATCCACACCTGTGAAAATAAATGAAGACCAAAAGCAAATAGCAGTACTAATAAATAAAATAATAGTAATAATATAAAATAACAGGTGCTGATGCTGTTAAAAAAAAAAAAAAAGATTAATAGTATAATCACAAGAATTTTTTTTAAAAAATCCTTAATTTCAAATCAAACAGTTTGTTTTATAATGAGTATCACCAGCTGCTTGTCCCAGGTAGACATTGCTCAGGTAAGCAAACATAGATTGTCTTTTCTCCCATCACTTTGTATTCTTTGGGTTGCCTACAACTCAGCTCTGTAGTCTCTAAATCGAATGTATTTGATGTACTCATCATAGTCATTCCTCAGCAAGTTAGTTAAGGCTGAATAAATTGAGACCATTAAAAGAAAATGAAAGCAATAATCTTGAGAAAATCAGGGGGTTTTTTTTATGTAGTAAAGGTCAATAAGTGATTTTATACTGAACGTAGAACAGTCCTACAAGGAAGAATTTTCTCATAATGTGTGTGCATATAAGAAGGATAATATACATAATATAATATGTAATGCTATATATAATAACTATAATAATTACATATATATAATAAGAATGACTGGAAGTTACAGATAGGGAAAAAACCTACAGAATTAACTGCAAAAATTAGAATAACACAATTATTGTTACTATGAAATGCCATTTTTACTGGTAGGTCAACTATGTAAAATACTTCTACAAATAATTGTGTATTTAAGTAAATTATTACTTATTACAGCCACAGTATGACAATGAAAATATTATTAAACACAGTTCTGTTTCTTGTGTAGAGGAAGACACACACACAAAAAAAACCCTCAAAATGATGATTTCAGAGTTAACAGAACTGCCACAATCTGGTACTCAGATAAGAAGCTTGCTGCCAAGTTCTTCAGCAATAGTGTCTACACATCATGCCAAGTTTCAGTTTGCCATCTTAAACATTAAGTCATTTTCCTTCTTCTCTTTTTGTTTTATATATAAGCAAGTATGTTGCCATTTCTGAATACGGAGTAGTATAACGCATTAAAAGTTAATTTTTAATTCAAATACCAAAGGCCAGTGAATGCTTCGCAAATTTAGGTGAGCCATATTTTAATGAATTATTGATCTGCTTGATTTAATTATGAAAGAGAAAATTAAAAAATAATTAAAAAAGTAGAATTGCCAGAGGAAACAAACAATCATTCACACGTTCACACTAAAGGAATGAAATTCATAACTTTTGGACAATTTCAAATATAATTTTCTGATACAGTAGCACGTTGTTCTATTTCTCATTTTCTGCCAAAGAAAAATGCCAAATATATTGCTTTCATTTTTGCTCCTGCTGCTCCTCCAGCTGTCAGAATATTAGTAGAAAACAACTATGGAAATATAAGCTTTGTAGAAACACCAAAAAACTTTTTTTTTTTTCTTTTAACAGAACAATGGAAAAGGCAGCAAGAAGTGTGAATTCATTACTACCTTACCTTGCCATTCATGAAAAATAATTTCAACTGTGCTTATATCTTTGGAGAGCTTTTTCAAAACAGTTTAAGCACTTTTTCTAAAATGGGGAGTAGCACCTGCTTGTGGAATAGACACAGCAATGATAAAAATTAAACTAACTAATTTGCTGTTCAAAATAAGGTCTGAAAATATTGTTCTTTAAATTTGAAAATGAAAAGCTCCCAGTTAGCATTTGTTAAAAGCAAATTATATATAAACTAAGATTACATGAATGACCAAATAAGAGCTCCAATTTAAGTAAGGGCTGAAAGTTTTACTTGTTAACAGAGCACATGAGGTTTCTCTGGCCTCAGAAATTCAAGCAGGAGAAACATGCTTTATTTACCCTGTTTGACTGTTGTCTTTTTTTTCTACAGTGTTTTAAAAATAGGTCAATTCTACTAATTAATCCAAAGTGCATGTGTGGCTTGATAAACCACAAGAAGTAAAAGGCTACATAAAGAAATTGTTACATATCAAAGACACACATCCATTTACACAAACACAGATCGTTCTCTAGACAGAGGCCTGCACAGGAATCTGGAGACTTAAATTTCAGGTCTGCTTTATCATGTAGTACTTCAGGCAACTCAGGTCCTTGGAATTCACATACTTAGCAGTTTAATTTCTCAACAGTTTTCAGATATTTTCATTCTTCTTACTTCACGTAAAACATGAATAAAAATTACAAACATTCAAGCTTCAGAAAAGTTAGTTATTAAAAAAATCTAATGAATTTTGTGTCCCAATTCAAGCATAATTATACAAGATACTCTGATGGAGTTTGCAATGATATGTTGGCCAGTGGCATATCCAGCAGATAACAGTAACAGTATAGTAAAGCAGTATTTGTGTTCATGACCTGAAACAAAAATTCATTATGGGAAATCTATCTCCTTATAACCAAACTATTTCTAATTCCAATGTTACTTTTGGCTGAACATGTTGGGTGAGGCCTATGTTCAGTGCATTCGATAGCTATGAAACTAATTTTAAGGATAGTTTCCTTCAATATTAATAGTCTGTCAACAGTAGCAGAAAGGTCCATAAGCACCTGTTTTCTCTGAGATATAGAGTACTTCAGGTTGTTTGTTTCTTGTCATTACAGCAAAAGAGTTCCAAGGACGCAAACTATTTCATTTAGAAGGGTGATGGATCTTGGCATCACAACGCATTATGCAACCAGGCAACTAAATTGAATACTGAAAAGCCTCCAGAGGTAAAGGGAGATGCCTAAATATTTATAGAAGTAAATGCCTCAGAAGAATGTATCAGTGGAATTGATTTGCTGGAAAAGTATACAATCTTAGAGTTCAACTACTGTTTAATGCTATTCAGAATAGAAAATGGAAAGGTCTGAGCATATTCAGCCAAGATAGAAACTCTGATAAAGCGGCAATCCCAGGCAAAACTACAGGTTGGGCAGAGAAGAGACTTAGAGCAGCTCTGCAGAGAAGGACTTGGGGGTGTTGGTCGATGAGAATATGAGCATGAGCCGGCAGTGTGCGCTAACAGCCCAGAAAACCAACCGTATCCTGGGCTGCATCAAGAGGGTCGTGACCAGCAGGTCGAAGGAGGTGATCCTGCCCCTCTACTCTGCTCTCCTGAGACCTCACTTGGAGTATTGTGTGCAGTTCTGGTGTCCTCAACATAAAAAGGACATGGAACTGTTGGAACAAATCCAGAGGAGGGCTACAACGATGATCAGGGGACTGGAACACTTCCCATATGAAGATAGGCTGAGAAAGCTGGGGCTGTTCAGCCTGGAGAAGAGAAGGCTGCGTGGAGACCTCATAGCAGCCTTCCAGTATCTGAAGGGGGCCTACAGGGATGCTGGGGATAGACTATTCATCAGGGACTGTAGTGACAGGACAAGGGGTAACGGGTACAAACTTAAACAGGGGAAGTTTAGATTGGATATAAGGAGGAAGTTCCTTACTGTTAGGGTGGTGATGCACTGGAATGGGTTGCCCAGGGAGGTTGTGAATACTTCATCCTTGGCGGTGTTCAAGGCCAGGCTGGATGAGGCCTTGGGTAACATGGTTTAGTGTGTGGAGTCCCTGCCCATGGCAGGGGGGTTGGAACTAGATGATCTTAAGGTCCTTTCCAACTCTAACTATTCTATGATTCTAGGTATGTAACTGTGCTCATGGAAGATCATATATACAGAAAAGAACTTTAAGAGCAAAAGCAAGCAGTTTAGTCAGGACATAATGTATCCCTCTTTGGGTTAAATTCAGTTGCCCCTGCTCTGATATTTTCTGGCATTCTGCGTATAAGATGCCCTTGCATTCTGACTTCTAACTGCCTCTCTAGAGGAGTATGGACTTTCCTGTGTTATACCTGCTAACTTTGCATGGACATCTTGAATATCTGAGCATCTCATACAGTGACAGATGACTGAGAATGGCCCAATGAATTGTATCCCTTATGTCCTGAACTTTTTGATGTCATAAGAAGGACCTTGCTTCATACAGAAAACTTCTTAAATAAATGCTAAAGCATAAAAACCTGCTTATATATGCACACATTCTTTTATGTACAAGATGAAACCGAATGAACTATGGCTGAATGAATATTCCTGCAATAAGAGTGTAGTAGTATTACATGGACATTGTATTGTCATAAAAACAAGATTTCATGTAAGTCTGGACAGTTTTTAGATAATGTTATATACTACAAAGAAATTTCAATATATTGAGGTTAATTTCATTCTGAATAAAAAATGCAAATGAGTTTGCCCAGTGTTTAAATTACAAATAAGAAGAAATACCAAGTATGAAATTTTGGCATTTGTATTTCCAGATTAATTTAAAGTAACTGAAAGTTTCATTTCCCCCCCAAACTTTTCCTCCTGCTGCGTTTTTAAAATACACAGTTACATGGCTCATTGGCCTACGTGTACTTTTGACATCAGAAACAAACGGTTTTCTAAATAAGTCCGTGTATTATTCTGGTAAGCCAAAATTTAAGGCTGAAATTCTATCCATGTTGAAGTAAATAGAATATGTAAGGATTTTCAGGTTGAAATATCCTCATATCACTGTCTAATACCTCACTCTATTAAAAGCAAATTGTCTAAATGATTGTCTCACAAACAGGTTAACATTTTCTCCAATAAATACAAGAAAATTTTAGTAACCTTGTATGAAACTAGAGTGCATATTTTTGTGCCAGAGAATAAATGAAAGATTAAACAACACAAAAAAGAAACAATCTTGCTGTTTTGAAGAGATCTGAATGACCTACAGTCTAGGAAGTATTAAGAATGTTAGCACGTGGCACCAAACTTTGTAATTTACTGGCCATAAATATCAAGAGCCATGAACTGCAGCCCGTGGGAAAGACCCACATTCAAGCAGTTTGTGAAGCACTGTGTCACAAAAGAGAGGCACCGCACTGTATCAGGGGAAAAGCATGAAGAAGGAGTGGCAGAACGTTGCTGTTAATGAATTGACTGCAGCCCTGTCGTGGTTTAAGCCCAAGCTGTAAATCAGAACCACGCAGTCTACTGCCCTCCCCCCCCCCCCCCCCACCTTTCTTCCCTCCGCTTCTGGAGGGACGGGGAGGAGAATCAAAAGAATGCAGCTCCCACGGGTTGAGATAAGAACAGTTTAATAACTAAGGTATAACACAAATCACCACTGCCGCCACCAACAATAACAACGACAAGAGAAATAACAAGGGAAGAGAATACGATACCGCCCGCCGGAAAAGACAGCCCGCCCCATCAGGGGACGTGCCCTTCCGGATAGCTCCCAGTTCCATCCCCTGGCATGACGTGCTGTGGTATGGAACACCTCCTTGGCCAGTCTGGGTCAGGTGTCCTGTCCCCGCTTCCTCCCGGCCCCTCCTCCTCCCTGGCAGAGCATGAGACTCACAAAATCCTTGGTCAGTCTAAACATCGGTGTTATCAGTTTTTTTTTGTTCCCAAGCCAAAAGTCAAAAACACAGTACTGCAACAGCTACTAAGAAGGAAAAAAAAACAAAAAACTGACTGCCACTGCTGAACCCAGGACAAGCCCATATTCTCCACGCCTCTGCACCACTTGGTGGGGTGGGATGTAAAGGAGTCAGGCCTGAGTTTTTATCATCGTTTCGCACCATCTTATTCTATTTTTAATTGGCAATAAATTAATCTTCCCCAAGTTGAGTCTTTTTTGCCCATGAGGGCAATTGGTGAGCAATCTCGGTGTCCTTTTCTTGACTGATGAGCTTTCTCATATTTTCTCCCCCTGTCCTGATGAGAAAAGGGAGTGAGAGAACAGCTTGGTGGCCCCCTAGCAGCCAGCCAAGGTCAACCTACCACAACTATATTGGAAAATTGTCTTAACAGTATAAATCTAAACACTGGAATTTTAATGAAATTACTCATTAAGGTATTTGCATTTAACACTATTAAATATTCATATTCTATTAGAGATCATGGTGAGAAAACAAAATAATTTCTCCCAAAAGCCTTAAGAATAATGATAGCAATGACAGCACATACAGTCTGAGCCTTGTTCAACAATGGTTCTTACAGTTTAATTTTCCAAAATAAAAAGCACAACACAAAGACTAATTACATATTTAATCTTTCTGGTAATAGAAATCTACCCACCTCAGCTTTAAAATCTAATCTCCAACAACTAAATGTACTTTCTCAATTTTTTATTTTGAAAACGTCCCTCATATCTCAGTGATGAATACATTTATTTTCATCCTGTGCTATGAAATTTATCTGTGTTATAAGAAAGTGGTAAATATGATTGACTTTAAGGAATATAGGCTTGATCCTTATATCATCTACATGATTATACATCTTTGCATCAGTAAGCACTTCTTGACATATATTAGTAAAAATTTATACCAGAATCAGTGAAGATATCTCTGGTCATTAGTCTCCAAACCACATGGCAATCTGCTCAAATATGCTAGTAATAATGCACTGTAAGAGCACATCGGAGAACAACCCATTATTTGGATCTAATTCAAATTATATATGGGAAAAAGAACAGTTTCTGTCAGTTCACTTAGGCATCATCTGTAATGAATACACAATGAGGAGATACTGTAAAAATTCCATTGAATTGTAAAGAGAATAGTAGAAAAGCTTAGCTGCAGTTTTCTCTCTGCAGTACCATATGACTTTTAAATCAGTGCATAACATATAAATAATTTACTCCAATAAATTTTCTATAAAAATAGTTTAACTATTTTACAAAACAAAGCAGTAACAAGCAAACCAAAAGATGTTTAGATCCTCCAATATCTCAGTCATATGCTATCAACTACAAATAATCTTTCACTTATCTATTTCCCATCACAGAATGCTTTTCCTTGATAGCACAAATAATTTAATTAATACTTGTTACCTGAAATCATAAAACTTTACAAAACCTACTTAAGAGTAAAATTATGAAGTCAGATGCATCAGAACATACTGTTAAAATCCAAACAAATTAAAAAAAAATCAAAGCATCGGAAAAATTCTAGGCCATGCATTGTATGCTACCCAAATTTTGTACTATTGTCTTTGACATTATGCAAAATTTCAGTCATTAAATTTTTATCTTTTCCTCCCCACTTGCCGGAAAAATGTAGACAGTTTCAACAACCATGTTGGCCTGTGGCAAAACTAGAAGGAAAAATCTATCTGTTGAACTTGATTCTGTGGGATCTGCAATCTTCACGTATTTAGCGAGATAATTAAAAAAATCAGAGTATCGCACTGGGCTTCCCACATTCTTTTAATTATGCAACATCTCACGGTTCTTTTCTGACTGAAATCTGACATGAAGAGCCACAAGAACAATGACCCAGTTTTCTTCTCTGCTCAGGATGCACTAAAATCACACGTTGTGATGAAAAGCACACGTGATCTACATCTTGGAAAAGACAGACACTCAGGATGAATTGAAACAGAAACACGGTTAAATGCATGAGACACTTAAGACACCGATGATTAGAGTCTTGTTAAAGCATGTGTAACTGTAGATGAAGAGACGCAAAGCAGGCAGCGATTGAAGCCATTGTGGACATGTAATTGGATTTCAGGTGTGAATGTTCAAGCCTTGAAAAACACATCTCTGCTCATTCTCACTGAGATTTTCCCTAAGGCCTCAGTGCTTACTTGAGATCCGTACATTGAAAGACTGTATCAATAAATGCAGCAGATTGCCAGATACACACAGCAGAAAGCAGTTTTGGCCTTCAGAATAGAACAAATTAGTATCACCAAACACAACAGCTTTACCCACCCATATATATATATGAAAACATATAGTCCATATACACAAAAAATATAGTCAATGCATACAGACAGACAAATATGTATAAAAGCTTCACTAGCTTTTAGAGTTGCTTGATTTTTTACAGTGCAGTGATCACTCTGAAATATTTTACTGTTGAACATGGACTCCTGGAATAGTAATTTCTGAGAAATAAATACTTGCTGTCATTCTTTAACAGAGAAGTACAAAACCCTAAAACCATTTAATATATTGTTGTGATAGAAGCAAATATCATGAAACCAGTCATTTATTTGCACTATGGATATTTTCTCATACATATAATAGTTTAAGTACATAATAAGTCTCAATACACCCAACGTTCACTAGAACGCCAAGTCAGTCACCTATAATAACTCTCCATTACAGCTGACTTCATCGTTCTACCTCTGGCCCACTGCTTCATTGTAATCACATATGTGCCCTGTAATGCAGTACTGTTATTCCTAATAACAGGCCACAACCTTTACACTGAATTAGCAAGACCTCAAGATTAATGTTTGCCAGGTTTGTACTCTCTGAACTTTTCTTGGTGGGCCCATAGCTTTCTTTTACTTTGTTTCTATGACACCAATTTCTCTTACTGATCAGGTCTGCATGGCTAGTTTAGTTTATTTACATAGTACAACAATAGTTTAATACAGACAGCTGTAACAAGCAGTTGTTCTATCTGAATGAGTTATTTATGATTTTAACAAAATTCTGTAGCATAAGGGAATGTGAGTTTGGTATAACTACACAGGCCTTGAGAAATGAAGACAGGATGCTGTCTCTGGGGGTAAACAACATGGGTTCATAAAAGATGAGATACAGGCTTGGCACTGAGGATCCCACAGCTATAAACAACTCACCACAGGTCAAGAAATGTAGACCTGGAGATGGATAAAATTGATTTTAGGGGTAACAGAGAGCAAAAACCCCAGTATCTCATATATATATATAGCATCCTGTATATAGTAAACTCGGATGCAATATGATCTGTAGCTGCAGTTCAATAAAGAAAATGGTTGTAAAAGTGTGATAGCAAACATATAAACATGACCCAAAGCTGGTTTGAAGGGAGCAAGAGGAAACCAGCAACATCATTATCATATTCATGCCAATGAAAGACTGCAGAGGCTGATGACATCTTATGTTAACCTTTCCAGCAGTCAAAACCAACTGATTTTAAGACCTAGAAGACCAATGGAATGCTGAGCACAACCCCAAGAGACAGAAACTAAGAACTATGTTACAGTTTTAATACTGTTATAGCTACTGATATTATTATTACTACTGAGACTTCTATATAAAAGTACTTTAACTGTACTATTATTCTTTCCTTTTTTTTCTGTAATGATTACATGTAGACTAATAATGCTTCTTGAATTAAATGTTGATTTCCATTATACTAACAATTAATTCTTTTATTTTCTTATATATAGTGTGCTACCATTTTGCCCATGAGTAAGATTTTGATTTTTTTTGCTGAGCTTCCATTTTGCAATCAGTAGTCCTAAAAATATCAGTAGATTCAGCCTTAGCAGATTAAATCATAATTTCTCTGACATATATATTGCTCAAACCTTACTTTCATTTCTATGGTACCATGATTAACAGTGATGACTACTTGCATTTCTATAGCAGAAAGAGCTTACGTTCTTCTACAAATACTTGTAACATCTTGATACCATATTAATAGTAAAATAACCCCTTCTGTCTACATATTCAAAACAGAGTTACAGAGTTCATTCTTTGATCTGATGCGTGAAGCTGTAAACCGGCCCTGGTCTCCAAAACTTGTGTTTCATTTAACAGAGACACAGTTAGGTGTACCTTTTAAAAAACTTGATTCAAATTTGATATAAATATGTTCTTTTTCTTTATACAGCTTAAGTGTACACGAGACAGTAGAACTGCACACATATGCATATCAGAACACGATCTATTACATATTAAGAGCAGTTTTAGTTAGAAACATAATGGCTACCTATGAAACCTGAAAACATTTGGAAGCAAAGACTAACTTTTAGTATTTGATTTTTCCATTTATAAACATACTGTCTAAAGATATTAATTTCTCCACTATCAGTATGCACTTCTCAAATTTCTGTTTTATTTGTCTGTGTACACACGTGCATATAAACACATTTCATATTCATGATCCTTGATCTATCTGTATAATTTATGATTTCAAATTCAAAATGCATAAAAAGTTGAAAGAGATGTATGGAATACAAGTCAAGATTTTAATTTCAGTTTAACTTGTGAAGTAATATTGAGAATAAAAAGTGCCATACCTACCCATATGATAAACCTAAACTATTTACATCTCAGCAAGCACATTTTGCATTCAAGATCAGCTGATAATAAAATTCTTGATAAAGTATTATCTTGTACTATTGTCCTGGGTTCAGCAGTAGCAGTCATTTTTTTCTTCTTCTTAGTAGCTGGTGCAGTGCTGTGTTTTTGACTTTCAGCCTGGGAACAGCGCTGATAACACCGATGTTTTTAGTTCCTGCTCAGTAATGCTTACTCTGACCAAGGACTTTCTGAGACTCATGCACTGCCAGGGAAGAGGGGAAGCTGGAAGGAAGCGGAGACAGGGCACCTGACCGAAACTAACCAAAGAGGTATTCCATACCACAGCGTGTCATGCTCAGTATATAAACTGGGGGCAGTTACCCAGAAGGGTTAGATCACTGCTCGGTCGGGCTGGGTATCAGTTGGCAGGTGGTGAGTGGTTGTATTCTCTTCCCTTGTTATTTCCTTTATCATTATTATTATTGGTGGTAGCAGTAGTGGTTTTGTGTTATATCTTAGTTACTGGAGTGTTCTTATCTCAACCCATGGGAGCTGCATTCTTTCGATTCTTCTCCCCATCTCTCCGGGAGTGGGGGGAAGGAAGGAGGGGGGGAGTGAGCAAACAGCTGCGTGGCTGACTGGGCTTAAACCACGACAACTATCTAACATGATTGCTAACTTATCCTAATGGACTTCTGCTCCTGTTTTTCCGGATATTGCAAACATAAATCACAAAAATTCTACTACATTCAAATATTCAAACCAAAATCTGAATTCACATTTTACTTAGTTTCTTTGGATTTTATTTGTATATCTTTCCTTTGCACATACTGAGAGGCTTATCACTGCCTTCCCTTTGGATCCTAAGTTAAAATACTCCTTGAAAATAAATGAATCTCCCTCAGAAGTGCAGAGAATTGAGAACTGTTTGAGCATTATGACTAGTTAGTGATTTCAACTTCAGATTTGAATGATGGCTAGAGACTTACAATTCTTTTCATGGGCATTTTTTAAACAAGCTGACAGATGAAATAGTTCTGATGTTTAAGCTTCTACACTGGGAAGGACTCTAAAGTAGACAGATTTAGAAAGTAAAGTGGTCTTGAACAACTGTAGAGATTGCCTTAAAGACCCAAAACAAAACAAAACAAAACCCAAACAGAAAAGCATCCTTAAATAGCATGCTACATTTACAAAGGTGTAATGTACAGTTACAGACTGAGTGACAGCTGGTCAGGTAACAGTATTTTAGGAAAAGATCTGTATGTCATAATAGAACATGAGCTGAACACAAATCAGTCTCATCCCTGAAAAAGTCAGACATCATAAAAAAGTGTACATAGTAGTCTGAAATAGATAGGGAAACATTTTTCTTTTAATCAGCATTTATAAGACGTCACCTGTAAAGCTGTGTCAATTTTTGACCTGGATCTTCAAGAATGATATCAACTAACTAGAGACTATTTCCTTTAAAAAATATTAATATTTACAGTTGATATTAATAAGTTATCAGAAATATAAGTGGAAAAAGTACAAATTATCTAAGTATTCAGCTTGAGGTTTTAACAACAGCAATATAGGATACATCGTTTAAGATGAACAACATATCTAGCCTTAAAGAGAAAGCAACACAATTAATAAAACAATGATGAAAGGTTGGTGAGTATGGGGTAAGGTGAATGTTTAAGGGTGCCAGCAAAGACTAGACTCTGTTCACGATCCCACAGACTTGTGGGATCCATTTCACTGTTATCTTAATGCTGGCACATTGTTTGGGATTAAAAGCTCAATTCTCCCTTTCTCCGAGGGCAGTGAAGTGACCAATACAGTGTGACTGAAAGTGTGAATTTTAGTCACACCTATTCTATTTCCAGTGGAGCAATGTAGAACAAAGCAGTAGTTGCAAGTCTGCAATCAAGATTTTCTCTTTAATACTGTAAGCTTTTCTGCTTTGCAGTAAATAAAGCTTTAAAGACAAATTAAGTTTAATTGCAATGAGGCTGTGAGACATGACCAAAAAAAAATAAAAATAAATCAAGCCAAAACAGACTTAAATTATTTTGAAATTGCGTGACATCTGAGTAACAAAACCTGTGCTCCAGATCTGACAGTATTCCTGCTGATAGATAACACTGTAAAATCTATGAACTGAAACACTCAGAGGGTCTGTACTTAAACCTTCTTTATTTATAAAATTGATCAGCAATAACAGGCTGATCCTTCTCCAGGTTTAATGTAGTGAAAAAAACAAAACAAAACAAAACAAACCCTAAACAAGCAAACAACTATAATTACATAATTTCCTGTGAAATTACATAAGCCAGTAGAATCACAGTGTTACCTGGCTGTGATTGCTTTTATTTGCCCTGGTTTCATTATGGGTTTTGTGATATAAAAAAAAAGAAAAAAAAAAAAAGAATAGCATAAAAAAGCTGAGATAGTATTCAGGTTTCTTCTTAGAACCACAGAATAATTCAGGTTGGAAGCGACCTTGGTAACCAAATAGTCCAGCCTGTTATTCAAATCAGTCAATAAGGAATTCAGACTGGGTTGGGTAGGTCTTTGTCCAGTCAGTCTTTGACACAGCAACTAAGCCTGGAAACCACTTCCAGGCACACGAAGTATAAGAAAGTAATTAGACACAGACAACATGGACTGACCAAGAGGAAATGATGTTTGATCAACTTGATGAACATCTGTGATAAAGTGAAAGGCCTGGCACATGAAGGAAGAACAATGAATATTGTTTACCTGGACTTCAGTAAGGCCTTTGACATGTGAAGAATGAGACTGAGTATGACAAGATAGCATGTCGTCAATGCAATATTGTTGGACTAAAATGATACAGGGGTAAAATTTCTTTTGGGAGTACTTTTGTCCTCTTTTAATACTTGAACAGCATGGCTAGGTATATGTTGAAAAAATGATAGATTTTAGGAAATGTAGAAGTATCACACAAAGCTGAAATCCAGTAGATGATGAAATTTGTAGGTTTTGTTTCACAGCCAGAGGTGACCAGGAAATTGAGCACAAAGTTTCAGGGGCTTGGTTGTTTTTTTTTTGTTTGTTTGTTTGTGTGCTTTGCTTTGTTTTTCAATAATTTCAGCAGTTCTCCTTTGGAAAACCTCCACAGGTTCCTGTAACGCTGGACAGGAAAGGTGAAAAGCCAAGACATTAACATGAAAGATTTGGCAAAGGTAATCGTTTGCACATACAGCAATCTCTATTAAAACAAGAGAGGGAGCCAGACAAGCAATTGTGTTCAAAGCTGGACAGTCTTAAAACCAAACTAAAAGTATGTCAAGTTTAACTGAAACAATAAAACAGAACAGGTATCTGATTTCTACAAGCACCAGTGGGTCTTGGTAAATATATAGTCTCTGTATCATTTTAAAATCTGAACAAATAAATAATAAGTTAACTATAAACATATATATCTCATCAATAAGATCAAATAAACATTTACTCACTGATCCTCTCAAAAAAAGACACTGGTAGGAAAAAGAGCAGAAATAATGGAGATTGCTAATGTCAGGTTACTTTTGGTTTGGTTCTACCTATTACTGCTATTTCTGTTTGGTTTCCACTATAGTTGGCCTTAATCAAGAGTTAGGTTGTATCTAAAGGAACAACTGACTACCTGTCAATAACATGCTCAAGATCATCTTATGGTGCAGCTCTCTTTTGCCTGTTGTTAAGAAACATAAGCTGTCAGCAAGATTGAGTAAAATTAAAAAAAAAAAAACAAAACAAAACTCAAAGTTTAACTTTTGTTTTTGTGTTACAGAAAATGGTATTTTTACATTTAACTCTTTTCAATAAATATTTCAAAATGCAGATGTGATATAAAAAAAATAATTATTCTGATAATATTCCTGCCCATTAATCACTTTTTAAAAGAAAATCACAAGATTCTTCATGAATTCAAAATCTAGATAGCAATACTAAAAAACAAATACATTTGAGACTACCCTAATGTTATTAATTCTAAGTGGGGATGTCTAATGCAATTTTTAAACTATTTTATTCCCTCTTTATCACTATTAGTGTCTACTTGGTAGACATTTTTATTAGCTAAATAAAAAAAATGCTTGAATTACATCTATGGATATACTAAGCCTCCATAAAAAGGTTATAGGTAGGTTTAGAGATTTATTTTAATGATTTCAATAAAGGCTTTACTAGCATATTAATTCTTTAGAGATTTTGCATATAACTTTGTATGAAAAAATATATCTGAATCTGGTGACCATCTGGCAGCTGCACAAAAGACTAATTGTGCATTTTGATACTAATGTTCAGGGGTTTTATTTAAATTACACACTTTTTCTAAGGAAGATACAACACAGCAATATATATCACAGAGAAAATAATCGTAAAGTGATAGCATAAAGTATTTCTTATTTCTACAACACATTCTGTATAATCTAGAAAATCGTAGTTCAAGCATGTATCAATTTCATTTCTATTACTCCAAACTGTCCATTGTCATAAAACACTATTCAGTACTACCAAAACATTTGTTGTAGAATTTTCTCTTTGTCCCAGCGTTTCTGTACAGAATAGCACTTCTCCATTTTATTGAAAACATTTTTAATTCTTTGATTTAAAAGATAATCTAAAGATGTGAACCAGGGCCGAATATGAATATGCAGAAAGTCTCAGAAATGACTTGTGGTGATTAATTGTGCCCATTATGTCTCATCAGGAACCTTTGGATTGTGATATTAATATTTACCCACAGCACCAAAAACGCTGTACTTTTGTTAGTGAAATCAATGTTCTGAATGTCAATAATACCCATTATCTGTTTTCTGTATCCCTGTTTCATTGTATCTGGTTAAGACTATACCACTCTATAACTGTCAACTGAAGGTAAATTCAGTGAGTTAAAAGGCATATAGACAGTGATCAGGTTTTTGCTTCAGGTGAAAGCACCAGGACTCAGCTTACAACCAGGAAGCAGGAATTTCATATTTCCTCAAGCTTACAGAATCAGAAGATTAATTTGTGAAACTAACTAGATGTTCTCTGCGTTCTAATGCATGCAGAACAGTGGGAGAAAAGTAAAAATTGATCTCTACCTTCTTGACAGTTTTTAGCTGCTAGCACCACTGCATCACAGTTCTCTATAAAGAACACACATCTACTGTCACTGCCCTAATTGTTGAAAGCTATTGCTGAATATTTACTCCTGCAAATTTCATCTAAGTGTCTTATCCAAGAAGAGTAAGAAGGTGAGCCAGATTAATTATAATTAAAACCAACATATACCTATTAATGATAAAAAATACACTGTAAAAACACTATAATGGTCAAAAAATACTACGCAAGTCTTTGATCCCCATGACCACCTTTGATTAAACTGCCCAAAGGTGAGCTGAAAATATAATAATATTTAAATAATATATCTAGATAGTAGTCATGTCTATTAAGGCTGTCATATAATTTTGAAAAGAATTTGACCTAATTATTTTCTTCCAAAAGATAAAGAACAGTATAAATATGACTATAATCGCTTTCTAGAAAAAAAAAAAATTAGGATCTTTAAGATAATCTTCCTTTTTGAATGCAAATCTCTAAACTGATTGAACAAGAAGGCCAGCCATATTAAAGCCCAAATTCTAGTGGCAAACCCAGCTTAGTGAGATATTTACAAGTAAGCATAAAAATTCCAGCATACTGCCATATTATTATTGTAAAGAATTTTTTAAAAAACTTGTATAAAATACTTTTTTGGCCCTGCCTTTGTAAAATCCTGTTTGTATAATTAAATACCTTTAGGAAACATAATTAATCTATACAGGACTTAAATTAAAAGTTGCAAGTACTTTAAAATTTTCTATAATCACAGTGTTATAATTAAAAAGCCACAAAGATAAGCTTCTTTAGTACCTGAGAACACTATGAAATACATATATGAACATACAGAATATTCCCAATGTTGAAATCCCTTTGCTAGTGGAAGTCATCTAGTCAACTCCTGATTCAAGTAGGTACAACAAGATTATGAAGTTTGACATATTTCAATTGGTCAATTATCATAAACATTGTGCTGTCATAAAGATACCACCTCCCTCATTATTTTCCTACATTATTGCAAATTCAGTTCAGGAATTGTAATTTGACTGGCCTAATTAAAGGAACAAAGACTGAAAGTAATCATGCTGAAAAGAGTCTCTTACCAGCATAGAATCATAGAACCATAAAATAATAGAATAGTCAGGGTTAGAAAGGACCTTGAGATCATCTACTTTCAACCTCCCTGCCATGGGCAGGGACACCTCACGCTATACCATGTCACCCAAGGCTCTGCCCAAACTGGCCTTGAACACCGCCAGGGATGGATCATTCACAACTTCCCTGGGCAACCCATTCCAGTGCCTCACCACCATCTCAGTAAAGAACTTATTCCTTATATCTAATCTAAACTTCACTCTTTAAGTTGGAACCCGTTACCACTTGTCCTGTCACTACAGTCCCTAATGAAGAGTCCCTCTCCAGCAACCTTATAGGCCCTCTTCAGATACTGGAAGGCTGCTATGAGGTCTCCATGCAGCATTCTCTTCTCCAGGCTGAACAGCCCCAACTTTCTCAGCCTATCTTCATACGGGAGGTGCTCCACTCCCCTGATCATCCCCGTGGCCCTCCTCTGGACTTGTTCCAACAGTTCCATGTCCTTTTTATGTTGGGGACACCAGAACTGTACACAATACTCCAAGCGAGGTCTCACGAGAGCAGAGTAGAGGGGCAGGATCACCTCCTTCGACCTGCTGGTCATGCTCCTTCTGATGCAGCCCAGGGTACCGTTGGCATTCTGGGCTGCGAGCGCACACTGCTGGCTCATGTTAAGATTTTCATCAAACAAAACTCCCAAGGCCTTCTCCACACAGCTGCTCTCAATCTGTTCTCCTCCCAACCTGTAGCTGTGCCTGGGATTGCTCCGACCCAGGTGTAGGACCTTGCACTTGGCATGGTGAAACTTCATAAGGTTGGCATCAGCCCACCTCTACCATGTCAAGGTCCCTCTGGATGGCATTCCTTCCCTCCAGCGTATCAACCAAACCACACAGCTTGGTGTCATCGACAAACTTGCTGAGGGCGCACTCAATCCCACTGTCCATGTCACCAACAAAGATGTTGAACAAGACTGGTCCCCAACACTGATCCCTGAGGGATACCACTCATTTCTGGTCTCCAGCTGCACATTGACCACAACTCTTTGCGTGTGACCATTCAGCCAGTTCTTTATCCACCGAGTGGTCTACCTATCAAATTGATGTCTCTCCAATTTAGAGACAAGGATGTCATGTGGGACAGTGTCAAACGCTTGGCACAAGTCCAGGTAGATGACATCAACTGCTCTACCCCTGTCCATCAGTTCCATAGCCCCATCATAGAAGGCCACCAAATTGGCCAGGCAGGATTTCCCCTTAGTGAAGCCATGCTGGCCGTCACCAACCACCTCCTTGTTTTTCATGTGCCTTAGTGTGCCTTCCAGGAGAATCTGCTCCAAGAGTTTGCCAGGCACAGAGGTGAGACTGACTGGTCTGTAGTTCCCCATGTCATCCATTTTCCCTTTCTTGAAAATGGGGATTATATTTCCCTTTTTCCAGTTGTTGGGAACTTCACTTGACTGCCATGATTTTTCAAATATGATGGCCAGTGGCTTAGCCACTTTAATTGCCAGCTCCTTCAGGACCTGCAGATGGATTTCATCAGTTTCCATGGACTTGTGCACGTTAAGGTTCTTAGGATGGTCTCGAATCAGATCCTCTCCTACAGTGGGCCTAAGGTCTTCATTCTCGCAGTCCCTGCATCTGCTTTCCAAGACTTGGGTGGTGCGGTCAGAACATTTGCCAGTGAAGACTGAGGCAAAGAAGTCTTTAAGAACCTCAGCCTTCTCCAAATCCAGGGTAGCCAGTTCTCCCGATAGCTTCTGGAGAGGGCCCACATTGTCTCTAGTCTGTCTTTTATTCAGAAGGTACCTATAGAATCCCTTCCTGTTATCTTTCACATCTCTAATCAAGTTTAAGTCTAACTGAGCCTTAGCTTTCCTCACCTGGTCCCTAGCTTCCCAGACAACATCCCTGTATTCTTCCCAGGCCGCCTGTCCTTGCTTCCACCTTTTATAAGCCTCCTTTTTCCCTCTAAGTTTCCTCAGCAGCTCCCTATCCATCCAAGGAGGTCTCCTGGCCCTCTTGATGCACTTCCTTCTTGTTGGGACACAACACTCCTGAGCTTGTAGCAGGTGATCCTTGAATATCAACTAACAGTCTTGCATCCCCCTGCTTTCTAGGGCTATATCCCATGAAACCTTACTAAGCAGGTTCTTGAAGAGGCCAAAGTCTACTCTCTTGAAGTCCAGAGCAGTGAGCTTGCTGCATGCTATTCTCACTGTCCTGAGGATCTTGAAATTGACATTTCATGATCGCTACAAGCAAGGCTGCCCTGGAGCATCACATTTCCAACCACAGGAAATGTGCGCGATACAAAATGTTTCATAGACGGAATACAAAATGTTTCAAAGCTTAAGTGGTCATAGAACTTTATAAGAGAATTCTTCAGCGAATAATTTTGGAAGAGCAATCAAGAGATACACTTAGCATATTCACAGTACTCAAAGTGAAAATAGTAACAAGTATGCAAGCAAAACCGATCAAAGAAGTGTTTCTCAATTGTCTCAGTATTGTTCAACTCAAAGGATTGCACAGAAACAAGATGAACCCATAAATCTGTAATATGATTCTTCTACCTTATTTTTATAGGAGAAAAAAAAAGAAAGTTTAAAGTAAAGAGAACCTTGTTGCAGAAATCAATTCTAAAGATGGTATTTCATATAAATCTAAATAGTTATGTGGTGCCATTTGAAAGCAAAGTAAATCCACACATTGCTGGAAGATACATGATCTGTGAGAGGTCCACAATTGTCTGAAGCAGCAGCTTGAGGCCAGGAAGGATTACTTAAGGCATGTCAAATGGTATTAGAAGCCTAAGGTGAAGTAGCTACACTGAGCTATAAAACACCTAAATGTAGATGTTTATCCATTTGTTTCTAAGAGTGGTTTACGTGTCTAATCTCTAACTGCATTAAATACAGCTAAAAAAGTTATTCATCAGTATGGCAGCTGGGTGTCTGCTTCAGGCTAAGCTGAATTACTCTCTAGATCTCCTAGTTATAACTGAAGCTTAGGCAATAAGGGCTCAGTAAAGTGCCAATAATTACATGACTAGTGCTAACTGAGATAGCTTAAACTCTTAGTATCTGTGGTCTAGCCTTTCTGGATCCACACCTGGAGGGAAAGCAGAAGAACTTAAGAAGAACTAAAGATTTCCCTGGTGGGTAACTGACTTTTGAGACTGCCTCCAGACATCTAACTATATATATATCCAGTCTTGGATTACATCCAGATAGTCCATTTTGAAAGCAACAAGCAGCTGGATGCATTGTTAATCCATATATTTGATCTGAAGTGCAAAAGCATGCCATCACTCTTGCATCTTCATTTGCTCTTGATGGAACTGTTCAGAATGAACAAGTAGAACAAACAATGACTTGGCAGAGTGCAGTAGAGCACTTTGTGGAGTAGCTGAACATTTACCTTGGAAACATTAGAATCCCACTGCTTACTCCAAGCAGAAGCTATTAGTTTATTTACTAGATTTTTTTTATTATTTAAATTACCTTGATAGATTATCAAGAACAAAACCTGAATATATTGTTTGATGAAAATTTAATATTTGTTTTCTTTTTAGATGAGCTCAGAGCATAAATCTTAGATTATAGAGAGTTAAAAAATGGCTAATGCAGAAAAAAAAAAACATTTCCAATCATTTAGTTATACAAGTAGAACTGGACATACATAATAGCATGCATACAATACCTACTTCCGAGAGATACCCATGAGACAAATATAACCTACCAATAAGTCTGTTTAAAATCAAGGAGGGGAAAACCCATCTACTTACAGAGAAGAACAATGCAGACATCAAAATTTTTCATAATGTCTAAGCTACAATTAAAAAGAATGATTATTCAAGAGGCTGTTAACTTGTTAGTCTGGTAAGTCAGAACAGTACTAAGAATTATGTTAGCTGAATAAAAAATGACACACATACCCTGCCTTTGTGCATACTCTGCATGACTGCCTTTTTTGCATGCCAAGTGCAAGGTCCTACACCTGGGTCGCAGCAATCCCAGGCACAGCTACAGGTTGGGCAGAGAAGAGATTCAGAGCAGCCCTGCAGAGAAGGACTTGGGGGTGTTGGTCGATGAAAAAATGAACATGAGCTGGCAGTGTGTGCTCGCAGCCCAGAAAGCCAACCGTATCCTGGGCTGCATCAAGAGGAGCGTGACCAGCAGGTCGAAGGAGGTGATCCTGCCCCTCTACTCTGCTCTCCTGAGACCTCGCTTGGAGTATTGTGTGCAGTTCTGGTGTCCTCAACATAAAAAGGACATGGAACTGTTGGAACAAGTCCAGAGGAGGGCCACAAGGATGATCAGGGGACTGGAGCACCTCCCATATGAAGATAGGCTGAGAAAGTTGGGGCTGTTCAGCCTGGAGAAGAGAAGGCTGCGTGGAGGGAGACCTCATAGCAGCCTTCCAGTATCTGAAAGGGGCCTACAAGGATGCTGGGGATGGACTCTTCATCAGGGACTGTAGTGACAGGACAAGGGGTAATGGGTTCAAACTTAAAAAGGGGAAGTTTAGATTGGATCTAAGGAAGAAATTCTTTACTTTGAGGGTGGTGAGGCACTGGAATGGGTTACCCAGGGAGGTTGTGAATGCTCCATCCTTGGCCGGTGTTCAAGGCCAGGTTGGATGAGGCCTTGGGTGGCATGGTTTAGTGGAAGGTGTCCCTGCCCATGGCATGGGGGTTGGAACTAGATGATCTTAAGGTCCTTTCCAACCCTAACTATTCTGTGATTCTATGATTCTATAATACAAAATTTTAAAAGGACATGTCTGAGCATTTATTCATTTATTTACCCATAGCCCCAATTCAATCATGCATGTACAAAGTGTCTGCAAATGTCAGCCTTCTTCATGTGTTACAACAGCTGTATCAGGAGATTAAAAATACATTCAAATCAATGCTTTGATCAAAGGTGCACTTCTGAAATGATGTCCAGTCATCAACTCCTACTGTGCTTTGGTTTGCATCACAGAGCAATCTCAGAACAAATAAACCGAGTTTCTTGTGGATGAAACTGAGCTGGAAGGTGTTCTACAGCCAGTAACAGGTACCCAGCCTAAAGAAGCAGCTTATAACTACGTCCACAGCAAAAACTTGGAAATATACATGTAGTAAGGAACTCAGGCCCTTAGCACTGTTTTGCACATAAAGCTGTTGTGGTGCGATGCTCTACTAACACCAATGTAGAAACAGTCTGATTTATTCTCTTAGGACAGAGGAAGGCTATGCTGGAATCTTGTATTCTCTCCTTTGCATTTTCCCAACTTCTGGGATTCTGCTCATGCTCTGCAGATGCAAGTATCTGCAAGGTTTCCATTCATATACAAGAAAGGCGTTAAACAACATTTTCAAGCTTTACTTGAAATCTCCAGATTTGCCTACTAGAAACTTCTGGATTTTGACAGAAGAAATAAATCAGACTTCCTATCTTCTTGACTTGAACTTTGTTGCCAGGCACCTGACACTAATAATTAAATATAGAGAATGTTGCTTGGAATTAATGACTTCTGCAGAGGCTAAAATCTGCATGAAAGAGTCTCCATTCACAGAGCCCGTGAACTCCATGACAACAGAGGTCCTGTGTCTTGCAAAACAGAATAAAGGAAGAATAAAATTCTTGATGAAGTTCACAGATTATGTAAATTTCTCATTTTCATGGCTTCAAACATCACATTCATGTTGTACATGACCTGTCATTTTCTTCCACCCATTTCAATAGCAAATTTGAAATAACTGATTAGCTATGAACTCCTCCTAAGATGTATTCCTCCTTAAGCAGAAATAAGAGTTTCTACCGTAACGAGCTGAACTCCATTTTAATCTGTCATAGTAACCAGAGCCACATCTCATTCCTGTGATGAAACCTCTGTTTATGCCTCACTTCAATTTTGAATGCTTTACCACAGTGCACAGGTGGTAACTTTGCTTATGTTTATTTCAGAAAGATCAATAAGTAAATTATGATCTAGTGGTAACTTAGTCAAACTGCTGAACTCTTGACTAGGTTAAAAATATTTCCTTTTGTCATAATAAGTTACCTACCTATGGGGAAGAAGAGGAAAACCATGCTTGGAAATTTCATCCTTTTACCTGCCATCTGGAAAGGGAAGATCATCCAAACACGATTCCCTTTTTTTCTTTCTTTTTTTTTTTTTTTTTTATTTTTTTATTTTTTTGAGAGGCATGAAGACCCCCTTATGATTTTACTGTTTAAACAGTAAACTACCTGCAACATTTTAGACTCCATTTTCCCTCATCAAGGTGGTTAGAAGAAAGGAAACTCCTTTCTATGTCCAGGAAAAGAAGCTTCTCCACCATCCTCCTCTTCCCAAGGTGGGAGCTTGGCCTGTGGTTCCCTCGCTGGGCATGTGCTGAATTACTACACAGCTCAACTCATACTTACTTCCTTTAACGTAATACAGAAGTTACTATAGTTCTAGTATGACGAAAGGTGCAAAGAGAAGACCTTTGAAAGCAGAAATGTGTAAACAGCTTCATGCAGATACATTAACCCCTTAAACAATTTCCAACTGGTAATCAAGAAGGCCGAACATTGGCCACACTGTTAACCTCTAAAAGCCAAACCTGTATATGGTTTTGTGATTTAAACACTGATGGAAGTCTGTGAGCATGAACATCCAAAGAGCTCTCAAAGAAGCTGGGAAAGACATGAGTTTTACATTATGAGGTATAATTATAATTGATAAAAACACTGAACAGTGTTAAACCATGTCCCCAAAACATCAAAAAACATAACCTTATTTCTTCTCTAATCCAGTAGAGTCCATTTAAAAATTTGGAAAGGGAGATTCTCTGTCCAGTTATAGAAATATCTGCTTTCACTTAAAACCAGGAAAGTAAAATAGCAAGGCCTATAACTGAAAAGGCATAAAACTTGCTTTGGGAGAAAAAAAAAATCAAATATATGCAGCATAAGTTTACTGGCAAAAAAAAAATGCCAAAATCTGGGCAAGGAACAGGAAGTAAACCTGCAGTGACAGTATTTCTTTTGCTTTATTTGCATTTATGAGATGAATGTACTGTCCTCTGGGCTTGTGAAATGGCTCTGCCTGTGACTCTGTGATTAAACTCTGTTTCAGGAACTCTGGCTTATAATGCTCAAATGCATCATGATGGCAACATGACAGAGCAAAAAACTGCAAAGTTCCCTTCCCTTCAGCCAATACTTTTCACTGGTTTCCTTATTAAAGAATATCCTGCGCTATGTTGCAACTTTTTCACTTGTATACTTTCCTGTGAGCCTGGAACATTGGTAACAGTTACCTATTAAATAAATTAAGAGAAAACTGTTGAGACAATTGCTGCATGATAAAGGGCTGGCCAACCTGACAAGCTCTGTCTAAAGAATGCTTCCACTGAATACAGAGATGACACAGGTAACCAAGCTCAGCATTTCATTGCATGCTCTATCTCATAAGAACACTGGAAAATGTAAAGCATGACAAAACCCAAAAATCTTTAAACAAGTTACTTTTGAAAAAACTGGACATTTATGCAAAGTTAACTTTTGCCTGGAGACAGAGAAATAAGGAAAGGTGTGATAAGCAAGCACTTGATGTTATTTTCCAGTACAACAGATGAGCATTAAACATTTGTAGATCTGATGCCTAAAACCTATTCTTACTTCTGAAGGTTTATGAGTGGTATCTTTAGAAAGAAATAGGGCCATGTTTTAAAAGAGCAGTTAAACTTTGGCTCAGCATACTGTTACAAGGTTTAATTATTAAGAAACCTAGACTCCTAAAAGAAACAACTCACACCTAGATATGTGACAGACTGACCGATACAGACCTTAAGATTCGTGATAGTTCTCAAGAGGTGTTAGAGATTGCCTGCTAAATTGAAAGCTATGTTTAAATGCTGTGTAAAAGTCTGCTACCTGTACTGTGATCTAGTCATACTGTTTGTGTTCACATGCTAAAGTAGGTCAACTTGAGCTGATAGGAAGGACCATGATCTTGGTTCTCACTGGGCTTCTTAACTATTTTTATAAATGAATAAATGAATATAATTTGGCAACTGCTGAACTTTTATTCTTTTTCTCTACTATACTTCAAATCTATCCACATTTTTCTTGGATCAAGTAGCTAACAAATCAGAATTCTAATCTATGTTAATACCTTTCATATTATGCAGCAGGTGTATAAATACCTATCTTGATGATTCTTGCTGAGATCACACTTTAGGATTGTTTTCTCCTATTTATTTCAAAATAGCATTAAATTTTGTGTGGCATTTTGTATTTCTTAAACAGCTCCAACCAAATTATTTAATTTACATTTCCAAAACTTTAAAACATTAGTTGATCACTCCAGCTTTTATTTACTTTATGAAAGCCAGGAAAAAAAAATTATATTCAAGGCTACAATACCCTTTGAGGTATTTGCGTTGAAGATAGAAAGATTCTAAAGAAGTAAAACTAATTTAGGCAGTTCATTTAAAGACCTTAAATTATGGAGAACTTAATACAGGCTTATTTCTATCCTTCCCCTTTAACATGATCTTCCTAAAATCTGAGATTTACACATTTTAATGTAGACGTGATGATTTGGTCCTCCATTTACTATTCTCCCTAACGGCTCTTTACTCACAATATGAAGCTCCTGTTTAGTAATACATAAAAGTAAGTTAATTATATGAAGTGCTGCTACTACTTTATTATGTAAATATCTGGAGGCTTCTATTTGCTGTGACTCCAAAGACCAATCCTATAGTATTGCTAAAGGAAATTGAAAGGAATCATAATTATTTTTAGAAAATACTAATACACTTTTAAAATAACCTAATTTTTTTTTTTTCTATATATACACACACTTCACTATGTAGCCTGTGAATTTCTTAAAATGTCCTATTATTTTGCCCATAAGTTATCAACTGGCATTTTCCAAGTCAAAAAGGTACCCAAGAAAATATTCAAAAGAGAAGATAAACAGTAGGCATCGCACACAAGGAAACTTTGACCACCTATGATTCAAGGCAAAAAAACAAACATGTTCTCTGAGGAAATTCAGAACTGTAGGTACCTATATTACTCTATAGCACTTGTCTCCTTGTGCAGTAAATGTGGGTTTATCATCATCTTCATTATCAACCCCATGAGGCTACACAAAGATAATTTATGCAGACTATCTGACAAAAAAAGAAAAAAAAAAAAGCAACAGAAAAACCCCAAACAAACAAACAAAACCACAAAAGAAGAATAAAAAGAAAAAAGGGTATATAAACAAAGAAAACATCCAAGGGCATCATCAGGTATGATATACTATGAATAGCTGCAGGCACTTTCAACCTCCAGGGAAAAGAATGCACATAAACCTTGATATCTTAGATTAATACATTTGACAATGTAATGCTAAATAAACCTGATAGTTCTTAGCAAGGGAATTGGCAAATACCTTGCAGAACAACCAAGATAAGAAAAGTATGTGGAGATTTAATTGTAGGGTTTGGGTTGTTCTTTTTTTTTATCCCACACAGTGACAGAACGTTCTTATCTAATGCATGCTCTGTTACGAGTTTTTCCTGTCAGAAAATATCTTGAATTAAATGACAGAAGAGTAATGAGTTTATGCTGCTATGAGTTTTGGATTGTGTAAGTAAAAACATTCAGTTGTTTATTTTACATATCTCTGTGTATGAGTGCATGATAACTTCAAAGGTTTTGAGGGGTTTTTTTTAATTTTTAATAGTTTCCATTAAGCCACTGGCTTAATACTGCCAGTTTAAGCTTTGCCACATTCTAACAAATTCACTTTGTTTGGAGGCTGAATCTTTTGTTTGTCTTGAACACTGAATTACCAGCAAATATATTCCAACTGTCCTTCTGAAATATGGATTTATTGTAAAATCAAAGACAATATCACAGCAAATTTACTGCTAAGTCTCTTTCTTCAGTTTTTTCAGTGCTTTCTATGTATGCTTTTATAGCTTCCTTCTAAAAGTCCTACCTATTTCCCCCCCCTAAATTGCCATTTTCAACTCAGTACTTAGATCCACCTGAGGCTCATAAAAATTCACATCACCAGCTAAATCTTGGAAAAGTAAACCTGGCTGATAGCCTGAAAGCACATCTAAGATACTGAACACAGGCAAGGCTCAGTAGTTAGTCTCTTTCACTCAAAAACAGGATGTAAGAAGGAAAGTCAAAGGGAAAGTAAGCAACAAGGAATATAAATGTCAGCTTGTATTTGCAGCAATTGGAAGCGAAAAACTCAAGTTGGGTGTGTTTCTGCATTTAACATTAGAAATTATCTGAAAAAATAAATAAAGCAAATACCACAAGAAATAATGCCAGAAGCATCCTTCAGTTAGCTTTCCCCACAAACTAGGAAATACAATACTTTTCTGTGCTGCAGGAAATTTGTGCTTGGATCTTTTCATTGTGACCAGTAGGGATCCCATGTGGCCCTCTTCCACCGCTATCTCCAACAGTCTTTAAAGACAGCAAGTCAAAACTTCTTGTAATGAATGCACAAATGAGACATCTAAAATCAGTATCAAAAGTGGTTCTGATTTGGGTATATCTGTTCCACTAAAAGGCTCACACTTGTAAATATATGTATTAATGTAGGAGAGATTTGGTTTTTGACGCTTAAGTCTGGTATACTGCTACTCCAAAGTTATGCTTTTTCATTCAACATACGGCCACTATGAGACCCTTTCCATTCAGTCTTTGACATGTCCTTATCAAGAAGGGCATGTGTACATACAAAGCTGTGTATATACTAAACACTGCATGCTGAAATCTAAAATGTCTAAACCCCTTTTCGTTCTGATCCAGCGACAGCAAACAAAGCTCAAACAGTGAATTAGCTGATTAGGCTCTAATAGGCGGCTTTAGATCGTGACGAAGCACTGTTCTGACTCTACTATTTGACAGACCTCCATCAAGTATAACTGGAGCTCAGGTATATAGCCCCCCTATGTACAAAACAAATCTTAGCATACATGTCTCCAATGCCAGAACTTGGGTCTTCTGTTCCAGCCCTATTTGTGTTACACTATCATCCAATACACCTTCAGTAAACCTACTAAGAAAATACTGTATATAAGCTATACTACTGCATCTTACTCACATGATGTCTTGAAAGGTAAAAATATCAGAATGATTAAAACCAACAACAAATATACCCTTTTTAAAAAAGAAACTGTGCTTGCTTTTGCACATTATACTACAATATACAGACTCATCTGTTTTTGAAATGTCTTTAATACTGTAAGAAACAAGGCTATCCTGGAAGACTTGTACAAGATTTTAGGACACTGGAAGTTTAAAAATCTCATCCTTATACTGCAACAGGTTTCTCTCATAATTGCTGTAGTTATACTTTGTGTTCTAAATTATACTGCTTGATTATGAAAAAAAAAAAAAAAAAAAACAAAACAGCAAAACACCCACAAAAAACCCCAAACCAACCAACCAAACAAGCCCTATTTCAAAGCAAGAGTGAACCAATGTTTGTTCCGTAGCAAGGACCTTAATAATTATAATTCTAAATAATTCTAATATAATTATAATTCTAAACTGTGTGAATACTATGTCAGTGATGCCATATCCCCCTAAAATTAAAGATGCTGTTACAGCAGATGAAAAATAAAGACATTTAAATTTAAATATGCACATTTACATATGGCACAAAATTCAGTTTTAGCACTGTGTGAAGGACAGGAGAGCATACAAAAATGTGCTTCCATTTTCAACACATCACAGGGTATCATCCTTTCAGGGAGTTTTCAGTGTATTTGTGTGATCTAGATGGCATGGGATGTACAAAAATTCACAATGACCTTCTCCTTCATTCTATTAAATCTATCTGAGCCATGCAAAATAGTAATTGAGTAAATCAGTAGCATGACTTAGAATGCCAAGAATATACAGACGTTCAGTGATAGTTCTTAGATCTACATATTTTTAATGGTCAAGATCTCTGCAACTCAAAACTCTCTGGTACAGAAAGAGAGGATAAGTAAAACAGAACAAAATACTGTGGCAGTGCTCTGGTAATCTCTGTCGGAATGAGATATATGGTGTTCAGCAAAAGCTTTCTTCCCCGAATATAGTATTAGATTGCAGGTGCTGTAGTTGTCAGATATGCTGACAAACATCCTATTACTTGTGGCAGCCACTCAGAGGAAGAGGAGCCCCATCTGTAATGAAATTTTGAAGAAACAGGCTATTTATAGACACACTTCCTAAAAAAACAAGGTAATATTAAGCAATGTCATAGAATAATGCCACCTAACTGGAGCAAACTTGCCTATTGAAACAAAGGTTCTTAATCCATTTCAAATTATTATATAAGCCTAAACTACTTATGTGGAAGACATTCAAAAAACTCTGCTAATTATCATATGCTACTTAGTAAGACTGCTTTTTTAGAGCATACTGCAAGAATTAATTATCCTAAAAAAATTATGCCAAAATCAACCTTTACAGTATGCAGATTCCCTAGCTGTGAACTGCAGAATGTTTTCCTAAGAATGTTCTCCTGAAGTTCCTCTTCCATGTGCTTTGAAAGGCAATAAATCAGAAATACCAGTCACAACTCATTAAGGTATACCCAACTTTATGCAAAAACCTGAAGGCTCAGCCCTATACAACTGTATGTGAAGTTTTCTGCCCTTCCACAAATTTATTCCAGTGTCTTCAATCATGGCCACTGCAGTGAGTAAGCTTTTTTGTAAAGAAGAAAGTTGTTAGGCCCAAACAGATACTTAATATCTATGCTTTGTATTGTGGAGAAGTACATTCTTAAGAAGGAAAACAAACAAACAAAACAAAACAACAAACTAATTTGGACACAGTCTTTATTTACCAGGTCATTTAACATAGAACTATTGCAGCCCATGGCAGATCTATTATAGCATAATCTGAAACCAGTCAGGAAAATATTGCGCAAAACTAGAAATCATTGCTGAAATAACATCAAACCTTGCCCTCCTATAGACACTGGAGCTGAAAACTCAAGCCCTTGCATGTAGCAATGATACCATAACATACTGAAAGCAGCAGGAAATCAAAGGCAGTAAGTCTTATGAAAAAAAAAACAACACAGCCTGGAAAATGAATTGAAACAGCAAGAGAGAGAGACATCATTAGAACACACTGAAAAGATTATACTCACAGCAAGAAAGAGATAAAGACAATAGACCTCAGAAGAACACTCCAAACTTAACTGCTTCTAAAAAGTTGAGAAACTGCATAAGGGAACAACTAAGCCAAGGTAGAGTTACCAAGAATTACAGCATGTACTTGACAGAGAGCCAGAAGAGCACCATAAAGTTGTATTTGCAAGTACTTAAAGTCTAATAAATGACTCAGTAGGATGCTGATCAGAAGCCTCAATAGTGGGACCCAGAGGAAACAATAAATGCTAAGGGAAGAAGAACAGAAATAACTTTGAACAGAAGCTTAACTCAGTGTTGCTCAGAAAAAGGGAAATAAACATTAGAAAAACATTTAACTAACAACGATCTTGATATGGCTGGTTAAAAACTGGAACTGTGCTACTGTCCCCACAGAAAGTTGAGATCCATCTTCATTTTGAACTGGCACTAAAAACTGGCACTAAAAAACTTCCCTCACCATCACCAGAAGGCAAATGCTGGAAAATGTTTCTGAAAGTTTATTCTTTAAAAATATTCCAGCACATTACGTACCATTTTTTGTGCAACAGCACCCTTTTAACTAAGCTATCTTCTTTAAACTGCACTGTTATGTTAAGAGGAATCTGTCTTATCCTCTAAAATGCTATGTGTAAACTAACCTGATGAAAGGACATAAATTCACTGCTGGAGTAAGTCAAAACTAAGTTAAGATACACAGTAACAACATGTCATGAACTGTCTACCTTCTTGGAAAAGCAAACACAGACTCTAAGCATTCTGATAAATATTTTCAAATGTGACAAGCGAAAGAGTAGGCTCCTTCATCTAATCTTAAAATCAAGCCTTCAATATACAGTTAAATTTTCAAAAGTTCTCCCATTCGTCACACCAACAAAAGTCAGGGATGAAGATCTGCAAAACTTTCAGCACATCTTAAAATCAATTCATTACTTTGGAAATTTGAAAGTTATTTTTGCAATTGATTTTTTTTTAAAGTTCACAGGTTTCAAAATACCTGTGAGATACTTTTCTTTGGAAAGAAATAGGAAAAAAGCTCCATTTCAGTCAGTCTGTAAAGTAAAAGCATTGTCCTTCATATCTTTTATTATCCAGAAATGTATGTGTTAATGTGAAACCAGTTATTTGGAGATAAAAGTCCCAATACCAGATTTGTATTGATACGTACTGATAAAGATGATGTAGACTTTATGTAAAAGCAACTTAAACATACTGTAATCCTTAAATATGTTTGGATTTAAGACCTTGCATTCACAATCATCATGGTCCTAAAGCAAATACTCATCTTTCCAAGATACATGAAGAAAATAATCTTCCTTTGTTGCATTGTTAGCAAATCCAAGATTGGTAAAAAAACCACAATCCATTCCCTACTGCCCATCCTGTCTAGAACTGAAAGGCTCAAAGCTCCACCTTTTTCTCTTACGCTGTGATTATCAGTATGTCTGTTAGAGTATCTGTTTACCTTCCACCCACCTGGATGTAATAGTGTTGTGGTTTTTTTCCTGGGTGAGAACTCCAAGCCTTGTACTCATACCTCTTCATTTTGAACATAACAAAAGAATTGATCTGTCTGGGTATGCAATTCCTTCAGTGTATTCGTGTGACTGACGAACTATCAACCTACCCACAGAATACTACTAAGAGTGCCTTTTCGAGTCCAGTGAACAGAGTAATAAGTTAATCCACAACAACCCCATTAAGCTCTCCACCACTAAAATTCTAAATCCATTGAGAGAGATATATTGCATAGTATGAAAAGAACTTGTGTGTCATTGTAGCAGATGAAAGTTTAGTGTTTTCCACTAGCCCAAGCCTCCATAAAAACACACTCACTACATTTTAATAATACACTGCACAGTCAGTAGCAATTTTTGTATTACGGTTGAACTTTCCTGCAATCAGCAAGGAGATTGCTATCTTCATTGTATTATAAATATGAAAAACAATGCCTCATTAAAATTCTTAAAAAGTCAAGGGAAAAAATAAAAATTAAAATTAATGGAAATGTTTTGAATAAAGAAACCATTAAGATGCCAAGACTCTCTTCTATTAGCAATAATTTAACTTATTTTCCTTTGATGGGCTTAAATTTTCTCTTATAAAACTACACTATATTTTGCATAATCAACGAGACTACTGAACATTACTGAATATAAATTTGAGTAGATGCATTTTTCAGACTTTTTTTTTTTACATTTTGAAAGCTTGTTCATATTTAAAAATTCAAAGTGATTTAGTATTTTTCTATAAAATTTAATGGCTCTGAAGTCAAAGGTCATTCAGTGACAAATAGTCACTTTTAATAGCTATATTAAATAAAATATAACACTTTGGTTTGGAACTGAAAAAAGCCCTTTTTCTTCAGAGAGATCCCACTACAGAAACATGCAATAGTTTTGTACTTTTGCCTGATTTTCCTGAACATATACATTTAAGACAAAATTAACTCAATCCATTTTGCAAAGAAGCAGTATTTACATCTTAACAATATGCTATAAAACCATTCAGCAAAATAATCTACATTATTAATTTATGGTGAGATGAAGTTAAACCAGCCAGGCTGGACAGTAACCTGATTTAGTAGAAGGCGTCCCTGCCCAAGGGACTAGATTATCTTTAAGGCCCCTTCCAACCCAAACCATTTTACGACTCTAACCAGTTTTTCCTTAACTACATTAAAAAAATCAAGAATACAGTCTTGCAAGAACTTGCATAGGAAATACATGTTTTTTAATTATGAAAGTACATATGGATTGTACATTCTTCAAGTTATAACTGATTTATTCAGCATTTTGCTACAGAAAAGTCAAATAGAAGTGAAAGACTTAATTTCTTTTTTTTTTTCCTCCAGGTAGGGGGTCTCTGTCCTTTATTGAGGAAGTAAACTGCTTTACAGAAACATAAGTAAAAAAGCAACTCAGTGTAATTAGAATACTTAATCGTGACTACTACTTTATGCAGAGCTATTCATAGTTATGTATTTACAATCTTGATCAAAACATTGTGGAATGAAGAGAGAAGTTATGTAGGC
Organism: Psittacula echo; assembly: GCF_963264785.1. NCBI lineage: Eukaryota > Metazoa > Chordata > Aves > Psittaciformes > Psittacidae > Psittacula > Psittacula echo. The sequence goes on along the minus strand of NC_137738.1, from coordinate 85,434,034 downwards.
AGTAAAACACCTACACAAGATCAGAAAAATACTTATGTGTACGTCTGGGTTTTATGCTAAGATTAAACAATGAATGAGCATCAAGATACATCTTGAAAAATCCACTAGCAACTCATTTAGCAATGTGCAGTTTTTAATATGGTTTTTTTATGTATTTCATTGGAAAATGTATTTATAACTTGGAAACTTTAACTGAGACCTATTACTCTAATTAGACATTACTAATTTACGTTTTTTCTACTGCCCAATATATTTTAACACCTCTGGAAATTTTTGTGTTTAAATAAACATACACACTTGCATGTGTTCACGTGTTCAATCAAATAGATATGAAATAATTTTAAGACAAGTCCAAAATTCTACAGTTTGATTTAGGACAAAGAGAAAAAGCCTACCTTTTCTGGATCGGTTGTTGTGATGACCCACACACAGTGTGCATTGTCTTCATACTGAACTGGATAATTTGGTGATGTAATAATCCCACTTGGTCCACGTAAATTAGAACCACACGTTCTAGCTAAAATGATAAACAACAAATCAGATTGCTTTTGATCTACTGCTCAGTTTAAAATTAACATTATTGCCATATCTCATACTTGCCATGAAACTATTTTTACGTTGATATATTCTACACAATCCTCCTTTCAAGGTGTTTGAACCAATAAAAGAAAAAATCTTGCTAAATTACCTTCAGAAGAAGGACACCATCACTCTTCAATTAATCAACCCAAAATTTACATTATGCTTATTTTATGCACCAGAACTAGCAGACAACTAATATTTATTAATTTATTTTAAATTCATTCTGCCCAAGGCCTACTACAGTGAGAACTAATCCAGAGGTGCAACTTTGTATCAATAAACTCTTGGATACAGTTTGCACCTTCTTTAGTTATCCACAAAGAAAGATTGGGAAATACCTTCCTTTCAGAAATTATTTCAATCAAACTGTCACCCTCTCATCTTTCCCCTATTTGAATTCCAAGGGGCAGGAGAAAAAAAAAGAAAAAAAAAACACACAACAAAAAAAAACCCCACAACACAACAAAACAAAAAAAGCCAAACAAGAGCTACAGCTCTGCCCTGAGATCTGTTTAGGAAACAGTTACAACAAAAGATAGAACAAAAACTGTTAGATAACCTTAGATACCACTTACAGAAAACAGGAATGAATTACTGTAAGGTTTTTGTGTAGAATTCAAGAAACCTGGCAACATTTCTATTAGCACTTCTCAGTTCCTGATGGCATTAACATGCCTCTGACCAGCCTCACCTGGAGCCTCCCACCACTCCTTGCCTGGGGGCCCATGGGATCCATTTCAGGGTAGGACTGAGTAAGCTACCACTCTTTGCCTGAGCAATGTCTCAGGAGCAGCTGCCTGCAATTCCACCATAGCCATGTCTATACCTGCTCACAGGTTGTTGCTCCTTTGTTGATGACCCAACCCAGGCTCTCATGTCACAGTTCAGTCCCCCGGGCTGGGGTGAACTTTGTTTGCTACCATTCTGGGGTAAATGCGAAGTTCAGATTCTTCAGTAAGTCTCACAGGCTTGAAGTCATTAAGCCTACAGTAGTTGCATGTAGCTTATCAGCATTTCCATTTTGGGTTGATGACCATTCAGAAAATGTGATAAACAGTTCTTTGTAATGTATATTTTATTATTAGATGCTTGTTATGAGCACCATGACTACTGACATCAGGAAGGTCTGTAAAGGGATTGGAAATAATGTGGACTACAAAAAAAAAGTAAATGTGGCTTTCACTTCCAACCATCCACAAATGTGTATCACATGGAACATTGTAATACTGAACCAGAATTACACACCATTCGGCCTAAACAGTGTTAAGCTGTGTTTAGAAACGAATTACATACAAAGCCTGGCTGATCTGACCCTCAGAGTTGCAAAAATTTCCAGCTTCAATTTTGGAAGTATGTTTGAGGAAAGTAACTTGTTTTTCCAACTGAGGTTTTAATGGCAGTAGAGGACTAATTTATCCTATTTTGTTAGAAGTTTACTGGAGGGAGTAAAGCATAATAAGGATATTTGCAGATAATAAATTGGAAGGAACAGCAAACACTAGTAATAACACACAGATAATTCAGCAGCCAATAGCCCCTTTCTGCTAAGCATTACTTTTACCATGCATAGATTACTTCAGCTCATTTCTACAATGTATTATCTAACACAAATAAATTCGAGAGATGGGAAAAAATCCCAAAACCATCAAGTAAGAGTGAATAGTGGAATTGCATGGACATGTCATTCTGCAGTAGTGTGAAACCAAGTACCAAGAGTGTATATTTAGATTTTTCATTAAAATACACTGAGCTACACAGACACTGAGCTCAAGAGACACTTAGGAATCACAGTTGTTTTGCTGCTCTGGAAAGAATAGGAGGTATTTTTGTTTATTTATTTTTTACTGTGTTTTAGATTGTCCAGTCTTTACATGGATGTGCCTATGTAATACTACCCATTTTACATATAGCTTGTAATAATTTACCTAAGAGCTGCCTTTGTAGACTTTTGTGTTAGGTCTGACAGAACAAAGTTAACTTTCTTCATGGCAGCTTGTATGGAGCTGTGCTTTAGATTTGTAATTAGAAGAGCATTCATAATACATAAGTGTTTTGGCTGCTGCTAAGCAGTGCTTGCACAGCATCAAGGCCACCTTTGTTTCTTATACTGCCCCACACAGCAAGTTGGCTGGGGGTGCACAAGAAGCTGGGAGGCGAAATAGCCAGGACAGCTAACACCAACTGATCAAAGGAATATCCCAGACCATATGGCAAAACAGTCAGTGATAAAAGCTCAGGGTAAGCAGGAGGAAGTAGGCACATTTATGGCCATAGGTTTGTCTTCCCAATTAACCATCACCTGTGCTGAGGCCCTGCTTTTCAGGAAGTGGTTAAATGGCCCACTAACTGAAGTAGTGAATAAAACCCCTTATTTTGCTTTGATTGCATGTATTTAAATAAAACAAATTACTTGCTTCACTTGTTAAACTGTCTTAATGTTCATACACAGGTTTTCAGCTTTTGCTCTACCAGTTCTTCCCCCATCCCACTGGTGGTAAGTGAGTGGCTGGGTGGGGTCAACCCACCACAACTGTTTCCACTCCACTCCTTCATGAAGAAAGCATAATTTACAAGTATATCACATATGTAATTATACAAGTTGAAAAATCTATCCTGGCAACAGGAGAAAAATATTTTTCTTTTGGGATTATGAAAAAACTAGGTAATAAAGCCTATGTGAATTTTATATAAGTGACATTATGCTTTAGGTTGTTCTTCTACAAACAAAAGTTTACGTCCAGGTGTTGCAAATCCTTCTCCCCGCAGTATCTATCATTTGCTACCCCGGTAGCTGGCATTCAGCATAAGATTTTGGGAGTACAAGTATGTCTTCTATCTACCTCAAAATGACAAATTAAGTATATCAAACAATTTGCATGATTTTTTTTTTTGTTTTTGCTTTTCAACTAATTGTGGATTATTTGTCTTGTTTTCCAGTGCCTGTCCTGGGTAGGTTGTCTGGTTCTAGGAGAAAATAAGGCAAGTACATTTTCTAGGGTTAAGACTTCCATCAACATGTACAATCCAAATGTGAAACCCAAATTTTTCTACTGAGAAAAAGGAAAAGATCTGTACATAGATATATACTCTTTATCTTTCCTATCTACCCCAGTTCTGGAGTAATTTCACAGCATTTACTTATTTTCTGAGCTTTTATTACAGGCAGTAGATTACAATTGAAAAAAAAACCCAACATGCAAACAAACAAAAAGCCACTTCCTCCCCTCCTCCTTAAAAGCAAGAGGAGGAACTTACTGGTTGGTTCAGACCATAATGAGAAAACATTTAGAAAAGAAGTCAAAGAAGTCAGAAAGTAAGGACATTTGTAAGGTTGAGGAAAACAGATGACACAGGAAAGAATTTACTGAGAAATGAGGACTATGTAAATATCTGGGACTGACAGGAACACAATATGCTTTTGAGGAGCTCCTCTTTAGGAATTTAATTAGAAAAGTTTAATCTAAAACTAACAAACAAGTTCTACTTAAAATGTTTAACATGACAAAAAGAAAATCATGTGAAATAAAAACTACTAAAAGCAAATCAGCTTCCTAAATGGATACTGTTTCTGCATCTTTGCTCATGTCCATCAAACTACAGAAAGATCTTTGTATATATATACAATCATACATATATATGATACCTAAACTATATAAATGTATGGTTTTTTGCTTCAAACATAATTTCATTGAATTTCTAAGCAGAAATTATAGATTACCCTTCCAAACTTCAATAAAAGTTCCAGAGAATGGTACTTACCTCTGCAAATTGGTCTGTGGTCACTCCAGGCAGCCAGTGTATCTGTCACCCTCTGACAAGTGATGCTCTTAGAACCTTGCAGCACGTAATTATCTTCACAGGAAAACTGTACACTTGCACCCACCCTAGGAGAAAAATGGAAAGAAGAAGGAAAGAATTAAAATACATATTAAATATCAACCTCCCCAGTTAAATGTAACTGTCACCAAACGACAATATTTCTAGGCCCAAACAAAAAAAAAACAAAAAACAACCAAAACCCAAAACAAACAAACAAATAAACAAAAAAATCAGGTGGGAAATTCTACTCCATAATTACTATATTAATAAAACACAACAGATATACTATTTAGTTTGTCCTCCTTTTAAAAAAGTAAGGCCAGGAATAGCGTCCAATACTAAGATACTAAGTCTGATCCTTTAAACTATGACTTTAATGAATGCATATAGAGATGCATATTAAAATAAAATATACACTCACCGTTCTTTCAGGCAATGAAAATTACGTCATTAATAATTTCAACCTCTCCATATGCTCTTAAATGAGAGAATAAGCAGCAAGATAGAGTAATTTGTCAACATGTCCAATCAGGAAATTCTAACTTCAGGTAATTGTAAGAATTTATTAAACATTCCTGATATTTCAGAAATTTCCTGTTAAAAATTGTGCTAAATGATAACTTTGGTTAGGACTTAAATTTGACTGGTAAACTTGGAAATGTGTCTCTCTGGAATGATTTATAACTTCTTTCTTTATTTTTAGTAATATTTACTTTCTGAACAGTGCTGACATATTTATGAAGAATTAAAAACCTGTACATAGTTACTCCCTGCCTCAAACAGGGCTTTCCTAACCGGTATTTACATTTCCGCTATTCCTGCTTCCAGTTGCTATTTATTACATTCTTTGTTCCCTATCATTACCAACTGGTTTTGTTGTTGTCTTTCTTGCACTTTTAAATCTGTATCTGATAATCCCATGTTGTGACCTAAGTGAGTCTGATAAAGCAGATTGCTCAGCTTGGTCTTTCTAAGCCACTGAGTCCCAACCAGCAGGGGATTGCTCAATGGCAATCAGCTCAGAAAAGCCAGAAAACTCAGTGGGTAAAACTGCTGTGGGGAATAGCACATAATCTCGTTCACTAACATCCAGCTCATTCCTAGCCTTCAAGAGCAAGCATTCTATAAATTTCTCAGAAGATCTCACAAAGAAAAACTATATAGTTTATCATTATTATGATGTATTTCTACAGTTCTTTCACAAAATTTTACTAGGATTCTTTTTCTTTTTTTTTTTTTTCTTCTTTTTTTTTTTTTATTTTAAATTTGAATTTGATGCTCCCTATCTAGGAAAGCTTTGAAAAATACTTTGAAAAATACTTTTCTTAACACTTGGTTCTTGAGCTGTTAAATGTAAATAAATCACAAGGGTAGAGATAATATTGGTCTTTTCTTTCAGTAGTTCATGGGAAATACATGAAAGCCTTGAAGACTAATACAATTTTCTGAAATTATATTTATTTTATATTTTTCATAATCTATTATTCTTCAGAACATTCTTAAAACCCTCAGAAAAGTAGCCCAAGCATGGCTACAAATACATCAATTAATAAGCATTTAGTTTCTACTACCTGTGAAGAAAAAATATCACTAATTATTCTGACATTTTAATGCTATAAGCACTTATTTTTTAAATGCATTTTCTCAAATTTTCTAAAATAATAATCTATGAAAAAATACTTCTATGGAAACAGGAAAAAAACCCAATCAGTTACACATCTGTGATAAGTGTAAATTAAGGATTAAAGTATTTAAAAATCATGTTGGATAAAGACTTTCCCAAAAGTATAATTGCGGGTGAACCACCATGAGAACTTCCACATTTCCCCAAGGTTTGCTACTAGCAAGACATGTAAGAAGAATTATGAAACTGCACACATCTAAAACATTAAGAGTGAAATGAAAGGTACAATTATTGGATGCCTGCAATTAAAATTTTTAATTCACCATACCTGATTATTCCCTCCAAGAAATAAAAAAAAAACCATGAGGAATACAAATATTCTGATGCCTGATGCAGTAAATGAAGGATTTCATGTTTAGACTGGGTTTTCATCATCACAGCAATATTAAAAGACATTTATTATTTATGGATACATAAAATGTCACATACTAATTTAAACTATAGACTTACGATGATTCAATTTGTTTCACTATTATTCTATAAAGTATATTGTCTTTTTTTCCAAAGCGCTGGAAATAGCTTGTATCTAAAGAGTAATAGTGTGAACTTCATCTATTTTACATAGTGGATATCATCTTTTGAAATGTCTGATCACAAACTAAGTGACATAAAATAAATATGCTGACATATTAAAAACAAGCAATCTAGAAAAAATATCAAATTAAAGAGCAGGTAGGAACACGAAGTACTCAGAAGATTCTTAGTGTTAGAATTCCAGGTGGAGAGAAACCTGCACGCCAGCTATAGGCACTGACAAGTACAATCTTTTGAAAGTATTTTCGGGAATTCTAATTAAACTTCAGGTAGGCTACTCAAGAGCACTCGCAGGTTTTGCCAGAGTGACTGAGAGAGTTCTGGACATGGGTTGTGTGTGACTACAATATACCCCAACTCTGCTTTAATATCCATTAAGATCCATCCTTTTTGAAGCCTGTTGTGAGAAATCAGGCTTGTGCCACAAGTCTGACAACAAATATTTTCCAGAAAATAATTTTAACATAATTTTAATTCTGTCAAGGCTTACAAGAAAAGGAAAAAGGTATTGAAAAGTTCTAAATAGCGTTGAATGGAGGTACAGACTGTCACACTACAATATAGGTGAAGGAAATTAAAAGTTAGTGTAACTAATTTATTAATAATGAAATGTGTGAATATATATAATAGTTGTTATATAATGCATACATTGCAGATATCTGAATGAAGCCATATAGCTTTGCACGTTTAAAAGAACAGTGGATACTGAGAAATCTTAAGTGAGCTGAGACACTAGGGTATTTTCTGTTTCCAGACATTTATATCTATCTAAATAAGCATATTACGGGAGGAGACCTGGGCCACATGTTCTAAAATAAAACTCCTTATCTTCTAATTAGCATCCAAATTGCTGAGTCTCTCCACTGATTCTGCTGACATTTTTCCGTTGAAAAAGAAGGCATCCTTTTAAAGTAATGTTTTATGGTATTTGATCTGGGATTTCAAAGGAAATTTTTACTTCACTTATTTTCCAGTTGGTTTCAATTTCTGTTTTTAATTTCTTTTTTTTTTTTTCAACATCTTTACCTCCAAGTCACTGAGCAGATCTGTCTGTTAATTTTCTACCTAAACTTTAATCAAGGGAAGAAATCGGTTTCCTCTTTTTCCATTTTACATTTGAATTATATCAAAGCAAAATTAGTGCTTTTATCAAAGAAGGCTAGAATTGGACTTGAAAAAGCTATTTTTAAGACAGGGGGAAAGATGCTATAAGAAATGCTAAACATAAGAAATTTAATTTAATTTTAAAAAGCTGTTTTGAAAATGCAAAAGCGTTTTTTGTTACAAGTGTTGCTGGAATTGTGGAAAATTAACATATTTCCTCAGTACCAGACATACCATATAGTATTTAAAGAGAGCTGGAATGTTACTGTTTATATACTTTCTAGCTTCTATTTAAGCAATCTACTGTTTGAGATCTTTCATAAAAATTAAATATGAGATTGACCCTAAAATTGTATTGATAATGTTCTCATTCCTCTAGAAAAAAGTCACCTTTTCTCTCTCAAAATGCATCCAAATATCCACTGGATTTTTTTTAAATCACCTGAAAATCATGTCCCTTACTACCTTAACTGAACAGAGTAAAAGAATGGCAGGAGGATAGAATGAAAAGGTTAAGATTTCAATACCTTTTTGTTTGCTTTATGAAATTAGAATCAATGCCATTATTATGCTGAAAACGATGAAACCCTTTTCAAAGAACTTGTCATCACTGAATCAGCTGGGTCTAACACTGTCTTAAAATCAGCCCTTTGCTTTTCCATCAATCTTACTCACAACATGTCTTTCAGGAGACTGGGAAAGATTTTGAATAATGTGCATTTTCACGTTTTAGTTCAGATTAATATTCACAGCTGTCATTCTCCTGACAAGAACAATAGCTCCTTCTGGTGTCTATCCTCACCTCTTAGAAAAGAAAAAAACACCACCTTTCTTTTACTCTCCATAGTATTTTCAATACATTGGACAAATGCAAGCAACAGCAAGTATTATTTTCACTTCTCCTACGGAAGAGCTTGATTTGTCATTTCAGAGAAAGAAAAACTAGATTCCAGCCAAAAGCTCTATTTAAATGTGAAGCTAGATATAGATAGCTAACTTCAAGATACCTAAGATATGTTTGAAATAGAAATAAAAAAAGGTTAATGTACGTGAAAAATGGTTGCTGTTGCATAATCAATTTTCAGATAACAAGTAAGGTTTACCAGAAAAACGAAATTTACTGACTTTCTCAAATAATAGTCAGAACTGAAGGCTCAAAACAAACACAAAAATAGTAAGTGAATACAATATATCAAAGCATCTTGTTTATATGAAGTAGCTTGTGCTATTTTTTAACACCTTATGCATTCATTTATTGCCATGAACAGTAAGATACATTAATTGAAATTAAAATATTATCAGAGACTGAATTAGGTAAAGGAAGGAGGGAGATAGCTGGCCAAACTCTTCTCAGGGGTGCCAGGTGACAGGATGAGAATCAACAGGAATAAACTAAAGCACAGGAAGTTTCACTTGAACATAAGGAAAAACTTTGTTACTGTGAGGGTGAATGAGCACTGAAAGAGGTTGCCCAGAGAGGTTGTGGAGTCTCCTTCCCTAGAGATATTCAAGACCCATCTGAACACAATCCTGAGCAATGTGCTCTAGATGACCCCGCTTGAGCAGGGAGGTTGGACTAGATGACCCCCGGTGGTCCCTTTGTTCTGTCATCTAAGTAAGCATTGCCCGAAGAAAGCACCAAAATTTTAAGATAACTTTAACCCACATTCAGTCATAAGAGACTGTGTTCAAAATATTGTTATCTGTGTCTTGCAAGGTTCTTTAACATTAGATTCCCTCAGATATCTTAAAGCATACTTTGAGCTTTAAGGTTCTTTTGCATTTTCTCTCTTGGTATTTTCATGCACTGCCGGGAATTTTAATGCTGGGGTCTCCCATGTTGAGGCTCACATATTTTGGATCTTTGGACCTGTTTCACTAAAATTATTTTAGCTCTCTTTGTCTTTCAAATTACAGACTACAGTCTAGAGGGGAAAATAAGATTCTTTCTCTTACACTCTTCCAGCTTACCAGTGCTCTTAGACCTGCTATTGTTTCTTAACAATTGTTCATATGCCACCGTAACTAGAGGAGAGTCTGACTGGCCCACCGTGTATTATGAACACAATAAATTTGTACAAGATTCATAGATTCACAGAATAAATCAGATTGGAAGAGGACATCATCTAGTCCAACACCCCTCTCCAAGCACATCCAGTTGGAACAGAGGGATCAAGGTCATATTTAGCTGAGCTCTGAATGCTTCCCTAGATGGAGATTTCACAAAGTCTCTTGGAAACTTGCTCCAGAGCTTGACCATATTCATAGTAAAAATATTTTTTTTTTTACATTTATTTATTTTTAGTCCTGAATCTAGTAGTAACTTACAACATCCCGTCTTATGCCTATTGCCTCTAGTCCTGTCACAGTCCACCTCTGAGAAGAATCTGGCTTTGTCTTCTCTACACGCTCCTGTTTAGTAGCTGTAGACAGCAGCAAGGTCCTTCAGATTCTCTTAAGGCAGACCCAGAATTCTCAGACTCTTTTATGTCATAGGCTCAGGCTCCCTCCCCATCCTGATCTGCTGAACTTACTCTGTTATCTATAGTTACTGAAGTGAGAAAGGCCCTTCAGGTGTGCTGTCACACTATTTTCCATTAAATGTTTAGGCTATGGGGTTAACTCTTTCCACAGATGCTTTTCCCTCTCCACTAATAACAGAGTAATCCTAGATGCTGCCTTTAATTCTTTCAAGTAAGTATTTGAGTTGGAGGAATTCAGAAAAAGAGGCACAATCTGCACCCTTTATGGCTATAAGGAGAGACTCGAGGAGGGAAACTGTGGCATACCTGCACAAATAGTAAAATAAAATAGTCTCCAAAGTAACAGTGGAAGTATACAGGCATCCCTCAGACGAATACCTGTGGAGTCTTTCATACACCTTAAGAAAGAGTTACATTTTAGTATCCCATTCATACACAGTCTTCTACCAACTGACATTTCTCTTCTCAATACATCAAGTGTTAATAAACAGCTAGATAAAAAACAAATTTGTTTGGTAAACTAGCATATGTTTGGACAGCAATTGCATAATATATTGTTGTATCATACAATTTCATTTGCAACAGCTGTACTTGCCTAGTAGAGTCAGGATATATAGAACAGGTTAATAGCAAATATCTTCTGGACATCTTGTCTCTCTCTTGCCTATCTATTGAAAAGTCCATTTCACCTCATTAGTTTTTTAAAACACATTTAACTGCTGCACTGTTTCTAAGGAAATAATGTCTTTGCATATAACTGATACTCTTAAAGTCAGATTTTTTTCTGAGTTCTTCAGCTCCTTTGAGGATAAGTAGAGAAAAATTCCAAAAAGTCAGAAATATAATTGATTTTAAAATTCTTTTTTCTCATTAATTATTCCCTTGCTTGGAAGAGCCTTAATTCAGGAACCAAGTTTGATTAACTTGCTTGTTGGAGTGGCAGAGAACTTTGCACAGTTCCTTCCAATTTTTATGAAATATTCCTTTCCATTTACTTTAAGGTTTCTCTTTCATTCCCTGCTGGGCAATTTATAGATGTCTGTATGAGCAGAGGCTCCCATCTCCTTCCTTCAACCCTTTTCTCTGTCACACCTTGAAGTCTTTGTGTTTTTTCCACAACAGGTAAAGAGGAAACTCCCTCCTTTCTCCATAGGGGTCCATTTGTCCTCATCTTCTTTTTTTTTTTTTTTTTAAAGAATGTAACAAAAGCTGAAAACAAAATAAGCAAGGAGATGGCCTGCAACACAGCCTCAGAAACTGAATTTGCCATGCTTCCCATGCTTTTAACAACTTTTGTATAGTGGAAAAGCAGACAATTCTCTTCGCTGCTTCTTCTATGCTGTCCAACGAGTTCTGCCTTTGCTACCCAGACAAGATTATTAGGCATCGCTGCCAACAGCAGGGGGGTTGGAACTAGATGATCTTAAGGTCCTTTCCAACCCCAACTATTCTTTGATTCTATATTGTAAAACTTGTGTTTAAATTGCACTGATGTAAAAAAAGAAAAAGAAACAAGCAAATTCAATTCAAGATACGCATTGGACTGTAGCTACTTTAACAAAAGACTCAACACAATATTAGACAAACAATACATATTTGTAGTTGAACACTCTATGTAACAGGAAGTACCTTCCTCTTGGTCATATAGATAATGAAGTGTGCCTACCTGAAGTCAGAGCCCACCCTTTTCCCATTTTCAGGAATTCCAGGATCAGGACATGCATCAGATGCAACTGCAACCCCACCCTGGGTCACTGCAAAGAAAAGAAAAAAAAATAATTCAGACATGCAGCTGTAAAGATGATTATTCTCTTTTCTCATATATTAACTTCCATAGCTTGAATTTAACCGTATGCATATTCATATTTTTTTCTTGAAACAGTGTAAGTTATTACCAAAAAAGAAGCCCCATATAATTGATTTCTAGGGTGTATTGTTTTCTTTATTTGGTTATGATAAAAAAACATGGTTTGCTTCTGTAGGAAAAGAAATGATTCATTTCCCACGGTCAGTCATCATTTTATGAATGTACTAGGGTCCACAGGTTTTCTCAGACAGGGAAAACAACATTTTGTTAAATCACCTGGAATATTCACAACACATAATTGTAAGATTAAGGTGGTACAAGAAAATAAAACTTTTGTTTAAGCTTCTGTCCATATAAGACTTGAAATTGCCAAAAGCAAAGAACTCATCTGAAATACAAAAATATTTTTACAAAGATAATCTCAAAAATATACAGAAAACCCTACAGAGAAATACATTTGTAAACAGCTGAATATGGGCTTATGCAAACGAGCCTCAAAATCCCTATTTCATGCTTTCAGGTAGGAATTAGAAAGAGAAGGTATCCTATACTGTTCCATTCCTTTTGTCCTCTGTTCTTTCTCCCTCCAGACTGCACATATTTAAATATACTAGGTATATAAACATATAAACTTACAGTCCCTTCAAAACTCTAAACAATTAGAACATTCCATTTTCACTTTTACTGTTCTTCATTTGTAAAAAGGTATTTAAGGAATATGTGGAATTAAAAGTAATTAATCATAAAGAAAGACAAAGTAACTGAGCACAACACTGTGAATATATAGAAAACCTGAATATGTATGTGGTTTCTATCCTGCACATACACACGTGTGTCCACAAATAGCTACATGCCTCCTATGTTTTTGTTTCCTCCACAGAAGAATAGAGCTAGTAGAAATTTGTGGATAACATTTTTCATCATAAAAGATTTTTGGGAAACCCTTGAAGACATGTCTGAGCTTTCTTCCAGAATAAAAGAAAAGTTAGTTGGAATATTTAGCTGCTCAAAATAAATTACACATGCCCGGGTGGATTACAGATGACAGCATTACAGCTGAAACGTGATGAGAGATTAAGATGCAAGAAGTGGCTGAGTTTCCCACATGGTGGTACACTTTCAAATTGAATACAATGACAAAAAGAGTGGTGACAAGTAGGATGCATACAATCGGATGTTAAGAGCTATAAATCTTTATGTCTGTGTTGGCAGTATCAGGAGTAATTAATTTATAAAGAAAGCCAAAGTTTTATAAGAGAAGATTTAAAGAAATAAAAACCTGCATTACAGCACTACAAAAATACAACTAAACAAAGAAATAGTAAGGACCAAAATGCTTGATCTCAGCATAGATTCTCCTCAGAGTAGAAAAACTACAACAATTACAATATACTTAAACATTTGTCTACATTCTTCTTTATTTTGGCATATAGAATGTTTAAAAAATAAAGGAAAGAAATAATTTCTTTCTCCACATCTTTTTTAAACTATTTAGTGTATTGAATACTGTTTGTCTTTCTAGTAAAACCAGGTAAAGAAAGATTATCATAATCTCAGAAATGTTTTTGCAAACACTATTAAAAATATCATGTCTTACATAAAAAACTATTTCCTGATAAATAAAAACAAACAAACAAACAAACCCAACCAAAAATGCAGTTCAGTTGGATAAAAATATAGCATCTGGAATTCACCATCTTGAAAACACTCCAGACCAAGAGCCCAATCCTGCTAAAGTCACTAACATTGTTGAGATGATAAAGATTATTGTGTGTGTGAATAAAGGTTTTCAGAAGAAGCCTATACTAGCTAGTAAACATGTACGTTATTCCGAGAATTTAATTTTGTAGTTTCTTGGGAAATATCACTACTGAAATGCTATTATAGTCAAAATCTGATCTTGCTAGAAAAGAAGCCTCCTTCTACACTGATGTTCCTTAAAATAATCTTGCTACTAACATTTCTTCCAATTTTTCAGAGAAAGAGAAAAATTCAATATTTACTACTTTCAGCACAGAAATATATCTATGTTAGCAGAGGTGAGATTCAATTTTGACTATTAAATCACCAAGACATGAAAATAAGCAATATGACTGATATGGTTAATTCGACATAGCAATTTTACTAAACTTGAGCCTTATGGTAACAACTGTAATACAACACAGAGAACACTGCCTTTACTATCATGTTTTAAGGACAGACACATTGCAGTGAAGCTACCTCCTTTTACAGACATACATACACAATGCATAAGCATTCTGTTTGGCACACCAGTAAATGTTGACCAAGACCTTACTCATAACACAAAATGATGTGATCTCCCTAGATGGATGGTGACCTTTGCAACGTTTTCTTCTCAGCCACTAACTTCTGTCGACATGCTCTCACACTAGTGTCAGGGAAGGGTTATTTAGGATATTGTTTAACCAGAAAAATACTGTCTTGCAACAGAGCATATGTCTGGAACTCAGCACATCTTTCTGGATGTCTACAGGCCTTGTTAAACATAGCCCAGGTTTCGGCTTCTACTTTCCCCAATGAACTGTCAAGTGTTTTTTAACAGATGGTGGTTGCATGATGTGCTGTCATAACAAAATAAATCCAATTCCCTGTAAAACAAGCCTGTCTTATTTTATGTCTCCAGATGGGAAAAAAAGGAACAAATTTCTCAAATTAGTGAAACCATTTATTACCTTTAGTGGTTGAGGCACACCAGGAACATTACTGCATTTATAAATATATGTAGATATTTTTACATGTTAATATTTTTAAAACCTTTACCTGATGGTATGTTAGAATTTACCTAAGAATTAAATTTTAAGAATTCCTTTTTGTTAGTTCCAACATTTGTTATCATTCAGACTGAAAATAGATGAAAAGATGCCCAATTGATTCCCTGTCAGAGACCTTTATTTTTCTGTTTCAGTCCTGTCAGACTTCCCCTTTATCCACCGCTATGAAGTGCTACTGCTACTGAGATCCATAACATATGGGAAAAGAAAGTATTGTCTTTGAGTATCTCACTTCCAGAACATGTTTAAGCTTTGCAGTCTCCTTCTGAAAGCATCTCTTAGACATGCCATCTACTATTCACCCAGTCACATGGCCAATCTTTCCCTATTTTAACTTTAAAGAAAAACACTTCTGTATGCCCTTGAAAGGCCCATGTCTTACCTGTTTATACTCTTTCAAAATGATATGGTCTAAAGTTTCATTTATCTAGAGTGTTATAAAGTGTTTTGTGCTTTTTGCATCTTTCTTCTTATTTTTCCTTCCTTATGACATCAATCTCAAATTCCCTCTCTTTACTTTCAAAGCTCATTCATGGACTATTTGTATTCTAACTATCAGTCATCTCAATTTTCATTTTAGAATTTTAAAATTTCAAAACAACAAAAGTATTAAAGAAAATGGAAAATAATTTTTCCTATTTAAAGCTTGCAAACCTTGGAAGTAAATATCAAATACGCAGAAACCTTGGCACAGCTATGCACTGTAGCATTAGTAGCATTTATCTTAACACTAACAATATTCCTCTGTACTGTGAATATAAACTAAACATTTATAAACATGTATTTATCACAAACAAATTAGGACCAGCCTAAATAACACCATCCTCTCTCAATATATTCTTAGTACATTTTCAGAATGCCCTCTCTATTTTAAAAAGAAGTTTAAGAGTATATAAACCTACAAATATGAAAGCAAGATATTGCTTTACACAGATTCTTCGCACTGTATCCCAGTTGCACACAGTTCTTCAAGGAATCATCAGCTAGAGAAAACTGTGTGATCAATAAGACTAACATCAGAAAAAGTATTTGAAGTCACAAGGCAGGGAGAACAGTGAGGAATGATTCTAGGGTGGTTTTCTTTTTTTCCTTGTAGAGTTTTATTATATGAGTTTTTCTAGAGTCTAACAGAACTCTGCCCTTCTATTTTTTAACAGAGGGTTTGAGATTATCAAGGTGCTTCAAGTCCATGGGACCTGATGGAAACCATCCACGGGTCCTGAAGGAGCTGGCGAATGAAGTTGCTAAGCTACTGGCCATCATATTTGAAAAATCATGGCAGTCAGGTGAAGTTCCCGACAACTGGAAAAAGGGAAATATAACCCCCATTTTCAAGAAGGGGAAAATGGATGACCCAGGGAATTACAGACCAGTTAGTCTCACCTCTGTGCCTGGCAAACTCTTGGAGCAGATTCTCCTGGAAGGCATGCTAAGGCACATGAAAAACAAGGAGGTGGTTGGTGACAGCCAGCATGGCTTCACTAAGGGGAAATCCTGCCTGGCCAATTTGGTGGCCTTCTATGATGGGGCTATGAAACTGATGAACAGGGGTAGAGCAGTTGACATCATCTACCTGGACTTGTGCAAAGGGTTCGACACTGTCCCACATGACATCCTTGCCTCTAAATTGGAGAGACATCAATTTGATGGGTGGACCACTTGGTCGATAAAGAACTGGCTGGATGGCTGCACACAAAGAGTTGTGGTCAATGGCTCGATGTCCGGCTGCAGACCGGTAACAAGTGGTGTCCCTCAGGGATCGGTGTTGGGATCGGTCTTGTTCAACATCTTTATTGGTGACATGGACAGTGGGATTGAGTGCGCCCTCAGCAAGTTTGTTGATGACACCAAGCTGTGTGGTTTGGTTGGTACGCTGGAGGGAAGGGATGCCATCCAGAGGGACCTTGACACGCTTGTGAGGTGGGCTGATGGCAACCTCATGAAGTTTCACCATGCCAAGTGCAAGGTCCTACACCTGGGTCGGAGCAATCCCAGGCACAGCTACAGGTTGAGCAGAAAAGAGATTCAGAGCAAACCTGCGGAGAAGGACTTGGGGGTGTCGGTCGATGAAAAAATGAACATGAGCCGGCAGTGTGCGCTCGCAGCCCAGAAAGCCAACCGTATCCTGGGCTGCATCAAAAGCAGCGTGACCAGCAGGTCGAAGCAGGTGATTCTGCCCCTCTACTCTGCTCTCCTGAGACCTCACTTGGAGTATTGTGTACAGTTCTGGTGTCCTCAACATAAAAAGGACACGGAACTGCTGGAACAAGTGCAGAGGAGGGCCACGAGGATGATCAGGGGACTGGAGCACCTCCCGTATGAAGACAGGCTGAGAAAGTTGGGGCTGTTCAGCCTAGAGAAGAGAAGGCTGCGTGAAGACCTCATAGCAGCCTTCCAGTATCTGAAGGGGGCCTACAAGGATGCTGGAGAGGGATTCTTCATTAGGGACTGTAGCAGTAGGACAAGGGGTAATGGGTTCAAACTTAAACAGGGGAAGTTTAGATTGGATATAAGGAAGAAATTCTTTACTGAGAGGGTGGTGAGGCACTGGGATGGGTTGCCCAGGGAGGTTGTGAATGCTCCATCCATGGCGGTGTTCAAGGCCAGGTTGGATGAGGCCTTGGGTGACATGGTTTAGTGTGGGGTGTCCCTTCCCATGGCAGTGGGGTTGCAACTAGATGATCTCAAGGTCCTTTCCAACCCTAACTATTCTATGATTCTATGATTCAACCATCAGACATGCCTGTAGCATAGAGACAGAACATTCTCCACAGACACAACTTAACTCTGGAACTTCTTGACATGCCATGCCATGCCATTATATACTGCGAAACTTAAGTATTCTTGGGCCTTTCTGCAGAAACAGCTGCAGAGAAACTGTGGGCTCATTAACGTGACAGCTTCACAGTCTATATACAGCCTTTATAGTTAAAACTATGATTTAAATTTCTATTTGATAAAAGAAAATCTATTCTTTCTTTACTGGCTGAGAATGAATCAACATGATTTCTTTCCTTTTCACAGTTGAGATCATGAGGACTACAGTTTCCACAGTTTTGGAGGTCATCTTTGCTGGTTTACTCGGCGTATAGCGTAGTAAGAACAGAACTCCTTTAAAATGTTTCACATGTTCTGATTCTAACAAAATAGTACAGAAGAAAGACTGGCATAATTGTTATACAGTCATAATAAAAAACAATTAGCAGATACATTAACATCCTAATTTAGCTCAGCATTTGGGAAGTGCTGAATCAGGGAGCAGTATTAGGCAGGAGGAAGGATGGTGCAACATATGTTTCATGCAGCAAGACAAGCAACGTGATATTTCCCTTGTTATAATATTGATCCTACTCCAGACAAGTGGCCCTGTTTTAGATGCATTTGCAATCTGAATATACATTAATGATCTACTCTTGCTCATGTGAAGCATGTGATGAAATGCTCTGAAGAGCTGGACTTTGAAGCAAAAACTTTTTAAGAACAGATGCATTACTATGTATAGATCACCTCTGTGCCCCACAAGATTATGGAGCTGATTCTCCTGGAAACTACATTAAAACACGTGAAAAGTAAGGAGGTGACTGGTGATAGCCAGCATTGCTTCACTAAGCACAAATCATTCCTGACAAATTTAGGGGCTTTCTGTGAGAGGGTTACTGCACTAGTAGATAAGGGAAGAGCAAATGACATCATCTGCCTTCATCTGTGCAAAGCATCTGATACTGTCTCAAACAACATCCTTGTCTCTTAACTGGAGAGGCATGGATCTGATGGATGGACTGCTTGGTGGCTCAGGAACTGGCTGGATTGTCGCACTCAAGAGTTGCAGTTTGCAGTTCAGTGTCCAACTAGAGACCAATGATGAGACAAATTCCTCAGGGGTCAGTATGAGATACTGCGACCAGTGCTGTTCAACACATTTGTCAATGACATGGTGTCATGGTTTAAGCCCAGCCAGTAACTCTATAGCTGAACCTAGGACACATGGATTGTGGGACTGAGTGCAGCCTCCACAAGTTTGATGACAACACCAGGCTGTGTGGTGCAGTCAGCATGCTGGAGGTATGTCGAGGGAGGGACACTGAGGGACCTTGACAGGCTTTAGAGGTGGGCTTATGCAAACCTTCATGAAGCACAGACCCAAGGTTCTGCACATTGGAAGATAGGTAGGAGATACCCAAGCATGTATCAGGCTAGGAGGAGAATGGATTGAGAGCAGCCCTAAGGAGAAGGACTTGGAGATGCTGGTTGACGAGAAGCTCATCATGACCTGGCAATGTGTGCTTGCAGCCCAGAAAACCAACTGTATCCAGTGCTGCATCAAAAGGAGCACGACCAGCAGGTCAAGGGAGGTGATTCTCCCCACTACTCCACTCTAGTGAGACCCCACTTGGAGTACTGTGTCGAGCTCTAGGAACCCAAACATAAGAAAGACATGGATCTGTTGGAGTGAGTCCAGAGGAGGGCCACAAAGATGATCAGGGGCTGGAACACTTCTCCTATGAGGACAGGCTGAGAGAGCTGGGCTTGTTCAACCTGGAGAAGATTTTAATTAAAACAACAAATTTTGGCAGTCTGTTTGGACATTTACTCATTCTCCTAGTGATATCACCAGCCTATAATAAGGTGCTGGATTAAAAAAATAAAAATACATAAACCCAGGAACACCCAGTCTTTCAATAATTTATTTTGAATAATTTTCAAATTAAACCCAAAATTTCAAGAATCACCTACAAGCTGGCCTTGTCAAAGACTGTGTTGAGGCTAGGGAGAAGACCCTAAAATTCACTGTGGAAAGATATTATAAAAAATGGCAGCTTTTCTAGAGCAGAATGACAAGTTTGTAAACTGAACAAGACTTTACGATGAAATAACACTTTATATCTCTCTTATGATGAAAATAAAAGCTGACATATGCAAATATCAATCTCTTTGCAGCCAAGAAGTCACACAGAAGTACAATAACACTGTGCCAATGAAACAAGATATTAGATGCACTAATTAATGTATCAGTCACATCTTGATTACTCATTATGCTCAGTAGATTTAAATTTATTTAAATTTTTGAAAAGGTTGATTCACATTAAAAAGATTCTAACAGTTCTAGGCATATTTTTGGTCATTAAATAATTATGCTTCAAGAGTGAATCCAAAACATTTCAATTACTCTTCATCAAGTGTACTAGAAATTACTTGTTTCACATAGCGATAAATAATCTGGTCACTGGAAAAGAAAAAAAGACGTATATACTTGATCTTTTGACATGACAATCTGTGGAAAAAAGTTATAAAATATTATCATTGTATAAAAGAACTGAATATACTGGGGTTCTTTTGAATCTTAAAGTTACAATTAATGGATGAAAAGAAAGATTTTACAGCACAAGAGCTTCAATCTACAAATACATTCACAGGCAGAATTAACGGAATTAAATTTTCTGCCGTAGCTTTTGCTACATCTGCTCTAAAAAATCAGTTACACCCACTCTGAGGAGAATTTTAAGCTTCCAAAAATTTTCGCTTATCCAGATCAAAACAGAAAAATGAATTTGAAAATAATTTTATTGACCAGACTGCATACACAGCAGGAGGCCTTTTTTGCTTGCAGAGACATTTGTTAGGAGACTTCTCATGTGCTGCTCTTCTTAGGAGCACATAAGCTTAGCCATTTTAGGATAGTGTCTTTCTTACTGCAAGTAATAGGGCAGCAAGTTAATAGTCATGATTAAACTTACTAACAAACAATGTGCTTGCATACACCAAAGCATCTGTATTAAATTATTTTTTTAAAAAACTATGACACGGTCATAAACTGATAAACCAGTTTGTTTTACCTGAAAATATGCACAAAAAGTCACATAGTGATTTTAAGAATTTTGATCTACGTAATTTTTACTACATTATATATATATATAGTTCGTTTTGCCTTTTGAACTCTTCACCAAATTAGAGGACATAAATTGGACTAAACAATTTCTGACCCCCAATATCTCTTTTGCAGCAAGACATAAATTAAAAGTATTAAGATGGAACCCTAATGAGATACAAGAGAGTTACTTATGGGTATATGAAAGTATATGCTTAGAAGCAGATACTGGCTTATAATTAAGACCACAGACATGAAAGAAGATACAGATTTGATTAGAAAATATGTCTGCAACCAAAATACCATGATAAAAATATGTATTTGAACTCAACAATGAAATATAAAAAGTGCTATATATTTTTCCATACAATTTCATCCAGGCTTTTAGAAGACAGGGCTACTACTGTTAGAAAAATGAGTTGACATTCCATATGCTCCATCATAGGCTTTAAGTAACTGCTTCAGTAAAAATAACATAACACCAAGCCGTTATAAGCAGAAATAAATCTGCATTAAACTTATTCTAATGAAGAACTAATATATTATCGAAACCCAGAAAAGATGGAAAAGAATAAAGAAATAAACAAGGCAGGACAAGAAACTAAAATTTTGAAGTTCAGTAACATAACTACTTTTAAGGAGTTTGTTCGAACTCTTTTTTCCTTAATTTATCTATGAATTGACCACAATAGTATTAAATAGTAAAAAATAATATTAAATATTTAAATAGTATTAAACAGGAAAATATGGTTGTGTTGACACCAGTTGACATAAGCCATAAGGCCATCCTGAACAGTTATACAGGGAGAAGCAGTTATCCAAAACCTGCCCAGGTGAGTCTGGGCCCAGAAACCTCTTACAGATGGTATTGTGTTTCTTCAAAATGATTAAAAAAATCTTCCAAAGTATTGTTATATTAGTTCAGCAAGCCACAGACAGCTGCTAATATTTCATTTAAAACTGAAGTTCTCTCCAGTGCTTCTCACTATGACAGTATTTAAGTTTTGAACATTTGTAAGGAGAGTTTAGCCATGTCTCTTGCTCTAAACAATCAAAGAAAAAAAATAATTTCTGCAACAGAAACTATAAAACCCCTACCATTTTCACACGCTAAAGATACTTCTTTTAGCTTTTTTTTTTTTATATAAACCCTAGCATCTTCATACATTGGGAAATCATCCTCCCACCAGATTGTAGCTGTCAACACTTTGTCAAAATACAGAATCTCTGTATTTCACTGACAGATTTATGGCACTCCTTTCTCCAGAAGCAGGGCATTTCTTACCAGTAGTCTCATACATGCTATAACCAAAATAGCTGGTATGTCCCACTTACACTTGTTATTCCTTAGTGATCACAAGGGCTGAGAATACATTATCCTCCCTTAAATCCACCATTGTTTTTTTCCATTCTTAGACAGTGACTCAGCAATTAAAAAGACCACAACAAACTAACTGAAAAAAGTTTTTTTCTCATTTTGTTTTCTCCTATTTTGGTTTCCTAGGGGAGTTTGACTAACTCTCCTTTGCATCTACCTCTGTTTTCAGCAGCTGGATGTAAGACTTATTCCAGCTTAATGAAGCAATTTAAGGATCAGCAGATGCACAGCTTTCAGTCAGTCTGGGAGCTTATTAGTCCAGCTTTTCTTGAAGCCCTGAAGTGCCTGTGCTCTCTCATAATAGCATTTGGTTTTACATTTACTTCTAGATCAATAAAACAATTTAAATAGATGTGTTTTCACATAGCTAAGAAATTTCACATTTGGGAAACTCAGGGGAGAAACTGGCAAATATTTACCTTTTTCATGTAATTAAACATCTGGATTTTAGCCTGATTAAAATACTAGTACAAGGTTGAGGTGAAAGGATCAATTTCAGTTTTAGCAGTAAGGTATAGTTTAAATATATTTTCCCTATGAAAAGAATATACCAGGAATTGAAATATATTCCATTTCCCCACCTTCTATGGGGAAATTTCTACAAGTCACACAAAAGCCACACTTCAGAATCAAATGCATTATACTCTGGGGCAGGGAAGGGGGAAGTTGGTCAAGGTCTTTCACAATGCAGAGGCAGTTATGCAAACCTCCTGAGATACTGTTCGCCTCATTAAAGATAAAGCTGCATCATGAAAGATGAAAATTCCTTTGATAATTGCAAACACCAGATTTTCACAGGTGTCAAAATCATTAGACCCTAGAAACAGACAAATGAGCTTGCAAAAAACAGGCCAGCTATACTGATACCAGCACGGTGTCTTGTTTCCTTCACCTAATGGTCCACATACAACAAGCTACTGTTGCCAACAAGTACTGTGAACTTAAGTGAGATAAAAATGATGGCTCTAAAAAGCTGAAATTTTCCAGTGAGTGAACTTCACTCACCAAGGATTCAATAGAGTTCTATCAGACAGAATGTATAAGTTCACATTATGCTTGGTTTTAGTTAAGGAATTGACACCATAAACTACAGTAAGAGTACCTTAAGATTAAAAATTCTGTCACTTGTTAAGACTTGTCTCAACTGAAGCTCTCCAAGCCTAAAATGTACAAACCCTTTCTTGCATTTTCATTTTAATTTATGATTTATGGTAGAAACCAATTTTAAAATATTGTCCCTTCATTAATTTTGATATTTAAATAATGACCTGTATCATCCCATATGAAGACAGGCTGAGAAAGTTGGGTCTGTTCAGCCTGGAGAACAGAAGGCTGCATGGAGACCTCATAGCAGCCTTCCAGTATCTGAAGGGGGCCTATAAGGATGCTGGGGAGGGACTCTTCATTAGGGACTGTAGTGACAGGACAAGGGGCAACGGGTTAAACCTTAATGACTTGCTCCAGGTAATGATATGTTTGCACCAAAGACCAAACTTTGACTGCAAAATATTTCTCTCTAGTCATAAGTATTTTATGCTCTTAGTTGTATATAATACTCATGCACAAGGAAATTGAAGACAATGACCTCAGTGAAGTCAATAGATAAAATATCAATAATGATACAGGGTACAAGATTTTATCTAACAAGCAAATGATTTAAAAAATCTTTAAAAAATAAATACATTACCATTTATTTTTCACTTATGTAACAGTAAGGGAAAGTAAAAACTTGATGTGAAAATGAAATTACCATTTGTCCTTTTCAGACCACACAATAAGCTATGTGTAAGGCTTAAACACAGCTCAGAGAAAACAGAGTCGTTGCTTTTTCCAGTAACACTTCATCCAGAAACGTAGGAAATTCAGTAATTTACTTTGAAATGACAGAGATGATGAAGTCAGTAGTAAAGAGCAATTTTATGGGATATCCAGGAAGATTCTTTTCAAAAGAAATAAACCCAACATGTTGTTTTGTCTCAGTGGCTTAGAACTTTGGAAAGTTCCATTTTTCACCAGTGTCAGGTTATAAACTCACCCTACAATGCTATTTAGTTGTAAATATACTGCCACTTTATAACATATTTTATTGATTCACAAGTCTTTTTCTTTTCCTTTAAAAACAGCTGTCTAGCATCTTACTGAGCAATGCCATTTCTGCAATAAATCTGAAGCTGACCATAAACTTGGGAGGTTTTGTTATCAAGAAGGGTTAAAATGACTGTAAAATTCTCATTTCACTAATTAGTTATTTATTATACATTTGTCAAATGATGCATTACCTGCTTTTTTAGCCTGGTAACTGATATTATTTTTTTTTGTTGGCTTTTCAGAGTAAAACGTTTAGCATTGGGTAAAAATACTGAAAAGGCAACAAAATAGTTATCCATGGGCATACTACAATGATAATCACATTTTTCCATATTATTTCCAATTTATACATAATGGTCCACTGTCCAGAATTTAATGAAATTTAATGAAATCAGAATTTAATGAAATAGGCTTTGACTTCGAGAAAGAGCTTAAAATTAGAAAATAACTGCTAACTACGGGATAGTCTCCTGGAGTGGAGCTGTTATATATATAAAAAAAATAAGTAAGATAAACTGATATATAAAAATTCAGTTCTCTGGCCTTCTTATGACTATTTGTGTGACTTTGAGCAAGTCACTTATGACCACATCTTAAGTGAAGTGAAACTTAATGAGGTTTCCATGCAGCCTTCTCTTCTCCAGGCCGAAAAGCCCCAGTTTTAGCCTGTGTTCATATAGGTCTTCACTTCCTGCCTACTCTCCCCTACTTAATAGCTGCATTTTTGTACTTTCCAAGAAGCAACATTTTAACAGTTCTCTTGACAGAACTAAGCATTTCAGTCTTTCTTTCTCTCACAATTAAAGCAAATGGGCTCAGAATACATCTAACTTATCACCAAGAAGACTGAATTTCTCACAAAATAAGAAACACACTAGATGGTGATGATTTTCTTTAGAGATGCAGCTTAGTAGCTAGAACAGTCTCAAAAAAACCCACACACCTTGTCCAGCTTAGCTAATTCAAGTTAACGTCTTCAGTTTTCTGTGTAATGCCCAGGTCCTAAAACTATAGGTACATTGGTGTGGTTAGTTCTCTCCCCTTCTCTTCAGTTGTAGTTAAGTATTTGGAGGGAGAATTGAAGCTATTTGGGTCAGATTTAAATGTGTAAAAATTTGTGAGCATGGTTGGGTAGCATGACAGACAGTGAATGACGTGAATTTCAAATACTGGGGTGAGCACTTGTTTTAAGATGTAATGTTAGGAATTCACAGATACAATAAGCAGTACTTGAAATCTTAAAATTGCCAGTTTGGTACATTTCCTGTATTATTCCCTTATGTCTCTAGCCTGCTCTTGAGCTATTATTTTAGGTATTCTTCTAGTACTTCACTAACTGATCTTCTGAGTAAGTTTTGGGGAGGATGACTGTTACCTCAAGCAATTTCTGGAATTAAAAGTGTAATTGTCTTCCTGGAAAGAAAGAGTCCAAGATGTCATCTCCAAGTGGATCCAACTGCCTCTCTTGCATGGAATAGAAGACTGGATTAGAGAGCACGGTGCTGGGCCAGGATAGAAAACCAGCAAAGGTTGGGTACTTCTAACCCCCAGCATCAGGGTCAGTACAAGCAGTTTTTAGGGACAAGACTGGAAAAGACTGAAGCTTATTGAAGGTTTCTACGCTGTATTTAATGGCTGGCTCAACGGAACTAAACTAAACAACAGAGCAAGAGTAAGCACAACACTGCCAGCTCAAAATCCTGCTCAGAGCGAGACCACTTCTGTGGCCACTGACACCACCTGTTCTTTCTAATTCCAATTTAATTGGCGAATGGCAATCTCATGAAGTTCAAACAAGTCAAGTGCAAGGTCCTACACCTGGGTCAGAGCAATCCCAGGCACAGCTACAGGCTGGACAGCAAATTGATTCAGAGCAGACCTGCAGAGAAGGACTTGGGGGTGCTGGTTGATGAGAAACTTAACATGACCTGGCAGTGTGCGCTCACAGCCCAGAAAGCCAACCGTATCCCGGGCTGCATCAAAAGGAGCATGACCAGCAGGACCAAGGAGGTGATTCTGCCCCTCTACTCTGCTCTTGTGAGATCTCACTTGGAGTATTGTGTGCAGTTCTGGTGTCCTCAACATAAGAAGGACATGGAGCTGTTGGAACAAATCCAGAGGAGGGCCACAAGGATGACCTTGTAGTGCCTGGAGCACCTCCTGTGTGAAGACAGGCTGAGAAAGTTGGGGCTGTTCAGCCTGGAGAAGAGAAGGCTGCGTGGAGACCTCATAGCAGCCTTCCAGTATCTGAAGGGGGCCTACAAGGATGCTGGAGAGGGACTCTTCATTAGGGACTGTAGCAGTAGGACAAGGGGTAATGGGTTCAAACATAAACAGAGGAAGTTTAGGATAGATATAAGGAGGAAGTTCTTTACTGTAAGGGTGGTGAGTCACTCACAGGTACTCACAAGTGAGGTACAGGTTGCCCAAGGAAGTTGTGAATACTTCATCCCTGGCGGTGTTCTAGGCTGAGCTGCACAGTCTTGGGTAACATGGTTTAGTGTGTGGTGTCCCTGCCCATGGCAGGGGGGTTAGAACATGATGATTTGAACATCCTTTCCAACCGTAACTATTCTATGATTCTAACTGCCCACTCATCGTTGATGATTTTGGATTTCTGTATTATTGTTGTGTTGTTTTCTTCAGAGAATCTGTTGGCTCACTGGAGGCCACAGAAGCACATATTTTAATTACATAAGAGTCATACTGGTCACAATTTGTTCTTTATCCAAGAAAGTGAACACAACTATAATTTACAGATGGTTCAACAGCTTTTCTCCTCAGTGTGGTGTTTGGTTGGATTTTGTTTGGGTTTTTGTAATTTTCTTTTTTTTTTTTTTTTTTTTTCATTTATTCTGTTCTAGTATTTATTCCAGTGTTCCTGAATGCTGATAAGAAAAAGTTTTTTTCCAGTTCTTACAAATATACTACATTTGTAACAGCTCTGATGAACAAAATTAGAAGGGAAAACTTCCAATGACTCAGATTATTGAAAGAATAAAAGATTAGGAGTTGTTTTTCTTTTCACATACCTGCTGAGGGAAATAATTTTCTGATACAGAGAGAAAAAATAAGAGAAGTTCTGTAAGCTGGTATAAAGCAGGTTTACTAGATATGATCACTGTGACACACAGGTAATGTGAGGGCAAACATGCTTACTATGATAGTAGAACTGAATTGTAGTCTGTATCTTAAATAGCATGATCATTAACATTTCAGACTTTCTACTGATTATATTTATGGATGAAACTGAGTGAAGCTAATACAAGATCTGTCATTTGCTCTATCTGTATCAAAAAAAATAATAATCCTATTTTAATCATAAAAGTGGTCAGTAAGAGACTGAATCTGTTAACAAGTGTTTACATCCTGGTTCAAGGGGAAAAGAAAGAGATGGGACATTGCAAAGACATAAAATATAACAGAACAAAGCTGTTAATTTTAAAGATCTAATTTATGTGCCTAATACTTCAGCAAAATAGATTTAGTCGCATTTTTTTAATAAAAGAAACATTTTATTGAGTTATAAAATAAATAATTACATATTTGTGTGTAAATTGAGTTTCTAGGGCTAAATCTACAGTACATGGTAGTGTTTGTGATTGAAGTGCATTGCTAACATTCTAAGAACTACATTTAACTGGCTAGAATAAACATCAAATGTCTAGCTACAAGAGTTGTAAGGGATGTACAATTCTCCCAAAAAATAAAGCAAGTATATTTCAGCTAAACCTTGCATTATTGCAGTTAAAGTTCTGTAAGTTAAATCTATTAGCAATCTGTATGTGGATATCACAAGCTGGATGAGAATTACAATTCCAAAGAACTACCAATTTAATATTTAACACATAACCATAGTAGATGGCTCCTCCAGTGGTCATTTTTAATTCTAAAGCCACAAAGGGCTTTGTGTTTAAAGTAGTACTTAGAAGGCTGAATCTAAAAGCAGATCATGGCCATTTGCTTCTGTGAGCACCTAAAATTCAGTT
The DNA here is from genome assembly GCF_963264785.1 of Psittacula echo. Classification (NCBI taxonomy): domain Eukaryota; kingdom Metazoa; phylum Chordata; class Aves; order Psittaciformes; family Psittacidae; genus Psittacula; species Psittacula echo. Next base: position 85,405,908 of record NC_137738.1, on the reverse strand, counting down.
AGCACTTTTTTTTTTTTTCATTTCTTTGTGCAAAGTACATCTCTCCAGAAGAGAGACTATTCCTTCTGCTGATCTGCCCACACCTATTAAAAGAGAGCACTGATATCCACTTCTTTCTGATGGTCCTATTCCAGGAGGGATTTCAGAACTGTGAATCCTTAGTACAATGAAGCGTTTTCTGACAGCTTAGTGTAAAATGTCTAATTCCAGAGACAGGATTTATGATTTTTTCTTTTTTTACAGAAGTTATATTCCTGCATGCAATGTTCAGGCTCCTACTCAGTGAAAATGATCATGACATTGAGTGTAAGCATCAGGAAATGATACTCCATTTCGCTCAGCACCATTTTTTCTCTTAAACATATGGTTTAGCACTTTTTCAAGATTTTGTTGAAAGACGAAGTGTATTTGATTGTATTCCTCACTTGAAAGTGTCCAGTAGCTATTAAGGATAACCTCAACTGATATGTAAACAGCACGAATCTGCAGAGTGGCCGTTATATGACACTATTTCAAAGGACAGAATTCTGCTTTACAAACCAAAGTGTAAGAACTAGTATAGCAGCAGTACATCATTTGTCCTGATTTTTTTTTATACAGAGTAGCTCAGAGCATACTTGAAATGAAACTAGAATGTCTTGTGCCCTAAATTGTCTTTGTAACTGCTATAATTATGGACAGTATTCAAAAAGAGAAAACCACTATATCTAAGATAAGTGAACAATCTCAGCAGAACATTTCTCCAAATAAAAATACATGCTCCAACATTTTTGCTAGTTCTGTAAAAGCTCAGTCTCAAATTACAAAGAAAATAATTTAAAAAGTCAAAATAAATGTTGGTTTTTCTGTTTGTTTTTGTACACAGTTATGCTCAGCTGTATGCAATACCTCAAGCTCTACATATCTCTAAAATATAAAGCACAAACATTTAAAACCTTACTTCAGCATTGCTCTTTTCTCCTTTTCATTGAGATTATCAGGCTGGATGTCAGCTGCAACACGTTCCTTTCTACAATACTCACTATGACAATAATAATAAAAAAACCCAAAGTAATTTGTCACAATTTTCTATGGCATCTATGTGTCAGATACACACTTCTCTTGAATATGTAACCTCAATCATTCTGGTGGGCCTGTTTATTCAGGTGAGATGCCAAACTTAGAATTCGTAATTCCTTTCTCTCTTTTTTACACAGTCAGTGACTTATTCATGTCAACCTGTTAATTCTTGAGAGAAAGGGGCAAAGAGGTTCTATTAGTTCCTCAAATATATTCTGATTCTCACAGTGTAAGTAAACCAAGAAGACCTTTGAATAAGCAATGTTTTTGGCCCCAGTACAAAAGACTAAAAAAAAAGGTGTCCTTTTTGAGGTTTTGCCCATTAATTGCCTTTTAAAATCACTGTGTTTTCCTTACAGCTGCTTACACAGTTGAAAGACAGTATCATTACATAAAACTGAGATTTTATTGATTAAAGCAGGATTCCAAAATTAATTCAAAGATATAGCTGTTAGAACTCATGACTGAAGGTGTACTGTTCAGATGATCCTCTGTTGCATAGCTGTTTGTTGGCTTTTTTTTTTTATTCACAGATAAAATGCATTATTTTATGGATTAATCCACGTATTCTGTTTTTACATGTAATATGATGGAATTCCTAATTCAACCAGGATTTCAGTTAACTTTTGATAAATTTTGAATAGTCCTTCTTGAGAATCTAACTGCGTTAGTCTGATTCTCTGAAGTCTTCAAACTTAATGGAAGAATCCCCTTTGTCTCTTTAAACGAGTCCAAAATACATTTTATCAGTGTCCCACTTCTAGCTAATATCAGCAGTTCAGCTTTACATCTGTGTAAAATGGAGCTCACGGTAATTAATTGACAGAAATGATCAAATACTGTGCATGAGACTTTTGAAGCCAGCCCAGCATGAAAATGTACTCAAAAGTCATTATACTTTTCCCTAGATAACTTGAAACAGATATTCTGTAATCCTGTTTCCACTCCCAGAGTTTCTTTAAAGTGAGAATTTCATTTTGAGATCAGTTTAGAAATGAATACTTGCTACTCTTTCTGAGGCTGACAAGTCTCATTTCACCCATGACAACCTCCAGCTGTTAAATAGAAATATGAATTGAATGTGGACTACTGATGTGAAAAGCCAATTGCATGGCTTTGAAGAAAGAAACAAGTAAGATCTAGTTAGGTTGTGATTGTAGCAATCATGTTTTATTACTGTGTTAGAATTTGCAGGACAGTGGCCCCCACGCTAATAAACAAAACCACTTGAGATACAGCTGTGGTATTTGACATCTGTGTATACAAAAATGTCAGGCAGGCAAAATAATCACTGCACTAATTGAACAAAGCCATTATGAAGCAACACACTGCACCATTCCATATCAGTATGACAATGCATTTCAGCTCTTTTAAACTGAGATGCAGCTGAATTCAGACTAGATGTAAGTATGAGATTTTTTATTATGAGTGGTGAAACACTAGGGCAGATTGACCAAAGAGGAGGCAGATGCCCCATCCCTAGAAACATTCAAGGTCAGATTGGACAGGGCTCTGAGCAACCTGATTCAGTTGAAGATCTCCCTGCTTATTTCAGGGGGCTTGGACTAGATCACATTTAAAGCTCCCTTCTGTCCTGGGTTCAGCAGTAGCAGTCATTTTTTCTCCTTCTTAGTAGCTGGTGCAGTGCTGTGTTTTTGACTTTCAGCCTGGGAACAACACTGATAACAGCAATGTTTTTAGTTACTGCTCAGTAATGTTTACTCTGACCAAGGACTTTGTGAGTCTCATGCTCTGCCAGGGAGGAGGGGAAGCCGAGAGGAAGCAGGGACAGGACACCTGACCCAAACTAACCAAAGAGGTATTCCATACCACAGCACGCCATGCCCAGTATATAAACTGGGGGCAGTTACCCGGAAGGGCTAGATGACTGCTCGGGTCGGGCTGGGTATCGGTTTGCAGGTGGTGAGCAGTTGTATTCTCTTCCCTTGTTATTTCCCTTATCATTATTATTATTATTGGTGGTAGCAGTAGTGGTTTGTGTTATACCTTAGTTACTGGAATGTTCTTATCCCAACCCATGGGAGTTACATTTTTTTGATTCTCCTCCCCATCCCTCCGGGGGGAGTGAGCGAGCGGCTGCATGGTTCTGAGTTACCGGCTGGGCTTATGCCATGACACTTTCCAATCCAAACTATTCTATCATTTTATGATTCCATACTTACCAGATCCAAAAGCAGTTTCAAGAACTAGAGGCAGATTTTATGTCCTGCATGTCTTTACTCACATTGTATTCTGCTGGAAATATTCATAACTATCTTTGGAATATAAGGATCCACTGTAACTGAGATTGATGTATTTTTCTGTAATGCCCCAGAGCTTAGAAGGTGGAAGGCAGGACAAATGGGCAGGGATCAGCACTGCCAGCACTATTTCTGGCTGGTACCGCCACACCAGTAGCAGTAGCGGCGGCAGCAGTCACCAGTACCAGAGTGGCTAATGCTTCTGAAATTATTCAGATGGCTTACTGGAAAGAAAATGGATTCAGCAAATCACCCTGTGATTGCTCTGTATGGTCTTTAACAGCAATTAGGGTTTGTCCTCTGTTATAGATGCCATGGGCTCTGATGCCTAGAAACCCTGGCGTGGTGGATGAACAGCAGAGGAGCAGCTACAGAAACACAGAACAGCAGCAGATCACATCACCTCCAGCCTGCCTTTGGATTATATCCAGAGGTCTACAAGGGTCACTAGGAAGTACATGTCCTCCACCTCTCTCTTCCAGCAAAACGGCTAGGTCCTGTATTTCACCTCAAAAATGCACAGGACTGCCCACAGTTGTCCATTCAACATGAAATGCAAAATCTTATCCTGGTTGCATTCATCCTGTTAAGGATATACCAGTCAAAGGCAAAATTGTTCAGTATACAATAAAAAAGAAATAAGTTTTTACCACATACAATCAGTACACACGGCAGTCAGGGTAAAATGAAAATGAAACACTACATGAATAAAGGAAGTAAAAATGTCATGATTGTCTGTTCTGGGGGAGGTAAGAATAATATTGGGTTCCCGTGCCCAGCTGCTGGGGCCTCTGTGAGGAGAGGCTGAGGCAGCCGCGTGCCTGACACAGGTGGTTCCAGATGGATCCAGCCCATCCACTGCATGGCTTGGCTTAGGCAACCCCACAGAACAGAGTGGGGGAGGGTGCCCCTGGGGAAGTGTATTTAAGAAAAGGTATATATGAGAGGTGACAGGAGAATTGGAACAGCATTACTCCAGGATTCTGCTTCTATCTTGTGCAGATGATCATCTGAACTTGCACAAACCCCTTTGGCCTAGATATAACTGTAAGTATTTAAATGAGAGACTTACTAAGGAGTGCCACTGACCTCGTGAAATCTTTTTAGAGGTAACTATTTCTCTCTCTCTATAAGAAGACTTTGAGTAATATTATTCCTAACTGAACAAATACTTACCTAAAATGAGCTAGGGTCAAACCAAAGTCCCTTTTCAATGTTTAGAGAGAAGAAAAATAACCACTTAGACACTCTAGCTAGACTGGGCTTTGGCTTCTGTACAAATTTATGCATGTTCTCATTATGAGTATTGAGTACTTACAGGAACCATTTCCTCCTCCTGTCAGCATGCAGTAATCCCTTTAAATGTTCATTCCTCTCTAGTTTTTATCACATAACGTAACAAACATTGGTTAGAGGGAGGCATTCATTATCAAGATCAAATTCACACCCGAAGCCATTGAAAAATTCTTGCTATTAGTAACTACATGTTTCTTACAGTGCCTTGTCCTGACAGTTAGGCCAACATCAATGTATTCTTATCATACAAACATGTATCTATACTGGTAATTCACATATAAAATCACTCTCTTTTCCAAACATAGACATCAGAAATAGAATCTTAAAATTAATTTTTGGTGGTGTTATTTTAAGTGATTTGAATATTTCAGAGTTTTATGAACGCAAAACCACAGCTGCATACGCATACTTGAATACCTTGCACATTATTATCTTTTGGAATCTTAAAAACAGAATATTAATACCCATTTAATATTTTCTAAAATAAAGATGGGTCAATATTATTTATCCAAAATCACAGCAAGGGAAACAAAGGGGGTTCCAGCTGACTGCTTACCATTCACACTGAACCCTGAGATAATGCCATTAGCTTTGGGCGGTACTATCCACAGCTTTCAAGGTACCACTTGAGAACTCCCTCTGCAGCTGTACAGACTTGGCCTCTTCAGCCCACGAACACTTAAATATCACAGTCATAGAAGCAGGAAATGGAAACAGAAAGGGAAAAAAAAAAAAAGTATTTGGTTGCTGATTTTTGAAAACTGTTTAAAAGCCGTTCTCTGAATCTCCTTTCCTCCCCCTAGGTAAGCAAGGAAGGAGTGTTTCAGGGTGCACAGGACATTTATGTTCAGATAGTACCACTGAAGTTGCATACAAAGCCTAAAAACCAAATGTCCTATGCAGTGCATAAATATGGCATGGCTCTTGTTTCTTTTGGCTGTCACAGCCACCAACTCTGTAATTTATGTTCAAAAATTAGCTTCTAGGCCCCACCACTGAAAAGCTTCAAGCTGTTTTTCAGTCCAGTTTTCTCTGAGCCTATTAAGTGTATTCGCTGAAGAAGTTACGAGCAGAATTTTAACAGAAACTTACGGGCAACAGTAGTGATCCAGTTCTCATCTACTTATAAAAGTATTTTCCCTAAGTCTTAAGAAAAGCTCTGCCACTCTCACTGTACTGCAACGGTTACCAGAAAATAAGTATGTTTTAAAAAAACCCAGCTATTTTTTTTGCAAGCTACACTCAAGTCTTTGATTTTCAAATAAACATACATCTGCTTTCATGATTTTAGCAGGATTTCACTGAGAAAGTGGTAACTTCTAATGATTGTAAATAACCCCCTAAAGACAGATCAAGTAGACATATCCCTTAGGCACATGAAACAAGTGAAAAAAGATATTTATGAAAACGGAATATATTAATTCCATAGTTTTTAATCACAAAAATATACTTTTGACATTACACAAGGAAAAAACCCAAATATTAAATATTTTAGGCATCAAGTACTTGCACAATATAATAGAACAAAATAAAGCTCTATAACAAAGTAAGAATCCAAAAGAAAAGAAAAACAAAAAAACAAACTACAATGCCCTATCCATGTTTTTTATTGAAAAAGGTTCCGTAAATCCTTAGTGAGTATTTAAAATAAAATATATATATCCCTGCAGCAAGCAGAATAACTCACACTTTTGGTGAAGTGGTAAAAGAGATAAAATATCAAAAATAGATTTCAGGAAAATGCTGACGTGTTTCTATGCCTTTCCCTTCTTACTTGATCAAAAAGAAAATATCTATTTCATGTCTGAAAACTAAATTAACCAGAGTCACAAAGTATTTTTGTTTGGTTTTGTTTGCATGCCTTAATATTCAAGGATATTCAGTTTGAATTATTTTATAACCCACTTTCATATTCCAGCAGTCTAAATTTTCTGCTGCTGCTCCTCCAGACATTGTACAAAGAGACATGCATTTGACAGTCTTTTCCTTTTACTGCTGTGCTGGTTTTGGTTGGAATAGAGTTAATTTTCTTCGCAATAGCTAGTATAAGGCTATATTTCAGATTTGTGATTAAACAAGTTTTGATAACACAAGGATGTTTTAGGTACTGCTAACACAAGACCTTTTGTGCCTCATACCTCAACCTGCAAGTGAGTAGTCCAGGGATACACAGGAGTTGGGAGGAGACAGAGACAGGACAGCTGATTGCAACTGACCTAATGGATATTCCAGGACATATGATGCCATGCTTAGCACAGAAGGCACAGGGAATAAAGAAGAAGGGGGGTGCATTCAATGATGTTTGTTTTCACAAGTAACCATTATACATGATGGAGCCCAGGTCTGTAGATGGCTGAACACCTACTGGCGAAAGGGAAGTAGTGAATTTCTTCTTCAGCTTTGCTTCCATATAAACATTTTGCTTCACCTATTAGAACCACAGAATCGTAGAATAGTTAGGGCTGGAAAGGACCTTAGAATCATCTAGTTCCAACCCCTTGCCATGGGCAGGGACACCCCACACTAAACCATGTCACCCAAGGCTCTGTCCAACCTGGCCTTGAACTCTGCCAGGGATGGAGCATTCACAACTTCCTTTGGCAACCCATTCCAGTGCCTCACCAACCTTACAGTAAAATACTTTCTCCTTATATCCAATCTAAGCTTCCTCTATTTATGTTTGAACACATTACCCCTTGTCCTATTGCTACAGTCCCTAATGAAGAGTCCTTCTCCAGCATGCTTATAGGCCCCCTTCAGATACTAGAAGGCTGCTATGAGGCCTCCCTCCACGCAGCCTTCTCTTCTCCAGGCTGAACAGCCCCAACTTTCTCAGCCTGTCTCCATACGGGAGGTGCTCCAGTCCCCTGATCATCCTCGTGGCCCTCCTCTGCACTTGTTCCAACAGTTCCATGTCCTTTTTATGTTGAGGACACCAAAACTGCACACAATACTCCAAGTGAGGTCTCAGGAGAGCAGAGTAGAGGGGCAGGATCACCTCCTTTGACCTGCTGGTCACGCTCCTTTTGATGCAGCCCAGGATACGGTTGGCTTTCTGGGCTCCGAGTGCACACTGACAGCTCATGTTCATTTTTTCATCGACCAACACCCCCAAGTCCTTCTCTGCAGGGCTGCTCTGAATCTCTTTTCTGCTCAACCTGTAGCTGTGCCTGGGATTGCTCCGACCCAGGTGTAGGACCTTGCACTTGGCATGGTGAAACTTCATAAGGTTGGCATCAGCCCACCTCTACCATGTCAAGGTCCCTCTGGATGGCATTCCTTCCCTCCAGCGTATCAAATGAACCACACAGCTTGGTGTCATCAGCAAATTTGCTTAAGGCACACTCAATCCCACTGTCCATGTCACCGACAAAGATGTTGAACAAGACTGGTCCCAACACCGATCCCTGAGGGACACCACTCGTTACTGGTCTCCACCCAGACATCGAGCCATTGACCACAACTCTTTGCGTGTGACCATTCAGCCAGTTCTTTATCCACCGAGTGGTCTACCCATCAAATTGATGTCTCTCCAATTTAGAGACAAGGATGTCATGTGGGACAGTGTCAAACGCTTGGCACAAGTCCAGATAGATGATGTCAACTGCTCTATCCCTGTCCATCAGTTTCGTAGCCCCATCACAGAAGACCATCACATTGGCCAGGCAGGATTTCCTCTTAGTGAAGCCATGCTGGCTGTCACCAACCACCTCCTTGTTTTTCATGTGCCTTAGCGTGCCTTCCAGGAGAATCTGCTCCAAGAGTTTGCCAGGCACAGAGGTGAGACTGACTGGTCTGTAGTTCCCCGTGTCATCCATTTTCCCTTTCTTGAAAATGGGGATTATATTTCCCTTTTTCCAGTTGTTGGGAACTTCACTTGACTGCCATGATTTTTCAAATATGATGGCCAGTGGCTTAGCCACTTTAATTGCCAGCTCCTTCAGGACCTGCAGATGGATTTCATCAGTTTCCATGGACTTGTGCACGTTAAGGTTCTTAGGATGGTCTTGAATCAGATCCTCTCCTACAGTGGGCCTAAGGTCTTCATTCTCGCAGTCCCTGCATCTGCTTTCCAAGACTTGGGTGGTGCGGTCAGAACATTTGCCAGTGAAGACTGAGGCAAAGAAGTCTTTAAGAACCTCAGCCTTCTCCAAATCCAGGGTAGCCAGTTCTCCAGATATCTTCCGAAGGGGGCCCACATTGTCACTAGTCTGTCTTTCTTTTGCAATGTGCCTATAGAATCCCTTCCTGTTATCTTTCATACCCCTATCCAAGTTTAGTTCTAACTGGAGCCAATTTTAATTCTAAACTGCTTTTATCTCAATCCACGAGTTTTCTCACATTTACCCTTCTCATTCGCTCCCCTATCCCACCTCGGAGAGGGAGTGAGCCAGTGGCTTAGGTAAAGCACACAACTTCTTTGGTAAGCTTTTATATATGCTGTATGGCAAACATAAAAGGTAAAAGAATAGAACACTCACTTGTCCTGCCTCAAGGAGTAGCATGGTAAGCTAGAGGCAAGAATATGCATCTGATCCAACCAATGCTTTTAGCATATCTGAACAAGATGTTACCCCTATTAATAATTAAGGCTTAAAGCTTCTATCTAAAATGGCAAAGTATTATTAATGAAGTTCACAAAACTGCACAGAAGAAAAAATTAAAAAAAGCTAACAATAACCTAGTATTTTTAGTATATGCAGGTTCAGTTCATTTTTACTCTACCATCCTGACTCCAACAACAACTGTGTCCCAAAAAAATGTATAGCTAGAATAAATATGGCCAGTTGTCGTGGTTTAAGCCCAGGCTGTAAATTAGAACCACGCAGTGTACTTCCCCCCCCACCCTTTCTTCCCTCCACTCCTGGAGGGATGGGGAGGAGAATCGAAAGAATGCAACTCCCACGGGTTGAGATAAGAACAGTTTAGTAACTAAGGTATAACACAAACCACTACTGCTACCCCTAATAGTAATAATGATAAAGGAAATAACAAGAAAGAGAATACAACCGCTCACCAACCGGTAACCTCACCCCCACACCGCAGTGATCCAGCCCTTCCGGCAACTCTCCGTTCTACATCCTGGGCATGACGTGCTGTGGTATGGAATACCTCTTTGGTTAGTTTGGGTCAGGTGTCCTGTCCCTGCTTCCTCCCGGCTTCCCCTCCTCCCTGGCAGAGCATGAGACTCACAAAGTCCTTGGTCGAGGTAAACATTCTGACCAGCAACTGAAAACATTGGCTTTATCAGTATTATTCCCAGGCCAAAAGTCAAAACCACAGCACTGCACCAGCTACTAAGAAGGAGAAAAAATGACTGCTACTGCTAAACCAGGACACCAGTTTACAAAGCCAAGAGCTTCCTACCCAGTAGCTATGCTCTGCACCTCATCTTCAAAACTTAGGAAATCAATAAATCGTACTTCCTTTCTACCAAATACATCAGTAGAAAAGCCAAAAAGTGGTGATTCTTTCTCTCAAATGATGGAGTTACAGAAAAGAGAACAGTCTGCTTCCTTGTTGATGATCTGTGTGAGAAAAATAACTAAATTGATGAATAAGTAATAAAGTACAGAAATTAAGGCTTTGCTTGTAATGTTTACTTTGGCATTGCGTATCTTTTGAGTCTGATATTTCACAATCCTAAAAGTATTTAGGCCCTTTTTTTCTGGTATGAGGTACTAAATGGGATATTGAAACACCTGTAGTTGATATTTTTAAACTCCCTAATAAGAAAGGAAAAATCACAGTATCACACAGTATCACAGTATGTTAGAGATTGGAAGGGACCTCAAAAGATCATCTAGTCCAATCCCCCTGCCGGAGCAGGAATACCTAGATAAGGTTACATAGGAATGTGTCCAGGCGGGTTTTGAATGTCTCCAGAGAAGGAGATTCCACAACCTCCCTGGGCAGCCTGTTCCAGTGTTCCGTCACTCTCACTGAGAAGAAGTTTCTTCTCAAGTTAAAGTGGAACCTCTTGTGTTCCAGTTTGTACCCATTACCCCTTGTCCTATCATTGTTCGCCACTGAGAAGAGCCTGGCTCCATCCTCGTGACACTCCCCCTTTATATATTTATATACACTAATAAGGTCACCCCTCAGTCTCCTCCAAACTATAGAGACCCAGCTCCCTCAGCCTTTCCTCATAAGGGAGATGCTCCACTCCCTTCATCATCTTTGTCGCCCTGCGCTGGACTCTCTCCAGCAGGCCCCTGCCCTTCTTGAACTGAGGGGCCCAGAACTGGACACAATATTCCAGATGCGGTCTCACCAGGGCAGAGTAGAGGGGAAGGAGGACCTCTCTTGACCTACTGATCACCCCCCTTCTAATACACCCCAGGATGCCATTGGCCTTCTTGGCCACAAGGGCACAGTGTTGGCTCATGGTCATCCTGCCGTCCACTAGGACCCCCAGGTCCCTCTCCCCTACACTACTCTCTAACAGGTCATTCCCCAACCTGTATTGGAACCTGGGGTTGCTCCTGCCCAGATGCAGGACTCTACACTTGCCCTTGTTATATTTCATCAAGTTTCTCCCTGCCCAACTCTCCAGCCTGTCCAGGTCTCGCTGGATGGCAGCACAGCCTTCTGGCGTGTCAGCCACTCCTCCCAGCTTAGTGTCATCAGCAAACTTGCTGACAGTACACTCAATTCCCTCATCTAAATCATTGATGAATATATTAAATAATACTGGTCCCAGTACTGACCCTTGAGGCACTCCACTAGATACAGGTCTCCAACTAGACTCTGCCCCATAGACTACAACTCTCTGGCTTCTCTCCTTCAGCCAGTTTGCAGTCCACCTCACCACCTGATCATCCAGGCCACACTTCCTCAATTTAGCTATGAGGATGCTGTGGGAGACTGTGTCAAATGCTTTGCTGAAGTCAAGGCAGACCACATCCACCGCTCTGCCATCATCCATCCACAATGTTATTTCCTCATGAAAGGCTATGAGGTTGGTCAAGCATGACTTCCCCTTGGTAAAGCCATGTTGACTGCCCCTCATAACCCTCTTATCCTTGACATGCCTTAAGATGGCACCAAGGATAAGGTGCTCCATCACTTTCCCAGGGATGGAGGTGAGGCTGACCGGTCTATAGTTACCCGGGTCCTCCTTCTTGCCCTTTCTGAAGACTGGAGTGACATTTGCTTTCCTCCAGTCCTCAGGCACCTCTTCCATTTCCCAAGACTTGGTAAAGATGATGGAGAGTGGTCTAGCAATGACTTCCGCCAGTTCCCTCAGCACCCGCGGGTGCATCCCATTTGGACCCATGGATTTATGGATGTCCAGATTGCTCAACTGGGCTCTAACCCATTCCTCATCAACTAAGGCAAACTGCTCCACTGACCTGACTTCATCTGAGGTCTCAGGAGTACAGGGCTCTTCAGGACTGCCTCCGGCAGAGTAGACTGAGACAAAGAAGGCATTCAATAACTCTGCCATCTCTGTATCTTCTGTCACCAGGGCACCCATCCCGTTCACCAGTGGGCCTACCTTGCCTCTGGTGTTAGTTTTATCAGCTATGTATTTGAAAAAGCTCTTTCTGCTGTCCTTGACCTCTCTCGCCAGATTTAATTCTAAGGAGGCCTTAGAATGCTTCAGTTCTTTGGCCAAATAAGTATGAGTTCCTACTGGCAGGCCAAACTGCTGCTTTTTCTGAGTGTTTAAATTTAGTAAGATGTGAAAGAGGTATTTTTAGCTCTAAATGTGCACATGGTTCAACATCACCCCTGGCTTTAACTGCGTTATATTTAATGGTAGTATTAGGTGATATGGTTTCAGCTGAGGACTGTTGAAGCCGGGGGCATTGAGGCATCCCTGCATAGCTACTGGCCAAGCAAACTGAAGAAAACAACCAAACAAACAAAACCCCCCAACAAATCAAACATAGCTACTACAGGAAAAGTCTTCATAATAATGCAGTTAAAATATTAGATAATATAAATAATATTTATATATAATATATAAAAATATATGATTAAATTATTTTACACATTTCCCAAAATCTACCCATTCTCCTTTGTGTTGCATGTTAGACTTCTTCTTCTACTGCCTGTTAGTTACAAAATTTCCAGTTTCCAGTTAGTTACAAAATATAAAAAGTAGTATAACAATCATACATCACACAGTACTATAAAGTAAAATGAAAGCAAACCAATTTAGTCAATAGCTACTGGTCAGTAGACAACTGCTGTTGCAGCTAAAACAGGCAAGTTAAGACAAGCCCAGACTAAGCAAGTATGAGAACTTCGTTCTTGCAGAGTTTGCAAAAAGTCAGCGATGTGATAAATACTATGAATTGCAAATCATTTGGGTAACTCATAAAAGACTGAATATAAATGTGTTAATCTTTTTTATTCAACTTTTCCCTTTTCTTTTGCTCAGCAAGTACTGTTAGTGTGATGTATATCTACTATTCTCTAAATTCAGGATTTTATTTCTCATCCTTTATGACAAAAGGTGAAAGACGATAGCTTTAGGGTTGCTGTCATATAGGGAGGGGCACATAATGAACACCTCTATGGGCAGAGTAATTGAAAAAAAATGCTATGCAATATCTGATTTGGAAAGTCATCAAGGATGATCAATCAAGAATAACGACTTTCTAAGGTCAGACTTTTTTTTTTTTGTCTGGTGCTTAAAGCATATCTACACTTTGCAATACTGTATTGTGTTGTTATCCAAAGCAATTCCAAAGGCAACTTACATAGCATTATGGCACAGAAAGTAATCTTCAAATAATAATTCAAATCCTGAAACCAGTATGACTGTGTAGGCATGGTCCTGTGTCCAGACTAATTCTAGCGAGGATGTTCAGCTCAAGCTTACTGCCCAGGACAGTGACTAATTTGCCATCATTTCAAAGTTAGCTGGGTGAGTTTAGATTTCAGCTTTTATATATTTCTGAGCTTTCCCTGTGGAGAGGAGATTTCTTGAAGATGACCCGAAGTTTCTAAAATCTGAAAATCTACTGAGTGCTTTTACACATATCAAAACTCCAGCTATTGCTATCTGTGGTATACTATGATCTGATGACCTTTACATCTTAAAGGTCTCTTCCACCTAGCTGATTCTGTGATTCTATGATAAGAGGTAATGGCCTCAAGCTGCACCAGTGGACGTTTAGATTGGATATTAGGAAAACTTTCTTCACAGAAAGGGTAGTCAGGCACTGAAACAGGCCTGAAACAGACGTGGTGGAATCACTGTCCCTGGAAGCATTCAAAAATTGTGTTTGAGGCCCTCAGTGCCATGGTTTATTGGTGGACTTGGCAGTCCTGGGGTAATGGTTGTACTTGATGATCTTAAAGGCCTTTTCCAGTCTAGCTGAGTCTATGATTCTATGCTCCCTCAGGAAAAAGAATTTTAGCATGAGTTTTCATCTAGTTAACCAGTGAATAAATGGCAAGTGGAACATAAGGGGAGTGTGCTGATAGGTTAGCTGCTGTTATTTGTTCTGGATTTATGATAGGCCTTTAGTTACATACAGGCCTGACTAAGCACTTGTAGAATTAAAATATCAGTAATGTTAATAATAGATTGAATATACCCAGTTATACTCAAATCAACTAACCCCGCATGACCTTTTGACACATTTACCTTTACAGTATTCAAATTGTGTCTATTCTTCATCCTATACTGCAAATAAAGTAAGCTGAAACATGCCTGCACGAATGTAAGTTTTAGCTCTTGGCAATGCACTTAAAAGGTGGCAATCTGAATGATCCATCATTAAGAAATCTGAACTGATTGCTATTTCAGAGCAGAAATTAGCACTGTTTAGCAGAACAGTATCAAGATTATTTGTTCCATGAGTTTTGAGAAATTGAGCAGTAAAATATCTGGGTTTAGGATCTTATTCTATGTCAATTACCTAGGCAAAAGGAAAGGAGGAAGCAAAGGCATTCTGTCCTGTGTTAGCTACCATCTCACTAAGGAACACAGAACCCAAATATTTGTAGGTACTGGCAGCATCTACTTCTTAAGAAAGCAGAAAGTGGTAAAACCATGCCTCTGGTTCCCAGCTTTAAACCAGTAACTATAATGACATTAGGTGGGAGAATATGCTGTCCCAGCCCTTCATTTAAAGATGAAAGAGCCTCTGTTTAGGGATGTACTTTTCAAGAAGGCTTAAAACTGGGTCATCAAAGTCAGCAGCAAATTATACTAATAGCTCATCATTTGAGAATACTTTTTCTTTGCTATCTTGGCCTGACTGCTTTGGATTACAAAGTGTTGCTGTTGTTTCTCACAGGCTCACATCATTATCTTTAGTTGGAATATCACTGACTGTGAAAAGGAAGAACAATATGACCTTCACTCAAAGTTATACAAAGATCCTCAGTTTTAGAAATGTCTTCTTTTTAATTCAGCACCTCCAGAACATGTCTTTCAGAACAGCAATGTTAGTGAGTTAGTACACAGGTAGGGAAGATTATATTACCCACACTGGTCTCATTTTATTTTGGTTTCTCTTCATTAATTGCAAATATACAACAGAAACAGTTCTGCTCCATAGAAATGCACTAAACCTCCCACTGAGCACTATGATTTGATGTCATTTTGAAATCATAGCACTGCTACACATTTGTCTGTAACAAAATGTGGTATCAAAGGCAAAAGAGAAATACTACTGACTAACACCAGGTGTAGGATAAGAAATCAGAAATAAAATGCAGGAGGATGAAAAATACTAGAGAGCTCTCTGCATTATCAGGCAATGGTAGATTATTTACCCTATTCATTCACTGGCTGTCACAGAAATCCCTACATATACTGTCTATTCATGATAGGAGGAGGTGAAGTGATTTTCACCAAGGAATACTCCTCTTTCAACATCACCCACACTTTACATAGATCAAAACTTTTAATGGTTCCAGATGGAGGAAAGCTATTTTTCAATGAAAATAAACTCACCATTTTCAGTGACTGAATGCAGTTAAGAGAAAAACTAACTACATGGATCTTCCCACAACTTGACTTTCAGTAAAACAGCTTGACTGTGTAGATTTCTAACATTATTTTTCAATGACACAGCATCCTAAAATCTGAAGTACAAGTGCTATATTATGGCCTACAGTATCAAAACTGATGCAGAGAAAAAAAAATCTCTGTATGCTTGAATGTAGAATGATTTGAACAAAAAATATTTTATAATTTATAACATATACTGTATAAAATACTTCTATGCTACAATATATTATATATATAGTATATATATATCATTATACATAACAGATCTGATAATTACATACGTATATATACAGAGAACAAACCAAAACAGAACCTTTTCTTCAGAGCTCTGTGTGTTTAAAATGTTTCTATCAAGTATGACAAATGTCCTTTACAACAGTATATACATTTCTGCATTTTTCTGATTTGTAAAGGTATCCCTTAACCCTAAAATTTGACAGGAATAAAAGGTGGTACATTCCCTAAAGGGAAAAAAAAATAAAATAATCCATTAAAACTCACTGTCTCTTGTATTTGATATTTTGCAGCTTTAAAACTAATGAAGTTTAACAATGTAGTTAAAGAACATAATTTTCCTTTTGACAAACACCTAGAGAAACCTCTAAATTAACCTACTGGGGGGAAAAAGAGAAGAAAAAGTCAATTCTTTACTGTTATCAGACAAATAATACTTCACAGCATTATAAGCTTTTAGAAAATTACAATAAAGAATTATAAGTTGTTTCTTCATGACTTCTTGATAATGTGTTCAATTACTTTTCATACATTAATCAAACAGAAGACATAAAAAATACTAGAAGACTCCATTTGCCATGTACAATTATCATTCTTTGAAACTCATAAAAATGCTCGTTTAAACCTGACTTTTTATGCAGCACACTCTTTTTGTTCTACTTTACACTGAAAAGGAATTTCTCTTAACTTTCCCATACTTTGAATTTCTCAGTATTTATTAAGTAATGGTTTCCCAAAGGATGTACGAACATTCCTGACAGAAAAAAACAAACAAAAAAAAATCAAAAAAGGAACTCTATATAAATGACTTTGTGCATACAAGAAAGCTGAAGTGGAAAAGGCAGAAATACTAAATGGACAGCTGAAGTATAGCTGGACACTATTACAGGTTCATTTATGCTAAGCCAAGTATAATGCCTGGCCATTCACAAAATTTTGCTAAGGCAGATGAGGCAACACTCCATGACCTCTAGATAACTGCAAATACACTGCTCTTGCAGGAGTTTGGTTGGCTAAGTTAGACTTGAGCTGTCTGAGTCCAAGGCCAGGTCCTCTGCTGGGAAGAGCAGTTGTGAAAGAAAAGGTAGAAGTTAAGGCTTGCTCACACTTTCAAAGCAAACATTGTTAAGCTCTGGCTGTAACCAGTGTCTCTGTCTGTGCTGCATTGTGGCTGTGCAGCACCAGTGCCTGTGCTCTGTCTTGGACCTTCCTGTGCTGACCCTTGCTCAGCTTAGCCTCAAATCTTCCTGTGCACTGCAGACTTGCTGGGTGATGGCTGAGCTGTCACTAATCCTGATCATTGGTCTTGGACCTGATCCTGATACAGACACACCATCCCATATTCCAACTCTTTTTTTGGTGCAGTCATTGCTTACGCCTGCCTTATTATTGTGTCCCGCTCTTTTTTAATTTCCCTTGCAGAGCAGCAAGCCCTCACTGTTTTGTCACAGGCAAAAAGGAAATACTGAAAGGCTGAGAAAGACATAACAGCAGAAATGTGAAACAAAAAACAGCAAGCCACATTTTTAGTTCCACCTTTCCACCTACTTTCATCAGGAACTAAGGAATTGTTTAGGGCTGATGCAGAGGACTATGACAAAAATCAAACTGTATGACCCATACTGGCTTGAACAGAATTCAAAAATAAAAGAGATCATAGGATTAGGTAAAACACATCCTCTCATGTCATTATTTAGAGGCTAAAGCAGTGAGGCCAGTCAGTGTGAAACAAGATATCTCACATTATTTAACCAGAAGCAGGTAGTTCTGGCACAAGTAGACCAGGATGCCTACTCAACCTCAGAGTCACCATCACCTTTTTGACAATCCTTTGCTTGAAAGACAATTTCTTTAGCCAAATGTGAATACTGCTGAATGTAAGGCATAACTAATAATATAAGGCATAGTAATAATCCATAGCAAGGTCATGCCAGACAAAAGTGACAAAAAAAGAAAAAAAACCCCTGAATAACTAAAAAAAAAACCCCAAAAACCAAACCCTAAAACCCCCACAACAATACATCATTGAAACATACAAATTGGAAGCCATACAGAAAGATTTTAAATACATATATATATAGTCTTCTACATGAATGGTTTGAAGAACAAGAAGTTGTTCACCTAGGATTACTGTTTACATGGACAGATAGGGGTTACATGGCAGGGGGGTTGGAATTAGATGATCTTAAGGGTCCCTTTGAACCCAAACAGTTCTACAATTCTGTGACTCTATTTTTATCATCAGAAACCTAGGACTACTGCTTCAAACAATATATTATCTTCATGGGTCAAAACCAGAAACAAGACAGAATAATAGTAAGATACAGATAATGACTTTTGAGTGTATCTTGAAAGACATGGTTTAAGAATCCAAGAACCAATCTACCTGATTGTTTCTAAGTGCAAAAATATATGACCACTAAGTGGACTACAGGCATCCAAAATATAGCACAAGAAGCCCATGACTCTGTTAAGAGGACTTCTGTGAATTAGTATTTTGAATAGCTGTAATATGATGAATACTACCATTCAAGCTAGTAGAGTTCATGTACTTCATCTTACAACCAAAGTTTTCCCCTGCCCAGCTTAGATACTGCTGGAAAAGAGAGAATATGAGAGACTACTGACATGGTACATTAAGGAATTATTCCACATCCACTAAATAAACACAAAAATGACGCATGTACACCACTCCTGAAGTCATACATACACAGAACAGGGGAGGGAGATGCAAAGCAAAATCTTGCCAGAGCCTGATAACAAGAACAGATAAAGGAAAACAAACAAACAAAACTCAGCTAATATTGTCCTGAGAAAGAAATTAAATCATACAACAAATACCTAGATCTTAGTACTGGTAATTTTAATCACTTTCCTATGAGGCTTTGCTTGAGATGAGACCAAGGGAAAAATATTTATAAGCCACCAAAAAAGTAAATAACTTCAAACTTCAACAGAAAAACATACTTCTCCTTCAAAACAGTTTGTTTGAAGTAATCCATGTGATGAAATTAAATGTGTGATATTCTCACAACTCTAATAGAGTGCCTTTACAAGGTTACAGCCGGGAAGAAATACAAAGCAACTCATAATTAACCTCTGGATTCATTTCATTATATGGTTGTTCAGGGAGTGTAGAAAAAAATGTAAGTTTCAGTTATCTTTGTCAAGAAATGTACTTTTATCACATACACAAGGCTTAAAACCAGTTTCTATTTCTCAGGTATCAAAAGTCGTTTCTACTTTATGTAGCTGGTTGTTACAGAGCTTAATCTGCACCCTGACAGGCGATGTTATAACCCGGAGGGCATAGCAGGGTTGGTTACAGGAGGTTTATAATATGAATCATCTTTGATCAGCAAAAACAGTTAGCTTGTGTTTCCCACCAGTATTTGTCACTGCCACTTGATTATAACATTTAGAAAATTTTGTCTCAGGTTGAATTTTGACCAATCATTAAGATTTCAGGAATAATATTCAAGCAAGAATGACCCTAATCCAGCATCTAGAAATAACAAGGTGTTCTGCACATTCAGTCCCACAATTTTGACTTTTGGGGAAGAGATGACAATCACTGTGGATGTTAATATTACTGAAATTATTCATGTTTTAATTCAAAGCTGAAAAATCACATTCTGTGATAGCAACATTCAACTGTTGGGTTTTCTCAGTTTCCTATGAATTGAACCTTAACACTGTTAAGGTGAACTTTTAATGTAGGTAAAGTAAACCCAGTAACAGTTGAGTACGCTTGTTTGTCATTCACACTAGCAGAAGATAGTATTGTTCATTGCTTAAATGGTAAGACTTACTCATACAGAGAAAAAAAAAAAACAACTGACTAAGTTTCTTTGCCTGACTTGATCAGGTAGCTGTAACCACCTTTTGCTATGTGACTGCTACTACTAGGCTAGTAGCAGTTCTGAAACAGGGTTCTTTCAAAACCTTTTCAATTCCTCATAACTAGGTCAGAAAATCAGAGCAGAATGGCTCTAGCCTGCTGGTTAGGGAATTGTTCCAGGATGAAAGTCACCAAAGCATTTTCTCTGGCTCCAAAATATTGTTCAATAAATATCTTTATGGCAACAAGAACAATTTATGGAAGAAAAACAGAAGTATTACTCTGTAATATCCTATATTCCAGAGGACACTTCAACGAAAGATGGGAAATTTCAGTTTGATGAAAAGTAAGAAAGTCAAACTGTAATACACATCATTATGGTCATTTGGGCTCTACAATCCAAAGATAGTATCACAGAGGCCTTAGCAAGTCTGATCAGCTGCAAGGTTAAGTTATCATTATGAAAACTAATCTTTTTATCTAAACATCGTGAAAAGGAGAGATCTGAAATCATCTTTGCTCTCTGAAATTCTGTGAAAGGAATCTCAGTCTCTTTTAGGGTTAAAATATCTTTTACTCCTTATATATATAAAACAAGGACCCACTATCCATTACTATTATGACTGTCATAGCATAGCACTCTCTTTGGCTTCCCCCTGTTGAACAGATCTTTGGTCTAGAAACTGGTGTTGTACATATGATAAATTTTGCAAACCTTTTTCTGTTGTAAGAGAAGGACCATCAGAAACTTTGCTAAGGAACTGTCAAAAATTAAGAATCTTAACCACAATATTGGGGTTTGGTCTTAACCTCTCAATTAATATCACTTGTTTGTCACCATTCACAACAGAAGTGCACTATCTTGTGAAGAATGCAGACATATATGTTTAAGAAAAGACATACAGCTAGTCTATTTTCTTTTAATTATAATTTCTACCTGTTCTTTTTCTCTGTTGCAAACATGCTGTGAATCTTTGGTGCAATTGCTACTGTACTGAAGGACTGAGCCTGCTCTTCTCTGCTCTGTGACACCAAGGGTACAAATGCAATAAGCAAGGGACACATATTTTGTACTGGTATTGCATGTGTATTGTTTCATGGGATCTCAAAAGCCCTGTTTCTTTTGGATGTGAAGTTGTTACTTTTCCTCAGCTAAGCAGTTACAGGTAATGGTGTGCAGCCCTTTGTCTATGGAGAATTCTAAACAGCTGTACAACCATTCAAGTCTTTATATTTAAGCTTTTATGACAGGTTTTTCTCCAGTTAAAACACCGTGAAATGGAATATGCCAAGGCTTTTTCTTTTTTGGGGGGGGCTTTTTTTTTTTAAAGACCCCAAGTTAAAACCCTTTGATAATGAATTTCAAAATCCTTTATCTAAACAAACTGTGTTTTATTTATAATAATTTGAAAAATATTGTTCAAAGTGGAGCTGATTACATTGTTACAGATAAGCTACTGAACATTGCCCAGCCTCATCCCCTCTTTCCTGAGCTCTGTAACTTTCAAAAATGAATGTATAGATTTCTGCTTTGGATGTAATTTTAGTTTAGATTTATTTTCAAAATTACATCTCTAGCAATAATGATTTAACCAACCATCATTTTAGAATAGTAACAGTGGAAAATGCATCATTTTCCTGATGTTAAAAATTACTTCTTCCCAGATATTTAAGTGATATATTCTGATTTATCATCCTGTTTTTATATTTTTACTATATTAATTTCTTTACCAAGAGAGACTTTCTCTCTTATCTATATCCTTTATTTCCAGCTAAATGTACTCTTCAGGAAGCTTATTAGTGCCTATCCCGTATGGAGGCAGCAGGAGGCAGCAAAAACTCGAAGAGAGAAAAACACAACTCCACAGAATTGCACAGCTATAGGCAACTTTTACGTCAAAAAAATGGGCGTTCACTGAAACAATGTATTACCCTACCAGAGTTTGCACTAATGCAATGAAGCTATTGAAAGAAGCAGCAAAGAAGCCAAAACAAAGTCTACCATGCTCTCTTACACTGATGCTCTGACTGTAACAACCAGTATGACCCTTTACTAGGAAGAATTAAGGCTTTTAAGAACTTACAGAAATAGTTTTATAGCTGACTGTTATATCTATATGAAAGCTTTTACATTTACATGAAAATGGGGAAGCAATGTAAACACTAGTTTGTCTGTTAAATTTGTTAAACTGTGAAATAAAGATATTGATTACATCCTTTCATCCTTTTCTTTTTTTTTTTTTTTTTGCTCATCTGTGCTTACCTTGTTAATTGTGACTAGCCTATCTGTCAAAGTCAATAGCTTACCACAAACATAGAGAACTCACAAGAAACACCTGTGCCACATATGGCAGAGATCATATGCAAATTCCTCAAGTAGGGATAAAATCATGGAATGTGTAAAGTTGAGCATATGTGCAATCAACCCTTCGTATCATAATCAGAAGAGTATGAAGCAAGGATGAACATTAGAACACAAATGGTGCCCTTTGCTTGGCTGCTGCACAGTTCACAATCAAAACTGGAAGGAGCCAGCCAAAGTGGATAGCCCATAGGGACTAAGGATCTTTGGAAATCCACGGAGCTTTCTAAACTTCTGAATGGATTAAACTATCTTGTGCTGATTCACTCTTAGTTTACACTACTTTACTTTAGTTAAATTCTAATGGAAACCATCCAAGAAAATATTTTAAATTTTATAAATATTTTATAAAATATTTTATATTTTATTCCTCATGTTCTCTATATATACCTTATCAGTTTCCCCAAAAACTCAATCCTGAGTTCTCATGCCTTTAGCTGATAAATCTGAAAGATTTACCAAGAATATTTCAGTAGTTCATCAGTGAAGTTGTTTTCTTTTTTCACTTCTCTAAAATCTGAAGTAGTAATGTCTAATTACACATTTCAGGGACGGGACTTTAGATGATGGCAAAACAGGAACAAAGAACAGGTAATTATTACAGGCAGGGCTGATTGTTTTAGAGTTGCTCAGCAATGGGATTTTCAAAATTATTTTCTCACTTGTACATACCTTTATCAAACAGGGGCTGCTAAGGCTTAAATTTTCTTTCTTCAAATGTTTGCATTGGATTTATTTATTCTTGTTTAAATATTATTAAATTGAAATTATTTTTGTTTATTCATCTCATTCCCTTTTGAGAAAAATTCAGTTTTCCACACTGGAAAAAATGAAGATGACCTTTTCCATGGATATTAGCAATACCATGCTTCAAAACTCACATTTGTTGTGAAAGTGACCTTTGTGTCAAGGAAGTGCTTTTTGCTCTTCTACCATCTATTAAAAATGGCTGCAGGAGGCCTATGGGAAACAGTAATTCAAGGAGATTGACAGAAACAGACTTTACCTAGAACATGTCAAATTTAACAAATTTAACAAAACCCAAAAGACTTTGAAGTGTGCTATCCCTGTAGTACTCTCCACTTCAAGAGACCAATGAACATCCAGTTCTGGGTGCTGAACGGAAACATGGTCTTTCCTGTACTACCACATACTCTTTACCAGGCCTTCCTGAGAACAGAAGTCAGTTGCCTGATTCAAACACAGGGGGAACAAGAGCTGAATTTAAAGCCAACTGTCAGAAAGTTTGAAAGTACCAGTAACGTCTGATAACACAGAAAAAAAATGGTAGAAATTTTGTACATGAATTAGGTTAGTGAACTGTTTCTACACTCCGGTGGTTGACCCCTGCCAGCAACTAAGCACCCACCAACCCTTCACTCATTTCACCCCTCCCCTGCAGGATAGGGGAGAGTCCTGGAATAGCAAAAATGAGTATGAAACTTGGTCAGGACTAGTCCAGAAATTACTATGATTAATTTAACTGACAAACAACAAAGAAAACAATACAAAAAACGTTTTAAGTGTTTAAGTGGTTTGGAACTTTCATACACTGAAAAGTGGATTCAATTTTTAATCTATTCCATAGATACAACAGAGTATTATCCAAACAGGTGGTGTTGCTTCATGCTATATTTTTAATCTTAACACAAGTGCTTATCATTTATTATAACAGCTTTTATTTTAGCCTCTGCTAATTCTGTACTGCAGATGCATTTTCAGACCTCTGAAAACAAGGCCTTGTAGAAGTGAGAAAGAAACACAACTTCTCAGTACGAAACTTCCCATGCAACTTCAAAACATGAAGGAAAAGCTGACGTGGCAATAAAAAGCAGCATCCTGAATAAAATAATATATTCCACATGAAATGTTGGCTTAGAGAAACCATACTGGTTTGCTCTTGTTAATTTGATAATTCACTGACTTTATAGCTCCTCTAGCAGAGACACTGATCATCAGAGTTCAGTTCAAAAGAATTAAACCAGGGCAGATATGCTGCATACATTTTTCATACACCTCTTTTGCTTATGCAAGAGAACTTCTTTCATGTTAGGTGCCTGAAGCAGAAAATACCGTGACAGTGAGGTGACAGAAATCAAATAAAAGGTTGTATTAGCAGAATAATATGGACTTTGAGATATAATTATTTGCTGTTAGATTAAAACTTCACAATTAAACATTTTTTATTGTTATCACATGTATTAAAACTTATATTACTATGCTATGTGACAAAACAATCTTGTCACTCTCACCTGAGTTCAGAGAGCTTGTATGATAGAAGGATTTATACCAGCCAGATCACTTACAGTCCCTTCTTGTTCAAGCATGCCGACTTGCTAACAGAAAACTTAGCCATGTATTTGGGGATTTTTCTGGACTGTTCTGTTACTTCTTTTATTTTTATTTTTTTTTTAATGTAGTTAAGTAACCATTTTTTTGTTTTTTAAAGAATAACCTGTTCTATCAGTTTCAGTGGAAGACATATCGTGTCACATAATCTCCTCCCCCTAAATAAGCAACTAGTCCTTTTTTCCAAATGTAAACCAATGTATTTATTTCCATTTTAGTTCTCTTTTTTTTTGTTCCCATTCCAAAAATATTTCAAGCTTTTCAATGCACATTACTGATACATTGATACATTGTCCAAGTGTTGTGCTGATTTTTTACTTCCCTTTTTTCAAGTGAAGAAGGAATAGTGGATTCAAACTGGCCTTCTGCTGATAAATTAGCTGTCACCTGACAAACTCCCCTGTTTCAAACATATCTGATGCTGGCACTCCTCAGAAGTGCTGCAGGAATAGATGCACTCCAGTCTGACAAGCTAACATCTGACAGTGATATGCTATGCCAACACAGTAGAAATTATTTTCAAAGTGTTTCACAATGTAAAGAACAAGTTCTGAAGAATTAAAATAGTCCAACACCTTCTATCAGATCATTAATATATTCTCCCATAATATGGATTTAGAAAACAACAGGATCTGAATACTTATATTCAACATGCATAAACTATGCAGCTACTGTTAAATCAGCCTCTGTGGAAAGTGGAAATCTCCTTGCATGAGATAGAATGTGTCTGCCTCTTCTAAAGGACTTGACAGTGAGGGTATCTATATTCTGCAGCACACCTACACTTCATAGACCAGTGTCATAGTTCTTTCTTTAATTAAAATTGGTTTAATGTTTCTTATGTTCCAGAAGTCTGAATTCACCCACCCACAAGTTCTGAAGGCCTTCATAATTTACACACATTATTTGAATCTACTGAGACTTCATCTTGCCCACCTATTTACTGCCCACATCTGTATTTTTAACAAAGCTGTGCATTGGAGTTAAGCCACTGAAGCTATATAAAACTACTAAGGTTTATATTTAAATTTCATATGAATAGCTAATTTATACAGAATTGCAACTGCTAAAAGCAGGTTGCTTATTCTTAACTCTTGTGACTTTGAAAGTAACAGAATTCAATGTCAATTTAGCCTACAGTATGAACATTCACTTTGGATAATCAATAATGTTCCATAATTGTATATGAAAATTATTTAATGGCAGCTTCAGCTTCCTAGCTGGATAACAATTCATTTTAACCATTCATAATTCAATCAGATTACATCTTGTTTAACATATTTTAATAGAAGCCTTCTTCTGGTTATTTTACAAATTATATATGCAAATAAGGTATTAAATAATTGATGAAGCACCTTGTTTTGCTTGTAGCTACAAGTGATGTTTTTCTTCACAAATACATTTAGGCAGTAGTTCTCTTCACAGCAAGATTTTTTGCATAGTATTTTAAAAGATATTTAAACTCCTGCCGTGATGAAGGCTTATTTAGAAACACCAAGTATAATTTGCTAACCTGATTTATGAAGCAATTTACACAATCTAGTAAAATAGCACTGCAGAATTACATTGCAAAGGGATACTCATCTTCTGTGAAGACCCCATATTTTTTAACACTTGGACAACTCCGTATTATTACATTCTATGATAGGACAAAGTATATTAGGGTAATTATCCCTCCTGTTTTAGGACAGCTTTATAAAACTGTTAGACGTTAACGCTGCATTATTCTTTTCCTACTGCCAAATTTCATTCTCTAATACTCAGTAAAAGGGGAAAAAGAGTCATTAATCTCTTATTAGACACAGTTAAAATGGTGTAATGTAATCCTAGATGTATTTCTCCAGTTGCGTGTATACATATGTAAGTGTATATATATGCATGTATATACATATATAACAAGGATACTTTTAATCATAAAGATTTTAGAATCCATCCTTTAACCTACTGTATTAAAGAGCAAATATTTAAAGTATTACTTCCCTCTTTTTTCCTTATTTTTATTTGAACATTTAACATATGATCAGTCTTGCTGTAAAAGGGCTTTCTGAAATAAAATTGGGCCAACAAAATATAAGTTATTTAAGCATTGTGTCTTCTACCCTTGTATTTAATACATCAGTAAGTTATAAACAGTCCTTTCTCTTGTTTGTGGAAATGTACAATATAAATGCAAACTTGAAAAATGCTTTCCTTTTGAAGCTGTGAGATTTCAAAGAATGAGAACTAGCTTTAATGACTGAAAGGGATGAAGAGTTTATAATACTGTCTAGGCATTTAGCAAGTTTCTGATTGGGCACTTACAAATGAGAATCCTTTTAGTGCCTGTAAATTAATTTAATAAAATACAGCAGTCAGGCTGTAACTTCCTCTGAGAACACTGAGGTCTTCAGAGAGAATTCTTATAGAAACTAATGGGAAAGAGACACCTCCATACTGAGGTTCACGTAACAGTCTTATGGTTCAGCTTCCTCTGAGGAATCTTAATCTTAAATGTAGGCATTTCAAATTCTTTTCTTGGTTTTAGGCAAAAAGTCTCTGTCTTATGAGAGAAGGGGTTTATCTGCCACTAAACACAGAAGATGCTGAACAGGTGCTCACTAAAGGTCAGAAAATAGCTACAGATGAATCCTGCCACTTTTCACCCTTGTGTTGTAATGTTTTATGAAGAGCCGAGGAAACTGAAGTTTTTAAAAGACAGCGGTATTTTTAAAAGGAAATCCTAAGATTCACAATTAGAAATTTATCTTTTTAAAGGACATGAAGGAGATAATACTATAAAAAAAATGATGGTGTGCCTTCCTCACAAATAATTAGTAAAGTATGTCTCTTGACATGCTGTTCTTACTTCCTTGTTCCTTGTTGGGCTTTTTTTTAAGAAACAACAGCAAACTGATCACCTGCATGTCAGAAAAGGGCAAATAACCCCCAAATTCTTGTTCAAAAAACTACGAAACACTACTGTGTGCACCAGAAGAAAAGCAAGCCTGAAAGCTGCCAACATTTTAATATTTACTTGTTTTAGCTGTCAGCGAGACCAATCAAAGGGATAGATTTATGTTATATTTATTTTTCCAGTGCTTGCTTGAACGGGCACAGGAATTTCAGCAGACAAAATCTACTTGCCAGCAGGATATATATGTTTTATTTCCACAGTATTTTTATTTCTAAGGTATTTCTAAGTTTTGTTTTTTTTTTTTTTAAATATAGTGTCTTGTAACATTGAAAATATTCACAGTGAAAAACAGAATGCATATTCAGAGCTGTTAAGTACACAAGATCCAAACCATAGGATCTTTCGATACGCAATCACCTATAATTACTTGGTTGGTTTACTTTGCAGTCAGAAAATGGTGCTATTAAGTGTATCTGTTTAGTCCAATATTGTCCTTCTTAGGGAAATACTCTTTCATTAACTGAAGAGCAAAACTCCTACTAATCATCACTTTGCTTCTATAAAAGTAAATTTACCAGTAGCCAACTGTCAAGATGAAATTGGCAATTTATACAAAACGTGAGGAACATATTCATAACAACAGAATTCCAACCTAAAAATTTTGCCATGAACATATTTTTAACTTTACATTGTGATGTACTAAGCCATTTTTCCCAGAGTTACCCAATAACAAAATAAGTAATGACTGCTGTCACTCTTTCTTTCTTTCACAGAAATAGCAATATAATCCTGTTTTGGTATTAATCGCTATATTTCAACAGCATGTGCCATTAACTCACCTTTATGTGCTGAAAACAGTCAATACATAGTCTGCAAACTCATTTTTCTTTGGCTCTACATGGCTGAACCTATTGTCTTAAAATAGCTCTTTTTATCATCTTCAGGGCAAAGAATGGTTTAGATAAACACTATAGCTAAGCTCTCAGAGGATATATTAATCTTACGCTTAAGTCATATTCTTCTTTATGTGTTTTTTCTGATATTTTATGTGGTTTTTAATTAACATGTTTTTCTGGTATTCTGAAATACATTTACAAATAATACTACAGAAGACTGAAATTGCTTTAATGCTTGTTCAGTGCATATCTAAAGATCTTTCATTTTGTAAAACATGGTAGTTCACACACTAAACATTTCACAAAATAGGGTTAAGTCACTCAATATTCACTAATTACTATGAACTGTTAACATGGTGCAATGTGAATGCTGTATTTTTTAAAGAATCACTCAGTCTTCATCTGTTAATTTTGTTGCTATTCCAGAATATGGAATGCAGTTTGCTGTGTTGTGTGACTTGACCCACTATTCATACAGCATTTTGACAAGAGCAGACTTGGGCCATCAGCTCTCCAAGACACATCATTTCACTGCTGCCTTCCCCTCTTAGCATTATTGCAGATTAGCATACACCACATAAACCTTATAAACGTTTCCATTTTTCACTTTATGTGATGTCTCTCACTTCACTGAACTTCACTGGCATTTACTGTGAGCTTCCGGCATTCCTGTGCTCTGCCCTCCTGGTGAGGAGACCTGGAAATGGGAGCCTGCCCTGCAATGGCAGCACTAGGTCCAGGGACATCATGGGCTGCTGGGGCTGTCCACTCTCCTAACCCTGCTCTGCCCCTGGGCTGCAGTGGGCCACACAGGGCCCAGAGATTCACAGAGGCACTGAGCAGCAAGCCTGAAGTTATGGCCTTCCCTTCCTGATATTCTGTAAACTGGTGTACTGAAAAGATCAAGACCTGTACTAAATCGTTATCCTTTGCATGTGGAATGACAAGCAGTAACTGCTCAGTGTGTATCAGTGGCTAGACTTGGAAAGATAAACCACAAGGATCTCCTACTTGCCTAGAAAATAAGCCTTTTTATAACAACTGTGGCTGTTTAATGATGGTCTGCCCTCATGGCCCACTTCATTAGGGTTCTCCTTCTTTTGGATGTACATGATGTTCCCTGAACAATCTCTCTACTGTAGAGGTAATGCCCTGATGTTTAGAGGTAATAACCACCCTCTGATGTGGAGCTGCTGGGCAGGAATATTGCCATGTAAACATATTCATACAGGAGCCAGTAATCAAAACAGTATTTTTATCTAATCAGTTACAATGCAAACTATAGTCATAGTAGTTTTAGAAGAAGGCCACAACCATTACAGACACAGAGTCTGCAGACTTATTCCAGGTTAGAATGAGAGTGACGATCCCAAAATGGATCAAGTAATGTCCTTTGGGAATATACCATATATATCAGAATGACTTAGTAAGGGAACAAAAGTGAGTAGACTGAGCCTGCCACTAAACAGATGGACACCAAAACAGATGCAATTGGATTTGCTTCCGCTAAGCAGATTCATAAGCTAAAACTCTCTCCTTGCTCCTCTGAGAGATCAGCTTCAGACAACTAAGGGGAAATATGCTTAGCATGAGACTTGGCCAGCACTTGCGGCAGCTCAAGCACTAATGAGGACCAGCTGTTAAAAAGCAACCATCAGAACTGCTGTCCATTTACCTTTTCCCAGTTTAATGTTCCAAAATTTTGCCAAGTGCAAAGTTTGGATGAACCAGGACTGTATTTTAGTTATCTGTCCCATCCTTCTCCCATTTCCTTGCATAAATTAATCATGATTCAACAGCAGCCTGCCCACTGCTAAAGGGTACTGGCTGGCAGGAGTATTTTGGCAACCAACTAACTTGGTGTTTCCTCCAGGTGTACTGAAGAAGAAAAAAACAAATAAAAGAAACCAAATAAAACCCTATTCTTTCCCTGTGGAGTGATACAATATGAGACTATTTTTCCCATAGTAAATCCACAGCATCTATATCCCAAAGCCATACTTTGCTACCTGAAGGACGACAGAGCTGTTGAAAGAAACCATCTGCGAATCCAGGCAAGTCCAGGAGGAGAGGAGTGAGATAAAACTGCACAACTAAAATACTGTTTTGCATTCCACAAGGAATCATCACTACACTGGTAACACTTTCGGCCTAAATCCTAATAGAGTTGTGCCACTGTGAAATGTTTTCTGCAGCTGTTCTCAGGTTGTACTTGGAAGAGCTGTGAGAAACTTGCAGATCTTGGGGTTTGCAGGTCATGCCCTCACAGCATTTGTCATGCTGGTGTTTGCATTCCACCTGCCAAAACGCGTAAGTAAGGCTTTTGTTTTATAGAGAGAAAATATTAAAAATACCTAATGTAAAAGAATGGGGAGAGGTGTTAGTCTTCATTTTCCATTTTTAGAAATTTGCTAATTGGCATCAGATGGTAATATCCATTCTTATCAGTTCTCTGATGCTGAATTCCCAATTACTTTTTCCATCTACATAATTACTAGCAAGAAAAATTGTTCAATACTGAAGGCTTACGTGAGAAGGGGAAGCAAAATACATTTGTTTGTATTTTAATCTTAGCATTTTTATATGCTTCATATATGTTAAAGTAATGGTAATAACAATAATGCACTGCTTAAGATTTATGGTGAAAAGTCAGGCACAATAATAAAGCTTCACAAGTCAAAACACAAAGAAAAAAACTACAAAAGACATTACATTTAAAGTAAACAGCAGACTGCCTTATAAGAGCTTCTTCAATAGCCTGTCTTACTTCCACTTTCTGTAATTAAATGTGGTGTCTGACAGCATGTGCTCTGACAGAGAAGCAGAGATCGCACACCTCCCACAAATAACTTATAAATAATTAAATCATCACCCATTCAGATTCAAACACCAAAGAGATGGATCAACTTTTTCTGCTATACCTTGCATAAAAAGCTCCTTTTGAGTGCCACACCATCAATGTGTAATATTCAAAGCAGAAAATTGTCATGCCTCTTTTGTTCCAGTGAGCAAACCAAAACACTCACTTTGCATTAAACAGTGCACTGCAGAAACACAGAGACCAAATCATATTCCCTAGACATGAGCCTTCAAGACACTCATTCTCTCTGTATTTGCAGAATAGCACACAATGAGGCAAACACAGCCCAGGTTTTACTCCACCAAGTTCAGTATTATTACATGAAGAATTAATTTATTCAAATACATTTTAGTCATTATACAAGCACTTCTAATGAGTTTTAAGTGAACACTGGCTTACCCTCTGGCTTTTTTGGGGGTTAAGGGACTTTCTGTTTTCCAAAATATAAAATTATCTTCTTACTTTTCTTGTTTCAAGACTGGCCTGATTAATGGAGTAAGAACTCTCAGGATACTACTGAGATTGCCAGTTGTTTAGGGAAAACGATGCTCAAAAAAAAAAAACCCAGCCTCATAGTCCCACAGATAGCATCTTGATTTTACCCTTACACTATACATGGGGGAAAAAGGTGTAGAGGGACTGAACAGATGTCATTCCAGAATGCACTAAACATGCAGTGAAGGGAAGTAGATGTTGTGATCTCCATCTTCTTGAGAAGCTGGAAATTACAGCAGTTTTAGCCCCTACTGTGCTGTATTACAGGACTGGAAAGAGGCAGTCACCAGGACACAGTGTGGCAAGGAGGGTGAGGAATTAAGAACTGTGATATTAACTGAGGGGAAGAAAAGAATCATAAAATATAAACAGATCCAGAAAATGCTAAGATACCTTTACTGCTGCCGGTACTGCACTGATAAATTCTGTGTCACTGTTTTGCCTTGATTTCCTAACGTGCCTTGCATCTTTGAATTTTAAATATCCCAGTATGTAGAATGTGGGTGTTTTTCTACATACCCAAATATTTCAGACATTAAAACACCATATTTTGCTTTCTACACCCTCAGTATTACTGGTAGAGTTCTAATTCAGTGACAACTGAAAGCATAATAACCATTTTATGACCACGGGTTCCCAACACCTCTCTAATTTGTATATTTAATAGGACTCCAGAAGATGTATGCAGTCACTAAAGATAATGGCATAAACAACTTACAGACAGAATTTTTATGGTTACTGTCTTTGCTGGGCAACATCTTGACTCCTCTTGATTTCAGTTCAATTGCTTTTTTCACTGAGAAAACAAGGAAACAAAAAGAAAAGAATTCATTATTAAAACTTATAAAAAGGACGTACAACAGCGAAATCATACATGACAGTAATACAAAGCTACACAGGAATCCTACAGACTGATTGAAATAACTATAGTTTCTGTGATAATCCAAATAAATTTTTACAAAAATACAATCATTTATCATGTTTCAAGATGTCTTTTTTAAACAGACATTATCTTTGCGGTATTTCAAATTCAAGTTTCCTTAGGGTCAAAGAAAAGAAAAAAATCTTTCCTCATTACATGTATGGATTTCCTATATGTGTGCTGCATACTGCAAAATCTTACACATTTTTTAAATTTATTTCTTAAATAAAATACACAGTACATTATCTACACAAATCAGAGGACCACAACATTTAAATGCAATTTTCACAACTGCTTTTGTTTCACTTTTAATAGTAGACATGGTTTTAGTTCATTTTTCTAAGGAGATTAAGGTTATAGTATTATACTATGCTACATTCTTTGGCTCACCTAACTCCTTTTGAATCTACAGGGCAATTTCAACAGAATTAGAAAGAGAATAAATGCTTTCAATTGGGAAAAAGTTTTGTGAGAGAGAACAGATGCATCAGGGGTTTAAAATCTGTTTTCTCTGTTTAGCCAGCTGAATGGCTGATAAACTCCCAGACTATCCCTACTAAATAGTTAGGGCACCATAGGAGGGATAAGGAGCAAAGTAGGAAAAGACATGAGAAGAAAGTAGAGCAGTTATACATTAAGGAACATATGGGGTAGATTTTTAATTGTAATGGTGGGATAAAAGGGTAAAAATATAGGATACATTCATAGGAAATTAATTAGTTCTGTGGCTTTGGAACAACTTGATCAACTGAAAAATATCAGATGTAGAAAATAATTGAGAAACAAGCCCGGACAATTCAAAACAATAAAAACAGCTAAATAGCTAGTGAAAAAGCAGTAATCCTTTCCTCTTTCATATTAAATACTTCTTTTTCTAGAGCTTGGAGTGGTTAATAATCTTAAAATGCAACCATTCATTCTAGATCCAAACAGAAACAAAGAATCAACTCAAGCATTGTTAAGATGGCAGTAATTTGTACCTCATACTATATAAATATATCAATGAATACCACAGATTATTGGTTATACTTTCTAGGTGTGGGATAAGTTTTGTGATTATCCACCATACACTGATCTATATGCAAATATTTCTAAGAAGTGAAGTGGTAGGAACAGCAAGACAAAATGCCTTTTAAGACTGCATTCAAAATCATTATTTTATTGTGTTTGTTTCTATATTAGACTTCTGCTGCTTTTGCAACCTCAGAATGAAACAGGCATTTCCTAAGTGCTGAAATTGAGCAAGTACTGCAGAAACTACACTTTTTTTTTTTTTTTTTTATGCTATGTACATTGCAAGTGCAGACATTTATGTCTAAACCCGGAAAACAGGCATTCAAATGAAGAAAGATGATTGAAACACAATTGTAGCTGCATAGAATGAAATGGATTTAATGGCAGTGTGTGTGTTTTCTTTTAAAACAGGAAAACATTATATGGAGTCTTCAATGAAGACAGTGAGGCTAATATTCCCAAGGTCTTCTAGAAGTGTAAACCTCATGGACATGGTTTTCTTAGGGTTGCTTTCTATACTTAGGTACTAAAATTTCCATCAAGTGCCACCTTATGTTCTGTTTTCTTAGGCTGCATAACCAGTCTGCTAAAATTACTCTGTATTTAAAGGAAAAAGAACAACTCATGTAACGAATACTTGGCATGCTGCCTGGAGTTGTGGCCCCTTCAACAGCATGAATTTCACAGATTATTAATATCTGTGCTGCATGCAAAACACGCAAGAGTTTTTTAAGGATTAAAAATCCACACTACTTACATTCACAGATGAGTGATAAACCCATCAAGTTATTATACAGAGGACAGAAAGAAGAGCTACACTCTCCTCCTTCTCTTTGTTGGAACTGGAGTTGTTTAGTCTGAAGAAGAGAAGGCTCAGAGGGGACCTTATCTGTCTCTACAACTGCCTGAAAGGAGGCTGCAGTGAGGTGGGGGTCTCTTCTCCCGAGTAACAAGCAATAGGACAAGAAGTAATAGCCTCAAGTTGCACCAGGGGAGATATAGACTGGATATTAGGAAAAATTTCTTCACAGAGAGGCTGATCAGGTTTTGGAACGGGCTGCCCAGGGAAGTGTTCAAAAACCATGTAGATGCGGGCCTCAGTGATATGGTTTAGTGGTAGTCTTGGCAGTCCTGGGTAATGGCTGGACTTGATGATCTTTTCCAACCTAGATTATTTTATGATTTTATCATTGTCCTGTGACCCTACTTTAGGGTGAAAGTGGCAATCATGACTCAAATTCCTTGTGGGAGTTCACTCTGAAATGTATTTGATAGACATACTTGAATCACGCTTCTAGGGAATGGAGAAAAATGATACCCATCAGCTTTATTTGAAAGACAGAGGACATAAATTGAAGTAAGAGAGGTTCTGATTTGATATATGAAAAACTCCTTCACTATTAAAACATTCAAGCTTCAAAACAGGTCTGCAGTTTCCATCCTTGGAGTTTTTTCACATGTCAAGAAAAAGGCATTCTGTATCTCTCTGCAAGAATATTAGACAGAGGATTCATAATAGTTAGGATCAGTCATTTAAAATGTATGTTTTATGAAGAGAAATAGCTACCTCAAGGGGGGCAATTTATCCCCTTCTAAAATAGGCACAATGAATCATCTAGAGGTGCCTTTTCCTCTCCATAAAATGTAACAGAAGCATATAGCACTTGCTCAAGCTAGATCCCTCCATTTTAGACAGCAACATTAAGGTGATGTAAGCTTTTATGTCTGGAGACAGCCAGACGTAGGTATCCATGAGACATAGGGATCCACAAATGGGACAGTTTGAGAGAGAAATACCAAACTTCTACCTCTATTACACTTGTGTGTGTGAGGTTTTGCTTGCGGCCTGCATAGTCTTTTCTTCTATTTTTAAAAGTATGAAGAAAGTATAGTCTTTAAAATACAACCTGTTCAACCTCTGAAAGAGAAATAGAGACCAGTGAGCACTGCGGTTTTATTCAATCAGTTCAACCCCTTCTGTAACATTAAAAAAATACTCTAAATTGCACATTTTATAACCATTTAAATCCCATTTGAATACCTTTTCTGAGATACTTCTTTTCTAATTCGTGATTGTTTTTTCATCATAAAAGTTTTCCTGATTTCAAAGATTATTTGCTATTTAATAGCACAAAAAGAGAAACGAGTTTAAGTTAATAATGTCAGCTACGAACAGCACTTTCCATCTTTTAAGTGATTACTTTTTAAAATTTGCACAGCTTTCTGCTGTCCTGTATTAAACATTCAGTTATGATTAACCGAATTAACTCACTTCACCTTTTTTGTTAATCGTAACTTCAAGACTCTTTCGGAGATGAGATACCCATTCAGGGACAAGGGCAGGGATGATCACTGGAAGTCCAAGACAATCTTATCAGCCTACTGGAAGGCACTGGTGGTATTTCTTAGCTTTTTGCTATAACTAAATTAAACTCAGCCATGAAAAGAATATAAGCCTGGCATTATTTGAAAGGATCATGAAAGTTACAGTAACATTTTCAAGTTGTAAAAGTCCACTGGCTAATGTGCATACAAGAAGTATGCAAATCTGCTTCAGGACATGGCTGGAGACAGGCATGTGAATGAATGTTCATGACTATTCTTACGCTTCCCAAAGTCTGTCTTTGTGGGTTGAAGAAAGAGGCCAAAATTCATTCAGCAGGTATTTGGTAAAAAGGAATGACTCTTCTTCCCATTCATATTACATTAGCACACTATGACCTGAACTATGATACCTTTAGACATTGTTATAATCATAGTAAATATACCTCTATTGTACACCAAAGATTACTTTCTTTTGGAAGTTGTTTTTTGTGGGGTTTTGTTTTGTTTTGTTTTGTTTTTGGGGGGGTGGGTTTTTTGTTTGTTTGTTTGTTTGTTTTGTTTTGTTTTGTTTTTCCTGCTCTTGTAAACAAAATAGCTGTTTGTGGTCTTGATGAGCACTATCTTTCTGGGCAGAAGCTTCAGGACTTCTTACAGAACATGACTATCACTCACAGCTTGTCTCACGTGGAGAACTGTTGGTGCTGAACTTTCATGCTGCCTTTACACTTCAAGACACATTATGTGCATGCCATGGTAGTATTAACCTCTCAGCACAGCTTTGCTCCGTGCTTTTGCAAGCTGTCAGTCTGCATAGTCAGACAATCCCCAGTTCCATGTAGTTCCATGGGGATTTCTGTTCTGATTTTTAGATCTTCCCTGAAACACCAGGTTATGACACTCATTGGTTTATATTCAAATTCAATTCACATAAATATTAGACTTCATTTTAGCTTTTTTAGATTACTTAATTAGAACAGGAGGGGTGTAAGATTTTTCTTAAGATTATAGTTTTATTCTAAGATTTCTAACATATTTTGAGTTATTAGTACCTCACTAAAATAATTTGGTTATGGTTGTCAAATTTTAATTTCAGTTATACTTGTGTAAATCTGGTAGAATAGATCTTTTCCACAGAATGTTTATATGCCTAGTCCAAATTTATTATAGAAAATTACTGTTAACTAAAATCACTTATGATCGAATGTTTTGTTTGTTTGTTGTTGCTGTTGTTGTTTTTAAGCAAATTACCATATTACACATTGCAAGCACTACAATGTTTTCTTAGCTCAAAGAATACTCATAGAATAATTGATCTTTTCAAACTAATATATTGCAAAGAGCGACCTGAATGATTTTTTTTTTTTCATTTTCAAACAACTATGTAATGGCATATCAGAAATACAGCAAAAAGAGGAGAAAATTACATTTTTCCCAACATACATTTCAGTGAGTCCTTTACTACAATGAGATCTAAGTAACTTAATGAATTTTTATCATTACAGAGATGATTTGGAGATGCACTGCTCATGTTCAAAATGAATTGTGATGTCTTATGACTTTAATAATCTATTAATCAGCATATTTTCAGTAGGAGTGAATTACACCCATATATACATAGTCATCCTTTTCTTCTTTGTCTCAGAGAACTGGAAATATAAAAAATGTTTATAAAACCCACATATTTCTAGTGTGGATTTTTAGAAATAATGTACACCCTTAAGTGCACCCTAAAAATGTCAAAGTATTTTTAAATTTGTTCTTTTTGAAAGTGAAAACAGCCATTAGTATTATCAGCTTTATTTTGTGGAGATATAAGGCACTTCAATATAATATGCTGTCGTGGTTTAAGCCCAGGCTGTAAATCAGAACCATGCAGTCTATTTCCCCCCCCACCTTTCTTCCCTCCACTCCTGGAGGGACGGAGAGGAGAATCGAAAGAATGCAACTCCCACGGGTTGAGATAAGAACAGCTTAATAACTAAGGTATAACACAAACCACGACTGCTACCACCAATAATAATGATAAAGGAAATAACAAGGAAGAGAATGCAACCGCTCACCAACCGGTACCTCGCCCCCACCCCGCAGCGTTCCAGCCCTTCCGGGTGACTCTCAGTTCTACATCCTGGGCATGACGTGCTGTGGTATGGAATACCTCTTTGGATAGTTTGGGTCAGGTGTCCTGTCCCTGCTTCCTCCCGGCTTCCCCTCCTCCCTGGCAGAGCATGAGACTCACAAAGTCCCTGGTCAGGGTAAACATTCTGACCAGCAACTGAAAACATTGGCTTTATCAGTATTATTCCCAGGCCGAAAGTCAAAACCACAGCGCTGCACCAGCTACTAAGGAGAAAAAATGACTGCTACTGCTAAACCAGGACATATGCCTTCTCTACATTCCTACCTCTCAACAGTTCAGAAGGAAAATTTTATTCTGATTTTATTCCATTTTATTCTGATCACATTTATTTCTACAGGAGAGTAACTCACAAAAGAATTGCTCTACTGCTGTTACTACTGCAAAAACATACGCAGCAGTTCATTACAGAGGGATGCTTTCCTACAATTCATACAACAATGAATGTTGTAAAATTATTATCATTTTCCACAGTTTTGTTTCCAGGACGGTTCTCTGAAACTGGCCAACCTCAGGTATACTCCCAATTGCACAAGAAAATGAAATGTGAAGGCTTGTCTTTTTCATGATAGTTTTAAACAGTGTTTTTAACAATTACATAGGACTAAACAAAAGCATGAAACAGTCTTACAAATATCCTCTGCCCATGCATATTTTTAAAATATATATATATATTTCACAGGTGCAAAGAGCTGTATGAAGTACACAAAAATATACAAAATATGAATCCTGGCAGAATCCGCATCTTTCCAGCAGTAAGCTCAGCTATTTAAATCTTGATCTTTGATAAATCTTTCATTTTCATTCTTCATGAGTCCATTTAGTTACATCTGGGGTTTTTGTTTGATTTGAAGAAGAGAAGATAAAACAGTCTTTAAACAAATTATATATGCACCTTGAAAATAGTGACAACCTGTCTGAAATCTACATAAAGCCTTGCCAGAATTCAATGTGTTTATAATTTTTCTCTGACACTGAAAGATGTTTTTGTCTGAACCACTGAACAAGAGGAATTTGCAAGCTAACATTTTTTTTTAACATATACAAGTTCTTCAGATACAATTTCAAGGGAAGAAATAAAATTTTCTGTGAATTTTATTAATATGTTATGGGCTACTTCTTACTGTGGATTATTATGTTCTTGTATTCCTCAGAGCAATTACTTCTTATTTCAAGTTATATTTGAAAATACACTGAGAGAGGCCCTGCAGAGTGTTGCCAGCTCTGTGTCCTGTAAGATGCAGTTTCAGTTTTCTCAGAGCATGTTGCCTGCTGGGATGATAAGGAAAAACTAATATGTCTGTCTTCCCTTCTGTCATCAGAAGAAAAAGAAAACACTAAATAAAGACTAAAAAAAAACAAATGAAAAATTTACATGTACTTCCTACACATCCATAAATTAACAGGTAGCAGGTAAGCACCAAGAAATTGCAGTCTTACTCTGGTTTTATAATTTTACTTAGGAGATACAGGATAGAAATTGGTAAGAATAAAAACATGGAATAGTGAGCAATTAGTTCTCCATTTGGAGGGAATAACTGAGAAATAAATCAATCTACAGAGAGTTTTGAGGAGTTATGATAAGCCTTAAAGATAAAAAGGGAACTGCAAAGAGGAAAGATACCTTCTGCAGTTCCACTGAGGCTAGATTAAGAACTTACAGTCTTGATCTGAAGCAAGGGAGACTTTGGTTACACAAGGAAGTTTTTTTTTAACAGTAAGAGTGATGAAGCCCTGGAATAAATTACCCCAAGAAGCTGTGGAATTTTAGTCATTGCAAGTTTTAAATAACCTGTTAAATTAAGGTCTGAGAACTACAGTAAAATGTATTTGGCTCCTCTATGATATACGGTTAGGTTACCAAGACCCTTTTTAAACCTATTTTTTCTTATTTCGTAATAATAACTCATAACCAGATGTCATTTGGCTGAGAAGCAGTAAGTGGCTATGATCTTGGTAGTTTTTTCTGGGATTGCTAGCACATGAAATTAATTGATTACACCTACATTTAACTGCATGTGTGCAAACAGGTAAATGGTGTACAGTACACAACTCATATTAAACCCAGTTAAGATACCAGAATAGAAACACAGTTAACGCAGTGTTATGATTGATCTAATTTACCCTCTTCCAGATCTAATACAGTTAGGCCTTGAGAATACCCCTACATTACTCTAACACTTGCTGTTTGTTCCTAGCACATTCTTTGTAACAGTCCTCATCTTGGATGACATTAACATTTTTTTTCTTGACAGTTTTTCTTCCTGCATGAAATAACCTGCAAGGCCTCAAATACTGGCTACCACCCAAAGCTGAAATATTCTGACATCATCTGCTGGTACTTCCTCAAGCTGCTTCTGGTGCTGCTCTGCTGAGTTCAGCTCTTGGCTGCCTTTCACTGCAGATTTTTCCCAAGTACAGATATTTGAAGGTCAAGAGGGACAGCATATTGCCCAGTACCTGGTGATCACATGTACAGCCTCTCAGGTCTAGCATGAAGACCAGTGTCACTTTGAGGAACGCATTTGAATGGTTCTGTCTTTTTGCTAATGTACAGGAAAAAAAAAACCAACAACTTTATGTATGTTGTACATTGAGGGGAATAGAAGAGAAATATAACACTTTATAACACTTAGCTTTAGATATTTGGCAGAGTGCAGTAAGAAACTGTGATGTATTTGCAATAGTATTCATAGGATTATTATTTCATTATTGAAGGGAATTAGCAAATTTATCTCACTGCAGAATTCATCACTTTCTTTTTGCTTTAGTTTGATTGCTTAGATTTTCTTCAAGTTGCGTACTCCTGTTTTGAAACAAAGTATTTTCTTAATTCAGACTGCAGAGTCCAGTTGAGTGCCCTGTTTGCTTTGCCCTAGTGTCTCACTCTTTCTGTGTTCTCCTCCAAAGACACAACTGCAGGAGTAGTACCATTTTTTGTCCCTGGAAGAAATGATCTACAATTCCACATTTGGCAACATCAATATTCTCTCCAGATTCTGCTCATATATTAAGCCTTTATTTCTAATTACTCAAGCCGTGGGGGACCAGTAAATAGATCATTAGCTATCTCGAGGTTTTCTTCTGTCTCACAATGGTCTGTTGTACCATGAATTCTTTCTAAAAGTTTAGTATTTATGAGAATAAGAAAAAACAACCATTCACTTTATTTTGTCAAGGGAATTTTATAATAAATTCTTTGCTAAAACAAGGCCCCAGGCTCAATAACCTAGAAGGATCCTTTCAAGCTTTGCTTCTGAGCTACCCACTCTAGTCTAAATTGACTCATTGAAATAATCTAACCTTTTGCTGCTTTTTGTATTCCCTGCCTGAAGGTTATTCAGTCTAATACAATATCCCAATGTTTCTCTCACTAACAGCTTTCAAAATCTTCCTTACAAATCAGTATTAAAACTCCAGAAATCTCCACAGCAGGCATAGATGTTTTGACGGTATGGATACCTGTAAAAGCTGTAAGTTCATAATCAGTTGGCTTTCTTGTTCCATCAATCCAGCAAAGCAGTGCCTGTCACTATCAGTCCTTCCACCTGCTCCCTGTGCTAGAAATCTCTGCATGCAGTACTAGCGAACAAATGGTACAGCCCCAAGATAAATTGGTGTCACAATACATTTTTACACAAATCTTTCTCATTCCCTGCTTATAAGGTGACACAGGATCTGCAAGTTTAAAAAGAAGCACAGCCATTTGTTTTCCATTAACCTTCTCTATGTCACTTAGCTGGCCCCTTGCCCTGACGGATTGCCTTAGCTCCTTTGTGCTATCAATATACGATACATCATAATAAAACAAGTTTAGCATGCATCAAGTCTTCAATGCCCGCAGATGTCCTCCACAGTTCTGGAAATAGTATCAGCACCGTTTGGACTCTAAATATAACTATCACAGAGCATACTAAGTAGTAGTATGTAGGGATTGTCTCTAAAAGATAAATCATAAAATGAGATCCACTTAGTTCCTGGTCTGAACACTAGTCCAAATATAGTCTTTCAACTATAGTGTCAAAAGCTGATTTATGGTTCTTCTCTGTTAACATCTCCATAGTGCCACTCAGTGGGATGATCAAAATGTTCATCAGAAAATCCTATTCTCAAGTCAGTGTTGTGACTGTCTTTTCAGGTTTTGTAGAAAAACTAAATGTATTGTTTGGACTGAAAACATCTCTGAAACACAGCTTTTTCACTGATCATTTGACTGTTATCCATAACACAGCTGAACTCGAATGAACTCTTCTCCTTCATCATAGATAATGAATAAACTGCAAGTGGGGTAAAACTGACAGCCTGCTATTTGATGTCTCTAATTTCTTCCCATGTAAAAACTGACCACGTGAATGTTTTCAATCAGTGCCAAATATAAAATAAGGAGTTTAACTGACACCATGATTGCACTCAGGTTATACATGTTTCCTTGAAACCTGCATACCTTCATCCTTCCATATAATTCTGCATATTCCATCACTTGTGCGCATTCTCTTCTTTAAAATTCTCATGTCCAAATTCTGCTGTTCCCTCTCTATATTGCTACAAGTTAGTTTAAAAATCAGTGAAACCTACTGTTTCATCAACTTTTTCCAAATGCATATTTTTGCATTGGAAACAAAGTTCATTGACGATGCATCAGTGTCATAACAGAACAGCATAGAAAACAACTGGATTAGAAGTTAGGCAGCCTTGGGGCAGGGATGCCTTCAAACAAGGACTGTGGAAAAGCCAGGCATTGAGGGAGCTTAACACAATTTTTGACAAAAAAGTAGCTACCAAGTCTGGGAGAATGTTCCTTACTTTCAAAGTATTCCAATTTCATCTTTTATTTTGCAGAGAAGATAACACCATGCCAAACAATAGTCAAAGAATTAATAGGTGTTACAAGATCAGCATCTGCTTAGTGCTGACATCGTAAAGGAGCTATGCCTGAGCCTTCTTAGCAACACAGAAACTTTATTAGACATTCAAGAGAGAAGTATTACCTGTAGCAACTTTGCTGAAAAAAAGTACAAGCTTCCACTTTTACTGA
This sequence comes from Psittacula echo, assembly GCF_963264785.1. NCBI lineage: Eukaryota > Metazoa > Chordata > Aves > Psittaciformes > Psittacidae > Psittacula > Psittacula echo. Next base: position 85,362,951 of record NC_137738.1, on the reverse strand, counting down.
GCTCTTTGTTTCTTCTGACAATGCCAAAAAAATCAAGGCTTCATAATAATATGCTCCTTTACGGTGGCTTAGTACTAACACTTTTTAATAGAATGCCCTTGTGCTGTATGCAATCTGAGTCTTTGTCAAACATGTCACTCTGCTGGCACTGAGAAATTCTACCTAAACTTTGTACTAAGTTTTGAAAGCTTTATCCTAGGGTCCAATTCTTCTATATTCTTGGTTAAGTGTAGTTCTTTTAGATATGTGTATTTTCCTTTTGTCATTCTAAGTCAACTTCTGGGCTTTGCTTCAAATTTTGAGAAACCGGAAAGACTATGTGACATCAAAACAGGTAAGATGGCCAACCTCAGGAATGCATGTTGCTTTTGAGATGGCAGTTTTAACAATAAATCCAAAGATTATTTCTAATGTGAAAAACTGGAAAATTTCTAAATCTCTAAAAATGGGAGGAACAGATACAGTTTTATCTTAATGATCTGTTGTTTGTTATATATAAGCCAAATTAATTATGAATGTTAAAAAGGCATCACAGGAGCAGCTATTTTAAGCAGCTGGCTCTTAAAGGATGTACTTGTCACATTCATAAGGAAACAGTCTGAATGTTTTCTCATGCTTTTCCCTTACAGAAAGGTATAGGCTATTACTAAGCTAATAAATGGTATCTTCTAATTTTAGTACAGGGACAAAAGTGTACATGAAAAAAAAAAAAATCTAAGCTTTTTCCAGAAAGGATAAATATGTATGCAATGCACTGGAAGATAAGATGCCAAATATTTACTTCCTTATCATAGTTTTTTTTTTTATTAATCTCCTTTTTGATCAAACAACATAAATTTAGAAATGAGAAAATACAGGCCAGTGCTTAATGCTATTGAGTATATTATATTCTCAGGTGCCAATGTAAAATTGTCCTGATTTCGGCTGGGATAGAGTTAATTTGCTTCCTAGTAGCTGGTGTTTTGGCTTTAGCCCGAGAACAGTGCTGACAACACACCAACATTTTAGTTGTTGCTAAGTAATGCTCAGTCCGATCAAGGACTTTCTCAGTCTCACACTCTGACAGTGAGGACTGGCACAAGAAGCCAGAAGGGAGCCGAGGCAGGACACCTGACCCACACTAGCCAAAGGGGTATTCCATACCACAGCACATCATGCCCAGTATGTAAACTGCGGGGAGTTAACCGGAAGGCCCAGATCACTGCTCGGGTCAGGCTGGGTATATGTCAGCAGGTGGTGAGCAACTGCACTGGGCATCACTGCTGTTGTTGGGGCTTTGTTCTTCCTTTTTTTTTTCCCTTTCCCCTTTTACTTTTATATCTTTCCTGTTGTTATTTCCCTTATCATTATTATTACTAGTATTATATTGTACTTTAGATATTAAACTGTTCTTATCTCAACCCATGTGGTTTCCATTCTTTCAATTCTCTTCCCCATCCCACCTGGGGTAGTGAGTGAACAGCTGTGTGGTGCTGAGTCACGGACTGGGTTTAAACCATGACAAAAATACACTAAGACAAAGATACATTAAGGGACTCAAGTTTTGACAGAGACTGAAAATCAGACTGTAAAGGATGGTTAAGTTAATTCCCAAAACAGGAGCTATTCCCAATCAACAGCTACATATGAAGTTTAGGCCAAAATAATATTTTTTTGTATTTTTTTGATAGTTCGTAAACAAACATCCTCTAAGAACTTATCACATTGTAGACTTGTGCAGATTTTACCACATAGCTGAGTAAGTGTCCTTGAAATGTAAATCAATTATGCCAAACAAAGACTCTGGGAAAATTGCTTCACACACTTACCCAAATCTAAACAAGTCAAAATAAAAGACTCTCAAAATAAATGATTTGCTGAGTGTATGTAGGATGCGGGAAAATCTGCAATTAGAGTATCAAAGTGAGGAAAAACACACAACGTGAAAGAATAAAAAACAAAGGAAGAAAAAAGATAAATGGACAACTGAAGTCTACCTACAGCAGCCATGACAGTGTACAGAGTTAAGAACAATGATTTATGCTCCTGAGGTATGTCATGTAGTTTAACATGACTTAGCTAATTCATTTCCTAACGGTTAGCAGTAAGAAAAAATATAAACACAAGGGAGAAAAGTTAAATGTGTTTTTAGTAGCGCAGTGTTAGTTTAATATCTTAAGATAGCTAAAATCAAGTAAGTGGTCACTGGACGCTTCAAACAGCATTAACAATAAAAATGAAGTAGCTGGTGAAAAATTCTTCCAACAAGACAGTTAAAGAGCTCAACCTCATTAGATTATCTAGGAAACTGGAAGATGACTTGGTGCTTCAAAAAGGGAGTTTTAAGGTTAACAAAAAGCATTTTACTCTGTTGAGGGAAAGCATAAGGTCACTACTGGACATAGAAAGCTCAAACAAGACTAATACAAGTAAGAAGACAGGACTACATAATTTAACAGTGGTCATGCTAACCACAGAAGAGAATGATCAAGAGAGATGATGGATTATCTACTTGTTTCTTTTTCCACATCAAGACTGGATTACTTTCTAAAAAATAAAATCTAATAAAATACAAATTATGCCTCAGTATTCATTAATGGCAAATTCCATTCAGCATCACTCAAGAGCTAGAAAATAGCAGGTTTTTTCTGTTTTTTTTTTTTTTTCATTTTATCAAATGCTGTTAGTAATTTTGTTTTCTAGATTTACTGTGACAATTGTAATTGAAACCCCTGATTGAAAGTACCGTTCATCAAGGAAACACTACAAATTCTTTTTACTTTTTTCAAACACCATTTCTAAAGTCTTACAGAATGTGCAGCAAGAACAGATATGCGTTTATAGACAGACTCACTGAATTACAAAAAATCAGTGAAAGAACTACTTTACCTAGCCGTTCATTTTGCATTATGTCACTCATGTTTTTCCGTTAGTACATATTTATTTCAGCAGCCTCTATCATACTCATTGTTTGACTTCAGTATTATCTGTTCATTAAATCTTAAAAATTCAAGATAGTCAAACACAACAAATAGGTAACTTCTGGTACATAATGATCAATAAATGTAATACCTCCTTGAACCTCTCTGATAACTTCCTAAAAATAGCATACTTGATTTGAAACTCCCTACAATAGAGATCTGATTCTTAGTTAAAGCGGAATGCACCCATTAAAGAAGTTTTGCCTTGAAAACGTTCTTTTCTTCTTTTTCTAGGAATTTTGAAATAAATATTCAGCTTGAGCGGAATAGTTTTAGCATAGGAAAAATATTGTGATTTTTTTTTCTTTTAAAATGAAAACCAAATCAATATAACAACCTTCTTCTATGTTTGGAAATAAGCAAAAGCTAAACAAGCATAGTGTACATGCTCTAAATACACAAAAGAAGGGGATTTGTTATCACACCTTTTAAGTCATCCTGTGTACATTAATCAGCTTTGTTGCTGGGAAGCGCTAGGTTTTCATTTCATAGTGAGACTGTTAATGATACTTGTTCTCTGGGGAATTTATTCATTTATGAAGCACTAGCATAAGACAAATGATATACTCTGCAACTCCCACTGAATATACGCAAAGAGTCTTTGCACATCAACCTAGGTGAGGGCAGAGGGATAAAACCAAAGAAGTTAGCAACTGAGTAATGCAACACCTTTAACTCTACGACAACACCACCACAGAGCAAGGCAGAAAAGAACTGAGTTCAATTATACCCACTATGGCCAATGCTGCTGATATAGCAGGCATGAAGCAGAGAAGGCCAACCATGTCATTGCACTGTAATTTGTCTTGGTGGTTTTCAGGGCCGTTTAAACCGGGTCTTCTTTTGCCTACGAACTCTGAAACTATACACAAAATTCTGCAAGTTCACTGGAAAATACCTATTTTTATTGTTGAAATCAAGATAAAAATCAAAACAATGTAATCAGGGGTAGGAATTAAAAAAAAAAAAAACAACCACAACTACAACAACAAAACCACAAAACAACCCACAAACCTTTCACCCTTTACTCTATACCCATTCATTCTGGCCTAATGGAAGATGGAACAATAAATATGATTCAAGAGGAAATCCAAACACTCACAAGCTAGGTATACCTTCTATATGACATTATTTTATTTATACATCCAGCTTTACAAGCATTTTAAAAACATATTTAATTCATGCATTCAAGCATGTAATTCTAATATATTGTTTTAACTTGTTCATGTTAGTGACCTCGTTTTCTTGGCCATGTTAAAAATCAGGGCATTAAATATTGCAAAAATACAAGGTAGAAAGATCTACATTTGCTGAACAAATAAATGAACTACGCATAGTTTTACATCTAATTGGTAGTTACAATATTTTAATGAAATAAATTATAATAATTCTGTTTGTCTGTTCAGAAAGCAAACAAAGAAAAGAAAATTAAATTGGCTGTTTGCTAGTATTGCTTTTGGCTGACTGAAAAAGGCCAAGTTACAGCAATAATATAACACGATAATAAATATGTAAATTTGGTATGAGTTGAAAAGAATTACTAAAGAGCATTTTGAGATTGCACAAGGCTGATTATGGAGTATTTAGGAGAATAAATCCATAATTCTATAGCAGGGAAAGGGATGGATTATGATGGTTTGGAGAGGAAATGGTATGTGCTAATATAGGAATAAAAGAATGGGACGGAGTGGTTGCATGTAAACCAGGGCTGGTTATTATGCTAGACAGACTGCCTGACCCGTGTGATCTGTGCTGTATCCTGGTTAAACTCAGCTTCTAATGATTTTCCTGGATTGCGGACTCCATTCCCTGTGCATTTGTTTATATGGGGTCTGAGTGCAGCAACTGGAGTCAGAGAGCTGTGTGCCCATGCTGTGGTACCTTGAGCGAGTGCAGGCGCGCAAGCAAACATGTGAAAGTTCCCAGAGATCCAGCCTGGTGAGTAGGTGAAGTAGCCTGGGAAGTAGGTGTGTAGCATGTGTATCTCAGAGGGTGAGGCACCTGGAGGAGGTGGCTACTGGAGGGGAGAGAAGGTCCCAGCCAACTTCTGGGAAGACCATGTGGCCTGGGGGTTGACTAAGACCCCTTGTGTGTGTACACACTGTGTCCGTATGTAGGTCTGAGCACCAGTAACTGGAGTGCGTCTGCAGCCTCAGGAGCTCATAGGCTCAGGTGCCAGCAGCTGGGAAGACAGATCCAGGAGCTGCTACTGGGAAGACTGTCTTAGCCCGGCTGTGGGGGGACTCACATTGTCCACACATTATTTTCCACTAACAGATCTCCATACCAGAGAGAAGAGCCAGACAGGAGAAACAGGCTGAGGCCACGGGTGCTGTCTGTATTCATGCGAGTACTGTGTCTATCAGTGTTAACCCATGTGGCCAAGTGTGAATAAAGTGTGATATATGCATGCTCTGATGTGTGTGCCTACACGGAATACAGCACTGTATTCCAGCATCTGTATGCAGAATACCCATATTCAACAGTGTATGCTGCTTCTTTCAGTGTTTTTTTTTCTGTTCCGTATTCTCCTCTTGCTGTGGGTTTGTTGGGGTCTTTTTTGTTTTGGGTTTTGGGTTTTTGCTCTTTGAAGTTTTTTGGGTAACCCACTCAATCTCATGACTAGATACACAAATGAATGGGACTGGCTGTATGATACTGTTATTAAATAATATTTTGGATTATTTTAAGGTAAATCTGAGGAGCTTCAACAAATGAAACAATTTTCACTCTGTAGGAGCCAAGTGACTTGTTTTGAACTATAGCAGAATTTAGAGTCTCAAAAGAGTAAGTAACAATAGGTACTACTTAATTTTCAATTAGTTCGATGATTGCTACTTTTTGGAAGCAAAACTAAGCCTCAAGATTAAATCTCTCACTTGTAGAAACAGGCCAAAGTAGAATAGCAAAACCTGCCAATTTCATCTGCTTCTGTCTTTCAGCCATCTAAAACTGAGTTAAACCTGATTAGGTGTAGTCTTCATCAGTTCATAACTCAAGTTCATTAAGAAATCATTTATTACATGTCCTTTCTACTACAGAACTAATTAGATTTAGTGTAACAGAACCACTTCAAAATACAAAAAAATCAAAAGAAGCTTCCATACTAACAAGAGATCTGACGCACTTATTAAATTGGTGTCCTTTTGCATTTGCCCAAATAATACAGACTGAGTAGGGCAAGAAACAGATGCTATCTGCAAGGGAAAGGAAAAGTTGAATAAATCTTGTACAATACACCATAAGGAGAGATCATTACCTGTAGTGACTACCAGGACAGAAGAATTCCAATCCTTCTTAACCTAATTCCCAGTGCAAGCAGAAGAGATGTGTGAGATCAAACTAAATAGATTGATATTAATAATATCAAAATGTATTTGTGTATTAGGTTTGTGTGGCAAGATTTAGGTAGCAGGGGGAGCTACAGGGATGGCTTCTGTAAGAAGCTGCTAGAAGCTTCCCGTTTGTTCAACAGAATTAATGCCAGTCAGCTCCAAGACTGACCTGCTGCTGGCCAAGGCCGAGCCCATCAAAGATGGGGGTAGCATCTCAGGGATAACATGAAGGGAGTGGAGAGGGAGAAAACACAAAGCAGCAGCCAGGAGAGAGGAATGAGTATAGGTGAGAGAAACAGCCCCGCTCAGAGAAGGAGGGGGAGGAGGTGCTCCAGGCACCAGAACAGAGATTCCCCTGCAGTACATGTTAAAACTTTACCACACACACAAAAAAAAAACCCCACTTTTTTAAAGAACCAAGCAAACAATCAGAAAAAGACAGCATGGACTGATTTCAAGGGACTGTTGCTTTTAAGCAAGAAACAGAAAAAACCAGTCTAAAGTGCTGCAGGAAAGCAGAGTCCAGAATGTTCTAAGGATGTTGGCCAAGATCTAGATACCCTGGGAAATAGAAGGATCAAAGAGATTCTTGGGTTTTGGTCAGACTGGTAATGGGTACTTGTCTATTAGAAAAGTGCTCAGTGGTTACATCAGAAAGTCTATGTATTTACTTTAACTGCTTCAAAGACAGAACAGTTCAACTACATATCAATCCCAACTATATCTGAGCATTCTGAAATAGCCTAGTTTCAACTTTCAAAAATAACAGTTTATTAAAAATGAAAATATCATTAAATATAATGATTTAAACTACTTGGAATAGTTGCCCCTAAGGAAAATATTTCACAGAGATATCAGTCATACAGCCTATATCACAGGATTTGCCAGGAGGACGAATATCAGAATTGTGCCTGGATGTAGTCAGACATGAAAGGCATCCTACCACTGCCAGGTTTTCTGCCAGAAAATAAGGTAATATATTTCTTAACATTATTTTAGTTTTTGTCATGATAGGCTCAAATAACTATTTTACTTGAGAAAAAGCACCTAAGATGGAAATAGCTGTCACAGTTGTTGAATGTTATCAGAAATAAGCTTCTGAAAAACAAAACAGCTCCAGAGGTCCCTTTCAAACTCTGCTATTCTGTGATTTGTCACACTTGTAGTCTTCCAGCTGTAAATATAATTGTTACTTCTGCTTAAAATAAAATCCCAATTTATTACTTAGTTTTGAATAGCACTGGCATCCTCTTGTCTTCTTTTAAAGTTACATATGTAAATCTATGCAGGAGCCTGAAATATGATTTGTGCTATACCAGGGATGAGTTAAATTTCCAAATTATGCATGTAGCTTCCAGATAAAAGTTATATTTTGAGTAATGGAGGAAGACAATGCTTAGACAGGGGCATGCCTTTGTGTGGAAATGACTTTCTACAAGCTGCATTCCAGGCATATTTTTAAAGCAAAGATCAAACTCATTGCAAAACAACTTACTATAGGAAAAGTGAGCAAGCAAACACATACTTAGAGCAAACTGCAACATGAAGCAAAAGTATCTTTATCAAAAGTAAATCCCTAGAGATGCCTCATTTCACAGTTATAACAGCTACTCAGTGTAAAAACAGTAATAGTATGACTCAACTTTTTACTATAGCCCTGACATTCAAACATAAATTTAAAAATTCACCGCCACTTCAGTGACACTTAACAGGAAAGGTCGTCTTTTGCTGCACTTTCATACGTTTCCTACCTTGGAACTGAGCATTAAACCCCTTTCGTCGATGGTTGCTGTCAGATGTAAAATGGAGTCGTAACCAGTTCTTACTGCTGATAACAGGAGAAGGTAGATTCATACCAGTCAACCTGGAAAAAGGAAAAGAAAACCTGGTATAAATCGTGGAAAATTCATTTACTACTTACAAGAAAAAAAAGAAAGAAAAAAAAAAAGCCAAAACATATTGCTCTAACCATTTACAATGTATTTGACAACAGTGATTCCCTGTCATCTTATCTTAATTTCTTACTGGTTAATTTAGTATTATCCTGGGAGAAATGTCTGTTTATTTCCCATTACAGCTATTTAATTTGCACTCAAAACTTCTATGTCCAACCTACTGTTTTGTGAATTAAGGAAGAAAAGCAGTCTTGTAAGTGTATGTGTTTGTGCATATGTAGATGTATCCATGCATGTAACAAAACATCCAGCAAAAAATAATTTCATAATTGAATAATTTGCCATTATTCAATTGTGGCAAAATTTCATCACCTGACTCCCTACTGTGTCAGTTACCTCACAGGAAAATATATCTCTGGTATTAAGAAAGGATAAAATAAGGGTTATGGGCACTAATTAATGCTAAGCTTGGGTGGTAAATTACTGGCACATAACTAACCTGCTAGAACTGTATTTTAAAAACTCCTTAGAACAGACACTCTAAATATTTCTAACTACAAACCAGCATTTACTGTTTAAAAGCTACATAGAATTTGATTTACCTGTAGAAACAACTGTGATATACTGAAAAGACAAAGCCATATGTGAAATATGAAAAATACATAATTTGCTAGTACCTCTCAGCTATTGACACAATATATGCTGCATCTGAAAGTTTTTACCATATATAGGCTTCAACCCATATCACTGAACTGGTAACTTATTTGTCCAAGTGCACATACTTTTCTCTTAGAAATACCGCTTTGGGGTTGGTTTTCTTTTTTAAATGAAATACACATGTAGTAACATTCTATCTGGTACATCCAGAGTCTGCAAAACTCCTGGCTGAAATATTTAATCATAGATGAATTCAATGGTACATTAATAAAAGAGTAAATTAACATCATTATAAAAGCACATTCAAAGCATGTCTTTCATTAGTTACATTTCTAATAAACAGCTACTTCCCAGACACACAATGCACAAATATTTTTAGTTCTATGTGAACTCTACAAGGTGCATCTAGATAGTCTCAAATCTTCGCATTATACTATGACAGATAATGATAATGTGATCTTGACAGTGAGAGAGTATTTTAAGTAACCTATTTTATCAGAGTTCTAATTTAGCTATATGATTTCTATGCTACTGCATACTAGACATTAATATATTCTTTACCAGCAATGTTGTTTGTGTTTTAGTTGAAGAAAGTGAGAAAGCGAAATGCAACTTAATGGCTAATTTAGTTTGTAAGGCTGGCTGAAACTCTTCTGCCCATGACTGACTAGTGCTCTCTCTATCTTTCCCATACACATTGAAAGCATTAGTCTAAAATACAGGGTCCCAATAGGACTTGTGAATTATTTGAGGTGTTCAGGAAACACTTAACAGGCAGAACTTAATCATGCCCTTATATTGCTCTGAAAGCAAAGGTTCAACCCAAGAAAGTTGTCTCTACTTCAAGTGGGCACACAGAATATTCATTCCTGATGCATATGAATAGAGTAATTTTAGATTAGATATGAATTATAAAATCAGATTAACACTTCCAACTCCTTTATATCACACAAATTATTCGGATGAGGTAAAAAACCACATTTCTTGATATCAAAGTCCTCTTTAGAATCTTTTATCCCTTGGTTTTATTCATGTTTTCTAAATGCATTCTAAAAATAATATTGAAAGTCTTTCTCATTTCTTTTTTAACTGAAGACATTTATTGTTCGGGGAGTAATATAGAATAAATCAAATTCTTCAGTTAAGTTTGAGTTCTGCCTCTGAAAAGGATAATGCTTTTCTGAAACTGATTTTAAGGCCTAGCATGTGATAGTCTTATTTGGACAGAAGAAGTGATACCTAATATAAATGATATTAATCAGTTTATGTATATATAATGTTATTTAGGTATTTTCTGAAATACTTGGTTTGATTTGCAGAAACGTTTTCATCTCCAGTACTGACGTCAGCCAAGCCCTTAGCTTCTAACATCAGGGAGTTAATATTGTTTGTCACTTGGACAAGTGACAAGATTGAATGATCTGTGCTAAACAGCATTTGAAGCCATGCACTGAATGGGGAGTAAAGGAAACATGAAACAGCTGTTCATCCAGTGATTATCTATAATTTAGTGACCTGTTAAAGAGCAATCCCATTAAAAAAACAAACAGACAAACAAAAATAACATAATTTTTCAAATAATGTCATATAAGGATGCATCTACCTCAGGGCTTAGAATGAAGACTGCATAGGGAACCTCAAATCTCACATTTCTGCTTCCTAGATGTTGCACTGTGCTCTGTGGAATGAGGCAAGCTTCCAGGGAATTTCTGATGCCTCTTACGGCATCATAAAGAACTAAAGGGCCAAGTTTTGAAAGCTTTATAGCTATATTAGTACCATACTACACCTCTGCTGAGAAACAATTCTTCTCACAAGAAATAATTAGAAATAATTAAGCCATCTCCACTATTCTCCTTCTATATCTGAAGGCCAACAGGCTGCAGCAGGATCAGAGACAGCAGTGGAAGCTCTCTTACTGTTGATTATTGGGAGGAATAGATAAACTTTTTTATATTTTACTACTTTAAGTGATGTTTTAATTTTGATTCTTATTCCATAATTTCCTCACACACACACTAATCCACTGTTTATACAAGTAATAAGGCATTCTGCTTTCATGCAGTCTTGAAGGAGTAATGTTTTCCTTATGTATCGTATATCAGATATAGAAGCAGAATGCCCTTTGAAGTCTCTGTTGCATTATGAAGAGACTGTGAAGGTTTTATTAAAATTACTGCTAACAGGTGTGCCACTAAAACACTTTTTCTCTAGTTAAAATTTTCCCGTAGTTATTGTTTGACTCAAATTCAAGTATAGCAAAGCTATATTTCATTAAGAGAACCATCTAGAGGAAGAACAATCGGGGGTTTCATTGTGGATTTCCTAAGAAAAGAAAATAATTAATGTTTTTGTCTGAACAAATAAACCGAATCTTGTTTCTTTCATAAGGTTCTTAACATTGTTTTGACTATAACCAAGAGCTAATATATTCTTATCACAAAAAACTACTCATACTTCATTTCCATGAAATAAAAATGCAAGAATGAAAAACGAATTGGAGAGGGTTCTGTCAACTCATTTACCCTTATCCTTCTAATTTAGCTATTTTCCCCATTTTATATTCAGCCAAAGATCTGTATGTGGTTGAATTAACATTATTTGTTCCAAAATACAATAAAATAATAAATCAAATTAATCAAGTCTAAAACAAGATTTGAAAATATAAGCTCTATAAACTCTAGTTCAGATTAAAATAATACAGAAGCCTTCCAAAAAAACCTTCTACGCATCGGTTTTGAATACTTCTACTATTTCTATATTCACCTAACCACAGAAATATTTCTATTTTTAAAGATTTATTTATATTTTTATTTTGGAAATAGCGTAAAACATTCACTGAGTTTCTGTAACAGGTCTCTGGGTTAGGAACTGAAGGGAGAAAACTGTACCCTAATTTTCAGCTTAGAACTAATTTCAATTTTGAAATCCCTTCAGCTAAAATGCTTATATAAGCAGCTGTGTACTTACATGTCAAAGCAAGAACTTCCAAGGATTATCACTTGCGACTTGACAAAATAGCAGGAAGCATTTTAAAAGGGGTGAAATATGATGGTTGCAGCAAATACATGAAGACAATCTGTGATCTTATATATATTCTCTCTAAATGTATTATATATATTCTATGTATAGCTTTACAGGTTGCATTAGAAGACACATGTAACATTAAAACATGCATACTGTGGCTACAGTTTCCCATGGAGATAAGTTCTATCAAGTGGCTGGTGCCTAAAAGAAGGCAGAAGAAATATATGTAACAGTTTCACAGGAAAGAATTTATATCATCTCTTCTTCATGGGAATTCAAAATAAAATACTATTTATAACCGCTAACAATCTCCAAGGAAAGGGTTCAGAAGTGAGAGGAGGGAGGGAGAATGAAAGGGTGAGATGTTTCTCATTTTCTCATTTAATTAGATCTCTCCCTTCTTCACCTGTTTCCATAACCATGTGTAAACGATTGTTTATTCTGGATGTTGTGAATAAATACTTTCATTTGCATTTTACTTTAATATTGTTTGCGATAAGAATTAACTCATACAAGCGAACAAGGTTGAGGGTGAGCTCTTTTTCACCCTAACACTATAAAGACACAGGATCAGCTTAGTAAGTCTTAACTTGCTCCTAGATACTCCCCACAGAATTGTTCAGGATAACAGGGTATGTCCCTGGGAAGCTGAATGAGACTGATACCTGCTTCCAAGTGAGTCACAAAACCTGATGACTAACAGTAATCCAGAAGGCTCTTGTTGTACAGCAAAAATCTGATAAACACCTTAAGTCTTGAGGGACAACACACTGAGCTTGCCACAGAATTTTATATCAAAATATTTTTGTCAGTCTGGGCCTAAGGAAATAGCTCAAATGAAATCCAAAAGTGGTCAATATAAAATGGACAGAAGAAAGGAAAACACATACAGATGAGTAAGGGAATAAGCCCAAGAGTAAATTCTTCAAGAGACTGTCAATTTCAATGATTCAGATCTTTTTAATTGCGTATTCAAAGAATGCTCCATTTTTATTTGCTCCATTTCCCTATATATTGAGAGTAGAAGATTTAAACATTAATAGAAGAGAGCTGTGAAAGTTCTTCTTCAAAATGCAATAACCAAACATGAAAGTCTATGTTCCATAATTGTGTTATATAGAGTTATAACTGTGACATTATTATATTCATTAAGTTTATTACTAAGTTCAGTGTACTATAAACAAACATTGGTCAGTGAACACTTGAAATATATGTTTTCTATGCAATATGAGTGCTTATGAATTTTGAAAATTGGTAAAGTTATTATAGAATATTTTCAAAGCCTGGTAAAATGTTACTCTCTTCACTCCCTTCTCATGGCACTTAACTGTTATAATGAAACATGCTGATGGCTGATCTATTTAAAACTAAATTATTATCATTTTATATAAAATTATTTCATGTTCTATGTTTCTTCCATTAAATAAAGTTTTAAGTCAGATAGTTTAAAATGGAAATTTAAGCAGAAATTTGATGTATTTTTCCAAAAATAATTCAAATTATAGCCTCTCAAAATACAGCTTAAATTTCTCATGTTATCTGAGTGCAAGTTTAAATGTACACTCAGAGGCACTCCGGCCTTGTGAAACAGGGAAAAATTGATGGGCTACATCTTAGCTGCTGGCAGTGCAGTGCTCTCCATCTGGGCTAGGCTCCCTCTGTAGTCAATGGAGAGGAACAATTATTTGGTGAGTGTGTATCATCTGAGGTATTTTAGATTTCCACAATAGTTTGAGATAAATCTCAACTTAGAAATGAGATAGGGAGGGTAATCAGATCAGTAAATATCAACACCTGAGTGCCATCCAAGTCATATAAATGCTATTATAATTCAACACACGGCACATGATATAACTCAAGAGCATTATTCTCTAAAGATGACCTTCTTCACACTTTCTAATTATTCTAACTTTGTGCACAAAAAACCCTCCAGACTTGTGTATTTGGCTGTACCTCACATTGGATGTTACACTTGCAGATACTTTGTGTTTGGTTGGAGGTTAAAACCAAAGGCAAGGTTTTTTTTATTCCTGGTGTTTGGAAAACAGCTTTATTAAGAACATCTCTGTGTATTGTTTCAACAGTCTTATCAAATATTTTTCTTGATTACTGTTCTGATATTTGACAAACATCACAGGGACAACATTCCATGGCACTCTGGATAGGATATTCTTTATCTGGAAGATTATTACTGCTCTCAAGCTGATGAACAAAAGAACGATAATTCCTTATACATCCAGGGGTTTTCTGATATATGGCTTTCATTGCCCAGCAAAAGTGGAACAATAAGTTCTATGACACAGCAATCAATTAGATTTTATTATTCAATACAGTGATATTTAACCCAAGCCCTGAATGCTGCAAGCCACTCTTCCATAGCTTTCAAGGAGTTTTTCTATCCAAAGCCATGGAAAGATAAGTGTAGGGTCCTAAAGTTAATACAGCAGCTGTCATGAAGGGAAATGAAAATTTAAAACAAGCTCCAAAATTAATAAATATTAAATTGAATTCAGAGGGTGGGTTTTTTGTTTGTTTGTTTGTTTTGTTTTGTTTTGTTTTGTTTTGTTTTGTTTTTTGCTGCCAACATGTAGTAATTGCGACGGAGATAAAATTCTGCTTAAAAAAATCCTTCCCTAGTTGGGTATTAGCTGCAATGATAATATACACTACGTATCTTACAGTACACGTAGTATTATGTTTAGGAGCACTGCAGCAATGGTGTTTTTACTGCCATTATCCAGATGGGCATTTTGGGTCAACATTTTGAAAACCATAGATTTTTTTTACTGTGTTCATATTAATCACTTAACAAAAATCTCTGGTGTCCATACAGGGGAAATTTTAATTTCTTCAATAAAATTTAGAAACCGCTTATCTAAAAAGTAGGTGTAATTTTTTTTCTTTAACTTTCAGTTATTATGAGTTCTTAGTATATGATTAAGATCTAACAAGACACATTCCAAAAACCAGCTGTATAAATCAATATTCACTAACCATCAATCTTATCATAAAATAGTATTTGCCAGTGCAATTCTCGCTCTTCATGCACATGCTAATCTCCCAGAGTTGTTTATTTTTAGTCACGATAGCTAAGGAAAATACAAACATGCAGATTCACTTTTTTTGTATATTCAGACAAAACTGCTCTGAAAAACTCATTTAAATGATGTAAAATTGAAGACTGAGTCTATTGCAGATGGAATTTTTTAGTACATCAGGTACTTGTTACTTTACTGAAAAAGTCTATTCTCTAAAACTCTAATACTTTTTTAATTTGTAGATGCTAGTTCAAGGTTTTCAAAATAAGCTAAAATGCTTCAACAAATAGAATGACTAAAACTGTTTTCCCATTCAGTACAACTAATTTAGTTTCATTACTTTAGTAACTTTCTCCGTTATGTATTTTGTATTGGATAAGCTGTTCCTTTTTCTTGAATGAAAGATTTCAGGTGTCCCATTTGGGTTTTTTCTTAAATTAAATAAAAACCAAATCAAACCAAATCAACTAAACAAAAAACTCATGAAAGAGAAATTTTTGGTTACATTTTCGTAAGTCACACTGTCTCTTCTGACCAAGAAAAAAAGAAAAAAACAAAACAGGGTTTTCTGTATTTAAAAAGCTCAGTCCATGTAGGAGGGATATTTAGCAACAAGTCTCCAAGGATAAATGTAAGATTATTTTTAAGAGCTCTTCTACACTGTGCTTTTTCTCTGTTCTTTCTGCAGCAAGTATGGGGAATGAGTTTAGGATCGATCTATCTGACATGCTCAGTAATAAAAAATAAGAAAAGTCTCATGATTGTTTCTCTGTCTTCTTTTATGATCCTCTCTTATGGACCTCTCAGACCATAAATCAATGAAGTCCTGTTATCTTTACAATAGAGTTTAAAAATATCTGGGAAAGAACATAACTCATTGGTTCCCAACTGCAGACCAGGGTGGCAGGAGGTGCTAACAGGCAGCACTTACTTAACTTACTGGGATAAGGGAAAAAAAAACCCAAACGTATATTTCCTCTTGAAAACTTCATCAGACTACATTTCTGTTTCATATTAGTACTTCACAACACATACGTATATTTTTAAAAACCTGGTTTAACATTATGGGTTTACTAAGTTTCCATGAAAAAAAAAAAAACAATACTCATCTAATCAAAATAGAGGATAAAATGATCAGGATAAGGAAATTTCATAAATATTATTCACTCTTTATGTGACATGAACGGTGGCT
The DNA here is from genome assembly GCF_963264785.1 of Psittacula echo. Taxonomy (NCBI): domain Eukaryota; kingdom Metazoa; phylum Chordata; class Aves; order Psittaciformes; family Psittacidae; genus Psittacula; species Psittacula echo. The sequence continues at coordinate 85,346,847 of NC_137738.1, read as the reverse complement.
TGTCTTCAAGGCACCTCTCATCATCTAAGGAAGACCTAAGACAAAAAACTGTTGCTGATATTTGGATTAGCCTTTGAAGCTTTTCCTGCCAATTCTAAAACATATATTGATATCAAGCTATGGCAAATGTTTACATCTTTAGTATATCTTGCCAAGCAAGTTGACTTCCCTACGTTTTTAACATGTTTTCCTTACATTGACCATATTTACTTCATACTTACAGTTATATCATTATGGAAAAGCCTCTTTTTGCTTAGGCTATTTTTAGGGGGGAAAAGGGTAACTTTATTTCCACCTGAACCATAAAATTTTCTCCCAGTAATTAAGGTAATAGGGAGCAACATGATTTTCTAGTAATATATTCCTAGCTGTTTGTTCGGGTTTTATCCCCTGTTTGTCTGTACACAGCAATTTAAGATACTATTTATCTGCAAACAGAAAAACTTGGTGTTCTCCCACAAATAACGTCTGGTGTATACCAGAAAATAATGTTAAACAAGAAGTACCATACAACCACTATACTAACAGCAACTGACATTTAGGTAGCAAGGCTTCACAAAACTTTTCTCCCTTCTCTGAAATTTTAATGCAAACAAAAACAGTTTCTAGGCTGTACGAGCAGTAGAATGTGACAAAGCATACATATAACGGTTTGACCTAAAATGTTTAATGCATCTTAAAAAAAAACCACTCACCAAAATCCTCACAAAAACTTCCCCAAACTAATTTAAAACTTTTCCATGCTATTTTATGAAGCTACAGTATTTTACTTTAAAACATCGTTACCATGTAAAGAAAGCAAGAACATGTTTTGCAGGGGCTTTGGATTTACTATTTGGTAGCTTGTTAAGGAAAAGTGGTATCTGTTGCTTCAGTGGGGAAAAATCTTTCCCAAATATCACGGAAGACAAAATAAGCAATAGGGCAAGTATTTGCTCAAATAATACATATTTATACCAGAACCAAAAAGCTTCCCCAAGACAAACTTCATTGTACACAGCCTGTTAATACAAGGTCTTATAGAATACCAGGCAACAGATGCATCCTGGGTTTGTAGTATGCCCCTTATAAATTTGTTTGCTGTATTTGCAAATGAACAATTTGAACTATTGAGTGAATAATGGGGTGGGGAGAGAGAAAATTTCTTCCACCAAATAGCTCTCAGAGTGCAACTACATAACAGCTGTTTATAATAATTTATATTCTGGAAAGCACGTGAACATCTATTTATTTTGAAATTTGGGCACAGAATAAACTTGATTTCCTTACTGCTAAATGACACAGCTATCATGAACTAGATTCTTGTCTCTGTAAAACTACACATCAACACCACTTCCACTAGGCTGTTGTTTCTGTGTTCTTTATCATTAATATTTTTTTTTAATTTAATTTAACTAAATGTATTCCTGTTCACTTAGTTAACCAGTCTTGATCCATGCTAAGTGAGCATGGAGTTCAATAAGCAATACTGCCCAAATCAAGCCTGTTCCCAAGCTCTTTCAGTGGATATTTTAGGGCTTCCAGTGAAAGTAGAAAAATTTTGCTTATCTCTTTCTAGCAGCCAGATGTCTTCTGGCAAGAAATAAAGTATTAGCAACAATGAACACCATAACACAGGTATTTTTAATGTAGCCAAGAGGCAAAACCTTTAAAGGGAGCACACTGAACAGCTTAGCTAGATAGCAAGCCTGCTATTTTTAATTGCTGACATGATGAGTAATTTACTGTTCTATCAGTCTCTCATATATTTTGAAGGTTTCCATACATCTTTATCAGATTTACTGCCTACATTTGACATACTACAGTCAACTTACTTTATTTATACAACACGTAAACCCAACTAATTCTAAGAAAAAATGCAGAATTCTAAAAATTATATTTATCCTGTAGAAGAGTCTGATGTAGGATTAAAAACAGATTTCATAGTATATGGTTGGTGTTTAATACACTCTGTGCAAGAGGTTTTTTTCTTTCTTCATTGGAGGCACATAGGACTGTTACTTCTTGACTCAAGATAAATTATTTCAGATGTAATTTTTGAACAATCAAGATACAGAATATCTTTTGTGTAGAGATATCCTTCACTCTGAACCACACTACATTTACTGCATTCTCAAGAAGTTTAAGTTTATGTGTTATTGGTTCACTTCCAATCCAAGGTTTGACTATAAAAGCATTGCTATCTTTTCCACAAAAAGAACAGTTTTTTTCAAAGGAGTCCTGGGTTTCCTAACTCCTAACTGTCAACACATTTTGATTAAGTAACATCTACAGACCTTTTTAAAAGTCCCAGCAGTGTGCAAAAGTACATTACTACGTTACTGTCACTTTTTCCCTTACTACTGAAATCTTCTATTTTTCTATTGCCCCTCATTGTCCATTCTTCACCAAACACCTCATTTTCATCAGTGTAGTTTCATATATTTTCTTACTCCTTCACAGCAGGAACAAACTGTCAATTATGTATCCTTCTCTACTCCCTGCCAACCTGAACATTTCATTGCAATTCCTAGCAATTAAACCAGGTTCACACTCTAGTTTAACCAACAATAGGAGCCTCAAATTATTGTCAGCTATGCAAACAGAGCGCTAAGTTTACAGAAAGCTTCAGTATGCAGGTCAGTAAAGGAGACAAGGGAATAGTGGGACACTCCATTAAAGCTAATGAGCTTGTTAAAGTAATTACTTTACATATTGGGTATAATACTATCATGAACTTTTCTGATTTACTTTTAATTTATTCCTTCCCTGGGAAATTTTTCCTTCACCTGCAAAAGCTCCACCACCCACCAGCACAGAGAGAAGAAAGAACTCTGAATTGTTTTCACAGACAAAATGTGGTATTTTTTCATTTTCTTTTAAAGACTGAAGTCACTTTTGACACATACCACTGCCATGCAGTGAACTAGGCTGTGGTTCAGCTCAGGATGAGAGAAACCTGCCTGTCCCATGAAACAGATTTCACCACAAAAAACAACATTCCAATTTCTGTGTTTTTGCTTACTACTGCAGCAGAAATTATGATCAAATTGCATGTGGTATATTTTGTGGCATATAGTATCTATTACAGATAAAGAACAATATCTAGTAACTAAAGGAGAGTTGTAACATGTCTAAGATTGCTTTTAGGAATCGTATAAGAAAGTTAGACAGGTAAGAAAAAACAACCAAACAACAACAACAACGACAAAGAATCCCACAAACACATTCAGGTCACTTATAAAGAAAAAGTGGGAAAGGGAAAAAAAACCTTATGCAGTTTTTGCAATTTTTTCTGCTCTGCATGAAGGAGTGCAATTTGATGTGGCCAAGGACATACCAAAAACCTACAAAGACAGAACACTACAGTAGCACATGCAATGACAAAAGCTAGAGAAGTGATCAAAGAACACAACAATTAAAAACTCAAAACCCTCTGAGTATGTGAACATTGACAGCCAGGAGCTGACAAAAACCAGCTTAAAACAAGATGTACATAAAATATTTAAGAACACAAACCAGTTACAACTTGGAGATGGCAGCACTAATTATAACTTCTGAAACAACGAAAGATTATTGTTCATTAAGAGCCGTGTGCTTTAAGATAGGCTTTAACACCTGTGAATGGCAATTACATAGATATATACCAACAGACAGCTACGACAATGAAATTGAATATCAATTTAAAACTATAGAAAGCTGTAGACTACAAGGCTAAACGACTTGAGGACTGTGCTGAACATACATATAAAAACACAGCCATTTTCTATTAAAAAAATATATTTTGATAAATACAGAACCATAAAAAGCCTCCAGAACAGTGGAAAATTAGCAAAGATTGATGACTCATGAATTAAGAACAACTGATAGGTTATACTTATTTCATATTTGGGAGCACCCTTTGCAATACTATCGTAAGTTAGAGGAACAAAGAACTAGAATCTGACTCTGAAGATTACTTACTGAAAATATTTTTGCTATAAGAATAGTTATCTTGAAGGAAATCTGAATGTAAACATTGATTCACCACAGATTTTCATGAAAGAAATTGCTAGATCTTATTAGGATTCAGTGTGGCATATTTCACAAAACGTCACAGAAACCTGATATGCCAAAATAAAAGCAGCTAGCTTTCAATCATTCAATGTAAGCATCACTGTCAAACACGGATACATTTTCTTGGCTCTTTCTGCTTTTTCTGTATCATGGGTATTCCTTTAGACAGACAGATCACCAAACCTTCTAACATGAAATAAAAACAACAACAAAAGATTTTGCAGCTTGAAAAAATATATAGTTTATGAAAAAAAAAAAAAAAAACAACCCCTCACAATTCTAATAAGGCCTTGTGAAATTCTCAGTAGGCAAAACAATGCAAGGAGAAATAGCTTTGTATGTCTTGACAGTAAGCAAGACTAAAGGGAACTACCGCAAATGCACAAGACATCAGCTGTTGCATTTAACTTGCCTAAACAAGATTTGGTTATCAAGAATAAAATACAATTTAAAACAACAAGCTATGGCTTCAATAATATAATTATACTCAACACATGTAGGTAAGAGCAGGAAATCTAATGAAAGGACAGTTTGACAGCAAAAGCTTCACGAAAATACTGGGTTGGAAGGAATGAATCTGTAAATAGATTTATTCAGAGAAGTCTACAGCCTTTATTTATTTATCTTATTTATTTTTTTAAAAAAGGTGGAAGTATCTTAAGTATCTAGAGCATGAGATAGCAATGACTCCAAATCATCTATTCACTCTATCTGCCAGTACACTGCAAGAACTCAGGGAAGCTGAGAGGAAGCAAGACTACTTGCTCCAGGCCCAAACTGTGCAGGGGCCTCAAGCATCCCCTGCAGCTCATGGAGGAGAGGAGGAGGCTGTCAATCCAGGAAGCTGGGAAATAGTAACAACGCTTGTGAAGTGCGCTGATGCCAACCTTATGAAGTTTAACCATGCCAAGTGCAAGGTCCTACACCTGGGTCGGAGCAATCCCAGGCACAGCTACAGGTTGGGCAAAGAAGAGATTCAGAACAGCCCTGTAGAGAAGGACTTGTGCGTGTTGATCGATGAGAAAATGAACATGAGCCAGCAGTGTGCGCTTGCAGCCCAGAAAGCCAACCATATCCTGGGCTGCATCAAGAGGAGCGTGACCAGCAGGTCGAAGGAGGTGATCCTGCCCCTCTACTCTGCTCTTGTGAGACCTCACTTGGAGTATTGTGTGCAGTTCTGGTGTCCTCAACATAAAAAGGACATGGAACTGTTGGAACAAGTCCAGAGGAGGGCCACGGGGATGATCAGGGGAGTGGAGCACCTCCCATATGAAGACAGGCTGAGAAAGTTGGGGCTGTTCAGCCTGGAGAAGAGAAGGCTGCGTGGAGGAAGACCTCATAGCAGCCTTCCAGTATCTGAAGGGGGACTACAAGGATGCTGGGGATGGACTATTCATCAGGGACTGTAGTGATAGTAAAAGGGGTAACGGGTACAAACTTAAACAGGGGAAGTTTAGATTGGATATAAGGAAGAAATTCTTTACTGAGAGGGTGGTGAGGCACTGGAATGGGTTGCCCAGGGAGGTTGTGAATGCTCCATCCTTGGCGGTGTTCACAGCCAGGTTGGATGAGGCCTTGGGTGACATGGTTTAGTGTGGGGTGTCCCTGCCCATGGCAGGGGGGTTGGAACTAGATGATCTTAAGGTCCTTTCCAACCCTAACTATTCTATGATTCTATGATTCTATGATTGTATAAGAACAAGAAGCCAACTGACAGGAAATACATTGTCAAACACTGCTTGTGCCTGTTCTGGGTGCATCACAGTGATTCAACAAGTGTTCAGTGACTTAATTGTCTTAAGTGACATCTAAAGGTAGAAGGATTTATTCTTTCCCTCAGTTGAATTTCAGAACACCAAAATGAAGTGCTGAAATGCTACGGAAGTACTTGATCCTCTTTTTTTGTACTCAACTTTCTTCACAGTGAAGTTTCAAGTTTCTGTAAAAGGTAATGACAGTAGCTTAACTTCAGTAAAGATAATACACAATACCCTACCACTCCACCTAAACTACCTGATTTTCCTTTTTTTTTCTTTTTTTTGTTTTCCAATCTTGCCAGCATTTTCTGAATAAATTACCTATAGATCAACTAAAGGTAATGCAAGTTAGAATTTTGTTTAATTCACTGTAAAGCTAAAACTCACAAGTACTGCTAAAACTCAAATTTTGCACTGCTTAAGTTATTACAGATATTTCTTCCAAGAAACAACTAGATTTCTAATTTAAGTAAGATCAAGCAGTTCAGACTTTATTCTACAGTAGGATATAATTTCAGTGGTTCATTAGATTAAAACCTGTGAAAGATTACAATGCTACAAGAGACCTTATGGAGTTTAATTAGCTTCTTTAAGCACATTTTAAAAAAACTGCTGACACACCAGTAAAGTGTGGATTTGTTATCTTTTGTGACTCATTCCAAAGCTGTTAACAAGCTACTAGTCTCTGAAGTAAATTTCTATAGTAATATTAAATTGTGGTGGTAATGAACACTCACAAAATGCCATTATCAAGTTCACAAATCCTAAAATGCCTTTAATAATTCACTGAGATTGAACTTATGCTAGACCATTTCCCAGGTGCTAAGGATAATGATAAAGCACCTTAACTCTTACCAACCAACCCTTCAGACGACAAGTGGAAGAATGCAGAATGGTGATGTATGTGCATGGTGCTTTTCACATAAAAGAGATTTAATTCTGTTTGGTGATATACTTATGGACAGATCAATCTAAAAGAAAGTAGTTCAATCAATGGGTCTTTGTGTTTTGCCACAGAACAATTTCCTCCATAATGGAGTTTGAATTAGATAATTGCAGACTGTGCAAAAGGGTCTAGTAACTCTTAAAAACTCAGTGAAGATTATAAAATTGCCAGCACTACAAATAATCTGGAACATCGCAACAGCAGCTCCAACACCTGAAGAAAAGAGGACTGAGGGTTTTTTTTTTCATTCTTTCCATATTTACGACTATTTTAAAAAAAGCAGTGCTCACTAATCAGTTGTTCAATGCATGGCCTCACAAAACCAGCTGTTGTCTCAGACCTTTTATAATTATTTTCAGTACTGAATATTTTCATCAAGAATTGAATATTATGTATATAAAGTATACATATATATACAAATGCATTCAGTATTGTACATTTTCAGTAAGAACTGAGATATTATGTATAACAAAAAATTGAGATATTATGTATAACTATGCAACTATAAATACAGTGTGTATATATATATATAAAAAAACCCTATAATATAATATAGCTATGTGTAACTAAAGCTTCCATGCCTTTAAAACTGTCAAAGGTAATCTTGGTTGTGTTTCTTTTATTCAAAGTTAGTGGAACACTAACTGTGGAACATGGTCCTTGTGATAAATCTTATTTAGGATTTAACTATATAACCTGCTAAAATGAAATTCGAGGCTCCATCAGAAATCTCAGTTGTCCTGCATACCACTTTTTTTTCAAACATGTTGTGACATAATACCTTATGCTTCATTATGTCATGTAAGTTTTGTGTCTATAAAATCATTCAAAGGTCCTAAATCTTGATGTACCAAGAGCCGAAACCCTACTATTTTTTTACATTTCCAGAAATAACAATCTTGTATTCATAACCTTAATTGTTTACCCTTACCCTGACGGTAAGCTCAAAGCTATATTCAGGTTCCTAAACTGAGTATGAAGAAACATTTTAGCTATCTGAGATTCAAAATTTGAGCTTTTTTCATTTGTGTATTAAAAATTTTGAATTGTAAGTAAATGAATATAATACATAAATATGTAAATGTATACATAATTTTCTGTTTATTTCTTTCTCATCTGTCTCCTGTTTATTGAAAAAGCAAATACACAAAAGTAATTTTTGAAAGGCAGACATATATGGTTAATACATATGTCAAAAAAATCCAAATAATATAGTGGTGCTTTCAAAGCAATTTAACTAAATGATGAGGTTAGTTTAGTGAAAATCTATGTAGCCCATGTATAGAAAGGAATAGAACAATGTAATGATTTGGTATTCATTTTATCAGGTTATAATGAAAATTATTCTGCATATGCAAGAGCAAATTTTAATGTACAGCACTGTATTTACGGAACCTGAAATTACAATGTGTTAACAAAATGGCTAAATTATTATGGCAACAGAAATTATGCTTAAATTTGTTTTTCCATTTGTATTAGAAATGCAGCATTACAGTATGCTATATTTCTTGTAGAAATGATGCTACAAATAATGCATTTTACTATAATTGCAAACATATTTCCCTTACCATTACTTTGTATTAAACATCTAACCCAGGAGAAATACCTTGTTACCCATACATGAAAAATTCTGGGGAGTAACTCCTTTTACAGCAAGATTATCCCATTGGAAGGAAACACACACCAGCATTAATAAAAATAAAGGAAAAAAATGCAGTCACACTTTCAATGTTGCAACTCAGATTTAGAATGTCTGAGAAGCCACACACTTCCATGTCCTGTCAATTTTGCCTCTGCACCTGGATTCTTCTCATGAGTAACAAACAACTAAGTAAAAAAATAAATGCTATTCCTGTTTCACTGATGTTACCAGTTGAACACACTCACATATGGTATAATTTTACAAGGTAACTCTCACTATACTGTTACATCCATTTTTGTAACAACTATTAAAATGTGCAAAGTATGAGGTTTAGTCAAATATTCAGCACTTTCCCTAGTGCTTAATCAACTATGTTAACCTCTGAGAAGCATTATTCAATGAAAAGGAACAAAATGTTATTCAGTGAAAAGGATCCAATAAAGATAAAGAAACAAATGTCTATATGATACCATTGCTAGGTTTGGAAAAAGCCAAACAGAAGCAGTTAGAAGATAGCGTGCTGATCTTTAGGGCTGAAGAAAAAGAAATGAAAACCACTACTAAGCTTTAAATGGATAGTTTCTGAAAACTGGGACTGCATAAGCATTAGATTTATCATAGACAATTTTATATGTGGATATGGTTTTCTCATTCTTAATTAGAAAAGGAAGCAGAACTGTGATTCAAAACTGAAGCACTAAAGTAAAGCAAATAGGGACACTCAATGAAAAAGATATGAGATACATGAGCAAAATGAAAATTCCAATTCAAGTGAGTAGTTTTAGACGAGAAAATGTCTATAATTGATGAACATATGTCCTGGGTTCAGCAGCAGCAGTCATTTTTTCTTCTTCTTAGTAGCTGCTGCAGCACTGTGTTTTTGACTTTCAGCCTGGGAACAGAGCTGATAACACTGATGTTTAGACTGACCAAGGACTTTGTGAGTCTCATGCTCTGCCAGGGAGGAGGAGAAGCCGGGAGGAAGCAGAGACAGGACACCTGACCCAAACTAGCCAAAGAGGTATTCCATACCACAGCACGTCATGCCCAGGATGTAGAATTGAGAGGGCCCAGAAGGGCTGGATCACTGCAGGGTGCGGGTGAGGTACTGGTCGGTGAGCGGTTGTATTCTTTTCCTTGTTATTTCCTTTATCATTATTATTATTGGTGGTAGCAGTAGTCATTTGTGTTATACCTTAGTTATTAAACTGTTCTTATCTCAACCCATGGGAGTTGCATTCTTTCGATTCTCCTCCCTGTCCCTCCAGGAGCGGAGGGAAGAAAGGTGGGGGGGGAAGTAGACTGCGTGGTTCTGATTTACAGCCTGGGCTTAAACCACGACAACATACCAAAATTTTAAGAGTCCTCAGAGTAATAGATAGGACTAGCTACGTCAGCAAAAAATTGAAATAATAAGAAAGACTATTCAATTAGTTAAAAAGAGACAGCTTTCCAAAGATGAGCTGTGAGTTCATGTGACAATGTGACAAAGACAATATTAAAATTTTAAAAAGTTTTTTTTTAATATATTCCAGGTCTACATTTGTAGATTTTTTTACATAAAAATATGTTTATAAGACGCATTTTGAAATTGTTAAATTTATTTTATATATAAGTGTAATTCACATATTTTCCAGGTAGATCTCCAGGTCTTCTTACTGAAGTGAATGTTTTTAGAAGTAAGTACTTAACGTGTCTCTGAGTAGTAGTCTGAGGTCTACCAGAAGAACTGATTCACACTGCCAAATAAAGGGAACCATGAGTCTCATTTCCCCATGGTAAAAAACAAAATGAATCACCTGTATCTTGGAAGAGTAGCCAAACTGAGATGATAACGATCAAAAACGAAAAGGACAGAATGTGCTAAAGCATTCACACTAAGCAGAGGGAGTAAGTTTGTGATGGGAAACACAGAGCTTGCTTTCGGCTGTGCTAAGCAGAGCAGCCAACTCACTGGGGGAGGCTATTTTAAAGGGTTCCTCCCCCATAGTGTTTCCCACTTAACTAGTTGCCAGTAGCTCCTAACTCAGCATGTGTCTCTTGATTGTTCCCATTTGGAATAACCTTTCATCTCAGAAAAGACAATCCTTCCTGAAAAGTTCCCCTCAGTTCAAGAAGGACAGGGACCTGCTGGAGAGAGTCCAACACAGGGCGACAAAGATGATTAAGGGAGTGGAGCATCTCCCTTATGAGGAAAGGCTGAGGGAGCTGGGTCTCTTTAGTTTGGAGAAGAGGAGACTGAGGGGTGACCTCATTACTGTTTATAAATATACAAAGGGTGAGTGTCATGAGGATGGAGCCAGGCTCTTCTCGGTGACAACCAATGGTAAGACAAGGGGTAGTGGGTTCAAACTGGAACACGAGGTTCCACTTAAATTTGAGAAGAAACTTCTTCTCAGTGAGGGTGACGGAACACTGGAACAGGCTGCCCAGGGGGGTTGTGGAGTCTCCTTCTCTGGAGATATTCAAAAGCCGCCTGGACACATTCCTGTGTAACCTCATCTAGGTGTTCCTGCTCTGGCAGGGGGATTGGACTAGATGATCTTTTGAGGTCCCTTCCAATTCCTAATATTCTGTGATTCTGTGAAAAGGATGCAACGTAATGTATGTTTCCTGTGTAGTAGCAGCAGACAGTTTGTTAAATTAAATTTGTGGGGTCAAATAGAGATGATCTATAGCAATCTACTGGCCAGCTAACTGCAGAATTTGTACTAAAAACTTTTTTTAGCTAGTGATCATGCTACTGATGAAGTGAACTGAGATGGATTCTAGATTGCAACTTCAGTGTGCTGAGCAGGCATTAAAAAAAAAATTAAAAAAAAAATTAAAAGGCTCCTGTTTGATAGAGACATTGTCGGCACAAGCATAAATACTTCTTTATAAACTCATTTTCAAATGTGAAGAACCAGCAACAAATCCAATAGGAATATTTAGTGGGAAATACTGCAAATGTATTTTGAGTTATACAAACAAGTAGCAATGACATTAAAGGAAAAAAATTCAGGACAGCAAAACATTGAGAACGTGATTAAAACACAGGAATGCCTAAAGCCCCTATCACTAGACCATAGCAGGGGTTTTTCCATTGTGTCTGTAGACCACTTAACTTGATACCTTCTCTTTCCTGCAAATAGGGAAGAAGTGGGGTCCTATTGTCCAGCCAGTGCACAGAAATTGTGGACTGGTCCATTTGGTATTAAATGCTAATTTTTTTAAGGAGTTTAAGTTGCTTAAACCCAACAAGTATTCTGACAACTACCATCCACCTAATGCAAGAAACAGATGGAACACAAAATGTGACATAAAGTTCTCTGGAAATAATTAGCTACCTGGTGGCAAGAAAAAATTTACTTCATCAAATTAAAATATTTAATTAATACTGTAGCTTAAAAAAACAACCAAACCCAACTATTTTAGAACTCTGTACCTTTAGCATCTGGCTAATACCTTTTCCATTATCCTTTCATTATGTGAGAAAGCTTCTGTGTAAATCGCTGTTCCATGTGACAAATCAAATGACACCATTTCATCGCATATCTAACAGTCTTTAAGTAGTTTTTAAGTAAGAGATGATGCACCGGGTGCAGGTTCGCAGGCACTGACAACGGAGGCTGCAGGGGCCACCATGAGGAGAGGCTGGAGCTGCCCCGTGCTGGACACAGCCGGTTCCAGCCAGACCCAACCCACCCACAGCCGGCCTCGGCTGAGGCAACCCCTCAGCCCAGATGAGGGTGGTGCCTCGGGGGAAGTGTACTTAGTAAAGGGCAAAACACGGCTCAGGAAAGTAAGAGGAGTAGGGTAAAAAAGGTTGAGAAACGATCCTGAGAACACAAAAGTAAGTAGGAGAGGGAGGAGCTGCTTCAGGCAGTGGGGCACAGATTCTTCATACAGGAGCAGATTTATCCTGAACAACTGCAGCTCACGGAAAGGAACCATTATGGAGCTGGGGCAAAATGTGAAGTGAAAGGAGCGTCATAGAGAAGTTGATAAAAACTGACCACAACCTCCATTCCACATCTCCCTGCACCACTCAAGGCTGGGCGGAATACAGCAAAGGAGTCAGGAATGAAGGAGCAAAGTTGAACCTGGAAAGAAGTTTTTGTCTTTGGTTTTTGCTATCCTGATCTCATCAGCAATAAATTAAATCAATATTCCAAGTTGGGTCTGTTTTGCCTGTAATAGTAACCAGTAAGTGATCTCTCTATCTCGACCCAATCTTATTTTTCCCCCTTGTCCTGTTGGGGGGGGGGGGTAAGTGGATGGTGAAAGAGCAGCTCTCGCATCCAGCTAAGTTCAAGCCACCACAGAGGTGCACGACTATTCAGTTGTGGCCAAGATAATGACAGCAAGACAAAATAAAAATAGCCTCAGTGCTGATCCCTATCTATCTTCTAATACAGTTCTACCAGCCACATACATCTACCTAGATGGCCATTTGCTTTTGAATTTAGCTGTGTTTCATACTCACAAACATGGGGCAGAAGGAGGGGAAAGAAAGAAAAAGAAAACTATAAGTGTGTTTCCTATAGGATTATAGTAAATCCAGCAATTTGTGATCTGCTTAAATTGCACAGCAGGAACAGTAGTACTCAGATGAGCAGATACCCCATGTGACACGCAGAGCTGCACAAAACATACAACTCTTTATAACTTAAAATGTAATACAGCTCTTCAGGAAATCAGAAATGCAGATAACTGTGTCCCACGTGTGATACCCTAAAAGTCATCAAATAAAAAAATCTTAGAATGCAGGCATTCTTTATTGCAGTACTGGAGATAAGGGGCTCTTTCCACCACACGTCTCTGCCTGGCATTCTCAAAAGCAGGCATTATTATGACAGTAGTACATATATGTTCATTAAATTTCCTGGAAAAGCCTCATATATATATATATATATATACACATATATATGTATTTAAATAATTTCTTGGAACTCATAAATAACATCAGTGTTTTACCAGAGTTTGCTTCAACAGTGCCAAGGCTGAAGCCCTTTGTTCCATCCTGCTGACACAGATACCTATACCACTCTTAGTTAAACATTTCCTGTTACATAAATTGCTCATCACAGAATGTATGCAGGACAGCTCAGTTCACTGTCTGTCAGGCTAACCCTAGTTCACAAAGACTAATCCTTTATAGTCCAAGTAAGTTAAGTATCACATGCCATTGTGCAGGGCAATGCCCTGAAGAAAACAAGAACAGTCACAGAATATACAAAGTCTTTGCACACAGGCTGCAAACAGACAAATGACTGCTTACAGATGAAACTCAAGTCTGATAATATACAGCCATTAAAATCCTCAGAGTACCTTTTCTACTGCTTACCGGAAGATCGTAATAAACTATAAAATAGACAGTAGTCAGAAAATTTGCAAGTTATTACTGAAATTAGTGTTTCTCTTTTTTCTGAAATGGTTTCCACTGTCCAGCTCAAAATCAAAGACGTGATATCTTATACTCCCAAAATTATTTAAATAAATCAGCTTTGAAATCACAGATTAATGACACTGTATCCTAAAAATTAACTATTAATATTCATGGATGAGTAACTAATTAATACTTAGCATTGCTTCTACAAATTCCAGTCACTCCACAAAGACAGTGGGCGAAAAGATGCAACCAAAGATACTGAATTTATCATGAAATGCACTGCTGAATCCATCTATTTGTTGAACTTTGGAAAGTGACAGAAGCTTACTGATCAGACAATTTCAAGCAGCAGACAAACACTATTTATATGTAAAAATAGGACCAATTAATCAAGATACTTTGGCAGGCACTGAGATACTAAACATTAAGATAGATTGCATAAGCCATTCCACATATATCAAACAGCCTCCTTTTATTTTGATTGCATAGTGGTATTTAAATCTAGCAGGGGAAATTGAGAAGAGAGATAGTAACAGTTTGTCAGTCTCTGATTTCCCTAGGTTTTGTTATTTCACAACAGTGAAATGCTTAAGAAACTGAACACAAACATGACCAAACTGTTAATGAATTGAGGAATACTTATTTACCTGATTTTGAAACTGAGGAATGCTTCTGCTAGCAAATAACTGCAAGTATTCTTCCTTCATGCTTCAGGAAAGAAAAAAAGAACAACCAGCTCCCTTTATGGCAAGACTCACACAAATAGTATTCATAGAGAAGTTGCAGTATCCAACAGCCCTCCATGTACTTCTGTTAGGTCTGCACCATGAAGTAACAGAAAAGTACTGAGATTTGCAAGAGCAAAATGTCCTGCAATTAAGGCTCTTTCCTTGTTCTTACAACAGCCTATGTTATATTGCTCTGAATAAAAAATTATACTTCAGTAGCTTTTTCCTTCTCTAAACATATTTACAGATAAACTAGCAACGGAATGTGGTTTCATTCATACCTATTTTGCAAGTTCTCTTAGTTATTTTTTGTCCTCAAGCAAGAGAATTGTGGAGGAGGAACATTTAATTTTGAAGCTCTTAGGGGCACACAGGTTATGACTCAGCTGGCCATATCTGGGCCTTTATGTTCTATGAGCCAGGCCTGCTAAGCGTATGTTGGAGTTGTTCATATACCTAGGACATTTTGTATGCCTCTGGACACCTGTATTTAAGCAACTGAGCTAATGAATTCAGTCCTAGCACTGGGAGGAAGATCAAGAGGAGACCAAACCACCTAAATTATATGTGTATATGGGCTGCATAGCTGCATCACTCGGTTAATTCACCTCTTGCTCCAAAAGGCAGGGCTTTCAATTGGTCTTTTTATATATGTGACAATTCCATTCTCAAATATCCCAGGATAGGTGTAAGCAAATGAACTGTACTGCTACTGGCTGACCGAAGACCTAAATGGATTTCTAGGCTCAATTTAGTGTATTGGCTGGAATTGTATTGATCAGACAACCATCCACATGTAGACATTAACATACAGACACTTCAGTTCAAGTGCTTTAATCTCTTGCCTAAGTCTACTCTAAGGAACATGTGCTGCTAACCTGTAGACTAATCAATTATTACCCTTATACTGTAGGAAGGAAAAGGAAGATTTGTAATTTCTATTTTTAAATAATTAGAAGGTGCTTAAACATATTTATAGATCCATTTACTCACAGAGAATATGCATAGTTATACATAGCTACTCATTTATTTCAGTTTTTAATACATCACAGTAATTAAATTTAAACTTTAATTTTTAATAAAGTAGAACTGATTACAATCTCTTTACTAAAAAGCCATGCAAAGAAGTTTAGAGACTTCTGTGACAATCCCTACAAAAATAAATCACTTTTTAATGTAAAAATGAGCACACTCCTGGTTAGATGTTATGACTAGTACTTTTCCTTCCCAAATTGCATTATTTGTTTGGTTTTTATAGACATCTGACAGAACTAGAAACAATCCCTGATTTTTCAAGTCATAATAAAGAAAATATAAAATACATTAATTCTTACCATCAGGCAGCATAAATTTTCAAACAAGATATGCAATCCTATTCCCTAGTGATATGAAAGTGTTCTGAACCCACAAAAAATCAAACTGTATTCTTAAATTGCTTTCCTGCAAAAGTTATAGCTGGCCTCAGGATAAAATAATTTGATTAAGACAGGCTCTGTAGCCCACAGTAACATAATGCTCACCAGTTTGTCACTGCATGACTTTATTTAAACACCTCACTTCAAACTGAGTATTTAAATGTTTGTTATTTATATGTATTTTAAATGAAAAAGCCTGTCAACATAGCAATAGTGTATTACTATTGTAATACTATGTATCCCTCACCTGATCCTGCTTTCCTTACTAGAAAGAAGGACTACATGGGGTCACTAATTTTCTTCTCACAGAAAATGAAACTTCTTTTGAAGCTTCTTTAAAAAAATTTTTGAGGTGAAACATGAGATCTCCTCTTCACTTGTTCAGCAATTTCAGTTTGCCTTTAGTTCTCTGTACTATATTGTTCTTCTTTCCGGGGTAAGCTATTTTATTTAAAAAAAACCAAACCAAACCAAACCAAACCAACAACAACAAAAACAACAACAACAACAACAAAAAACAAAAACAACAACAACAACAAAAAAAAAAAAAAAAAACACACAAAAAACCCAAACAAACAAACCCCACAATACCAGGAACTCTAGAACATCAGTATACTGATTGGTGTTTCTATCAATGGATAATCCCTGGTTTCAACTACTAGTGCAGAATATTACGGGCAGAAAGGAGGCAGGGGACACGTAAAAGAACTTTTTTCAGCTCCACCTACAGTTATTTCTATATGAGAAATTTGCATTTAGCAGGATAGATCAAAATCATAGGGAATATAATTTGCTTCTCTTTTCTCATCTAATGCCTCACTTCCAATCCTATCACCTTGTTCTGCTACTGCTCAAATCAAATACATGTATACAGGAAATACTTTTATAAAGAAGAAATTGTATTCCTAAATGGAGACCGTGGATTTTCATGTGGTCTCTGTTCTTCTTGTTCCCAGACTACTTCTAATCAAAATATGAACAGAGACCACTTTCCTGTGGAAGACAATCACAGAGGGGAAAAAAATGCACTCTTTGCAGCTCTGGAGGAAGAGCATCTGTCATAAATTATATCTGAGCCTGAAATGCCAAACACATGAGAAGTCCTAGGTACATCAAACGAGGCAGATGTGTAAAGTTTGACATTCATTCTTGATATGATCCTGAACACCCTGCTCTGGAACCATCAGTATGCAACACCCAATTCCATCTGTATCTGACTTAAAAGCCCCACAGATTTCTGAGTCCCTAAACACGGTGTCCTTTCATCAAAACTCCTTGAAGAAGCTTTATCTACTGGATCTTTTTAAAAGCTAGCTAACATAGTTTTAAAAGTTGGGGCTCACTATTCTCTCCAAAAAAAGAAAACCAAAACACTGTTTTCTTTAAAATATGGTTATAAGACAATTCCTCTCTGTATTAGCCTAGGGAGCAGAAACGTCAGTGCTTCCATTCAGTGCACTGGTTCAGCATCTTAATCTCTGTGCTTTAGACACGTCTAACACAAAAAGCACCATCTGCAATTCTCTTGTGCCCCACTTCAGAAAACAGTTGTCTTATAAACAGCTCCACTGAGAAGAAAAAAAAAAAAAAAAAAGATAAATTTGAAATTCAATCAGAATTTCAGAATATTATGACTACTTTAAATGAATACTTATCCTTGATCTGCTGAAAGATAGACTGTTCAAAATACATTGTAGAAGATTTGCTTTCATTGTGTAGTTGGGAGTCCCCTGTGTAGTTGGGAGTCCCCTCTAAATAAAACTACTTCCAAGTAATTAGAAAATGTCATGGTTTTTGCATATTGCTTTGGGTCATCAAAGTGTTTAAAAGCTATGGAAAATAATCTTCCTATTGTGAAAATCTTTATTGCTAGAAGTATGAAAACAAGACATAGTTTATAGCCACATGGACCTTAAGAAATACATAAAAAAATTGTATGTTTTTTAGTCTTCCTGGGAAAAAAAAAAACTTACATATATTTCTGAGGTCTCTAAACAAAAAGAAATGTGGGGGTTTTTTTTCAGATAGAAAATGGTAATGTATTTCCTTTAAAGTAGTTGTTCTCATAAATGTTTTGAGGAAGTACTGATTGGTGTGATTCCTCTCTTCCTGTTTTCAAATTAAAGCACGGTAATAGTATTTTCACCCTCAGATTTAAAAAATGAGCCTTTTTATCTCACTAGTTTATAACATAACCTTTAAGTACTCTAAGCTCCCACTGATTTTGGTGACAATTCTCAATGTGTAAAATCAATACACATGGGTGCAGCTATAGTAATAGTTAGTATCTGAAGAAAGAAAAGCCCTTAAGAAAGAAAACTCCAACCTCAAGCATCCCCAAAAACTTACTACCATACTGTGGAAATTCTCATGTGAGAGTAAACAGAAAACCTGCAGCCAGATGGACAGGCACTTACCAGGTAAAACATCTACATACTGACAGAGATGAGAAAGTACTGCAGAGAGAGAGATTGGCCTGGCTTGAAAATGACAATAAAAAAGCTGATTATCTCAGTAGGCTCTGTAAGATAGTACATCTGACCACTATTGCCTATTCCAATTAGTCATGAGTCCATGAGCAGTAGATACAGAATTAACTTTCCTTACTTTGAGAGGAAAAAGATTTTTGTAGCATTTACTCAATCAGTTCCCAAATTAGCTGATGAGGAGCAGCTTAATGACATGCCAGTTCTGTTGTACCCATGATCATGGGTTTTGTCCTTTTTGATAACTTCAGGTATCTATCATTATAAAGGAAAGAGGCAGTGCAATTTCTCAGGTAGAAATACAGAATTAACTCTTGGGTTACTTAACAGGTTACTTCAACTGTGTTAAACAAAACAGAGTTTTAATTCATTTTAGACTATGGTTACATGCATGGAGGTCTGTATATAGAATGCGTATCAATAACATCAATAGAAAATAAGCATTTAAAGATTCACAGTGTGGGTTATTTATTCTTACATATGTGTTGTGAATGCAGATGTTTATTCTGTAACTTTATTACGGAACAGTTTTGAGAAAAAATTGCAAAGGATTTATTGTGGTGAAATTCTGCTTTTGATCCATCAATCTCAAAGTGATCAGAGGCTGCTAATATGTTCTCATCCCACCTTGAAATAATGTTTCTCATTACATACCGATACCCCATTTCTTTAATGAAGACTATGATGAAGAACTCTGAATGTTTGTGAGGCACAAGAATAAACCCAGCTGACTGCCATTTTACTGTGAACTATCCAAAGTAATGGCATTTCTTAAGTATTTTTCTGAGGGTTATTAAGTTTTACTGAAGATGTAACTGCTTGAGAGGATTTATGGCCAAAATAAGCTTCATGCTATATAAAATAACACCTATTGTTCTCATCCAATATTTTGCTTTTTCAATAATATACAGAATATGCTTAATTATAAATATGTTAACCTACTGAATATCAGAAAGGAAGTACTTATAACTTATTCATATTCAGTTTAATTGTACATACATTCCACTAGTATTTTATCATATTTTATCATTGGATGATAAATGGTTTCTGTACCATACAAACCCCAAGAAGGTATCTAAAGTAAAAGCTACTGTAGTAAAAGCTATTGTACATTTCATAGCTCACTGAAAATGGTTGAGGACTAGAAGACAGGAAGGTGCTTGTTTACTTTTTGCAACTTTCATTTTTTGAGAATAGTAGTTACTATTTCTATTACTGTGACATATGTAAATAAGGAAACAAATTTGATAAGCAGAAAGAATATGCTAAAAAAAAAAGTTATAAAATTGTTAAAAAAGGATTAAGGGAAGACAACTGACGGTAAACTGAAAGATTCTGCTCCAACCTTATTTTACTAGCAAGCTGAAATGAGCTTGGAAACATTTGATTTAGGATAAAAACTTGTAATACTAGCTTTGTATCAGAGTAAATTGTCATTTGTTTGTGCATTGTTCCTGAGAGTGACTGATGATCAATCATAAGCCCTCTTATTGAAGAAAAATACTAATATTTACTTAACTAAGGTCAACCATGACAAACACATAAAGTGGCCTGTGTATTGCATTAGCTTTCTTTACAAAATTAGAATCATAGAATGGTTAGGGTTGGAAAGGACCTTAAGATCATCTAGTTCCAACCCCCCTGCCATGGGCAGGGACACCTCACGCTAAACCATGTCACCCAAGGCTCTGTCCAACCTGGCCTTGAACACTGCCAGGGATGGAGCATTCACAACCTCTCTGGGCAACCCATTCCAATGCCTCACCACCATAACAGTAAAGAACATCTTTCTTATATCCAATCTAAACTTCCCCTGTTTAAGTTTGAACCCATTACCCCTTGTCCTGTCACTACAGTCCCTGATGAAGAGTTGTCCTGGGTTCAGCAGTAGCAGTCAGTTTTTCTCCTTCTTAGTAGCTGTTGCAGCACTGTGGTTTTGACTTTCAGCCTCGGAACAGAGCTGATAACACTGATGTTTAGACTGACCAAGGACTTTGTGAGTCTCATGCTCTGCCAGGGAGGAGGAGGGGCCAGGAGGAAGCAGGGACAGGACGCCTGACCCAAACTAGCCAAAGAGGTATTCCATACCACAGCACGTCATGCCCGGGGATGTAACTGGGAGCTACCCGGAAGGGCACGTCCTCTTTTTCGGTCGGGCTCTTTTCCGGCGAGCGGTATCCTATTTTCTTCCCTTGTTATTTCTCTTATCATTATTATTATTGGTGGCAGCAGTAGTGATTTGTGTTATACCTGAGTTACTGGACTGTTCTTATCTCAACCCGTGGGAGTTACATTCTTTCGATTCTCCTCCCCATCCCTCTGGGGAGTGGGGGGGGGGGGGAAGTAGACTGCGTGGTTCTGATTTACGGCCTGGGCTTAAACCACGACAGTTCTTTTTTGGCGCCCAACGTGGGGCACGAAGGGTTGAGATAACGACAGATCTGACCGGAGTGTGTCTAATCGTATTTGTGATAAGCATTCAGTGTTTTAGATTAATAGTCACTCGTCACAATGCTGATTTATTGGCTCTCAAAGTTGTTGTTTTTGATCTCACAGTCTCAATATGCTGTAGGTTACTTAGAGCCGGTATTTGCTGTGTTAGTGTTTTTCAAGTGTGGGGCTTGGGCTAAGGTTGTTGTCTCGTTGTATTTTGTGGCAATGACTTGTAATACAATAGAAGGATTGATCATGAAACTGATCTGGCTTGTGTTCCCAGTGTGGTCACCACCTTTATACTTTGGGAGGTATATAATACAAATGCTTAGCAACTATACATCTTTTTTCTCCTTCCTGGGTGGTCAACCTATGAAGGAGACCTTCTTTTACCCTCCCAGTGCCCCTCCCAGACCATTTACAGCATCGTTTGAGAGTTTTGAAATTTCTGAGTGGCCTTTTAATATTGTTGAGACCTGTTTGCTGATTGTGATGGGGGTCACCATGTTGGCACGCATACAGAGTGTGTTTTGTTCACAACCATTACGTCTGATCTCAAGAGTTAAGCAGAGTCGGGTTTGGGTCTTGTCTGGGGTTAGACGACAAAATAGGGGGACCGAGAGATTTTCCCCGAGTCTGGACAGCCATGAGTGGCAGGGTGTGTGGGATAGTATGGGCAAGTATCTAGGTCAGTGGGCCCCTCCAGTGTTTTGGAATTTCACCACCGAACAACTGCAAAATCCAGAAGAATTAGTAAAACACTTAAATGAGGTGTGCTGTCATCCTGGTCATACCAGAGAGGGACAAATCATGTCAACGTGCTGGGGCTTGGCCTATGCTTACCGGGCCTTGTTCAACGCTATCCAGCACCTTCAAAAGGGAAAAAATGTCCCTGGATCTGAGGGCGAAGCAACAGACAGCACAGCTACTCCAGCTCCGAGCACAGCAGCTACACCACCCCCAGCGACTAGTACAGCCACTACTCAAACTTCGACTGCAACAGACAGTGCAGCTACCCCAGCGACAAGTACAGCCACTACTCAAACTTCGACTGCAACAGACAGCGAAGCTACCCCAGCTCCAAACACAGCAGCTACACCACCCCCAGCGACAAGTACTGTTGCTACTCAAACCACAGTGATAATGACTGCAGCTAAACCAGAGGACCAATTCGTACCAATATCGATTGCCCCTCTACGCAAGAGAAAAAGCAAAAAAGAGGCAAGAAGGGTGAAGCAAGATGAAGAAACAATGTATTCACCACCCGGGCCACCATCTGATCAGGAGTCATCATCCCATGATGAAGAAGAAGAAGAGGTGACTTCTCGACTTCGGACCTCAACCGAGCGACGGAATATGCGAAAAGATTTTACCCATCAACCAGGGGAGCACATCATCACCTGGTTGCTCCGATGCTGGGACAATGGGGCCGATGGTCACGAACTAGGAGGTACGGAACAAGCAGCTGGGATCACTTGCTAGAGAAGGGGGAATTGACAAAGCAATTGCAAGAGAGAAAAAGTCCCTCAGTCTTTGGAGGCGGCTCTTGGCAGCTGTGAAAGAAAGATTTCCATACAAGGACGATGTTACGAGTCGTTCGGCCAAGTGGACTACTTTAGACAAAGGCATCCAGTCTCTGAGGGAATCAGCCATCGTAGAGATGATTTATCACATCAAACCGAATAACGGAGATATACCCATAGACCCAGATGAAGTCGAATGTACACGACCCGTGTGGCGAAAACTTACACGGAATGCACCGTCATCATATGCCCATTCATTGGCAACAGTAACCTGGGGTGACATAGTAACACCAACAGTGGACGAAATGATTCATAAACTCCGAGAGTTCGAAGACAATCTCACCCCTTCCATCATCTCAGCTGTGGAAAAACTGTCCCAGGATGTCAAACAATTGAGGGACGATCTATCTGATTTATCCAGCTCCTCACGTGTACCAACACACGTCTCAGCTGTTAACAAAAGACGTCCTATTGTTCGAGACAGAAGATATAGAAGGCAAACACCACGGGCCACCCTATGGTTTTACCTGCGGGATCATGGAGAAGACATGACGAAGTGGGATGGAAAACCTACTTCAGCTTTGGAGGAACGGGTGCATGAATTGAAAATAGGAACAAGGGTCAAGACTAATCATCCCATGAGAGCTGCGGCTTCAGTCTCTGGTGAGCAGGTTCCCAGATGGAGTGGAAGAGCTGATTTTACTCCAGCTCCTATGATAACGAAGAATAATCCCTTTCAATACGACTTAGGTGTCCAACGTTGTGATGACTGTTAGAGGGACCCTGCCTCCAGCCAGGTGGAGGTAGGGGATAATCGGATTTACTGGACTGTGTGGGTCAGATGGCCTGGCACATCAGTCCCACAGAAGTATAAAGCTCTCGTAGATACCGGTGCACAGTGTACCCTGATGCCGTCAAGCTGTCAAGGGGTGGAACCCATCTATATCTCTGGAGTGACAGGAGGATCCCAAGAGTTGACTGTACTGGAGGCTGAGATCAGCCTGACTGGAAGGAAATGGCAAAAGCACCCCATTGTGACTGGCCAGAGGGCAAAGATTTTGGAATGTCACCAGAGGAGGAGGTGATGCGTGCTGAAGAGGCCCCACCATATAATAAACTGTCAGAAAATGAGAAGCAGTATGCCTTGTTTACTGATGGGTCCTGCCGTATTGTGGGAAAGCATCGGAGATGGAAGGCAGCTGTATGGAGTCCTCAATGACAAGTTGCAGAAACTGCTGAAGGAGAGGGTGAATCGAGTCAGTTTGCCGAGGTGAAAGCCATCCAGCTGGCCCTGGACATTGCTGAACGAGAAAAGTGGCCAGTACTTTATCTCTATACTGACTCATGGATGGTGGCAAATGCCCTGTGGGGGTGGTTGCAGCAATGGAAGCAGAGCAACTGGCAACGCAGAGGTAAACCCATCTGGGCTGCTGCACTGTGGCAAGATATCGCTGCCCGGGTGCAGAACCTGGTGGTGAAGGTACGCCATGTAGACGCCCATGTACCCAAGAGTCGGGCCACTGAGGAACACCAGAACAACCAACAGGTGGATAAAGCTGCTAAGATTGAAGTGGCTCAGATGGACTTAGATTGGCAACATAAAGGTGAATTATTTTTGGCCCAATGGGCCCATGACACTTCAGGCCATCAGGGCAGAGATGCGACATACAGATGGGCCCGTGATCGAGGGGTGGACTTAACAATGGACACTATTGCCCAGGTTATTCATGAGTGTGAAACATGTGCTGCAATTAAACAAGCCAAACGGTTAAAGCCTCTTTGGTATGGAGGACGATGGCTGAAGTACAAATATGGGGAGGCCTGGCAGATTGATTATATCACACTCCCACCAACCCGCCACGGCAAGCGCCATGTGCTTACCATGGTGGAAGCAACCACTGGATGGCTGGAAACATACGCTGTGCCCCATGCCACTGCCCGGAACACTATCCTGGGCCTTGAGAACCAGATTTTGTGGCGACATGGCACCCCAGAAAGAATTGAATCAGACAATGGGACTCATTTCCGGAATAACCTTATAGACACTTGGGCCAAAGAGCATGGCATTGAGTGGGTATATCACATCCCCTACCATGCACCAGCCTCTGGGAAAATCGGACGGTACAATGGGCTGTTAAAAACTACACTGAGAGCAATGGGTGGGGGAACTTTCAAGCATTGGGATACACACTTACCAAAGGCCACCTGGTTGGTCAACACCAGAGGATCTGCCAACAGGGCTGGCCCAGCCCAGTCGGAACTTTTACATATTGTAGAGGGGGACAAAGTTCCTGTGGTGCACATGAAGAATTTGCTGGGGAAGACAGTCTGGGTTATTCCTGCTTCAGGTAAAGGCAAACCCACTCGTGGGATTGCTTTTGCTCAGGGACCCGGATATACTTGGTGGGTAATGCAGGAAGATGGGGAAGTCCGATGCGTACCTCAAGGGGATTTGATTTTAGGGGAAAACAGACAATGAACTCAATTGTACGCTGTTGCCTGCTATAGTCATCAACTAGAAGTCTGCAGGGCACCAGCGACTGGCCCTGACTTCCCTCCGACCATCATCCCAACAGAGAATGAACTTTGATAGAACCGGATGAGTTCTACAGTAAAGGAATGATCAGCATCAGCAGACAACGATCCAACACTGCACACAGCTTCTCCTGCTCTGAAAGACTGTTACAAGAGATGGAGCCCAACATCATGAACCGAACGGACTCAGTAGCTTTATAGGAATTGGTCCGTGCACTAAGATAACAGTGCACTGAAATGAGAGTGAGGGTATATGGAAAATGTGGGATCTGAGCATGACGTGAATGGTATGGAATAAGGGGTGGATACTGTCCTGGGTTCAGCAGTAGCAGTCAGTTTTTCTCCTTCTTAGTAGCTGTTGCAGCACTGTGGTTTTGACTTTCAGCCTCGGAACAGAGCTGATAACACTGATGTTTAGACTGACCAAGGACTTTGTGAGTCTCATGCTCTGCCAGGGAGGAGGAGGGGCCAGGAGGAAGCAGGGACAGGATGCCTGACCCAAACTAGCCAAAGAGGTATTCCATACCACAGCACGTCATGCCCGGGGATGTAACTGGGAGCTACCCGGAAGGGCACGTCCTCTTTTTCGGTCGGGCTCTTTTCCGGCGAGCGGTATCCTATTTTCTTCCCTTGTTATTTCTCTTATCATTATTATTATTGGTGGCAGCAGTAGTGATTTGTGTTATACCTGAGTTACTGGACTGTTCTTATCTCAACCCGTCGGAGTTACATTCTTTCGATTCTCCTCTCCATCCCTCTGGGGAGTGGGGGGGGGGGGGGAAGTAGACTGCGTGGTTCTGATTTACGGCCTGGGCTTAAACCACGACAAGAGTCCACCCCAGCATCCTTGTAGGCCCCCTTCAGATACTGGAAGGCTGCTATGAGGTCTCCACGCAGCCTTCTCTTCTCCAGGCTGAAAAGACACACCCTCCTCAGCATATCTTCATAAAGCAAAGAACTTCTTCCTTATGTCCAATCTAAACTTCTCCTGTTTAAGTTTGAACCCACTACCCCTTGTCCTAACACTAGAGTCCCTAATGAATACTCCATCCCCAGCATCCCGATAGCCCCCTTCAGATACTGGAAGGCTGCTACGAGGTCTCCACGCAGCCTCTCTTCTCCAGGCTGAAAAGCCACAACTTTCTCAGCCTATCTTCATACGGGAGGTGCTCCAGTCCCCTGATCATCCCCGTGGCCCTCCTCTGCACTTGTTCCAACAGTTCCATGTCCTTTTTATGTTGAGGACACCAGAATTGCACACAATACTCCAAGTGAGGTCTCAGGAGAGCAGAGTAGAGGGGCAGGATCACCTCCTTCGACCTGCTGGTCATGCTGCTTTTGATGCAGCCCAGGATACGGTTGGCTTTCTGGGCTGCAAGCGCACACTGCCAGCTCATGTTCATTTTTAAATCGACCAACACCCCCAAGTCCTTCTCTGCAGGGCTGCTCTGAATCTCTTCTTTGCCCAAACTGTAGCTGTGCCTGGAAATGCTCCGACCCAGGTGTAGGACCTTGCACTTGGCACGGTTAAACTTCATAAGATTGGCATCAGCCCACCTCTACCATGTCAAGGTCCCTCTGGATGGCATTCCTTCCCTCCAGCGTATCAAACGAACCACACAGCTTGGTGTCATCAGCAAACTTGCTGAGGGCGCACTCAATCCCACTGTTCATGTCACCAACAAAGATGTTGAACAAGACCGGTCCCAACACCGATCCCTGAGGGACACCACTCAGCGGTCTCCACCCAGACATCGAGCCATTGACCACAACTCTTTGTGTGCAGCCATCCAGCCAGTTCTTTATCCACCGAGTGGTCCACCCATCAAATTGATGTCTCTCCAATTTAGAGACAAGGATGTCATGTGGGACAGTGTCAAACGCTTGGCACAAGTCCAGGCAGATGACATGACCTGCTCTGCCCCTGTCCATCAGTTTCGTAGCCCCATCATAGAAGGCCACCAAATTGGTCAGGCAGGATTCCCCCTTAGTGAAGCCATGCTGGCTGTCACCAACCACCTCCTTGTTTTTCATGTGCCTTAGCATGTCTTCCAGGAGAATCTGCTCCAAGAGTTTGCCAGGCACAGAGGTGAGACTGACTGGTCTGTAGTTCCCCGGGGTCATCCATTTTCCCCTTCTTGAAAATGGGGGGTTTATTTCCCTTTTTCCAGTCATCGGGAACTTCACCTGACTGCAATGATTTTTCAAATATGGTGGACAGTGGCTTAGCAACTTCATTCGTCAGCTCCTTCAGGACCTGCGGATGGATTTCATCAGTTTCCATGGACTTGTGCACGTTCAGGTTCTTAAGATGGTCTCAAACCAGATTCTCTCCTACAGTGGGTCTAAGGTCTTCATTCTCACAGTCCCTGCATCTGCCTTCCAAGACTTGCGTGGTGTGGTCAGAGCATTTGCCAGTGAAGACCGAGGCAAAGAAGTCATTAAGAACCTCAGCCTTCTCCAAATCCAGTGTAGCCAGCTCTCCCGGTAGCGTCTGCAGAGGGCCTACATTGTCCCTAGTCCGTCCTTTATCACTACTATCTATCTAGAATCCCTTCCTGTTATCCTTAACAACCCTAGCCAAGTTTAATTCTAACTGAGCCTTAGCTTTCCTAACCTGGTCCCTGGCTTCCTGGACAACATCCCTGTATTCTTCCCAGGCCGCCTGTCCCTGCTTCCACGTTTTATAAGCCTCCTTTTTCCTTCAAATTTTCCTCAGCAGCTCCTTATCCATCCAAGGAGATCTCCTGGTCCTCTTGCTGGCCCTCCTTCTTCTAGTCAGGACGCAACACTCCTGAGCTTGTAGCAGGTGATCCTTGAAAAACAACCAACAGTCTTGGGCCCCCCTACCCTCTAGGGCTACTTTCCATGGAACCTTACTAAGCAGGTTCCTGAAGAGGCCAAAGTCTGCTCTCTTGAAGTCTAGGGCAGTGAGCTTGCTGCACACTTTTCTCACTGTCCTGAGGATCTCAAATTCGACCATGTCATGATCGCATTAAAATTAAAAGGACAATAAGACTAACTTCAACTACATTAACACCATATGGGGAACAACAAAAATATTAAAAGGCCATATGATTTTGCCACATAAATGGAATAAGAACGATGCAAACATTCTGGAGAGATATGACTTTGGGAGAGACAGAAAGCATCCTGTTCCATGAAATTAACCATCTTCACAGAATGTGAGAGTACAGGATTTTTACCTAGTAAGTTTTCAGAATATTAACAGAAAGCATAATTAATTTCCATGATTCAGTTTTTAAAATCATTATAATTTTTCTCATGCACTTTGTGTATGTCATAATCAATTTTTTGTTCCCATTTCTACTTATTGCCCTATTTTCATGCCATCAAAGCGATAATGCTAAGTTGGAACAGAAAATTTCATGTGTAAAAGAAGTCTATGATTTTAGAGCATGACAGACAAAATATCCTCAACAGAAAACAGTCATAGAATACAATTCTACCTAAAATATCTGTTGTCAAGAACTTGGTGCAAAATGGTGAAAGGAAAGCTGTGGAATATTTCTGCATAATTTATTTTGTGATATCAGCAGTTCCGTACGCGAAAGAATATGCTAAGGATATGTGGCCTGATATGCTTAATATAAAAGCAAGGTCAGGCACTCATCAAGTTCATGAAACTAAAAAGACATGGCTGAAAAACACCCATTACATTTCCTCCATGCAGAAGTATAAGAAACCTTGGTAGTTTTTATTTCCATATCCTATATCAACCCATTTTTTCACCTGTATAGTGTTGTGCCCGTTTTGTCTCTTGGGATGTTGAAAGCAATACATTCAGAGATCTCTTTATATTGTTTGTATGTACAAGTCCTAGGACAGTGGACACCCAGCCTATAATTTGAGCATCAGCATGCTACTGCAATACCGTTCTACAGAGAAGACAGCAATATAATGCACTGCTTAATGGAATGTTTTAATATACAAAAGAGAAATCCTGCAGGATCTGCAATACATTACATCTTCAAGCCCCTACAATAAACACTGATTATTGGGGATTTTTTTTTTTTTTTTTGAAAATGGAAGGAAAAGCAGAAATAAGATGGCAGATTTGGAACTCTATCTGTGAAACTGTAAGCAAATTTGAATGCATATTTGTGTGTACATGGTGTTGAAGAAATGATTTTCAAAAAGATCTCTTAGAAACTGTTCCTTTACTGCTCTGTGTGGAGCTTCTGTTATTCAGCAAAATTTAAAGGGGGGAAAAAAGAAAAAAGGCAATACTTTACTCAGGGCATAATATTACTTGTTAATTTATTAACCTCAATGTTCTGAAGTGTCTCCACATCAACTACTCAGATACCATCAAATATAATAATAGGAGTGTACAGGGCCCACAGACACCCTGAAAGAAGTATCTTCCTCAGGGGGCCTGGGGTAATGAGAGGGCCAAATAAGGGAGAAAAAAATCTATTCATGAAAAAAAAAAAAATCTTTTTAGATATTCTACTCTTAGGATTCCTATACACACACTTTTTATTACCATGTTCAATAGAAATTCTGGGGGGAGAGGGAAAGGCTTAGAAGTAAAATGAAAACCTGCCCAAAGTATTAGAACCTCTCTTTCGGCTCTGAAGTCAGACAGAAGATTTATTAAGCTATTAAGAAGAGACTATTTCTAAATAGAAGCCTAATTTTGCATTAAATTGCTTTCACTTTTGTGTTTGCAAGCCCCATACAAAAATGTTCAAAGCTTAATTAGAGTCTTTGGAGACGGATCTCATGTAAAGGTTCCTCCATTTTGAACCACATACTATATTTTATGCAGTAATAATGTGTAGTATATATTACACAGACAAAGAAGTTTGTCTTTGTAAAACACAAAAATCTCCTTGAAGAACTTAGGGAGAACTGAAGGTAAGGCTGCAAAAATATAAAGTTTATTTTCACCTTCTGCAAATCATGGTATCTAGATTACAGCTCTACTGAGTCATTAGTTCATGTTAATTCTTGATTTAAAGATTTCTTTATTCTTTCTTTGAACACAGAGATTCTTATGCAGATGTTAGGTGAGGTCAGAGAAAAGCACTGTTCCTGTGATCTGTGGCAACTAGTTAGTGGGAACTATCTTGAGGAATAAATTGTAGCCTTTGAAACACAGCATGTTGTACAAAAATGAAAGCAAATTCTACTTCATTCTGATTAAATTAAATCATCATCACAAATTAACAGATGAGAAGAAAGGGAAATAATTTACTCAAAATTTCATTTATTTCTCTGTTACACTTGCTTGATAAGAGTACTGTGCAGTATATATATATCAAAATGAAACCAAAATGAAACATGGAGTCTCATCTGGTATTTGATCTCAGTAGGGTATCTCTTTTTTCTCAGAAATATAATTCACTTCTTACATATGAGACACAAATACTAGATACTGTAGGGCCCACTCCCACAGTCAACTGACAAATACTGCACCTTTAAAACTGTATTTTTGCAGTAAAAAAAAAAAAGCTGATAGAAAGAGGGAAATCTCATGTATTTACATAGGTGGACACAGAGTAGGATCACAAAAAACAGCCTCAACCTTGAGAATTAGGCAACTTTCAGCATCTTTGCTACAGGGATGATTATTATTTTCCTAAAAGCAGACAAGTCTATAATGCCATACATCTGAACAAAAACAAGTCACTGGTACCTAGACCAGGCATGTCTGAGGGCCGAGCATTTGCTTTTATTTTTATATTATTCAGAAAATATCTCTAATAGCTCTCTTTCCAAGTTTGGGTTGTAAGGTTTTTTAGTGTTCTACTAATGATCTCTATTCAGTTCTCTCCTTTGTTATGCATGCTTCTATAAACCACTAGAGCTGAAAGGCCCTTCCTGAGAATACCTTTGAGAAAAGCTTAACATTTTCACCACTGAAAGCTTTTTAATAAAGCTTTTTTAATACTATGAGTACAGTTATACTCAAATGCAACAAATACTGAAAAAGGATGAAATTTATATATAGTACTTATTAGTCCAGAGTGCCTGCTTTACTATCTGTTTACATCTTTACAGAAGACCAGATTATATCATCTTCTGCTGGGATATCATCTACTACGTTTTCCAGAAAGAAAAACAGTAACAGGAAAAAACAAAACCCAAGAAAACCTGGATTTGTAAGCAGTAGTCTATGTTTTTTGACATTACATTTCGAAGTTGAAATTACATATGTGCATGGCATAGTAAGCCTGACTTTAAACAAGAAAAAGACTTTGTCTCCATCTGTACAATGCAAATAATATTAACCCTTTTTGTAGAGTATTTTCGGAAGTGGAGATGAAAAATATTGCCTAACTCTGAGAAGTATTCATCATCTTCATTTCTACCCTACTATGATCACATTCTATCCAAGTTTCTCTCTTATGTCATGTTCTTTCTTTCCCAGATCTTCTACAGGCTTGTCCTGAATGTTCAACTGAATGACATTCTTGTAGGATGGTCATGAGTCTTTCAAAGACCTAGAAGAACAGCTGGTTTTATTATATAATGATACTGTACCCAGAAACTGAGAATTAGCACAGGGACCCAAATTAACTGGCAAATTTCAACAGGTTTCCAGAGCAGAAAGAAGTGAGCAAGTTCGTCCTTTTTGTTTCAGAACAGGCGGGCTTTAGAAAAGCTGAGCAGTAGAGGACTGCTTATGAAGCTCCCATGAACAGTATTTTTTTTTTTTAGAGATACTGAAAGGTCTTCCTGCTGACCTTAACTAATAGTTACTATTTTTCCTCATTGCTCACTGTATGGAATGGTATGGATTAGGAAATAAAGAATGGACAGCAGATTCCACTCAGTCCCTGTTTCTACAGGACATATTTCACTCTACACTTCCTAGTATTTGTTTATTTGCTTTTCTCAGAGCTGTTTAATAGAATTTGTTATTTACTACATCAAGAACATAGAAAAATGTTCAAATGCTTTTGACAGTTACATCAATTTTACTCTTTATCAGGAATAGCTTTTGCGATTATAAATGATCATTCTAATTCTTTTAATTGAAAAAACTAATGAGTCTTTCCCTAAATGTCTTCAATACAGCCTACAGAAGATAATTCACATCATAGCTGATACAATACTGGCTTTCAGGACATAATTTTTAAGGCCATATTTATGACTTTAAAAACATCTCTTTCAAATGAGTGACATAAGTAATTTAACCACAGCTAATGAAATTAGCTTCATTAAAAGCAAAAGGTTTGATAATGAAAACAGTACTATTTTGGGGGGGAAAAAAGAAAAAAGTTAAGAGAGACTAACAAACCAGTACAACCACTCTGTGGAAGATACAGCAGGGGGAAGAAGAGTACCAGAGAGGAGACCTAACGCTACTAGATATAATTCCTCTATTCTTACAAATTAAAATGACATTTAAATATTCTCAATGACCTGTAAAAATGTGTTCTGAATGTCCTGGTTTCAATCGTGTGTCCATCATTTATATCAATATTTATTTTTGTTCAATAATAGGATAATTAACAACTAAGATGAAAGTTAGACCTTTTCTTTGACTTTTTTTTTCTTTTGTTTGTTTGCTTTTTTTTTCCTCCTACCAACTTACAACTAATTTATTCTTATTCTTCTCTCCTGCTTCATGGACACTTTCCTGTGTCACAATATTCTTGAAGAAAGGGTTTGCCTTTAATTTCAATTCACAATACTAAGAAGTGTCTACCTATCAGTGTCAGTAACAATTGTGAAAAGCCAGTATATCAGTCTTTTATCCCCTCCTAAACAAGAAGTCTTTAAACGTAACAAACATCACTTCTTTGGACAAGTTAAGCTGAAGTAGCAGACAAAGTAATCTTGTTACTATAACTGTATTCATAAAAGAACTTCTCTATCAAACAAGCATTGGTGACAGATCTGAAGTCACGGTTGCCCTACACAACACACCTGACAGCTGTTCAGTTTTAAAATACCGGAAGTACAGCTCAGATGTCTTGAATGATTTGAATGTTTTCTGATCTCATGGGAGAATGATAGGAAGAGTGTTATAAACACAACTGTAGTTTGGGGTCTTTTTATAGTTTATCAAGTATTCAACAAAATTACCTGCCTGTAAGCCAACTTATTCCCGTCGGACCTCTCAGGAATTCTCACCAGACTTAAAGGGATAAGCTTCAGAAGATTGCTTTAAGTCTAGTAAGACACATAATTTTCAGAATTATATGAACTCAGTCAATAATCACCTGGGATAAGTTGTAATTTCATATTAAAATTAAATCAGAACATGGTGCGTAATCAACGCTCACTTACTTGGGATATGAAGTACTTTATATAAAAGTTAAACGTGACAGGGAAAATCTAATTGCTGTTTTCAGATTCTTTGTGCTGGTTATAGACAAGATAGAGCCAGATGGTTTTTACTGCAAGGTAAATACCAGCTATGAAGAAAAATATCGCAATGAGAGTAGTTAAACACTGAAACTAGTTGCTATGGAATTTCCACCCCTAGAGATATTAAAAGAAAAGGGATTGAGCAACCTGACGTAGCTTCAGAGTCAGCCCTGCTTTGAGCAGGAAGTTAGACCAAGTGACCTTCAGAGAGCTCTGCCTCAATTTCTCTATCAGTCTATCATTCTGTATTATCACACTATAAGCAATGTTGGTTATAAAAGAACCAATTACAACATACCAGTCTTTTCTTTCAATTATGTTCTTCTTAATTAAATTCTAGTCCTGAAAATCACAGAGCACTGACTTTAACAGGTCATCTATTCTATCTCCTTGCTCCACAGCAAGATGTTATTTGTACCATATTTCTGATAATTTTGAATCTGATTTTAAAGACAACAGCAGAGAATTTGCAACTGCTTAGTTTGCCTCACCATGCATACTATTAGAAACTTTATCTCATATTTCACCTTAATATCCTTTGCTTAAAGTTAAGCCTATTATGTATTGATCTACAATAATAAAAATATTACGAGAATAGAAAGCCATTCTTTTC
This sequence comes from Psittacula echo, assembly GCF_963264785.1. Classification (NCBI taxonomy): domain Eukaryota; kingdom Metazoa; phylum Chordata; class Aves; order Psittaciformes; family Psittacidae; genus Psittacula; species Psittacula echo. Next base: position 85,313,011 of record NC_137738.1, on the reverse strand, counting down.
TGGAGTCTTTCTCATGAAGTTACTAAAAACTCATTTTGCCTTGCTTTTAATCTTAAGTCATGCTTTTCCCAGATCTGATATTCCTTGCTTTGCCCTTGTGAATGCCTTAAAATGAGATAATATAAATGATCAGCTGTTGCCTTCTCCACTAGTTAGTACAATGGATATATCTTGCAGCCTATATTCCTGTTTATAAATTAGAATGGTTAGGGTTGGAAAGGACCTTAAGATCATCTATTTCTTATCTTTTTGCAAAGTATGAAGTTCTTGAGTCCCGCCTGTATGGATATATGACATGTGTATATGTCTTCTGTAAAAAATGCTATATGTAGATTTATTTTTATTCTGTTTATTGCAACCCAGTATCATGCATATATTTCATAAATTTATACATTATACCAACATAGAGGTCAATAACACTCATACTTGACATAGACCACATAGTACTGCCAAGAAAACTTCATTTTCAACAGGTGAAAAAGTCATGTTCAATAATAATTCTATCAAAGTGTATCATTTTAAAATGTCATGTGAAACATTACCAAAAATGTTAATTAAAACACTGTATGTCTCCATTGCCTTCAAGGCCTGCAATCATGGAGGCCTTTTTTGACTTTCTTGACTTTTTTTGACTTTCATTTCAAAGGAAATTGCTCAATACCAGGTTTCAGGTACCGTTACCTGTCTTCTATGTTCTCTCAAAATAACTGTTAATGGTCTAAACTTTTCTCTGTAAGTCCAGATAAAAGCAATAGTAAGCTCACAGTCAGCAAAACACAGCATACGCTTCAGAGAGTATTCCATCTCTTAAGATATATATATATATATATATCTATATACACATCTTTCAGTGTGCAATTACTTTATTATGAAATTCTGTGTAGGTCTTCATCATCTATAGCAACAATTTCTCTACCTTCCAATTTAACATATAGGGTTAAATAAAGATAGAACAATCACATATATTGGGGAAAAAAGGGTGATTATACTGAATAGAATAAGGTCTTTTCTAGGTAATTTTAGAAAAGTCTCTGAGAATTTAATCAAAGTTTGGTCTTTTCCAGCTACAAGGGTTTATTTCTATACTTGTCACAGATATTTGGAAAGCTTTACTTCAATAAAGTAATAAAGGCTCTGGGAAGCCTGAGTAACCTGATCAATGCAAGCCTACTCACCGAATCAGCAGTCCCTAAGTCCATCAAGGAAAGCAATTTGACCATTGGCCCTGGTGTGAAACCCACTACCATGGGGCTTGTAAATCACAGACAGAGAAGAAATTCTCACTTCCTGTAAAAACTTTAAAACCACAGGGGCTAATTTCCTATGAGGGCAGAGGATGTAGCATGAGATGCAAGAGAAACACGATTTGGGGATTGTTTTAAAGGGACTGTGGCTGTGTGTCAGATTTGTTATGGGTTGTTTAGGGAAAGGACCAAAGGAAAGGAGCGAGATGGATCACGAGGGACTGGGGAAGAAGTAGCATGACAGAAAAGATGCAAAAGCTTCCTTGTAGGGGCATATATAAGAAAACTATTCAACATTGATTCGATATATAGATTTCCAGACAGGAATACTAAGTCATGGATTTTAATGTCAGGATAGAAATCAATCCGGAATATGTCTATTAGACATCTGAAAACAGCTAAGCCTTTCATTTGAAGTAATAAGAGAAAAAAAGATTTAGAAATGTTTCAATTGAACACAAGGAACTTTAATTTACATGATGAAAACTACAGTAATAAAATGAATTCAACAAATTTTGCTTTAAAAGCTGTGTCTAGTCTTACAGTTCCAATTCACAACCACGCAACTGAGAACTGTCATATTATTTGAATTCCAGTAATATTTGAACCTATAATTCTAGGACTTTGGCTCTCCCATTATATTAAACATGAAGAAAGTCTTAAAAAATTACACAATGCCAAGAATATGGCTACACATATGCTGCTATTATTATGTAAGTAATGAAACAAGATTATGAGTCATACACAAGGCTGCAGGGGTAAGAGAGAGAAAAAATAAAAAGAAGGAAACATTCTGTAAGCAAAACATTAACTTTAAATATCATTAAACAAACAAAAAAAACAAACCTGAAAACTTTTTGTGATTATTTTATTAACTGTTGGCTTAGGAATTTTCTGCAATAATTTAACCAGCATTCACTTACCTTAACTGAGCATTAGCTTATTTTAACTCAACCACAGTTTTAATAAAATCATTAGCATGTATTAAGTAAGTCATCATCAAAAGAAAGCACGAGCATGTGCTTCATTTGATTTTCATGATCTTAACAACCTTGTGGCCTGGGAACCCTTCCCAAATTAGAGATGAATGCAGTGAAAACTGTGTAATTCAATCTAAGGATTTCAAGTCCTTACAATTGCACAACTGCATAAACAAATTGTAACTGATTTTTTTTTTTATTTTGTTTTCTCTTTAAATCTAGTCATTTTCTACAAATATTTAACACATCAGACAAAAGACAGGTGGCTTAGATAGTAGATTTTGCAATAAGCAGGCTCAACCCCCAAATAAGCTACGAAAGACAGGACATAACCTTTGTGTTCTTTCAAATTCACATGCTTGGAAGCCTTATGCTCTGATTTCAAATGAATTCATCTACATAAGTCAAGAACTGAAAGTCAGCGTGTCTTCTCACTGTTAAAGCTGTTTGGCATACAATTGGGTTTTTTTCTCTGTATGTTAGAAAAATAAAAATTAGCATGTTTCATTGTACGGAATAGTTCCAGGAATAATAATAAGACTACTTTCAGACTAGATTCAGGAAAAAAAATGTTTAGCGGAATCTTATTAGATGTTCTACTAAATATTTTTTGCAGTTGCTGCAGCTAATATTCTTTGTTGGTTTTTATTATGCATATGAGCACATCAGTGACATACTTTTCATGTATACTCCTTACCTGGTTTATGAGGACTAATCAGAAGTTTTGGGCAAACCTAAATGCCAGAGTATGCAGTCTTTATGGAGACTTACTGGATTAGTCACAGACATGCTGAAACACAGCTACGCTGTTTTAGGGATCATCTTGGATGTAGAAAAAGTACAGGTTTTATAACGTATCAGGCCAAGGTAAATAGCATATCCACAACAGAAGTCCCTATATCACACTTCTGAAAAATGTAGGGTCAATGCTGAGCTTGATGTGACTCAAGGTACAGGAGGATTTAAATTGCTCTAAGTCTTTTTTTGTCATTTACTACAGCTTGTGTAATTTTAATATCAGTGTATACAAGCAACCTCTATTACCTTGCTCAGGTGGAGCATGGAATAAATGGACAGTCAGATACCCAGGTAGGAGGACTGGAAAAAAAAAAAAAAGAAAAATACAAAAGAGTCAAGAGAGCACACAGCTCACAACTGTGAACAGATGGGATGCTCCTCATGGTCTTTCTCATTTCACATGCATAACAGGATCAGCCTTATTTTGTGTTTGCTTAGAACATTTATTTATAGTAAATTAAAGCTTTTGAAGACATTGTTGTTCTTGGTGTTATTTTCTGTAAATTGCTAAATTGTGTGTAATCTCATCATACTCGTGTTATTTGGGGTTTTGTGGCCTTCACTAGGAACAGTCTTGTGTGATACGGAAAACAGGATACTGGACTGAATGGGCCATGTGATGGATTCAGTTATACAGTGTTTAACCTTTTGCTAAGAAAGAATTGATCCTTTGCATTTTCATTTTGCAAAAGAACTCTCACTTTTAACATTTATTTTGCAACTATATCAAGGGAAGACAACATTTAATTCTGATATATCCTGGATATCATGTTGGTTTTATTTAAATTGTGTTCTGTCAAAAAAAAGGTCATAATTATTTTTATTTCCTTTTTGTTTCCAGATGAATGCAAACAGGAGAAATGAGGGGTTTGCCATATTTCTCTGTAAGACTTGTGAATAGAAGAGTGACAGAGGATTCTTTCATACATTAATGTGAAGCTGGATCAATTAGAGCCCTACACATACTATTTTCCTGACAGAAATGTCTCATTCATCAACAGTGTGAGCATTCCAATTGAAATATCTGGAGTTCAGGATGGGATGCCTAATTTACTCTGATGGAGTTGTTGATTTATCAGAAAACGAATTCTATCAGACCTGCAGACTTCTCTCCTTAATTACATTTTAGCAAACAAGCACAACAAGATCCTATTAATACTAAGAGCTTTAAAGATATTCAGCAGAGAGATTCTCAAAAGGATAATAATGAATTGTTTTGCCAAAATTCAGGGAGGCGAAGGTATCCAGAGTGAAAAATAAATAAAGTAAAACAAGTACCTTCTTGTGTAAAATGGTTGAGAGCAACTGATGTAAAAAGACAATCCAGCCACACAATAGTTAAATATAGTTTCAATAGGACTATTCACAGGCTAAAATTAAACTGAACCACATAAACTGAGAGTTGCAATACTGAATCTTAAGTGACTACTCCCTTCACGAAAGAGCTTATTGTTCACACAATGAAAATTATTCTTTCATAGACTGTGTATATGTAATTAATAAATTATAGCAGTAAACACATCTGTCAAAGGTTTTCTACATGGCCATGTGCAATAAACAACCTGAAAAACAGCTACACTGTAGCAGTTAACTGCTTATTTCAAACTTGACTTACTTGCTCCTTAATAAGCTACTTTAAGTGTTCCATTGAAAAAATGATTGAGAACTGAGCTCTGAAATCCATGAGACATTTGCTTGAATGATGAAACTAAGATTTCAAATTTATCAAGTACTGCTGAAAAATACTATGACTATCTTTTCCTGCCTTTTTAAGAAAACATTTTTTAAAATCTAGTTTCCCAGTAGACTAGAGATAACATGTATTTCACAACATTAAAAAGGTGGCAGAACATAGACTGAGAGTGTTATAGGCTTAAAAATAGGCAGATATGTTAGGAGTGTTAAGAGTATTAGAGGCATTTAAACAAACTGACAGGATATACACAGGAATTAGAATGAATCCTATATTTAGGGGATAAAAAAACTTCTGCTGTTCTGGCAGTTCTCAGCTACATATTTTACACTAGGACTCAGAATTGATAGTAGTAGTAGAGTCCGAATGATTCAAGGAGAGATAAAAACCAAATGTGCATTTTCAACCAAGCTCATAATTTAAAGAGCTGTAATAACTACTAATGTTTCATGAGTGATCCTGTCATTCTTTGTTGAATGTCATGAAGACACAATTGCAACATGCGTTTATTTTCATCAACAGTGTTTCTGTACAATGTTTGTCACTATGTATCTCATACAATACCCTTTTTCTGCTCTATAAAAATGAATCAAAGTAATACAATATTAAGTCAGTTTACGCTAAGAGACTGCTGATTAGCAAAGGTTCTTTATGCATTATTCTGTGTAAGAATCTTTTAACAGTTTGAAATGTTTGAAATTATTTAATAATCATTTGATCAGTACATATAAAATACTTGGCTTAAAAACTCAAACCCAACCCATTAAACTATTCCTTTACCAGAATATAAGCCCACTTGTTTCTCTCAAGAAATTATCTTGACTTGTAGTATCTGCATGACACCAGATTTCCCTAAGGTACTGTCATCTTTTTGAAAGCTTTCTGCTAGATCAAAGTACAAGATAAAACTGAAATTAGATCAATGAAATGTACTATTCATATGGAGTGAATCTTTCCAGCAAAACCTTCCAAATAAAAACTCTCTTTGAATGGTTTGGGGAAAAAGAAAATATTGACTTTTTTTGTGTAATTTGTCAACATTTACGCCATGAACATATTTAGCCTCCTGCAAATTATGATAAATGTAAAAATGCTCCAAGATATTGCAAAATAGAACTTTTGTGCATAATATATGCTTAGTAGACCTAAAGCTTGGTAGAAGTAATTTTATCCAGTATCTATGCTGTACAGATAATGGCAAAAGTAACATTCCTGTGTAGGCTCACTGAAAGCAAACACTATGCTGCCAAAGCTCCTTACGTTGAACTTCCAAGTTTTTGTCTACATTGTGCAGGTGCTACTATTTTTATTCATGATGGTTTTTTAACGTTGCATAACAAGCCATGGTACTTTTAACACTCCTTGTGATGCACTGCATTACAGCAAATGGGAAAACCCACCAGTTTAGTTTCATTGAATATGCTTGTTAACAGATCAATATGGCAATCCACAGGAACACGTAACTGTCAGCTGTTTCACGGATTAACTGTACAATGATTTCACTTGAAATTATGCTCTAAGAGTGCTGATACCACTGGATAACAAAGATTAGTTTGCTTTTATGAAAAATGAATGGTCTAAACATATTATTCAGAAAATAGTCTATAACTTTACATGCAAGTTATTTGACAGAAGTCAGTGTGGTTTACTTTGGTACATGCATTGCTATAATTCTTGTGCATGCAGAACAGTAGTTACAAATGTTAACGTTCAAAATTCTTTCCAAGTGCATCGACTTCATAAAAGTGCCTTATTATTATTCCTAATGTTTCATGAGTAAACAGTAAAGCATCAAAAATTATTATTTACATATGCAAACTATTTGAAACACTTGATAAATAGTTTGAAAGCACTGGCAAGAGAATGAAAAACTGCAACAAATTTCACAAATCATTTTCAGCAGCTTTAAATATTATCTACATTCTCCAAGACAGGAAAGCAAAAGCTCAAAAAAACCCCTTAAATTGTATAAAGTGAAATGTCATTATAATTCTCAAAGTTCAGAGAGTATAATGTTTTAAACAGTATAAATGAAACTTAGTGTCTCCATTACATTCAAAACAGTTTATCTAAACTGTTTAAAGTCTCTTTCACCACCTTAAAAGCTTTTTCACCTCCTTGTTTTTAAATTCTTAAAATATTAAAAGTAAAGACACTTTTAGTTCCCACTGGTATGCATATAGCAATGGCAATGCAATCTTAAAACAGGAACCTAGTTCTTTACTGTGAATCTTGGATAGTTTACTGAATAGCGTATGTTGTTTGTAGCAATCACTTTGATTTTGACAGAAACTCAGAAGAACATTACAGAGTAAAATGCCCATTACCTAAAAAGAATTACAAACCAGACTAGGACCTTAAAAAACCCACTGGATTCTGAGAATTGACAGCTACTGCAAGTATCCTTTTCAGAACAATTCTGATTATTCAATTAAAGTTCTGCATTTGCCACTGGACTTGCCTTATTTTAAATCTTAACCTGCCCTCAAACACAAACTGCTTTGTAGCTGTAAGTTTTTCACTTAGAATGGAATGGCTTACTCTGTGCAGTACTCCATGACAATGAATACAAAAAGAAACGCAAATGCATTCACTGCTTGAACCTCAGAAGTACAGTAAGTACAAGTCCTGAGAAGTTGGAACAGTTCTGATTTTAGTAGTAAGCAGTGATAAAGGCTTACTGGATGCTTATTACAAAAAAAAAAAAAATACACATTTTATGATTAACTCACATTAGTACAGCATTAGTGCACCAAATGAATCCAAATGAGATCAAGCCAGATTGACAAGTGTTAAGTATCTTCAACTGAATTGTGATTTTTGGTTGCAGCTGCTGAGGCTTCTATTTTGTTACCATGTCTTCATTATTTTTATTCATAAATTCACATAGACAGAGGATCTGCCCCCTGTTTTACAGTCTCAGAAATATCTTTTCCTAAGAGTTCACCCCATAATGAAGAAGCAGTTTTGCTTCCTTCTAGTCAAGCAAAAAGATCATAGCTACCTAAATCACTGACAAAATTTGCTGTGTACACCACAGATGGACCCTGAGGATGGATTTTAATTTCATATTAAGAAACCTGAATTTCTGTGACTTAATGCAGGTGAGCCAGCTTCTAAACTTCCTTTCCAGTACACGATTATTTAATCAAAAGAGCCTAGAAAGAGATTCAGCTCAGTTTGAAGTAGACAACCTAGGTGGAATTCAGCTGATTAAACACAGGCATGTATTGCCATTTGAGATACCATGGGGTGTCAAGGATATCTACAAAGAGCTGATCCATCAACTCCTGCTACAGAGTGGAGAGCAAAAGCAACTAATGACAATGAAAGTAACTGACTATCTCAGGATGCTATCTGAATTGGTTCATGTGCAGTCAGTTCAACAGCTTACTCATAACTGCATCCGCAACTACCTTCATTGAGGATAATGGCTCACAAAGGGTCACCTGCTGATGAATCATCAGCAAGTGTTCAGTTTGCACAACTGCTAGAGATTATTAGCAGCCTACAGGAACAACTTCTGAGCATATAAAAGCCTCAAAACAGCTGATAAATATCTACACATTACACTGCTGCTGGGTCTCTTGGTGCAGTTGTTTCACCTCTGGTACTTAAGATTTTAGTTTGCTCCTGACAGCATTCTATTGCATGAATATGCAGATTTTCTAATGTTTGCCTTTACCTTGTTCCCTATCTTCTGCCCATACGCTCTACACTCCCTAGCTTCTTCTCCCTTATGTCCTTGCCAGAGACCTAACACTTTGGGACTAACTGCACTGTGACATATATTATGTTTCTTTACAGCATTCACTGCACATAGAAAGCATCGCAGGTAACTCCAGTGTTAATCCTGGTTCACTGTCTGAAAGTTCATATTCTAGCCTGGAGATGTAACATGATCAGTCAGGTGGACTGAGCCAGAATCAGCCACTCCAGTCACAAGTTGGAGAAGTTAATGATTTTTCTTACTTTTTATAATGGCTACTTTTCACTGGCTTTTTGGTTACTTCAATTGTTCACATACTGTGATGTGGAAGATTCCTTTAAGAACAAAACAAAAAATAGCTCTGATCAGCATGAAAGAATTTTACATATATCCTGCAGTTATTCTGCCTTTCAGTTTTTTGGTTATTCAAGCTGTTCTAAAAATTTTATAAAAACCTTTTCTATATTGAACCGCAGTGCAAACCAAAGCCCTTTTGGGAAGCACTTTACCTGCAAAGGGGTATTTGCTGCAACCACAGAACCACAGAATGGTTTGGGTTGGAAGGGACCTTAAAGATCATCTAGTTTCAACACTCCTGCCACAGGCAGGGACACCTTCCACTAGACCAGGTTGCTCAAAGCCCCATCCAACCCGGCCTTGAACGCTGCCAGGCATGGAGCATTCACAGCTTCTCTGGCACCCTGTGCCAGCATCTCACCACCCTCACAAGAATGAACTTCTTCCTAATATTTAATCTAAGTCTACCCTCTTTCAGTTTAAAGCCATTCCCCCTTGACGTATTCGTGCATGCTCCTGTAAAAAAGTCCCTCTCCAGCTTTCTCATAGGCCCCCTTTAGGTACTGAAAGGCTGCTGGATAATAACCTTGTCTTGTTTTCTGTTTTCTTTTTAATTTAGAGATTTTTTTTTTCCCTCAGGCTCTTCCTGGAAACATGCCCAGGACAAATTCTTTTGAACTGCAGTCCATCAGCAGCAAATGTATCTGAAGAAGCTGATACAGGTTAAGAGCTCGCTAATCAGCTGTCCTACATGCACTCTGCTGTCACTGTCCTCTCTCTTCCTGAAACTCGTATTAGATTAAAAACAATTGCACTTTGCCTGTATTTTGACTGCACTCGCAGTAAATATCGGGCTCTTTCTGAAACCCATTTTCCCATGACCTTGTTGTAAATGTATTATTACACAAGCCAAGTCCATTTTTATTTGTTTCAAGAGAAGTCAAGTACATGACAATTAAAAGACACAGAATAGGGAGATTGGATGTTTTCAAATGGTTCTTAGATCACATTTTGAGGTTGCTATGGTGAATGCTCATCTGTAAGGCAAAGGCAAGATTCAACATTCCTCTCCATATGAGAAATAATACTTTTTTAAAATGGACGTAACAATACTCGTCACTTTATTTTCAGAAATTTAAGGTATACTTTTTTTCTGATACTTGTTCTTGATGTTTCTGGTATTAATCCTTGATTAATTCAACCTAATCAAGCAACTGATTAGGCAACAAAGAGAAAAATGCTATTTTATTATTAAATATTTAACTTTTTCTAATGATAGGTGGAATATCCATATTCTTGTTTAATACTGTTTTCCAAAATGTATGGCCTAATAAATAACACTGAATCAAAATCTGAACTGTTCCATTTTCTTCCTTTGTTCTGTCTGTAAAAGTTTTTGAGAATTTGAGTTCAAAACCTACTTTTTTTTAATAACCATTTCCATTTCAGAAGCTGACACCTTAATTTCTCTCCCATTTTGTACACAAAACTAATTTAGGCAATTTTAGAAAATGCTACAATGGAATGTTTTGATATTATTTCTAAAATAGAAGACGTTTTCTTCTTACATATTTTGAGCAGCTGACTTCACAAGCCTCCTATAAACAGTGACTCAGAACCTTTGAATCTCCCAGCACTGACAATACAGGAAGCATAAGGAAAAATAACTTTTAAAATTAAACACTTAAATTAGATGCCTAAGCATAGATCTCAATTATTAATATTTCTTTGCATAATGAACAATCGATTTACACAGAATATATTGATCATTTATGGATAACATTTTCCTCACTTTCATTGATGTAGACTGTTCCATGATTAGTCACGGGAGAAGTTAACAGCGTGAGTAAAATTTTTCAGTGACTACACCCTTCACAGTGATAGCAAAAATCAATAAACAGATGTGTAGTAAAAAACCTGCTTCATCTGAGGCATGCCACAATTCATACAAATGTTGGAAGAGTTATACATATGTCTGAGAGAATTTCTTTTCAGACAGCATTACAATTGTTGCAGACATCAGTTTACAGGAAGAGTTAAAATTGTTATATTTTAGGATCCTGCATTTTGGAGTTATGTTACATGAATAACACTGACCTAATTCCTTCTCTGGAAATGGAAGAAGAATTAACAACGTAGCTTAAATTAAAGTGTAATTAAAAAGAAAAAAGACAATCTCACAGTAATTCACTGTTTCTGTTGCATATCTAGCTATTTAATTACTCTTGGTAAATTACAGATAGGTTGAACATTTAGATGATTTTATTTTGTATGGTTTTGGACAACTCTGTTGGATTTCCATCTTCATGACACTGTCTATTTTGCATGCATTGGCTGATATAGAACAGCCTGAAGGAGTAACTCTCTGTTGCAAATATATACATTGTCACACCAAGTTATCTTTATGCGTTTCTCGCAAGCCTGTTGTAATAAAATCTGCCTTTATGTCAGCTGGACACTACTTCCCCTAAGCTCTGCGTCAGTCTTCCTTCTACAATTATGGTGGGTTTTTTTTATTTAAGACAAACCATAAGACTAATAGCTGTGATAAAATTCATACAAACAGGTGGCACTGCTCTCTCCATGCTGCCAGGAAAGAAAGGCTCATTACAAAAAGAGCATATGGCCAGCATGGCCATATCTGTGCTTTGGTATCATGCACCTGCAGCCTATCTGACAATATTTTTAAGAATTTATGTATTCACAAAAGTGAACCTCTTTTCCTCGAAGAGTCATTCAAATTCTTAGCTGGAAAAACTACAAGAGCTAGAGATGCAAATAGGCTGCTCAGATCTCAGGGATCATTGAAGATACAAAGCAATCATTTACGGTTCTGACACATCTTCACGGTTTTATGGAATTCCATTATGTCTGTTCTCTGGCACCTAATTTCCAGACTAAAGAGTTTCTCTCTCCAAACTTGGTCATTCCTTTTATGAAAGCATTCAATTCCTTTGATCCTCAAATTGCACAGATAAAAATACATTAAACTGGTTTTCAGTATTATCTGGAATCAATGGAAGCGTGAGTTACATTTTCCACTGATCTTGTGATGAAGAACTCTATATAGTACATACATTGGGGTTTTTTTGTTTTGTTTGTTTGTTTGTTTGGGGTTTTTTTGGTTGTTTGTTTTTTTTTTTTTGGCGGGGGGGAAGTCTATTTTTCTTTTGGGAAAAAAAAACCACCACCAACAAACAAACAAACAAAAAAACAACCCACAATCCCCACAGTACCTTCTTTTTTGTTTGTTTTGGTTTGTTTGGGCTTGTGGTTTTTTTTAATAAAAGATTTTAATCCAGTGTTGCTTATCCATTAGAATGAGTGCAATAAATTGATCAAAACCCATTTTAGATTTTATCACATTTAATGTTAATTATCCAAGCCATGGTTTAAAAACAAATGTTTCCAAATAAAAGAACCAATCTACTTTTTGTTTGTATTATAGAGATAATTCATACCTAGAACAGAGACTCATTTAATATATAACTATTTAAAGGAGTGAATTCTTAGGTGGGAAAAAAAGCATATAAAATTATTACACAGAAATATTAGCAAAGATTGTATATCTACTTAATCCTACCAGTTTCATACTACTCTGGAATGGGTAACATTTATGTTATTTTATACTGCTTTTAACACTGAACTAAGCTTTCAAAACCAAACAGAAAATGAACAGACACTATATAAAGTAAGGATTGTATTGGGTATCTTTCTGATACATTATGCTAATTTTCCTCAGGAAGAAAGACAGAGAAGAATGTGACAGACTAAACACATCAGTTCAAATAAATGATTGTCCTGACACATAAAACTTCAAGCAAAATTGCACATTCATGTCTAAGAAAGGATAGTTAAGGAGTAATGATACTCATGTAAGATTTAGAAAGCCCTAGGTGAACTTTCTCTTCTGAAAGATTGCATTAGTAGGACAGCTACATAAATCCGAAGCCTGATTAAAAAACAAGCAAAAGGAATAAAGTATTCAAACTGTGACTACAGTGGAATTTAAATACCCAGTGCCCAAACAGCAATATTAAAAATCTGCATAAACTAATGCTGACTATAGAAGTGCTAAAAGCGGGTTTATGGTGCTTGAATTTAGCTAGTTAGTAGTTTTATTTTATTGAGTGTCCACCTGATATTCTGCTTCTGCATGTGCCCTCAGTGTTGAAAAACAATTAATGGTTTCTCATTTTGATCATTCAGCGACAATCCAAGAGCCTATCTATTTAGGTTTTATCATTTAAGTCTTACTTGAGCAAGAACTACAGTTAGAGCCATAGTTTTCCTTCAAAGCATGTAAAGAGGTGTACATGATGGCTTTTACTTAACAACACTATGATGCAGCAAATCTGAATAAATTCATTTTTGTGCCTGAGGGAAACCTATATTTGCAGTTTCCTCCAGAATATTTTTACTGGTTTGATGTAAGGACATTTTCAACCTTTCCTTCTGAATTTTTATGAATTTGTGTGCAAGAATTCAAGTTTATTTGTTTAAAAATAGATATAAGAAAGACTCTAACCCAGAATAGTCAAATTAGCATTGGTTTTCGAGTCCCTGCTCCCAGCCTGTTTTGACATTCTGTAATATGAATGAAATAAGATGACACAGATACTGTCTTTTGTCCAGATTAGAGAAGAGTGGCCACTGGAAATGCAGTCAGTTCTTTAAAATACAACTAAAAAAAAAAAAAAAGTTTGTTTTTTGTTTCTTTTTTTTTATATTAAATATTTTAACAGTCCAGATATATTTTAAGAACATTTCTAACTTGCAATTCTTTTTGCGAAGTTGAGATTTACCACATAAATAAACATCAATATTGCAGTCTGGATCTGATTAATTTAATGAGTGTGCTAAGGGCCTGTCCTAACCAGGATGCTTTCTCCTATATCCTCAACAGTATCCAAAGTAGAAGAAAAATCAGACATCACTTAGATATGCTGGATGTGTCTAACTTTCTAATGTACACCCCAAAAAGACCCTATTTGAAATTCCAGATATAGCCTTAATCATGGATTCATAGAATAGTTAGGGTTGGAAAGGACCTTAAGATCATCTAGTTCCAACCCCCCTTCCATGGGCAGGGACACCTCACACTAAACCATGCCACCCAAGGCTCTGTCAAACCTGGCCTTGAACACCACCAGGGATGGAGCATTCATAACTTCCCTGGGCAACCCATTCCAGTGCCTCACCACCCTTATAGTAAAGAACTTCCTCCTTATATCCAATCTAAACTTCCCCTGTTTAAGTTTGAACCCATTACTCCTTGTCCTATCACTACAGTCCCTAATGAAGAGTCCCTCCCCAGCATCCTTGTAGGAATCTACCTGTAATTATTATCTTTTAGGTCTGTAAAACTGTAATTAATGCTCCCAGTCTTAGAGAGATATCTTACTTTAAAGTAATTTTGCTCCCAAGATCACAGAATCACAGAATCCCGAGGGTTGGAAGGGACCTCAAAAGATCATCTAGTCCAACCCCCCTGCAAGAGCAGGGTAACCTAGAGTACATCACACAGGAACTTGTCCAGCCGGGGCTCGAATATCTCCAACGTAGGAGACTCCACAACCCCCCTGGGCAACCTGTTCCAGTGCTCTGTCACTCTCACAGTAAAGAAGTTTTTCCTGATGTTCACATGGAACCTCTTATGCTCCAGTTTACACCCATTACCCCTTGTCCTATCACTGGACATCACTGAGAAAAGCCTAGCTCCATCATCCTGACACTCACCCTTTACATATTTGTAAACATTGATGAGGTCACCCCTCAGTCTCCTCTTCTGCAAGCTAAAGAGACCCAGCTCCATCAGCCTCTCCTCATAAGGGAGATGTTCCACTCCCTTAATCATCTTTGTGGCTCTGCACTGGACTCTTTCGAGCAATTCCCTGTCCTTCTTGAACTGAGGGGCCCAGAACTGGACATAATTTACTCTGTATCTTTGTACATATTAAGACATATCCAATATCTGCTATAGGCAGCATACTTGCTTATCCTGTACTTAAAAACTTTCTCAACACGTCAATCTCTTCAAGTGTAATTTCACCATTTACTAAAATTCTTTATAAAGCAAATATTTCAAAATAATAGAAGGTAATAGAAAAATACATACAATAGTAATGAAGCCGAAATGCGTATTAGTAAATTGTCATTAAATTGTTCTGTTTAATTGAGCACTTTACTAATAAAGACAATTTTTTTTTTTCTAAGTATGCTAGAAACTTTCGAACAACAGGACACTTCCCTTTTCATTGATCATAGGCATCTTAAAGTTAGATGCCTGACAAAATAGTTAACTTGGCTTCCTTTGTGTCAAAGGAGATCGAGAGGAGGTATTTGTCCTGGTGTCCCCACACAACTGTTAGAATAATGAAGTGTCCTTTTCCTACTTTGATATTAAACTAAATGTAAGTCTCTATATGCATGTGGTCTATGAAGTGGTGCTTAAGATCTTATTTACATTTAGAAAAGATCTACAGCTCACTTCAGATTCTTACATATCCTTAAGCATGTAAGGACACTTTAAATATTGTAGGCTATCCAAAACATCTCCATTGGTTTTGTAACACTGACATGGGAACCTTGGGAGCCCTGTGATCTTCTTGAGCACCAGCCTACTTGCATCTACGCTGGCAATCAAATCAACCTGTTAGTGTCATTTTCAGTAGTTTTAGGTGTCCCTGAGAAGCTGCAGTAGCCAATCCAGGGCACTGGGTGGTCTCCCATAAGCCTAAACAATATATATAAATAGCAAATAAAATGCCAGTAGATGGCATTATATCCCAAGATCTTACATAGCACTTTGTATTAAGACATATTGAAGTCAAGCACTAAGTGAAACGCTACCAAAAGTCCTTTCGGCACAGAATTTTAGTTGCCTAAATTCAGGAGAGTGAAACAAGAATGTTTAAGCTGACATACATTCTATGTTGACAGTTTGAGACAAAAATTTCCCTCAATAGTTCAAGTTACAGTACTGGACATGCTATCTATTATTTCCACCTTGATGACTGTTCAAGTACCTATTTCAAAGCATGTCCCAAACCCAAGAAAATGACATCCATCACAGAGACTGCTTTAATAAACCTCAGGCCATGCTGAACGCACTTGGATCTGGACATAAATGTCTCTGGCTACACATTTTAGTTTTCCAAAGGTGACTAAGGCATGAAAAGTAACTGAATTATATAGAAGCCACAAGTTTTTCCTGTTCCTTGACTTACTTTTTCAGTGACTTTGACATATGGAGTACAGCACCAATCTGAGACAGTTTAAAGTCAAAATTTCCTACCAATATAGTCAAAGTATCTGGAGCCATCCTTGCAAATCTCACTCAAGAAGCTTAGTGCTTAAATACAGGTGTTTGTAATACTGAGTATCACCTAAGCTGTTTTTCTGAATGCCTGTCCAGTGCTGTTGATAATGGGATACAATTAATTCAGAGAGTTAGTGAACAGTTGCAAGCTTGGCAGGATTGAAACATTTGTCAATGATATAAATAGTTGCTCACAGTGTATGACCTTGTCTGCATAGATCTTTACTTGAAGCTGTTAACTACAATCCCAGGGGATGAACAACCCTTTGCTGAAATAAGTAACAGAATTATGTGAAACAATATTGCTGCAGAAGACAGTGACATGAGAAAATACGAAGACAGTGGACACTGAGATAAGAAAGACTTCAGCAATAGGCTTTGAGAACAAAATTAAAATCCCAGAAATAGACGCAAACTGGCACATGACACAGACTGTGAACAACACAATCCTGCCAGGGCTTCCCTGGCTGCTGGCTCCAAGTAGCCTCCATTGACTGGTCATGGTGGGTGCAGCATAACACCTGGTAAGGCAGCCTGGACTGCTGCCCCCAGCTACCTTGGCACTGGGACATTATGGATGAAGACAGGCAACCACAGAAAGGTGGACCATGATCCAGGAATTATTGCTTGCTGTGTTAAAAGTCTTCTCCTTGCTTCTTCTTCAGCCCAACCAGTTACCTGCCTTACTTTTTGAAGTATCTCCTTTTCCCTTGCTGAAGCTCCACTTACAGGTACGCTGGATGGTTTTGATAAATGGTATCAATTATTAACAGAATTTCCATGTCAGAAGGGGTTATCTCTATTATGAGAACAGCAATGCTAAACTGAAATTTTTAGGGAAGCAGTGTCGTTTGCCAGGAGGGTTGGTAGCAAACACTGTCAGTAGTAAAGGGAAGACAGAGGAACTGCTGCTGTTCATAGATAATACATGGAAGATGAAAGCAATAGTTAGACTTACCTGTGGAAGACATATCAAAGGAAAACAAGTTTTACCATAAAAGTGACTGAAAAACAAGAACTTGGTAATTAGGAAGAAGAAAATATATTTAAAGTTATATCTTCTTTTACCGTGGTACAGGTGAATGTACCCTCGTTTCACTTGTTTGGGGTTTTATCTGACAAGTGGGAAAAGCATTCACATGAGTGATTTATGACATAAAAATATTGGTTGCAAATATATTGGAAAAAAAATAGAAAGTGAGAGCCAAAGAATACAAACAAACAAAAAACCCAACAAGAAACAGGAGCAGTTACCAAGGATTTTTCCTTGCCGGTAATAACTTATTTTTTTGTTAATAATATACACGTTTTCAAAATCACT
Organism: Psittacula echo; assembly: GCF_963264785.1. NCBI lineage: Eukaryota > Metazoa > Chordata > Aves > Psittaciformes > Psittacidae > Psittacula > Psittacula echo. The sequence continues at coordinate 85,295,648 of NC_137738.1, read as the reverse complement.
TGTCTAATTACATTATCATAAATACAAATAGCACCCATTGACTCCAATAGCTTGCTGTCATTACCTAACAATTTTTTTACTTTCTCCTTCTGTAACCCAAATATGTAGATTCTCTAGTATGCTTGAGTATAAACCTGTATATAAATCCAAAATGCGATACCGTTTGTGGAAAGAGAGCAAGAAGACATATAATGGGCATTACTGTCACTCCTTAATGCACTGATACCTAGAATTTAACAAATTCAATATATGGAACGTAAGAGTTTCTAGAGAGTATTAGATAACATAGAAAAGACAAAACCGAGTGCCAAGAATGAGGAAAATTTCTTTAATAGTGCTGAAATCTTTGAAGACCAAACACTGGATGAAGTCATAAGCCATATGTCTTCCATAGAGTTTTCACTGCTTCCATGATGATACACACTGATCATTACACAATGTAAACATTTGTATGAAAATAAGACTGAACAGCAGTAACTACTGCACTTCTGCTCACAAAGATTTGTTCTTGAATTTATGTGATCTGGAATCAGACAGAACTTTTTTCAAATAACATGTTACTTTTTAAATGTATTTATTTAAAATGATAAAATAATACTAATTGAAAATACTCTACAGTCTGTTATGACACAGAACTCAACTACTTCTTTCAGTATAAGGATTAATATAATTGATTCTCTGCAGCCTTTCTTAGGTGAAGCCATAATCCAAATCAAAGTGTCTTTAATCTGCATCTCACCATTTCCAGGGCAAAATGATGCATGTAAATGACAGAATTCCAAGTATTCATTATGGATGTATAATGCCCCAGGCCTCCACAGGCACGCACATGTATCTACATATACAATACTATATGAATAAAAATATTCACCAAATTTAACTTTCTATAAAATATTTCAGTTATTCCCTCACACCTATGTAATTGCTTTTGACAGCTAACACCCCTCAGATAAAACATCTATCTACTTCAGCAGTCTGGGCTCCATTACCTCAAGATGAGTGACTTTCTAGGCATTGACCCGTAAGCAAGCCATATGGGTTGGGAAAGTACCTCATAATTGTAAAGTAGGAATCATAAAAAGGCTTAAGCTGTGTTATCTGAAGTAAGACTCAATCAATTAATGGGAAATAAGCCACCTTTCTTCTCTAGTGTTATGGTCATATATTCTTGTTTCATCGTCTCTCATTCCTTGTTCCTCAGGGGGGAGCTTTCTGCCCGTTTTTTGGCTACTAGCCCAATCCCTTGCCTCCTTTGTTTTAACTGCTCCTACAGTCATTGGAATACTCTCCCATTCTTAATTTATTTAAGTATTTTTGCTTACGTATCTCTGAGTTCACACCAGTAAATATGAGTCATTTGCCAGTGTGTTCTGCCTCATTGTCTTTCACGTATTTGACGATGGGGGACAAGGGTGCAGTGGCAGAGCATCTGCTTTCAGAAACTGCTCACACAGAGCACAAAGCTGAAGTGAGCCTCTCAACATCCACTCATTAGCTGAAAACTTTTCATATGCTACTCCAGGAATTTACAAGTGATTATTATATACATTTAAATCAAGAGAAATTCCTAGGCAATTCACACAAACGGGAAAAATACTGCTTTCATAATGAGTATTATTTAAATGTAGCTCCATTAGCAACAAGGGTAGGAAAGGTTTTGAAACATTAGAAAAGTATCAAACTGAATACATAACATCTACTTTAAACAGACAAGAAATATTCTTATGGCTGAACAGTATGCTATGAAGGCTACTAACACTAAGGAAAATAGTAGCTACTGAAGAAAGATCACACTGAAATATAACTTGGTTATAACAGTAGATGTTTTTTAATTAAAATATTTCTGTAAAACTTTTATCAGGCAGATCTTATAACCCATATAATCTGTAAATATGGAAAAGATGCATGAAAGCATCTTCCACAAATTACATCCCACGTCTTTTAAAATATAAACAGATCTAATGGTCTTGAAGTGAGTAATTTTCTGTGTTTTTCAGATACGCATCTGACAAACCCTTAAAATATTTCAGATATCATATTAGTAGTTATGCTGAAGATGTTGGTAGACAATGGAATCACCAGGTCACCCACATGGGTCACTTGCAACCCACTGCACCCACAGGCCTGTGCACTGGGGAGAAGTCAAGGCGCAAGAGTGGCATCACACAGAGAGAGGTGTACTTTGCAAGCGTGTTTCAATTTGTGTGCACAGACAGACTACTGTAAGGCTCGTACCTTACAGTAGTAGACTTACACCACTGCACGTAACTAGTTGTAAGACATAATTTGTTCTCAGAAGCAGCCTTCACTGGGAATTGAAAATGCTCAGCATCTTGCAGGTCTGGCCACTGAGGCTGCTTTTGTTAGAACACATGTAACATCAGAAGGAGGAATGACAAGCTGTGCACAGTGTTTTACCATAAAATTTACACAAATCCAGTAATGGTTTTAGGTATTCTAAGGACAGCCTTAAACAGATCATATACAATATGTATACAGAGAATATGGATGTTTAAAATGCTGTAATTTCATTACTGTCAGGCATTAACTGATCAATTTGCTTGCTTTTTCCCTGATAAAATAATGCAGAATTATTTGAGGCAGAATCTGCTCTCGTAGCATGATATCATGGTACTAACGGAGAATGAAGCTGTGACACTTCCAGAGCTAGCCAAAGGCATACCATATGGAATATCAAGGCAACGCAACAAAAACTGTAGCACAGGGAAAAAAAACACACACACAAAACCAAAAAAATAAAACAAAAGATCTAAGATAGAATAATGAAACATTATTTTGCTGTATCTTAATTTCGTCTTTGTTAAGGGAAAGGAAATAATATATGTTAAATATTCAGAAATGCATAGGTTCATGCTCAGAATACTGTGTGTCTACGCACGTACCTTCAGACTGATAAGAAGGCCTCAGGTATCTGTGACAACTTCTGGGCCAAGCCATTTTTTGGACTGCCAAATCATCAGCATAATTAGAACGGCAAATTTCATTTATAATCAGTATTTTAAACCAGGAATTCTCCAAAATCAGGTTTAAAGGAGTAATGGGAACAGGGAAGGCCTTCACCCCCAGATGGAGAAGAGGGAAGCAGGGGATGCGACTTCCCCCCTGTGTCACTGTGGCAACCCCTGCAGTCGCCTCCAGCAGGCTCCTCTGTCTTCTCGGTCAGTGATTGGAGGCAGCCAGGCCTCTTCCAGCAGTTAGGAAACATTTCTGGCAGAGCTCCCTACAAAAGTATCCATGTTACACAGATGAAAACTGGGGCCTAGCAGCCGTGTGTTAGTGTAGGGGTTTCCCAAATAATGCTGCTCATTAAAAAGTAACCAGGAATCCTATTAACGGCTGTGCCCTAGGACAGGAAACCTTGTTTCTGCATATCATATGACAGCTTTTTAAGGAAAAGGTGGTAAAATGTGTAACATTTCATTTAATTGTGCACAGAACATGCAATCCAATCTTTATTTCTCATCTCACACTGTCTTCATGACCTAAACGTGTCCAGTAGAATAAACTTGCAGGATACGAACTTATCTAATATAAAATTAATGACAATGTTTTGTTACACTGCATGTATTTAAGCTTCATCTTGACCACGTAGCAAAACAAAAGGAAAGCAAAAGGACTGTCAAAAACAAAACAAAAGCAAAAGGACTGTCAGATTCTTGGTACAGAAAAGACATGCATTTGAAGCTATCTACGTGATAAAAATATGCCGATTCTAACTTCTTAAGAAAATAAATGTATTTTTATATATGGTAATTTCAGTCATCTACTGATTGGAAATGGCACTAGCAAATCTTTATCTGGCTTCACTTGTATTTACTGTTTTGTATTGAAGAACTAAGGTATACAGCTGCTCTGAGCAATTATGCAAACAAGAAAAAATGTTCTCAGCTGTGCTCTTTAGACCCCTCTTACCAAAAATTAGCATATATAATAACACTAACTAGGAAATGTCAGAATGTTTTAACGCTAGCAAAGATGAAATCATGTAACAGACTCACACTGAACTATAAATAATTTTACTAGAGCATTTTCATTTCTGTTTATATGTAATTTTTCTGGTGAAATTGGTGGGAGGGCAAACATCTGATCAGTATGTTCTGTTAGGTTGTCATCCAGAACTGCACAGCCTTGGAGAGGTGACAAATTAATAGTTATACATACACACAAAAAATTAGCAAAAGTATTGATCGAATGTAGATCCTTTTGAGACTCTTCTGTTTCAATTTAAAGCTGACAAGTTTTTCTATTTCAATTCTAAAAGGTTGTACTACCACCTTCTCAATATCATAGGAAAAAGATGCAGCTTAACATTTAGCTGAATTTGATATTTAATACACAAATATATTAATTCGCAAGCTCAGTTCATGAGGACTAATAAATATGTCTTGAATTTTTAAAATATTTTTTTCATGTATATATATATATATAAGTAAACATTGCTGCAGCACATGATGTTACACATGATGGCAAGGGACCCATTTGTTTAACTACTGTATCATGCTAGCCATTTCTAACTCGTTGACATGAAAATGCAGTATATTGTTTATATATTAGTTATAAATTAGTGTCTATCCCTCCTTAAACTGAAAAATTGTATCAAAGCCACAGAAGAAAATCAGTGACTTTTTGTTTCTTATATGAAAAGTTGTTTATATAAATGAGTATGTAGGAATTGGAAAACACTGCATTCCATGTGTATAATGAGAAATTATAAGATTAAATTGCATTAACAGTATAGGAAGAGGTATTTCTCTATGGAGAAGTAAACTACTCACTGAAGCTCTTGATCACATGAGAAAAATGTCATGGGATATGCATTTATAGAGTAAGAAAAAGATTTCAGTGGGTTTGGTCCAGAAGCACAGAAGAGTCTGTCATCAAACACAGCAGTAATACTGTCATGACTGCAACGCTCTGAGGTTATAAATCAAGAGAATGTACGTATGCACTGAAAGATACTATCTTTTGTGACATAGAATATTTACAGAAGCAGCAGAATTTTTTTTTACATATATGATTCACAGAATCATAGAATCATAGAATAGTTAGGGTTGGAAAGGACCTTAAGATCATCTAGTTCCAACCCCACTGCCATGGGCAGGGACACCTCACACTAAATCATGGCACCCAAGGCCTCATCCAACCTGGCTGTGAACACTGCCAAGGATGGAGCATTCACAACCTCCCTGGGCAACCAATTCCAGTGCCTCACCACCCTCACAGTAAAGAATTTCTTCCTTATATCCAATCTAAACTTACCCTGTTTAAGTCTGAACCCGTTACCCCTTGTCCTTTCACTACAGTCCCTGAGGAAGAGTCCATCCCCAGCATCCTTATAGGCCGGCTTCAGATACTGGAAGGCTGCTATGAGATCTCCACACAATCTTCTCTCCTCCAGGCTGAACAGCTCCAACTTTCTCAGCCTATCTTCATACGGGAGGTGCTCCACTCCCCTGATCATCCCCGTGGCCCTCCTCTGGACTTGTTCCAACAGTTCCATGTCCTTTTTATGTTGAGGACACCAGAACTGCACACAATACTCCAAGTGAGGTCTCAGGAGAGCAGAGTAGAGGAGCAGGATCACCTCCTTCGACCTGCTGGTCATGCTCCTTTTGATGCAGCCCAGGATACGGTTGGCTTTCTGGGCTGCGAGCGCACACTGAAGCAGGCTCATGTTCATTTTCTCATCGACCAACACCCCCAAGTCCTTCTCTGCAGGGCTGCTCTGAATCTCTTCTCTGCCCGAACTGTAGCTGTGCCTGGGATTGCTCCGACCCAGGTGTAGGACCTTGCACTTGGCACGGTTAAACTTCGTAAGGTTGGCATCAGCCCACCTCACAAGCGTGTCCAGGTCCCTCTGGATGGCATCCTTTCCCTCCAGTGTATCAAATGAACCACACAGCTTGGTGTCATCAGCAAATTTGCTTAAGGCACACTCAATCCCACTGTCCATGTCACCAACAAAGATGTTGAACAAGACCGGTCCCAACACCGATCCCTGAGGGACACCACTTGTTACCGGTCTCCACCTGGACATCGAGCCTGTCGTGGTTTAAGCCCAGGCCGTAAATCAGAACCACGAAGTCCACTTCCCCCCCCACCTTTCTTCCCTCTGCTCCTAGAGAGACAGGGAGGAGAATCAAAAGAATGCAGCTCCCACGGGTTGAGATAAGAACAGTTTAATAACTAAGGTATAACACAAATCACTAACTGCTACCACTAATAGTAATAATGATAAAGGAAATAACAAGCAAGAGAATACAACCGCTCACCAACCGGTACCTCACCCCCACCCACCCTGCCATGATCCAGCCCTTCCGGGAACTCTCAGTTCTACATCCTGGGCATGACGCGCTGTGGTATGAAATACCTCTTTGGCTAGTTTGGGTCAGGTGTCCTGTCTCTGCTTCCTCCCAGCTTCCCCTCCTCCCTGGCAGAGCATGAGACTCACAAAGTCCTTGATCAGTCTAAATATCGCTGTTATCAGCTCCATTCCCAGGCCGAAAGTCAAAAACACAGTGCTGCAAAAGCTACTAAGAAGGAGAAAAACTGACTACTGCTACTGAACCCAGGACAGAGCCATTGACCACAACTCTTCGTGTGCGGCCATTCAGCCAGTTCTTTATCCACCGAGTGGTCCATCCATCAAATTGATGTCTCTCCAATTTAGAGACAAGGATATCATGTGGGACGGTGTCAAACACTTTGCACACGTCCAGGCAGATGACATGACCTGCTCTGCCCCTGTCCGACTCACAAAGTCCTTGATCAGTCTAAATATCGCTGTTATCAGCTCCATTCCCAGGCCGAAAGTCAAAAACACAGTGCTGCAAAAGCTACTAAGAAGGAGAAAAACTGACTACTGCTACTGAACCCAGGACAGAGCCATTGACCACAACTCTTCGTGTGCGGCCATTCAGCCAGTTCTTTATCCACCGAGTGGTCCATCCATCAAATTGATGTCTCTCCAATTTAGAGACAAGGATATCATGTGGGACGGTGTCAAACACTTTGCACACGTCCAGGCAGATGACATGACCTGCTCTGCCCCTGTCCATCAGTTTCGTAGCCCCATCATAGAAAGCCACCAAATTGGTCAGGCAGTATTTCCCCTTAGTGAAGCCATGCTGGCTATCACCAACCACCTCCTTGTTTTTCATGTGCCTTAGCATGTCTTCCAGGAGAATCTGCTCCAAGAGTTTGACAGGCACAGAGGTGAGACTGACTGGTCTGTAGTTCCCCGGGTCATCCATTTTCCCCTTCTTGAAAATGGGGGTTATATTTCCCTTCTTCCAGTCATCAGGAACTTCACCTGCCTGTCATGATTTTTCAAATATGATGGCCAGTGGCTTAGCAACTTCATTCACCAGCTCCTTCAGGACCTGCGGATGGATTTCATCAGGTCCCATGGACTTGTGCATGTTCAGGTTTTTAAGATGGTCTAGAAACAGATCCTCTCCTACAGTGGGCCTAGGGTCTTCATTCTTACAGTCCCTACTTTCGACTTCCAAGACTTGGGTGGTGTGGTCAGAGACTTTGCCAGTGAAGCCTGAGGCAAAGAAGTCATTAAGAACCTCAGCCTTCTCCAAATCCAGGGTAGCCAGTTCTCCCAGTATCTTCCGGAGAGGGCCTACGTTGTCCGTACTCTGTCTTTTATGTGCTACGTAGCTACAGAATCCCTTCCTGTTATCCTTAACATCCCTAGCCAAGTTCAATTCTAACTGGGCCTTAGCTTTCCTAACATGGTCCCTAGCTTCCCAGACAACATCCCTGTATTCTTCCTAGGCCTCCTGTCCCTGCTTCCACCTTCTATAAGCCTCTTTTTTCCTTCGAAGTTTCCTCAGCAGCTCCTTATCCATCCAAGGAGGTCTCCTGGCCCTCCTGCTGCACTTCCTTCTAGTTGGCATGCAACACTCCTGAGCTTGGAGCAGGTGATCCTTGAATAACAACCAACAGCCTTGGGCCCCCCTGCCCTCTAGGGCTACTTCCCATGGAACCTTACTAAGCGGGTTCCTGAAGAGGCCAAAGTCTGCTCTCTTGAAGTCCAGGGCAGTGAGCTTGCTGCACGCTCTTCTCACTGTCCCGAGGATCTCGAATTCGACCATCTCATGGTTGCTGCAACCAAGGCTGCCCTGAAGCGTCATATTTCCAATGAGCCCTTCCCTGTTGGTGAGCATGAGGTCAAGCATGGCACCTCTCCTTGTTGGCTCCTCTATTACTTGCAGAAGGAAGTTGTCTTCCACACAATCGAGGAACCTCCTGGATTGCTTGTGCCAGGCTGTACCTTCACTCCAACAGATATAAGGGTGGTTGAAGTCTCCCATGAGAACAAGGGCCTGTGAGCGTGAGGCTGTTCCTATCTGCCTATAGAGCACTTCATCCACAGATTCCTCTTGATCAGGAGGTCTGTAACAGATCCCCACAGTAATGTCCTCCATTGCTGTTCTCCCTTTAACCCTGATCCACAAACTCTCTGTCAACTGCTCACCCGTCCCCAGACAGAGTTCCATACTCTCCAGCCTATCCCTAACATAAATAGCAACTCCCCCTCCCCGCCTGCCATGCCTGTCTTTTCTAAAGAGCCAGGAACCTTCCATTCCAACACTCCAGTCATAGGAGCCATCCCACCATGTTTCTGTGATGCCTACTATATCATACTCCTGCAGTCGTGCACACATTTCTAATTCCTCTTGTTTGCTCCCCATGCCACGGGCATTTGTATAGAGGCATCTGAGCTGAGCTCCAAATGAAGCTGGCTCATTGGCTGGAGCAGCTGGAATATCTCTGCATCGCTCCAAGCATTTATTATAGGTGCTCAAAAGCACTGAATTTGATCTTACATAGAAGTTAAAAAAAAAATGGCCTGAGTTTAACTGTTATGTCAACTGGTTCAACAATTTGAAAGAAAAATGTGGCCAAGAGGTATGTAACAGAAGAGGAAACTAAGAAGGATTGAGGTGATGATACTGCTGCAGAACAGAAGGATAGGTAAATGCAAGCTCCTGAACTTTGAGATATGACGCACCATGATTCTATCAAGGGAAAAATAGTTCTCAACCAGAGAAGTGCAGAATACAGTGGTAAAGATTTTGCATCCAGCCCTGCCCCTGTTACTGTAGCCAGCTTTTCTTAAGTTAATAAACCTGCTTCCAAAGACTAGCTTTCCCCCCCCCCCCCCCCTCATTATTTTAATATTCTGGTACTTTCTTTATTTGGGGGCTCCAGAACTTCCACTGATTTCCAGCCAAAATTTAATTATGGTATGCTTATGCTTAATGCAGTAGATTATGTCTCTATTTGATGTTTTTACCTCTGATGCATTTGAAGAGCCAGAATATAACATATGATTATGTTTTCACTGTCCTCTGGTAAGCTCTACTACATTGGTCACACTTGTGGAAGAAAACAGCACCTACGCTAATTGGACTTCTTTTTTCTTAACCATCTGAGAACCAAAACATATGATGCATTCTAGACTGTTACCGGTGCATTTTTCAGTGATTCAGCTTTTCCACTGACATCACAATTGTGATCATCCTAATCTATATGAAACTTGTTCTGAGGACAAAACAGTTCAGGTTGGCATCTTCCTGTATGCTCAATATTTACTTCCATTACATGCAACGATCTCAAGTCACTGGTGCCTACAGACCTTGTCAGCTATTAGATGCGGGATTTGGTTACTGAAACATGCCTGTATAATTCATTTACAATGCTCTATGTTTGCCAACATAGGCATGTAGTCCGACAAACCTGACACAAGACTGATAGGAAACCTTCTTCTTCAAAAGATTAGTCCAGTCACCTAAACAGAGATATCTAACATCATTTCAGATGCATGGGATTGACAGGATATCACAAAGAACCTGTGAGAGACCAGCATGTGGTGGAGTGGCACCTGGAGATCAAGGAGGATATCCTAGCATATCTACAATAGCACAAAGCATCTATTCAGTTTGGGGACAACCGAAGCTAAAATCTCTGCTGCCTACAAGACTCTACATACCTATCATGTCTATAAAAAAATAGGTAGACGGTACATTTAGGTAACCTAAGTCTCTGCTTCCTACCCCTTAGTGACTAATAATCCAATTATTTCATTCTATATGGTTGTTTTCAATTTTCACTTTATAGCCAATAAAGTCTGTGACCTTGAACATTTACTATAAAACTATCCTGTTTCTATTAGTTCAATCTTCAAGGTCATATAGTTCTTCCTCTAAGTTCTTTTTAATATTCCTGTGCTTTAACATGCCTCCTGATTTTTGTAACGTGATCAGATTTCAATAGCATAGCGATGCATTTTGTGACAAGGTACTTCCTGAAAATCATAACCAACATCAGGGTTAAGTTTTTTGAGGAATTTCAGTAATCATATATCCTCATCTAGACAGTTCACTTTAAAGTGGCATATTCGCTGTGTTTACTGTACACCGTGTGTGTTGTGCCCACAGTCAAAATCAGAAGCCATTATAAAATAGAAATGAAAAATTATTGGCCTTTAGATCAGGCAAGGTCATAATGCTGTTTGAAATTACTTCTGTCTCAAAAGGTTTTATTTAATGTGTAATGATTTATATTCCAATAAACATGCAGTGGTTTTTATTTTCCATTTGAACCCAATGTATTTCATTATGTTTTCCTTCAACATGCATTCACAAAGTTGAGGTTGGACTCTGGAATAATAATGACTAAAATCACTTCAAAGCATGCCTTTAAATATGGGCACTGCATTTCTTATTATTCTTAATGGCTTCATCCCCATGTTAATAGATTAATTAAAAATACATTTAAATGACCTAAGATTTCATGGCCTAACTGTAGGATGGAGATTATTTTGTCCTATCCTACTTCGCAAACATTAAAATCCATATCAAGAGTAAGCAAAATTCAAAGTCATTTCCATTTACACATTCTCATTAACAGCCTGCATTTTTCCCCATACTCACTATCACATGAAATAGAAAAACGTAGCTTAACCTCTTAGGTCATATCTAAATCCACAGCAAGAGCCTTACTTAATAAGTATAGTTTTTTTCTTTCTCACATTACTTTTAATTAGTTTAGCTATAGCAAATATGAGCTCATTCTGATAACTTTCATTTTGGCTCTGTTCTTTCCAACCTAAGTACCAGTTGGAACCATGACCAAATAAAAATATTGTCATTTGTGTTGAGGCATATAGCAAAGCAATTGAAATTACTGGAAATGCAACGACAATTTTCTCTTTCTCTTCTTGAAATATTTTTAGGATAACTCAGGAAGTTTATTCCTGTGTAAGAATAAGTAACAAGAAAATAATCTAGCTATCTCCACCACCTCTGAAGCCAGTTTATAGATACTGTTCTTTTAAGCTGCTTTGCTCTCCTTCAGTTAGTATTACTCACTGAGGAAAAGGGTTTTGTAACAAGCAGGCTGAGGTTTTAGTGGGTTTCCCACCACTTTAATGTCTTTGCTAAATTATTTTACTGTGGATTTCTTTTTCCTATTTATTTTTTCTTTGTTTTCATTTTTTCATGTTTGTTTTTATTTTCCTTTTCTGATTCCTCCTTCCTCTTTTTAAAATATGAGAATGGTTAATCTAAGTTATCAGTGTGATTATGCTAGACACCTACTTTCACAGATAACATTGAAATAATTATTTAAGTACAGATTTTTATATATATGTTATAGCTGCTTCCACTTAAGTTAATAGGGCTTACCTGGAAAGATTTATACCACCCATTTACTGGAAAATAAAACAATATAGGTCCCACAATAGGATAACAGAGATCCACAGAGAGTATTATTTGCATTGAACCCCACTAAAGTAAGACCATTTTTCACTCCGCTCAGTTTGAGGAAAAGGGTGAAATGTAAGAGAAATACAAAATAAATAGCAATTTCTTTATTTTTTTTTTTTTCTTCTCTGGAGTTATCGCTGGAGGAGGTTTTTTGAGGCTTGGTTTTTTTTTTTTTCCTTAATATTTCCCAACAGTTACATGTCTTCTAAAATACAATGCAACTTTGCAATCACTTTGATTTACACATATTATGAGCTCCAGAACTGGTTTAGTGTCTTTTTTCCTAGCAAGTGGGCAGAAATATAAATATGCAAAGTGGACTGTGAAAAACTGAGAAAGATATAAAATTATATTTTACAGGATCTGCTTTTAATCTAGATTTTCCAACTGAACCAGTTTGGGTTGACTAAGTACAGGATACATGAAAACATCAACATAAATTAAAAGTGAGTTAATGTCATCCAATAGTTAATACTACAGTGTCACAGTTGAAAAATAAGTTTATGACAATTCCAACCTAAAAAATGTCATTACTGTACTGTTTGCTAGCTCCACTGATGGAGTAAAAACTTGGGTTTGTTTTTTAAAACATTATGCATTGACACATATAAGCCTTTTCAGTACTCAAACTTAACCAGCATATTCAGGTGAGAAAAGTCCTGCTTCTATTTCTCATTCTTTCAGAATTTACTTATTTTTAATTAGGAATATACTCCTGAAAACTAACTTGTGTAAAAGCTTTACACCTGAGCACATAGGTCTTAAAGTAATGAACAATTTCACTCACCTAAACAATTTCTGTATCTATATGGCTTCTCCCTTATTATTTTCCTCTTAGCTCTCCTGCAAAAAAGAGTTTTTCTATGGTAACTTACACTTTTGGAAAAGGAATAGATGCAACTAAAAAATAGTATTTTAATTAGTTTACTTTAAATCGTAATATGGCCGCCTAAATTGATTTGAAATAGCATGGAAAAACACCAGGACCAGGAGAAATAGCATCCTTATTTAATGCTCGATTAATAAGAAGCATTGATTTAAAGTTCCACTGCAGCTTCTGTCATGGTGCCTCTTACACCCATGCCTGAAGAACAGTTGAATTTTAAAACAAATCTAGTTATGACAATGAAAACTCTTTAGTGAAAATGTTCTTAAACAGGTTTCAACTTTGCTGCAAGGCTTAAATTTCAGGCTCTAAGCTAAGTAACAAGATCTGATCCTTGTCTATAAGCAGAGATCTACTTTTTAACAAGTGTTCTTTTATTTGTGCCTTGCAGGTTGGTAAAATTGGATTTAATCTGTCTCTGATGAAATCTGTCTCTGATGAAATAGAGATGGTTTAAACCCATGTCTTTGGCTTCTAAATTAGTTCAAAGTTTTGTTTCTTGAACTGTGTTTTCTGTGCAGAAGAAAACAGTCTCTGTAATAGACAATATTCTGCAAACACTGCATAAATGGAAGCAAAAGAGTCCTTCCACATTTGAGGGGACTCAAAAGTGCAGAAGTATTCTGACTTTTGTCTAATTTTAAATATTCTCCTGTATTGCAGCTATTCACGTTTCATACATATCCAGCCATTAAACACACTTGGTGAAAGCAGTGCTTTCCAAATGAGATAACCTTAAGGTGTAAACCAATGTACTGCCATAGAAATCATAACAGTATCTTTCAAAATAGTATAAATCCGTGTGTTACTAGGGATACAAAAAGTAATCACAGGGCTCCCATTTCAGAGATGACTCTTTAAGCATCATCTTCCAACTCTAAAAATTCTCAGTTTGTGTCATTTTGGGCCTTTCAGTCCACAGCTAGGTGTTTGTGCCCACCCTGCCAAGAACGATGAAAACTCAGGTCAATATAATGGAAAGCAACAGGTAGCAGCATTTTTTTATCATTATTTTAATATAACTGATGTCTAAGTTAGAGCGTTTTGTGTAATTCCATCAAACATAAAGTCAACATCTCTTTCACCTTTTTCAGTCCACCAAATATGGGGGTGGAAACGCGATCAATGTGCCTAATAGAGTTCGAAATGAATCTGACTTTTTGGTTTAATTCCATGTTTTTGAACTAAAATCCACAATGCACACTAATGAAATAAAGACATAATAACTTCCTATTATGGGAATAGGATTTGTTTAGACGTCACTGAATCAACTCAGGGAGATGAGAGTAAGCTGCTAAAAAGCATGACAGGTTACAGGGCTGCTTTGTTTACTCTTCCCCAAATCTTTTCTTCTCCGGAGTTATAGTGTTAGGAAAGAATGAGATAGCAAAAAAGGCACATGACAAATGTTACAAGTGAAAAATTTGTTCTTAAAATGCAGTACAAATATCTCATATGGCACATCATACTAAACAGCCTGTTGGGCAATCAAAGTACAGCAGAAGACTACATATTTATCATTTATGAATGCACAGTCATGGCATAAGCTTTTCAAAGAATGAGGGTGCTCAGGCAGGCCAGTGCTAGGAAGCCCAGATGATGCAGGAAGGCTGCATAGATCTGGAAATGAATTAGGAAAACTAGTACACCTGCCTGTCACAGGATGAAGACCCATGGCCAGACTTCAAAGGTGATGGAAAAGGAAGATTTTTGTTTTCAATGAAGAATTTCCAAGAATTTCTTTCAACCGAAGAAACCACTGAAGAATGCTGGACTGAAAGGAATTACTGTGATGAAAGACTGTCTTGCTAAGAATAAAGGGAGTGGACTTTTTTCTCAACACCTAGTCTTCCTCACCCAGAAGTTCCAGGTTTTCCCTGTTTACTGTATGATCTTACTCTATTTTACTACTTCGTACTCCACAGAATTTGGAGTTTTGGAAATACTTTGCCTTCAGTGTAATTTAATATGCTAATTTGGAAAGAAAGGGATGAGCACAGACAGTATCCAGCTAAATCAAGGCTCTTTGTGATGTGGAATCTTTTTGTGGGCAGTTCTCAGTAATCTGGAATCACATCCTTCAGCTCAGTAGCAATTCAAAACTATTTCAGTCATTGAGTATTACAGTATTTAGATAACATTGCATCGTATTTCCTGTGCTACAAAAATTGAAAAAATTCCTCTCCTCTTGTCATGCCTTCAGAGTAATTCCCAAATCATGAACCAGCAAAACTTTCATTAGGTATAAATGAATACACCTCAAGAAGAAATGGCATTTGAATGTTTACCTTAATGTTTATAAACAAATAAGATCATTGTTTTGTTAATGTATTTATACACAAACGTAGAATTTTTCTGTGTTGATAAATGCAGTGTATTTATGATCATGATCGTGACAGTCATCTGACACACTGAGAGGAAAAAAAATTGCAAAAATGCATTATTCAAGCATTGCTATTTCTTACCAACAGAACACTTAGTTTATTTGCCAGTTAAAAATCTCAGCACTGCATATGCAGACCTTAGAAAACCATGTATTTTCAAGTCACTTCTTAACAAATTCCTTAGAAAATTAAGTATAAGCATATAAGACTCTCTCTCTTAACACCCGCTGTCTTGTTCAGGCCTGAAAGAAATGTAACAATCATAGATGCTGGTTTCAGCTAGAGCAGCATCCAAAACAAAAAAAAGTGCAAATCTCTGTTCAGTACATGACTTCTAATTCTAGACTACATTATGAAAACAAACTCACCTCCTGAAATGTTCTGTGACATCCATATTAAAAGATTCTACAAGTGGACAATAGACATTTTCTTGTATTTTAAAAATATGGTACTCTTCTTGAAACTGATTTAACGTTCCGCATACTAACCGATCTTTAAAACAAATGACATTCACTGTTTTGCATTCAAAATTAATATAAAGTCATGCATTCAAAATTTACCAGTTTTAACCTTTACAAGCTGAATGTTTTATTGACATACCCTTTGCATTCATATTTTTTATGTTTGTAACCAACGTAAACAAAGGGAGTTTTCCATCAATCTCAGCACCCTTAGAATTCCATTAAAATTCCGCTGTAGGAACTGCCAAGGCAACTGCTGATAAGACCCAGTTCAGAAATGGATTTTTAATATTAATTTCTATTCATCAGAAATTAAATTAGTACCAGGAAATTATACTTCTTTTTTTCAGAGATTTTTTCTTAAAAAAAAGGCTTTTATAAAGTAAAATTGTCCATTAAAATAAATGAAATGGAAATGTGTTGTTTCCCATTAAAAAGTGACAATGCAATTAAAATTTTATTTGGAAACAATAATGTTTTCAATTTGCTAAACCTAAGACTTGGAAGACATACAAAAATTGGTTTCACTTTCTTTTAAAATGTGATTTCCTAACACCTGTATTTTATAGTACAGGTAAATTCCTTTCTTAAGGAGTTGCAGCTTTCAACTCTCTGTCAATATACACAATGAATGGTAATCATGAAACTCTGTATCTACCTCTGCTAAATATCTAATATGATTATTAAAAATTGGAGAAAACACCACCCATTTTTTTCCGTTTATTCCCCTGAGCTTATTATTTCAAATACAGACTCAAAGTAGAATATCAAATGATTTTATCTTTTCTTTTTCACACCCACCAGCATATTACTTCTGATTTAAATAAATAAATAAGGGTAGGGAAAGGGCATTTCTTCCACACAGACAGCTAGCTATTCAAAGCACGTTGGTTGTCATTTAGCAGAAACGTTTTGGAGAATAACACTGTAGTCCCAAGGACATAAAGGTAATTGATAAGCTTGTATATGTTTAAGTAAGGGAAATTCAATAGAAACTAGGAAATTAAATTTCTACTGAGCAAAGATAACAGTTGGCTTTTTGAATATTAATTTTTACATAGCTGCTATGATTTGGTGTGACTACTACACCTAGATAACTACTTCTTTCAAGTTGAATCATAATCGCTGATCAAAAATCACAGCTTTTGTAACTTAAGAGAATCAAGGAACATCTTGCTGGTTTTATATTTCTTGCAAAAAATGTAGACTGAATTTAATAGCTGATGAAAGGTGATTAACCACACAAACCTTTTCAGTACATGTAGAAAACAATTCGTTATTTCATGACATAGGTACACTGGGGGGGGGGGAGATATCTTCTCTGTTTTCTGTGGAGCAAGTAAATTCCTATTCTAGAGTAGAATCATAGAATCATAGAATAGTTAGGGTTGGAAAGGACCTTAAGATCATCTAGTTCGAGCCCCTCTGCCACGGGCAGGGACACCTCACACTAAACCATGCCACCCAAGGCTCTGTCCAACCTGGCCTTGAACACCGCCAGGGATGGAGCATTCACAACTTCCCTGGGCAACCCATGCCACTGCCTTACCATCACAGTAATTTATTGTGCAATGTTAAGATTAACAAAATTTGCAGAAAGAATGTAATTAAAAGGATATAGGCATACACAAGTTGTAGGGTAGTGGATCTATGTTACTCTTGGACACTGAATAGCAATGCTTAACCTCCTGAAAGGCCATCACTCCCACACTGACCTATGTGGCACAGCTGAGTTCTCAGGCAGTGGCTTTTTACACAGCAAATCCCCAAAATTCCTAAATGAAACCAGCAACAGCAGCAGTCCAGAGGTTGCTGTAATCTAGATGATAAGGTCTAAAAATCAGTTTTGCCAATGAGCAGGTCAACATTCAGATGTTGTGAACACGGCTGATTAGGGCAGACTGTCACAACAGCAACAAGCATTGTCTGTTCCACATGCAACAGGCAAAAGCTGATGTTAATTCTTTAGTTTTCTCTGACTACTGGCTGCACTTCATGCTGAAGAAGACAAATTTTCCCTTGTATTTTCCTTCTTTTTTTTTTTTTTTTTCAGTCAGGTTTTAGTACTGTTTCATTATTAAATGGTATCTCCTACAAAGTAATCAGTACAAGAACAGAGACAGAACATCTATTATACTAACAGCTTCTGAAGCAGCCTTGATCATTTGCTTTTCCAGACTTTTTCCTTTAGCCTTTCACAAAGTGTTAAGCTGGAAATGCAGAAATAACTGATTACATTGAACTCTGCCACCTATATAAGCTTTTAACCCTGGCAGTCGAGAAGACAAAGATAAAAGGTTCATAATTATACTGAACATCTAAGCAACACTGGTATTTTAAATGTACACACTAAATTAATGAAAAAAGAGTGAAATTGCTAATATATGTTACTTCAAAGTAGATATATATGTTACTTCAAAGTAGATTATGCATTCAGCACATTATTATAGATAGTGGAAGAACAGTGAGATGACTGTTTTCCACCACCTCAATGGACTTTGATCTTTACACCTAAGCTGAACAATTTAGATCTTCCTCCGTGTCTTAAAAGAGAAAAAAACAATTTTTTGTTCATTTTATAAAGAAATAACAGTTTTGTTTTGGGTTTTTTTTTTTTTTTTTTTTGTTGTTGTTGGTTGGTTTTAATCTATATATATTTATTGTTAGTAAAGAACCCCCAAGCTAATTTTTCTGACAAACAGAATTAATAATGCTCCTTCAATTCTGGATACATGGATGCTTACAGAGATAATTTTAAGTTACAGGTTTAATCAAACAGAAATATGCTCACTGAACCCTGAACCAGAGACTGGGGCTAAGAAATTCTGAGTTCAAGACAGTGTTTTAATACTTGTTCCTTGCCTTCTTCCATTTTCGAGGTCTTCTTAAAGGTCTTTTGTAATTTACTGTAATAATTAGCAAGTGAAAAAAAAGGTGTGTATTAAAGAACAAAGAAATGCTGATCCCAGATGCTAGGTCTCCAAAGAAATGGAAAAATTGGCAAAAGGGAAGAAAAAAGATGTTCGCAATTCTTCTAACTATGCTCCAGTCTATTCACTATTTTTTTCCATATAGAAGCATGAAAATAGCACACTTTAGTGCAAACCATATTGCAACCCACCATTCTTTAGCACTGCTGCAAATTTGGTTACTGTGGATGCAGACTACACTAATCAACTTTTAAACACATTAGAAACCGGAAGTTGAAAAGATTACATATAATCATTTAACTAGGATTTTAAATTAAATTATCACCAGGTAATTTTTAAAAATAGATACTACCTTATTTACTTGGAGAAAAAACCTGTGTGCAACAATTGACACAACAGTTGCCCAGCATGTTAGAACTCCGCATGCACCACTGAAAAATTTATGGTATATTTCTATTTTGTCTGCTTGCCATGACATGATGATACACAATAAAAAGGAGAGCACTGAAATGGAACTCAATGGAGACCCAAACATCATGGTATCTCCTGTATTTATTTTTGCCACAACCAGTGTACTCAAAATTCCAAGAAACCCTCTAACCCACAGTCCTATTGAGAATGCATTTTCTTCCAATGTCACTATCTTCCTGTCCCTCCAAAACTAGCACTTCCCCTTTCACAATCTGATTATTTCAGTCGTTTCCAATGATACGCATATGCCAGCTCAGATCTGTTGACTCTAAAGTTTTCTGTGTTCACCTCTTAGCTAGGGCTGCTCCTAAGGCCCCAGTTTTGGGCAAGTACATGCAACCGCTAATGGGGCATATTGGATTCAACTCTTCATTCTTCAGGTGCGGTCCAGCTTGAAAAAGAATACAGAATCATGGAATCATAGAATCATAGAATCGTAGAATAGTTATGGTTGGAAAGGACCTTAATATCATCTACTTCCAGCCTCCCTGCCATGGGCAGGGACACCATGCACTAAACCATCCCACCACAATGTCAGATGCATTTTATTTCATTAAGATTTTTTTTCCCAAAGAGAAATGAGCAGTTTATTTTTCCATGAGTAAGATTTCTGACTATATTAAATTTAATATGGGAATTCTTGTTTCTTTTAATGAGCATTCTCAAACTTTTTAACTCACTTAAAATGATCAATGCAAACGTTACATCTATTAAATACAATTATGGTTTTAATTAATTTTCCGCCATAAATTTCTTTACAAATGGTCCTCCAATGTTAACTACCTATTACCTTTTTAGTACAAAAAACCCCAGCATAGGATTACTTCTAAGGAATAGGGTAAACTGCAAAGGTATATCTTAGTGGCTTTACAGATTTGATCTTTTACACATTTTTTTTCCAACCTAAACTATATTAATATTAAATGGTCTGGTTTGCTCTTCAGAAACTGGATTTCACTTTGTCCCTTTTTATCAAGCACTGCCTCATGTAAATGCATTTTTGATCCAAAAGTAATGCTGGCATCTCTAAGGCTCCACCTCTTGCCTACTAAATTAATCAGGGAGAATATCAAATGGTAAGGTACAGGCCTAAAGCTTGCCACAGGTCTAAGATGCTGACATCCAATCTTCTATACCATTACATAACCAGGCAATAAATCTAGCCCTTTAGTAGGGTTTACATCTGGAATGAAAAAATGGAATAAAAAAAAAAAAAAATTACCTCCTGTACTGATAAATTTACAAAATTAAATCAAACTGAAGCAGTTAAATTGATGTGGCATAACAGAATTTACAGACAGTTTTTATCATCCCTGGCCAGGGCTTTTTTCCTTGAAAAAAGCAAGAACACAAATTTTCCACAGAAATAAGTTATTACATATATAGTAGTTGGTAACACATCTATACTTGCTGATATTAACAAAAGCTGGCTAAGAAGCTATGCAAAACTGCTCAGTTTGCATCGGATGGGTTGAAATTGTCAATTTTAGATTATAATCTGGGCATGGTGGGGTAAAATCTGAGCTCAAAATATTTTAAATCAACAGAGTTCTCATTTTCTGTATTTTGAATGAGGAATCATGCGTCAAAGTGATTCTTAGATATATATAAAATAAATAAGAGAACCGAACTACTGCAAGCTTTTAAAAACTTTCTGCAGAAAACCTTGCAATTCAATTGTTTTTCTTTTAAAGAGTCCTAAGCATTTACACCTCAAAGTTACAGAAGAAAAATGAACAAAACTAAAAAGTCCTTTCGTGTTACACACTTGCCTCCCTGAAATGCTTCATTTAATTGCTTTGGAAAATAAGATTTCAAAATATCCTACTTAAATATTAAAATGTTTGTTTGTTTCCTGATATTATAACACACTTTATTAGGTTTTATTAGAAGCTCTTCACCCGAGTGCTGTCACTGTGGAGAATGAAAAACAAGGAGGTGGTTGGTGACAGCCAGCATGGCTTCACTAAGGGGAAATCCTGCCTGAACAATTTGGTGGCCTTCTATGATGGGGCTATGGAACTGAATTGACGGACAGGGCTAGAGCAGTTGATGTCATCTACCTGGACTTGTGCAAAGTGTTTGACACTGTCCCACATGACATCCTTGTCTCTAAATTGGAGAGACATCAACTTGATAGGTGGACCACTCAGTGGATAAAGAACTCACTGGATGGCCGCACACAAAGAGTTGTGGTCAATGGCTCAATGTCCAGCTGGAGACCAGTAATGAGCGGTGTCCCTCAGGGATCGGTGTTGAGCCCGGTCTTCTTCAACATCTTTGTCGGTGACATGGACAGTGGGATTGAGTGCGCCCTCAGCAAGTTTGCCGATGACACCAAGCTGTGTGGTTCGGTTGATACACTGGAGGGAAAGGATGCCATCCAGAGGGACCTTGACATGCTTGTGAGGTGGGCTGATGCCAACCTCATGAAGTTTAACCATGCCAAGTGCAAGGTCCTACACCTGGGTCGGAGCAATTCCAGGCACAGCTACAGGTTGGGCAGAGAAGAGATTCAGAGCAGCCCTGCAGAGAAGGACTTGGGGCTGTTGGTCGATGAGAAAATGAACATGAGCCAGCTACAGTGTGCGCTCGCAGCCCAGAAAGCCAACCGTATCCTGGGCTGCATCAAAAGGAGCATGACCAGCAGGTCGAAGGAGGTGATCCTGCCCCTCTACTCTGCTCTCCTGAGACCTCACTTGGAGTATTGTGCGCAGTTCTGGTGTCCTCAACATAAAAAGGACATGGAACTGTTGGAACAAGTGCAGAGGAGGGCCACGGGGATGATCAGGGGAGTGGAGCACCTCCCCTATGAAGATAGGCTGAGAAAGTTGGGGCTGTTCAGCCTGGAGAAGAGAAGATTGCGTGGAGACGTCATAGCAGAATTCCAGTATCTGAAGGAGGGCTATAGGGATGCTGGGGAGGGACTCTTCATTAGGGACTGTAGTGAAAGGACAAGGGGTAACGGGTTCAGACTTAAACAGGAGAAGTTTAGATTGGATATAAAGAAGAAGTTCTTTACTGTAAGGGTGGTGAGGCACTAGAATGGGTTGCCCAGGGAAGTTGTGAATGTTCCATCCCTGGCAGTGTTCAAGGCCAGGTTTGACAGAGCGTTGGGTGACATGGTTAGTGTGGGGTGTCCCTGCCCATGGCAGTGGGGTTGGAATTAGATGATCTTAAGGTCCTTTCCAACCCTAACTACTTTATGATTCTATGATTCTAATGCAACAAAGTGTACAAGAGGCAAGAAAATAATCCATTACCTTATTTATTCAGTAAGGAGTAAGCAATATTCTAATGCATCAATGATTTTTTTTATGTTGTGACTCAATTTGATTTTAAATATATGCGATAAAGTTAGCTATTTTCTCAAATAAATATATTTATAAAATATTAAAACAAAACTATAATTTTGTCAATAGCTGTACAGACTTGTGCAATTTTATGAGTTTATTTATTTTCAGTCAAAAAAGTCTGCCTCCTTTAAAGCTGTCTGACTGTTTTGTATTTTTATTTTTACCAAGGCTCAAATTCACTGAGTTGAATAATGACAGAGCAGATATAAGGGCCTGATCTTATTTTGGCAGTCAGTGAAATTTCTGGTCTAAGTCAATAAAAAGAGAGAAATATGTCAAAGAATCAGCTGAGTCATAAAATGTGTTGGATGAATGGTCTAGTTCCTGCTTGAAAAGGAAAAAAGGGGAAAAATAACAATTTTTTTATTAGTGCATCCAAAGGGCCTCTACAACATAGGAAAGTCTCAATCCAGTTAAGGTCTTAATAATTCACATGCCTATGCAGATATGCCACTATGCTGTAAGTGGATGTTTTTGTGGAATATTTTTTATTTACATTGTTATTGGCAGCATTTTAAATAAAATACAAATACCTTTTCATTAAAGAAAAAATCCTACCAGGCTTTGTATTGAAATTGGCTGACCAGAGAGGTTGTGTGGTCTTCATCCTGGGGCATTTTCAAGATGTACCTGGACCCTCAGAAACCTTGTCTGACCCCATAGTTAACCCTGCTTTGAGCAGGAGGCTGGACTGAAGACCTCTGGCGGTTTTTTCCTGTCTGAATTATTCTGTGAGATGATTTTTCACATCTTAAATATTTTAAATGATTGCTACTTAATTATAAGACATTAATTGATTATTTTTTTCTGTTTTTAAATCTGGGTTTCAGACCTAACTTTTAATAAATTCAGTTCACAGAAAAAAAAAAGCATTATCAGTGACTTGTTTTATTTGTTTGTTTGTTTGTTTTTAAGAAATCCAATTTTGAAGAAAAATGTTTTTACTGTGTCATTTCCAGTGTAAAATTTGTCAAATATTGGACAATATCAACGTCATCAGAAGTGCTTTTTCTAGCAAAAATTACTTCTAACACAAATTCTTGGCCATAGTTTCCTCTGGTCTGTCTGTGATGAGTACAAGAGGGCATAGCTGGGTCATGACTTCAGAAAAGTCGAGAAGAAAAGGGAAAGAAGATACTACTGCAGGACTTCTTGATCCAACTAACCTTCACAGCAGAAGCATGTACCCATGTGCAGATTCACCCTCTGCAACCATGAAGACTAGACAAACCTGATTTAAATCTTTACAAACGTAAAAAATAAGAGAGATATTCTAAATGTATACTATAGAAAAAAAACCACACAAAAGCTTATATAAATCTTAGATTAGACCATATAAGCAACTAGGCAAAAAGTAAGCAGTAACTTCATGAAAATCTACTCACAACAAACAGAGAGAGAATCTGAAAAGCAATTCTCAAAATTAGCATTATGTTTAGCTCCAACCAAAAAAAGAAAAACACCTCACAATGCAAATTTAAATAAAAGTTAACATGACAAAATGCCAAAACCATGTGCAAGAGATAAGAAATGATCATTAAAAACCCCAGCAACAATGTGCACTTAATACCCACAATTCCAGCTCAACAGACATAGGAAGACAAGGCTTCAGGTCACCTAATGCAGGGAACAGTATTCACTTTTCAAGTAATTTGTAAAAATTCTGGTAAACACTGCATAGGCACTTGGGACAGAACAAAATCATCCTGTATTTAAATCTGTTTAAGAGAATATTTAGTCTGTTCTCATAGCTTATATAATCAAAATGTCAGACTTGAAAACCTGAATGGTAACATATAATTGCTATTTCTTGCTGAAAATAGTACAGCGAATGAATCAGCTCAAGGTTTGTGTGATTTTGTTCTCCCCAGGGTAGATGAAGCTGTGTTCACACATTAAGGGAAACTTACAGGCCCTTCATCTATCTTTTGAGGTTTGCTATGTCTCGGATACAAAGTTCATAATGAACACAAAGTGGAAACAAATATCCTTTTGATTAGCTATTTATTTTCCTGAATGGATGCATCCTTGCTAACCATGTAATCATTGACTAAATTAAATAAAAGCTACCAAGTGAAGAGATTACATAAATACCTTAAAAGAGATCTTAAAAAAAAAAACAAAAAAACAAAAAAAACCCAACAAAACCCAAAAAAACAACAAAAACACTACAAAGCAAAAGCAAAACCAAAACAAATTGCAATTACTGGCTAATTTTTGAAGTTTCCTTTTAGTTTCTTCTTCTATAACATAATGTAATAAAAGTGTAATAAAAGTTGTAACATCTGTAATCAATAGCAATACACAAACACACAAACATATATACACATGTGAGAGGCCTGCATTAAAGGAAAGAAAAAAACACCAAAAGTTGCAGAAGCCTGATGGAAAGCTGTGTATTTTAAAGCACTCACACAAAACCTTGAGAAGCCATTAGCATTAGACAGGTATTTGAGTTACAGAACCAATCTGAACTTTTCAGGGATTTAACGGTATTTATTGGCAGTCTCAGTGACATTTATATTGTTAAATGAAAAGCTAAATGCCTGAAGCTGCCAATGGAGTAGTTATGAGGACTACTAATCACAGAATACTATAAATTACTTGACCATAGCTAAGCTACAAAATTCAAGATCTCCTGATGAGCACACTAAAACCCTATTGTCTCTACAGTCAATACACAGAAACTCTTCACTGAAAATACCTTTATTCAACTAATTCTAAAACTAATTTCTTTAGTATTATTTAATCTGCAATGACTCTTCTTCTCCAAAGCCTTAATGAGAAAATCACCAATGCAACAAATAGAAACCATTAGTCTACAAGTCTATGATCTCAAATTTATGAGATTCTTATGTTCTATAACCTTAATAATTTTAGGTTTAGTTATAAATTGTATTTGTTTATATTTTACATTGTATTTATTACAATTAGTATACTTGATACATTTATTTTAAATAACTTGCTAAGCTTTGTAAATTAACAATCTTTAGTATTAGAATTATGATCTAAGCGTACAATCTTTAAAGGCTATAATGCTCAAGTCCAAAAGGGTCCTTACTGCACATCTTATGTACATCTGTGTTAGTGCAGGACAACTTTCAGCATCCCCATGGCTTGTTATCAGCTGGCAGGGGACTCATCCAGATTGCTGCACGCCAGTACATAACAAAGGGAACTTGGAAGTTCCCCTCTTCTACAAGGCCGTGCTATTTTTAAAAGAACTTCAACTGAAAGTATACTAGGTCAATACCACTACCCCTAAAAACGGAAGCAATGCCTGAATTAATGTTATTAAAATAAGAGGGAAACTAAACTATGATTTATATTCACTTGCACAAGCCAGGAATGAAAACCTCTTACAAAAATATTCACAACAGCAATAAAGACAACATTGGTGACTTGTCTAATCTGTCCATCATCCCTCTTAAATGGAAGTCAGTCCAGCAACATAAATTCCTCTCACATTTTGCATCATTACATATTAAGAAGTTATTTTTCCCTAAGGTTGTTTTTCTATTTAACTACAGCTCAAAAAAAAAAAAAAAAAAAAAGAAGTGATTGCATTTGTTGTAGGACTAGAGTTTGGGGTTTGAAAATTATATTCAAACACATACAATGGAAATATAATCCACCTTAACAGCGAAATAATTATTTATATACATACACTGGCAAGCTAACACTATTTCTTTCCTAGATCATGTTTTGGCTTTTGTTTTCTTTATTATTATTACAAAATAATTCACTGCCATGAAAATCTGATACATTTTTCTGCTCCCAGAGCATGAAAGAAAACTTTTTTTTTTGATTGTTATTGTAGAAGAGCCCAAAAGTACAACAGTTTTGCATCAGCTATTTTTATCAGATATTTTTAATCAATTATATCTCACACTTTCATTTTCTGTGTTTCTTCACTTCCTCAAGGTCTCCAAATGGTAATTCCACACTAATGGAAGTATGCCTGTCCTTGTATTATTTCCAGGAAGAACAAGACTTCCCAAGTGAATATCTGCGCCATGCAATTTCAAACCCATAGTTCAGAAAGTTCAGAGGTGGGAATAACAGAACTCTATAATCAAAGGCAGAAGTTTAGCCAGGCATGGGCAATCAGACTCAGTAAAGATTACAGCCCTAAAGTTTGTCCATTTCTTCACAATTTAAAATCTAATCTAATAAAAATTACTGTCTCTTCCTAAAAGAAAAATAAATCATAATGTGCTGAGCTGATGCTATGGTTTCAGCAATGGAAGCTATCCTGTCTAAATTACTGAATGAGCCCTTAATCACTTAATTCACTTCAACCAGGGAAAAAAAAAAAAAAAGAAGACAGTCTTCCACCCACAACATCTGGATTGAGGGTTTTTTTTCCCAGGTTTCCAAACTTCTATCACATTAAGATGAAATACAGTACTTGCCATGCTGGAATTGCAACGAAAACCCAAAATAAATGTTTTTCCTTTGTCCCAGAAGATGAAAAAGATATACAGCTGATGAGGAGGTAATCAGAATTAACAATGAAACTTCTGCACATATTTGCAACCAGCTAACTGGTCTCATCAAGGAATAATACTGAAAATAAAGAAGAGACAAAATTCATTATCAGAGTGATAATGAAAACTGTCTATAATCTCGTGTATTACTGACAGGTTAAACCTTTTTCACATAATAGGATTTTCACATAACCAAGTTAGCTCAATATTTTTTGTTCTTTAAAAAAGGCACATCCATTCACTAACCAATAATGTTCCATCCAGCAATGCCAATGTTGTTCTGTTTGTCTTTCCCCTTATCAATTATGTGCGGTTCAAGAAAAATGTAACGCCCACATAGTATTTGCCCTGCTGATTAAATAATATCCCATGATTAACAAATTGCTCAGGTTTCTAGATAAATAAGAAGAAAACCACAGGCAAAGCTGTTTGTGCTTGCTTTCTCTACAGGGATCCTAAACAAAAACACCTGCAACAAGAACAACAGATTTTATTGACCCAGTCTGACATAACAAGCATAATGTCAGCTCTATACAGACAATTTTCCAACTGCAGTGTATTTAAAATGCAACAGAAACATAAAAGAGAAGCAAAAGCAAATTTCTGGAGAAAAAAATATACACAAAAATAAAGCATATTAAAGAACCAAAAGGAGATTTCTTCCCATCAGCTCTGGCTAGGTAAGGAAGGCATTTTCATGCCTCAGCAGTTTCCATGTCCTCTCTCAGCAGGTTCCCTGCCCCATGCACCAGTAGGTCCATGGTTTTCCCTGGTCTTTCTTCCATTGTGCTTCTACAAACCTTCCTTGTTGCTTTTATTATCTCTCTACAGACTCAAATTGAGGTGGGCTTTGGCTTTCCTAAGCCCACGCCTGCATCCTCAGCTAGCATCTCTACACTCCTCCTGGATCCCCTGTTTCCACCTCTTGTATTCTTTCTTTTCCTGTTTATGAGTTTTGTCAAGAGCATCTTGTTCATCCATGCAGGCTTCCTGCCATGTTTGCTTGAGCTTCTGCTTATCAGGGAAGCCTGAAGAGGTATTCTTTGAAAATCAGTCAGCTCTCCTGAAAT
This sequence comes from Psittacula echo, assembly GCF_963264785.1. Lineage (NCBI taxonomy): Eukaryota > Metazoa > Chordata > Aves > Psittaciformes > Psittacidae > Psittacula > Psittacula echo. The sequence continues at coordinate 85,267,796 of NC_137738.1, read as the reverse complement.
CTTATCGTCTTCAGGACCACATTCCATAGCACAGCAAACCGAAATCTGCTCTTTCAAAGTTCAGGTTTGAGATTTTGCTATATATTCTGCTGTCTCCTCCAAGTATTCTGAAATCCACCATCTTGCATTTGCTGCAGTTAAGACAGCCGCTGACCTTCACAACCCTGACTAGCTCTTTGTAAAGCATGAATTTTAGCAGAGCATCCCCCATTATCAGCCCCTCAGACATCTGTATATAAACAATGAAGTTTATTGTTGCGCCTTTCTTGCAAATGGAGTGCATGACTCTTAAATATAAACCAAATTCAGCTGCAGAAAATTCTTTAGCTAAAACCAGACAGGGGCTGAGAGACCAGAGGGGGTACATTTCCCATATTTTTGTCTTTTCCTACCCTTCCCTAAGCATCCATTCATATCTAATGGGATAAACAAGACTCTAGCTCTAACTAGTATAAGGAATTTTTATGTTCTCATGTTTTTTCAAAGCTGAAAGCTGCAGAATTGCAGAGATTTCTTCACATCCCATTTATGTCTCTAAAAAACTGAGGAATGCTCAAAAGCTTCTGAAATTGAATCAGTGTCCTCTGAGGTTCCTCAAAGAATAAAAGAGACAGCAAGGCAGTGCATTGTCCATTACTGAATTAATTTCTTCTCTGAAATGCCAGGAATTCTCCCCCCTCTACCACCTCCAAATATCATGAATCCTAAATGAACATTGTTCCTTCCTGTATTTATGGATAACCCAAGCTGAAGACTATTCAGACCAAAATTATATTGAAAAATATTTTCTGGCTTTCTAATTTAAACATAATAGCTTTCAGTACAACTTTAAAAGATAATTTATAAGACATTAAAATGTGCTAAGTCTCAAGAATAACTAAGAATGGAAAAAAGTAAGAAGTTGAAAATGTTAGGGCTTTTTAATATTTTTGAAAGCAATATCATTTGATTTAAAGAATAGAACTAAAAAACCCCAAACTGGTGCATTTTCAGTAACAACCCTTTGAAAGTATTAGGACTGCAGTAAGTTACTAACGAGGCTCTGTCCTGAGGTTGAGCTACATAAACAGGACAAGAGAAAGTATGGGACATGATACAAAATACTGGTGGACCAAATTTAAGGCTCAGACTGTGAAGGATGGCTGGATTTCATGGGTAGTTAACGGAAAGTTCTAGGTGAAGCAGTTGGACTTAAGAGATACCTGAAGGGAGACCTGAGAACCTTTTTCAAAGTATGGTCTTCTAAGGCCAGCAGTACATAGGCAACCACATCAGCTCTATTATGTAAAGCCAAGATTACCTCTGTATAGGAAAAGAAAAATGCAAACATAACCATGGATATAGCAAAACTCGGACCAGTGGGGAAAAAGTTATTGTTACCAGGTTGTTTACGTCAGAGGAGATGGGGGAGGAAAGAGGTGGGCGGGCATCTGCCAAGCAGCCTTGTACTCGACCACTGCATCCAGAATCAGTGCAAAGGACTAAAACCCAGTACTCCGTGTGTATCACATGGGTAGATCTACTTCTGTGGTCTGAGGAGGTGAGGTGGAAAGAAAAGGAGGCAGAATGTTTTCCCTGGTTAATAAGGACAGATCAAGCATCCCGGTCTCACTATGTTGGTGCCACCTCAGCCTGATGGTGCTGGCATCTACCAACTGCTTTCTAACACAGAGTACTAAATTCATTAAAAGTGAAAGGAATAAATGCATATATCAAAAAAATTGTTTCAGTTGGGTTTGGGGTTTGGATTGTGTGAGATTCTCACATGTCAACTGCCCTATTTTCAGTGCAATTATTTCTTAATGGATAAACGTAACTACTTAACACAGATTTTTAGACACATCTCTGTCTCAATGAACTGAGAATGGCCACAGTGTAAGTGTAGTGTCAAGTATGTGAGTTAGCTATCCCGAAATGCTTTTATAGTCAATGGAGAACAGGATATTTTTGATAATGACTCATATGATTTATTTTGCTATCTACAGTAGGCAAGGTGAATCACAACTAGGCATTTTCAGTTTCTCTTTATTACCTATAAAGGAAACCTGAAGAGATTACCTCAGCTATATACTTTTACTATACTTCAGTTGTCTATGTTTGGATAAATGAATCACACCCTAAGTGTTCTTCCTTCTCAGAAAAACACCTCAAATGAACCAGTTTCACAAATAACTCAGTTATGTCAGAGATCCCTTTTTACTCTTCTCAATCCCTTTACATCCCACCTTTTCCCACAACCCTATCAATTTTTCCTTTTTTTGGAATTCAAATGCTTCAGCTGGAAATGGGTGAAAAATTAAAAATAATAGTAATTTACAGATAAATCCCATCCCACTGCTTCTCTTTCTTATAATGAGGAGGAGCTAAGTCTATCTGGTTTAGCCATCAAAAATGTTAGTGTGCCTCAGGAACATAGAGACGATCATGCACGTAGGCCAGTGATGATTGTAAATACTAATATCCAACAACTCAAAACTCCAGAACCATTTTTAATACAGATATATTTATCTCTAAAAAAACCCAATAAAGAACACAAAATGTACAACTAGATTTACAAATGAATTTACAACCATATGATTACACATAGGGTCATACAGAGATATGGAAAGGCACCTAGGAAATTAGGAGCCGATCACCAGTGGAGGTCCTTGTCTGCCTGTCTCAAGAATCCCACCAACAACCTGCACTGTGCAGTTCCTAAACAAATTTATGTTTCTGACCATAATATCAATGAATCTGAACCTGTAGAACAACTCACAAATGTGGAGACAAAATGCCTCGGTTACTATTCTCCAGAACAAAGCTTCTATCCATGTGACCCAAAGTCATAGAGAGAGACTATGGTAACTCAGGCTATGAACAAAAACACACAGGAGAAGTTAGTCATAATTCATTTTTTATCCATTTTCCAATGCATACCACCTCAATAGTTTTGTTAGCATCATCTTGATAATGAATAACCTATGCAATTCTTGTTCCACAAGATACTGCTCTCTCCATTGTGCACTATACTCCACTGGCTTGTGTACATGCATGCCTGCACACACACATTGTTTGCATAGTTAAGAGTTTATACTCTGGTTAGATACAGGAATGGTATAAACTGAAAAACTAAATCTAATTAGGAAATAGAAATTAAGTATTCTTCTTCCTAAGTCCCTTGACAGGTCTGATTTAACAGTTATTTTAAGAACCAGATACACTAGGGATCGGGTTGCCATCACTTATAATTTCTATTAATTGCATGTTGGTCAAACCTACGTTTAGCAAAAGATTACAGTAAACACCAGCAGCTGCAACACTCTACAGTCTCTAATGGAAAGTGAGTTAAGGACTATGGATATGTAAAGGACTTCAGGGTGTGCTGGGAAGAACACATACCTGCAATCTAATAATTGAAGTATTCAGGTTTGGGTTCTAGTTCCTATCTCAGGTATTTTTTTGCTACATCCACTGAAGGTTTAATATATAATTAACCAGTCCTATGAGCAGGGATTGGAAACCTCAGTTTTGGGGTCCTTACGTGAATTATAAAATATAAACTAAAGTTGTGTTTCTCTTTTCTTGCACCTTTTATTGCCTACTGAAATAGGAACACTGCACAGTGGCAAAGCTTTAGCAGAAGTAGAATGTATCTTCACTTTGAATGGCCACAGAGAGGCCATATAATCAGGTACCTGAGAAGTAACTTTTAGTTTTGACAACCTTAAGCAGATGAAGAAACAGAATCTGATTTTCCCACAGCAGTGAGTGAACGCTCCTCAGTCAACTAAGCTTGACATTACTACTTACTCACTTTCCCCACATCCAGTGGGATGGGGGAAGACAAAAGGAAGAGTAAGAACAAGAAAACTTGGGGGTAAAGCTAAACTTCTTCAGACAATAAATCTTAATGATGCCTGAACTGTCTATGATGTGGCTTTTAGTTCTACAATTAGCAGGGATTTCCCTCTTCGGTATGCTCCTATGAACCTTGAAGAGAGAAGTGAAATACTGGCTTAGTAGACATGAACCATAAAATCTTTTCCAGTTACCCCACAAACAAATAATCTTTAAGTGACACTGCAATATTGTTAGAAGGGATCACTTTCTCAACTCAAACTTACAACTGGCAGGTACTGGTTTCAGCAAACTCAGTTTTAGGATTATTTTAGGATTTATTTTAGGATTACAGCAAATGTCCATACTCTGATCTACTTACTACTTGTTACTACTTCTCATGGAGACATTTTCTTTAAGGTTAGTGAGGGATTGAGGATGCAATAGTAACATGTGAAACAAAACTGAAAACACATCTTTTAAAGTATTTATATATTTTGCTGTATGTGCATCTTCTCAGGTCACAGAAATGTTCACTAATAGATGCTTCTATTTTCTTTAGATACTTTCTATTTTCTATTTACAGATATTTCTTTTTCATAATTACATCTTACCCACAGTATGATATTTTTTTACTGTACATACTGAACTCAGTAAGTGAAGAAACACATATCCACAAAGCAATTTTTTTAAGAATAAATGATAGGGACAGTTTATTGTCTCCCCATGAACTGCAAGGAGAATATTTGCTTTGGTGTGCTTCACCACAGCCTTTCATGATATACCACAGAAACTGGTCAGGACATCACTAAGGATACATATTAATTTCTAATCAAGATTCCTGTTCAAACAGGCACATACACAAAAGTATACATCTAGTTAAATTCAATTATGCAACATTTATGCCCCATAAACATATTTCCTGCAGCTGAGAAATCTCTACTTATTTCAAAATTTGGAAAAAATACTCAGAATTCTCTACACCATTCCCAACTGCTCTTCAATGCAGTGCATAAAAAGCAAAATACCACAATTTTGACCAAAGTTAATGTACAGTCTTCTACGAAGAAGACAGTCTTCTATGAAATTAATACTACTTAGCAAACGTGTCAGAAAAAAAAAAAGTTCCACTTCAGAGTTCAGTTTTAATATCTATAACACCTTCTTAGTTGACTTGGTATTTTTATTAAAAATATATCCTTTACACTTGAGCTTAAATACACTTAATCCTAGTCTAAAACTTCCTTAACTTACAATTAGGGATATCAGCTGGATTTTCTACTAGATCTACAGAACAAAGAATCATCAGCCACACCTTAAACTCCACTCTGCCAGCATCCTGTCAGATCACAGTATACTGCCCTCCTGAACACAAACACATTGTGAAAAGTAAAAATTTCTATCTACCTGCTGTGCTCCCTAAGGTGGAAGGGAAAAGTTCTTAAATGGGGAACTTCACTATATTCACTTAGTCAAAGCTCCTACTAACAAACCATATGCCAGCTGGGGGATGACAGACAGGCACTGAGGGTACAGACACACAGAAAACACAGAAACAGTAAAGGTGAGGACCTAAGAAAGGCTGGAGGTAGGAAGAAGTCAGAAGGCAGAATGAATAATTACCTGTCAAGAATTAAAACACTGCATAATCACTTGCAAAGCATTAAAAGGAAACTCTTACTAAAAAACAATGAGTAGTCACACTGATTACTGTGACATTATTCATATGTGACAAATTATCAGTAAAGTTTTTCTGTTACCAAGCTTTAAAAATCCTATTTCTAGGAATTACAGTTCTGACATTTTAAAAAAAGAATTTAATCAGAATTTTTATTTTCATTAGTCAAAAGCTGTCATTTTCCCTGTAATACTGACCTATCTTTGATCTTCATGAATTCAACTCTTGACATGCAGTGTTTATATCAGAATGTATTAAAAGTCAGTATGGAGCAGAGAGACAGTATTCTGGCTGCAATCAGGATCTTCTTAGTGAAAGATTTTGAAGTGTTATTTCCAAGGTTACTTTTGGGAGGATTACCTTCTTACCGATCCACCTTTCCAAAGGAAAAATCAATGATAATACATAGTAGACTCACATATACTGGAGTATATCAAAGTATTTCAGTAACAACTAAAAATACATGAGGAAGGCTCAGATGCATACTGATACATGATCTGTAATATACATTTTGTATATTACAGGTCACGTACTAAACAAGACAAAGACTGAATGACTTGCCCAAGCCTGCGCAGGAAGACTGTGATAACCAAATCAAGACTTGGCTGTAATGCCTTTTTCTATGTTGTGAGTCCACTTGTGAATTCTCTGAGAGACAGACTGACTTCCTTGGAGACCCAGCCTACCTTCTGCCTCTCCAGACTGCCAGAGCTGACCAGCTGCAGGAATCAGTACACCTCCTGGGAGACAAAGTGCTTGAGAGATTTGTACTTCCTCCAACCCAGTAAGAGTTTGAATTAATGTGAATTAATGTGAAATAAGGATGCAATCTGTCGGTCAGTGTGTGCACGTAACTCTCACACACAAGGATACGCATTTTCTAAACTTAAACAAAGACTTAATAACTTTCCTGATATTACTTCCAGCAAAATTTGCCTGATATGCAAAGCATAATATGATTGTATTAATAGAAATATATATTCATTTCCATTTTAACAGAAAATATTAAATTTACCATTTAATAAAATGATACATAAAGCATCTTAAACATTCATAACACTACAGTCTTTATTACTGTCTGAACGTTGAATATATTTCAGGCTTAAATGTGCAAAGATAGGGAAAAAAAATCAGTTCTTTATTTTACAATCCATACTCCAGCTAAAAAGCCTCTTTATTATACTAAATTACTTTCCAAAACTCAGTACACCAATAGTTCTGGTGCACAATCATATCCAAATTCTATTTTCAAAACATCTCTGATGTGTTATCAACATATGCGAAGGAAGCTGTAACGGATGGGTATTGGAGAATCTTGACCCTTTCTTTTTATGCTTGAACACTGACTGTTTTAAAGTAAGTCCATTCTTTATGAAATCAGGAATCCAAAAGTACAGTAAGACAGTAAGAATGGCTGTATATCATGCTGCTTCTTGCAAGCAGATGGACACGAAGTACACGTTTAGCTAACAGGTATTATTTATATTGAAAGAGGAAAAAAGACATTAAAAAGTTTAACTAAACAGAAACAGGCTTTAGTATGACAATATGTCAACTAAAGGAAAAAGTAAGCCTTTCAAATAGATAAAAAATCAGTACGCAGTGAGAGACTTACAAAACATGTTCTGGCCCACTTGCATGTTGCCTCTGAACAGAGACTGAAGGGAACTGAAGCACTTGAAAAAACAATCTTTAATCAATAATGAAAATCATTTGAGGTATTTCTATGTGCCTTGGGAAAAAAAAAAAAAACAACAACTATACCTGAAATAAATGAAGTGCCCAAGGCAGGCTTCTTACAGGAAACCAGTCCAGCTGTAACATCTCTGTCACCACACTATGATGTATCACAGTCATTATGATACAGAAAGATCCTTCTGAAAAGCCTCATGCTCTCTGTTGCACACGCATGACCTAGAATACTAGAAAATTGCTGAGCAGCTATAGAGTGTGTGAACAAGCAAAGACCAAAAAGAGAAAAAGAATAATGAAAAGACAGAGCTAACAGACATCAAAGTAAAAACAAAACAAAACAACCTTTTTCCATCCCAAATCAAACTACATTGTTGTCCTAGAATAACAATGAGATTAGTATGATTTAAGCAAACAGTAGGCTATCACCACAGGATCACTCTGGAGAAAGCCATGAAGGATTTCAGCTTCTCTGGAACCCTTATAGCTTCAATCTGTGACTATATTCATCTGTGCAATTTTGTCAAGAAAAGAAAACCAGTCATCCTCCTATCAACATTATGGCTGTATGGAATCACGTTGTTGTAATTTTATCACTATCCTGTAAGTCCCAGTTTCTGAGATCAGATTGTTTAGTTGTATCGGATGAGGAAAGGTTGCATCTATCTTGTTTCAGTTCCACAGTCTCTACCTTCAGGAGGAAGCATAAAACTCACAGTTAAAAAAAGTCCCCCATATCGCCATCAACATACAAAACCCAGCTCTAATTATATGTCTGAACCTTTATGACCTACATATTTCTCATTTAATTTCCTGCAAAATCGTTTTTCTCAAGTTTGATTTATCAAGTGTAATCACTTTATAGACAGGATTCAGGTTGCAGTTCTCAGATACTAAATGCCTCATACAAATAGTCAAGTTTCATTTGGCATTTGATATACAGTTCCCTCTAAAAATAATTACTGAAGCCAAAGTTTATGTCATATTCATTTCACACAGATTGTTTTCCTACCACTCTCATCCAAAATCTACAGATATCTTCTATCATGTCTCCTTCCAAAGCAAGGGAAACCTTTTCCTTCTCTTTTCCTTCCCTTTTCTGTCACAGCCTGTTAAATGTTACCTCTTAGATTTGCTCAGTAAAGTCCACAAGCTGTAGAATAAGGAATTACTGAATCTCAGTGATAATCTTCAGTTCTCTTTTGGTGAGTCCTTACTTGGGATTTATTATCTTATTCTTTACAGTAGTCCTACTGACTGAAAAAAAAAAAAAAAAAAAACCAGGCTTACAAAACAGCCCAAACTGATTATAAACTAGTTATTATATATAAGCAAAAATTTTACAAACCTAAGCCAATATAATAACTCTCAATTAAAAAGGGTTTTTCACAGAATTATTGTATACCCCACTAGTAGCAATATCTGTACGTCAGTGCTGATTAAAAGGCAAAGCTGCTTTGGAAACTGGCATCATTAAGATTCCAGAAAAGAAAGCAGTAAAATGAAAAACAATTGATCCTTTCCCCAGCATTTGTCTCATATATTATATATATATATGCTTTATATTATATTTGACATCAATCAAGTATTTGCTCACACAACAACTCCGCTCAGCAGTGCTGAAAGAACGCCACAAAAGAGGGTCAAAAAGGAAGGGAACCATGACGTGATACCATGCCAGAAACCTTAGAGACATCACAGAGGTTACTCTTTCAAACAGTTTAAATGTATCACATTCCTGAAAGCAGTCAATGTGTATCACCAAGAGTGGGTATCTGTTTCATCAAATCCACAACTGTTTCTTCACTACAAATGAAAGACAAAGCCACAAACATAGTGATAATTATACAATCCTGAGTCTTAATTATTAAAATTCAACTGAAACATAAGCAAATGACTGCTAGATACTGGAAGACAAGATACGCCACAACATACACAACATTAAAGTGATGTAGTACAAGACAAACAGGAAAGATTTTCTCAAATAGCAAAACACAAAACCACCCACATTACGTGGTAAAGGCATAACTGATAAGCAAGTAACTACTCTGAAACAAAAGAGTTTACATATATACGAATGCACATAGAATCACAGAATAGTTAGGGTTGGAAAGGACCTTAAGATCATCTAGTTCCAACCCCCCTGCCATGGGCAGGGACACCTCACGCTAAACCATGCCACCCAAGGCCTCATCCAACCTGGCCTTGAACACCGCCAAGGATGGAGCATTCACAACCTCCCTGGGCAACCCATTCCAGTGCCTCCCCACCCTCACAGTAAAGAATTTCTTCCTTATATCTTGATACAGATTTCACGGGTGAAGAAGTATGTTAGCAATATCATATAATCTTAATGCTACATGCAGTTTATGTATTCTGATTTATGTTTGCTTTCATTAAATATATGAAAGGGATATAAGTCTAGTTGTTTTTTGTACAGGTCCCCTTAATATGGATGGTGAAAACGAACAGCATATAGGAAGCCAAAAGTAAAGTTCTGAACTGCCTCAGTATTGACTCTTCTACTATTGCTAAACTGAATGCTTCCTACATGTTGAATGCATTTGTACCTAGATATGTAAAATCCACATACCTACCATGAAACATTTTTCTGCAGGCATATGTTCATCACTTTCCCTAGTTCCTGATACTTTAACCACTCTTCTCTATACCAATTTGTCCTCATATTTTTATATATAGTTAAATCTGTAAACTTTGGCACCATTAGACAAGACTTTGCTTTCTGTAAAGCTTTTACAGAATCACAGAATGGTTTGCCTTGGAACGGACCTTAAAGATCATCTAGTTCCAACCCCCCTGCCATGGGCAGGAACGCCTTCCAGTAGTCCAGGGTGCTCAAAGGCCCATCCAACCTGACCTTGAACATTGCCAGGAATGGAGAATCCATGACTTTCCTGGACAACCTGTTCCAGTGTCTCAATGCCCTCACAGTAAAGAACCTTATGTTTTATTCCCTTAAGGTATGAATTTCTCAAAACTTTGAAATATCTTTCTCAAGTATCTTAGAAGTCATATAACTTCTACGACCACTATGATTCTGATTTTACACCAGCAGTAATTCCATAAATGGCCACAAATCTCTGTCCATGACACACTTAACAAAACAGTTGTAAGATGTGAATAAAGCATGGCTTGTTCTATCCTTGACTCATCTAAACATAGCAGGTTTTTTGTAGTATTGTGGTAGCACACAACTGAGTTTTGTAGGAATTATTCCAAATATACTGGGGTTCTGGTTTTAATATGGAGAAAGACAAATTATTTTAATATACTGCTGTTATGGCTAGTAGGCAAACAGCTCAATATTGCTAATTAAGCTATTTGTCAGATCCTCTGTTTCAGTTTTATTATATACGTGGGCATTCTGGTTTTTTGTTGGGTTTTTTTTTTCCTAAACCATTAGGAATATAAAAACAAATCAGGTAATGTTCTGTTAGTACACTATTTACCCCCAGAGTACACTATTATGAATGCAGTTAGCTAAGTACAAGATATGAAAGGATATCTTAAAAATTTAATTTAATCTAAATGTCTTCACACATGTACCTTTTGTTTGAGAATACCATTGGAGCAAAGTGTGGTTCCAGGTATACTGACCACCTAGAAAATACCTTTAGTAATTCAGATTATCAGACAGATATACAATAATTTTAGTAATAACTGTAGATTCTGAAAGGTTGGTGTTGTTGGCTTTTGTTTTCTAACAAAACAGAAATCCCCTAGAAAACAAAACCCAATAATTTTCTATAGCAATGTTGAGTGTTAGGATTTCCTATAGGCATGACACAAAATTTTATAATACAAAAAACTATCAGAAATTCACCTGTTTTCTCATATCTATTAGTTGCATCCCACTTAAAAATAAAACCAAATAAATTTGTAAAGCAGCAAACTAGGTTTATTTGCTTTTTTTCTCTAAATAAGCTGCAGTGATTTCAGTGCATCTTTGCCAAAGATAGCAATAAGTACCAAATTTCTGTTAGTTTTAATAAGGTTGGCAAGGCTGACTTTTTGCACTTCATACAGAATACTTACTTCTAATGGTCTATACTATACTCAAATCAGGAAAAATAAGTTCAGCACTTATTATTAAGTGATTAACACTTTTAAGGTCAGTTTTTATGCTTTGTAATTTCTTTTATATTTCACATATTCTTTTTTGCAGTAATTTTTTAAGTTTCTTTCCAAATTATCTACAGACTTAAATGTGACATCACAAGAATTGCAGGAAATGTATGAGCTCTTTCAGTGACACAATATATCTTGAGAATGCAGATACATAATAAAATAAAAGACAAGGAAAATAGATCAAAAAACTAAGAAAGGCATTCATTTCCTATTGCTATATCACACTCACTTTCAACTACCCTGAACACAGGAATGTATTCCTAATTCACGTATACAAGATACAAAGTTAAAATTTCTGAACTTGCATGCCAGAAGTCACACACAAAAACCATTTTTTTTTTAGATCTGTGTCTGTAGCGAAGTCCCATTAATTTCCAAAAGAAATCTACATTACTTAGTGCAGGATGACAGCATGCTGTATGAGCATTTTGCACATGTTGGTGACTGTTTCTGAGCAAGTAAATCTGTAACATATTCAAGTAAGAGGGATTTTGAATATATAAGAGGAAAACTGTATCAAATCCTGCAAATTTACACCAATGTAATTGGAACCTCTTTTGTCTATACAAGACATGTATTACAAAGTATTATTTAAACTTTTTAATACCAAGAATAATTTAGATCACTTTTTTTCACTGCAAAGTTGCCATTTCATAGAACAGATGCCTACAGGAAATAATAATACACAATAAAAAGTACATTATAAAGAATGCAAACAATGGGCTAATGCTTACAGTAAGCTGTAGATTTTTTTGAAACTTAAATTATATTAAGGTTTTGAATTGTTTCGGAGGTTATGAGTACACACAGCTCTAAGGAGAAAAATATATTTTCAGTGAACTATGAAACTTAAGTTTAGTACATATATACATAAAAATAGTGAAATACTACTTATTAATAACACTTATTAGTGTTGTTAATACTTATAATACCAGTTCTTTGCTGGTTACACTTATTTGACCTTTTTGTCATCTGAATGACTGAAGATAAAAGATTTCATCCTGTAGGTACATGGCCAGGATATATTAATATCATTTGATTTTAGGCAGAAAAAGTATCAAAGGCGACAATGCTGTTCATGCAGCACATGATAATTTTCTTTTCCAGTGGCCATTTTTGCTAGGCAATACATAAAAGAACCAAGAACATTATTTTTTTGTATTACAGACTGACATAATATAGACTACATCTAATCTAAAAAATTTCTCCATAGATAGCAGCGTCAGTCTGCTTTTAGTAAACAGAACACTAATACCCCTGTGAAAATGTAGTGATTATTAATATATGATAACAAAATTAGTATGTTTTTGTGCTTCCACAAACAAACAGAATGCAAGAGAAATGGTTACATAGGAAAAGTCTGTAAAAGTTTCCCATTTATCAATATGGTCTCAAATATTCTTTTTTTTTCTGCCCTCCCCCCCCAAAAAAAATCTAGATATTATAGCTAAACATTTGCCAATAATTAAAAACTTTGTAAGTGGATGAATTCTGTCATCTGCCCTTCTAGTTAGGTGCCAAAATGCCAAACTCACCTTACAGACCCCTTGGAATTTACAACAGTCCTAAGGATGGCAACAAACCGTGATGTAAAATGAATTCCCAAGAGCTGATCCTACTGATCTCTGTCAACGGCATATCTTTAGCTATTTCTCATCCTTTTCTACCTTTTCACATTTTAGCATGTCCCATACGTTGAAGTACCAAAGTCTGTGATCTTACCCTGCCAACTCAACACTGGCTGAATGTGTCTGTCTGATGAGAACATCCTTACATGCACCTAGCAAGCTGCAGCAAGGACTTTGGTTTTTCCTTATTTACGGATTTATTCCATTAACCTAAGTTATACAGAGAAGCAGTAAGAAGCAGAGAAGCAGGTGTTGCTACCTTCTTTTGAAAGACAGAAGGTGAGCAGGCATATCAGAGTTCAAATAAATTTGCTTAACTTATTCTAGTACTATTGTCACAAGCCTAGCTTTCCCTGTATTTTTTTTCATGTATCGAACACCCACAGACTGTAGATTTTTAATGGCCACCACTGTCAAAAATTAAAATAAAATTGTTGTAAGCTGTTAACAAAAAGCAACGTAACATACAGAGACAGCAGTCTTCATTTAAAACTCTCTATGTAGGTAGGAAGCAATTCAAATGGTCAGCTGCTGTCAGTCAATGTGAGAAATTCATTGCTTCACCCTTGAGACATTTTTTTTTTTCTATTGCCATATTCTAACACAAAATGATATAAAATTCCATTCCTTTCATATATGCTCTACTGTGGCTTTTTAGCGCATATTTCTACTGATTCATGTTCTGTTTGTTCAAATTAATTTCCACAGTTAGTCCCAATGATTTATTTCCATACCACCCACTGGAATTTTATTCATTTATTTTTAATCATCTTTCTACTCTTTATTAACCTCCCTTGTTATTTACCTATTATAATCTACCTTTGTTCTAACTCAGCTTCAGTGATTTGAACATGAATTAGTTTTCAGGATGTTTAATAAACTAATTAAGGCACCAGTTTAACTAAAATGAAATATCATCCAAAAAGCAGTACTTATGTTAGAAGTACTTGTGTGATACGAAAAGTATTGATAAAGCTCTATGTAACTTCACTTGACCTCCATTCTGAAATTCAGAAACTTACACAAAGTTTTCAGTTTGCATTTATACTCATGAAATATTACCACTTAATTCTAAATGCTATTTGTTTGACTATATTCCAGAAATGCAGGAACCATCCCAGGAAGTGGTTCTGCCTGAGCAGTTCCATTACTCCAGTATCAGTAATAAGATGTACAGTTCACCTAGCTAAGTACACTGTTTGTCAGTTTTAAAAAGCAGATGTCACACAAGCAGCAATTTGAGGGTCTTTTGAACAGTTTCTTTGTATTTATCAAAAGACTACACTGTACCTAAAAATAATAGTAGTTTAAGGCACAAAATAAGTCTAATTCTAGTATTTTTTCCTCCGATCCTAGTAACATGTAATGTTACAACAGCAGGGCTGGCCTCTCTCTCTCTGCCTGCATTTGCAACTGAGAAATCATTTGTCATGACATGAATTATTTCAATGCACTTTACAGGCCATAAAATGCAAATTCACCAGAAATTGGAGAAGAAAAAAAAAAAAGAAGTCATATAGTTGGCAATGTCTTGTAGTGCATTTCAATAACAGTTTCTGCTCCATTCTTATTCAATTAAAAATTTAATTTCAACTAGCAAAAAACTAAGCAAGCAACAATACTGTTAAGATTGTATTATATTATTAAAGGGTTGTGAGTAACTTTGAAATGCTTACAGGTTAGATTTTCATAGCATTTCTGGGTGATAAATACCACCTGGTGTTACCTTGAAGTTGTTATGAGACAACATCCAAAACATTAAGGCACTTTCAGCAAATCAGCACAGTATGTACAGCGGCTTGGTGTGAAAACAGACTATTCTCCCAAGATGCAGCTTTCTTTCAGAAATGTATTTTAGCACATGAAATACCACGGGGTTTAATTTGTTCTGGTTTTAATTCATTATTGAGAAAACAACTGGAGAAAAAACTGGAAAAAGTGGGACAAAACCAAAAATGAACCAAGCAACTCAGAATTATATCTCAGTTTGAAACCAAATCACACTGCTCTCTCATGAAACTCTGAACAGAGCAGTATGTTTTTAGACAGATTCACACATTCATGTTCTCCTGTGAGATACAGAAAATTATATAAAAAGTACAGGAAAACAATCTACTTTGAGTATATCTGATAAGCCATGTGATATCTCCATAAAAGCCTTGGAAAGACCTGTTAAGAATGTTTCATCTATTACGGAGAAGCAGGTGAGTCCGGCCAGTAAACATACCATTCCAATACACAGTTTATAAAATAATTATCCTGTAATAAGGAACTTCAAACCTAACCAAGTCCAAGTAAAGAAAGTATATCTAACACAACAGGTAAATGCACTGGACAGAATATAAAAAGAAATGGATTTGCAAGCATAAATATAATTTATGCAGCATCCACAAGCCATACAAAAACCTACCAGAAGATTTCAAAGGTATATAGCATGCATTTCACTAAAATGAAATTATAATTTAAATAATACCATGAAGCATACACAGTTTAGAGTTTGACATATAATATTTATTCCAAATGTAATGCCCAATAAGTACCCAGATATTATAATAGGATATACTGAAAAAAAGGTTTGTGCACTAATTAATCTATTTATGCATAAATTTCTGAGGTACTGAGATACAATTTGCTTCTGTGCACAGGAGACTTAGTCCTTACATCAAAGGACTTTATTATTCTTTTCTTTCTTTTTTTTTTTTTTTTAAACTCACAAGATTTTGTTTGCATCCTCTCTGAACTGTTCCTAACATGAGAACAGACCGAAATAAAACAGCTTTTTGTAGAGTGAAAAGATTTCTTTTGCTAGTTTAAAGTGCCAGTGAGTTTGCAGGAGGGAGGCAGAAGGTTTCCTGAGTTGAACTATTTAAGTTTTTAGAAGGTAGACATCTTCTTTTATATTACAATGCATCCATAAAAATAAATACTGAAGTCACTCATTTGGGAAATTAACCTACACTACAAATGCATCACTTTGTGCTGAAGATTCCTGTGGGTGTGATTGTCTTTTCCTTTTTTGTTCTGTGCAATCCTTGGCACCAATGTTAGTTGAAAAGGTATAAAAAGCTAGTCAGCACATTTACACGCCTTACAAAGAGTATCTGTGGATCACAAGAAAATCTAGGGAGAGGCAGGCTAATGAACTATCTCATTCCTGAATCTCTCTCTAATTACGCACATGGATTATATTCAGTAAGGGAAGTTTCTACATATTGCTCAGCAATAGGAAAGAGCTTCTCATTAGATTATCCCTTCATCCCAGCCAAAAAAAAAAGGTCAAAAAGAAGACGAGATACTACAACAATTGCAGCTAAGCCTCTATGAGGTGAGCTCTCTTTCCACAATCTCTAGGGCAGGATTGGAAAAAGTGTGAAAAACCATCCTTCAAAGTGAGGATGAAGAAACTGAGTCATAGCATCTATGGTTGGGCAGGATAAGTAGCAAACTGCGTAAGTTACATAAGTTGCAATTTAAGTTAAATCATTAGATTTTTAATAGAGTAAATGACATGTTCGTTAGAGTATTCCTGTAGTTAGGCTCCAGGAAATATGTCTTTATGCTAAAACTTCCATTCAATTGTGAATAGTATTAAAATAAATGCAGTGTCTGAAAATGCTTTGCTATACTTTAATGCAAGAACTTTCATCTGCAAGTTACAGCTACAGTGAAGTGTAGATTAAATGCTAGTTACAGATCCTGTTTTGCATTCCTCCTGTCCAGTCTCCTACTTTTATTGTTTCAAGGGAGAAACTGAGTAGAGTCAGGAGTGATCATGCCAACAGAGGATCGTCACTACTCCTGGTTTTGCATGAAACAAAATATGAAAACAGGAAAGGAAAATTAAAATACTTGGGTTTACAATACATATTTTCTGTGGCTACTAAGAGGCCTTAAGGAAACAGTACTACTCTGGGATTGCACACCCTCTGCTAAAGGCACTGCAAGCTAGCTTGGCCTAACTTGTGACAGAAATTCTGTGGTTCCACTGATGGCTGAAGGACCTTAGAAATATTACTCCTTCCTGAAACATCCATTATGTCACCAGTAAAGACAAATAACACCATCTGGGGACTTTTTTTAACTTGAAACAGATGCCAAAGACATTGACATTTCCTGTTGGTATTTCTCACTAACAACAAATCTTGAGCCTGGCAACAGGCTCTTGATATGTAGAGTCTTAATGCTAAACTTGCTGAAAGTGACAGATGTTAACCTTATTAAATCAACCCGTTCACATAGTTACAGTTCTGCTCATTGCAACTTCATTATTAGTCTGTCTAGTTGGAGCCTAGATACAATATCCATTTGCACTGAAAACGTTTTGTAAATTAAGGAAGTGATTGAGAGAATGAAGTTATAATGCGTAGCTGATACTACTGTATGTTCTTAAAATAGAAAAGATGCAATAAACTGGAAATAATATATACTTTGAAGATGTTGTTTTACTCCACAACTTATGTGAAAATATGTAAGCTACTTTTATAGGTCATGATCAGTTCTAAGATACATTTTTAAATCTATTTTTTCCATGAAGAACATAACGAAGGACCAACACCGCTCTGTCTCTTAAAGTGTTGTGTTTGATATTCATACCAGCTAATAGGTTGAATAGTTTCTTTTGAAAGCATTTATTTTCTTAGTTTCACTTTGTTTTGAAAATTTTACTCAAACTTCATCAGTGTCCTACATCCTGAAAAATATGAGAACAAACTAGACAGGCAACAATTATGTCAAATTATAGTGTGCTACTTACTGAAGTTGTAACTAACTGTAAAATTACAGAAGAAACTAAGTTATTGTGTTCCGGACAGAATAACCTATTTGATTAATTTAAAAATGCAGTTTTTCCTTGCATCAACTTCCACAGGTGCAAGGTGTGTGTGCGTGTATGTGTTCAGTATCACCATATATGTTGCGGACCACTGAAATTTATAGATTAAAATAATTAAGATAGTGGTCCATCTGAAGCTAAGACAAACACATTTTAGTGCTTGGTTTCACATAGATTTCAAAAGGAGAAACCAGTCTTGAAAAGCTAAAAATCTTTATGTTTAACATCCACCTTATTTTCATAAAGTCATTCAAAATTCTGTTCCCGCAATAGCAACCTCTGCTCTATTAAGTTCTATACAGGTGATATGCTCTAATAGAGTCTGCACTGATGCTTTAAACAAAGGGAAAGGTAAACACTCTGACCCCTATGAAATTAGTAACCAGGTAAACATACTAATGCTGCTTTTGTTTTCCTTCCTGCTTCATTTCCCAATGTTTTCTACACCAGCAATTATGATCCAACACATAGTTTTAGTTCAGACTTTACTGCTTAAATGCATATTTAAAGTTCAGCCTGTGTCAATGTGTGATATCTAGCTCACAGATGATTTCTAATTTTCTTAAGTCTTGCATTCTCCAGTCTTACCAGAGAAAAACAATTTTACTCCATACTTACTGGCAGGAATATTACTCATATATTTTTTCAGATTATGGGTCTTAAAGAATGAAGTTGAATACTTTAAAATACCTGGTTTCTTGTTCTACTAGCATAATTAAAAAATACATGGACATACTGACAAATACAAAATTAACAGCAACACTTCTGTATTTGTCAGAACAGTATTGCTGGTATTTTTAATTAGGGGATAAAGAATTTACCATCATGATGAATTTGTCTTTATTATACAAAACTACTGTCATTGAATCACTGCCACTTACTGTCAACTGCTGCTAAACTGGTGTCTCCCCACTTCGTTTTCTTTTAGTGAAAATATTTTTTATGTGTTAGTAAATGGAAAAAAAAGATTCAGTGAGGAACCACTATAACAATGAATAAAGACTAGGAAAGTCATACCAATTTTGATAAGTGCGCATTTCAGCAACACACAAAAATAAGCACCAAATTACCTGCATAAAATCAAGTATTTTAAAATAAAAATAAAAATTAACAATGATAAAATAAAAAATGAACAGCATATATCATACATTAATTATGTGTAAGTCCTCCTGTCCAAACACAAGAAAGTCAGAAATGAATCTGTGTCCCTTTGCAGGGAAAATAAAAATAAAATAATTTTAAACAAGTTTTTTATATCTAAAAAATTATAGCCAGTGTTACAATACAGACAAAAATTAAGCTTTTCTAAAAACTAAGTATTGAAAAGCTGTTTATTTAACAAGAATTATGTTGATGATCCGTTTATTTCAAAATAAGACAAATTCAGAAGGCTTGCCTCCATTCTGGGTGATTTTCTCCCATTATAATAAAAAGTTCACTGAGAGATTTTAATCAGATTTTATTTCTCTGAAGACATTTTAAATTTTTAAACATTTCATGCCACTTCTTTCATTAAGCAAGTCTAAAATTTTCTTTCCAGAAATAATGAAGAGTGGAAATGTCTTAATTTTTATGTTTTTGTTTCCATTGCTTTTTTTGTTACTGTGTTCAGTTTTCTAAGCTGTCTTACCTGAGGAACAACTTTTGAAGCCAACACTTTCATAGGCACCATTAAGTGCACACATACACAGCAGTTTAAACAAAGTCACTGGCCTCCAACAGATGCTGGAGAGGCCCAGTAGAGCATAAGTTGTGCATGAACTTTTATAGCATGATTATACTCTGACTTAAAAAACCCCACAAACAACAAACAAACAAAACCCAACAAAAAAACCCAAACAAATAAAGAAAAGCAACCCAATTAGCTAACTTCTGGATAATATTAACAATTGATAAAAATATTTCCAGTTTTAGTTAGTGTAGGTGAACTGAAAATAGGCTGGCCAGAATGTATTCACAAATATAAAAGCTTCATATTACTTAGATATACATATTTAATGAAAAATCTGTTGGTTTGTTGCTCAATAGAATGGGTATCAAACTGAAAAGCTGAGTGAAAGGCCAATAAGCATTTTAAACACTATGAGCGAAAGCTAAATACTTACTTAAGAAAATTAATAGTGCTCATAGATAACATAGATTACTGAGAGAATTTTTATAAATCCTAGGTACACAGAGAGTTCCTTAAACCTAATGAGAAATTAAATTAATTGCTTCATTTAATAAATACTGAAATGTGGATGATCGTTCCTACCATTCTGCTAAAAGTTATTAAAACCAACGAACAAAACAGTCTTCATTTTCAATTCAACTTTCTAACTTTGAGGTAATTAAAATGCTAAATTCTCCTTCCTAATTTGCATGGTAGATCTCCAGCTTTTCTGGTTTCTCTACAACTTTTGTTTGTTTTTTTTTAACAAATTTCCAAACTCTGGAAGAATTAAACTAGTCCTAAGTAAAAAAAAAAAAATAAAATTAAAAAAAAAATAAAATAAAAAAAAAAAAATCAATCAGATTGTAAGTATCCCCCTGCTACCAGGCAATGGGATTTACCCAACACTATTTCTGTCAGTCAGGACAACAGATTTGTAGAGTGAGTAAAATAATAAAGAAATAATTATGACTGAAGTAATTACTAAGTAAATGTTTGGCATCTTAGCACCTATCACTTTCCATGCCACAATACAAAGAAGGATAAAGTCAAAGAGGGAGGCAGAAAAGATCAGAAAAAGAATATCCTCTTTAGGTATATTAGTGGGCTATGTATCTAACGGACTTCCCTCCTCACTCCATTTTCAGTTGGGCTGGAAGGTACATATGGAATCAGGCTGGTAGGTCACTCTGAGAGCATCAGCTGCCATAGACGGAAGTAACTGATTGCTGCTCCTTCTCACTTTCCCACAGTTCAACTATCTCCTTCATGGTGTAGATCAAGAGGACATGATACATAAGTAACCTGGCAATTTTCAAATACATTTAAAAAAAAGGGAAGAAAATAGTAGCTTTTCTAAGCAGAGTGCTTTGGTGACTCCACAGATTAGCAATACAGAGTAATAGATGGACTAGATGGTGGATAAATTCAGCAGAAATTCAGGTCCACTGGGAAGTAGCCACAGACATAGAGCACAAATTTCCTTGACATTGTGAAGGGCTTTAACTACACAAACACTGGTTCAGCTTGCAATTTCTGAAGACCAACAGAGAGCAGAAGTCTGCACTGTGAATAGATGTGCTCCACTGAAATGGAACACCACAGTGAACTTCAATCTGAAGAGTTATTTGTGCTGTGAAATCTCTCGGTACAGCCATAAGAATTATCAAACATCCTTTATTTAAACAAACAAACAAACAAACAAAACCAAACACAACAACACAAAAACAACAAAACCAAACAGAAATTCAGTGCTGGAATTAGCAATGCCATTTAAAGATAACCTCAATTGTAAAAGGGATACAACAGGTCATTTCAAAGAATCTCAGACCGGCAATATAAAATATGATTTAACACAAAATATGGCTGTTTTTCCTGTGTTTCCATGACTGCATCAAACTCTGTTCATCCAAGTAAAGGAGTTACCCACTCCTTACTGCAAATTACTGTTGTGGAATGTAAGCATCTCTTTTTGTCTTAAATTTCAAGTTAAGGATAGGTGTACATTTTACACATAGACACAGGCTGGGATTCAGTGTTCATGATTCTCTCAAAAGCAGGCTTAAAGATGTTTTAAATATCATGCTCGCTCCAAAAATGCTTGTTCTTGTGTCTAGGTTCTATTAAGAGTTCATAATAAACCATTTATACCTCTTATATCACTATAGCTGTTCTCAAGTTTAAAACTTCTTCTTCTAAAACTGTCAGTGCATATTGATCTCAAATTTTTTTTTTTAGTCTAATTTAAAGAGTTTATTTACTAAGCCTTCAAACCTGCCATGCAATCCTGCACAGCATTTCATTTTCAACAGAAACATATTTCATTTAAATAAAAAACATGCTATTTATTCTAGCATTTTGTACTAGATCGCCAAGAGAAAACACTGTTTATCAAAGATTTGAGAATTTCTAAAGAAAGGTTATGACAGTCATTAATTCTTGGAGACAGTATTCAAGATTGATAGTGAGTTTCTGAATTGAAATTTAAATCTGAATAAAAATAAACCCAAGGATAAAATGGGTACATAAGACAGGCTTGTCTCCAAATCAAGATCCTCTAGAATGAAAGCAGTAAGAGATTGCTTCCATTCTAGAGAATCTTGAATAATCAAGTATAAACAAAATGCCCCAGATATGACTCTAAGCATATAAGATGTGTAAACTCCTAAAAGTTTATGAAACAGAGACAAGTTTGAATGTACAGTGAAGTCTCTATAAATATTTTTCACTCTATTTATATCCCTAAAATGCAGAAGATTTTTTAAAATAATGTTTGTGTTGTAGACTTACTTTTATAGTTATACCTTAACCTTCTTCTGACATTAAAAACAATTTGAGGAAAGCTGATAAGCCATAGGCAGTCCATTCCTGTGGCACAAAGCTTACATATGTGTATTCATGAAACATCTTGAGAACACCTTCATCCTATATCAAAATCTGTTTCCGGAAACACATACACAAAATCATTGAAAACAAAGATCTCAGAATTTTTTTTTAAATAGAATATATGTGTTTGATATTAGTCCTTCAATTTCTGACCTGTTGTAACATCAAGTAGGGTAGAAGTAACCTAGTGAGCCCGGGGTTTTTTGCATATTATCCTATATATCCTATTAGTTCTATGGTTTAGAGCTTCTACAGACAATTCGAAAATGCTGAAAATGTATTTCTTTTTCTTCTCATCCCTACTGTCCCCCAAGCAATATTTATTGATCGCCTTCTGAGACACAACAGCTCAGCCACAACTGGAGAAACACTCACTAGGACTGAATGTCATTAGTGGAAACTTGTCAGCTATCATTCAGAATTAATTCATAGAGTCATAGGTAATAAGCCTTCATTCTGGTCAAATCAGCAAGGACAACCCACTTTAGGAACTGCTCCAACGTGCAGCAGGATGTGCTTCCACAGAGGATTTGAAGCTTTGCAGGAACTCTTTGCAACACCCTTGGGCTTTTCTGCTGTTTTTCTGTATAATATTCTATTTCAGCCTTAAAATCTTAAGATTTTAGTAGATGTGAGATAGCATAATGTGTGCTACTGCTTCAGAATATATTTTCTTCATTCTCTTAAATTAGCGATGGTTGCTTGAGACCAAAGGAACTGAACTCAATGACCCAGGTAATCTTTTGTAATACCAGGAGTATGTTTAAAAAATGCCTTTTTTGTTTGTTTGGTTTTTTTTTTGTTTTTTTGTTTTGCTTTACTTGATGTATTTAATGCACAGCTGTAAAGTTATTTACACTCAATGGAGGGAGGAGGGTGGAAAGACTATGTTTAAACAAAGCTTGAGTCCAAAGATCCCCAAGAGCGAGAAGACACTGGTTTTGATAAACCAAAACCCACTATATAAAGTAATACAGTTAAGGCTAGGATTCACTAAAACTTGGTTAAACATTTACTGAACACTACCCATGGCAGACTGTGGTGGCACTGAATTTTGTCAGCCCAACACAGCAACAAATTGCAACATCAAGGCCTAATAAAACTTGTCAGCGTGGACTTTCGCTAATTTTTTTTTTTTTTAATCTACCGCATATGTGGGAGTTCTTAAAGTAAAAGCAGAACAAGTACTTTCTAACAACAGAGATACATTTAATAAAACAATCTTCTCTCCTGAACACATGGCATTTTTCTTTCAGGTAGTTGCAGTTTAGAGAAACAAGCAGCACAAATAAATCCAAACATTCAAGGACCAGAACATGGCACGTGAAATATCACAGAAGAGGAAAGAACAAACATTATACTAAACATTATACTAAACTTGCATCTGGAAACACACTTAGCTGCCCAAAATTATACTGCTGGATGCTTTAATAAAACCAAAGCATAATTTTCTTGACAGCTATAATCCAAAGACACATTTCCATTTGTGCTTCTAACTTATGTATCATTCCAGTTTTCTTGAAAGCAGTTGTTTAAAACACCTCTGCTGACTCCAGCACTACAACACAATGCTCCTCTTGCACTTGCAAAGACAAATCCATAAAATCACATCACCCTCATGCATTTCAAAGGCTGTATACCAACTACAAACATTGACTTCAAGGCTCCAGAGAAAAGCTTGTCTCTGACACATTCCACATCAATTAACACTGTCAATCATGCAGCTGATGTCTGCAAATGAGGCAGTAGAGAAACACATCATAAGCCACAGGCAATATGAAAAGGATTCATTTACAGTTTTATTCATGTGCATGTGTATATTATAATCACAATTTACCGATTATGCTCTATAGCATTAAGATACTTCCTTGTGCTTTAAAATGGTCTGACTTGATGTATTATATTAATTTTAAGAGAGATATTGAATGTATGCTCATGCCTTTAAAACCTTGTTATAAAGGCTCACAGAAATATGAATCACAAGACAGAAGAAAAAGTAAACTTTTCAGTTATTTTCATGTAATAACAGAATATAGTACAAACAACTTCACTGTATCACTGCAAAGCACTGAAAGTCCTGCAGTCCCCAGTGGCACTGCATTTCACATATACATGTACTCTACAGTTCTCTCTTTCTCAACAGAAAGACTGAAAGATTTCTCTGGCACTTTATCTGGTTTATATAGGGCTTCATACAACTGTACCTGTCAGATGTACTGCTGCTCATTATTTATCCTAGTAGCGATGGCAAGTAAAGGAATAGGAAAGGCATGCTATGGTCCCTGTTCAGTTATTATACAGATGAAGAAACAGCATTTTTTTTTCCCTGGGTGCTTATTGTGTGTTTGAATACAGAGAAGTCAAAAATGGCAGTAAAAAATCAATTGGTCTAGCACGATTTAACCAAAACATATAGACAGTTTATACAAAGCCTATGTGAGCCATTAGTGAAGAAAATTTCATTCATACCTCGAGACTGTCTCCCTGAAAGCAGAGAAAAGACAAAAAGAATTGTGACGATGTAGGAGTAAAGAAAAAAGAGGAGGAAATTTAGGAGTTTTAAATACCAAAACCAACAGGACTCAAAATTTCCTTTTTTTTTTTTTTTTCTTTCTGATTTTTTCTAAGATTGTTCTTATTTCTGAATTTCCTTCACAGTACATGCGCACTATACTTTTGCAGTACTTTGAGGCACAGAAAAAAAACAACAAACAAAATATACTGCAGTTATGGCTTTAAAACCAGCACGATTTTAATATAGCTGTTAATCAACATGGATTTAAAATATCATAAATGTAAATTATGCCACAGAAAGAGATTGCTGAAAACAAGCTTACTCAAAAACTGTAAGTTACAGTAAATACATTCAGTATTAACTTCTCAAGCTGGCATGTTTCTCATGTTAAAATCACAATGGAAGTTTAGATGGTATACAGAAATGATCTTTTAGTAGTAGTACCTGAGAAAGCTTGGGAAGAAAAGGAGCCCAGATAAAGTATCTCCCAAAGGGTCATATGAGTGTTGCATTTAACAAAGCATTATTAATTAAGCATTACTGATTATTAATTAAAGCATTATTAATTAAGCATTACTGAGTACTTGTTTAAAATATCGTATCACTAGGCATTTTATTTTTAAAGACCTAGAAAGTTATGTCAAATTTCTCTGGATCAGCTTCTCTAGCATGGCACGATAGCTTACAGAGTTGACAGTTACAGAGAAATACTGTGTTTAAATTCAGCTGCACAGATGGAGATACATTATTTAGCATTTTATTTATGAATAACACACTTTAAAAAACTCAGATATACAGTCAGGTGGGTGCATAGGTACAGCTCTTCATACTAGAAGTATCTCTGTGTTTTTGATGTGAAGCTTCAAAGACAAATACTCCAGTGTCTGCATTTACAGCTACTGTTAGTTAAAAGACAAAATCATATCAAGAAGACATCACTTTGTATCATTATTTCAGAAAACCAAAACAAAATATGCAGAAACCTATGTTCTATTTCATCACAGAATAAAGGGAGAAAGTTTACTTTGAGGAGCAGCTTTGCATTTGTATTCCATACCTGAATTTCTGTTTGATTTTAATTTTTTTTTACTTTTTTTGAAAAGAAAGCAGTGGGATTTAACAAACACTCACTCACACTGAAGGACTCAAAGGGCTGAGAAACAACATAAAAGAATTCATGATTCACATAAATTATTTTCATCAATAGCACAGTATGAGGTACTTGGCTGAGCAATTTTTCCCAATACCACAGAGAAAAAAAAAAAAAAATCTTACAAAGTAAATAGCACATGAAAGTACAAGAAGAGCTAACAAAATTTGCTTCTTTGATCAATTTCCTAAGAAGATTTGTAAGAAACCATTCTTAATAACAAGTGTAAGCTAACATATGATTAACGCTCACTTGCTTATTGTGGTTATCTTCCTCATAAACACTTGCTACAACTATTGCAAATAATGCACTATAATTGAGATACTCAAGTTAGTGAACTGAAGTAACACATATTCTATTAATATACACTTGCTTCTTTATCAAATTTGAAAAGTTATAGGTTTGTTTATTTGTTTGATGTAAAGGAGTTCTAAACATACATCAAATTTCCATTTTGGACATCAGTTTTACTGATCTGCTTATAGCTAAGGGGAAGTGAGTGGAGGAGACTGGCATAATTCTGACTGTGACTTCTACAGTTCCATGTATGAATCCTAGAGTGGCTTGACCCTAAGTCCACTATTTATGGAAATGCCCTAGTCCTTTGGCAGACACCATGAAACTTCCAGGCAAAAAAAAACCACTCCCTTCAACCCCTCTTGCTTTATGTGTACCAGTTTTTGTATTTGATTTCCTGACTAGAAGAATGCAAGCACTCTTTCTTGCATACTTCTACGTAAGACCTCCAAGTTATCACCTACCATAAGGCACTGGTTTGGGGTTTGTATTTTTCCTTTGTTTTTAACTAGCTATTAATAAAATAAGTTTTTCACAGAAAACTGAGGCAATATTTAGAAACTATTAAAAAATATTTAGAAACTAATAAAGTTAAAAGATTATCTACAAGAACAGGACTAGATTCTTACTGTAAGAACTGTATCACTTCAATGGTATACCTTGATAGTAGAATTTATTTCCTTAATGTCAGTTACAAATTACCATTTGCTGGTCTCATACAGTGCACAGTTATAACCATTTTAGAAATAATCTTTTTTTTTTTTTTTTTCTTTTAGATTTTACTTCCCAGACTTTTTAGGTCCTGTTCCTCTACTAACCTAGAGAGTAAAGTAGTAAGCTTTACTCATATGCTGTTTAGCCATATGAAATACAGACATGCACTAAGATCTACATGCTCAAAAGCACTTCCATTGTCAGCTTGTTCTTTTTCATTAAACATAACTTTGAAAACCTAGTAAACTTCTGTTTAAATAACTATTCCTGAGAAAAGGTGTATTTTAAATGAAGAAAACAGGACACTCAGATCAATCAAAAGTATACAAGCATATGCAGAAAAGAACAAGTAATAGAGAAAAACATAGCATCTAAATTCATGAAAACCACTTGCTTCTTTGTGAGAGCAGAAACAAGTTTCTCTAAAAGTAGTTTTATTGTATTTTCCTATATGAAGTAGTGCAGAATATTTTTTCATGTGCTGCAGCAACTTCCTGCAGTACAGTACAGTTAACATAATGGCATCCAATTAAAAGGTATAAGGGTGCTAATGCAGAAAATACAAACTCTCTATTAACAGAAAACAAAAAACAAAAAACAAAAAAACAAAAAAAAAAAAAAAAACACAAAAAAAAAACACACAAAAAAAAACAAACTAAAATTCATGCTGTCCTAAAAAGTTTATGATCATAATGATGGTTTTTAAACAAAAACCTACTTGTATTATTAATGATACAATAGGAAAAGACACACATTCTCCTTGAAAGCTTTCTACCTTCTAACACATCCACAAATGCATACATACTTAAAATGAAAAGCAAAGTAAGCAACTGATATTAAAAAAATCTCTGGAATGTAATCCAGTTCATTGCACTTTATTTTAGGAAACTGCAGTTTCTTATTTTTCTCTTTATTTGGGTTTGAGTTGGTGATCACAAAGTATCTAGAGATTCTACGGATCTGGTTGCAATTATAATGGTTAGAAAACTATGTTAAGTCACACTTTTGTTACAAGGAGAATTGTTCAATACTGCTTGCATAATGGATGCTTCTCTTTTAAATTAGAAATATTTCTCTGAATAATCTCAAATCCTATAAAACCAGCAAATTTTATTCCCAGGTTTGTTAGTTTTGCTACTATTAGTGTGATGTCCACTCATGCGAATTTCTTTAATACTTGTCTCTGAGAATAATAATAACATAAAAATCAGTGGATCTTACCCACGACACTTCCCAAAACATAAGACATTTCATACAATGCCTGAACTGCATACGTAGGAACTTGTCAGTGAAACTAAACGACAGAAGAGCAAAACAAAGTCATGCAGATAACTGATAAGTAAAGAAAACTCCTGTCAGAAATAGCAGATTTATTTTCTTTTTCTTTTTTAAAAAAGAACACAACTACTCTACAGTCAGGATTCTCACGAGAGATTCACAAAACATCTTCTAAAGTTGAGTCTGGAGTCTAACAATTCAGGTTGAATATTAAACATCCTAGATTCAGGAGAGATGTGTTTAAGCAATTCTCTTCTAGCTAATCCCTTAATATTGCACAAAATTATTTTCTCACTGTTTCATACAAACTGACACAATCAATTCTTTCCTTTTTAACACCTGTGAGAGCTTTTTGCCTCAGATCACTTAAATGGTTAAAGTATGCAAAAAAAAAAAAAAAAAAAGGGAACAGCTGTTCTGTAGTTTGCTTTCGTATTTGCTTCTTCTATCTCATTCCAGAAGAAAGGATTAAGTACTCAAGAGTTTATTTTATGTAATGCTAGGAGTTAGCCTAGTAAAATATATTGCCTCCCTCTGAGAACTTTATATATTTATCCACCAAAAGCCACTGATTTCACTGTTTCATAAATCAGAAAAAAAAAAAAACAAAAAAACCAAACCAACAACAGGTAGTGGTAGCAGCCGAGAAGCCTGTCCCATGCCAAAGGGAAATTCTTTCTGAGTCTGGTGCAAATATTCTGTCACTGATACAGGACTCTAGACAAACATCACAGTCTATTCCTATGCATAATTCCATATTTGTATGATTCATTCCCTCACACATCGTTTTTTTCTTCTCATATTCTTTGTTTGTTCTAACTAATGTGGGTTTTTCTGCTAGGTTTAATAAATATATGTCTTTCAGTTACACAGATATATTCCCTCTATTGCATATTTTAAAACTATTTATATTTGTGTATCTTTATATATAATCTACACCTTACATGGGTACAGCTCTTCTTTTGTCTTTTGAGAATACTATAGTAATAGCAGGATACAAGGGGAAAAAGTGTCAGAGAGATCACATTTCATTCTGTAGAATCTGACTGCAGGTGCTGCAGAAATAATCTGTAAAATGCTACAGAATACTCTAGGCTCTAGGCATTGCCAGCCTTAGCGGCACTGAACTGCTTACAAACAATCAAATCACATGTAAGCAGCTGACCATCAATACAGCTCAGAAATCATTAATCAGTTATCACTGAAAAGAAGATGTTGAAATAAAGCTCCATGGTTTTATGGCATTGTAAAGCCTCAGTTTGGTCAGATTATTCTCCAATTACCAATACTTATCATTACTCAAAAGGAATTAAATTTGTATCTTAGACCAGTTGTTGGGCATTTTTTTCCCCAGCAGTTCAATAAAACTCTGTCAGTAATTAAGTTTCAACAGAAACACATACATTGTCAACTCCTTCAGCTACTTAGTCTGTTGACAGATCACTCTAAAACACAAGTAGCAGTTTGAAAAGTATTGGAAAGAAAATATTACCGCTCCATGAAACCACTGAATTGATTCATTGTACAACTTCAAAAACTGAGGTACCCATTAAGAGATAAAACTGGATGAATGAAATGTATTTAGGAATTCAAGTATGTCAATAGCTCTACATAAACTATTCAAGCAGTAGCATGACAACTAATTAGCTTTAACTAAGAAATATATAAATCTGTGAACAATAAGGAATTTTATCTACTTAGGTTTAAGACGAACATCTCAACTGCTCATCTATGACATTTTATGACATTTTCCAAAACATAAAGAAGTGTTCTGCTGAATACTCCCTCTTTTAAATCATGTTTTCCCTAATGAAACATGACTGAATTGTGGTAACTGTGTAATACTATGGCTTTCCTTAGAAATTAAATTAGTATCATCAAAAACTGGTGGTGATTCAAAGAATTTAGAAATATATGACGCTTATTACTAATCACTTTGTATTTGACACTCCCTTGCAGTCAATATATAAACAGGGAAAGACTTGCATAAGCACCTTTACATTTTTGCTTCTGGCTCAATGCAAAATTTTGTATTGTACTGACCTGCAAACAATAAAAACCTATTGACAACAAAACAATGTGATTTATAGGAACTGAATTATTTAAAATGCTGTAATTTTAAAGTCCTTTGACTCATGTTTGAAGGTTGTTAGTCAGAAAACAAGGCTCGTCTGATACTTATTTCAAGTTGTAAATAAGTAATAAACTTTATAAAAATTAGCATTGAAATGTGTCTGAAACCTAAGTGTTACAAATGATAGCACAGTTTTATAGAATTATTTGATGTAACATGTAACAATTAAATACAAAACTACTGAAATTTCATGGTTTAGCTGATCATAGAATCATAGAATGGTTAGGGTTGGAAAGCACCTTAAGATCATGTTCCAACCCCACCGCCATAGGCAGGGACACCCCACACTAACCCATGTCACCCAAGGCTCTGTCCAACCTGGCCTTGAACACCACCATGGATGGAGCATTCACAACCTCCCTGAGCAACCCATTCCAGTGCCTCACCACCCTCACAGTAGAGAATTTCTTCCTTATATCCAATCTAAACTTCCTCTGTTTAAGTTTGAACCTGTTACCCCTTGTCCTATCACTTCAGTCCCAAACAAACAGTCCCTCCCTAGTATCCCTATAGCCCCCCTTCACATACTGGAAGGCTGCTATGAGGCCTCCACGCAGTCTTCTCTTCTCCAGGCTGAACTGCCCCAACTTTCTTAGCCTATATTCATACAGGAGGTGCTCCAGTCCCCTGATCATCCTCGTGGCCCTCCTCTGAACTTGTTCCAACAGTTCCATGTCCTTTTAATGTTGAGGACACCAGAACTGTACACAATACCTCAAGTGAGAAAAGGAATGTTCATGTAGAAACATATTAACTAAATGTAATTAAAAAAAGAAGCAGCAAGTTGTTAAAAGTATTTTTTGTAAAAAAAGTCATCAACAGCTAAAATAAGCACAGCCAAGCACTACTTCATTATAATGGAGTAAAAGCTAATTATTAGATACAATGATTAGAAACTGAATGGTATCCGTTATTTGAAAAAAGTCATCTGAGAGAGTACTGCTAAGGGAATACTTTCAAGAAAATAAATACTAGTGTGTATCAGTGAATGAGAACATTTAGCTCTAAATTAAACTTGAAATAGAATGTTTTTCAGCATGATAGCTTCATGGTAGTAGTTCTGTTAATTGTGACCAGATAATGAAGAAAATAATTAAGAGGTTTTTAAATAAATAAATAAATACTAACGGTACAGTTGATTTACCAAGAATTATCTTCAACTCCCTTGAGTAAAGAAATGTTTAATTTCTCTCTAGTTTTGCTGGAAATACCTCTAGGGTAAGTTAAGATACTAGCATTTTTGTGTTGGCTCTGGAAACCATGTATTGTTCTTCCGTACTGATCTTTTATTATGATAATATATTAAAAATTAAAACACATTGTTACAAAACATGTTCACATTTTCAGTTCCTATCATTTTTATTAATAATGGAATAAAAAGCTCCCACATTATTCTATTTTGATATATTTCACATACTTACTGACTGTATTTCTGACTCTCTGCCTATTTTTTTACTATTTAACCTGTGATTTACATTCTCCTCATCCCTACAAGCACTCTTGAGAGCTTCCACACGATGCACCTGCTGGGTGGGACAGATGTACTCTAGTAACATGCTGCAACTAAAAATGATTGTTTGTTCATTAACTTTTCATACCCTATTTTTCAAAATTTACCTTCTCCACACCTTCTGAAGTCTTTGGGTCTTACACAACTTCTCCAATAAATCAGGCTTAGTACCTCTTACAAACATCACTGAAGCACAGCCCTCCAGCAGGCAAAATTATCGGTTTGATTCAGACAGGTGTGGTTTTGTTTGGGGGTTTTTTGTTTTGTTTGGTTTTGGTTTTTTTTTTAATAAAACAGATTACTACAGTACTGCTAAAATATATATAAAAAAAAGTAGTCACATTATATTATCAAAGTTTGTTTGTCTTCACTGCATAAGATACTAAATCCATATTGACCTTAGCTATTCAATACTAAAGATCCCACTTTCACAGTATTAGGTGCCAAAAACAGCCACTAAAAATTCAAATTTCTCAGCTGCAGGTAATAAAATCCAGTATATGCAGAAGATGCGGTACTGTATATTTTACATGCTGTTTTCTGTCAGGTTAAGCATTCTGTCGTGGTTTAAGCCCAGGCCGTAAATCAGAACCACGAAGTCCACTTCCCCCCCCCCACCTTTCTTCCCCCCGCTTCTGGAGGGACAGGGAGGAGAATCGAAAGAATGCAACTCCCATGGGTTGAGATAAGAACAGTTTAATAACTAAGGTAGAACACAAATCACTACTGCTACCACTAATAGTAATAATGATAAAGGAAATAACAAGGAAGAGAATACAACCGCTCACCAACTGGTACCTTGCCCCCACCCTGCCATGATCCAGCCCTTCCGGGGACTCTCCGTTCTACATCCTGGGCATGACGTGCTGTGGTATGGAATACCTCTTTGGCTAGTTTGGGTCAGGTGTCCTGTCCCTGCTTCCTCCCGGCTTCTCCTCCTCCCTGGCAGAGCATGAGACTCACAAAGACCTTGGTCAGGGTAAACATTCTGACCCACAACTGAAAACATCGGCTTTATCAGTATTATTCCCAGGTCGAAAGTCAAAACACAGCACTGCACCAGTAGAAAAAATGACTGCTACTGCTAAACCAGGACAGTATCCACCCCTTATTCCATACCATTCATGTCATGCTCAGATCCCACATTTTCAATATACCATCACTTGTAACAGTCTTTCAGAGCAGGAGAGGCCCATTGCAAAGTCCACCCCTCGATCATGAGTCCATCTCTATGTTGCATCTCTGCCCTGATGGCCTGAAGTGTCATGGGCCCATCAGGCTCAAAATAATTCACCCTCCCCTGCAGCAGTCTCTGCAACTTGTCGTTGGGGACTCCACACAGCTGCCTTCCATCTCCGACGCTTCCAAAGCACTGGAGGGGCCCAGTGGATTAGATACTCGCCCATACTGTCCCACACACCATGACACTCATGGCTGTCCAGCCTTGGGGAAAACCTCTCGGTCCCCCTGTATTGTCTAAACCCAGACAAGACCCAAACCTGACTCTGCTTAACTCTCGGGATCAGACAAAATGGTCGTGGGTAGAACACACTCTGTGTGTGTGCCAACATGGTGATCCCCATCACAATCAGCAGGCAGGTTCCAAGGGTACCCAAAGGCCATTCAAAACCTTCAGAACTCTCAAATGATGCTGCTGTACTTGTCACTGGGGCTGCTGTAGCTGCCGTACTTGTCACTGGGGCTGGTGTAGCTGTTGTGCTTGAAGGCTCTCTCACCACCAGCTTCTCTTTTTCTGAGTCCAGATCTTCCTCCTCTGCCTTGCTGGAAAGTGCTGCGGGGTCTCCTGCATCCTCCTGTGGCTCAGGCTCACGGGGCTCGGCAGACGGCTGCTGGGGAGTGCTCTCGGCCGCCGCGGGGCTGGGCTCGGCCGTGGGGCTCGGCTCCTCCGCCGCCTCCTCCCGCTGCTCGGCAGCCGCCTCCTTCCCCTCCTCGGCAGCCGCCTCCTTCCCGGCCTCCGGCCCCGCTCCCGCCGCCGCTTGGTCCCCGGGGCCCCTCTCCCGGGCCGCTTCGGCCGCCGCCGGCTCCCGGGGCCGCTCCCCCTCGGCTCCCCGCAGCCTCACAAAGACGGAGGCGAGGACGAGGGCCAGGACGGTGAAGAGCAGCGGGACGGCCAGGTACAAGTCCACGGCCACGTCCATCCCGCCCTGCTGCCGGAGCCCCCCCGTATCGCAAGCCATTACCATAAAGTACAATGAAACAAGAACCTTAGCCCAAGGCCCACACTTGATAAACACTAACACAGCAAATACCAGCTCCAAGCAAGCTACGACATACAGAAACTGTGACATCAAAAAGAACAACTTTGAGAGCCCATAAATCAGCACTGTGCCTCAGTCAGATCTGTTGTTATCTCAACCCTTCCTGCCCCACGTTGGGCGCCAAAAAGAACTGTCGTGGTTTAAGCCCAGGCCGTAAATCAGAACCACGAAGTCCACTTCCCCCCCCCACCTTTCTTCCCCCCGCTTCTGGAGGGACAGGGAGGAGAATCGAAAGAATGCAACTCCCATGGGTTGAGATAAGAACAGTTTAATAACTAAGGTAGAACACAAATCACTACTGCTACCACTAATAGTAATAATGATAAAGGAAATAACAAGGAAGAGAATACAACCGCTCACCAACTGGTACCTTGCCCCCACCCTGCCATGATCCAGCCCTTCCGGGGACTCTCCGTTCTACATCCTGGGCATGACGTGCTGTGGTATGGAATACCTCTTTGGCTAGTTTGGGTCAGGTGTCCTGTCCCTGCTTCCTCCCGGCTTCTCCTCCTCCCTGGCAGAGCATGAGACTCACAAAGACCTTGGTCAGGGTAAACATTCTGACCCACAACTGAAAACATCGGCTTTATCAGTATTATTCCCAGGTCGAAAGTCAAAACACAGCACTGCACCAGTAGAAAAAATGACTGCTACTGCTAAACCAGGACACATTCTTAAACTAAACTGCATATGAACACAGTTACCAGCACTTTTCAGTATGTTCAGCGTAACAGAATACACATGCTCTTTGCAGATGAGCAATACCTATCTGTACTGATATGAATGCCAGTGCAAAACTTAGATGCTTTGAATACAACCATCTCTGTGCAGCAGTTTACCTTAGTGAAGAAACAAACCCTTGCTATGCATAAGGCCATCAACCATTTGCTATAGGCAAGGAATTGCTGTTATTGCTGCACTTCCACAACCAAGTGTTTCCAAAGCAAAACATGCTCCTTTAGACCCAGCAAGTGTTGACAGAAATTAAAGTTGCTGTCTAGTGTAGAAGGTCAGTCAGCTCCAGTTGTTCAGATGTTGGCCTGGGTCTGAGGCCAATGGCAGCTTATGCCAGTGATTTAATGTAGAAAGGTATAAATTTTTCAAGGGCAATATGCACTGACACAAAAATTAGACAAATTCCCTCTAGATCTCTAATGTCTCAGGGAAAGTTCAATGAGGACAGACTGTTCAACACAATTTAACACTGAGGCCAGGAAACTCCATGCAGTTGCATGCTTTTGTTACACTCTATTTGCTACAAACTCATATTCTGGTAAAGGTACTTTGTTTTTCTGTGTTGATTCTGCAAGGAAGGTAAGTGCTGGTGAATGGTAAGGTGCAGGGAATAAGACTCTCATAACAAAAATGCAAAAATCCATCCCAGAAAGGGAAAATATGGCATTTGCCAGAATGTCTTAAGTTGGAAGGGACCACTGGAGGTCTACTAGTCCAAATTCCCTGCTCTAGCAGGGTTACCTAGAACACATTGCTCAGGATTGTGTCTAGATGGCTCTTGAGTGCCTCCAGGGAAAGAGACTCCACAACCTCTCTTGGCAACCTCTTCCAATGCTCAGTCTCCCTTACAGTAAAGGAGTTCTTCCTCATGTTCAGGTGTAACTTCTTGTGTTTTAGTTTATGCCCATTCTTTCTTTTCCTGTCAGCAGCCCTTTACTGGAATTGCTCCAGGAGCTCCATGTCTTCCTTACACTGAGGAGCCCAGAACTGGACACAGTGTTCCAAGTGAATCCTCATCAGGGATGAGAAGAGAGAGAGGATTACTTTCCTTGACCTGCAGGCAATGCTCTTCTACTGCAGCCCAGGTTACCATTGGCCTTCTTCACCACAAGGGCATCTCACTGCTTCATGGACAACTTGCTGCCTACCAGGACTCCAGGGCCCTCTCTGCAGAGCTGCCTTCCAGAAGGTTAGCCCACAGAATGCTCTTTCCTATTTCTCAATTTTAGTTTATAATGCGGAAGAGAAAGCTATTTGCAGAGGAATTGAAAAAAAATATCAAGAATAATTATAAAATCAGACATAATTTTGTGAAAAACTCACTTTGTATTATGAAAGAAAAAGCTGTAGGATTACTTGGTAACAGTATGTAAGCTCTTACTGGGAACTGGACTCTGATAACAGCTCTTTAGTCTTGTAGACTAAGACAGAACAGCATGTTACGGCTGGTGCCTGAAGCTAGCCATATACAAGGTTGGAAACAAAATGCTTGTTTTTAACAATAAGGATAATTAACCACTGGAGCAGATTACAAAAGAGACTGAAGGTCTGAAGAACGCTAAATCAGGGGTACATGTAACTTTTTTCCTGAAAAAATATGCTCTTCTGCAGATGAAGAATTTTTATGGTTTATTTCACACAGGTCACAGTTGATGATTAGGGTCTTGTTTCTAATTATGAATTTCAGATCTGTTGCCTGAATTTATCAGATCATGATATCCTAACAAAAGTGTACATAAGATTGGCATCAGAGATGCATAAATAATACAAGTGGTTTGGTTTGTGAAAATCAGTCATAATTCTAGGATAATGAGAATATTTGCCCATATTGCTATCAATTGATGTTATGCTTTATGTAACAGGTTTTTACTGAGAAAAGACCAAGAAAAAACGAGCAAGTAAGCTGTATAAAGACCTCTAAATAATGCAAAAAATGCTCTTGCTTTATATGCCTTACTTTGCACAAACAGTGTCCTGGGTTCAGCAGCAGCAGTTAGTTTTTCTCCTTCTTAGTAGCTAGTGCAGTGCTGTGGTTTTGACTTTTGGCCTGGGAGTAATACTGATAAAGCCGATGTTCTCAGTTACTGGTCAAAATGTTTACCCTGACCAAGGACTTTGTGAGTCTCATGCTCTGCCAGGGAGGAGGAGGGGAAGCCGGGAGGAAGCAGGGACAGGACACCTGATCCAAACTAGCCAAAGAGGTATTCCATACCACAGCACGTCATGCCGGGGGATGTAACTGGGAGCTACCCGGAAGGGCACGTCCTCTTTTCTGTTGGGCTCTTTTCCGGCGGGGGGTATCGTATTCTCTTCCCTTGTTATTTCTCTTATCATTATTATTATTGGTGGTAGCAGTAGTGATTTGTGTTATACCTTAGTTACTGGACTGTTCTTATCTCAACTCGTGGGAGTTACATTCTTTCGATTCTCCTCCCCATCCCTCTGGGGGGGGAGGGGGGTAGAAACTGCATGGTTCTAATTTACGGCCTGGGCTTAAACCACGACAAACAGGAAGCTGTTATTATCATTCCTAAGAAGTAGAAGTTTCTGAAACAATATGCGAAATTGGAACTATCAGGAGCTGCAAACTCTTCAAAACAATTTCATATCAAACAAGTCATCTTTCTTTTCAGTCTTCTGATAAATGTAATAAAA
Source organism: Psittacula echo (assembly GCF_963264785.1). Taxonomy (NCBI): domain Eukaryota; kingdom Metazoa; phylum Chordata; class Aves; order Psittaciformes; family Psittacidae; genus Psittacula; species Psittacula echo. The sequence continues at coordinate 85,230,195 of NC_137738.1, read as the reverse complement.
TCCTTTTTTTTTTTTTTTTTTTTGAAAGGATAGATTCTCTTTGGTTTTAAACATGCTGATTAGTGTCTAAAATTTGACAATGACTTGAGGTTATCCCAGCATAGAACCATTTAAAATGAGGATAAATCCCAAATATAAATAAAACTTATTAATTCAGCTCTCAAGTCTATGTAGATTTGCAGGGCTTTACTGCTACTTACTGTACACAGAAAAATTAACATTTTTAAGAACTTCATCAAGCCTAATGGGATTGTAGTGGATTCCTTTCAAACACAGCAGCTGAAGCAAACACACTACCCATGTTTTCTATTACCACATTGCTACCCAGGAGGCAGTGAGCTAATTCTAAATATTTATTGTGGAAACCTGTACATCAGTTTCTAAGAAACCAAGATTTCTCTTGATAGTTGCCCTCTGCAAAAGAGTTGAAACCCTCAGCTTTAGAAACTCTCCTCATAAATAGTGCCAAATTCTGGAATCCCACACCTTCAGTGCTAAATACAAGATCTGCTACTTAGAAGTTTCTTTCCACAGCCGTGAAGATAGAAATAAGAACTGGTAGAATGATGTCTTCTCATATAGTCAGTCTTTATATCTAGGTTCCATATTCTGAAACTAGAAATCCTGTTGTTACCCTGGGCTGTACATAATGATTTACATCTGATTACAGCACAAATCAAAGGCAGATCTCCAATCTTAATATGAAGAAATTAGGAGTTGGAGAATTCAATGTCAACTTTGAAATTTTCTAAAACACTTAATAAAGCCATTCCTTTTTTCAGCTGTGAAAACAGATTCAGGTTCTTTGTCTTAATTATACCTACCTTTGTTAGTTTAGTTAGGTATGATGTGGATTTATGTACATGCTCTAAACCTTTACCTCTGAAACTGCTTTCTGATGAGACAAGCATCCATTCCTCCATCATCTTTTCTTTCTTTTTTTAAATTCCCATCTAGGTTTCAAACATCCTTTTAAATCTGTGAACAGTCTGACTCCAGTGCTCTAGTCTAATGCTGTTTTATGTTTACCTCTTTAATACACTTAAAAGTCTGTTCATTTAAATGCTGTATTGAGAACCATGTCTCAGGGATTCACATGAATGGCTCAAGCATCCTTCTGGTCTGCTATCATTTCTGAGGTTATGAAGACAAACATTTTCCATACCAGCTGAATTTTGGGCCTCAGTTCTGAATTTGTCAGTCTATCATTAAGCTAATTCATGATATAAACATATAATTGGTTTGAAATTAAATTCATTGAATATGAATGTTATAATCCATAAAGCCCTTATATTTAGAAGTCAGTCTCTTCTATCTACTTCGTACATGGGCTGCATATGATCTACAGAAGTTCTTTTCCTTCTTTTTTTATTCCAGTCTATTTTTGTAAGATCTTTTTTAAGTATCAGATATAGCTGAACAAAAGAGCAATATATAGGAATATGGGGAATGACATCACAGTGGTAGATAGCACTTGTTCTAACATCTTTTAGGAGGTATCACAGTATCACAATATCACAGTATGTTAGAGATTGGAAGGGACCTCTAAAGATCATCTAGTCCAATCCCCCTGACGGAGCAGGAACACCTAGATAAGGTTACACAGATAAGGCTGCCCAGGGGGGTTGTGGAGTCTCCTTCTCTGAAGACATTCAAAACCCGCCTGGACACATTCCTATGTAACCTTATTTAGGTGTTCCTGCTCCGGCAGGGGGATTGGACTAGATGATCTTTTGAGGTCCCTTCCAATCTCTAGCATACTGTGATACTGTGATACTGTGGCAGCCTGTTCCAGTGTTCCGTCACCCTCACTGAGAAGAAGTTTCTTCTCAAGTTTAAGTGGAACCTCTTGTGTTCCAGTTTGTACCCATTACCCCTTGTCCTATCATTGTTTGCCACTGAGAAGAGCCTGGCTCCATCCTCGTGACACTCCCCCTTTATATATTTATATACACTAATACGGTCACTCCTCAGTCTCCTCTTCTCCAAACTATAGAGACCCAGCTCCCTCAGCCTTTCCTCATAAGGGAGATGCTCCACTCCCTTAATCATCTTAGTTGCCCTGCGCTGGACTCTCTCCAGCAGGTCCCTGTCCTTCTTGAACTCAGGGGCCCAGAACTGGACACAATATTCCAGATGCGGTCTCACCAGGGCAGAGTAGAGGGGAAAGAGGACCTCTCTCAACCTACTAACCACCCCCCTTCTAATACACCCCAGGATGCCATTGGCCTTCTTGGCCACAAGGGCACAGTGTTGGCTCATGGTCATCCTGCCGTCCACTAGGACCCCCAGGTCCTTCTCCCCTACATTGCTCTCTAACAGGTCGTTCCTCAACCTGTATTGGAACCTGGGGTTGTTCCTGCCCAGATGCAGGACTCTACACTTGCCCTTGTTATATTTCATCAAGTTACTCCCTGCCCAACTCTCCAGCCTGTCCAGGTCTCGCTGGATGGCAGCACAGCCTTCTGGCGTGTCAGCCACTCCTCCCAGCTTAGTGTCATCAGCAAACTTGCTGATAGTACACTCAATTCCCTCATCTAAATCATTGATGAATATATTAAATAATACTGGTCCCAGTACTGACCCTTGAGGCACTCCACTAGATACAGGCCTCCATTTAGACTCCGCCCCATAGACTACAACTCTCTGGCTTCTCTACTTCAGCCAGTTTGCAGTCCACCTCACTACCTGATCATCCAGGCCACACTTCCTCAATGTAGCTATGAGGATGCTGTGGGAGACTGTGTCAAATGCTTTGCTGAAGTCAAGGTAGACCACGTCCACCGCTCTGCCATCATCCATCCACAATGTTATTTCCTCATAAAAGGCTATGAGGTTGGTCAAGCATGACTTCCCCTTGGTAAAGCCATGTTGACTGCCCCTCATAACCCTCTTATCCTTGACATGCCTTAAGATGGCACCAAGGATAAGGTGCTCCATCACTTTCCCAGGGATGGAAGTGAGGCTGACCGGTCTATAGTTACCCGGGTCCTCCTTCTTGCCCTTTTTGAAGATGGAGTGACATTTGCTTTCCTCCAGTCCTCAGGCACCTCTCCCGTTTCCCAAGACTTGGTAAAGATGATGGAGAGTGGTCTAGCAATGACTTCCGCCAGTTCCCTCAGCACCCGCGGGTGCATCCCATCTGGACCCATGGATTTATGGATGTCCAGATTGCTCAACTGGGCTCTAACCCATTCCTCATCGACTAAGGCAAACTGCTCCATTGACCTGACTTCATCTGAGGTCTCAGGAGTACAGGGCTCTTCAGGGCTGCCTCCAGCAGAGTAGACAGAGTAGACAGAGACAGGTAGTATCAAAAGGACATTTTAGTATCCCCTAAATAGATCTAAGCTGGCCATAAATGTTAAACTACAGTTTTGACCGCAGTAACAGAAAATGCTAATGGTAATTTTTAATGTTTTCACATTTATTCTTTAGATATATTTCACTCTTCAGAAGTTTCCATAGGAAAACTGCTGTTGGCAAGGAGGGAGGAGTGTGATGATGATGGTGGTGGTGGTGGTAGTGGTGTGTGCTGTTGGTTTTGTTTGTTTAAATTTCCCCAAGGTGGAATGTTATACTTCACTCTATCAAAATTGATCATTTTTTCAAGGTAGATAAAACAAGAATGATGTTTGTTTCTCCAGAGAGTGGAAGATGAGTAAATATAGATGTTTATGGTCTTAAATTATACATATAATCACCGTTTGCAGTTTGTGAAACTGATATGCAGACCTGTTTCCTGTAGAAATCGTTCATATTATATGATTTACAAGAGGAAGAGTCATTAGCAATTCCAATGATACAGCTACTAGAAGAATATTTAAGTTGCAAAGTGGTAGGTTTTTAAACAGAAATTACTCAAGCTAATTAATTCCTTAAAAAAAAAAATACTAATTTATCTGGTTAAACAAGACTGAAACTAATTTAAAAGGGTCCATAAATAATAAAGGAAGAGTAAAAGATTTTCTCTCTTTTTAAATGTGCTCCCTTATAATACTGCTGAAACTAAATAATCTTTTTGTTTATATTTGCACAATGTTGGAAGATATATTGCTATACTCTTACTACTAATTTTTCTTACAGCACAAGAAAGATAAATATAAACCTTTAAAATACTTATTTTCCACACATGGAACACACTCTCTGATACTGCTATTTTAAAGATTTTTTTTTCCCCCACAAAGACTAAAGTCTGAATATCAGAAACAGCACCAAAGTAATCTTTATCTGATAAAACACACAGTTCCAAGAGAAAGAAAAAAAATCAGTCTTCAGTAACTGACATTCTGTTTGCTCAGTTCAAGCTCCAAAAGTTGGAACTGAAAGAAGAGCTAAAGGAGCTGAACTCAGCTATATGAAAGATGAGGACCACAATACTACCAAGAACTTCCAAAAATCTCATCTGAAGACACCTGTTACCATGACACAGGAACCCTAAGAATAAAGCACATATAAGACCCATGTCCTCTGTTTGTTGTAATCATAAGACATTTCTTTCTTTTCCTTTAATATCCCAGATAATACACAAAACTTCTGATTTCAACACATGTGGCAGCAGTCCTGCAAACTAGAGTCTCTTTAAATGCAGAACAGCAACTCGAGACACTCAGTCTCACAGCACAGTGAGAAATAAGAGCATTTGATAGCATAATTAAAAAGCTATGTCAACTTTTAAATACAAGTGGGTCAAACTAAAGCTGGCATTCTTTGTTCTTGAGTGCTCAACTTTGTAATATTAATGATATTTTTATGTACACAGAAAAAATGCCAAATGACACTCCTGTAGATATGTATATATGCTCTGCTAGAATATATCCTACTTCTGTTTCAGTGTGTATTGTAAACTACACTGCCCTCACTTCAGTCAGCTAAAAAAGACAACTGAGGATTACTGTTACAACATAACTAAATACACATTTTATAAACCTCATTTGAAATTAATTATATTTACATGCTACTTCCTGGATGGTTTTTTGAGAATTAGGTCCTGCTGCTAACATTTAAAAAAACGGGTGCAAAAATGAATACAGTCATGAAAAGTGGATTTAGTTTTGATACAGAATAATATCTAAAGTTCAGCTTTTCTTTCAATACCTTATCTACAGCTTCAAAAACCTCCGAATACAGAATGAAACCATGCGCTTGGTTTCCTCCAAATGCTGGGGATCACATATCTCTACATGGGACTTTGTACATATTTAAAACCACAGAATTCCACTGTATTAGTCAGATCTCCACATCATATATTCCTGCACTGTTTCTAATAAATAGATTTTAATATTTATATCACATAATTCTAAAGAAATAATAGTTGCCCTAATATAAGTTCTCACTTTGTGGCCTGAAAACTTGCATCTCTTTTTCTGGCCCTTCTATCCGCTTCACTAGAAGGGGGTGCAATTTTTTGCAAATCATATTAGCATACTGATTAGTTTTTAAGTTAATATACTCATCAGCTACAAAGTATCCAACTTATAAAAAATAATCATAAGAACTTTTGGTTTTAATTCTATTTTACAGGGTTTACCTTTGAAATTCATACTCTTCATCGTGCTGCCGCTGCAAGCTTGGCTAAACTGTCTAACCAGCAACATCCTTGTTTTTTTCTTTTTATCCACAGCAAATTGTCTTCCCTGAAGTTTGTCCTCTCCCTTGTCGATGTGGGAGATGGGAAAAACAGAAGCAATATCTCAGTCAAGGCTACATATCATGTCTAAACTTTCTGTGCTGTATCCATTGCTTTAAAACATTGGAGATACAAAACAGCATAGTACTTTCTAAATGCAGACCTACGCAGAAACCCCATTTAGTTAAATTGCTAGCCTACTGTGCAGACATTTTAAAAAAAAAAAGAGTAGTCATCAATAAACATGTTATTTAAATTCAATTCAGCATTCTTTTAGAGTCAAAGACATAATCAATGCATTCTTTGTGCTAACTAAACAGAGATACAAGGGGCCAAGGTATTTATTAACTGTTAAGAACAATTCATCGACAGGTTTAGTCTAAAGTGCTGTAGATTATAGCACTGGTCTCAGCAAAAGAACCACATAACAAACTAATAGTTTAGTTAGCCAAAACAGGCTTGCAGTGGAGTCTGAGGTAGTTTTCTAGAGGAGCACGCCCACTTCTGCAAACCTTGGCATAAACCCCAACCCTACTAACAAATGTTTTAGCTGTTATGTGCCATGTTTTAATATCTTTCAGAACATCCAGGACAAAAAATAAAACAAGATGTATATTCATACCTGATTTCTACATCCTAAAATTCTATCCTTTTTTAAAAGATGATTAATTGCTGAGATCATTTTATTTAATGTTTAAATTGCTGGGAAGTTAAGAATGCATTCAATTCACTAATTCCTACCAGTTTTTCATATACTCAGGCATTTGAAAACATACTTTTAAAAACTCAAGATGTATTAAAATAATCCTACTATATCTTTAAGGAAATTGCAATAGCCAGTATTACAATTCTAATATATTTTAAATTTAACATACAAAACCACCAGTTTGGCAAATTATCATCCTTCATCCTCACTAATCCTAATAGGAAAAGAGGCCCCTACTCATGCCAATGCATCTTTGCTATACCATAATTAGTTTTCTCTCTGAATGCCATTCCTAAACCAGTGACAAAACTAGAAGTTGGCTTAAACTCTAGGGAGTCTTTCAGTTTTCCAGACTGATTTAATATTCCAAATACCAATGTCTGTAATTTGTGATTTGCCCAGATAAACTGAATCAGTATTTCCTCAATTCTCTAGCTTCTCTTCAGATTTATATTCACACGTGCATTCTCAGCAAAGTTTTCTTCATTAATTTTATTCTTCATTAATCTTTTTCCTTCTGACAAAGTAACACAGACCTCCACCCCCAGTCTGAATTCCAGATTCTTAAAAAAAATTATTTGGTGGAAAAATCAGGGAGTAGATGCATTACTACTACAGAACTACTGTGATTATTTCACACAAATCTAGAATCACTGGTAGGACTATATAGCAAAAGGTGAGGAAGAGGGGGATATTATTCTTAAGTTCCAAAAGTCAAAATATCTGTAGGCTTTGTCTTATTAGGAAGCTACCTTGAGGCTGACTCCAATGGATAGGTACTGTGTAAAGGCAATAAACGTAGTGATTCATAAATACCTCTAAGAAAAGCTTCTAACATTACCTGAATACAGTGGTATGAGCTGATTCATCATTAGAATATATTTTCCTGAATCTAACATAACAGATATTTCGCGAGAAAACAAGGCTAACAGTATAGATATTCTAGAACACTGCACTAGAACTTGTATAAGGAAATTTTAGGAGCACACTGAATCCCCAGGTTTAGACAGTCTGCTTAGAAAGACAGTAATGCTGGTGGTATTTTAAGCAATCCAAGCTCTCCGTTAATGTACTTAAACCTTGTTCACATGCTTAATTTTAAAAGTCTAGTGCTTTTCATGTTATTTTAAATGCGGTGGAAAATTATACCATAGGTCACAGTGCTTCCTTAAGTGAGTTCTCTCACTCTTATGTTCCTGTCAGTTTGTGATGTGGTATGAATTAAGCCTTTATACCTCTTCAGCACAGTAGGCTGTAAATTAATAGGTGCAAAGAAAGCAATAGCGTTCTGTGAATTAAGCATCAATTTACTGCTTCGCTACTTCTCACTTCATACACCATTCACATACTGGTGTTAACTGTTTAGTGGTCTCTGCGTCTTTACAGCTAACACAGGCAAGAGACTATATTAATTTAGTCACTACTATAGCATGAAGTGCATTTACCATCCTATTTATTGCATGGTCAAAATCCTTGCAAAAGCTTCCACATATTTTTATGCATACCGATGCCAATATATGTATATTACTTAGAATGAAGATAATACAAAAGATAAGCAATGAATTCCAGGTATGCTTTCTTTAAATGCAAGCCTAAGAACTTTTGCAAGATTTCTGTGTGAGATATTGCCATAAACTGAACATATTTATTACCTAAGCCTTAAATAGATTTGCCTTTGCATCAGGACTCTCCCAACTTTTTTGTTGCTGTAGTTTTTATTCAGATTATTTCCATCACCTGCATCTTTGAATATTAGATTAAGATATAATCCAAAGGAAAGCTGTGGTCCAAAATTAAGTATGGGAAAGTGTTTTGTTACACTTCTGCCAGAAGTTCTCAGAAGTATTACATACATCTTAGCACTTGCTATCATTATATGAACTAGTATCTTGGTAAAAAACACAGGATACTGATACAGCTACCAAGTATTTACTGGGAAAGAAGAGGGCAGGCCAGGCTTCATTGCTGTCCTACACAGCAATGGTCAATGTACCAAACAGTCCTGTTTTGGGGGAAGAGGGAAGGAGAAGTGATACGACTGCTGCATCAAAGGAAAAACATTAGTGACGGTGGTATTCTCTGGGGGCTTAGGATGGTTTTATTCACTCTGTGCCAGCGGGAGGGCCGGCTCTAGTATACTTCCTAGGCTCCTTTGGGATATCACTCTGCCAAAGCTCTTCTAACCTGGAGCAGCAAATTCCGCAGTTGCCACTCTGAAGTTCAAATTTCCTGGCCCGTCCAACCCAACTTGAAGCTGTTTCCAAACCATTACCAGCTCTTTAAATTCTGTCATATTATCCCCCAACATACCTGAAGAAACACATTACATATTACATTTCAGCTTATTTTTGAAACCACTACTTGTACTCTTGTCCTTTCCTTCATCATGGTCATTTTATCAATAAGAATCTCAAGGTGCCTTACTGCAACTAACAGAGCTCATCTCCTTATATAGATATATCATTTAATATAGAATCATACAATCATACAACAGTTAGGGTCAGAAAGGACCTTAAGATCATCAAGTTCCAACCCCACTGCCATAGGCAAAGACATCTCACACTAAACCATGTCACCCAAGGCTCTGTCAAACCTGGCCTTGAACTCTGCCAGGGATGGAGCATTCACAACTTCCCTGGGCAACCCACTCCAATGCCTCACACCCTTACAGTAAAGAACTTCTTCCTTATATCCAATCTAAACTTCCCCTGTTTAAGTTTGAACCTGTTACCCCTTGTCCTATTACTACAGTCCCTAATGAATAGTCCATCCCCAGCATCCATATAGCCCTCCTTCAGATACTGGAAGGCTGCTATGAGATCTCCACGCAATCTTCTCTTCTCCAGGCTGAACAGCCCCAACTTTCTCAGCCTATCTTCATACGGGAGGTGCTCCAGTCCCCTGATCATCCTCGTGGCCCTCCTCTGCACTTGTTCCAACAGTTCCATGTCCTTTTTATGTTGAGGACACCAGAACTGTACACAATACTCCAAGTGAGGTCTCACGAAAGCAGAGTAGAGGGGCAGGACCACCTCCTTCGACCTGCTGGTCACACTCCTCTTGATGCAGCCCAGGATACGGTTGGCTTTCTGGGCTGCGAGCACACACTGCCAGCTCATGTTCATTTTCTCATGAACCAACACCCCCAAGTCCTTCTCTGCAGGGCTGCTCTGAATCTCTTCTCTGCCCAATCTGTAGCTGTGCCCAGGGTTGCTCCGACCCAGGTGTAGGACCTTGCACTTGGCATGGTGAAACTTCATGAGGTTGGCATCAGCCCACCTCACAAGCGTGTCAAGGTCCCTCTGGATGGCATCCCTTCCCTCCAGCGTATCAACCGAGCCACACAGCTTGGTGTCATCAGCAAACTTGCTGAGGGTGCACTCAATCCCACTGTCCATGTCACCAACAAAGATGTTGAACAAGACCGGTCCCAACACCGATCCCTGAGGGACACCACTCGTTACCGGTCTGCAGGGGGACATTGAGCCATTGACCACAACTCTTTGCGTGCGGCCATCCAGCCAGTTCTTTATCGACCAAGTGGTCCACCCATCAAATTGATGTCTCTCCAATTTAGAGACAGGGATGTCATGTGGGACAGTGTCGAACGCTTGGCACAAGTCCAGGCAGATGACATGACCTGCTCTGCCCCTGTCCATCAGTTTCGTAGCCCCATCATAGAAGGCCACCAGATTGTTCAGGCAGGATTTCCCCTTAGCAAAGCCATGCTGGCTGCCACCAACCACCTCCTTGTTTTTCATGTGCCTTAGCATGCCTTCCAGGAGAATCTGCTCCAAGAGTTTGCCAGGCACAGAGGTGAGACTGACTGGTCTGTAATTCCCCGGGTCATCCATTTTCCCCTTCTTGAAAATGGGGGTTATATTTCCCTTTTTCCAGTCGTCGGGGACTTCACCTGCCTGTCATGATTTTTCAAATATGATGGACAGTGGCTTAGCAACTTCATTCACCAGCTCCTTCAGGACCTGCGGATGGATTTCATCAGGTCCCATGGACTTGTGCATGTTTAGGTTTTTAAGATGGTCTAGAACCAGATCCTCTTCTACAGTGGGCCTAGGGTCTTCATTCTCACAATCCCTACATCTGCTTTCCAAGACTTGCGTGGTGTGGTCAGAGCCTTTGCCAGTGAAGACCAAGGCAAGGAAGTAATTAAGAACCTCAGCTTTCTCCAAATCCAGGGCAGTCGGTTTCCCCAATAGCTTCCGGAAGGGGCCTACGTTGTCCCTAGTCTGTCTTTTATTCACTATGTAGCTATAGAATACCTTCCTGTTATCCTTAACACCCCTAGCCAAGTTTAATTCTAACTGGGCCTTAGCTTTCCTAACATGGTCCCTAGCTTCCCAGACAACATCCCTGTATTCTTCCCAGGCCGCCTGTCCCTGCTTCCACCTTCTATAAGCCTCTTTTTTCCTTTGAAGTTTCCTCAGCAGCTCCTTATCCATCCAAGGAGGCCTCCTGGCCCTCCTGCTGCACTTCCTTCTAGTTGGGACACAACACTCCTGAGCTTGGAGCAGGTGATCCTTGAATAACAACCAACAGCCTTGGGCCCCCCTGCCCTCTAGGGCTGTGTCCCATGGAACCTTACTAAGCAGGTTCCTGAAGAGGCCAAAGTCTGCTGTCTTGAAGTCCAGGGCAGTGAGCTTGCTGCACGCTCTTCTCACTGTCCTGAGGATCTCGAATTCAACTATCTCATGATCGCTGCAACCAAGGCTGCCCTGGAGTGTCACATTTCCAACCAATATGCACTTAAATAATAAAACAAACAAATTTATACGTGTTCTTCTGTATCAAAACAATTTGAAAAGGAAAAAAAAAAAAAAAAAGGAGTTTAGGATGCTGAAAGGAGAAGGAACACAATGTCCAGAGTGAGGGGAAAAATATAACCCTGTCTTAAAATACCAATTTCTTTGCAGCTTTGCTTTCTTAACAGTAGTAGTTAGGCTTCATCTTTCCTCCTACAGAAATGTTAGGGAAGGGGGACTATTCTCATCAACAGATGTACCTGTCTCATCTACATTGGTTTTTTTTTTTTCATTCTATGGACTCCAGAGGTACTAAGCAGTGTTAATTTTATTCTCCCAAGTTTGCTCACAATTTACTTACAACTGTGGATAATTAATTTTTTTCAAGCAAGCATCTGAGTGCCTGCAGAAAATCCATTTTGGAACATGAAGATTTTGACAAATATAGCAAACTACAAGATACATCACTGATGAGATCAGCGTAATAATTCTTATTATGGGAAAGCTGTAGGAGTGAAGAAGCTGTTTATCTGCACATGTTTGGGTATAGCAACTGCTATGCCAAAGAACTGGATATAGCTACTGAATTAAAACATGCTATTTCCCACTCAGAGAATTTTAAAAGACTGTGGAAAGCACTACTTTAAGAGCTAGAATACACCAGTTGCCTGTATGACATGTTTAGCATACATAGCTAGCATCCAATTTTCACTGTGCCTATTTTCCTCTTAAAATCCCTAATACGTGAGTGGGATAATCCTTTCTGAGACTATGCTTAACAGCTGTGACACCAGTGAGACATTCACTTCAAGATTACAGAACTCCACAGGCACTCAAGTTCAGCACACTGTTGGTGAACTTTTTCTACACCATTTTGAAAAAGGATGCAGGGTTGGGCAATATGTTCTTCAACCCTTAATCTAATAGAAACCAAGGGGAGAAGGACAAGAAGACCTACAACAATGTGCCAGTGTTTGTCTGGGATAAATTTCACTGGATTTTAAGCTTAAACCATTGAACATGGCAGCAAATGCTGAGAGAGAATGCAGAAAGAGGACATATGGGAGAGGAAGGGAATGGAATGGGAAAGGGAAGGGGAAGGAAAAAGGGGAGGGAGCACAGGTGTTGCTAACAGAAAACAGCTAGGAGTAAACAGGACATACAAGCATCAGCACCAAATGCAGCAACTGAAAGGACTCAGAAGCTAGAAAACAACACATTCCTCTGAGACTTTTAAAGACACATGGCATTTGCCATATTACTTATTTTAGGGGTTCTTCTATCATTTATTCAGTTTGCAGTATGCAAAAAATCCTGCAAAAGTATGTAAGACTATATTTTCCAGTTTTACAAAGCTCTTCATACAGACACACACTCTAACTTTCTTACTCACCTTAAATGTACCTGTCTTTCCAGTGAGGGATTTGGAACTACATAATGTTCTATTATGCAAATTAAATTTAATTTAATTAAAAGAATAATTAATTATTAATTAGTCAATTAAAAAACTTCTTGTGTTCCTATGCCTATAGATTGGGTTCAAGTGCTGAACAGCATTAATGCTGATTTTAAAATCTGATAGACTATGAGATTTTTACACAGTAACTGGAAATTTTGCAATACGAAAGTCAACAGAATTCAAGGGTAACTGTGCAACTTGTTTTCATGAAAACAAGCAAACAAAAAGAAACGTCAGTCATGGCTCTCAAATACAGAAGATAATACTTACTGGACTCAGTTTCCTAACCAAAACAGACAAAAGGGAAAATGCAGTTAAAAGCTACAGAAAAGAGCTTCCAAAACCTAGTAGAAAGCAAGAGAATCCTTTACCAGTATCTCCAATAGAAATGTACAGCTTTGCAGGGTTTCACTGGTGACAAAAAAAGAAGGCTGACTGTCAGAAGGTCTCTAATGAGGCTAAAAAAAGTAACTAAGTACAAATAAATTAATAAAAATCTGATTGTATTCTCAAATGAAAAAGCTGGAATCTACCTGCTTTCTTGTTATTGCATGGCCATGGCACATCCTTTCTTGTCTGATAGAGAAGGAAAAGAACATAAAGTCTTATCTTGCCAAGGGTAGGTATGTTAGGAGCTGCTTTCAGTTGTATAACTGTATTGAAGGCGCATCCACAAGCAATGCATCTTTTCACAGTAAACCAATAGATGGTGCTCTTTAGCTGCATAATTATGTAATTCTGAGCTAAATATTCAGCTCATATGTATGGACCTACTGACATAGGTGTCTATCTAAAAGGTGATTTAGACTACTGCATAATCTCATTCACCACTTTGCTACAGACCTTTCACACAAGGGTGGTAAAATTGACAGATCTCTACAAACAGTACAGAAAACATGCAGGTCAAACTACTACTATTTTGAATTATATCTAAGTGCTTGGACTGGTGCATTTACCTATGAAACACAAATTAGTATTATGACCTAGCTGTTATAAGAGTTATTCATTAACACAGAAATAAGAAGTGAGTTTTGGATGACTCCAGGTACTTATGCCAAATTGAATGCCAATACTATAGTAATTCATTATTGCTGCTTCCAAATCACTCTCACATCCACATAAAGTTTTATGGCCTTTCACTAGGATATTGAGGTGATTTATAAGGAAGTCAGAATAATTGTGAAAGTATTTTTAAATAGTATTAGGAAATTAATCTGGACTAAAATGTATAAACTGTAGGTAATTCTCTTGTATTGGCAAATACTGAGAAAAAATCAAAGGATAATAATTTTAGGTTTAAATAGAAGAACAGTAAGACAAATTAGTATTGTAAGGAAAAAGAGGAAAACAAATTTTAGAACAAAATATGTGTAATACTAAAACTGCAAGTTAAAAAAATTAGTGCAGAATTATTCTTAGCATCATAATCAACTTTCATGCATGCTGTAATAGTCTAAGATATTTCTTTTGTCAAGTAAGTTTTTAATCTTGCAACAATTATGGAAAAGCCACATTTATATAGAAAAGTCAGAGTCAGGCCTACCTACACCCATGTGAATTCCCCAGCTTTAACTAACCTGTTAATAATAAAATACTCAGGGCAAATTATAAACCAAAACCAAAAGCAACCTCAGTCTCTTCGGAAAGACTCATTAAGGAATTTTCAAAAGGATGCTTTCCTCAAGTTATATATTCCTGATTTACTTCAAAACGATATTCATTAAGCCTGTCCTTTTAAGATATTTATGAACACTACCTCTAGATGCAACTTCGATTTAATTTTCAGTACCATATTAAGGTGAAGTCTAAAGGGACATGTTTGGAAGTATTTTAAAAGCTGTATTTTTATGCAAAAAACCTCTATTTTTTTTAGTAATAATAATTAACAACAGAGGAGCCCTTCAGACTCAAAGGATGCACCACTTGGTGAACTTGGAGTCAGACTCCAGACATAGCAAAGAGGTTATCTTTCTGTTACACTTCCAGAAGTACTGCTCTTGGCATTGTGAGCAAGAGCTCACCAACTCAAAAAAACCCATGTATTTAATCTAAAACTCCTTTAGGTAATAACAAATTAACTAAATTTATTTTATATTTAGCAAATATCAAAATTATTCAAATTAAAAAATATTTATTTTATCTACAGTCAACTAATAATACTTTTACTTCCTCCACAGATTAAAAAGCCTGTTATACCTGCTTCACATTCATTTTGCATTCACATTCATCTTTTTAAGCCTGTTGATATTTATATTGATTCAAAGAAGGGTTAAATATGTGATCATCTATATATTTCCGCATCTATTCAAGATACAGAGCTATATAACTGCTTTTTAATTAGGAAAAAGGACTTTAAAAATCTGTAATAGTTTTGACACTCTACTGTATCATGGACATAAAATATTGAGGTACTGCCACTTGAATATTTTATAAATTAATTCCATTAGAGTGGACTTCATGAATGATTGTCAAATAATATTTTAAGAATAAGAAAAGGTAAACAAATCTCTTCTTGGTTTTCAATGCATTGGAAACAAAACAACAATCAGTTATACAACATAGAAATTAATCGAGCATCTTAAGCTTTAGAAACATGTAAGGCATATAAGTAAAATAACATAGTTAATAATATTTTTATGTAATAAACATAAGGCATACACTAGAATCAATATCATTACATATCTCATACAGATATTTTACAGATAGAAGATTTTTCCTCAGCAATTAGGTTTTACTTGTTCTAGCACTTCCATTGCTTTACTTAAGAGTCCATCCAGATTTACTGTAATCACGCTGGAACTGCTTCTAACCTTGCTGAAATGTCTGGAAAGGGTAATCCAGACCTACTGCACCATACACTACAATCACTAAAGAATCATTAGTCTGAAATTATTTTCTTTATTCTCACTCTCTTTCCAGCTTTGCAGCTCTCGCTTAGCTGGCTTTCAGTGCTCTTCACTAGGATTATGTAATTATTTTACAGGAAATGCTCCTTTAAGTGAAAAAACAATCATAATTACCAGACCATGCTAATGGAATGTGTGTCTTCTGACACAGAATTAGTGTATAAAGCTGTTGACATGATGCTAAAGAAAAAGGAGTAATTAAAAACAAAAACAAAAAAACAAACAAACAAAAAAAAGCCATCAAAACACACACACACGTGCAAAAAGACACATTTTAGGATTATACACCTCTAGACCACTAATTTCAACTACGGAACAAGTTCACATTTAAACACACAACACACAGCTGATTTTAGCAGATTACAGCATGCACTACATTTAGCATGGCTCTAATGTCACTATGGTAACTGCTCTGGCTTAAATTTAGCTAAATGTGTAGCTTCATTCCAAATCATCCAATAATCCATTAAGCATTTCTTATAAAACTTCCCATGTCTTATCCACACTTTAATCAGTAATCCTAATCTGACCCTGTACTGGTATCAGTGATACCTGTACTGTTTAATATCTTCAGCAATGACACAGACAGTGGGATCAAATGCATCCTCAGAAAGCCTGCAGATGACAACAAGCTGCGTGGTTCAGTTGATGTGCCAGAGGGACAGGATACAATCCATAGGGATTGCGACAAGCTCTTGAAGTGGGCCCATGTGAACCTCACAATGTTCAACAGGCCAAATGCAAGGTCCTGCACCTGGGCTGGAGCAACCCCAGTATCAGCACATGCCAGGGGATGAAGGGATTAAGACCAGTCCTACAGAGAAGGACTTCAGGATGCTGGTGGATGAAAGATTGGACATCAGTCAGCAATGTGCATTTACAGCCCAAAAAGTCAACCGTATCCTGGGCTGTATCAAAAGAAGCATGACCAGCACACCAAGGTAGGTGATTCTGCCTCTCTGCTCTGGTAAGATCCCACCTGGAGTACTGCATCCAGCTCTGGAGACCTTAGCAAAGGAAACATATGGTCATCTTGGAGCAGGTTTGGAGGAGGGCCACAAAAATGATGAGAGGGATGGAAAAGAGCTGGGGTTGTTCAGCCTGGAGGTCTCCAGGGAGATCTTACTGCAGCCTTACAGTACTTAAAAAGGGCTTATAAGAAAGATGGGGACAAACATTTTAGCAGAGCCTGCTGCAACAGGACAAGGGGTGATGGTTTTAAACTAACAGAGGGTAGATTTAGGCTAGATATAAGACAGAACTTTTTTTACTACGAGGGTGGTGAGGCAATAGAGCCAGGTTGCCCAGACGGTAGATGGTAGGTGACCCACCCATGGAAACATTCAAGGTCAGGCTGGATGGGACTCTGAGCAATCTGATCTAGTTGACCGTGCCCCTGCTCATTGAAAGAGGGCTATACTAGATGACCTTTAAAGGTCTGCTGCAATCCAAACTCTTCTATGATTTAACAATTCTATTATCATAGGGACATGTAATAAATCCTTAGCTGTTAGTGATCAGAGAGGTTGCCCAGGAAAGCTGTGGATACTTCATCCTAGAAGTGTTCAAGGCCAGGCTGGATGGGGCGTTGAGCAACCTGGTCTAGTGGAAGGTGTCTCTGCTTATGCATGGGGGTGGGAACTATATGATTTTTAAGGTTCCTTCCAACACAAACCATTCTATGAGTCTACGATTAGAGTTTAGCATTGTTTAAAAAAAAAACAACCTCCAACAGAAAAACAAATCTCAGGAAAAATAAGAAAAATGTTTCGGCAGAATTCTAGGAGAATTAAACTCTTATAATTTCTCTGATTTCCAACGTAACACTGATCAACATAATGAGATCAATTAAGATTATGGTTCCATTACTTTCTACTTATATTTGTCTACATCATCTATTACCGGAACAGATATGTCTATGTGATTATCTGTAAATTTATTCCTGTATTTGCATGTTCAAGTTCATTAACAGATTAATTTCTTGAAAAATTCCAAATGTGTTAGGTGTCTACTAGAGCCTCAAAAACAAAACTAAATGGACAGATTTTTATGTTGTGCAGCAATACCCCATTAGCTCTTCCCCTTCCAAGATTTCAGCTTCTGGTCCTTAGAACCCTTAATAAGAAAACATTGACACTGATGACTGCTGTGCATGCCTGCGCATGAGAATGAAGCAAAGGGGGTACTTGCACATTGCACTTGAGACACTAAGACATGAGCGCTTACTTTGACACGAAGCTGCTTCACTGACTGCCATTACACAACTTTTGGTCATGTGGAATGTTAAGAGAATTGGACCCTGACAAGAGTAAACTTGTTATATAGATCCAGAAGTATCTTCAAAACCAAGTTTTCACATATTTGCCAAGCATGGCTGACACACATTTTTATTTGATATAAAATTTTTCAGCAAATCAGATGCTACCTGGAACTTCACAGTTATTAATACACTGTACTGCCTAGCCTGCTACGACATTAAAATATTAGTGAGATTGCTTTAGATCTGCAGAAAGGCATTCTGAAGATAATAACCATCAGTCAGCTGTGAGTAACAGATCTGTATTTTTTTTTAGGCTACACTTTATAGCAATGTATGTCAAGCAAAAGAAAAACCTGCATAGGCAGCATGCAATGAAGCCATTCTGCAACTTAATCCATTCCCATAGACAGAACTATCATTTTTTTTTTACTTAGAACAGAGAACGTAGAATTAGTATTATAATTACTAAGCCCTAATACTGCTAAGCAAACAATTCTAACAGTTTTAATCAGCCAACATAAGATAATAATACTTGCACACGAGTACATTTAGTAAGACTGAAATACAGCCTGTTTAGAATAAGATGGCATCTATCTGCTCTCTATATATTCCTGTTTTACTGTGAGGCTGAATTTTGCTCACTACTTTCACTGTTGGAGTACAACACCCCGATAAGTCATTCAAGACACAACAACAGAAAATGTTCTCATAACAAATTCAAATATGTAACATCAATAAATGTTCACTGCTAAGATAACTTAGAAATATAACTCTTGAAGATGGTGGAAAATAAGAAGGATCACGATTTGGAAAGAAGCAGAAGCAAACTACTGTGATTTTTTCCAGTTCTGAAGGGTAAAAGCATCCAAATGAAAATACATAACAAAATGGTTATTGCTAGCAGGTAGAAAATATCTTAAACACCCTTTAATATTTTCAAAATACTCACCAAAAAATGAAAAACAGAACAAAGATCTTCACAAGATCTCTGACTTACCATATTGATGGTGCTTCTGTTCCACTGATCTCTAAGAAGTCATATCCTTCCTCTAACTGGAAGTCAGTAAAGACCAAGGCAATTGTATCTCCTGGTTCAGCCAATATGGTCCAGGTGCAATCAGCATTATTTTCATACTCAGACGGGAAGTGAGGACTTGAAATAGTTCCACTTGTCCCACGCAGTGTCCCTCCACAAGCTCCTTCAGCTGATGAACAGAATATCAATTATTACTACAGCTGCAGTTTAAACAAGTATTTCTGCCATCGTAAACCCAGATCATCCCCTCTGTGTGTAGAATATCCACAAAACAAAATATTATCCAGATGAATGGAATAGAACAGTTTTCGGCCTTTAAGCTGAAGAAATTCTTGGCTTGGACTTTTTCCTTTTCTAAATTGCTGGTGATACTTTAGTGCCAGGACAAAGCAGGATAAGATTAGCAGAGACACCTAGTATGAGCACTTTGGCTCTGTGAAAGTATGCACAGAAGTCATCTAAGGAAGAACTTGGCACAGAATCACAGAAACACAGTTAGTCTCTCCGTGATATAAGTTTAAAAATATCACCTTTTATAAAGATTTCTCTCATTTCTTGTAACTATAAAATCTGCTGAAAAAATATTCTAAACTAGGAAGCACTAATAACATCATACTAGCCATTCTCAAGTATTTTGTTCTGAATTAGGACGTTTGCAGATAGCAAATAAATTCAGAAGGTCTGGTTGCCAGAAGGACCTTCCAAATTTCACATATCATCAGCTAATATATATTTTTAAATGGTCATTAACCAATTTTAAAAAAATAAATACAGAGCACACGAATTTCATGCTAAGCCTGGAATATTGCTTAATATGTTGCTTGTTGCCAGACATAGCAGACTTCTTGTACTCTTCCTTGCCCCATAAGACTTCATTGAAAGCTTTAAAGATATGCTGATTATTATTAGCATTGGGTATTAAAACATGTAATTAAAAAAAAAGTCTCATCTATACAACTGATTGGCATAAAGAATCAAAGATTTGCCAAGTGGCTATCGGTGTGTTGTAATGTGGGTATGAAAGCTACAGCAATAGTAATTAAAAATATTTCTGCATAGGTGAATGATCAGAAGCATTTCATTTTTGTATTTCTTACCCATCTTTACTTACTGCTGTTATCATTAGGTATTATTTGCATACTGTAAGTGCATGTGGAGATTTAAAATTAAATACCTTGGCAAGGTCCACGACACAAGAAACTTACAGTCTAATTAGGATAATAGCTGAATAGTTAATTAACGCAACAGAGAGAGGTAGGAGTAAAGCTGCTCTTCTCAGTCACAGCTGAAAGTGTGTCAGTGAAAGTGAGTTTTAAAGGAAGATTTGAAGCAAAAAGGATTCTTTTGAATCAAAAGAAGATGAATACTGTGCTGGACATTCAAAAAAAGAAGACTATTAAAAGAGGAAAAGTAGCTAATAAGGGACTGAAATAAAAAGAAGCAACAGAATAATTTCTTTAGCATTTAAGTATTGTATGGCCCATTAATTTGATTAAAAAGAGGAGAAAGCTGCTGAAGAGATTCAAACAGGTAGTCACCTTTACTTTTCTATGTGAAAAGTAAATTTTTACTTACTAAAGAAATGTAACATAACCTTGGCTATCAAAGCCTTATTTAGTTTCATGATTTCTTAGCACACGTATTTCTTAGAGGAGGGCAGGTCTTTCCAATAAATTTAGTATCTTACTTTCTGGACCTTGATATTTACATGTTCTTTTTTAAACTAAGGAAATTTAGGAGTGAAATAGATCTACACGCCTAAAAGATTTCCTTTTGTTCTTGAAATCAGGCCACTTCTGTGATCATTTCTCCCTCAGTCCCTGGCTTTTTATACAGTGCATATTAAGAGGGCCATTGTGCCTTTGAGGGATGAAACGGGAAAGGAAGTGAAACTTAAAGAACTCATGGATAAAGCTGAAGTTCAGAGTTAAAATTCCTGGTGCATACTACATGCAAAGATTACAGTAATTTAAAAACTATTCTAAATCTGTAACAAATCAGAAAGGAGAATAAAGATTTGTTATCCAGTAACATCTTGAATGACCTTTTTTTTCCTTTTAAAAAAACCCCAAACCCAGAACTGTGTAATCTTCAAGCAGTTCAGATCATCATCTAAACCAGCAATGAAAACCAAATAAACTTCATACATTCTGTGCCAATACTTCAGTACAGAAACTAATACTGAGTTACCGATTTCCACTCGTGCCATCATCAGTATCAGAGCTTGAATGAACCACCAAAACCTGGAGTTTTCCACTGTCTCTTTTGGGAGCAGGGGAGGGAAGGGGACAAGGGGATTTTCTACTTTTTGCACATTTGCCATAACAGTGGGATTTGGCTTGGTTTGGTTTTTTTTTTATTTTAAAGAATCAAAATGTGAGAGTATGAGTTCCATGTAATATGGCATACAGGTTTTGCCTGTATTCTTGAAAGCCAGCAAGCAGGCTTTTCCCACCCAGGGTAACCAGCAGGATGTGCAAAATCCTAAGTCAGCCATAACTCTTTGGTACTAGCCACTTGCTGTTATATTTTGTTATGACAACATTCTCAATGACAGCATCTCCCACTGTGTTTATACTGACATTAAGTAACATGCTAGTGGTAATTACAATGCTACTAAGTGTTTCTGCTGCACAGCCCTTGAATAAGCTTTGAGCTCTAAAGCTCTGAATTTCACAGCTGACAAGGAAGGCTTATGTAGTTGATTATTTCTGGCAATCACATGCAAAATCTAAATTTATATGCAGTGCATTACCAATGAAAGCCAAAGGAACTCAGGCTACTACAGATATCTGCCCAGAGGAATGCATAGCTTTTTAATCTATTCATAGAAACATTTTGAAGAGGTTTGCAAGAAACTAAGTTAGCTCAGAAATGGAAAGGGAACATTAGTCAGCTAAGACCCCAGAAACAAACTCAGACCAGAGACTCAGTATTTTTTCTCTGACAGATGTGGATGTCTTAAGGAAAGACCATGGTACAAGCAGCTGCACAGAATAATCTTTCCTCTAACATATTTCCTATGCTCCAGGAGGTTTAGGGACCTCCTTCATCATAGTTGTCACATAGGCTAAGGCAACCAGACTGTTGAATGCTAAAATGTAATAAATTGCCTAAGAGTAAGCACAGGCAGAAAGGATGTAGCCATACTACTTAGAGGGGACAAGACAAATGGTCTGGACATACACTGAGTTTCACCAGCTGTCCCCAGAGCTAGTTGGCCTCATTGGACCGATCACCTTTCTTGGCCATGGCCCTATGTCACATCGTTGAGAGAGCTAGAACAGTACCTGGGAATCTTAATGTATCACTCACTGTGCTTAGAGTAATTTGGTAACAGATAGTGCCTCAGGCTTCATGAATTCAAATTCTAAGTGATTTACAAATTGCATTTCAAAAAGTGCAAGTAATTAATTCCAAACACTCATGGTTATTTTCAAGTTGTAAGCAATTGCACAAACTGCTGTTTGTATCAGCATAAATGACTACTCGAAGTATAAAGCTGCAAACATTTGGATCTCTCAGTAGTCAGGAATTAAGTCCTTGGAATTTAGAGAAAATGCATCTTCAATAAAGTATACATGAGAATCTATATGCCTAGCACCACTTGACAAAAAACACATACATTGTATAGATTTGTATCTTAAATAAAACACATAAACCTATCCATCAAGTTAATATATGTAAAAATAAAAAGGATCACTAAGGAACAATGGCAGTCAATGAAAAATCTTACGTTTTCTTCAAACTAGGAGGAGTAATTTCACCAAAAATATCAATATGACAATTTTGGTAAGCTGTGTCTTGCATAAATGAGATCTTGCTTCAAGTGAGGTGCAAACTCTGCTAAGCAGATATCCAAGGATGGGGTAACAACAGGAACAGTATCTTAAAAATCTTCCTCATCTAAACTGGTGTATTTTGAACATTCTATCATTTTCTGATAGAATGTTTTGAACATTCAAACATTTTTACTAGACTTTCCTCTTCTTGCCACACAAATGCTTTCCAGAGTGCAATGTTCTGTATTCTATGTGCCTTTATTATACAAAAACTAATAAAATGTGTATGAAAGTCTTTTTTTTTTGTTGCATAATGACAAAGAACAAACATTTAAAACTGATCTAGTCTTTCAAAATCAATTTAGAATCTGACTTGAAATTATCAGAATTGGCTATTCAAGTTTAGTTTTTACTGAAACCTCCTTATTTGAAATATCATTTTGCTACATTACTACTGTAAAATAACTTACATAAAACACAGCTGTGACTTAAAGTACAAAATTCATAGTAATAAAGTTTTGGTCCTGTTATGTCATTTGTAGCCATTTCCTTACCTCTTTCATCACTAGCAACAGAATAGATGCAATTAGAAACTTGAGTGGTATCTTATATATTGTCATCAAATGACATATTGTCATTTTGAGTCATTTTGTAAATTGTATCAATTAAAGAAAAATGCAGCTTTAGAGGGTCCCAAATGAGCCATGGTCATGCATTATTTAGAATGCCTTATTGAAAATACTACAGAAACAGTTCTTTATTCATTGAGGCTGGAGAGCAACCCAGGGAGAGAGACAGAATCATAGAATCATAGAATAGTCAGGGTTGGAAAGAACCTTAAGATCATCCAGTTCCAACCCCCCTGCCATGGGCAGGGACACCTCACACTAAACCATGCCACCCAAGGCTGTGTCTAGCCCGGCCTTGAACACCACCACAGATGGAGCATTCACAACTTCCCTGGGCAACCCATTCCAGTGCCTCACCACCCTTTACAGTAAAGAACTTCCTCCTTATATCCAATCTAAACTTCTCTTGTTTAAGTTTGAACCCGTTACCCCTTGTCCTATCACTACAGTCCCTAATGAAGAGTCCCTCCCCAGCGTTCTTATAGCCCCCCTTCAGATACTGGAAGGCTGCTATGAGGTCTCCATGCAATCTTCTCTTCTCCAGGCTGAACAGCCCCAACTTTCTCAGCATATCTTCATACGGGAGGGGGTCTGGGTTGACGGCAAGGTGAATATAAGTCAACAATGTGCCCTGGCAGTCAAAAGGGCCACCCGTGTTCTGGGGTGCATCAAGCACAGCATCACTGGCTGGGCATGGGAAGTGACTGTTCCACTCTACAGTGCACTGGTGTGGCCCCATTTCAAGTACTGTGTGCAGTTTTGGGTGCCTCAATATAAGAAGGACACCAAACTATGACAGCATGTTCTGAGGAAGTGACCAAGATGGTGAAAGGTCTCGAGGGTAAGACTTAGGAGGAGTGGCAGAGGTGACCTGGCTGTTCAGCTTGGAGAAGAGAAGGCTGAGGGGTGAGCTAACTGCACTCTACATCTTCCTCAAGGAGAGCAGCGGACAGGGAGGTGGTGATTTCCTCTCTGGTGACCACTGACAGGACATGAGGAAATTTAATGAAGCTTCCTCAGGGGAAATCTGATTTGTACATGAGGAAAAGGTTCTTCATCGAGAGGATGACTGATCACTGGAACAGGCTTCCCAAGGAAGTGGTCATGACACCAAGCCTGTCAGAGTTCAAGGAGTGTCTGGACACTCTCTGTCATATGGTTTAGTTTCAGGCAGTGCTGTGAGGACCAGGGAACTGGACTAAATGATCCTTATGGGTGTCTTCCAACTTGAGATATTCTATGATTCTATGATTTATTCAATTCTTTATTAAATGGCATTTTTCTACATTTCGTTTGTGAAAAAGTAGATAATTGTACCTCATTTAATAAAATTCTTCAGTACAGAAAACACATCAATGAAAGAATCATGAATGATTACTTTCATAGATACATATTTTGCAAACTATCAATATGAAGAGTTAGTTAAGTGTCTTTTTAACATAAGACTCTCAAAATTATCATTTTAAAATGTCTTACTGACAAAAACCTAAAAACAAGCCATAGTATATCAATTCCAAGTTTAAAAATAAATTTTAGTTTATCAATGCCAACTGTCAAGCTGCTAAACTGCCAGATTCATAAAGACCAAAAACATTGCTAAGAGTTACAATGGTGTAGCATTACACATTCATCAGATAAGTCATTGATCTAATCAAGTTCCAACTGGCAGCAAGGTCTTTAATCATCAAAATATTCACCTCTACTTGCTAATCATCTTTAATATTTTAGGTTTTTATAGGCTTTACTTTGAAAAGGTAAAAGTTAACACCTGTGCTTCTTTTCTGTGTTTTAAAAAATGGAAACTTGTAAGAAGGGTTTTTTTTTTTTCTATCATCACCTGAATCCAGATGTACTGCATCCCAGATAAGTGCTCTAATCAGTGTGCCTCCCCTTCTCAATTTCTTTCCTTGCTGTTGATCAACTTCACATAAATTAAATACTCATTAGACCATGCATCTAAGATGAAATTTCTTTCTCTCTCCAGGGTTTTCAAAGGACACTTCAAAATAATTTGGATTGCTCTCTAAGTAGAATGGGATTATTTTGTTAAAATTTCAGAAATAATTGTGGTTTATGAAAATAGTGTCTATTTCACATATATTAAAAAGTCAGATTTCTCACTTCAAGTTAATAGTATGTACAAAATAGAAACACAGAAATTGCTGCAATTTGCTTACGCACCTGTGGGCACTCACTGCAACTGCAGCACCGCTTTGAGCATATCAGCATTGACATTTCAGTGACCGCAGTGGGTTTGTCCGTAGTTATTGTCCCTGACTGTCCTGGAATAAGTGGAGCAGCCTTGTACTTCCTGGGGCTTGAGATTGGCCCATCTTTTTTCTTTGAAAATGCTGTGCTTACCTTAGCAGCCTTTTAAAATTTTATTTATTCTATCATATCAGTTTGCTATACTAGAAAGACCTCTTCTCCCACCATCGAATCTGGAGAGGAAATCTGATCTATTAGTCAAAAATGTTGTAAATTTCAAATAAGACAGAAACAGTGGTGGACAAACTATTTCCTAATCTGGCAGAAAAGTTCAGTTATTAACTGATAGTACATCCTTTAGCAAACTTAAAATCACAACCCCAATGCGGTCACCTTTCTAATGCAAAAAACTTTAAGGGAGGAGAGCTAGACTAAGAGGTTCAGAAACTAACCAACAGTCTGCAATCTCATACTCTTTCTCCCACAGAAATAAAAGATCAGTCTTCTGGATATCTTCTAAAGACTCTCTTCTTTTTCCAATTAAGTATCCTAAAATGTTTTCCAATGATATGATAATACTTCACTTGAGAATATATATTTTAGTGTTGATAATGATCCCTTAAAATAACAGTTGATAACAAATTAATAGTAAAGCTCTGATTTTGAATGAAAAAGAGAAAAGGCTGAATTCTCTCAGGGTAAATTAAGGACTCTTGCAGATTTCACACAATAATTAGGAAAGTTAATCCAGTTATTACCAGAAGTTCACATGCAGTTGTGACATCCTTCATCTTTTTATGACCACCCTGGGTTTCTTTTTCCATTTTTAGAAAATCTGATGTTGTCTGCTTATGCTCCTAACGGTCAGACTGAAGTCCTCTCTTTCATTCTTTGACTTTATCATTTTGAATACCTTCACTATGTTTTCATTGTGCTGCTCATCAAATTTTACACTTCTTGGTCCTGTTTTCCAGGCAATTTATGGCACAGATCCACTCTGATCTGGCACCTTTTAATTTTTCTGTCAGGTCTACCAATACTCACACGTCAGAACAAGAATATATAAATATATGTATGTGTAAATATATATAAACTTACACACAAGCACATATACAGAAAAAAACAGAATGAATGTAGCTGCATCCGTATCTCTGTTGCATCAGATCTAGTCAGTCCTGCACAACTGTGTAAGAATTTATACAGTATAACCTATCTGCTTTTCCTGAAACACTTCTCTGACTTCTTACTTGACAAGTCACAATGAGTTTCATTCAAATTTCATCTCAATATCAGTATTGTAGCAATTCAGATTATTCTGAAAAGGAACAGAATTGCTCAGGCAGGAAACTGCTAAGGCACTCTAAAAATCAGATTTGGGAAAATATTCTCACTTTATCATGTAATGCAATATCAATAAGCAGAATTATTAGGACATATTCTTTTTCTTTACCTCTCTTTTTTCTAAATTTGTTTATAAACATGGATAAATGATGGGATCAAGACATCTTTTTATCCCCCTTAAACTTATAAAAACTTACAAAATTGTATTTGTCTGAACCGCAGAGGCTGAGAAGAAATTTGATCAGAGAATTACTTGCTACCTCAGAAAGTAAAGAAAACACCAAAAATGTCAACTTCTCTTTGCTAGATGTTTTAGAAATATCAGCTCTGAATCTCTGTAGTTAGTTCCCTTCTCCCTCTATCTATTGTAAGAAACTTTCTTCAGTATCTATTATTCACCAAAGTATTTCTTAAATAATATTTTTTTAAATCCGGGATTGAATAATTATTACTTGACCTTTTGGACCTTTCTGACATATAATCTCTTTTTCTGGTTTGTCTTCTTTATTTATTCTTTATTTTCTCTCCAATAATTGAGTATCTTTGTACTGATAACATATTACAAGTTCTTCCTCTCACAGTTATTTTCACTATAAGGAATAGCTTACCATTGTAGCATCACTAATCCAATTTGTATTGCTAGTGTTAGCTTCATAAAAATCTAGACTCATGCAACTATAATCAACTAGGGATTCTCAAAATTACTGAGGATTGAGAATCTAATTATACAAAGTTCGTTTAGAAGTAGTCACATAACGTAAATCAGCTACTAGTGGAGTTACTGCAGTGAATGAAATTAACTCGCAAAATGTTTGAGACTTGTACTGCACAGTATTTCAACCTCAAAATAAAGAAGGCAAATGTTTTGGGTTACACTATTAAGGTAGCCAAGAATGAGAAAAGAAAGACCTTTCTTATTCTCAGGACAAACACCAGAACAGAATATAGGTGGGCCACTGATTCTCCCTGTCAATTCTTGTAAGCCATATATGTGGTTTTGCAGTCACCACACAGCAGCTTCTAACAGCAGAACAGTCCACGGCTGCTCTTACTTACCATTTGGAAAAACAGGACTAGGTTTTAATAATTACTTCATCTTTACAGAATTTGCCTTTGAACTTTTCTTTAGAGGCTGCTTTCTGCTTTTGGGGACTGTTTTCTACCTTTTTCAGTTTGGAAGTTGCCATATTTTCACACAGCAAAAATCATTAAAAGAAAACAGAAAATAAAAATAAAAAGATGAAGCCAATGTCTCAATGTCTTGACAGTCAAATTACCTAAACCTTCTAAAAATGCCATTGACTGCACCTTTATTTCTGTTCAGATTTCGTTCTAAGCCATCAATGAATTTGTGGTACAGTTCAGCTCCAGCACCCTCCGCATGGCTGTGTTTTAAAGAGAGAACTTCTGAAACTGAATAGCAGTCAGAGAAACAAAACAGCAGATTGAGTCACATCTTCCTGGAGGCTTAGTAATTCACTAGGATTTTTTCTAGCAGAAATGACATTTGTACAGTTAGACAATGTATAAATTACTGGAAACCAGCTTTTTAATGCTTCTGAAAATACTAAGTAACAAAATTGCAGAAAATAGTAATTTGCCAGCATCATCAAAACTAAGGAAACATAGCACAAAGAACAGATTATGATTTTTTTATATATAAACCACGTATCTCTATTTAACTTTGCTGTATTACCTTGCATGGATACCATGAAATTAGTTCATGATGACAAAAAAGAATAATACCATCGAGAAACAAAACTGTAACAAAAGGTGCTTTCATGGGAAAGACCAAGATTCTTACAGAAACAATAAGGGAACCTTTGTTGCTTGAAGATATAGTGAATGGAAAGGGCTACCTCATGGCATGTGTTCCAGACTGATAAAATGAAACAAAATAAGGAATATTTAAAATACCTAGCCAAATCTACATTCCACATGAACCCTTAAATATTCACTGTGGGAATGGCTCAGATCACATAAATCATTAACTGTTACATAAATCTGCTGTTGTGGTTCTCATTTCTTCATGGAAAGTACACAGAATTCTTTGGATTTCATTTAAGTTCTACACAAGGCTTAGGCCCCTGCTTGAGTTTTAATAGGTTAAATTGAGTTTTAACAGATTAAATTCTGAGTTACAAATTATGAACAAAATTTCAGTCCTGTTAATAGACATTTGTATGCAGCGTACACTGCCAAAATGGGTGTATCATCAGAAACAGAACAAATATTTAGTAGTTGTTGATGGCACCATGTGTTTATTTTTCTGAAACATTATTACTACCACTTATTAGAAGTATGAAAAACCCATCTAAGGTCAGAGAACTGAAAGACAGAAAATTTTTGTTTTCTTCCTGTTTCAAAGCACTAGTAAAAGAAATCTTTGTAGCATACTGACTGAAATCAAATCCAAAAAACAGACATGACCCAAATTGCTGCTGGTTTTTATTATTATTATTATTATTATTATTATTAATTTTTGTATTTATTTTGGAATACACAAATTTATAAAATATTTCTTTGCTGTGAGGAATTACACTATAAGACCCTTCAGTCACAAGAAACCTACAGAGATTGCTACAGAAGACAACTACCCCTGACCTTGTGACGAAGACATCGGAAAGGCAGAGTACTCCACGTTCCCTTTGCTTCTCTCCTCATTAGCAAAAGTTGTGTCCTCAGGTCTCCAAGTTCTTAATATAATGGAGAACTTTTGGGGAGAAAAGTATCAGCTACAGCACAGGAGAAACAATACAAGGAACTACAGAAGCAATAAGGATATGTGCATGTTCGTGATACTTAACGGTATGCAAGTAAAGGCTCTTGGTGTGCCACAGTGTGAGGCTGCTCTGTATCATCTTTGAAAGGTTGTGACAGTCAAGAGTGATTCCCAATGACTGGAAAAAAGATAATTTTTAATTTATCGTTTTCAAAAATCCCTAGGATCCTAGCAAGTGTGTATCCAGTCATGTTCACCTCAGATCTCTAGGAAAATGGGGTGAAACTGTTTAAGAAAACCATTCCCATTTACATTTAGAAAGTAAAAAAAACCCAACCACAACAACAAAAACCTACCAAAACCCCATCAATATATTTAATCTGCTGATTTAATATTGTCTTAATATTTTAAAGATACTTCATGTCTTCATTTTACCTCTGCAAAAAGGAACTGGAAAATCCCATGATGCACCATTTCCAGGACTCACAATACATGTCAACATGGCATGGCCTTCTAATATGTAACCAGAGATACAGCTATATCGGATTTTATCTCCAATGTTGAATCTTGTTCCATGAAGTACTCCTTTAGGTATTTCTCCTGGGTTGCCACAAGTATGACTAGGTAATACTGTCAAAAGAAAAAAGGAAATGCAATTAATAATTGCTTTTATAATTATTAATTTTAAAAACAGTATTCCTTACACAAATATGGCAAAATTAGGCTATGGAATGTACTTTCACAACAGATTTCAGTTGATAACAGACATCTTTACTTTCAAAGCTGATTCTGGAACTCAGTTCTTGGTTTAAGAGCATGTCATTTAAGTTCTTTACAGATCTATTTTCAAACAAAGTATCCTGTAAATCCTGCTGTTTCTCCCAAAACTCTGGCCGAAGTAAAAGAAGCTTTTATTTAATTCCTTTTTTAAATACTGCAAAAACATTTATACAACATCATTATGGATTCAGGCAGTAGAAGGCACTTTATGTACAGTTTTCATTTTAGTTCATAGAATAGCAATTTAAAAGAATCCAATAATTAACTGCTTTTCAACAGTAAATTAAAGTCTAAGGTATATTTAGGAAGTTTGTTTTTTCTGCATATTTTCAGCGTACTCGGGTTCTGCAAAATAAATTAAGTCAATCCTTGCTAACAGAAACAGAAAACAGGAAGGAAACAATGACTAAGCAGGTAACCTTGGGCTGATATGAATGGACATACTTATTTTCTTTTTTATTGCAGAAAGTTGCTACCATCTGTAAGCATCAGTTATTTGGAAGAGGTTGTCTTAACTATTTATCAGTTTGAATATACTCCTTCACCAAGGAAAAAACAAAACAGTGTGCTGGAGAGGAGGAAAGTGCAATTGTTTTTGTTCTCTATCTCATCTGAAAGTTATTAATAGCATGCAATTCCTTTCATTGAGGTACCACAAATTAAAATTCTTTAATTTCCTCTACAGCAGAACAAATAAGTGCAGGAAGCTGAAATATGTCATGAACAGAGCTCAAAAGATAAAAGTGTTTAGCAAAGAAGTGGTGGTCTGAAAAGCTCACGTGTAATTCAGGTATCATTTTATTAACCACGTATTTCATGGACAAATTCTTTCACTCTATGCTTCTATCTTTTCTTATTCTACCCATCTGCAGAATAAACATAACCATACTAACCTCACT
Source organism: Psittacula echo (assembly GCF_963264785.1). Classification (NCBI taxonomy): domain Eukaryota; kingdom Metazoa; phylum Chordata; class Aves; order Psittaciformes; family Psittacidae; genus Psittacula; species Psittacula echo. The sequence continues at coordinate 85,199,078 of NC_137738.1, read as the reverse complement.
AACCTGCATGTTGAGAGGATTAATTACTCAATACATGGACATCCTCAGAGTGCTGTAAAGCATTATATCAATATATCAATGCTATTTAAGCCCCATTATATCATGTAAGTTCAGTTATTTAATGCACACCCTTAATTCATTACTCAAACAGTCACACTGGCATTTGAATGATCACGATTACACTTAATTTATTACCCAAATTATATAGTAAGATTTTGAAAAGGCAAAAAAACACAGAGATAAAAAATTAAGAGATAATGCTTTCATTTACAACATCCTTTTATGAGAAAACCAAGCCAAGTGCAAGGTCCTACACCCGGGTCGGAGCAATCCCAGGCACAGCTACAGGTTGGGCAGAGAAGAGATTCAGAGCAGCCCTGCAGAGAAGGACTTGGGGGTGTTGGTCGATGAGAAAAAATGAACATGAGCTGGCAGTGTGTGCTCGCAGCCCAGAAAGCCAACCGTATCCTGGGCTGCATCAAGAGGAGCGTGACCAGCAGGTCGAAGGAGGTGATCTATTTGCATAAAGAAGGTCTCCTGCAATATGATGGTTTTCACTCCATCTGTCAAGAACCCCAGGAAAAAATGGGACTTTGCATTTTGAAACTGGTATGCATTTTACCACAACCTCCTAAAAAACAGTAAAAGATGAGTGACTTGAGAATGACCATGTACAATATTACATGTAACAGTTCACAGGATTGTCAAGATCAAGCATTAAACTACATTATTTATGTGTTTTTCTAAAGCTGTGATTTAACTATATTGCGGTAGCAGCACAATTTCATCTGCACATACTTTACTGCTTCTAGTCTGGACCTGAGTTGAATTATCCTTTGAAGGCTCCTAACAGTAATCAGAATAGTTTAATTTTTGGATTATGACAGTTCTAGCTGACCAAAGCTATCATATGTAAAGGTTAAACATGTCCATCAAAGTACCATTCAGAGACTCAATATGACAATGAATCCAGGAGAACATAATGGATTCTTTTTTTCCCTCTCAGATGTTACTATCATGAACTAGATTGCAAAGATCGCCTAGAAACCTTAATAGGGAAAACCTCACACTGTATATGTCACTTAAAGATAACAGTTTCACCTTTCTGTGAATCAGTTGCTCAGCTTTTACATGTCAGTGACCCACATGGCAGTCAGAACTTGACAGCAACCATTCAGAAAGTAGCTTAATTGAAATTAAGAAAAATGCGAAGCGAAAAGACGAAAGGAAGGAGCAAGGTACAAGTTTTTCTGTCACTTATTTCAATAGCTTTACAAGATATTTCGAGGAAGCATGTTTTTTTCCTGTTCTTCCTGAAACAACTGGAAAAGCTTTCCAGACTGAACCTAAGTTCAGCCAAATGCAAACTTGCCTACTTTTTGCGGTTCCTTATTCCCCTATTACAGACCCCCTGTATGTTTCCTACGACAGCCTTCTTACATTGGTGGCTACAGGCAAAACCACACCAAAGGAAAAAGTGTAAGTTAGGAGGAAATCACAGAGTCCCCTGATACACTTGAGAATTTTGGAATCACAACATTGGAAGGAATTTCTGTGGAGAAAACCAGGGTTACAAAAAAATTCAAGGCACATGTCAGGATGTGCAATAGGCATGATGCATAGCTCATGGCACCCTGTCCACATGGCTACAGGAAGTGGTATACACTGTAGTTTCATGCATAAATAGGAGATACACATACAACTGTATTCTAGAGCCACAGAAGAAGAAAATACTTTTTGAGGAGTGCAATAATTATACTTATTATGAAAACAGAACAAAATAAGCTAACAAATGGGAGAGGAAAAAATGCTACATTTTCTTGCAAGAATGGCACTGAAACTAAAGTTTCTGCTCCAACTCAGAAAAGCACCATTTAAAAAGGAGCTCATGGTGGGGGGGAATAATAGTCTTTCAATCTACCAAACTAAAAGTGCTGCATTGAACAAAAGATGGACTTAGAAATATGCTTATATGTAATGTGCATATAAAAGAACTTTCTTTAATAAATCTGTTCTGGAAGTATTGGTTCTTTCTTTAGGTGTAAGTAATGAAATTTGCTTTAAAAACTAATTCCAAAGAGTTCTGTAGAACTGTATCTGCCATTCCTACCTAGAAATAGACTACAAAATCAATATATTTGATTTTTTTTTGTTTCTAATGTCTTACATTAAACTCCATTAGAGTGTATTTTGACCTTCCTTTTTTAAGTAATTCCAAATACTGAATCAATTGAAAAGCATGTAATATTTCACTGTCAATTTATTAAACAACTTCGTCCTTTCTACTTACAGGAGCTATGTACAATGAATAGTTAATTGATCAACCAGTGCTGATTTCCACATTAGCATGGAACACTGTAGATGCATGTAGGTCATTTGTTAGAGGACGATACCATGACAGAAACTGCACAGGCCTACCCTTTGCAAAATTCTTCTTTATTCTCAAAACCAGCATGGACTACAATCATGCTTTCATGAATATAGCACTTTTTGCAATGCAAAAGAGATGCAGAAGCTAGAGCAGGTTGCCCAGACCATGTCTGTTTCTGGTTTTAGTATCTACATAGATGAAGACTCCACAGACTCTCTGGGCAACCTTTTGTAGTGTCTCAGCAACCTCACAGAACAAATAAATAAATATTAAAATACATATATATTGAAAAAAGCTATGTCTTATGTTTAAATAGAATTTTCTGTATTTCACTTTGTGTCCTCTGTCTTCCATCCTGCCAGTGACCACTGTGAGAGTCTGACTGCATCATCTTTACCCATCCCTAGATAAGGGAATTTACACACCTCAGAAAGATTCTCTTGAGTATTCTCTTCTCCAAGCTGAACAATTCCAGACACCTGTGTCTCTCCTCAAGTCAGATGTGTCAAGCCCTTAACCATCTTTGTAGACCTTTGCTGGACTCACTTCAGTATGCCCATGTTTCTTTCTTGTACTGGGGAGCCCAGAACTGAGCAGTGCACTCCAGGTGTGGCTCACCTGTGTAGAGTAGAAGCGAACAATCATCTCCCTCAACCTGCCTTGTAACAAGGGCATATTGCCGACCTGTGGTGAACAAGATGTCCACAGGTTCTTCTTTGTAAAGCTAACTTCTAGCTGGTTGGTCCCCTTCTGTTACCGTTGCCTGGGGCAAGACTTTGGATTTCATTTTAATTTTCTTTGGATTTATTTTCATTGAGCTCTATGAGATTTCTGTTTGTCTATTTCTCCATCCTGTTAATACCCCTTTGAATGGCAGCCCAACCATCTGGTGTATCAGCCATTCTTCTAGGTTTTGTATTACCTGGAAACTTGCTGAGCATACATTCTGTTGTCCAGGTCATGTCATTTTAAACAGTACTGGCACCAGTAATAACCCCTTTTGTACTTCAACAGTGACAGACCTAGAATAAACTGAGTATCTTTTCCAGATTTTAACTTCCAGTTCAGCACTAGGCTGTAAGATCCAACGTGGAGTATAGAATCATAGAATCAACTAGGTTGGAAAAGATCTTTAAGATCAATTAACCCAGGACTGCCAAGACCACCACTACACCATGTCACTGAGGGCCTCATCTACACATTTTTTTTAACATTTCCAGGGGTGGTGATTCCACCACTATCCTGTGGAATACCCTGTTCCGGTCTTGTTCAACATCTTTGTTGGTGAGATGGACAGTGGGATTGAGTGCACACTCAGTAAGTTTGCCGATGACACCAAGCTGTGTGGCTCGGTTGATACACTGGAGGGAAGGGATGCCATCCAGAGGGACCTTGACATGCTTGTGAGGTGGGCTGATGCCAACCTCATGAAGTTTAACCATGCCAAGTGCAAGGTCCTACACCTGGGTCAGAGCAGTCCCAGGCACAGCTACAGGTTGGGCAGAGAAGAGATTCAGAGCAGCCCTGCAGAGAAGGACTTGGGGCTGTTGGTCAATGAGAAAATGAACATGAGCCGGCAGTGTGCACTCGCAGCCCAGAAAGCCAACCGTATCCTGGGCTGCATCAAGAGGAGTGTGACCAGCAGGTCGAAAGAGGTGATCCTGCCCCTCTACTCTGCTCTCCTGAGACCTCACTTGGAGTATTGTGTGCAGTTCTGGTGTCCTCAACATAAAAAGGACATGGAACTGTTGGAACAAGTCCAGAGGAGGGCCACGAGGATGATCAGGGGACCGGAGCACCTCCCGTATGAAGACAGGCTGAGAAAGTTGGGGCTGTTCAGCCTGGAGAAGAGAAGGCTGCGTGGAGACCTCAGAGCAGCCTTCCAGTATCTGAAGGGGGCCTACAAGGATGCTGGGGAGGGACTATTCATTAGGAACTGTAGGGATAGGACAAGGGGTAATGGGTTCAAACGTAAACAGAGGAAGTTTAGATTGGATATAAGGAAGAAATTCTTTACTGAGAGGGTGGTGAGGCACTGGAATGGGTTGCCCAGGGAGGTTGTGAGTGCTCCATCCTTGGCGGTGTTCAGGGCCAGGCTGGATGAGGCCTTGGGTGGCATGGTTTAGTGTGGGGTGTCCCTGGCCATGGCAGTGGGGTTGGAACTAGATGATCTTAAGGTCTTTTCCAACCCTAAGTATTCTATTCTATTCCATTGCATTCCATTCCATTCCATTCCATTCCATTCCAGTATCTGATCACCCACCTGCTCTTGCACCTTAAGGATTTCATTCCTGATGAGTGTCCAGCCTTCTGGACCCCTCTGTCCTTCAGTAATGTTTCCTATGGGATTCTGCTAACTAGTGTCCTTTTTAACAGGACAAAGTCAGCCCTCTGGAAGTCTAAGGTGGAGGTTTTGTTGATGTCCTTCCTGACTTCTCCAAAGATTGAAAATTCAATCATTTCCTGATTGCTTTGCCCATGATGTCCTCCAACCATCACATCACCCACCAGTCCTTCTCTGTTTGCAAACACGAAATTTAGCCTGGCATCTCCCCTAGTTGGCTCACTAACCTCGTGGATTGTTTCTTCTCTGCTCTACTGCACTACCAGCAGACATCTGGCAGGTTAAAGTCCCCCATGAGAACAAGGGTAAGCAATCGTGAAACTTCTCCCAGTTGTTTGAAGAATGCTTTATCCATAGCTTCATCCTGTCTAGGTGGTCTGTAACAGACTCCTACCAGGATATCTGCTTGGTTGGCCTTCCCCCTGATCTTCACCCACAAACATTCAGCCTTCTCACTTGCAACACTGAGTTCAAGGCAGTTGACCCACTCCCTGACATACAATGCAACCCCACCACCACTTTTTCCTTGTCTATCGCTTCTGAAGAGCCTGTAGCCATCTACTGCAGCCTCCAATCACGTTAGTCATCCCACCATGTTTCTGTGATGGCGAGTATGCCATGATTTCCCTGCTGCACAATGGCTTCCAGCTGCTCCTATTTGTTGCCCATGCTGCAGTGATTTATTATGGGGAATCAAGCCTAACCAATCAGATTGATTGCTTTATGTGAAGAGATGACTGGCTTAGAGGAATAGGGGAGAGCAGAGGGTGTTGTCCGCCATGACTTCAGCAAAGCCTTAGACAAGGGTCCATAGTAGTCTTGTAACAGATCCAGTGGAGCATTAAATGGATAACTGGACTCTAAAGCAGGAGGGAAATTGCTTGGGCTGCAAGGTTCAGAGTGCTGTGATCACTAGTACAGAGCTCAATTGGCAGCTGGCTGCTAGTTGATTCCTCGAAGGTTCATAATGGAGCTCATATTCTTTAATATCTTTTATTGCAACTGGAGATAGAATGAACCCTCTTGGAGTTCAAAATGTTACCAAACTGGGGAGCAGTCCATACACTGAAGAGCAGGAATGCTATCCCCCAGGCTGTGGAGACCCCTTTGAAACATTGTGACACAAATATCATGAAATTCAACAAAGGCAAAAGCAAAGTCTTGCTCCCAAGACAGCCTAACACCTTGGAAATGTACAGCGTGGCACAAGCTGGCTGGGAAGCAGTTTGGCAGAAAGGAACCTGGCAGCATTGTGCTGTAGTAGCAAACACATGACTGCACCCCATGATGCAGAAGAGCAAAAAAGCAGCCAGCAGACCAAAGGAAATTACTCTTCCCCTCTGCACTGCATTTGTGAGTACATGACTGGAGTACTGTATCCTATCTGTAGCTTTCTGGTACAAGAAGGATATAACGTAACAGATTAAGTTCAAAGGATGGCCACCACAGTGGTCAGGGTCTGGGGCAGGTCACAGGTCTTCAGATAGGATGCTGCGGGAGCTGGGTTTCTTCAAACTGGAGAAAAGACTACTTGGCAAAGCAGGAATCTTAACCCTGTCTCCATATACCTAATGGGAGAGTACAGAGACAGCTTTTCTCAAAAGCACAGAGTGACAAGATGGAGCCAAATGGATTCAAGCTGCATCAAACGAAATTCCATTTTGAACTTGGAATTCTTGCGGGGTTTTTTGCAACTTGAGAGCAGCCAAGGATTGAATTAAATTGCCCTGAGAGACTGGAATCTGTCCTTGGAAGCAGGCATAACACGACAGGACAAGACCTTATGCAACCTCATCTGACTTGGTCTTTCTTTGGTGGGGGTAAATGGGTGTTAAAGCAAAACAGAGACCTTTCCCAATTTAAACCAGCCTATGTTTCTCAATTTAAACCAGTCTATGTTTCCATGTTCAAGATGTTTGCTGACAAACAAGTCCCTTTAGAACCACTAGCAGCTACTGCTACTTAATCTGATTATAATTTTTTTCCTATAATTTTTATGATCCTGAGTTTCCAGGTTACTCTTGGCTTCTATTATATGCTTCTGGAACACAGATTATGCAAGCACAGACAAAATGGTAATATCTAATGTAATACAGAGATTGGTCCATAGCTCGGGCCCTGGGATCTACAGAAATAATAAAATAATTTTATGTTTAAGTTCTGATATTTAAAAAGCCCCCAGCGTAATAAAGATAAGATGAAACCACATAATAAGAAAACTAATAGTTGAAAGAAATGCCTCCCACAGGAAGTGTAACTCAATAATTACTCTACATTGGTACTATCACTAAAGTAATTTTCACTCTATATAATAGTTTTGTTATGCTATTTAATAAAGGCTTCTGTGAACATTCAGTTTTTAGTCTACTTATTTTAGCATGAACATACACACAAACATATTATACGAACATACACACATACACACATTAGATCAAAACAGGAAATCTACAGTTTGAATGCCTCAAGTTTCAGGGGTTTTCTTAATAAAAGATCCCAGGATTTCTCCAAAACCTCTTACAGCAGCTTATATGTATCTCAAAATACAAATCTCACACAAGATACCGATTTGAGGTGACTATTAACCTATTTGTGGCGGAAAAATGAAAAATATGTGTCATTGACACATGCGCACATACACACATCTACACAGATACACACTAACCTTGGCAGCTTTAGTCTGCAAGTTACCTAACAGTGGAAATTTACATCCTTCTTAAAATCTATTTCAACAAAAATTAATAGATTTCATTTGGTTTACTCTAGGAGAAGTAAGAGTTCACTCACAGAAACCGAAACCTACAAAGTGAAAGTTTGGAATTTCTGATAATTAAGCCATATTTACACTTCACGGTGCCAAATGCAGCAGTCAAGAATCTACATGGCACAGAAACATACACACTGAAAAAATGGCCCATTATTTATCTGCTGGCACCATTTTTGTTCAGAGTGTCTTTGCTGGGCCTACTTGAGAATTGCTTCTTAAAAAAGAAACCAAACACACAAAACCCCACAGCCTTGTTGGCTTACAGAAATAAAGCTGTTACAGTTATGATTGTTAGCTGAGCAAGTAGAAACATGTATTTTCATGGAATCCAAGGATAAGAGAAATCTGTTCCCTGTTATGTGTTCTTTTCTGTATTTGTGCAGTCATAAATCATTGCATTATTTTCCAGATAAAATACTTGGATCATATCACTTCTGAAAGCTACAGCTTTCTTGCATTACAAGCATTCACCCAGCTGTTTCTGTCCATCTCTAAGGATGTGTAAAATTGCACTGGATTGCACAGCTACAGAAATCACTGGGGAGTGTGCAGCAACTTCAAAACTCTAATACATCTTACACATTGATATTTTAATTTTCTTGTGCAGGTAATAACAAAAGATTGATGGATTTTATTTTTAGTGTGTTTACTTTTATTATAAAGTATGTAATAAATGTCTTGCCATTGGTTATAAGACCATAAAAGTCAATATTGTACAAACAATGCCAGAAAACTCTCAAGTGCAAAGGCAATCTGAAGTTAAAGCTAAAACTTTCTATTTCCCATACTTATTTTACCTTAGATGTATTACACACTTTCCTAGATGAGTTAAGGTCAGTGAGCAATATTTCTAGATTTAAGCTCTCTCTTCTTCAAATAGGAGGACGAGTGCAGCATGACAGTCCAGGCAGAGGCTATAAAAAGCATTTGAGGCTCTGCAAAATTTATAAATGGAAACTTTGCCAGCTCCCAGAGATCAGGAGTCATTAGTCATACTCTTAAAAATATCAAAATCATGCTTTTCCACCTCCTCTAGAAAGTTCAGTGTGTTCTGTGGTCTGTCTTCCTGTTTTGTCAGTACGATTGTTAGTAGAGTCTTCCCAAGTGTGTGCAACATCTGCCCATCTCATTCTGAGAAAGATCATAATGACCATTTGGCCATGAAGGAATTCCTGTTTTCTCAATTATCCTTCCACAGCGTTACTTGTAAACTATCAACATAAAAAACGCAATCAGAAGACTACCTCTAATTCACCACCTCATGAGTGGCAAGAAAACCAAGCAAAACCCTTTTTTAGCCAGCCCACTTTTGAGGCTTCTGTAAGACAAAAGACCTACACTCAACTCACAAAAAACAAATCCATCCTGTGCTTGAAAGCCCACAGGATATGAAGCCAAAAAAAAGATAAAATAAAAGGATCTCTGTTAAAGATGGTACTTATCAAACAGAAAGAAACTGCTAAGGCCTTATCTGGAGGCCTACACACAAATGTGATTACCTGTGTTCAAATAAGAGTAATTCAATCTGAAGTAAATGCAGAGCAGGGATATTAAGGTGATCAAGAGCTGGAGAGTTTTTAGGAGGATATTGGAAGTTTTTTATGGCTATAATCTGAGAAATGAAGATTAAAATGCAGTCACTGTGAAGATACTGGAAGGCAAACACCAGGTCATAAGAAAAATTATACACACTGAAAGCAAGGCTGGGACAAAAATGAAAATACAGGAATGAATCACAATTACAAGGAGGTTGAAACCAAGAAGCATTCTAAGTGAAACATGAAACTATGGGACAGTTTTCACAGTCATATGGACAGAGGAGACTGGGGGCAGTACAACTAGTCTGAAGCTGACCTTATAAAACAATTTTAAATAACAATTACTTCATTTATCTTAAGAAGTCTGATCAATGAATACAGAAGCTTCCTAATCTGGCTGACCTAACTGGAGACAAAATGTCTAAGAAACCCACACGCACACCTCCTAACCAGTCAGCCTGCCAACACATGGGCGTCTGGGTCTGACATTTCATTGAGACACTTAAAATTGACTTCGGCAGAGAATGAGAAAGCTAATTGACTTATGATTTTACATGGAAAAGTACACTTATTTCAAGATGGAAGACAGCAATGTACTGAGATACTATGACCTTGATATATGATTTTAAAAAATATATTGCACATTCAAGATTGTTGCATTCTTCTTACTATTAAAAAAACAGTGGAACATGAAAATATTTACATATATCTTACACAAGTATACATAAGTTTTATGCATCTAACAATCTCAAGCCTATTTTTTCTTTATTTTTTCCTGGAAAATCCTTGAAAAAAACAGTTTGACCCATATTGAGAATTATGTTACCAACATGGGTCGAGAGCATCTTAAAAACCTGAATGTAAACAAGTCCATGGGACCTGATGAAATCCATCCACGGGTCCTGAAGGAGCTGGCGAATGAAGTTGCTAAGCCACTGTCCATCATATTTGAAAAATCATGGCAGTCAGGTGAAGTTCCTGACGACTGGAAGAAGGGAAATATAACCCCCATTTTCAAGAAGGGGAAAATGGATGACCCAGGGAATTACAGACCAGTCAGTCTCACCTCTGTGCCTGGCAAACTCTTGGAGCAGATTCTCCTGGAAGGCATGCTAAGGCACATGAAAAACAAGGAGGTGGTTGGTGACAGCCAGCATGGCTTCACTAAGGGGAAATCCTGCCTGACCAATTTGGTGGCCTTCTATGATGGGGCTATGGAACTGATGGACAGGGGCAGAACAGTTGACGTCATCTACCTGGACTTGTGCAAAGCGTTTGACACTGTCCCACATGACATCCTTGTCTCTAAATTGGAGAGACATCAATTTGATGGGTGGACCACTCGGTGGATAAAGAACTGGCTGGATGGCCGCACGCAAATAGTTGTGGTCAGTGGCTCGATGTCTATTGTCCCCAACATTCTCTGCAATGATTTTCACTACTAAATTAAATTGGATTTTGAACTAATAAGACCTGCCATACTAGGTAAGGACAGTAATTTTAACAAAACGACGCATGAGCTTGCTCTTAAGTTATAATGTTCTAATCGCATTGTATATAAATATCCTAGATACACTGAAATTATGCTTATTAAATATAATCAAAATGCTTTATGTTTCAGGAAAATATATACAAGATAAACAGATAAAGCTTAATGGGAAGTGCCCAATGTCATGTATTATTTGATAAACATAAACTGTGGAACACCTTATATATACCACTTTTCTGCTCTCAAAGCCCTGACTTACAGGTCAGGGAAAACCTTATGAGACTGAAAGAGAGACAAGAAGGGAAGTAATGGGAGATTAAATTTAGAAAAAAATCAGTTTTGGTTATAGATACACTACTGTTGGTTTAATAGAGGCTATCACCAGTTTACCATCATATCTGCAGCTCCTTACTAATAACTAAGGTAATATTCCTTAAAAAAAACACTTGTTCCCTTTTCCTTCTTTCTCGCTTTCTCTCTTTCTTTTCCTCTCTCTTCCTCCTGCCCTCTCTCCCTGCATCCTTTTTTCCCTTCCTTCCTCCCTTTCTCTCTCTCTGGTCTGGTTAGGATTTGCAGGTTCATACTTTAACAAGGGTGTCAAACAACTTACTCCTTGCTTCAGCAATATGGAAAAACATCAGTATAAAGGTAGAAGAATCTACTGTCTCGAAAGCTTTAGTTGAGGAGAATTATATATGTCTTGCTACCTGGGAAGTCCTCAGGTAGCATGTTTCAATGTGCAGCATTTCATGGACCCAAATGAAACAAAGGAAGAAGTATTTGCACTCACAGCTACAGTCTGTGACAGTTAACATAGCTTTGATGAAATATTGATTCTAATGTGAGTTTAGTGAGATAGGAGTATGTAAGCTTACGTGACTCATGACTTCATGCAGAAGAACGGACTCCCAAACAAATTTTTTTCCTGTGTCAGTGTCTCAACAACATGGAACACAGATTTTCTATTTAAACAGCTAAGGTGAGTCACAGAGAGCCCTTTAAAACAGCAAATTCTGTCATCAAATCTTTGTTTACAACACATCTATATGAATTTATGTTGCTTATTTTCAGTGCTGCTTTGTGCTGTCCTCTTGTTTTCCACAATGGTCTGCACAACCAATTTCTGAATAAGTGCAGAGAATTTTATCTGTCTTTGAAAGGAAAAAAAAAACCTTCAAATACACATGTAAATGCATGTCTGTCAGGATGTATAAGCTGGAGTGGTTATAACATCCCAGCTGGAGAGAAAAAATATATAAATGATCATGCAGCTGAGATGCTGGTTAGCTGTAGTGTGCAAATAAGAATGAAAAGCAGCAAGAAGAAAACAAGTTAATATACCAGAATGAACCACATTATGAAAACATGATTTGAAGTTTCCCAATGACACCCACTTTCTGTAAGGTAAGTTTTTTGCATGGTAGTTAGAACAAATGCCTGGTAAAAAGACTGCTGCACAAATGGGAGGAGAAGGAGAAGCAACTAAGGAAAGAAGAGCAAAACCCTACATATACAACTTGACATAATGCAGAATTTTAAGAGAATTTTAGGGGCTATATAAACACAAACTTAAACTGTTTCTTTTTCTTATTTATTTATTTATTTATTTACCTTTCCAAAATACAGCAGCACTTTCAGAACTTCTGGAATCTTTGTCATGTAAGTAGACATTTTAGCACATATTGTTTTGCTAACAAAATGTGGTATTTCTAGAAAAAGGATCTGTGGCCCATCATGCAATTTTTTTGAAAGCTCCTTCAGAAGCCTTTAAGCTTGAATCATGCCAAGCTGATGTCCTTGTACGTTCAGTACACGTGATTCAGTGTGAGCACTCTGCTAAAAAATCCTGCTACAGTGATGGGATAAGGAAGTAAGGGTCTAGAGAAAAAATTGTACCTTGAATCCACTGCAAAGTAAATTAAACCAGTGTTATGCATGTTAGAAATGCTTTGTTTTGTTTCTATTTTGCATTAGATCAGTGACAAAGTTGCATGATAATATATGGCTTTAAACTGAGAGAGGGACGATGTAGATAGATGCTAGGAAGAAGTTCTTTACTATGAGGGTGGTGAGGCACTGGCACAGGTTGCCCAGTGAAGCTGCCTCAGTAATTCCTTTGGGACTCCAGCATCACCAATTGTCATGGTTTAAGCCCAGGCCGTAAATCAGAACCACGAAGTCCACTTCCCCCCCCCCCCCACCTTTCTTCCCTCCGCTTCTGGAGGGACGAGGAGGAGAATCAAAAGAATGCAGCTCCCACGGGTTGAGATAAGAACAGTTTAATAACTAAGGTATAACACAAATCACTACTGCTACCACTAATAGTAATAATGATAAAGGAAATAACAAGGAAGAGAATACAACCGCTCACCAACCGGTACCTCGCCCCCACCCCGCAGTGATCCAGCCCTTCCGGGAACTCTCAGTTCTACATCCTGGGCATGACGTGCTGTGGTATGGAATACCTCTTTGGCTAGTTTGGGTCAGGTGTCCTGTCCCTGCTTCCTCCCAGCTTCTCCTCCTCCCTGGCAGAGCATGAGACTCACAAAGTCCTTGGTCAGTCTAAACATCGGTGTTATCAGCTCTGTTCCCAGGCCGAAAGTCAAAAACACAGTGCTGCAAAAGCTACTAAGAAGGAGAAAAACTGACTACTGCTACTGAACCCAGGACAGTATCCACCCCTTATTCCATACCATTCACGTCATGCTCAGATCCCACATTTTCAATATACCATCACTTTCATCTCAGTGCACTGTTATCTTAGTGCACGGACCAATCCCTATAAAGCTGCTGAGTCCATTCAGTCCATGATGGTGGGCTCCATCTCTTGTAACAGTCTTTCAGGGCAGGAGAGGCCCATTGCAAAGTCCACCCCTCGATCATGAGTCCATCTCTATGTTGCATCTCTGCTCTGATGGCCTGAAGTGTCACGGGCCCATCAGGCTCAAAATAATTCACCCTCCCCTGAAGCAGTCTCTGCAACTTGTTGTTGGGGACTCCACACAGCTGCCTTCCATCTCCGACGCTTCCAAAGCACTGGAGGGGCCCAGTGGATTAGATACTCGCCCATACTGTCCCACACACCGTGACACTCATGGCTGTCCAGCCTCGGGGAAAATCTCTCGGTCCCCCTATTTTGTCGTCTAACCCCAGACAAGACCCAAACCCGACTCTGCTTAACTCTTGAGATCAGACGTAATGGTTGTGAACAAAACACACTCTGTATGCGTGTCAACATGGTGACCCCCATCACAATCAGCAAACAGGTCTCAACAATATTAAAAGGCCACTCAAAAATTTCAAAACTCTCAAACGATGCTGTAAACGGTCTGGGAGGGGCACTGGGAGGGTAAAAGAATGTCTCCTTCATAGGTTGACCACCCAGGAAGGAGAAAAAAGATGTATAGTTGCTAAGCATTTGTATTATATACCTCCCAAAGTATAAAGGTGGTGACCACACTGGGAACACAAGCCAGATCAGTTTCATGATCAATCCTTCTATTGTATTACAAGTCATTGCCACAAAATACAACGAGACAACAACCTTAGCCCAAGCCCCACACTTGAAAAACACCAACACAGCAAATACCGGCTCTAAGTAACCTATGGCATATTGAGACTGTGAGATCAAAACCAACAACTTTGAGAGCCAATAAATCAGCATTGTGACGAGTGACTATTAATCTAAAACACTGAATGCTTATCACAAATACGATTAGACACACTCCGGTCAGATCTGTCGTTATCTCAACCCTTCGTGCCCCACGTTGGGCGCCAAAAAAGAACTGTCGTGGTTTAAGCCCAGGCCGTAAATCAGAACCACGAAGTCCACTTCCCCCCCCCCCCCACCTTTCTTCCCTCCGCTTCTGGAGGGACGAGGAGGAGAATCAAAAGAATGCAGCTCCCACGGGTTGAGATAAGAACAGTTTAATAACTAAGGTATAACACAAATCACTACTGCTACCACTAATAGTAATAATGATAAAGGAAATAACAAGGAAGAGAATACAACCGCTCACCAACTGGCACCTCGCCCCCACCCCGCAGTGATCCAGCCCTTCCGGGAACTCTCAGTTCTACATCCTGGGCATGACGTGCTGTGGTATGGAATACCTCTTTGGCTAGTTTGGGTCAGGTGTCCTGTCCCTGCTTCCTCCCAGCTTCTCCTCCTCCCTGGCAGAGCATGAGACTCACAAAGTCCTTGGTCAGTCTAAACATCGGTGTTATCAGCTCTGTTCCCAGGCCGAAAGTCAAAAACACAGTGCTGCAAAAGCTACTAAGAAGGAGAAAAACTGACTACTGCTACTGAACCCAGGACACCAATGTGGTAAAAAATAAAACAAAACAAAGAAGAAAACCACTAGTTCTTCATAATATTTCTATGTAATAAGACATTCTGTCCACTTTGGTTGCTTTTGTCTATTTTAACCTTAAGCTTAAAACACCATACAGAACACCAGAAGGTATTTTCATCCTCCTCAGTTTTACTGCAATCTTGACAGCAAAATTAGTATTGTGGTTATTTGAACAATGAAGCCATCTGTGAGGCTGATGCCATATCAAAGGGAAAGTTTACTACAATACTTGTTCAATATGCTGCTAAAGGAGATTGTCTGCTATTATTTGTCTAAAAGATTATTTACTGGAAGCAACTGAAGAGAATTTAATGCTGGAATTGTCCCAGAATTTATTAATTCCATGTTTGTTTCTGCACTACAAGTGTGCAAAGGGGTAAGGGTGATCTTCAAATCTGAAAAACCCAAGTCTCTTCCACCAAAAACCCCAGGCCATGTGTTTCACTGGACACCATGCTGCACTCCAAGAGACTTCACATACATGTGAGTCACTAGATCAGGATGAGGAGACATGCTGCCTACACTACACACTAAAACTGAATGGAACTGTGGCCAGCTGGCACATTACTGTTACACTTTCTGAGCCTGCAAAACAGGATGGCTGCATCCAGATTGCCTCTTTGGAACAGTCGGCAGGCTATACCAACTTCTGACTCATTCTCAAGTATCATTCAGGAAAGTGCTACTTGGCCCACACAAAACCTTGCTGCAATCCATCTGAATGTAGAGATGGCTGTTAGCGCCCATGCCCATATCCTGACAGGGGTTAATATGCTGGTGTAGATGAAGACATTGGGCCTGTATTGATTACTCACTCATCCCATACAAGGAAGAGAAAGAATATATCAGCTATTGTGGTAGATGGAACTAAACTTTTGGATGACTACAGGATCACTATCCTATCCCTTTGCTGTCCCTCAGACACCACTTCATGCTTGATTTGCTTTTAAGTAATCCTGTGGTACACTTTACAGCAAACAGAAAGAAGCACTAAGATGAGCTTTCCCTTTACAATGATTATTTCATGGAAGAAATCATAAAGTTATTTCTGCTGTCACCTCCAACGGAATGGGACAACCTTCTCACATACAGCCAAGAGTTTCGGAGGTTTGTTTTCAACATGTAACTATCCCCATCTACTAGGATACACAAATAAAAGACAATGAAAAATCAGTTAAAATTACAATCCAACAGGATATAAAAGAATGAAGCAAGGATAAATTCTGCACTGTACTGAAGGCAAAGATCATATCTACACAAATTCAAAAGACAGATCAAATAGGCTTTTTTTCCCATGTGTTTCATACAACTCTGTAGCCTGGAGATTTTAGCCTGCTGAACAGCTACCTGCGGCCTTTTAGGAGTTTCCGAAGTTTGAAAGGCATCAGTTCTCACCACAGTGTCCCTCTAAGCTGCAGCCTAGCACATCAATTTGCTTCACATAAACCCTGAGAGAGAAAGTGATTTTACGTATGTGTCTTAATACTAAACTATTAAATTTTCTCCCCAAAAAAGCAATTCTGTAATCTGCCAGCTGTTAAATGACAGAGAAGAGAAAGCTTTATGTTTATTCAGTAATCACAGCAGCTCTTTTTCAGTAAACCACTTTTCCATTTACAAAGAGCTTGTCAAGGTGAGGGGTAACATCTCAAGAGACAAACACACTCTGCCTTCAACATTCACTCATATTTTTTATGTGATTCCAAGGCTGGCTGTGAAATAATTCTCAATGATATAAGAAGTCTTTATGAAACCGACAAAATACTTCAAATTATTAAGTGCCACTTCAGTATCTCCGATATGTAGCATTTACGGGTATGAGAGATCTTCATGGTTTCTGACAGTTAGAAAATTACATTTAGAGTTTGTTGGAACTTATTTTAGATGCTGAATGTTGAGGAATAAGGGCATACTAGTAACACTGTAAGAATTACTACACATTGAATCTCTCCTCAAAATATTTCCACTTAACACTTAAAACCAGTTTACTGTGTTTTGCAAAACCTATTCCTATAAAACATAAGCAGTATGGTAGACAGTTTAAAAAATTGTAACTGACACAAGTAAGTAGCAGCACACATACTTCTCTTGGTCTTACGTGACACATCAATAATCTGAAGGAAAATTCCAGAATTTCAGTGTCAGACGTGCAGTGATCTTCTTGGCAAAATTAAACAGTATGGAATAGCTTATTTGAAAATAAAGCCTTTTGAGTCTTTGCATCTCCCAATTACTCAACTTTTTTTCAAAAACTGTGAGGTGTAGCCTCTGCACCTAGTAGGGTGAGATTCAGAAATCTCTTGGGTTTGTCTGTCTTTTATTTGAGGCAAGCAAGTCACAATTCAGTGTCATACCGTTGTGAGGGAGTTTGAGCATTTACAATGAAGAATTTTAACCAAAACCCCTTTAGAGCAGCTAAATTCATTTATGGGCAGACATCTCAACCCTTCCCATCAGCAAGCTGCCCAACACGTGACATGTTTCAGGTTTTTGTCTAGGGAACCAGAGAGCACCCTCTCTTCTGAAGGTCTGGCTGCCGGAGCTCAGGGTCAGGTCAGACACAGCGCAGTTGACAGCTGTCCCCTTCCCTTGGGGGCTTTGCCAGAGCGCTCCAGACAGCACTGTGGGCTGATGTCCCAGCTTCACCCTAGACCCAGGCCAGTCTAGCCATCCCAGGGCTGAGCCTGACCCTGGCTACCACCCTCAGGCCTTTCCTGCTCACCCTGGCCCTTGCTGGTGAGGCACCCATCCCTGCCGGGCCTGCGGCCCTGCCTTGTCCTTCATGTCTGCAGTGAAAGTCTCAGGAATACATAAAATCTCCTCAATTTAATTTCTAGAAGTTCTATTTCAAGACAATGTAGGTTGCTTCTTACAGCCAGGGCAGTGGTCTTAATGTACCAGAATAATGCCAGCAGTTCAATCTGCAACTTTCACACCTGAAAAACCTGAAAACAGTCCATCCCCAGCATCCCTATAGTCCCCTTTCAGATACTGGAAGGCTGCTAAGAGATCTCCACGCAATCTTCTCTTCTCCAGGCTGAACAGCCCCAACTTTCTCAGCCTCTCTTCATACGGGAGGTGCTCCGGTCCCCTGATCATCCTCGTGGCCCTCCTCTGGACTTGTTCCAACAGTTCCATGTCCTTTTTATGTTGAGGACACCAGAACGGTACACAATACTCCAAGTGAGGTCTCACGAGAGCAGAGAGGCAGGATCACCTCCTTCGACCTGCTGGTCATGCCCCTCTTGATGCAGCCCAGGATACGGTTGGCTTTCTGGGCTGCGAGTGCACACTGAAGCTGGCTCATGTTCATTTTCTCATCAACCAACACCCCCAAGTCCTTCTCTGCAGGGCTGCTCTGAATCTCTTCTCTGCCCAATCTGTAGCTGTGCCTGGGATTGCTCCGACCCAGGTGTAGGACCCTGCACTTGTCATGGTTAAACTTCATGAGGTTGGCATCAGCCCACCTCACAAGCGTGTCGAGGTCCCTCTGGATGGCATCCCTTCCCTCCAACATATCAACCGAACCACACAGCTTGGTGTCATCGGCAAACTTGCTGAGGGCGCACTCAATCCCACTGTCCATGTCACTGACAAAGATGTTGAACAAGACCAGTCCCAACACCGATCCCTGAGGGACACCACTCGTTACTGATCTCCACCCGGACAACGAGCCACTGACCGCAACTCTTTGCATGCAGCCATCCAGCCAGTTCTTTATCCACCGAGTGGTCCACCCATCAAATTGATGTCTCTCCAATTTAGAGGCAAGGATGTCATGCTTGGCACAAATCCAGGTAGATGACATCAACTGCTCTGCCCCTGTCCATCAGTTCCATAGCCCCATCATAGAAGGCCACCAAATTGGTCAGGCAGGATTTCCCCTTAGTGAAGCCATGCTGGCTGTCACCAACCACCTCCTTGTTTTTCATGTGCCTTAGCATGCCTTCCAGAAGAATCTGCCCCAAGATTTTGCCAGGCACAGAGGTGAGACTGACTGGTCTGTAATTCCCTGGGTCATCCATTTTCCCCTTCTTAAAAATGGGGGTTATATTTCCCTTTTTCCAGTCATCAGGAACTTCACCTGACTGCCATGATTTTTCAAATATGATGGACAGTGGCTTAGCAACTTCATTCGCCAGCTCCTTCAGGACCCGCAGATGGATTTCATCAGGTCCCATGGACTTGTGTACGTTCAGGTTTTTAAGATGGTCTTGAACCAGACCCTCTCCTACAGTGGGCCTAGGGTCATCATTCTCATAGTCCCTGCGTCCGCCTTCCAAAAATTTAGTTTAATTTTGGTCCACAGATTTTGATTGGTTTATATTCACAGCCAGCATAAGTACAACAATGATGCCACCATTACAGATCTGGTATTGACATAAGTAGGCAACACACAAAGGTATATTTATCTTCTTCTTCTCCATACACGCACACACACTTCTTTTGAGAGATGACAATCAAAAAATAGTCAAGTTGCTCTTTGAAATAGAATGAGAAAAATATGATTCAAAACACAATGGTGACAATTTTGACGAAACTGTAACAGGAAATCTGGAATGAGATGTTATTAGACCATTTCAGAAAAACACATATACCTTGCATCAATTAGAAACCACATATCAATCAGAATGGCACAAAGTGGTGTTATGGCTGTTTGTTGAACTTTACAAATAGTGAAAAAGTGAATTAATATTAAATGAAATGATTAGCATGTAATACTTTGATCTGAGGTTTTCTTATATGAAAAATAATTGGTGCTTTTTTTCCTCCTCTAATCCCAAAAAGCTTTTGAGTATATCAGTTTACTAACACGTGCAGAGAATGAGGGCAATCAGAATATCTGACTTATCTGCTGCAGTGAATAACCAACTTCTGTTATTTCATGTTCTAAGATTCATTTTGTAAAAATCAAATCTTTTTTGCAGTTGTCAAACAGAAGGACAGTTCCTCTTAAGCAAAGCAGTGAATGAATAATAAAGAAAGTAATAGCCACCTGAGCAGCTGTAAGGGAGAGTTCAGTAGAACTCAGATGGTTTTTACAGAAGTGAATCAAAAACTCCTTCTCTTTTAGACCCAAATAACAAATGGACATATTCACTGTGTGCAGGTCCCATTACAAGCTGGGCATATACATACACTATGGAGATAAAAAGAAATCTTTTGCTTCCTCCTTTCAAATATAAACCATGTAGGATTTTCTTAGGATGACTTTTCTCAAAGTAGAAATTTGATAGATCACATTTACTCTTCATAACATGTAGAACTGTTAACTCATCTCTTACTGTGTTTTACATGGTCTTAAATAACCCAGGAAACTCAGAATTTCTTCTAGCACTACAAAAAGAAACCTTACTAGTTTAAAATGTACTGTAAAGTTTAAAATGCATTTGATAGCTTAAGCATTCACAGTGATTTGGTGGTGTAGATCACAGGAGGAAAGCTCATTTACCCATCAGTTTTAGAGCTCCAAGCAAGTCAATGCTGCATAAAAGATACTTTGTCATTCTTTGCCCTTCATACCAGGCTGATTCCCCTGCTGTTGGGGTACAAAGACATATGAGCTTTCATGGTATACAAGGCCAGAAACAATTTTACATGGAAGATGTAGACATTTTCCTGTCTTACTTGGTGAACACTGTTTACAGGCTTTAATTGCAGAATGTCACTTTGGTAATTACACCCAGCCTGTGATACACCTGCTCAGATAAGGTTGTGCAAGTGATTTTTACTTTTTTTTATATTTGTTTTCCAAGACAAACGACTCATTTCTTCCAAGACCTTTTACCTTTTCATTTAAGTAAACAAGTAATCATACATACAAAAAACCAGAAGTGAATTAAAAAACTGAAAAGACTTAAGATAGTCCCCATAAGGATACTCATTTAACTTAAGCACAAACCTAAAGGTCTTGGGAAGGTCCCATTTAAAGATTAGCACTGAAATTTAGCAACCCTGAAGTATTTTGTTATACACTACATGTTGTTAGAATCAGGACAGAATAAGCCAAAGTGTCTAAGCCACAAAAGGTCTTACCCACAGCCACGTCTGTAAAATCTGCAGCTGGTATTACCAGTTAAGTGACGATCCAGCTAGGGAGCTGGGAGTTACAACTTTCATAGTATTAGTTTTTTACCCTCATTTGTCTGCCTGGCCCAAGCAAAACACCATGGAGTCAGCAAACTCTTTGCTTATAATGCCAGGGATGCAGGAGGAGAAATGAGTTTATAGCCTTAAACTTCAATTACGCATTAGGAACAAATTCTTCACTATGAGGATGGTGAGATGCTTGAACAGGTTGCGCAGAGAAGGTGTGGCTGTCCCATCCCTAGAAGCATTCAAGCCCAAGTTGGACAGGGCCTTCAGCAAGCTGGTCCAATGGAAGGTGTCTTTGCCTATGGCAGGGGGATTGGAACTAGATGATCTTTAAGGTCCCTTCCAATCCAAACCATTTCATGATTCTATGATTCAAATCCCACTTACTTCCCAGTTTCATGGCTCCAAGCAGTGCTACACTGCTTATGAGATACTTTAGATTTCCCTTGCTTTTTCATTTGCCTTATCTTTGTCATTTGGGGGGGCTGAGGAGCGACTGTTAATTGTATAAATTCCTCAGCACAAAGATGACTTCTACTCACATCCATTGGATTGTGCTAACAAAGTATTGTGATACTCCTTGTGTGTGAAGAATGTTTGGGTTGAAAATACTTTTATCATGTCTAAATGGATTGCTGACATTGATTAACAAGAGGGAAGAAAATTCAATAGCACAAAGGATACCACAACAGCAGCAGCAAGAGATGGTCTAACATCAGTTACTCTGCAGTGTACTAGAGCCCAACGTGAAAGAAAGTGAGCTAAGTGCAAGATTATATGCATCATGGCCAACATTAAGACAATGTAATGAACTTAAAAGACTAGGTTCTAGCACTTCAGTGAGTTTTACCTGACTGTAAACATCAATTATTATTTCAGCGTAGTCTTGTGTCTACAAACTAGCATTTCCTGTCCGTATGCTCATGCATGTACTACACACTGATGAAATTTTCAGAGGGGTTTAGAAAGCACCCTGATGCCCCTTTGAGTTAAGTTCGCAATTTGGAGGCCAGATTCACAAGGGGAGGAACGTGGATGGGACAGGACACAGGGGACGTCACAAAGCAAAAAGAAACAAACCAACCCCAACCACTTTTCCTCAGTTATAATACTGTCAGAAGTTTTTATCAGGGCAATATAGGTTTAATTTACAACCACTTTCAAGATTTTTAAACCCTTCCAAAAATAGGAAAATAGGATTATAATAGAAAATTAGAAGACTTGCATAGATTTTAGAACAAATACTGCAGGTGACCTTAACATCTCCTGTAATGACATACCAAGTGTTATATAGTTACCCTACTTGAACCCAGATACCTGTATAGTAAAATATAACTCCAGGAAGTGGAAAGACATAACAGGCATAATGCACTGACATTTTACTCCAGTGGTTAATCATCCTTTTAGTTAAAATGTGTACCTAATTTTGGATCTGCATTTTATTTATTCTCCAGCTACTGTTTCTTGCTAGCAGAAAGGTACATGTACTTTCTAATCAAATCTTTCCTCAGCTGCATCTGCAGTTGATGGGAAGAGATTGACAAATGATTTTCCCCAAGCTCAATTCTGCAATAAAATACCATTTCTCACTTTCAATTTTTGGTGTAATTTTCTTTTGTCCTTCCCATTCCCAGGTTTTGTCTTCTTCAAAAACAAAAAAAAGAGCAAGAGAAAGCTTCAGCACTTTTTCTTTCATTGGGAATTCATCACTGTGCATCAAAATATGCTCAAATTAGTTAATGAAGAAAGACAGGCTTTAGCTCAGATAGATGTAAGCATCAAAGGTGGAACAAGATTGGAAGAAAATTGTCAGAAAACTGTTCTAATTGCAAATTCATGCTCAAGTAAATAGAGATCTCTTTTTTCTTGAGAAGTTTTAAAGATTTTGTATTTTTTCTGTATGAATTAGAAGTTACACAACTATAAACACCATTCAGAAAAATGACCCCTGCAGTTCAAAGGGAATACAGGCTGCAGCTGCTGAATTCCCAGTCGAAAATCTTACACTGCTTTAAAAAAGGGTCAATCATTGGTTTTCCTGGAGCGCAGAAAGGAGCACAACACAGCCTGCAGTATAGCATTGCTAAAAAGGGAATGGAAACAATCAGCTACAGTTAGAATATGCAATTCTCAAGAAAGCTAGTACTGGTAAGTATAAATGAAGTATAAGCTCACTGCTATTTGCAAGGAAAGATGCTGAAGGTTTTTAAAGTCAGGAAAAATGTCAGCAATACTGACACAGCAGAGAGGAATCATTTTTGAGATGACTGACTGTAGACTGATACACATAATTTGTGCCTACTTTCTATCTTCACAAGAAGTCTGGATATATAAAGTTCAGCAGCAATTATTTTGCATTCCCTCTAAATATGTGGGGAATAAGTGCAAGTCACTGGTTCTCCTGTTTCTCAATCCTAAAAACAACAAAACACTCTGAGGATATATACATCTGAAAATAGTTAAATTCCTTGTTCCCCACACCTTTGCAGATCTGGAAAGGAAGTAATTTATCCATCTCAGGAAGGACAGTGTTCATCCAGGCTGCTGATAATACAGCTACTTGGTGTCTTTATTACTTAGAGAACATTTTTAATGCTATTACCATTATTACTAAAGGAGCACAACAAAAAAAATCTTCAGAATAATTTTTTAGAATGCATCACCAAATCCAAGAAAAAATTGATAGAAAGATCATACAGTCCTATGCTAGACAGAGTACGATACAAAAATTAGTTGGCTATCAGGATAAGCTTGCATTGTACATTTCTTCATTATAAGTACTATATATTAAAAATAAATGCACTATGGAAATTATTCTACGTTACTGTATCATTTCCATATACTATTACAAAGCTGATTTTCATTGTAAGCGGTGCCAAGTTCAGACAGAATAAAAGTGAAGACCAGCAAAAAATTCAGAGCACAAGAGATGCTTGGGAGCAAGAAATATGTCCCAGCAAGGACTTCCTTCCCTACACTTAGCATTTTGAAATTTGAAAGGCTGAAATTACTGCATGATCCTGCAGAGTCTTTACACCATGATTTCTGAAATATTTTGTTGTTGGAATACAATACCAAAGAGTAAAATCTTAGTACAAATATCATAGGATCATATCACAGAATCATAGAATGGTTTGGGTCGGAAGGAACCTTAAAAATTATCTAGTTCCAACTCCTTGGCCACAGGCAGAGATACCTTTCATTAGACCAGGTTGCTCAAAGCCCCATCCAGCTTGGCCTTGAACAGTTCCAAGGAGGGAGCATCCACAGCTTCTCTGGGCAATCTGTTCCAGTGTCTCATCACCGTCACAGTAAAGTCCTTACAACTAACCTAAATCCACCCTCTGTCAGTTTAAAGCCATCATTCCTTGTCCAGTCTGTCACTACATGCCCTTGTGACATCAGTGGGGAGAAGGATTTAATTCAGGGCATTTCACTCTTGCAAGAGCACTACTTGACAGCTCTACCATCTACTGAGAAGTTCCCTTTGCATACTAACAAAGCATCCAATTAAGCTATGGAAAACAAAAAGTTTCAGTGTAGTTCTTGTAATCTAAAAGAGATGATTAAAGACTTCTGAAGCATGCAGAGATACAAATTAGCAAAAGAAAAGGATGTTAACAAGGCCAACATTATACAGATAAAGCACAAGCTAAATATCTAGTGAAGATTTGATCTAACTCCTCATCAGATTATAATTAGGGTAAAAAAGCCATACACATTGCTGATTTTAAAGTTGATGAAGTATTATAAGCTTTAAAGTAAAATAAGAACTTACTGTAGCAAGAAAAAGAAGTCATTAGGGAGCAACCTCACACACATACTTTCACTTCAAAATCATTTCAAAAAAGTCAATTAAAGACACAACCAGGACAAAACTAACAGTTTGTGCAGTATTTTCTACTTAAGCCATGGTGCCATTGAAATTACTGGGAACCATGGGTGTGTACTCATTTTGACTTCCATAGAGTTAATTCTTCTCATAGCAGCTTGTATGGTGCTGTGTTTTAGATTTGTGGTGAAAACTGTTGATAGAACCGGAATGGTACAGCTGTTGCTGAGCAGTGCTTGCAGAGAGTCAAGACCTTTCTCGTTCTTCATACTACAGCGAGTATGAGAGGGGTGCACAAGGAGTTGGGAGGGGACACAGCCAGGACATTTGACCCCAACTGACCCGAGGGATATCCCATACCATAAGACATCATGCTCAGCAATAAAAGCTGGGGAAAAGAGGGTGAAGGGAGCAATTCACAGTTACAGCATTTGTCTTCCCAAGTAGCAATTATGCTCTCCTGTAGGCTGAAAACCTGTGTGCCGATGGGAAGCAATGAATGAATTCCTTGTTTTGCTTTGCTTGCATGCACAGCTTTTGCTTTACCTATAAAACTGTTATATGAACCCACAAGTCTTCTCACTTTCCTCCTTCTAATTCTCTCCCCCATCCTTCTGGTTCAGACGAACTAGTGGTTGGTGGGACTCAGCGGCTCCCTAGTGCTAATCCCTAACAAGGTGTCTTGTATGAAGTTTGCTACAACCATTACTCTCTCAACCAGAAAAATGGAGCTGGCCAAAGCCAGTACCAAAGTACCAGTTTTTTTGGAAGCTTTTTTTTTGTCAATAAAATTCCCCATAATGGAATAACATAAAATGGACTTCTCCTCATGCCATTTCTAATCAGCACATGGTATGATCTTGCTTTTGATTCCACAAAGCATCACCTTAAACCTCCCTAAATTACCTGTACTGCAATAAGCAAATATAAACAAATAAACTAACAAACAGACAAATATTAAAAGATATCTCTCACTAAGGAAGAATTAACAAAACTGAAGCTAAGCCAGGGTAATTACACAGAAGGGGCAGACTATGCACAAAACTAAACAGAAGCCTACGTGGAATTACATCAGCTTTTGGAAAGGACAATCGGATTCTACAAGGTGTCAAGCTGAAGGAACTATTAGAAGGCTAGCTGCAACAACAGTCATAGATAAAATATAGCCAACTTTTTCCCGCAACAATAGCAGTAGGAAATGTATAAAGAATGAATGATCATTGCTTGGGCTTGATTTTGTTAACTATTTCATTTTAGTGGCCTGCTTTCATTTATATTAAAATCCATGACTTTGCAGTTTCTTTTTGATCACAGTACATTTATACAGGGAAGTCTTGAATATTCTGGTATTATCATATGTTCATACGTAAATTGTGTGAATATGCAAGCTATGAAACACTACTTAGTCACAAAATCATGTACCCAAATTGAAAAAAGTAATATATGCTAATTATACAAATTATTCTGCTTTCCACTCCAGTCTCTTAAGTTCACAGCATAACCATGCTGTTTACACAATGCAAATTGTGCTTGAAATTAAACCAACTTTTTTTTGTGTAAGCACCAGCTTGCAGCTACAGCTTCCTCTTCTTCTCAGCACCTACACCTGCAGTTTATAACATTCTCAAAACAGGAAAAAAGATAGGCTGGGCTTCTTATTTCTACTGTTTGCATTGAACCTTACAGGAACCAGAAAGAGAGCTATAAAGATAGACTGGAGGTTACCCTGCAAAAACTTGTCTTATCACAAACCTCTAACAAAACCAGGACTACTTTGCACACAATACTGTTTGTTAGGTGACACAGTCTTACATCAGACACAGATGCTATTACTCTCAGTCATGAGAAAGAACACTGTTTGGCTTGAGCTCTGTACCTTCCCAGCTATTTTGGAAGAGGATTAAGTCAGTGCTCCAGACCATCAGGAAAAGAAAAATACCTTGTCAAATACCTTATTTTGAAATGATAAAATTCACTATTTACCTTTATAATTGATTCTGAAGTCCTATTAAAGTCACCTTTTCATGTATATGTATACACAACTTTCCCATCTAAGCAGCATGGCAGGCTTCCAATTGTATCACCTAATGTAGAAAACAGGCATTCCTATGCTTAACAGCCTTGGAGGGGCTGATAAGAATGCTCTAACAATGTCATAGTGCAACTGGGCTCCAAACAAAACGTGTATCTTTTTTATATTTTTTTAAATAAAAAAACTTGCCTATGAGTCTTAGAAAATTTAAAAACTACAGAATTGCAATTATCTAAAGAAAAACTCTTCCAGGAAGTTAAATTCCCTCATTTCAAGCCCCTCTTGAGTTGGAGTGAATTCAACTTTACTGACTTGCTTTTTCATTAAGCGTTTACTGGGATAAAGATAATTGCAGCTCTTCCTGCCAAATCACTGTCACATGGCAGAAATGAACGCAGAAGTAATACAGGCAGAAAAGAGAGAGCACCAGAAGCATGGTTTTAAAGCACAGCTACTTGTGCTGGCTCCTCTTTGCTTTTTATTTGGTTTTAAATGAATTTTTAGAGGCAGTAACCACTCAGCTTCAGACACAGCAGAGATCACGAACAGCTAATTGAGAAAAAAAGTCTGAAGAGCTTCAGACACATACAGCAAAGAGTGAATTGCTGTAAATATTTTTTTTTTTTTTTAGGATAGCATAAAAACACAAGGTGAAGTCACTGTGAAAGCAAAAAAGCAAGTCTTGAACACATTTTAGAAAGCTTTTTTTCTTTAGGAAGAAGATTCTGAACTCAGGTATCTTAGTTCCCTTTAAGAGCATTAGGTACATGCTGTATTTTCTCAGGGCTCCCTGGGGGCTATTTTAGCTTTGTATCCCAGCAGCATGGGGCCTAAATCTCATGCTGAAGTGTTCACTTTTCTTCATGCTCTGTCTGTAATATAGGATCCAAAAATCTTTCACCAAAACCTAATTAGTAAGTATAACAACTCCTCAGGATCTAGCCCGAAGTGTATGCTGGCTCAAAAGCAAGCCCACCTCAGGCAAGTGTTTCTGCAAAAGCTTCACAACATCTCCACAGACAGATGCTCCCCAGTGATCTAAGGGCACCTTGTCTTGGCACTGCTACTGCACTCCCCATAGTCCTAAATGGTAAAGTGAATCCATGCAGCTCACTTTAGATTAGACTTAAACTCTTTCAAGAGTCAGTACTATTTTCCTACATGTTTCTCATCAGAAATGCCCTTCCTTAGCAATTTGCTCTGATTTGTCTGGAATTAAAATATATCTGTTCCCCCCTTTCCTACTTTTTTTTTTTTTTTTTTGAAACTAATTTAGTTATTGTTAGTGATAAAATTTGAGGGAATTGATAAGTTTAACCAATTTCACAGTTGTATTCTCAGATCTAGTCTCATATGTGTACGAGTCTCCTCTGAGTCTCTTCTGAAGCCAGTTTAATCTTCAATTTCATTCCTGTAGCCTGTTCTTTACCACCAGGAGATGGGATCACTACAAATCCAATCACAGAGCCAACATGTTTGCTCATAGTGAGAGGTCCAAGTTAGGACACAGCTCCTCTTTTTAAAGGTTTATATCAATAGCATTTAATATTGATAAAATTTAAGTGTTTCACTCACTTAGAGAAGCACCAGTATATTTTATAATTGCAGTTTATACTTCTGAGATCAAAAGATCCTTCTTTTGATCTTATATTCACAAACTTCTAATTGCATATCACAGAGGGAATAGCGGCAGCAAAGACATTTTCTTCTTTTCCTTATTCAATATGAGGCGTACCCACTGTTAAAGTTTGACATTGGTAATTTAATGTGCTAGCCCCACCAAAGCTAGCTCAGATTGTTTCTGTCACAACATGTTTAAAAAGCTCTGTGGTCAATCCTGCGCTGATGTGAGAACTGTCAGTCATGCAGTGGCATTCTTTCCTAAACAGATGACTTGACACCAAGAAGTTCAACTGCTGGAAGTGTCAGCTCTTCAGGATGCTACAACACAATCTTGGCCAGCATACAGATTGTCTTAATGTTTATATGCTCAAAATTCAACTCTTTTTTTTTTTTTTTTTTTTTTTTTTTTAATTACAGAATAACACCAAAGTAATTAAGTGTTTGGACCTTAAGCAAACAAAACACAATCAAGCTTGTAAAAGCTTACACTATTTCTGAGTGCTCTTAAGAATGTCACAGACATTTAAACTTAGTGTAGTACAGCTGTGTTAACCAGAATGACTCTGAACATCTTTTTGTCTTTTCTCTTTCGCAATACATAAAATATATAATGTTAAGGGATATTATAAGTTGCTGCAATTGCTCCATGATCCAGGGGTTCCTCTGCCCCACACTGACGGATACGACTGCCGCTTTCCCAATTGGAGGTTCAACCAGCAGCAAAGCAGAGCTCATAACCCTGGGGCACACACAGAAGACACCACCAGGGCCTGCCACAGAGAAGGCCCCCACAGCCCAGCAGCACCCAGCCTAACATTGCCAAGACTCACACCAACACAAAAAGCCCCATGCCCTCCTAGGGCTGGCAAAGATAGGAGGTCACTCGTGGGTGCACACATGACATTCTTCCACCCCAGAGGTCCCCAACTTGCCAGTCAGTCCAGCTCAGTGCTTGCTGCCTACAGACACACACTCATTCCACAGGCATTCTGTGCCTGCAGATGCCCTGAAATACCTGCACATACCTTCCATCTACCTGATACCGCTGTCCAGACCTGGGGCCTCCTACTCGCTGGCAAGTTCAACTTGGAGCTTTCTGGCAAATACACCCAGTTTGGGGGTGATACAGGTGATACACACCTGCAGCCAGCACCAGGCACATGGGCTGTAAGCCATGGTCCCACTCAAGCCATCAGCATTAAGCACCTCACCCATTCTGGTCCTTCCAGTAGCTGATTTTTGAGACACACATTTTTCCCATTTAGCAAGTCAAAGACCCCTATCCATCAAGTTGCTGGCATCATAGCCTAGGGGCACCTACGGTCCTGCTCTGACTACAGTAGCTGATCCACAGCCCACTCACACTTGTTCCCCTAGTAGCTGGAACTTACACACACACAGGAGGGAGAGTGAGAATGTGCAGAGTTAAAAGAGCCTGTAAATAAGGCAGCACAGCGTGTGGTGATCACGCACAGAGCTCAGCCCAACAAACACATTGACCAGCCAACCCCATTTTACTCAAGACCAGCTCTGCCTGCCCCAGCTTTGTTCCTCCCCAATGCCCTTCCCCTAAACATTCTTTTGTAAAATCTGCAGAGCTGCTCAGGCCAGCCTTGAATATCCCAAATACTCACATTCCTCATTTCCCCCTTCTTATCAGTCATGAAGTCCAGGTGGCGCTCACCAAAGCGCTGCCTGCATCTTTTTAATGGCCCATCACTTTGTAGCTCAAGACTTCTGGTCTTTGGCATTGCCTCCTCAGGAGGGGTCTCTCTGTTCCTGTCTATCCCCCTCCAACAACAAAAGGATCCTTGATCATATAAGCCCAGTGAAGCAGACACTCCCATCTTCCATGTACCCTTACACATAGGACATAAGTCTTGATATCTATTTATATACTAATGTAATAACTAGAGCATGATTTTCTTTTGTGAAGCTCTGATAACACTTTAACCCATAAGTTGTTATAAAGAGCAGCACCCATTTCTATGTCACACTTCTAATGGCTGCTTACCCAAGATATGCCTTTCAGATTTATTAGCTCTTTCATACAGTATAGACATCATTATAATTTTTCATTCTCTCTGGAGCCAGAAAACACATGAGGGACTACTGTATCACTCTAACTATACAGACAATCAAGACTCAGTACTTAATTCACTGGTAGTGAGATAAACCCCAGGTGTCCATCTTCAGCCAGTAACTATCTTCTACAAACATATATACATATAGACAGTCATTCTGATATACATACTTTATCCATGCTTTATGCTACTGACACACTTTAAATGTAAAAAATAGCAAATATTTTATAGGAATAATTTAGTTAGCACATAGCTTAATTTACTTTCTGAAATCTGTCTTACTACTATACTTAATCACAGCCAAAGATAGGGAAAAAGACAGTAAACTCTGCTAGTAATAATGTTATGTTCTGTAAGTAACTTCTATGGCTTGAAGTACCTCTAACATTTATATAGCTGCAGAATTTCTTTATGTTACAGAAGAGGCATAATTTCGCAAAGATGAAGTTCAAGGGAGCTCAATCGTTTCTGACCTCTCCCCATCCACCCTTGGGGTACATAATCTCTTGCCATAAGATGCAATGTTATTAGTACACCTGCTATATTTAAATCAACAATATCTTCACTCAGGGCAAAATAACACTAAACACTTGGGACAAAAGTAGGAAAGAGCTGCAGTGCATAATGTCCCTTTATAAACAGCATTTCACACATTTTGCTTGCCTGAAGCCACTTACTGAAGTATCTATCACTCCCATCAGCTATGCAAAGCTCTTCAGCTCTAATGGAGACTTCAATAAATCATACACTTAAAAATTGCACAAACTGAAGTATTATTGCAATAATATACTATTTTCAAAAGGCTTCTGAAAGTACCTACTGCATATATCATGATCAATTATGGCACAGTAACTCCACAGTCACTTAATCCTTTTTTTCCTGCCATTGCAGTCTAAAAGCCTCACCAGAATCAGCCCACACTATTCATATACCACTGTCACTTATTCTTCCCTCCTTACTTACAAAGCCACCAGGTTATCTTTGATAAACAAAAGGAAGTACTCAGGCCTGCCTTCATTGCCTGCATACATGACTCCATACATGAAACTTAAATTAGACTTCTCTCCATTCATCATGTTGTCATTCCTTCTGCAGATTTAAACAGGTTTTTTACCTGCTGGCTCACCTGTGCCTGAGGAGCAACATGGCACTGGTGGGGCTCACAGTGTCAGAGCAGCACAGATCATGCACACCTATCATCTATACTCTGATGTGTGGCAAAACTCTGTGACATTGTTTCTCTTCCTTTTAAAGGTAATACCCTTTTAAAAATGTAATAAGGAGTGTCTTCTTCTGCAAAGTTAACTCATCATTCCCTGGTAAATGATTTGTGGCAGACAATATATGAGTTTCATTTGTTTGCTTGGGGTTTTGGAAGTCTGTAGCTATTCAGCAGGCTGTCACATGCAGAAATTGCTTAAGTGAATACCAGGATCAACTGGAAGCAGCTTCTAGGGAGTTGACAAAGACTGGCAGGCAAGAAGCAGAGACTGTCTGCAGGACAAGTGGGAACTGAGAAACTCCTGAGAGAGGGAAGCAGAATGGAAGAGAGAAGTCTGATTTCACACCTTTTGTTTCTATTTGCTTAACCACACATTTGCTTCACATCTGGTTATGATATCTTAATTTGCTTCTAATAAACAGAACTTCAGAGCTAAAAAGCTAACTAGCTTTTTAAGTTACTGTTTTTAAGGAAAACGGAAGCATTCTTGGCTCCAAACTCCACGCTCCAGCATACAAATGTTTAACATGAAGTCCCATCATATGTAAAAGTAAAACTTCATATGAACAATGTTGAAGTGATAAAGCTTCAAGCATATGCAAGTCTTAACATATCTGAGTTTCTTGGGTTTACATCTTAAAAAGATGAGTTTTAAGAATCTTTGCAGCATCTAAATTAGTACATTAATTTTCCATTGCACTTCCATTACAATCACACACAGCAGGAAACTCTATTAATTGCTCCTGCACTTGTTGTGCATTTTACTGGCCCAGGCACTAACAGACAGACATGTATTCTATTGCTAACCTGTTAAAGTGCTCCCTGCTAGGCTTGTGACCCTGGCACTGCCCTAGGCACTAAGGATACCTTAATACTGAAGAGAGTTTGGAGGGCAACCTGGCCTCAGAGCCAGCTTTCTGCAGTATGTACATAGCAAGACTGCAAATCTCCCTTGACTCCACGGCAGCAACATTCCAACTGCCTGCTGGGAGCAGGTTGTAGTGCATGGGATTTCCCAGACTGTGCTTTGGCATTGTCTGGAGAGTGCTAAGGCAAAACTGTGCCAGGGACTGCCTAGCCTTGTAACAGCCTAGGTGAATGAGCTCCGTTGCCTTGTCAATATCACCTTTTAATTTACTAGTATAGATAAACTCTTCTTAGACAAAGCTCAATGGAAGGTGAAAGTTTCTCCCCAGCATGTTGCCTGTGCATGAATCCTCCCTGCTAAGGTGGGACTACAGTTTAGCTGTACACCGTGTGAGCCATGACACAGCACTTGTCCTCAGGGCCACAAGATGTACCCTGGCCTGATTTATTTCGTGGTATACACAGAGCCTTTAAAGTTCACAAGATTTCTTTTTGCTATATTTAAATACAACTGAAATTAACGAAATGTGCTTTGAAACATAACATTTATTATTTCAATGAAGAGTAAAAAATACAAGCGTGACAAACATTTTTTTTAAATCAAAGACCTCAGATAAGTATAATAGAAATCTGTTAAGTCTGACAAATCAGGAGGAACAAAAATATATAAATTTATTCAAGTAAGCTATTTTTAGTAATCAATGATCCTCAAATAGCACACTGACTATAAGAAAAAACATGACAGAAATGGATCAGTCAGCAGACAATGCCTTCTTCGAGCTTCAAGTATTTTTAAGTAAGAGTTTACAATATTAGATTCATATGAGATTGCATTACAAGCTAAAACTGATACATCAGCTGTCCTAGGATGAATAGACTATAAAGTAATCAATATTGATACTGGTTTAGAACCAAGACAGCATTGGCTGAATGGTAATTATGGTCAGAATCTTCCAATGAGTGGATATAAGGAATATGCAGTTTAGTAGGGTATACAATGAACAAATACTGAAAGCTTATTTGGAGTAGTAATCTATCATTTACGTCATGCATGACAGTGCAATTATGCAGTAAATGCATGCTGTGTCAGATGCTACTGATTAAACAGACATGACTGCTGCTGAATCACATAATTATATTTCTCTGTCCCATCTGCTATTAGTAACAGATGCAAATATCTAACAGTAGTGAAGAATTGTACTAAATGCAAACAAGAATAGATGGGTAAGCTCATAAAAGTGAAGTGTCAACATCAGATTCATCATGAATAGAAGACAAAACTAAAAAAAAAAAAATAATAAATTGATAAGGTTGTCATGTGAAATGAACCAGACTATCAGAAAAAATCCCACATTAATAACCTGTTGTAGAAGCTTACACTGTGCACTAGATTTCAACACTTTTCCCTCCAGCTGCTAAACTAATGTTTATGGCTCCGATTTCAATAAAATACTGGCACGGTATAATGGCATTTAAAATCAGATTTTGTTCACTTGCTAAAATATGATTTAAATACCCATATTTACCTAACAACACCTATCAGCAGGAGTTTTGCTCAAGATGCCTTTAAAAATACACCAGGTTCTTGTGAATCCAACTTACACAAAGATTACTACAACAGAGTTCATAATGCTCTAGGACATCTAGTCTGGGTCATGTTTTGCCTAGAAAGGTTGGGCCAGGTGATCCTTGAGGTCCCTTCCAAGCTGTAATTTTATAATTCTATGAATCTTCACTGAGGAAAAAGTATGCCCGAACTGGCAACAGTTTCTAAAATCTACCTGGGGGGTGGGGGATAGAGGGAAGTGACTTAGCTGCATACCCTCTTAACCCTGTAAATGTTCTTTTTCAGGTGATGTGAAAAAAAGAAACTAGACTGCTGCCTTCCTAAGGCTTTGCACGGCTGCTTCTCACAGCAGAGATCAATAGCCAGTTCTGTCCTATACAAAGAGAATAAGGTATCCTTTAGATCACATGGCATCAGCTTCTCAATGACTCCATTTAGTTTCATATTTGGGAAGAGTGTAAGACAGACAAGAGAGCATCCCAGAGAAAATCTGGTTGTTTGCCAAATCCTAATTTACTTACAGAATGTACCTAAGGGAAAGCAAGAATAAACCGATTTGATGTTGCTTGTGCATGCCACCATAACGCCGTATGTGGGTGCCACTTGCCGTGACTGGGTTACAGACATACATTTCTTGAGGCCAAATCAAAAACCTTAATTTTACATGGGATTTTTTTTAGGACAAGGCTATTATTTCTGAGGCTGTGGTTCTCATAGAAGTAATTTACACTGGTCTGTGGCCAGGTGTCTTTCTCCATTAATACGTGTACTACAAAAGAACCACTCCCCTAGTTTTCACTTGCCACAGGCACCACTACACCTTCTCTCTGATCTGCTAACACAGCCGATTACTGAGTTTGTCAAAACTACTTCTGAAATAAAAGAAGAAAAAACAAAAATCAAAACTTCAGATTCAGATAATCACAGAATCACAGAATGGTTTGTGTTGGAAGGGGCCTTAAAGATCTTCTATAGTTTCAATGTCCCTGCCATGGGCAGGGACACTTTCCACTAGACCAGGTTGCTCAAAGGGCTTTTCCCTTTTTATAGATAAAACACAATCAAACACTGTCTTCAACAGAAGATTCCACTCTTTTGTATCAGTGGTTATTGCTGTTAACCAAGATAAAGAGAAGCAGAAATATTTTAAAAATCTTAGCTGATATGTGATAGCACTACAGGTGGATGTTTTTGCAACTGAGGATAGTAGTAGCCCATCTGTACAGAATTGTCACTTTAATGGGAACAGCCTCCAAATTACAAGACATTGTGACAGAAAAATTGCATCACCTTTGAAAATTGCACAGTTTATGTATAATTTAGAACCCATTAGACAGAGAATGTAGTTTTCAGTCTGAGGAATTTTCATTTGAGAAATCTTGTTGCATAATACTAACATATATAGTAGTAGTGACCTAGCAAATAAATAAAATGTTCCCGTTTCAAAACAGCAACTTTACACTAGAATTTAATTTCTGTGTGAATCACTCAATAAAATCAAATTGTCATATCTCAGACATATCACAGAAATGATTTGTGATAATGATTCAATTTCAGTTCATCACCAAGAACTGAAACTGCTCAGTAGACATAAATTCAATCCCAGAGAATTGCACTATGGACTGAGTCAAGAATTTCCTAACAGCCTCTTGAGGAACACTTCAGATGCTTTTTGTCTTCCCATAGGGGTTTGTAAGGTCCAGCACCCCCCCTTAGCACAGTCACTTAATCTGTGACACCAAAGAAATCAGGTCAAAATGTGAATGAGCAGAAAAAAAATGAGGAGGGTCTCTGGGAAAGGCTCCAGGTCTCTGTGATCTTGAGTAACAGTGCAATGGCCATTTCATCTGGAACAGTCCACAGAGCACACACTTTGATCAAGTTGAATTCTCAAGTATCAAACATGAGTAGTGCCAAAAAAAGTAGTAGGCCATAGGGTGAGGGAATAGAAGTTTAGGTATGTCCCTTTGAAGGTTAATGTCCTCAAGGCATGTGTTTAATTAGTATTTCCTCAAGATGGCAAGAATGTGAGATCATGTGTTGCAGGAAAAGGCAAACAATTTCAGTATTCCCAGTTTCTGTTCATCCCTTCCACTGTTAGCTCTCCTTTCTTGAGCACAGAAGAAGATAGCTGTGCACTTAACAGGATTTGCCAGAGCACTAGAAGCACCATTTTCAGCTGCCAATACTCCCCAGAGCTTCAAGTATAGAAAATACAGGAAAAACAAGACCAGCCAAACAAAAAGCTCAGAAAAAAAGATTAAGCCACAGAAGGGAAATCCTGCTGACAATTCCGGTGTCAGCAGGTGAAGCACAGAGACCCTGAAGCATGGGGATTAATTAAAATATTATACCAAATCCCAGAATCAAACAATTTTAGTCCCCTTTTTGAAAATGCCTCCTAATCAAGTACCAACATTTCACAAATGTCAACTCATTAACATTGGTCTTACTTTTATCTTGTCACACAATCTAATGAACTGGGTTTACAACCTAGCAACCTAGATTATCTCTAAGTTCCCGTCTAACCCTAACCATTCTATGATTCTATGATGTTCATGTCATATTACAGACCTTATGTAATGGAGTCGTGGTATATGACAACAAAAATACATGATAAAATCGATGCTGTGTCAAGGGGCATTGTGTGAGATGGAAAACAGTTTCACTGTTCTCAAAGTTTTTTTGCCCTGTTTTAGACCTTTCTAAGTAGTGAGTTCTGTTCCTTTCACAAACTGTTCTCTGTAAATCCCTTCCTATACACCATGATCCTGCCACCAAACATAATTAAAAGCAAGTATGAACTGAAAAAGGTTTTCTGTTGGCTGTCTCTACCTACAAGAAAATAAGTGAAAGCAGGAGCAATGTACTGTAATGTCAGTATTATGACTGTTTTAATAAACTATGCACTTGGAACAGTATAAATCATTTTCACCCGAATGACTCTCATGGCAACCCATTACAATACTCACTGTAACAACTAATAACAGTCTTCATAAGCAGTCATTTATACAAGGGACTAGTATTATTTTCTACTTTCTAGTTGTAGAACAGTTATCAAATGGGCCAAGGTCTTACTGGAAACAAAGCATCTTATATCAGTGGTCACTTCTGGTCACTTCAGTTGTGAATCATGAACTATTTGAGTGGGGTTTGTCCTGAGAACAGACGGAAAACAAGAATCCTGAAAGGCTAAACACTGTATCTGTCTATTAAACATTATCAGTAACTCAACCCCTAGAAAAGGCATCCCGTACATTATGACACACAATGCATGGCACTAGTACTTCCTCACAGCAAAACCTCTCTGAGCCTATGCATCGTAGCAGCAGAGGTTAGAGATCCACAGCTGTTCTCTGACAATAAGCTTAACTCAGCTTAAAAGCTTTTTCCAGCCAGCTTATTAACTCTGACACGAGATTAAAGTGAGGTTCAGGAAATCATGGAGCCTAGCTTTTGATGAAACATTCCTAATAATGCTGTGATGTCATCATCCACTAATGCACATGGAGGTTTTGGTTATGCTCAGAGGCAGAGAGCTTCAGTGTTTTATTATTATAGCTATGCAATTTAAAATGTTTCTACTTTGCTTCTGCAATGGCATTTTTTTTTCCCATGTTGCTATCTATAGCTATGTTACAAATATGTGAGGCATATGACCAGAAAAATAAGTTAAAAAAAATATTTCATTTATAGTGTTTCTTTATATAATTACAGAAAATATGTAATATTGGGGGGGGGGGGGGGGAGGGAAGGACAGAGTGTAATTGTTTATTGCTCAAAGGTGACGTTTAAGCAGTATTTCAATTGTACAAACCTACCTAGGGTTTGAAAATGCCTCTCCTACCTAGTTGTGCAAGGAAATAATGCAGTAATAGGCATCTGGCTGACCTAACATGACTGCCCTGACCACAGGTTAGAAAGAAGCACTTGTGGTCCTATTTCCCTTCCTGTACAGATTAGCGAAAGGCAAGAGCGGGCACATCATGGATGACGAGCTTGCTTCCCTGTGTGACTCAGCTCTGCAAACTGGTGTGTTTTGTAGAAGGCATTAGATATGCTCTGCTTATGTAGATCACTAATAGATGATTCTCTCTTAAACTAAGGAGGAAACCAGAGAACCTGGGGAACAGGAGGCATAAACACAACATGCAGCTAAAACAGGCCTTGCTATCACCACAGAGAAGCTAGCTGGGTATAAATTTGCGTGATGTTTGTAACTACAGATTTAATTACCTCATAAGCACTTAAAATGCAATATGCATAACCATATATGCACTAAAATCACTTACAAACCAGAAAAAAGTAATCATTGAACTCACACCCAAATGTATACCCTAAAGATGAGCTTCTAGTCACAATCAGATGATCCAAAAGGTAGCTCAGCCTAGCTTTTTCCAGCCATGTTGTGATATTTACAATTTCCAATACTAGTATCTGAATTTTTTTAACAGCCCCTTTTCCATCATTTTAAGCATTGCCAACGTGGCTACACTGCTCACTACCTGGCAACAAGAGCCCATTCACGCATGGGGCTGTAACACAAACAAGCAAGAAGAGCGTCAGCTGCCTGACAGACCTCAATCAAAATGAAATTGAAGTGTTAGCACATTGCAGCTATCTGGAATGCTGAAGTAGGAAGGCTATCTCTGGCTTTCAGAGGAACAAACACTTTGGACTCACAGCATTAGTGAAATGTAACCCACAGTGGATTGTTTCCTTGTGTCTAAACCCTCTGCTCTAAGTATATTTTCCAGACCCCAAAACCCATCACTGACCTACTGAACACTGAGGTCTTGCTTCCTACAGATGGATCTGGA
Source organism: Psittacula echo (assembly GCF_963264785.1). Classification (NCBI taxonomy): domain Eukaryota; kingdom Metazoa; phylum Chordata; class Aves; order Psittaciformes; family Psittacidae; genus Psittacula; species Psittacula echo. The sequence continues at coordinate 85,160,074 of NC_137738.1, read as the reverse complement.
AGGTATTGCCAGGTTATATGGCTGCATCTTTAATTCATACATCAGTAGAGCGGGTGCAGAGGAAGGTAATGACGAGGATTAGTAAACCAATTTCAGCCTTTGCAACAATCATCTGGAGGTCTCAGCTCCAGCATCCGACTGCTAAGAAGGCATCCCCTGCAAAATGGATTATCTGTGGGCACTACATTTACACTGGTTACTATTCCTCTTCTTCATGATTTATTGCAAGGCACTTGTATTAGTCTTGTTGGCTTGATAAAAGGATACATCGGCTCACTTACTCAGTATACATTCTCCACGGTAGTTTTCTCTTTTGTTTTGATTTTTATCTTCCTAATATTACAAAGCTATTGTGGTGATGTGGTAATTTTATTCTCGATTTCTATAATACTGAATTTTCAAATAGGTTTGGACACAGGTTTATTATTCATAGTTTGAGGTAAAGAGGCTAGTTAGACTAGGCAGATGCATTTCAGTTGTGCCTGGCAGAAACAGACTTATCTGTTGTAACCACAGAACTTTTGTGTTAGGAATAGGGTGAAGTAATTAAGAAGACAGAATAGCCACAGCACTTCAACTGGGTACCACTTGCTTGTTTAAAGACATCTTGCTAGTTGTCTACAATTTGTTTTTACGTTTCTTTCAATTAGATGCCTTCCAACAATAAATTTCCTTCTTAATTCTTTTTATGAAAAAAATCTACGAAACTTTGAAAATACATTCCCATCTTCTCTTTTGTGTTTATTTGACTGAGTGTGCCTTGTGTCTTAACTTTGAACTGGCTCAGACTCCACTGCAGTTTCTTTTAAACCTGCTTTCTGAAATTCTGTTTTCATGTGCTGAACTCCACATGAGAGCAGTCTTACTAAAGCTGATTGATCCTTTGAATATAAGGAAAAAAAGTGTACTGATAAACTTGGGGAAGAATGTTAAAATGATGGTACTTTATGTATAGCTATGGCTTATGCACATTATGCTGCTGAACTGTGAAAGGTAACAAAATTAGCTGTGGGGATGAATTATGTCATGCAGAAAAAAATTTCTAAAAGTTTAGCATTTAGAAAAAAAAAAAGAAAAATAAAAATAAGACAATCACCAAAAGCAATTATTGCAATGAGTGTAAGAGGTTTTTCCTGCTGGCCACTGAAATTACAGACACAAACCAGTGTTTTTACCGCCTCCGTTAGTCTTTTAAAACTCTCTGTGAAAGGAAAAAAAGTTTTCCTTTATTAAGTCATTTGTATGAAAAATTATGGTATTTTGGGATTTATGAAAACGTATCGATCATTTAACTTCTGTCCCATAGATAATAGCCTTTCTAAAAGTAATAATAGCTGCTTCTTGAGACCATATAGCAGATCAAGTAACTCTGGGGTACTAGTCATAACTGTAAGATGCAGGTTCTATTTCCTAAGCCACATTAGCTGCTCAAAGTACTTAGGAAAACACTGTTTAATTCTGTGCCCTTCTTCTCAGTTTGGTTTTCACAAGTCTGCAAGTTCTCAGTAGCTGCTGATTAAGACAACTGAGTCTATAGTTATAGACAACATAGAAGACCACCATCTTCTGGTTCTAGTCATCCTCATGAGATGTTACTAGCATTAAGATCCTTTTTACTTATTGTCCTGGGCCACCAAAGTAATCAGAATTCTAGTTTAGACAAAACGTAACATTAAGACTTTAAAGGAAAGCTCTTCTGCGCTATTAGCCATCATATTCAAAGCAAAAACTTCTTCCATTTCCAAAGTGCAATGTGCATGAAATTATACATATACAAAATGAAAAGGTTCTTTTAGTTATTGCCTCCCCGTTTATCTGCACTAAGCTTCACTTCTTCCTTTGCCTGTAAATGCTTGAGGGTGTTTAAGAAGCCAGCTGACATATCAAGCCTAAACTGGAATAGGACCTAAAACTAACTATTCCTTCATCTACTTTCATAAATGTACAACGGTTTTACGGTTTTATTTTCAAAGCAGGCTACACAGACTTGAACCACGCATCACGGATTATTCCTTGAAAACTGAGTAAGTGACAAGAATTAAAGATATACTATTATCCCCAAAGTTTCTTACTGAATAGATAGAGCTAATGTCACTGCATTTTTGGATCAAGCTCCAAATATCGAAGAGATTTATTGCTCTGGCAGCGAAAAGCAACTTGTCATTTTGGAAACAACAGAAGTTCTGCCATTATCATCAAAAATGGCAGAAGATCAAGCCTTTTTTTTTTTTTTTTTTTTTTTTTACTATTATCTTACAAACACAAGAAACTGAGTTTTAAATTGTAATAGTTTTGAAAACAGAACACTTTTCCCTGGCAGTAATAAACTTCTGTATTCTAGGGGACTGTTACTTAGAATTTGTTATGCTTAATATGGTTTTCCATTTACTCTGTTAATGCAGACTTTTAGAGGTTTTATTGTTCTTTGTATCAGTAACAGACTCAGATCAAAACAGGTTTGATCTTAAATTCTGCTGGCTCTGAAAAAAATACAGAGAAGTGTCTGCTTAAATTAGTTGGACCTGTGTTTTCTTCAGGATAATTGTCATTTGTTCTTTATTTCCCCTGAAAATAAATATTTCTGCTTAGGGTTCTTATGACTTTTCCCTCAACATTAAAATATTAATCTCACATTAACTATAAGACAGTAATAATAAAATATACTTTTGATTCTCATCAGTTGTTTTTACATATATAGCACTTCAGAGATTCCTAAAATACCTACAAAGTATTCCCTTGCTTTTCCTCAGAGCACATTAGTTTTGGCAGGTTGCACCTCTGGCTTGCTATATTTCACATCTGACTGAGAAATTACAAAATGTGATTCAATAAATCTCACATATATGGTGTTTATACTCCATCTGAAACAAGCACAGTAACAAAAAGAATGCTGAATTAACTGCTTCAATACATAACAAATTTCCTGTATCAGTACCAAAGAACAGCCTTTACTATCAAAGGAAAAGAACATTCATAATCTATAAAAAAATAAGAATAAAGATATTATTAAACAGCAGTGTTCAGACAAGGTGAAGTTGGGTTTTTATCTTGTGCTCTGATCTGTATTATTATACTTGAATTCGTGTGAAATTATGTTCCTTAGCTGTCTAATATGGCCTTTTCTGTCCCTAAACACAAGCAGTCTGCTCTGCATTTAACCTGGAAAACCAGATGAACACCTTCATGATTGAGCCGTTTCCACTTTTGTGCTACTTTTTTGCACTATGCCAAGACTAGAATTTGGACAGCTGCACTTCAGCCAAGGAAGAGTATCTGGTTTAACTTTTAGCTAGAGAGATCCTGTCCATTTTTTTTCTGGGTATCTGGTTTCAGCCAGACTGGTTCACTGATTCAGTTTCTTTTGACTAATTGACTTTGACTAATTTCTTCAGCTGACTAATACAAGTGGTGGAAAAGAGTTATGTACTGCAAAAGGAAATCTGAGTGATTTTCATACTTTTTACACTGTTCCTCTGAGTAAACTCACTTCTTTAAATCTCAGTTGGTTCATGTTGGCCCTGAAAGTAAGCAGGAATAAATAATAATAATTTTAAATACACTATTTTTCATAAATAAGTTTTCAATTTATCAAAAAATGAGAAATTGCCTCGTTCACTTGTGATCCTATTTACCTCTTTTACCTATACTTCATGGAATATATAAATTAACTAGTCCATTAAAAGTATCACTTACAAAAGTGTCATGAATACACAGCTGAAGAAACTAAAGTGAAAACCTACAATGTTTATAGAGCATTGTAAAGAACAAAATTTCCACATCCTGCTATTTGGAAAGCACAGTTCTAATGCAGATTTTAAAAATTAAGATTATGAGACAAATTACACCTAACTTGCAATGAGTATTCATGCCACCTAACTCAGTATAGAGAGTTGGCACAGAGAACTCAAAGGCTTTTGTAAACTTCAGTGTGTGGGTAAGCACATAAATACTGCAATACTGAATGCTAATAACTGACACAAAGAGAAATTAGGAGGACTGACAAGAATTTAATAAAGCATGTCATTTACACTGAAATGAATGTTTCTGCTCAATGAATTTCACTGGAAAAAAACACCAGATTTTGCTTGTCTACACCTGTTCTATCTTCTGTTGCTTCATAGTCTGCTTTTGGCTCCACTTAAAATTGCACACGTGACTGCAGTATGCTTAGTAAATCATGAATGTTATCAAAACACCTCATTGGTTTCCTTATTGTATAAGAATGACATCGCCACCTCACCAGTTTATACTGAGATTAAAATGCTGTCTGCCAAAATCTGCCATTGCTCAATTACAATTTCATGCTCCTACACTCTGATCCTGTAAAGGGTTTAGCCTGGAAAACTGTAGGTCAGTTATGAAAAGAATAAACTAGTGTGTTCAGAGGATAAATAGTAAGTAATTTGTACCTCTTCCTAGTTTATACCAAACATGGAATAAATTCAAAAAGTTCAAAGATGACTGCATGTAAAATGAATGCGCTCAAACTCTTTTTGTGTTGGTTTTATTTTCCAAAAAAACTTCTTAATATCTTAATGTAATTATACGTTTTGCTTGGTGTTGAGAAGTTGCTCAAATAAACAAAACTTTGCCTTGGTTCAGAAGACAGACTGACATGGGGGACATTGTGGTAGGTGTCTGCTATAAACCACCTGCTTAGAAGGAGGTAGATAAAGCCTTCTTTAGATAGTGGAAAGAAACCTCATGACTGCAACTGGTACTCATGGGGAACTTCAGCACGGTATCTGCTGAGAAGGGAGTAAGCTTGGGAGTGAACAAGCCAGGAGGCTTCTGCAGTGTGATGACGACCACTTCTTGGTGAAGGTAATTGACAAACTGACTAGGGAGATGCTCTGTTGGACCTGTTTATCACAGAACGGGAGAAATGGTGAAGGACGCAAACGTCAAGGGAAGCCTGGGCTCCAATGACTATGAAACTATTAAGATTAAGGTCTTAAGAAAAATAAGTGAGAAAAATAAGCAACAAAAATAGTAGAATTATAAATAATAGAATTACAATCCTGCATTGCAAGAGAACAGATTTTGATCTTTTCAGGGATTTGCTTGGCAGGATCCCATTACAGACCACCTTGAAAGGTAGAAAGGCCCACTAAAGTTGCTTAATCTCCAAGGGCAACTTCCCGTATGCAGAAGGCCATCTATTCAGACATGCAGAAAGCTGAGCAAGCATAGCAGAAGGTCAGCAAGGATAAACGCAGACCTCCTGACTGAGCTTAACTGATAAAAAAGAAGTACCCAGAAGGCAGGGGCAGGGATAAACTACTCATGACAGATACAAAAATGCTGCCATGTACACAGGGCTGGAGTTAAGAAAGTCACAGCACAGCTGGAATTGGAAAAAATTAGGGAGGTAAAATGTAGGAAGAGGGAGTTCTACACTTCCATATGTATTCAGGCAGCGAAGGAAAGACTCAAGAGTATGTGGCACAATGTTCAGTGGGAAAAGAGATCTAATGATGAAGGACAGAGGAGGTTCTTCATGATTGCAAATAAGCACAAATTACTCACTGCTTCAAGAAGGGCAAGAAATACAGAGGGAAATGCTGGCCAGGAGCCTTACCCATGTACATGGGAAGGCTCATGGAGCAAATTTATTTCAATGCTACCTCTGAGCTCCACTCAGAGCTCTGAGATCCCAGAGATCCCTTCCTACCTAAACTATTCTTCGGGTGTGATTTGTGCCTGGAGCCAGCATTGTAAACTCATGCTCACAGATAGAAAGAGGAACTGTCAGTGGTCCCTGGATTCCAAATTAGAGGTCAGATATGTCTGTACTCTTTAGTAGCTATGAGAAACTGTAATGGGATAGGTGAAGTAACAGAAATGTGAGATAAAAAGCTTATGTATTCAATGTTTGAACAGAGATGCATTTTCATGTTGTACATTCCTATTATTAATAATGTAAATACCTCTCAGTATATATCTGTGATTAAATCTAATCAGACACACAAAAAATCAGAATGTATCTTCCATATTTGTTCTCCAAATGAAATTGCTCCGAAGACAAGAAATTGAAAGTGAACCAAAGCAACAAGAAATTATAAATGTTTACATGCTGCAATAGGTAATAAAATAAGCCCTTTAAGCAAGTGTCTCTAAATTACAAGTTCAGGTTCTACACTGAATAAAAAGGAGCCATTATATGACAGTGATCTTCACTATCAAGAGTGCTAACAGATAAAACACTACAAATACTCTCATGTAAGTCCTTTTGAAGGAGCATAGAAAGTTATATTTAATACAATCTCCTCTGAACTTCTAATTAACTCCCCGACATTACATGTTCATTCCATAAATCACACTCAATCAGCAACCCTGAAATGTTTGCTCTGTCTGCGAACAAACAAAGCAATATATCAATAAATGAAGACATCAGTCAACTTAAATTAATTATTTGAAAGTTGGTTCCCAGCAAAATTTTCCCTTAATAGAATTATCTACTTTATATGCATCCCAGTTAAGTGAATTCTCTTATGCTAGTTTCCAAAGACTGTTTCTATGCCTGTGACTGAGTTAGCTATATTTCTCAGGCAAACCGCAGTATATACTGTAAACACACAAAAACATTTAGGTATTAACATAATCTTAAAATTCCAGTCTAATGCAATCAATCAATCCTAATTTCATGGGATGTTTTGAAATTCTACAATATATCCACTTTCCAATTGTAAAACATGTATTTTAATGCCTGAGGTTGAGAAAATTAGATTGCTACTGTGTTTTAAGAGCATAGATTGTCTTGATTTTTCAGCCTTATGGAGTGTTACAATGAAAACTGGACAAAATTTTGTTACAAGTGATTACCAGCCCTTCATTTAGAATGTCAAAGGAGGAAGCAGTTAAATTCCTTTCTAGAGTAATGACTAAACCAAAAGTCACTTCAAGTTACAGGCTATACTCCAGGCCAGGCAGTAGCTGAACTCAGGAATAAGGAAGGGCAAATGAAACCAATTGTAAGAAGGTACTAAGAAAATTTCTAAGAGGTCTGAGCACAAACAGACTTTGATATGTGAACAACGACAAGACAAAATGACCTTTTTTTGTAAAGGAATGTAGGGAAATGTTTTTCAGAGACACATCTGATTCATCTCTCCCATTTCTCCTTCCACTAACAACAGATTGCCAATCCCCTTAATACTGGTGTTTCTTTAAATCACATATTTGAATACGTATCAGAATATTCTGGCCAGCTGTCTTGAGCTGCAATTGCAGAATAACATGCAAAGCACTGAAATCCATTTAGAATATGATTTGTTTACACTAAAAAAGTGATTGTCTACCATGTGATCCTATTTTGTGGCTCTGTCATTTAATTTTCATTTCTTCTCAAGTAAATTGCTTATCCTCATGCTATAATCATAGGTTCTGCCTGAAATCAGAGCTAACATTCTGCTGAAGCACTTTTCCATTGAAGGCTTCTTGTTTCATTCTCTTAGACCACTTTTTTACCTTTGAATTTCTCTCAGTTAACTAACTCCCTCTCTTGCATCTGCCAACTGCACAAGATTAGGACCAGCCACTTTCTTGCTGGTCTGCAAAAGAGATGTTTCTTGTGTGGTTCACAGCATCCCCGCCACGTCTTCTGCAGTATAGTGATGTCACTGCACCGGCACTTGTGCAAGGAGAATTCTGCAAAAGGCTCTAGCAGGTTACTTCATAAAATCCTCCAGGGATTTTTCCCCCCATAAGAAATAATAAGCTTTTGGAAAGGAAGATGCTTTCCTGTAGCAGATATGACAGCTAAAAGAATCATTCAGTCTAGAGGTTCAAGTAATTTAATTTTTCTGGGATGCCTTTCATGGTTTTCCATGTATGAATTTTATGTTTCTCCCTATCACAAAACTCCTGGAGCTGGTGATTGAGTAATCATATTAGCAAGTCTCAGAGACCTCAGGAATTGACATTTACTGTATTACCAAATGTAAACAAACAAACAAAATAAAAAGGAAACAATTGAGTTCATGAAAGATAATTATGTTTTAGGATTTTTTTCATCAAGAAATCAATGCCTGTTCAGTTCTGCAAATTATTTCCTGGCATAGTGCTTTTTTGGAAATTAACTCAGACTACTGCTATATCTTACCAAACAAATGGGTTATGTGAATCTGCTGCACAATTCCGTGGTTATAATATATTGATCTTTTTACTAAAATGAATGCAAATTTCTCTCACAATTTGCTTTTATTGAACCCTGGAAAGGTGAAATGTGAAAGAAAAAAAGCAACTTTGGACTTCAGCCACTGAAATCAAAACAGCTAGAACACTCTGTATGTCCTCATGTGGTTATATAGCCATTCACAGTTGTCATGACAGACCTTGATTCTTTTATTGTTGTTATTACTGCTGTCCCAGAAAGGTAAATGGGATGTGGGAATTTAAGTGTCAGCATCACTTTTGAAAATGGTATTTAATCACCTGCAAAAAAGCAACAGACATAAAATAGAACTCAATATCTAGCAGAGAAGCACATGGAATCAGGGTAACTAACTTTCTAATTTTGACCCTGTAAACTTTCCATGCAGATGCTGCTTAACACATAGCATTCAACCCTGCAGGAAGCTCGGCAGCTCAACCCTTGATAGGGCTGCACAACTCAGTTGTGCATCCATAAACTGTTCTGTATTCAACCACTAAGGAGCCTGAACTGAATGACAGCAGAGCAGTTGCTTTTGTGCTCCCTCTTTTTGATATTCAGGAGCTAATGATGTGTGCACTCAACAGGATATGGAAAACACAACTTTATTCTACCCTCTGCATGACAGAATTCAAACCATTTCCACAGTACTCAAAGCTGACTTCACAACTGAGCTGTTGAGAGGTTTTGCTCCTTCCGCTAAAGATGCACCACTGTGCAAGAAAAATTGAGATTCATTCACATCCATTTTGTTTGCTTTGGTCAGGTCTTCATGTAATGCCTATTGATTTATGTTAGAAAGATAAGGTCACTGGCAATTACTGAGTTTCTATCCTTGCAAGCAGTACAGCAGTTGCTGTGTTTACATGCAGTTCATGCCTGAATAAGTATTGTTAAAGAAGAGCTTGCTAAATCAGTCCAGGGGATCACACAGCAATTTCATCTAACTGCCATTTGTCAGAACTTTATTACATTCACTGTATATTTTAAATTATATTAAGAAAGGGAAGATGTCAACTTGCAATTTCCTAATATGTCAGAGACTCTACAAAAAGAATCCATAATTCCATGATTTATCATGCCGAGTTACGCTCACAGTAGTAAATATTGCTTGCTGATGAAAATTACCATCAGTTAAAAGAAAAAGCTTTTGTTGCCTCTTGTGGTATTTCTTTATTATTATAGTTTTAAATATATCAAATTTGACCTGATGGTTTCCTTTTTCTATGTTCAGTTGTTCAAAGAATGCAGACAGCTAGCTTTACTAAATATTGAAGTTTAGATAGTTCAAACTAAAGTGAGATGAATTATATGAAAGTGAAGCATTGTCAACACCTCTTTTTCATCTGTGTTTTTAAAGAAAGCTGCTGCAATTGAAACTTCTGTTTTGTATGTACTCTTAAAAATCCCAGTGGATCAGATTGGGACCCTCAGGGAGTCAGAGTCAGAATGCAGAGGAGTGCATTTTCTGGATTATGATCAGGTTAATAGGAATGACAGGCATCAGGCAGGAAAATAATACAGTACATAAACTTCATGAATTGCAGCATCCACTGTTGACATTAGCCTCGTATCCCAGCCATTTTTTCTGACCTATATATTTCTCACCAAATCCTAAGTTTTTAAGAGAAATTGGCTTGCAGATGAGTAACTCATATACAGTAGTGCATTAAAGTATTGCACACATTTTATTATTTTTTAAAATCACATAGTCCTGAATTGATATTATAACCTAGTAAAACTCTCTGAAAATGCACTAGAAGCTATTTCAATGTTCATTCACCGCAAGGTTATTTGACACTGCACCTGGTAGGAAACGTAAATTTGGAACTAGTCAGGCCTGAGATCCTGCAGATACAGGAGCAGACCTGTACCTCAATCTTTAGCTATGACAACCCAAATTACACAGTAATTTCAGTCACCTTTTCCTCACATGCTGCCAGTTTAATAATTAGTACATTCTGCTGTATGCAGTAAAATATCCTGGTGGGTTCAGTTTGGATGTGTATATTTTAGTTTATGAGTTGATGAAACTGCTTTCAAAATGCAAATGCTTCACTCAGAAATTATTTCTAAATCACTTCCCAGCCAGTAATGATTGTTAAGAAGCAGTAATTAAACAGAGATACTGCTCTGCGGAGATCACCGTATTGCTCTGTTGAGACACTTGAGGTTGGAAATAAAGTTAACGTAAAACATCATGGCTATCTGTTTTAATATACACATTGTGTTAAATAGAAAAGTTTCTATTTAAACTCTTCAATTTCTCTGTTGAGGAGCAGCTTAATAATTCAACCAAAGGAATCTCATGCCCTTTTTTTTCCAGAATATTGTCAATACACGCACTGGCAGGAAAGACTGTTCCTGACATCAAGATATTATGAGCCCCACCTGAGACAAGGATCCACTTTGCTTTGATTCATTTAGAATAGAATTATAGAATCATAGAATAGTTAGGGTTGGAAAGGACCTTAAGATCATCAAGTTCCAACCCCACTGCCATCAGCAGGGACACCTTACACTAAACCATGTCACCCAAGGCCTCATCCAACCTGGCCTTGAACACCGCCAAGGATGGAGCATTCACAACCTCCCTGGGCAACCCATTCCAGTGCCTCACCACCCTCACAGTAAAGAATTTCTTCCCTATATCCAATCTAAACTTCCCCTGTTTAAGTTTGAACCCGTTACCCCTTGTCCTGTCACTACAGTCCCTGATGAAGAGTCCATCCCCAGCATCCTTATAGCCCCCCTTCAGATACTGGAAGGCTGCTATGAGGCCTCCACGCAGCCTTCTCTTCTCCACGCTGAACAGCCCCAACTTTCTCAGCCTATCTTCATACGGGAGGAGCTCCAGTGCCCTGATCATCCTCGTGGCCCTCCTCTGGACTTGTTCCAACAGTTCCATGTCCTTTTTATATTGAGGACACCAGAACTGCACACAATACTGCAAGTGAGGTCTCAGGAGAGCAGAGTAGAGGGGCAGGATCACCTCCTTTGACCTGCTGGTCACGCTCCTCTTGATGCAGCCCAGGATACGGTTGGCCTTCTGGGCTGCGAGTGCACACTGCCGGCTCATGTTCATTTTCTCATCGAATCTCATTTGATCATGAGGTGGCACAATCCTTAATCACACCCTCATCTAGAAGTGTGTACAGCCTCTCAGAGGTCGTGCCTTGGTGTCCTGTTTACACCACTTCACTTTGCTGCTGCCTGGGCGCACTGGGGAAGAACTGGCTCGGTGGCGCTGCTGAATACCCGCTTGACCACACAACTTGGCACATGTGCTGCAACATCCCTTCCTGGGCTTCAGCAGGCAGGAAAGGAAGATGAGCAAAAGCAAAGCAACCGTTTCTCCATCATCACACAGCTTTACACGCAAACCAAGTTTCAGTAAATTTGCAGCTTATCCACTGTTTTGCCCTCTTTCTTCTACACCTCTACACGACTGAAAATAAGCTTGTGTATTTCATTCTGCATCTAGCATATATTTACAGCAGAAGAATGCTTTAAGCGTAATTACTGTATTACAGAAGAGACACTGAAGCTGTATCTTTACTCTCAATTGCACTTTTCAAACACCTATTGGCCTTGATTTTTATTGACTACCGTATGCCCATCACTGATAATTACATAAAGCTGTTCCCTGGCACACAGTTATTTAGGGTTTTTTTTCAGTTTTCGGAAATAAATTGTTTTATCTTAGGGTGGGGCAAAATATAACATTTTACCAGACAACTTCATTGAAAGGAATATGAATGGTTACCAAACAATTTCTCTAATATATTCCCCTTTTTTCCCCTTTTTTTAAGAGCATGGTGCTGTAGTTCATTATGATTGGTTTTACTAAAAGGTCCACTCTTTTTAACAACATCAACAACATCTGAATTTTTACAGGAGTACACAAAAGAATAAAGGAGAGAATATAGACAAGATTGACAACACGTTTAACCTCATTAAAGTAAAATTATGTCACCATCCTTACTGAAGTATTGCAGCATGAAAAACAGTAATCACAATTCCTACTGAAATGTTAATATTTCATTTTGCTGTTCATAGAGATTACTCAAATTAAGGTACATATGGTACCAGATACCTTTTAAAGAAATACTAAGTGAAATGGCCTCAACAAGCAGCAATCACAGACCAAAATCAAAATAAAGATCTACTAATAACAGAAGTTTCTACAGAAAAAAATATGATCGTATCCTATGAAGGCTCTAAAAACAAGTTGGTTTGTTCTTATGTGCCCACAGAAACATGAAAAATGTTCCTGCTTGTGCCCAAAACTGTGTCACAATCTCTTCTGTCTTACGATGAGTATCTGCATTCCCCATCCTGCCCTTCTGTTTTGTTTCCTTCTCCCATACCATCTCATACTCTTTCATCAGCCTTGAAGGATGAACATATTTCAATCTTCCTTCCCTTTTTTCTTATCCCTGTGGTGATTTCTTCCCTTTCTATTTTTTCCCACTTTGCCTCTTTAAATTCCCTTGGATCTCGCTTTCCCCTCTTCTCAGACCGTACATGAACTTTGCTGCAAGCATGGTTGTATGAAATGATTTTTAGTGCTGCCAGCAGCTGGCAGAGTATTGCTTTAATGATCCTTCATGCGAAGCAGATTAAAAGCCTTGAGCACAAGTGACCTGTACTCCAGAACAAACCTTATGTTACAGCCATCATACTCCACACCTTAGCTTTTCCATACTGTAGAGTCCACATACAACAGGCCATACAGAGACTGTGTATCGACAGAGATAAATAAATCACTTTATTCTAAATTTAAAGCTGTGTATGTCATCCTGTGCATGCCAAACTGTCCTGGGTTCAGCAGTAGCAGTAAGTTTTTCTCCTTCTTAGTAGCTGGTGCAGCACTGTGTTTTTGACTTTCGGCCGGGGAACAGAGCTGATAACACCGATGTTTAGACTGACCAAGGACTTTGTGAGTCTCATGCTCTGCCAGGGAGGAGGGGGGGCCGGGAGGAAGCAGGGACAGGACACCTGACCCAAACTAGCCAAAGAGGTATTCCATACCACAGCACGTCATGCCCGGGGATGTAAATGGGAGCTACCCAGAAGGGCACGTCCTCTTTTCGGTCGGGCTCTCTTTTCCGGCGAGCGGTATCATTTTCTCTTCCCTTGTTATTTCTCTTATCATTATTATTATTGGTGGCAGCAGTAGTGATTTGTGTTATACCTTAGTTATTAAACTGTTCTTATCTCAACCCGTGGGAGCTGCATTCTTTCGATTCTCCTCCCCATCCCTCTCGGGAGTGGGGGGGGGGAAGTAGACTGCGTGGTTCTAATTTACGGCCTGGGCTTAAACCACGACAGTTCTTTTTGGCGCCCAACGTGGGGCATGAAGGGTTGAGATAACAACAGATCTGACCAAGGCACAATGCTGATTTATTGGCTCTCAAAGTTGTTTCTCTTGATGACACAGTTTCAGTGTGCTGTAGCTTACTTAGAGCCGGTATTTGCTGTGTTAGTGTTTATCAAGTGTGGGCCTTGGGCTAAGGTTCTTGTTTCATTGTACTTTATGGTAATGGCTTGTAATACGGGTGGGCTCCGGCAGCAGGGCGGGATGGACGTGGCCGTGGACTTGTACCTGGCCGTCCCGCTGCTCTTCACCGTCCTGGCCCTCGTTCTCGCCTCCGTCTTCGTGAGGCTGCGAGGAGCCGAGGGGGAGCAGCCCCGGGAGCCGGCGGCGGCCGAAGTGGCCCGGGAGAGCGGCCCCGGGGACCAAGCGGCGGCGGGAGCGGGGCCGGAGGCCGGGAAGGAGGCGGCTGCCAAGGAGGGGAAGGAGGCAGCTGCCGAGCAGCGGGAGGAGGCAGCGGCAGAGCCGAGCGCCGGGGCCAAGCCCAGCCCCGCAGAGGCCAAGAGCATTCCTCAGCAGCCGTCCGCTGAGCCCCGTGAGCCTGAGCCCCAGGACGATGCAGGAGACCCCGCAGCGCTTTCCAGCAAGGCAGAGGAGGAAGATCTGGACTCAGAAAAAGGGAAGCTGGTGGTGAGAGAGCCTTCAAGCACAGCAGCATCATTTGAGAGTTCTGAAGGTTTTGAATGTCCTTTGGGTACCCTTGGGACCTGCCTGCTGATTGTGATGGGGATCACCATGTTGGCACACACACAAAGTGTGTTTTACCCACAGCCATTTTGTCTGATCCCAAGAGTTAAGCAGAGTCAGGTTTGGGTCTTGTCTCGGTTTAGACAATACAGGGGGACCGAGAGGTTTTCCCCAAGGCTGGACAGCCATGAGTGTCATGGTGCGTGGGACAGTGTGGGCGAGTATCTAATCCACTGGGCCCCTCCAGTGCTTTGGAAGCGTCAGAGATGGAAGGCAGCTGTATGGAGTCCTCAACAGCAAGTTGCAGAGACTGCTGCAGGGGAGGGTGAATTATTTTGAGCCTGATGGGCCCATGACACTTCAGGCCATCAGGGCAGAGATGCAACATAGAGATGGACTCATGATCGAGGGGTGGACTTTGCAATGGGCCTCTCCTGCTCTGAAAGACTGTTACAAGAGATGGAGCCCAACATCATGGACCGAATGGACTCAGCAGCTTTATAGGGATTGGTCCGTGCACTAAGATAAGAGTGCACTGAGATGAAAGTGATGGTATATTGAAAATGTGGGATCTGAGCATGACGTGAATGGTATGGAATAAGGGGTGGATACTGTCCTGGGTTCAGCAGTAGCAGTAAGTTTTTCTCCTTCTTAGTAGCTTTTGCAGCACTGTGTTTTTGACTTTTGGCCTGGGAACAAAGCTGATAACACCGATGTTTAGACTGACCAAGGACTTTGTGAGTCTCATGCTCTGCCAGGGAGGAGGGGAAGCCGGGAGGAAGCAGGGACAGGACACCTGACCCAAACTAGCCAAAGAGGTATTCCATACCACAGCACGTCATGCCCGGGGATGTAACTGGGAGCTACCCAGAAGGGCACGTCCTCTTTTCGGTCAGGCTCTCTTTTCCGGCGAGCGGTATCATTTTCTCTTCCCTTGTTATTTCTCTTATCATTATTATTATTGGTGGCAGCAGTAGTGATTTGTGTTATACCTTAGTTACTGGACTGTTTTTATCTCAACCTGTGGGAGTTACATTCTTTCGATTCTCCTCCCCATCCCTCTGGGGAGTGGGGGGGGGGGAAGTAGACTGCGTGGTTCTAATTTACGGCCTGGGCTTAAACCACGACACAAACTCATATTTTAGGAGTTTGGTTTCATGGTTTCATGGAATTCAGTCAAGAGCTTCTCTCTTTCAGAGAAAACACTATTTTGTCAGTCTTCTGTTTCTGAGGATACATTCCCACTCACACAATTCCCTGTGGGCACATCGAGCAATATTGTTCTTTTCCCACAACCTAGCAGAACCGGAAGTGACTGTGCCACATCATTCATTTGTAAATCACAACATTAAACTTTTCTCAGTGGATACATCAAAGGATTTACAGAGCAGAGAACAAAACAGCTCCAGTTGCAAGCATTTCCCTAAAGACTGAAACACCATGTGTTAGCAGATACTAGATATTTAAATAAATGTAAAAAAGGAGTGTATAAAATCATATTAACTCAAGATAAGCACCAAATTAACACAAGTTTTTTATAAATTAGCTATCTTTATAAAAGCATTCCATTTACTAACAGCTCAGAGTCTATACACCATTTCTGATACCAAACAATGGATTTAAGTTCCCGGGAGCCTGCTCACTCTATCTGCTGGGTTCAATAGGACACCTCGGCAGCTCTGCTCTGCTGGGGTTATGACAGTCTTGTTCAGACAAAGAGCAGAAGCCTGAGCATGAGAGCCATTTTCTCACAGCACCATTTACTCTAAAAGTAAATATGGCTCTCTACATACACGCAGTTCCAGCTGCCTTTTACTGGCAGGATCCCTGTTACTTGTTACGTTTGTAAGGAAAGCTGCTACAAAAGAAAAGCTAAATTTAGCAATCTTTCCAGATACTCAGACAGCAATTTTTATAAGGTAGAAAATAATTTTCTTCAGATGATTTTCCTAATACTGCTGTAGTTAACTCCAAATGAGGAGTGTGCTGGATTTTGATCCCAGCTCCCTTATACTTAATTGGATGGCTGAGGCTAAAAATATTCCCCATGGTCAATCATGCCACAGTGTAAGATTCCATTAAATATGCCAATCATTGGGTTCAGACAGAAGGGCATAAAGAGCAGCAGAACTTAAGTTCTATTATTAATGCTAAATCGACTATCACATCAGAATAACAATGCTCCACGAGTTGCTTGAAATAATAATGCATTTCCTAATATGAACTCTTATTAACATGGTTAGGAGGCGATGAAGTACAAAATAATGCCCAAAGTGAGTTCATGATCATTTCCTGTACTAAGCCACACTGAAAAATTAATGCTTATAAACTAATCAGACATCCTGCTCCAAAATACTGTGTTCCAGAAAAATTCCAGGGAATACGTAAACATTTATTAAAGGTTCTTTATTCAATTTCTAAAATAGCTTAGTAAATGTATCTAATACTAAGCCGAAACAGCAGAGAAAGAAGTCATTAAAACATAATCATTACTTTAAAATGTACAACAGTCCTGTCTGACACTGCAGTATGAACTGTGGTATAGCAATTCAACTTCTGGAAACTGTGTGTTCAGGAGATGTCAAGATTCACAACTGTTTAAATGTGCAGTCACGCAGCAGAGCAATGCTTTGGACCAGAGCTTTATGAAAGCAACTATATACAAAAGCTATTTTAGATTTGTGTATTCTTAACAGAAAAATACATATCAGCACAGGTCAATTTGCTAACAAAATGTTATAGATTAGTGTAAGTGTTCCATGCAGTACTTTTATTAGCATGCTGATAATACTTACAGCTGACATTACTGAATTTATAAGCCTCTCTACTGCTAAAAACAACAGTGTATCTTATGGAAGTTGAGAAAGCTTTTTTTATTAACTGAACTCTTCTTAGCATAGTGAAGATCTGCTAAACTGCACATCTTGGGAGCAGAGTGAAGGCAGGAGGTTGGTGTTTTGTTTCCCTGCATAAACTGGGCAGCCTGGGTATAAGAAAATCACCACATCCCTCTGACAAGTCACTTGACTCATACAGCCCTCTGATCAAGCTTTTGCACTTCACTACCTGACAAAAGTTGATATTATCTCATGTACTCATAATATCATGCAATCTGGACATCCATAAATCCATGGGTCCAGATGGGATGCACCCGCGGGTGCTGAGGGAACTGGCGGAAGTCATTGCTAGACCACTCTCCATCATCTTTACCAAGTCTTGGGAAACGGGAGAGGTGCCTGAGGACTGGAGGAAAGCAAATGTCACTCCAGTCTTCAAAAAGGGCAAGAAGGAGGACCCGGGTAACTATAGACCGGTCAGCCTCACTTCCATCCCTGGGAAAGTGATGGAGCACCTTATCCTTGGTGCCATCTTAAGGCATGTCAAGGATAAGAGGGTTATGAGGGGCAGTCAACATGGCTTTATCAAGGGGAAGTCATGCTTGACCAACCTCATAGCCTTTTATGAGGAAATAACATTGTGGATGGATGATGGCAGAGCGGTGGACGTGGTCTACCTTGACTTCAGCAAAGCATTTGACACAGTCTCCCACAGCATCCTCATAGCTACATTGAGGAAGTGTGGCCTGGATGATCAGGTAGTGAGGTGGACTGCAAACTGGCTGAAGGACAGAAGCCAGAGAGTTGTAGTCTATGGGACGGAGTCCAGTTGGAGGCCTGTATCTAGTGGAGTGCCTCAAGGGTCAGTACTGGGACCAGTATTATTTAATATATTCATCAATGATTTAGATGAGGGAATTGAGTGTACTGTCAGCAAGTTTGCTGATGACACTAAGCTGGGAGGAGTGGCTGACACGCCAGAAGGCTGTGCTGCCATCCAGCGGGACCTGGACAGGCTGGAGAGTTGGGCAGGGAGTAACTTGATGAAATATAACAAGGGCAAGTGTAGAGTCCTGCATCTGGGCAGGAACAACCCCAGGTTCCAATATAGGTTGGGGAATGACCTGTTAGAGAGTAGTGTAGGGGAGAGGGACCTGGGGGTCCTAGTGGACGGCAGGATGACCATGAGCCAACACTGTGCCCTTGTGGCCAAGAAGGCCAATGGCATCCTGGGGTGTATTAGAAGGGGGGTGGTCAGTAGGTCGAGAGAGGTCCTCCTTCCCCTCTACTCTGCCCTGGTGAGACCGCATCTAGAATATTGTGTCCAGTTCTGGGCCCCTCAGTTCAAGAAGGACAGGGAACTGCTGGAGAGAGTCCAGCGCAGGGCAACTAAGATGATGAAGGGAGTGGAGCATCTCCCTTATGAGGAAAGGCTGAGGGAGCTGGGTCTCTATAGTTTGGAGAAGAGGAGACTGAGGGGTGACCTTATTAGTGTATATAAATATATAAAGGGGGAGTGTCACGAGGATGGAGCCAGGCTCTTCTCAGTGGCAAACAATGATAGGACAAGGGGTAATGGGTACAAACTGGAACACAAGAGGTTCCACTTAAACTTGAGAAGAAACTTCTCAGTGAGGGTGACAGAACACTGGAACAGGCTGCCCAGGGGGGTTGTGGAGTCTCCTTCTCTGAAGACATTCAAAACCCGCCTGGACACATTCCTGTGTAACCTTATCTAGGTGTTCCTGCTCTGGCAGGGGGATTGGACTAGATGATCTTTTGAGGTCCCTTCCAATCTCTAACATACTGTGATACTGTGACACTTCTTTGTAAGGAATAAGTCTTTCCTAAATAATATCATGCAATACTCCGGAGAACTGTTTTAGGCTGAGTACAAGAGGCTTTCTGACAAACCTCCTGAATATGTAATTTTGGTTGGAAGACATATTTTTCTATGCAAGCGGTACCAGAAGGCCAAGCTCTGAAGAGAAATTAAGTCTGATTTCTTTTACCTCCATTGAATAAATAAGAAGAAACATTGCATAAAAAATAAACTTTTGTATTCTTGATCTTTAAGCTGCTTGCTTTCTGTTAAGTGCTAGGTTTTATTAATACAAAATTTTTTATGATGATCTGACCAGCAGTCTACTCATTTAATGAAGCACTTAACAGAAATACGCATTCACCATGCCAACTGCCCAATTATCAAATCTATTCTGAAAAATGCAATTCCAATTGCTAAAAGGAGTCTATATCTGCGTATATTCAAAGAACTGTGTTCTTCTTCTCTGTGTTACAGGAAACCTTATTTAATTCTTTCTTTTGACATTCAAATAACTTACTTCAGTGTACAAAGAAAAAGACTATTGCTAGGTCTGTGACCCTTGATCACAGACCAAATTTAACATATAGGTAGTTGCTCCAGGCAAGAAAATCTAAATATAAAATTATTTGATGCCTGTGGGCTGCAAGACTGAACTAATTTTGGTTTCCTAGAGCAGTAAAATCTTAAAGAGTTCCTATTTTATGACTGCCATCCTCCTATTCACAACTATAAAGTTATAATAAATTATTTGCTTTGCATTGAAAAATATATCAGCATCAGAAACTTGGGTCTGACTATTATTCAGACTGAAATATGAATGTCAGTGTACTGGTTTTGTCTGGAGCAGATTTAGATTTTTTCAGAACAGCTCACATGGTGCTGTGTTTAGGATTTGTGCTGGAAACAGAGCTGATAATACAAGGATGTTTCAGCTTTTGCTGAGCAGTGCTTGCACAGCATGAAGGACTTCCGTATTTTTCACATTGCTCCATAAGCAAGTAGGCTGGAATTGCAGTAGAAGGTGGAAAGGGACATGGCTGGGACAGCTGACCCCAACTGTCCAAAGGGGTATCCCATACCATATGGTGTCATATTCAGCAATAAAAGACAAGGAGAGGGCCACACATTTGGAAGACGGGGGGACGTTCAGAGCTAAAGCATTCATTTTCCTAAACAATGGATACACGTGACGGAGCCCTGCTTTCCTTAAGATGGCTGAACACCCACTGCCGGTGGAGAGCAGTGAATGAATTCCATGTTTTGCTTTGCTTGTGTGCAAGGTTTTTGCTTGACCTGATAATCTGTCTTGATCTCAACCCATGCTTTTTCTCACTTTTACCCTTCCAATTGTCTCTCCCACCCCACTGAAGGAGAACTGAGTGAGCAGCGCAGTGGGACACAGATGCTGGCCCCACAGCGCTGATACACTGCACTCCATATAACAATTCTGATGCTCACAACTTCCTCTGGTTTCTTTTTAATTACAAATTATGACATTACATCTCTTCAGATAACTCAGAAGCATTTTCTTTTCAATTCAAATCACAAGTTAAAATAAATGGTCCTGGAAACTTTACCTCCATTTTAATACAAACGGAACATATTTGTCTAAGACCACTTGATCTCCTTTATGTTGCAAAAATAAATGTTTGATAGAAATTTCGATGAAAGCTTGGATGTTTCTAGTTGAAACGAATTTCAACTGATCACTCTTTCATCTTGCAGCTGTAACATTTTTTTCAACAGATAATCTGGAAGAACCTGGTTTTTATGCTTTTCACTACAGTGCCAACATGCACTGTTCTGAGAGAATACAGAAGACTTTGGTATTGACATTTTTACCAAATGCAAGCAAGGTAGAAATGCTGAGATGTCTTCTCATACCTGTAATTCTGCAGAGCCATAAAATAAACTTTGTTTATGACTAAGAATTTACAGTGGCCAACATCATATGCTACTTTCTTCTAGTTCAGTGAAAAATATCCATGAATGGACAGACTGTCTCCAAGGAAGAAGAATAAACTGAAACTGGAAATACTTGCTACTGTGAAACACATAATTGAACAACACATTCAAGGTGATCGCTGTAAAAATTGTTACAGCAAAGATGTATCCTGCACATCTTTCATCTGCTACACCCCACCATGCTGAGAAGCACCTACTGGCAGAGCCTCACAGATCACTGAGGCACTTCACAAACGAGGAAGATGCAGTCAGAGGCAGTGGAATGCAGGTTCCAGATCAGACCACAAAGACCTAAGCTACAGGTCCTCCTTTCAGACGCATGCTTGGACCATCATTCAATCACTGATCAACCTGAAAGCTTTCAGAACTGTAATAAGCCATGAAACATATGGCACAGGATCACAGCATAAGGTTCTCAAGTTACTTTATTTAATACCTTTGATTTGTTTCCAGCCTGTGGTTGAAATCATGCCCTTGAATTTGCACTGGAAATGAGTTCAAAGAACTAATTGCATAAGATTAGGGTACAACCATCCACATGGCTGATGCAGTCCCCAGGAAATACTATTAAGTCCCTAATCTAGCACACCTCCCTTCATCAGTGGGGTTGTGACAATCCCCACACACCAAAGAAACTCTTTGACTTGATTTGATTCTCTAAGTCACTCTTCTCCTGAATGGATCTTTGGGTTAAGTTTTGCTAGTCATGGTTCTCAATGTTCTTTTTTAATTACTTGACTGTGGAAATGGCTATTTGTCACATTCTTATGATAGAAGAATAATATATGATAACATGGGTATAATATCTTTTATACGAAGAGTGGTCTGTAAAGCAAAAATTGACAATCTTATTTATGTATGTGTTCTAATATCATGTCATTTTATTTTTATTTTAGATAAAACTGTATCTGCTGTTTTCCCATTTTGCATACCTTTTGCAATCTATTTTTATCTTCTACATTTAATTTGAGATAATAATTTTAAAAGATGCCTATCCAAAGCTCTAAGCTTCCTGACACATCATTAATAACAATACCACTGAAGCTCAGCAGCATACAAGTAATCTAATCTAGTAAATAAATTTTCTTAGTTGTTGGGTTTTCTTGTATTTTAAGGGCTGGTCTAGAAACTTCTGTTATATCCGCTACACTGATATACATTAAGCAATAAACCTGCCTTCACCTAAGTTTAGGATTAAACCAGTAATGATATCACCAAAACAAATTCCTGTGGAGAATGAAGGTTACTGCATTCTTACTGTAGCTTTTATTGGTACAAGTATATAGGCAACATCTTTCAAAACCAGCCAACTCTCTGCACCCCCTTCCCACAGCCACCTCAGCTAACACAAGACTAACCGTGCTCGATCAGACCAACCATGTGCTACTCCAATATTCTGGCTTAGTCAGTGGCCAGTAACAGATATCTAGGAAGAAGTGTAGGAATGGAGCAAACATTCCATGATAAAACTTCCTTCATAATCTTTTAGTTTCCAAAAACTGCTCAGCAACTTCCTTAAGTCATAGGCAGTAACTGTATTTTCAGCAAACATAAGGGGGGGATTGTAATGAATTTATTGAGAATTCAGGCACCCTTTTAGTACACATGAAGTTCCATGGGATTTTTACATAGATTAAGCCTTGATTAGATATTGGGAGTGGCGAAGGTGGAGGGGGGAAACAACCAGTGAGAAGAGCATTTTCTTCCATTTTAAAATATTCTGAGTATGGACTGCAAGTTGCCTCTGGTTGCCATTCGATAATCTACTGGCGTGGAGTTAATGACCACGTCTGCTTCTTAAAGGCAGTTTCCATTGGAACATTTGTGCAAAGTAAGAGTTCTTATGTGAATTACAATTTGCTAGCAATTGGGTGCTAAATTCCCCTGTGAATACTGCTAGTAAGGCATTAACACACCTCAACCCTGTAATAATAAAGCAAGAGAAGCCGACATGTTCGAAGACTGACTGGGAGCCCATGGATTAGTCACCACACAAAGGTAGCGGCTCTGAACTGTTTTCTACTTCTCCCCAAGACATGGAACCAGCTAAGCTTGTTGATTCCAGAGCTATTTGAGTTCAGTGACTAAACTAGGTAGCACAGGTACCTCATCAGTGCTTTTAAAAGGCTCTGGGCAAAGTTTTCTTCTCTTTCAAAGTCTAACAATGAAGTACGCTGTCCCACATTTACTGTATACTAACAGCATCCTCAAAGATAGCCAGCATGAGGTACATTCTCACACTACTCAGAACTTACATCCCCATAAAAACAAGTCCTTAGTAAATACTTATCCACACAATTAAAAGCCGCCATTTCATTTACCAGAAATGAAACTTAGTTATTCTCCCATTTACAAAAGGAGGAAAAAAAAATAAAAAAAACCAAACCTATTGAGAAGATGAACTGTTGCTAATACCGTGGATTTTCTGCTGCCCACATTACGGTACTGTCACTCCAGAGATGTCAGCTGAGCACTATTCATAGACAAACCAATTACTTATAAACTCTTCTTATTGTAAAAATGTTTATCTAAGTGAAAAAAAATCTAAAAAAGTATTGGTAAAAATTAATCCTTTTAATCAGGAATAATAAAGGCAAAAAAGCAATTGTGTACAGTCAGCTACACTAGAAGTTTAAATTAGAGTTTTGTTAGACTCCAAGGGAGTTGACAAGTGAAGGAAGACAAATATAATGTTCAAATCATTTATTAGAGCTAGCCCAAGTAATTAAAGAAAGAAAGAGAAATTCTCATAAGAGGCATAAACAATTGAGTTTACTTTTGGTTTTCTTCAGCTGCATACTGAAAAAATATAGCAGATTGGAAATCCATTGACCCTGTCTTCCCAAACCTTCTCCCCCTTTCTCATTAACTATTTAAGCTAAGTTGTAAACTGGAATGAATGTGAGTTTATTGTCAGTTGTGGAAACTATTTTCATTGCGTAGGCATTTTATATTTAATTTCATAGTTAAAAGAAATTTCAAGGATTCCTATATTTTAACAGAAAGTATATTTTTGATCTTATGCCCTAAATTCCTGCAGATTTTATATATTCATGCAATTTATGCATCACTAATGAGCTATCATAGTCTGTTGTGTTAAGGTCTGTGTGGGAAAGAATTATATTTTTAGAGTTGTCCTAGGTTCAACTGTAAAAGTGTGGGGTTTTTTTCCTCCTTCCCAGTAGCTGGTGCAGTGTTGTGTTTTGGATGTAGTCTGAGAACAACGCTGGTAACACACCAATGTTTTAGCTGTTGTTAAGTATTATCTGCTCCGATCAAGAACTTCTCAATTTCATGCTCTGACAATGAGGCAGGGCGCGGGAAGCCAGGAGGAAGCAGAGACAGGACACCTGACCCAAACTAGCCAAAGGGGTATTCCATACCACAGCACGTCACGCCCAGTATATAAACTGGGGGGAGTTACCCAGAAGGCCCAGATTACTGCTCGGGTTGGGCTGGGTGTTGGTCAGCAGGTGGTGAGTGACTGTATTGTGCCTCACTTGTGCTTATTGTTGTTTTCCTTTCCTCTTTTAGTTTTATATTCTCTCCCTTTGTCATTTCCCTTATCAGTAGTAGTAGTAGTTTTGTATTATACTTTACTTATTGGACTGCTCTTATCTCAACATGTGGCGTTTACATTCAATTCTCCTTCCCATCTTGCTTGGAGGGGGTTGGGAAAAGAGGAATGGTGAGCAAATGGCTGCATGGTTCTGAGTTACCAGCTGGGCTTAAACCACTTTCAGAATTGCTGTGGACCTTCGTCTCACTGTATTTGCTATGTATGCAGACCTTCAACTGACAGAAACTGATGGCTATTTCGTGAAAGCTAATAAGGTGCTTAAGTGCGGTTTTTCACATCCACATTTCATAAGGCACAAGTCTATGTTATACCATTGGTTATACATATGCATTTCTTTAATCTTAAAAGCTAAGTTTTTGTTGCAGCAACAAGTATGTACTCTGAAGCCATTACACCTGGAGCCAGCTTCAAGAAATTACTGCATATAGACATGGTTAGAAAGGAGAAGTGACATACATGCATTTTTGCAGTTACTGTTGGGATTTTTAACCACAGTCATTTCTTAACATAATGGCATGCAGCTGTTAGCTCCTAGAATGCATTATCTCAGTTCACATAAACACAGAACAGTTTGATTTTAGTTTAATAGCAAATATAATATTTATCTTTACAGGAGTGTGAAGTCACCTATTTGCTTTCAGAAAGTAAATATGAGAGAGCATATATGCAATTAAGGCATTCACAATCTCATCAATATATCGACTTGGACAAACTCTAGCCGAGTAATTTAGTTTTAATAACCATTTAATATTTTGGCCACTGCTGAGATTCCAACAAGGGTGTTAATTAATGCCAATTGTGAAGCTGGTTTCTGTGCTACAGCCATCTGTCTCACAGATACTGAATCATTTAATTATTTTAAGGTGTAATTATAGATGTCTCAAATCAGTTAAGATCAACCATTCATTATTTAAAAAAAAAACTGTTGCAGTCAGCTACTAAAGAGAGGGGTTTTTTTCTAGATAATATGGTTTAAGTGAGACACACTAGTAGTGAAGTAGAGGCATTACACTAACAACCTCATAGTAAAAAACAGAGATGAGCAAAACCAGATTTGTGTAAGACTATCCATAAAATGCAAATCTGCGGAAAAACCAAATGCAGGGTACTTTTTGTTTATAATTTTAAAAACTCTTGAAAGAATGTTGAAGCTTAACTTCGTTATACGGATTTTATGTGCAATTATTTTGAGTGTGTACACTATTTTTATGTAGTAGTGGAACTATACGCAATTATAACATATTAACCACGCCCCATGATGACATAACTGAACCATATCTTAAAAAATAAAAAAATAAAAATAAACCCCAACCCTTAAATGCATAAAAGTCCTGGCCCTGGATTTGCAGCATAAAATGCATTTATCTTTACTTGGTTTTTGTCTTTCGCTCTCAGTCTTTCCCTCTCACCTTCCCTTTGCACTGGCCAGGTCTGCGCAATGGAGTGAAGCCTCCCTCCATAGCCTACTGCACTGCCTTGATCCTTCCAGCCAGACTATCAAGCACACGCTGCACATCCCTTAAAAGGCTAACTTTTACACTACAGACACCAATGTCTGGAATATTTATCTTATACTATTGAAGATGTCAAGGAAACAGGATAATATATGCTCCCAATATAGTATTGTATTTTTACATGAAATAGACAATGACGATCTGTAATGGACATATATTTTCCTGTATGAAGCGATGTTTCAGAGACGTGATGAAAATCTGGTGCAGCTTTTTCCATGCATTAACTTGGGATTTGCAAACAAAGCAATTAGGAAATTATCACATTACTTGGCAATAGTAGAGACTGAAGTCAAAAATGGTATAGCTAATTTTACAGAGGAACAAAATAAGATTTCATTTATCAAATTCTCTCTCTTCTTTCATCTGAAGATAGATGGCAGCTAAGGGAGCTCCCTTAACCTTTTTAAAACCAACTGAAAAGCAACATGTATTACAAAAGAGCTTTTATCTCTTGTTAAATTTATAAAAAACATCTGTGGTTAATCTTGAGGAAATCCAAAGCCAATTAGAGGGGATGCTACGGGACACTCTACAAAGCAATAAAAATTTCCTTAAAATGAAAAGCAGTTTAAAATTTTAACAATTAACAATTTTATACAGTCAACATAATAATTAGCCTATTTCTATGTAAATCAATTCATAATTATTAATATCCCTTCACTCCTGAGTACAATTTTGCAGAAAACTTTTTTTCCACATTGCAGAAGCTAAAAGAAGAGTTATTAATAAAAGCACCTCTTTTAACCTCTTTTGTTAAATTAGATAAATTAGGGGAAATTAAAATCTGTAATAAAATATGAGATTCCAAAACAAAAACTCTGTCGAAGGAAGAAAGCAGTTTTGATACTGAATTAAATGGACCTAGATTAACCATAGACAACCTATAATTTTCTTTTCTCCAGGGTCAGGAAACTGCCCATATAGACCGTTCTAATACAACACACTGATAGGGTTATGTGGATAACTTTGTGGCAATTAGTTTTTAAAAGCTCTGGTACTTTGCTCTGTTCTACTTTCTGAATAATGCCCTGGCCTGTAATGTTATTCCCTGGACTTCTTGTCCACGTTATCCTATTGAAGGCAATGGGCTATTTTATATTACACACAAAAAAAAAAAAAAAAAAAAAAAAAAAAAAAAAAAAAAAAAAAACCACCACAGAATCTCCCATGTCACCATATAAATTTACATTTTCTTATTTGCACAGAACAAGTCTTTCTACTTTGCCTGAAGCATATAGAGAGCTTTATAGTTCACTGCATCTCGCAGCTGTTTGCAGTATTTCAGATCTTCTGTAATACGAATATACAATGTATATTCAACACATTTTATCTTGACTTCATTGATTAGCATCTCTATACCTTGTCTTACACAGCTCCTAGTCCGCAGATGAAGTAAATACTTCCTGTGGGGTGTTTTCTCTATTTGATGGAAATAGAGGATGCTATACATCAGATTAAAGGCTGCTGTGCATAATGTAAACTAATTAATCTAAACTCCCTCAAATGCAAAAAACATAAGCACTTTCACAATATGATTCCTCTTAAATTGAGGCAAACATCTGAATTGTACCTTTTTCTATTCACTGGATATAAAGTGATTCTAAGATTATGCAGATGGCTATACTGCACATGTCTATAGTTAACCGGAGTTTCACTCCGAAACACTGGCAGGTCAATGAAAAAGGTGCACGTTATCCAGGTTACAAAACTACAACCTGGAGCTCAAGAATTTTGCTCCAGAGTGAACATGAGGAGTTCCACAGACCTCAGTTGAGATCCAGCAGTTTATGGAGTAACCTAAGACAGCAGACACAGCTGCCTGGAGACAGTAATGTGTAAATGCTGTAAATGGGCAAAATTGAATCCTTCACACAGTGTGCTCAGGGCTGCAAGTCACTGAATCCACCCTTTGGCATTTCTAGGCCTGAGAAACGTACTGGAAATAACCTGCAACTTACCTATAAAGATCTGGGTATGCTCCAGGCTAGCAAACAGAGAAGACTGGAGGCTCATTCTCTTAAATCTGGCTCATTCTGGCTCTGGAAGCTCATTCTCTTAATATATAACCTTTAGACCAATATCCGGGTTATCAATCTCTAAGTATTTTGGTCTGCAGAACTTTTTTAGTCATCTAATAATCTTGCAAAGTACCATGAAACCTTTCATTGTCTTTTAAACTGAAATCTTCATGAGGATTTTACAGTATTATAGATCATGAAGTATCCTGCACAGAAGATCACTCATCTAAGCTTGGTTCCATGATTTGCACAGTAATAAAAATGCAGACTCCAATGGCTCAGCTTGCTTTCCATTGCACAGATATCCATATTTCTATTGAGAAAGGCAGTCCTAGCCACCAGAGTCTGGAGTACCCTGGGCTTGGCAGCATCTCCCACTGTTTTTACTGAAACTCTACAACCATACAGACAAACTCAAAAAAGAAGAAAACAGACAAACTTAAAAAAAGAGAAAACAAACAAAAGAGAAAACAAAAAACAAACAAACAAACCAAAACAAAATAAAAAACTCACCAAGTAAAATGGAACAATAAAAGGACAGGAGGAAAAATTAAACAGGAGCTTTATGGTTAAGGCAGGTGCACAGAAGCAGGGAAAATCACATTCCAGTCCATATTTCTACATTTTTGCATCTTATGAAACTAATTTTTAATGCAAGTATGTAACTTCTCATTCTCCAGTAAGTACTGAAAGGCCTAGAAGCACAGTCATTTCTGGTTTCTGTATTTTTTGTTCTAAGCCAGTAAACTTCGGACTCCCTCATAATGCTATTATAAAACTGCAAAAATGAGATGTGGAGAAGAGGAAATAAAGTACCTGAGGTAGTTCTGAACAATCTGGCTCACATATTCCAGAAGCAAACCAGCAATACAGCATGAGAAAGTTAATTAACCCCAGTCTGCTTGCAGTCACAGGGCTGGTTGATTTAGAACTCAGAGGAAGCTCAGAAATTGCTGTTATATTATTAGAAAGACCCCCAGCAAGAAGGAAAAAGAAGTGCCCAGGTTCTGAGGAGTGGGGTTTTTAGGTAAGTATTGTGAGGTATAAAAACTGTAAATCTACTAGAAGAAATATAAATATTCTGTTTCAAAATAATCTTGAGAACATGGTGATAACCTGGATTTCAGGAAATGCTGCCTGTAAAGTACCGCCACAAAAGTATTCTACAGAGCTGAAGCAGAATATTAAATTCATTTTTATTCATACCAGAAATAGAGAGGAAGTTAATTATGTATTTCCCAGCAGCAAAGCTAAGAAGTCTGAATTTTTGTATGGATTCCTTTCAGTGATGGTCTGCTTCTTTTTCCACAAGAAGGAATAGGTGTTCAGACATCCATTTCACCAGCTTTAATAATGTTTGGCACATGTACTACATCAAAGGTTCATCAGTTAGTTTCTATTTGGTAATGTTCAATAAATTGAAAAAAAAAATTAAAAAACAAACCAAGCCCTCTTTTCTTTTTTTTTTTTTTCCTTAAGTACTTTCATTTAAATAATTCTGACTCCAAGTGTCACATGGAGACAAGGCAGAGTTTGTTTATCCGCTAATCACTTTTTGCTTTAACTGTTTTCTATACACTTTCTTATTGACAACTGTAAAAGGAAACCCCTTCTATTTTTTAAACAATATTCTAGCAATTAAAACTAAGAAAACTTAAGGATCCAGAGAACATACTTTATTTAGCTTACATACGCAATACTCATTAAAAAAACTTGAGATCTCAGTATTGTAATTACTGAATCTCTTTCAATTACTTAGGGAATTGCAGTACTGAAATAATAACATCAGATCATTTCCAGGTATTAAAAAAATCCCAGCAACTTCATACAACACATCATCTATTTGAATAATTCCTTTGATTATATCTGATTTGTTTTACAAATATATGCCTACTTTGCATAAAACTTTTACTTCCCTATTCTGGATACATTTGAGAATGAGAGTTGGAAAAAGTCAATCTCCAGAATTTTCCAGTTCCAGTGGCTGAGGTTATTGTCTCTGCTGCAAGTAAAATGTTAACTGCCACATAATGACAGCATATCTCCTCCTTGCTTTATCTAAGAGCAAAAAAAAAAAAAAACAAAAAGCGGACACAGCTCTCCTCTGATGTCAAGAAATAAGGTGACATAAAATGGGCAAGAGCAATGAAAGAAGTCTCTATATAGAACATTCAGTATTTTTCACAGAATGACACTATTACTATTAAGAGGAATTGAGTGTTGGTTGGGCAATTTTTAAAAGTGAGTTTCTGTAGGTGGTCCAGCAAATTAGCAGTGAAGATGCTATACATATCAATTTCGAAAAAAAAATATTGTGGATCCAACTATGAAGATGCTTAGGCATTTTTCTAGT
Organism: Psittacula echo; assembly: GCF_963264785.1. Taxonomy (NCBI): domain Eukaryota; kingdom Metazoa; phylum Chordata; class Aves; order Psittaciformes; family Psittacidae; genus Psittacula; species Psittacula echo. The sequence goes on along the minus strand of NC_137738.1, from coordinate 85,129,763 downwards.
ACAGTGAGGAATTAGCTTTAACATTTAACATAAGGCATAGCTTAACCACAATCTTGTCACCCTTCCACAAAGAGAAAAGCTGGTTTATCAGAGGTGCCTGAGTGTATACAACTCTGAGTTGCATCTCTGATACATCTGATCATTGTCATTAGCCAAATACTTACATTGGATGTCTCTTCTGGATAGCTATTAGATGCTCAGGATAAATTAAACTTAAATAATTAGACCAGTGAGCACCTAATAACAATTGTAAACCCCAATGTTGCCATGGTATAGGCTTGGACACTATTAATAACTGTTATGATAAGACAAGCAAGCTTCTATTTCCACAGGAAGCTAACATTGTCTAATCATAGGCAATAATGATTTCACTTCAGTATTTTTACACAAGCAGTTACACATCACCATTAACCATTAGTACTACAGAAGGATGGGCATGATACTCGGAAATTAATGCCATCATTCCAAAAGATATAATTTGTGGATAACAACTCTCAGCATTCTCCTTCTTAGATCTATCCATGATGGCTTGATTTTATTAAACCATGTTTTGATGAAGTCTTTGGTTTATTCTGTTTTCACGGAAGTCGTTTTCATTGTGCCCACTTCTTAAGAAGTGAAAGAGGTGATCTGATGATCCAAATACAGAACGTCCGCCAAGATTCATATAGCAGAATATGAATGCAAGTAGGGAAAGACCAGTATGTGTCTCTTTTTATTATCTAGCAGAGAAATCTATTAGACCCAAGTTCAGCTGCTGCCTTCGTAGGTACATTCCTCTACTATTTCAATGGGAGGGAAACCAATTACACTGAAAATCATTTTCAGTGCCTTTATTTCTAATCAGTTATAACAAGACAGAGTACATATTAAATCTGAATAGGCTCATGTAGAAAAATATTAGTATTCCCTGTGCAATTTATTATTCGTATTTGAACAGATACATGTGCTGGACTACTTTGCTTCAGGCTGTTCTATTTTTCTCCATTGTTCTATGTTCACCCTAGACTATCCAACATAAATAAAGCAGCACCTTCAAACAAAAATAACTTACTTGGGTATTACTTTCTTACATACTATAGGTAGTAATATAATTGAAAGTGAAAAATACACGTTAAAAGGTCTCAAGTTTATGCAGTGTATTTTGCGAAAGGTTTCTGAAGGTATTGGTTTTATTTCTCACTCTGAAATGTGGGTAATTTATAGTTCATGTATAAATACACAGAATTACATCCTTCATTTTGGTATTGCCTCTGTGAACATCTAAAACAGTTCGCTATCTGTACTACGGGACGTACTCTCCAGACTTGAAAGAATACTGAATCAATCTTACTCACTGTAGTAAACCATTGAAAAATGCCTGTGATAAAGACAAGTACCTTCACTAGGAGAGTAGCTTGAAAAAGTGTAATGGAGGAAGAAGGAATAGAGACTGGAATGTTTCTGAAGCCTAAAAGAAAAAAAAAAAAAAAAATTGTCTGGTAATAAAACCTGTGAAATGAGATTAAAACCATGGGAGAACTCACAGAGCAGAAGCAGACTGTAGAGAAGCAAAGCTGCCCTTTTAAGATCAGGGGACCAGGCAAAGTCTAGTACAAGAGAACTGGTCACAGAAAATTAATGTTTTCTTCAAAGAAAATGAGTGTCTGAAGTTATACCTAAAATCTTTTAAAGCGTGAAAACGAAGCACTTTGTTACAAATGAGTAAAATTATGAAAGTTGTGATATTAATTTAGGAATAGTTGAATTGTACAAGCTTCATTTAACAAACTCTAAAGACTATGTTTTCATTTCAACGTGATGTCTGTGTAATATACACAAACTCAAGATGTCATGTTAATGAAGATCAGTATTGGGAAAATACAACCAAATCTGGGAGTTACAAATCTATGAGCATGGCAATATTCGTAATTGCTAAAGGACTCTGATACTGAAGCTGTAATAAACTATGTTTTAATTGTCTTTGGAAATTGTGGTTCTTTATGTTCTGTATTCAAATCTATGTGAATGTAAATAGTAACAGCAGCTCTCAAACTGAGAAGTATAATTTCATTTTTAAAATTATTTTCTTCCATGGGGAAACATTTTCTGCCTTAATCTAGACCAGCACTGCATTTGAAGAGATTTGCAATGAATCATAACCTTTAAATAGATATCATGGTGCATTAACAGCATTGTACGTTGAGCATGCACAATTCTTCATAAATGTAATGTCATTCACCATGTATCTCGATTTAAAAGCTGGATTTATGTTGACAGCTACATATAATTTTTACAGACTTTGTGGTTTGCTTAAAAATGATCTCTAAAAATCAAGAAACAACATAAAATAAGATCTAATTAAAGCTGTTACCCCAAACCAGGACATTTATAGGTGTGGCAATTAAAGTCAGCAAAGTATTACTCTTACTTAAGTACCCCTCAAAGAGCCATTAAATTTCAAACTCAGATTGCAAAAAAGTTGTCTCAGCAGTTGATGAGTCATTTGGTAGCTAATAAAGGTAAGGTCCCAAACCACACAATTAGGGTTGTGGAGCTCAGTCTATATCGTTCTTTCAGACTGTAGTTGCAGATCAAACACAAGAAACTTGCTGGTTTTGTTAAGAACCTGCAAACCATTTTCTAGGATGAAGTAGTGGCCAGATAGGCTGTAGCAATGAAGGGAATATATTTCTTAATATCACATGCAGAGAGAAAATTACCCATGATTATCCAGCTGAACAAAAGGATGAACTATAAACCACATATATGCTGGACTTTCTTTTTTGTTTATCTTTTTTATCTACTAATACAGATTACACTGAATCTTAATATCTTAAAATAAGTAAAATATGGTCCTCTGTGTTCATCTTTGACGGAATACTTGTACAAAGTTGTTACCATGGATGCATCCATCACTGTTCAACACTATTTAAGTAAATTAGATTTGGGGTTTAAAGACCTTAATCTGCTAGCTAAACCATGGCAATAACATTGCTGAATGTTTTAAATAATTAATATGGAGGAGAGGAGACCACCATGGAAGGGAACCACTAAGTCCTTGAAAATAAAATGAAAAAACCACAAGTTCTGTTTTAATGATACAACTTAGCTATTTATTTCCTGTGAAGAGGGTTATTTCTTTTTCATAACTTCCTGGCCTGGATGCCCTTTAGACCAAAGTGAAAGTGTACTAGGGTGATGGGAAAAAATGAAACAGGGTGAAATTCTGGTAAAAATGCATTTGATTCAGTAGTTTTTAAAACAAAAGACACACCAAACAGGAAAAGTACAAATGGCAAAGAATGAAATGTCATCTTGTGATGGAAAAAATAGAGATGACCCACAATTGTATGAACAATTTATCACCAAGTTTTGCAAAATAAAAGGCTAGCAGATGGTTTAAAGAAAGAAGGTGTCACCTCAGGTGGTCTCTGAGCACCCAGGGTGGCAGGAGGCCCTGAGAGGAGGAAAGGACAAGGCTGCTGCAAAGGAAGCTGAGCTTTGCCCAGTGAATCCAAGGGACTTCAGTCTGGATGAATGCCTAGATCACCTGGGTGGGTCCACTGAATGAATGGGCTAGTTGTGTAAATGATCTCCCTGAATTAATCAGAACCATGTGAATGTCTGGCTCAGCCAGGTAAATGGGCATGGGGACATGAAACATAAGGCTCTAGGGTGGGACTATGGTCCACAGAGGTGGTGGCTAAACCACAATACCCTTCGACTGCACTCAAAAATACTAAAGACAAACACCCTCCAGACATTATGCCCAGGGAACGCAGTGTTCTGGCAGAAATGTCTGGCCAAAGGATTAATGAGCTGGCATGGGCTGCCCCCAGCTCCTGTATCCCATGAGGAGTAGCAGAGATAAGACACAACATGCAAAGCCATTGAAACCTGCAGGGAAGCAGCTTGGCCACCACCATTATTTCTACAAGATGTGATGGGAGAATAGTCTGTGAGAAAAGCTCTGCCAAAACAAAGAGCAGATTGATGCCTTTTTTCTCAAACAATAGTACAGCCCGTTTCAAAAGGACAACACTTTGATGATTTCTTCAGGAAACTTGGCGAGTAGTGGAATATCATCTAGTGGTCCCTCAAAGTAAGGACCAGAATGCTAGATATTCATTGTTAAAGAAATAGGAATAGGTGGAGTAGAGAGACTGTGTACCCCAAACAAGCTGCATTGCAGGTTTAAATCAATGGTTTGCTACTTGTAATGAAAAAGCAAGTTTTATGATGGATCCCGCTAAGAACAAAGAAGTGCAAACAGCATGCTTCAATGTACAAAGGACTTCCAACCTCAAAGTAATAGGACATTAGATCAGTAGAATAGACTTCTAAAATAATAGCTGCAACAGAGTGAATCTGTTAATATCTACTGGACGAGAGTTGGAAATTCACTAAATAAGCAACAATTCCCATTCGTAATGGGTTCATGTCAGTAGCTGCATCCATTGTTATTAAAATAGGGGTAAACCCTATAGAAGCACTGGAGATGATGCAAACATTCAACTGGGGACTGATCTGGGTGACTGCTTCATACAGCAAAAAAGAGTATGGAATGCTATAGGCACTGAAGGGAGTAATTTAATAAAAACTGAGGCTTGGATTATGTCCAATAGATTGTCTCCTTCTCTTGAAGGAAAATGTAATGTTACATGATCACCATGGTGAAATGTGAAACATATCCACTGAAATGTGGAACATATATATGAAACCTGTTTCTAGTAGGTTCTGTACTCTCATTAGGATTTAAGTGTGTTGATACCTCACTCTGCTAAATCAAAATCCCACGTAATGTCAAGTAATTCTGAATGACTAACTTTGGTATTAAACAATAAAGCCTCTATGTGTGGAATATTTAAAAGAGCCTGGGAAGAAAGTATTTGACTCTAAGGTAGGAAAGAAAGACAAAGATTACCTAATATTGATTGTTACAGAATCATACTCTCAGTTTCTAGATAAAGATTAAACTCCAGAGGGTGATGAAGGATACCTTTGTGACATGTTCTATGTAACTTTTCAAGATGATGATGATTATGGTGAACTAATGCCACAGTAGATTCCAATCTTTTAGAAGTGAATGCAGATAGAAGTCAAGATAATAAATCCTAATTCAAGTTTGGTTTACTTGGTACCAGTGCCAAATTATGATGTCTCATTTGGTCTTTAATTACCCTCCAAAATGGAACAATGGTGGAATCGCCTTCCTCTCATTACTCATACACCACAGGAGACCAGCACTCATCTCGCTTACCAGACAACAGCTCTGTGTGGGGTTTATATTCCAACAGATTTTTTCAGTCTTTCCTTTCTAATTAGCCTTTCCTGGCTCTTCAAGAAAATTTCATATAGTATGCCAAATTCAGCTGTCATTATTTTGAACAACTTGTTCAAAAGATTGCATGTTGGAAAAATAATAAATATGTTCTCAGCCGTATGATAGCTGTGAAAGAAAAACTGTCTTGGAAAAATAAAAATTAGATACAGCTTAAATGTACTCAAAGATTGACTGTCTTTATGCTGTTTTATGTGTGTCTGACTAGACTCAATTATATTTATCAATAAAACATGGAAGGAAACTTCATTTTAATTTATCTTTTTACTATGATAGATAAATTTCATTAGTGGCAACTGCCTTTCTGTTTCAGCATGAAAATGTACAGGATGTTTCATTCATCTTACTGATTAGCACTGCTAATAAGATGCTGTGGATGAAGGTGCCCATTTATAAGAAAAAGAGAGGATCTTTGTGAACCACTTTACAGAAAAGTCCCTAAAAACATTCCCTACTGTGTGTCTGTTTATTTTTATTTATGGAATATAAATACAGGTTTCCGTAGAACTGATGTGTCTGATCAGTGTCATAAAAATGCACTGAAGATGGAAATTAATGGTGTGGGGAGCAGGGCTCCATACTGACAGCAGCCCTTGCGGAAATCTGAATTTGAGAGTTCTCTTAAAAGATTCAGTGCAAGGGTTTTCTCATCCCTCTCACATAGCCATCTGGGATTCCTACCCTCATCACAGGATCTTCTGCATAAAAGATTTACTGAACTACAGAAAAATGGAAGAGTGAGGAAGGCTACAGTAGTTACCAAGTTACTTTAGCAGTGATAGTGAAAAGCAAGCGTTTACCTTGTTTAAACATTGACTGGTAAGGATTAATCATTCATAAAGATCGCAAGGTCAATATCAACTATGTGAAACACTAGAACAACCACAGATTCTCCTACTGACATTTATTTCTTAGCACATGTAAATAACATCTAAAACAATTCAAAAAATGCAGCGTTTGAAGGGCAATATACTGTTTTCAAACCACTATTTTTCAACTCCATTAAGGTAAACTCATTAAAAAATCAAGTTCAGTTTGTATAATTCACTCATTATTTTAATGGCAGAATCTGAATGGAATTCTTAAAACCATGTAAAATGAGAGAACAAAATCAATACCATAGTGGCAAGTCCACAGTCACATGTGAGACAAAGCACGTAACAGAGAGAGTCTTCAAAGAGTACTACACTGTTTTGAAAAGTAATATAACTATCCTGTAATCCATTCACAAAACAAATCACATCAAATCAAATCCCATGAAATTCATACCCTTAGATACGTGCCTTAGGTGGCATTCAGACAGCAGATGGTTTATTTTTTGCATGAAAATGGGGGTTATAATTCTTACAGAGTGATCTTTAGAAAGTCAAAGATGGACCCTGAAAGCTTCTAAAAATAGTAAAATCAAGAAACCACATGGTAGCAAAACAAATAACAAAGGTCATAGTATACGGTCTATTCATTATTGCTACGTATATGTCCCAAAGATGAGGAGCTAGGAATTTCCCAGAGAAATTACACTGTCTTTTAAGGAAAGTACATGTTCAAACATGGGAGGAGGGGGATACTTACTGTTAGAAGCCTAAATCTTGTTCCACCCCAAAGTTGCCTCACTGTAGTTAAAGGTGATTCTCAAACTATTCAGTAATTTCAAAGTTTTTCATGAATAATCATAACTCAGGCATTTCAGGTTAGTTTTTAACTCCTTGGAGAATAGTACATGGAGTGCGTAAGAGTACAGGGAGTATGAAGACTCCCTTTTTACAAGGACTCCCATGCAAAAGATATGGAGTAATGGGCACAAGTTACTCCTACGGGCATTACAACTGGACCCAAGAAGAAAATTTTTCATTATGAGAAAAATCAGTCATTGGAATCATCTCCCCAGGGAAGTGGTGGACACCCCAACACTGGACACTGGACAGGGTGCTTTTCCTCTATATCATAGTTATTATCAGAGATCACAATTTTAAATATAAACATCCGTATGTGTGTGTGTACATACATGCATGCCTTGGAGTTAATTAAGCAACATTACTGCCATTCTAGAGACTGTAAAATGAAGTGCAGAGATTCTTAAACCAAAATGCCCAAGAACTGCCAAAAAACTTTCCCTAACTCAGAAATAAGAGGCTAGCTTTTCCACTTCTTTGACAACCAATATCAAAGTTCCATATACTTTACAACTTTCAGAAAACATCACTCAAACTACTGTATTTTCAGAAGTCAAATCTAGAATTGTTTCTGCAATTTGTCAGGACTCAGATTTACCTTCTACCAAAATTATAGCAGTGCAATGTAGCTTTAAAGATACTAAAAGGTGTATCAGTTCTGTAATTCTGCTGAACTCATAGATAACCCTTAACCTTTTCTATGTTTTATAGTTTCTCTTCCTCATTCCGCTTGCCCTGTAATCTAACACTACTGGACTAAAAATATCATTAAAGATATCAAAAATCTTTTACAGATCTAATTCAGTAGCATACAGGAGAGGATTTGTAAGCAAAAACATATCCTAGGTAAGCATTTGAGAAGATGTACTTGTACATGCTTTCTCCAGACAGCACCATACATGTCTCAGGGTGCCTCTCTCCTGAATGACCAGCACTTCTCATATACTTTCCTGTCTTCTAGTCCCAGTCAAGTTTCACAAGTGCAATGTCCTGAAAGTTAAATCCTCAGAGGGACGTCCCACAGTACATCTAATGCGTACAGACAAGCTTGAATTCATCACAGGGCACATAAGCAACATGTCCAGAAGGAAAGGAAAGATGGCACAATGCAGTCAAGTAAATGTAGGAATCACTATGGGGATGTAATCACACCCGTGCCTACATACATAAACCTCTATATTTAAATACACATATATGCATCGTATTCAGAACTTTAGGTATACATTCTTTTCAGTGGTTTTGTTTGATTGGCATAACCATCCCTAATTCAAGTGCTAAATATTCATAATTTCATTCCTGTAATACACTGAATCTTGTTCACTATATATGGAATTAAGGTCTAAATAGATGTACATAAATTCCACATTTCAGAGTTGTTCAATATCACAGAATCTAAATTTCTTACTAAAGCAGGTAAAAAAACTAATGAAGGCAGAAAAATCTTCCCCCTGAGTACAGAAAGCTCTGGTTTAGACTTGGAGTGAGCTTTCAGCCCCTCACAGTCAACAGTCAGACACTACTGCTATTTGCAGTCAGCTACACTGCACTGCAAGTTCTCTCCCAGATATCCTTCATTTTTCATTTCACATCTGTTTTCTTCTAATTATTCTACTTTCCTTCCTGGACAGTAAAAGCAGAATTTTTCCTTCTATCTATGCTCTGCTGTTCTTTATTAGACTAAGGAATAAATGAGACTTCCAAAAGGAGAGGGTTCTGCTCACTATGATAAATATTCAGGATTTCTTTAAACATAATTACTGGAATACACTGCAGGTAGAGCTCACCATCATATTAAGTCATAAGTTAATTTTGAAATATGTTCCATGCTATCAAAGAAATAACCTTTTCAGATTAAAATGCCATCAAAAATGCTTGCAAGATAACTTTCTCCAGTCAGTTTCAATATCCTTGACCTTCCTAATAATCACCTTTTTCTTCGCCTCTGAAATGATACATCGCCTTAAAATAAGCGCAAAATCTAGCTGACCGGTACTAACTACATTTGAACTACACTTGAAAATGATAAGCCATTTTAACAAAGAAATTACTTTTAACAGAGCTTTGTATGCAAGCAACTTTTAAATGTGCATAACATGCACCAAGAAAAATCTAAAAGAGATTAGCAACACATGAGAGATGAAGTAAGTAGTTAGCAAATTAATTATGTGAGGATAAAAACTGTGTGTGATTTAAGCTGTAGCCTTGAGCTCATACTGTACCTGAGAGCTGCTTTCCTAGTTATTTTATCAGAGATTAACTTAACTCCTCATAACTTAAATTTACGTAACCCAAGAGAGGTTCCTTTCTCATATACACTGTGTTCACTAATATCCTCATATATTGGTTCGAACACAGACATTACACAAGAAACTGCCTACAGATATGCTCCTAGTAGTTAAAGCTGTGCTTTACTGAATGTTGAGTACAGCATTTTCCTTCTCCTTTAAGAAACGATTGAAATGCTAGGGAAGTAAAAGCCTCTGTGTTGGAGGGGAGATGATTACTGAGAAGAGCTTGCAACTTGTTCTGATAACATCAGCTCATCACAGCTGGACCTATTCCTGAAAGAAGTGTATGTTTTCTAATACCTCTGTGAATTCCTCTCTCTGATTCATCTTTTCTCTTTTTGGTCCCCAACACTCATTTACCAGAAAAACTTATTTATTCTCATTGATTAATATCAACATTTTCACCTGAAGAAAGCTGGCAGGTCTCATTACAATAAGCAGAAGAGTTTTTCAGTCTGCAATAATGTTAGCATAGTTTGTGGACTATGAGAGTAATTCAGATTATCATCCTGTTCTAAAATCCAGTAGTAAAACCACATCAGTATCAGAAAAGTACACAGTAAAGCAGAGCTTCTGTGGTTGGCTAAAAAACAGAGACTGCCATTGTAAAGAGTGTTAGGTATTACAGTTTACAGATTTTGTAAACATACAGCAGTAAATCTGCCAAGAGAGCGACCTTATATTAAAGGCTGCTACCAATGTGCCTTGGTCATGAAAAGTAACTTCCTTAAAAGAAGGTAAATCAAATATGGCAACTTTGGGAGATTCAAGAAGGCATATTCCTCTGTGTAAATACAGTAAAATAGACAATTTTCTAGGGACAGAAGGCTCATCATGGACTTCAGCAACAGAAAAGATAAACCTTACTTGTACTCTAGAAGGTTTAAATTTTATTTATCAGTTATGCGAATGTCTCCCATCAGTACTGCTGGAGCTACAGATAAAATGTCTCTACCGCCCCAGGGCTACAGTAACTGTAGCTTTTGCATAGTCCAGGAAGAAGGAAGAGGCCAAGAACAGATTACCACAGAACTGCTATCCATGAAATAAATCACTTTTTCCTTCAATAATTTGTACCTTGTCCTGACAAAAATAACTGGTGATCACTCATCTGGTTCTCAGTTATAGACACAGCCTCCAAATCACACAATAGTAATAGACTCCTGGAAACACTAAAATTGAACTGTAGATGACTGGATAAAAGGGACAACACATTAAGTCATTATTAAGTCAGGTGCATGAATAAAACAGAGTTCTGAAAATTTTATTGATCAAGTGAGCCATCATGTGATTTCCACGTGCCGTACCATCGCTTTTAATTTTCCCCATTCCACACCATCTCTCAGAATTTCTCATAGATTTACTCCAGATCAGATATAGTCACATCAGGTAGAATCAGATCATATCAGATCAGTATCTGACAGACAAAGAAGGATGTCAAACACCTCCCTAGCCATACTCCACGTTTTGTGTAATGGGCTTTTGGTAAGACTCTACAGATAAGGTGTGTTCTCTGTCACTGAGGCATCACAGTAAAATGCACCCAGCTGAAGAAAGGAGGCAGAGGAGAAGCTTCAGGCTCCTTCCCCATGCCTCCTGTATATCTTCCTGTCTGTAAGGCTCTGCTGAGCCAAGACTGGACCCTAAAAAGGTCTCCCAAAGATTTATTCATTAGTTGCTCCAAAGCAATTAACCAAATACTGAAGCAATACTGTCTCTGGCATCTTTAACAGTTGTTGGAATGAAGTATGTGCTACCTCAAAAATACCCTCCTTAAGATGATGCCCATAAAGCAACATGCAGTGCTTCTAAACTTTCTGAGTACATTACAAAAAATGTGATTTTTTTTCTGTAATTCTGTTTTCTTCTTTTGATTTTATTAAAATAAATCTCGACTGTATTCTAAAACCACTTTGTTTTATATATTAAACACAGGATCAGTAACATTGCCTAATATGAGGCTTGTTGACTCTTATGGTAAGATTCTGGTTTACAGCCATGATGTTCTAAGCAAAATCTAAAAGAGATTAGCATGCTGTTCATACAAGTTATACCTTATCAGATTTTACAACTGGTTTGAGTTATTTCATTCCACTTTTGCGCCTCTTCATTTATGTAAATAAATAGCACATTTCTGTACAATTACAAAGAAAAGAAAAGTTTACTAGAGAATGACAATTTTCCCTGCAGTTACGAAGAACAGATTGTAGATTTTTTTAAAGAAATAGTTCAGGACAAGGAAAATGGTCTTAAAGGGAGGGAGACTAGCTGTAACAACAGCTAGAATGGGCTGCATAATAACAAAGGGAATTAGAGATGACAACTATAAGAACCTGGAAAACCTATATAATAGGGAAGGAACTGCAAGTATGATGGTGAATTGGGAAAAAGATTGGGAAAAGTGAGAGTGTAATGAGAGTTAAGCGAAGACTGATTACTGAGCATGGCAACTGAGATCCATGGAAATGCTTGGGAAGACCAGAGCAACTTACAAAATTGTAAAATATTTGGGGGCTTGGAGGACACAATTTTCCCTGCGGTTATGAAGAACAGATTGTAGATTTTTTCAGTATTGAATTTGCAAAGCATAGAATGCTCAAGGAATGCTGAGCACCCTGAATTTTTTCATTTGATGAAGAATGATTAGCCTATATCCTCAGTGACTGATAGAGCATTATACCTCAATTTATTACTTTTTTAATTCTTGTAGTATTTCTCTACCTAAATTGAAAGTTGCATGAGATAGCACGTGAAACAGAAAAGATACAACTGCAAATAAAGTGAAGAAATACATGATGTTCCTAACAGAATGGATGTGCCTCAAATATCCTTTATTTATGGAGTTTGGATAAAATATTTGTACTAAATGAAAGCAGTTGTGTTCTAAAACTTGCTTTCTAAATCACTGAGAAACCCTGCTAATAGGAAGTCTAGCATCACCAATGTGGCTATTAACCAACTGCCTCATTATACCACAATGCCTACACACATGCTCTCTAAAAGCAATGAAAAAATATTCTTGACATGGCTCTAACTTCTACAACACTGATCTATAGACATGGTAGTAAAGATTATTTAAATCAGCATAGCATAAAGCACTGTTTGTGAAATGAGGAGTAATTTCCCAAAACTAGAAGCCTGATTTTGGGGGGATGAAGGTACAAATGCCCTAGTTCAGATGACCACTCTTTTACATACTGTATAAATTCCTGCAAGAATCAAGTTCAACTGTTGGGGTTTTTTGGTTTGTAACTTACAAAATTTTGCCCAACTACAGAAGAGCTTTGAAGAAGAGCAGACATAATGAGTGCTATGCAACAAACACAACAGAAATGTAGACAAAAAACCCTTGGTCACATGACTGCCTTCACTCATACAACAAAGGCATTTAGTACCACCAGCTTTGAAGGCATGTGTACAATATCAGGATTTAATTTTTTAATGAAGCTACTAAAATCATTAGCTTATTTCATAAAAACATGATGTGAAGAGACATAAATGAAATAAACAGCTCTAATGATTTCTTTTATCTCAATGCAAGTAAGTCCCTAGCACTAATATGCACACTACACTGTTTGCTCCCAGTCCAGTAACTCGTCCCTGTGGTGTTCTTAAAGGAAATTCAATATGGAGTTACAGGAATCATTCACTTCTCTGATGCCTGACTGTTTCTCTGTTTCAGTTGCCACAAGAAAAATCTATTTCTACCCTCAGAATATGTGCCTCTGACAAGCAGGCTGTGAAGAGCTTTGATGAAATAGCTTCCTAGTTTGTAAGGTAATGTAACTGGAAAAAGAAGTAATGAAAGGTGAATTATTATTTTTTCCTGTTTTCTTGTGTGCCCTCTCATCTCCTTCAGCTTTGTCAAACATCTTCGAACTGTAATACAAATAGTATTTACTGTCCTTTAGCACCTATGTAACATATGCAAGAAAAATGTAGTTCTGGCAATCTATGCAGAGAATCAATCAAGTACAGAAAAGATGCATTCACACACCAGTAAAGTAATATGTCAAATAATTCCCAATACAGTTTGGAAGTCAGTATTTTACACTTTTTAAGGCCAGTATACTGAATTATTTAATCTCTTAGTCTGACCTTTAAAATTACATATACTACAATTTATTATAGTAATATATCCAGAGGTGCTGAGTTAGGGCTATCAGAAAGCTGATTCCCACTCTAGAATTAATCATAAATTTCTGGAAAACTTACTGATAATTCCCTTTTTTCTTCTGTGGATTTCATTACAGTATGGTATGAAAGCAAGAAAAGGTTACTCTTGAAAAGATTTCAAAGTGGAAAATAGATTGTAATGCTTTGTTGTTAGTTCATAATGAAAGGAGAGATTTCTGGAAGCATGATTTTCCCTTCAACTGCAATACAATATTCTAGGGAGACTGGTTCTTTTTTCTCTCAGAAAGCAGTAGGAAGATTATGAGAAGAAAATAAGTCTGGTTTCCAAATTCTTCAGCATGAAGGATTTGGGGCAAAGTTCAGCAGCAGAAGAAATATTGGAAGTTGGTGCTCATACTTAAGCAGTTTAGCATTGCCCCTGCAAAGGTACAGGAAGTGCTGCCAATTTCTGTACTGGTATTATATGTGATAACTGAGATTACTGATACCCTTCATGAAAGGGTAGCTTTAAATGTTTGTGTAAGAATGAGAACTACATTTAAAAGCTTCTTGAAATGCTTTTTTAAAAGGTCTCTGAAAGCAGGAAGTAAGTAAACCAACAAGTTATTTCAGATTCCTTATAATACATATATGAGTAAATGCACCTGTAAACATGATAATTCTGTTAATAACAGTGTATATTAGTTTAAAATCTGTTATGCACTGAATGAGACAGACCTGTACCTTTAATAAATTGCAATGTGAGAACCAGCATTTTGTATACCTCATGTTGCTTGCTGACCACTTCTTTTAATTTAAATACTCAACACGAAAATACTTCTGCTACAGCCATGCAATTTATCTCAGAAGCAATATTTCACATTTGCAAAGTGTTTAAAACCTATTGATTCTTAAAGAACATCTCCATAATTAACTAAAGATTGTTTATCTTTGAAATTCTGGTCACATAATTTTTCCTCTCTGCCTTAGTTCTGTAAAACAAACATAAACAATAGTAGTTAATAAACCCCAAAATATATATTACCATTTCTCACAATTCCAAAATAAATGCACTATACCACCAGTACCCTGCCCATTGCAGGGGGGTTGGAACTAGATGATCTTAAGGTCCTTTCAAACCCAAACCATTCTATGATTCTACATACATACATACTGCTGATATACTGTAATTGAATCTGACAATGTCTTAACGTGTTGTCACAAAAGACAGCAAATCAACCTTGTTTGAGTAAGTTACTCCTGTTGGTATCAGCATATGCCAATGCAGCTGCAAAAGTGAAATCTAGGAAGATACGTCTATGTAAATAAAAAAATAGTTTCATTTAACACCAAACCCACATGACAAAGCAGAGTCATCCATAAAAGCTTTAGCCAGGAAAGGCTAAAACTCAAGGTTGCCCTCATTCAAATTATGTATCCTGATCACTGATCTTTCTTTCTTCTTTTGAACAGATTAAATTCATACTCTTCCATACACAAATACAGAGTTTTGACAGAAGACAAGAATATCCTATAGTTTGTAGATTAATAACTGCCAAATTATGCATTAATTATTTCCAGTTTGTAAACCATTTTTGTGAAGGTCAGGTCCTACAGAAGAGAGAACGGAATTTCATTTCCCTAGACAATGAAATAGATGTGTTTCCCTAGATAAATGCGTGATCCTGCAGACTTTTGTCACGAATGCCCTTACTTATTTTGGAATCCGGTTAAATTCAAGTGAAACCATTTCCAAGAAACATATAATCACGAGTTTTTTTAAAATGTCTGGAAACAGCCCCACAGCAAAGTGGTGGCAGACATCCCAGTATAGATGAAGGCAAAGTTACTGGGAGGGTCACTCTAACTGTCTACATAAGCTAATCCACCTCCCCCAACCCCCCCTGCTTTTTCTCCTCTTGGGAAATTTTATTAAAAGGTGAAGTTGACAGATGGCCCTGCCTCACTTCTCCAGGTAACAAACGCTGTTTTATTGACCTTCTCATGACCAATGATTCAGGCTTGGCTGCCTCTAACACAGGAAACAAATGAGATGTACTCTATTGAAATTCTACACTTCACAATTGCTGAACTTCTGAAAGTGTAATTTCATACAGGATGCCCTCAGGTTGCTTTTTAAAATTGTTGTCTGCAAATTGAATTTACTAATAATTTGCTTCTCTCACAATCCTTTAGGAAATCCCTGAAATGTGAAATAAATGATAAAGCAGAAAAAGAATGATTGTGAGGCACAGAAAATATCACTATATCACAGGTTCCTAGAGACATAAAAGACAAAGACAGAAAAAAATTATCTCCTTTATAGTCCTCAGATTTGTCAAAGGAAAATACTGAAAAGAACTCTCCTAGAATAAAGACACAAGAAAGCTCCTTAGCTCTTTTTCTTCATACGTAACAACTCTGGTTATGGAAACATAGACACTCTAGATCCATCAAGCAACAACCCATCGCACAACAGCAAGGAATTTATTTTCCTGGAACTGCCTGTAAATAATCCACTACATTAACGAACATTAATCACTAAGGAGCAAAATACTCTCTGAAAAGAACTTTAATCTCAAGACAAGCCTATTCAAACCCAAGTAATTTCAGTATATATTAGCCCAAAACAATTTCAGGGTAACTTCATCTCTGCAGGCAAGCTCTCCTGAATTCTAATTATGCAGGTAATGTTTGACTTGATGTTTTGAATTAGACCATAATCTCAGCAACGAAGAAAGGATTTTTTTGGGATCTAGTAGTTTGCTGGTTAAAACTACTTGGGGTTTGTGAGGCTTCATGTATTATTTAAATTACTAAGTCCTGTACTTAAAATTTCTTAAAGAGATCTAATATATTTATTTCAAATGCCAAAACCAGGCAATGTCAACTGACCATCTTCAAAAAATTGAAGTAATTTCATTTTTTCCTGAAATAAATTTTAATTACTTTTATTTTTTTAAGGTGAGGTAGTAAAATACTTAATGCTATTTACCATCTTTTGGCAACTGCTACTGCTGCCAAATGCATTAAATGGTAGGGAAGGGAAGCAAAGGAGATTGCTTTTTCCCTTTTGGGAGGTAAAACAAAGGAGACTAAGTACATGGAAACCCATTTTTCTGAGGATGTAGGTGCATGATTTTGCTTATATGTATTTGTAGGCAGGACATAACACATTTCATATTGAAACTGACACACAAACTTAAAACCCTTGCATCTGCAGTATTTGAGATAGTAATTTTCTTTTTCTCTATGTGTACTTCTGTCATGTTTATCATCAGGGAGTAAAGAAGAATGTTTCTTTTGAGCCCAATGAAGTCTTTTCTGGTTCATCTAAGAATCTGTAATCCTAGCAGCTACCTTAGATTCTATCTTAATATCTGAAAGCACAAAATTGTTGTCATTCTTTCTCCAATTTGAAAATTAGCAGTTGAACTTCCAAAATAACAAAAGCAGACAAAATCAGATTTAAAATGTCTTTCTAAATCAGAAAATAGAAAACCAAGCCAAGCAAAATCAGAACCAACTCGCTTTAAACTAAGAAAAGGGTACAGCAATATTTTTAAGTTAGAAAGACCCAAATAGGCCTAAATACCAGTACATGATCATTCACGTTGCTAGCACAGTCCCAGGCACAGTTTTGATCCAAGGCAAACAGCAGTCTCCAAACTGTATCTCCACATATCTCAGGGGTTAATACAAGCCAAGGAACATTCCCAGAAGGTACCTTCAGTGTGGTCGTCCTGCTTGGGAGATGGAAGAGAGCTCAGCTTTATGAAAAAGCCAAACAGTACCACCTGGCCTCAAAGCCAAAGAACAGCTTCAGAAACTGTTTTCTGGCACATTTTAATGTACTAATATAGTGGCAATCAGAGGTAATATGAACTGTGAGAAATTATGGGACAGAAAAGGAAATGTGCTGGGATCCATTGTTTCCTCTTTGAAAGTCATCCTTAATTAAACAACAAAGGCTATTAAATTAAAGCTTTGATGATCTGCACTGTCCTTAACCAGCTTTTACCCTTGATGTTTGCTACTTCAGATTTTAAAAAGTCAACTGACCGGCTTCCTTTCCTTTCAAAGTAAAAGGGATGAAAGAATCTGTAGTGAAATCATGCAAAAGAGATGGATCTCTTTTGTAATCAAGAGCAACTCCATCCTGAATTTTTACATCAAAACAGTCATCTTAAGCTTCACTCAGAAATCAGCTGGAGCACAGACAAGAGTAATAACATGATTTCTATAAAACTTCTACTTAATTAATAAAATCACAATGGTTTTCAACACTTAAGATTTTTTTTTTCTTGAAGTACAGCATCTCAATAGACCAGAATAGGCTAAGCAAGGATTACAAGACTTGAGAAAAAGAATGTGATTTTATAGCTCGAAGGATATTTTGCAAATGCCCTGAGCAGATCCTCCTTGATGTCTGCATTTTCCATATGGTCACTGGGATAGAACCTGGACACTGCTCTGTGGGAACTCTGGCTGCAAGACCTCACCAGTCAGAAAAACAGAAAATGACAGCAGAAAACACACTGCCTCTTCAGCAGGTAATGCAGATGGCTTTTGATGACCAGGGACATGCCAGAGCACTTCTCGGTCAAGTGAGAAGATCCATCCAGGAAAGCACAAAAAACCAACAAGAGAGCCAGGTAACTCTGTTTTTCTCTGAACCCTGGTCTATGACTGGCACTACAGCCGTCACGAAAAGCTTACAGGTACAACTTGCTTAAAATCTAACATTTTCTTCCTCTTACATGATTTAAGATTGCACTGTAATCAAGCTGTTTTAGCATTACAATAAATACACTGTGTGCTGTTTGCCTTGTATCCTAATACATCATGCAGTTTAGTTTGATAATTTTGTGTGTTCTTAAAGTATGACCAGTTTTAAAGTGGAATTAACAGTGCTGTTAATTCAGCAAAACAGTACATGGAGGGGGGAAAAGAAAAAAGCCATAAAAATATTTCCTCTACTTCTTTTTACTTCATGATCAATATACATTTTATGTTTTCATTTACCAAAGCACTGTAAAAGTGAATTACCATTGATACTCATCATAAAATGTGTTCCCCAATAATTATATAGTAGATCCTGAATGATAAAGAAACAGCATTCATGAAAAGACAAAAGTCATCTAGGAACTAAAGCAAATTGTTTGTTTCATTGAAAACTGCAATACCACACACAAACCAGTCTCAGCTATGTAATTAATTGTCTAATTGAAAGGTTCAGTCAAGAAACCAATTCATTTTGCTGTGTCTATGCAAAAGAGAAATGAGTTCACATGAATCATTAAAATACAGCATGATATAGTACAGTTCAGCTCTAGTTGATATTCACCATAAATCAATAGTAGTAATCTTATTCATATACACTGAGTGCAGTTGAATCCAATAAATACAGCATTTCAATATAGGAATACACAGGATATTTTATTCCAGTATCCTAAATGAATCAGTTCCTTTGCATTCTGTCGAATCCCAGGAAAGATAGATAGCTTCAATCAATAAAGTAAGATTAGCTCTGTTCAACACCAACAAATACCACTGTTCAGAAGATGAGTATCTGGAGATTATTCCAGCAGCACTATAAAACCAAAGTATCAGATGCTGGGCTTTAAATAAGGATAGCAGCATGCTTTCCGCATTACTGCTTTTATTATTGTTCCCCATGAATAACAACTTACACAGATTCCCTTAGTTTCATTACATATGTGAACTTACAAAGCACGTAGTAACATGCCTGTGTGAATTGCTGAATACCCTTTTAGTAAGACAGTTTCGCACTCTGCATCATTCCATCCATTTCCTATCCATTTTCAAAAGCAATTCCCCGTATTTCATGTATACAAGTTATATTTATCTACCAACTGTACAAACCAGACAGCAAACAAATTTGCATATTTTTCTATGACTAAGCTAGCAGATGAGTTTTTTCTTAATAAAAACAATGCTTTGTCAATTCCTGTGCTCCACCTTATGTGAAAGTTCTCTATTTAAAGAATTTTAAACTGGAAAAAAAATTCCCTTAGGCTTTGACATTACTTCCTTTTTTCAACTGAATTGGAAATAAAGACATGGACTTGTTGAAGCAAGTCCAGAAGAGGGTCAGGAAGATGATTAGCTGGAGTACCTCTCCTATGAAGAGAGGCTGAGAGACTCTGGCTGTGTCAGCCTGGAGAAGAGAAGGCTCTGGGGAGACCTTCGAGCAGCCTTCCAGTGCCTAAATGGGGCCTACAAGAAATCTGGAGAGGGACTTCTTACGCGAGTGTGCAGTGGCATGGCAAGGGGGAATGGCTTTAAACTGAGAGCAAGTTTTGACCAGGCATTAATGTCATATTTTAAGCCCAGCCGGCAACCCAGAACCACGCAGCCACTCACTCACCTCCCCCCTTCCTACCCCTACTCCCAGAGGGATGGGGAGAAGAACAGAAAGAATGTAACTCCCACAGGCTGAGATAAGAACAGTCCAGTAACTAAGGTAATAACACAAACCACTACTGCTACCACCAATAATAATAAGGAAAATAACAAGGGAAGAGAATACAATCACCCACCATCCACCGACCGATACCCAGCCTGACCCCAGCAGTGATCTTGCCCTTACAAGTAACCACCCACAGTTCTATATCCTTGGCATGATGTGCTGTGGTATGGAATACCTCTTTGGTTAGTTTGGGTCAGCTGTCCTGTCTCTGCTTCCTCCTGGCTTCCCCTCCTCCCTGGCAGAGCATGAGACTCAGAAAGTCCTTGGTCAGAGTAAACATTACTGAGCAGCAACTAAAACCATCAGTGTTATCAGTGCTGTTCCCAGGCTGAAAGTCAAAAACACAGCACTGCACCAGCTACTAAGAAGGAGAAAAATGACTGCTGCTGCTGAACCCAGGACAGAAAGAAATTCTTCACTACAGGTGTGGTGAAGCAAAGCAACAGATTGTTCAGAGAAGCTGTGTATGGTCCATCCCTGGAAGTGTTCAAGGCCAGGTTGGACAGTGCTTGGAGCAACCTGGTTCAATGGAAGGTGTCCGGGCCCATGGGAGTGAGGTTGGAACAAAATGATCTTAAGGTCTTTTCCAGCCCCAATCATTCTCAATTACAAAGGTGTACATAAAAAAGATAAAATGGGAATTACTTTCTTGATAAAATTCTTATCTGATTTACAAGCTACTAAGATAATTTTCACCAGAAATAATACTTCATTTTACATCAGTGCCTTTGATTTCTGGCACTTAAATCTATCCATGTACTAGAGATACAGAAAGTAGATGAATTTGCTTCTCTTCATCTAAATTTTTACTTTCTCCATAAAAAAAAGAACATTAATATGTCTACTTATTTTCTTTATATTAGTGTCTAGATAATTACATAGATATTGCCTGTAGTTTGAAAGTCGATTGCTTCACTGTAGTCTATTAACACATACTAGAACAATCTTCAGTCAATAAATATCTGATTAGAATTGAGCAAAGTCCATATAACCAATTTTTGGAGAACCCTATTAGGCACCAAAAGGTTATTGAAGTTTTTTATAAAAATGCATTTTTCACCCCCCCTCGAAGATGTATTTCACATGGTGTCCTATGCAATCTGTATTAAAGTTAAGAAAATATGATTCAAAATAAGTAAATATTATAATTTTAAAAACTATTTGACATTTACTAACAAGTATTACCCAAAGAAATTTAAAACTACGCTGCACAGAAATATTTACTTTATGAAAACATCTGTACTGACATTGACTATTTGGACATGTTTTACAACGTGCAGGATATTTAAGAAACAAGGTATCACATCTTACTTCTAAGTAATGGTACACTTGCATACATAATACCTGAAGAAAACCCTCCTGCAGCCTTTATCCACATGAACATATTTTAGTCATGTAAGTAAGTTCCACTGAAGGCAGTTCAGACAACTAACGTTTAATATTATAAGAACAGCAAGACAAGGTTTAGAGGGAACATGGAAGTTTTATTCTAGTATTAAATAAGCATCCTGTCACTAAGAATTACAAAAAACTTACTGACCCTATTTAATATTTACCTAGGGATCTACAGATGGTTTATTAGCATAAATAGAGTATTACTGATATACTGACTGCCCTTTTACTCCCTTTTATGAAACTTTTTTAAGACTTCTATCTCACTGTTTGCACACCTACAGAATCTAAGCCTTTGACAGAAATAGAAAAAAATATCAAAACCCGGTAGAAATAATACCAATTCCATAACATACTTTGGACATATTGCTGCAATACTGCATCATATTTAAAAATTCAGAAAACATTTGAGTAGGTTTAGACAATGGAAAGTAATCTGAAATCTTTCAAAGAATGAAGTTTAACTATCTTTTTCTTCTAATGATTGCAGTGCTAACAATTTATATTTTAAAAGTGAGAGTTTTTTAATATTAGTTACAAACATTATTAAACTATAGAACTTCTGGCAGATGTGCCATGTTGCAAACTTGTACTGAAGTCTCAGTGCTCTAAAAAAGGTAAGAACTATGTAAGTATAACCAGACTTCATTTCTGTGAAGCACAAATTTTAATACATGTAGTCTTATTACTTCTGTTTAAGTTTAAATAAAGCTTTAAATTATCCCCTTGAAGCAAGCAAAACATGAGCACAGACTTAAGTATTTTGCTGATTCAGCAGCTGTTCAACTGTGTGTAGTTTTCTCTGTTATAATCCTGATAACTGTGTCTTCTTGCAAAGATAAAATAATTACGGTATTTACTGGACAAACAGTATGTAGAATACTAGTCATCCTGTATTATTACACACCTCTAGTAATTAAGAACTACTGTACTGTGAAACTACCCTTCCCCTTGTGTTTTCCTTAAAAGACCAATACTGAATTTTTTTCAGTCACTGCACTGCAAAAGCGGTTTCACACTGAAGGTTGAGGACTACTTTTTTCCTCCCAGCATGAAGGAGGATATGACAATGTATATGTTTGACTTTAGAGGGCAAGGGCAAGTGGACAAGCCTAGGGGAACAGTTTTATATGTATGCCTCCATCCAGATTCAGGCTTTTGAGAAGTTTTGAGGGGAAAGCATGACCCTCTGCTTACTCAAATTCTTCTAGCTCCATCCACCACCGCACCAGAAGGACCTAAAATTTCCTGAAGGCCAGATGAAGTAGTTTAAGCACATACTTGGAAATTCCTGTCATTTTGTGTACATTCATCTAAGTAAACAACCCATTAAATAATGAAAGTGAAAAACAGGACTAGGAAACAATGCATGTGTCTGCTGCGGTCAGTATAATAACTAAAGGACAAAAAAAATGGCAAAATGTTATTTGAATGAATTGACAGACCCTCTTTAAACTTTTCTCAGAAAAAGAACATTTACTTACAAGACATGCATTTCAGGAAAGCATCTGTTTCAGATACTGCATAAATACAACTGTAGTTACCAAAAAGCAAAATTAGATGAGCTTTTCTGAGCTATAGAAATTGACTTCATTTTTGGAGGTCAGTAACAATGGCTATGTGGCATTTTAGGTAACCACAAATATTCTGATGAAGTATTTCAGCAATACAAACGACATTTAAAATCTCAATCCACTTATACAGAAACTGTTGTATCAATATCAACAGACAGATACAGGGGCTTTTTCATTAAGACAACAGTGTAGTTCACAGCTTAAAAGTAGAACAGTTTGACGATCAAGTGTCAAATTTCCAAAGTAAGCGCTATCTAGTGCTATATCTGACATAATTTTATGTCAAATGCATGGATGACCAAGGAGTGACTGGACAAATTCAAACAGAAAAAGACAGCCTAGAGAGGGTGGAAGCAATGACAGGTAGCCTGGGAGGAATACAGAGAAATCATTCAAGCAGTCAGATATCATGTTCAGAAAGCTAAAGCCCTGATAGATTTAAATCTGGCCAGGGACATGAAGGGCAACAAGGAAAGCTTCAGGTATGTCAGTGATAAAAGGAAGGCTAAGGAAAATGTGGGCTCTATCCATAACGAAATGAGAGACCTGGTTTCCCCAGATATGGAGAAGGCTGAGGTACTCAGCGTTTTTGCCTCAGCCTTCATCAGCAAGAGCTCCAGCAACACTGCCCAAGTCACAGAAGGCAAAGGTAAGGACTGGGAGAATGAAGAATCACCTTCCGCAGGAGAAGATCAGGTTTGAGATCATCTAAGGAACCTGAAGGTGCAAAAGCTCATGGGATGAGATGCATCCACAGGCGCTCAGGGAACTGGTAGATGAAGTGGCCAAGCTACTATTCATCCTATTTGAGAAGCGGTGGCAGCCCAGTGAAGTTCCCACTGACTAGAAAAGAGAAAACATAACCCCCATTTTTAAAAAGGGAAAAAAAAGAAGAGCCAGAGAAGTACAGGCCAGTCATTCTCACCTCTATTCCCACCAAGATCATGAAGCAAATCCTCCTGGAAACTGTGCTAAGTGTCATGTACTAACATGGTAAATAAGGAGGTGACTGTTGACAGCCAGCATGGCTTCACTAAGGGAAAATTGCTGACCCATCCCCGGAAGTGCTCAAGGCCAGGCTGGACAGGGCTTTGAGCAACCTGGCCCAGCTGAAGATGTCCTTGCCCAAGGCAGGGAGGCTGGAACTGGATTATCTTTAAGATCCCTTCCAACCCAAACCATTCTGTGATTCTATGATTTCATGGCTCAAAAGTAGCTTTGAGAAATATTGCAGATTTACATTCTCAACTGTTTACTGTTTCACTTAACAGTACTTGATATAACTTTTACATTTGTCAAGGAGGATGAGTGTTGCCCTTGAGTAAAATTGTAGATTATAATCCATTAAATTTACAGTAGCAGAAAAGAGCAAATACCTGCTTTAGTAACAGTTTTTACTGTATGTTCCATTTGTTTGAAAATGAAAACAGTCACAGATAGAGTTAGCTGAACAACAAGATAATTTTTAGGGTTTTTGTTGTTTGGGGTTTTGGTGTTGGTGTTTGGTGTGTTTTGTTTGTTTTTGTTTTTTCCTGAAGGTAGCTGATATTTCATCTCCTATTTTTATTTTAAACTTGCTGGGGATTTAAGGCATAATAGTCAAATATGGGGCCAAATATCACAAAGCTTATTTAACATTCAAGCTCCAAACTATCAAAAATATATCTAAAATGAGATACTGAACCAAGAATCACTATTTATTTCACTTAATGTGGGTTTTGTTACTTTATTTTTGAGCAATTAAGCATTTTTTCCCTGCATATATGAGGAATTTTATTTTTCTGGTATTTACAAAATCAGAACTAGCAAGTTTCTAACATCTATTTGATTCAAAGAGTGAAGACTTTAAGAAAAATACTAGATATCACTCTACTCAACCCATCCATAAGATCTGGAACACTATATTTATAACAGGATTTAAACTGCATTCTAATCACAGAGGAAATAATCACCCACTGGGATTCAGCTCTTACCATGAGAAAGAATGCTTTTACAAGAATAGGTTGTACTGAGCCAGTTATATCATACAGCATATTTTAGTTTCATATAGATTTTCACATTAAAATAAGCACTAGTTGCACTATCTTGATACATGCAGTGATTTGGTACTTGCTCAGATTATCAAGCCACAGCTACATACCACAGATTATCAAGCATTGCATAGGCCTTTTGATTTGCTCAAGGACCTGGCTTATAGCAAATGACCATAAAAGAAAGATAAGTCAGTAATACTTTTATCTCAATATGAAACATGAAAGGTCATGAAATATATATTGTCATGGATGCAAACGGGGAGAATCTCTCTGAACTTGATCTCCAAAAGAAAAGACGTCCTATGCTGCTTGCTAAATTGATGACTACGAGAAGACAAAATCTATTTAAAATTCATGTCCTGCACAGTCAATCAAGTCAGAAGCATACCATCATTTTTTAGGCAGAAAAGGAATTTCAAGGGCATCACCTAAGTATGAATTTTGTTTTTGCTTGCCGTAGATATCCCAATAGGTTCTAGAATTGAACTATGCAGTAAAAAACATATGCATGTATAGGAACATTCATCTGTCTTATGTGTTACAAATCTGAATCTCTGAGAGACTGAATAAATAAGATTCTTTTCCAGTATCGCATTTTCCTTTCTAGTCTGCCTTGTGTCACACACTGAATGTTCATTCTCTTGTATTACAGTTCATATTTATTAGGCAGTATTCTTAATATTTTTTAAAAAAAATCAGTACATCAAAAGTAGTCTGAAGTGCTTTGAAAAAAAACTTTTTCAAAGCATCACACATACTCGTCTCTAACAATTAAAAGGAAGATGTGCCTTTTGAATGAAACAATTTTAACAAAACAGAAGTCTGGTGGTGTTTAGCAGATTGAGTTAAAAACTGAACTAATAAAGAAGCCTGAACAACAGCCATTCTGTTCTCTTAGGTTTCTTTAGTCTGTGTAACTTCCATCAGTTAACAAGTCTCAGTATAGAATGGGTCACGCTGCAGTGTATATATTTTACCAATCTTTCAAAGAAGTGAAGTTTACGATTCTAGCTGTGAACCACATCACATGGTTCTGGAGCCTCATCATAGTGTTTGCTTTTTCATTCCTGCCTATGTTTCTGAAGGCAAACTGCATGTCACTTTTCAAGTTCATTGTACAGGCACATCATTTGAAGCACAATCCTTGAGTAGATAAGAACATAACCTGTCTCTTTCCTACGCACACTTCTTGTCCTACTTCTCATTCATCTCATATTGAGCCCTTGTATGCTTACATATGCACAACTGTGTTCATACAAATACATAAGTGTCTACTACATGAACACGTGCAGTTAATGGCAAATAGAAAGATACCTGATTCCAAATATAATGTTCAGCCAGACTTGTTTAGTCCTTACTTAGCAGTTAGGTTTGATTCTGTGATTACAAGGAGAATGCAATCACTGCACCAATGTCACCAAAAGAAGACACAGTAGAAGAAAGATACAGCATATAGTGAAGAGCTTACTAAAGAAAAATTAAGAAAAACTTTGATAAACTCATTTAAGTTCATATTTTTTTGTACAATTTTTCACACACTTGCCCTTTATATGACTAGATAGAAAATTACTTAACTAGAAGAAGAACAGAAATACTCATGAAGAACTTGAAAGACTGGTATTTTTTGTTGTTCATGTCATCTTTGAAAAGATATGTGATAATTTTGTATTTAAAAATAAAAGACAAAAGGGCAAAATACGCCCATTAAAGTTTCATGCAGTAATTCTCCTGCACCAGATATGTTCAGGGAGGAGATGTCATTCTGATTCCATCAAGTGATGTACACTGTGGCACAGTGAACCACTTGGGCATGGAGATGCTAAGTAGCACCCATATGGTACACAGGCTATGTACTGATTCTCTCACACAAATTAATTTCACCTCTTTGAAAGAGTGGAGGAAGTCTGCAGTTAGCTGCTTGAAAATAAAACAACTAGATGCTTCCACACTATCTCATGCAGGCTCACTAGAGAGTACCCTGACAACCTGGGACAACCCCAGTTCCCTCTTCCATATGTTATATCCTAGATCACAGCCATACAGGCTTTTTACAGAGGACAGGTCATGTCTATGTAGCGCTTCAGTTTGAGTGCTCCATAGCAGAACAACTACCTCATACTGCTCAACATCCCAAAACCCACAATCTCCTATAAAATCATCCTTTAGCTTATCTGCACTTCACACTCCACTGTTGTATGCGCAAGTAATTAGTCCTGCTTTCTTTCCATGGATTTCTATCCCTTGATTTCTTTAGTGAAAAGGACTAGAAAACCGTTTCTGCTTCCCAAGCTGGCCCCGCTGGCAGGATGAACTAGGAACTCTTCCACAATCCTCCACAGATCGCAGGTGAGGACCCCAGCAGTGCTACTTCTTGAGGTCTGACTGGCTGCTCCTAGCAAAGCTGTCCAAGCTTGCCCCAGCTCTGTTAATCAGAGAGGTACCTATGGAAATGAAGACTTCAAACACACACTCTCACTAGTACCTAGAAATGCAAAATACACTCCACAGTGGTCCAGATCTGACCTCAGGAGACATTTGCAGTGTAAAGTCAAATCTGTGGATTGGATGCATAGGACATATTCATTCTTTATTTCAATGTAACTCCTTGGGAAAAAGTTCTTACTACAATGCCATTCACCTACTGTGTACATAAAGGATGTAAAGGCCCTATGGGCTTTGTGAGTGTGCAATGTGTTCTTAGTAGATCACAACCTGGGCTGCAGACGAAAAGGCTGAAACAAGAATGAGCAGCAGGAGTCACAGGGCAAGGCCTAGAGGGGCTGACTTCTGCCTAAAACATCTTACTGATGCCACTTTCCATGACATGTCTCAATAATCATCATTTTTCCTACTGTGAAGATTTCTTAAAATGTTTTTGAAGCTGTAATTATAGTACTTTTGAAGAGTTACCCATATACTTTGCAGAGAGAATGTTGCATTTATAGTGACATTTCTTCAGTTTTTAGTACTTTTTGAACAGAAAATAAACTGATTATGTGTTTAAAAAAGTTCCCAAGTACACTTTATTTAAAGGGACTAGGTCAAATCCTGCTCTCACCTCTGTTTTCACTCATCCAGATTTGCACCAAGATTTTAAAGACACTGCTTTAGCAATCTGACAGAAAAAATGAATTTCCAGTTTAGTACACGTACACAACTCAGATACAGGTGCCTAATTCAGGACATACAATTCTCACAAACTCAAATGATACCATCACTTTCTATCTAAGAAATGCATGGAAAAAGTACTGTTTCATTAACAGTCGTGTCATCATAAAAACCGAAAAAGTTACCAAGACCAAGCCTCTTGGCATTACTATCTCGGTTTAGACCAGTATGAAAGCAATCAGAATGCAGCTATATCACTATGAAGTGAAAAATCGTGCTGAAATCCAAAGGACCTTAATAGCATATGTGATTCTGGTATTTAAATGATGCTAAATTAACCTCCAGAGTATAAGTCCTCTTCTAAGAAGCAGCTTTATACATTAAAAAGAGGGGACAGAAATAAATATAAGACACTGTGAGCTTTTCAGTGTTTATCAGTATATAACCAGCCAGCAGAAAAGCACAATCAAGGTGACTTGAATTTTTCATACTGACAGTATCTAATACCATTAGGATTTATTCATAGTATTTATAGAGGATGACATAATTCCTAAGAACTTAAAAAAGCTCTAAGAACTTCTTAGGCCAGTAGAAATTATGCTTCCTCTGTTTAGTTCTGTTCTAACTACTGCAGTCTTTGCATACTAAAAATAGATGAGACAATAAACTTTGCGAAAAATCACTATAAAATACAAAATTTATCAGGAAAACATAGCTGGATGTAATCAGGATTTCAGTGGTCAAATGAGCATACCAGTTACTGAATCATGATATAAATAAACAGGCATATTAGTTAAGAGGTAATAAGTGGTTTGAGCATAAAGGTAAGGGACATCCATGGTACCTAGGGGACTGTGGCAGTCAGTAACACCCAGAATGCTCCAACATGAAAGCCAGGAGGGTGAAAACCAGGCTGTTATCCGTGTGCCATTTGTGGTTAAGGTGAACAGTACTTACCTATTTACTGACTCAGGAACTATGACTTCCTTCCCAATGACCATGAATCTCAGTTTTCTCATTATGACATGTAAGTGTCATCTGCCAGTTTGAAGAAATAAACTTAACAAAAGACACTTGTATACCCACCCCCAGGAAGTCTAAATAGTGAAAAATAAAAGTTTATTGTTGATCTAATTATTTGAATGATGTTTGGCTATTTCATACCTCTTCATGTTCCCTGAAGTTCAGCTAGTGCCTTATGATCAGCTTTTTCACTAAATCTTGGCATTGTTCCTGATGTAGCTTTTTTTCTTAGGTCATTTCCTACAACTATCATTCTTTATTACTTTTAATTACAGTAAGACCTTTAAAGAATTATACCCCCATGAACATACGGAAATACACTCATGGCAGACCAAAATGTTCTGTGTCTGACCTAATAAATTTCCATATACTTACTTACGTATTCAAAAGTTAAATGTTTATTCTGCAAGACAGACAGCAGAGATAAACAGTAGCACTGCAAATGCTGTCGGGCGTGTGAGTATCACTCAGGTCACGTATTTCAATTCTATTCTCTCAACAAAAAATGTGTAACCCAAATGACTTCAATGCTTTCCACATACAATTACTTGTATCGTGAAATTAAAGCAGAGACCTTTAAACTGTGGTGATGTTATACTGTATTACCTGTTACATATTAAAAAAGACCTTCACAGTTTGTCATGTTATTGTACAGATTTATTTCCAAGCTTACTAGCATTCTGTTTTTTGTGGTGGGTTTTGTGTGGTAGGTTGTCTATTATTTGCTGTTATTTGTTTAGCTCATGGGTATTCTACCATTGTATTAGGGCCGTATCTTCTTTGAAGTCTTGAAGTTCACTTCACTGACATAGATGAATTAATGCAAAACAAAAAACAACAAAACAAAACAACAAACTTTAAAGCTATATATGGTAAAGCAGGGTAACTACTTCATTAAAAATGGGGTTCTAACTTCAAATACATTCATCATTAAAATAGTGAAGTTTTAGAAATGAAACTTGAGGTAGTGCAGTGTTAGCTTCTTGCAGTAAACAGCCACATTAAAAACATTCTCTATTTTATTAACTTAGCACACTAATCCGTATAACACCTATTTATGTTGTTAGTCTACATATATTAAAATATTTATCAAGAGTATTTTGAAAATAAGATCATTAATAAATCACTGTGTCTTAATTTATGCCTTTGCCATTCAGCGTATTGCTAACACAAAAATAACAAACAGAAATAATATGACACATTTTGTGAGGACTGTCTCAAACAGTCCTGTTGGTATTTTAAGCCAAAGATGCTACAAAAGAAAGCAAACAGATGATCTTAAAAGAAGCAGTGAGTGAAGAGAAAGCGTTCAGAAAACAAAAGAAGGAAATCATATTTCTTTCTCCTTCCCTCCTGTAGAAAATTTCTGTTTTAAATGATCTTGAACATTTTATCTTTTCCTGCATAATAAATCTGCCCTGAGGACATGAATACAGACTTCAATCTGAACTGTGCATATTATTTGGATTTCTCTGGGAAGTAAGTATGGTTAATGGAGGAATATTTTTACGAAAAATCAGAAGGAATGCACAGGAAAATAGCAACCTTTACATTAAATGATCTTAGCAATGAAGTGACAACAGCACATTGAACTTAAAAAAGTCTAAACTTAGCCTAAAATCAGATGCATTATCATCTAATTGATTTCAGTATTTACTTATATTTATTTCCTGCACTTCTCCCTGAGTTTGCTACAAGTGATTTTGCATCTCTCCATTATAAAGTGGGACCAAGACTACGTTCTTCAAAGATCACTGAAGAGTCAGCAGATACTAAGAATTATAAGAATTTCTGACCTTCACCAGGTTCATTTCAGAAAATTACTTTAACTGTTTCTGAAAGGATCTGCTTTATTGTAGAGTAACAGCTGAGGTGAAAGGTTCTTTATCACATTTCCAATGACTCGATCCATCCAGCCCTTCCTCTATCACTTCTTTTCTACCTTTTCTCAGTGAGTTTTTGTTCATTAAAGCACAAGATGAACAGCACTGACTGAGCTAAACAGAATATCCAAACTGTGCAAGTTTCCTACTCTGACTCTACTGATTCATCCTTTTCTCTTGACCTGCAAACTACCTTATTATTCTAGTCCTTGGTCTCCCTTGTGCAGAGACTGCCAATCATACCACAGCTGCAGTGCTTTTTATAAGCTGTGAAAAAAATCAAGATGAAGGTGAGACTACCCAATTCATTTTAGCTGTTAGGTCTCCTGTGAAGAAAGAAATTTTTTTTAATTGGCTCCACTAACTTGGGTAATGGCAACAAGTTCCTGTGAATTCATTCAGATTTCTTCTATATACCATTTTTTCCCACACACACACAAAAAATTACATTCTTAAAGATATCTTTCAAAGGAAATTTGGGCCTTTTGTGAGATTTTCCTCCTTCTCTGGGGTTTTCTAGACACCTATATCATGCCTTTCTAGACACCTAAATTGTTCAATAGCAATTACAACAGCTGTACTTAATTCTCCCAGCTTTCAGCCACGAGCAGGCTGACAGAATGTTTATGCACATTTGCTTAATATGTACACTGCAAAAAAAAAATACTTTTTTTAGTATGTATGAACAAGATTTACTAAGATAAGGAAGAGCAACTGACATAGAACAGAAATCCATCTCGCTCTGTCCATCCAGCTAAGTACTGAGTGACAGGATTCTGTTCTTGAAGCCATGGCACCTGAAACTCCTCCAACAAGGGCTAAGTTTGCATCTCTCCTTATCTGGATGAAGTGCTGGCAAGCGGTGCTTCCAGTACCTAAAGGGAGTCTACAAGAAAGCCGGAGAGGAACTTTTGACACGGGCATGTAATGGCAGGACAAGGGGGAACGGCTTTAAACTGAAAGAGGGTAGATTTAAGTTGGATATTAGGATGACCCGGTCTCGAGGGAGGTGTGTTGCCTACCTGGGGCACAGATCAGGGATGTTGCAGAGAGGCTGCCTGCTCTAGTGAGTCCCACGGACTATTACCCACTTCTAGTGATCCATGTGGGTGCTAGTGATTTTGATAGCAGTAGGCTGGAGAACATAAAGAAGGACTACAGAGCCCTGGGAGAGGTGGTTAGGGGCTCTGGAGCTCAGATAGTCTTTTCGTCAATTCTCCAGGATACAGGGGGAGACCTTAAAAAAGCTAGGACGATTGGCCAGGTTAATAAATGGTTAAAAGGATGGTGCCATAGTCAGGGGTTTGGGTGTTTTGAATACGGGACCCAAGTTAGTAGGCCAGGTCTACTGGGGGCTGGTGGAGCTGCTCTGATAAAGAAGGGGAAGAATGGTTTTGGTAGGAGGCTTGCCAGACTGGTCAAGATTTCTTTAAACTAGATGTGTTGGGGGAGGGGGGCATCATTCCATCCCATCACACCCAGTCAGTTGCCAGCACCTACAATAAATGCTCGGAGCGATGCAGAGATATTCCAGCCACTCCAGCCAATAAGCCGGCTTCATTTGGAGCTCGGCTCAGATGCCTCTTGTCGTGGTTTAAGCCCCGACTGTAAATTAGAACCACGCAGTCTACTTCCTCCCCCACTCCCCAGAGGGATGGGGAGGAGAATCGAAAGAATGTAACTCCCACGGGTTGAGATAAGAACAGCCCAGTAACTAAGGTTATAACACAAATCACTACTGCTACCACCAATAATAATAATGATAAGAGAAATAACAAGGGAAGAGAATACGATACCGCTCGCCGGAAAAGAGAGCCCGACCGAAAAGAGGACGTGCCCTTCCAGGTAGCTCCCAGTTACATCCCCCGGGCATGACGTGCTGTGGTATGGAATACCTCTTTGGCTAGTTTGGGTCAGGTGTCCTGTCCCCGCTTCCTCCCGGCCCCTCCTCCTCCCTGGCAGAGCATGAGACTCACAAAGTCCTTGGTCAGTCTAAACATCGGTGTTATCAGCTTTGTTCCCAGGCCAAAAGTCAAAAACACAGTGCTGCAACAGCTACTAAGAAGGAGAAAAACTGACTGTTACTGCTGAACCCAGGACACCTCTATACAAACGCCCGTAGCATGGGGAACAAACAAGAGGAATTAGAGATGTGTGCACGACTACGGGAGTATGATAGAGTAAGCATCACAGAAACATGGTGGGATGGCTTCCAAGACGGGAGTGTTGGAATGGAAGGTTACAGGCTCTTTAGAGAAGACAGGCCTGGCAGGCAGGGAGGGGGAGTTGCTATTTATCTTAGGGATAGGCTGGAGAGTATGGAACTCTGTCTGGGGACGGGTGAGCAGTCGACAGAGAGTTTGTGGGTCAAGGTGAAAGGGAGAGCAGCGATGGGGGACATTATTGTGGGGATCTGTTACAGACCACCTGATCAAGAGGAATCTGTGGATGAAGTGCTCTATAGGCAGATAGGAACAGCCTCACGCTCTAAGGCCCTTGTTCTCAAGGGGGACTTCAATCACCCTGACATCTGTTGGAGTGATGGTACGGCCCGGCACAAGCAATCCAGGAGGTTCCTCGATTGTGTGGAAGACAACTTCCTTCTGCAAGTAATAGAGGAGCCAACAAGGAGAGGTGCCATGCTTGACCTCATGCTCACCAACAGGGAAGGGCTGGTTCGAAATGTGACGCTCCAGGGCAGCCTTGGTTGCAGCAATCATGAGATGGTTGAATTCGAGATCCTCGGGACAGTGAGAAGAGCGTGCAGCAAGCTCACTGCCCTGGACTTCAAGACAGCAGACTTTGGCCTCTCCAGGAACCTGCTTAGTAAGGTTCCATGGGACACAGCCCTAAAGGCAGGGGGGCCCAAGACTGCTGGTTGTTATTCAAGGATCACCTGCTCCAAGCTCAGGAGTGTTGTGTCCCAACAAGAAGGAAGTGCAGCAGGAGGGCCAGGAGACCTCCTTGGATGGATAAGGAGCTGCTGAGGAAAATTCAAAGGAAAAAAGAGGCTTATAGAAGGTGGAAGCAGGGACAGGTGGCCTAGGAAGAATACAGGGATGTTGTCCGGGAAGCTAGGGACCAGGTGAGGAAGGCTAAGGCCCAGTTAGAATTGAACTTGGCTAGGGATGTGAAGGATAACAGGAAGGGATTCTATAGCTACGTAGCACATAAAAGACAGACTAGGGACAACGTAGGCCCCCTTCAGAAGATATCTGGAGAGCTGGCTACCCTGGATTTGGAGAAGGCTGAGGTTCTTAATGACTTCTTTGCCTCAGTCTTCACTGGCAAAGGCTCTGACCACACCACCCAAGTCTTGGAAGGTGAACGCAGGGACTGTGAGAATGAGGACCCTAGGCCCACTGTAGGAGAGGATCTGGTTCGAGACCATCTTAAAAACCTAAATGTACACAAGTCCATGGGACCTGACGAAATCCATCCGTGGGTCCTGAAGGAGCTGGCGAATGAAGTTGCTAAGGCACTGGCCATCATAATTGAAAAGTCATGGCAGTCAGGTGAAGTTCCCGACTACTGGAAGAAGGGAAATATAACCCCCATTTTCAAGAAGGGGAAAATGGATGACCCAGGGAATTACAGACCAGTTAGTCTCACCTCTGTGCCTGGCAAACTCTTGGAGCAGATTCTCCTGGAAGGCATGCTAAGGCACATGAAAAACAAGGAGGTGCTTGGTGACAGCCAGCATGGCTTCACTAAGGGGAAATCCTGCCTGACCAATTTGGTGGCCTTCTATGATGGGGCTACGAAAGTGATGGACAGGGGCAGAGTAGTTGATGTCATCTACCTGGATTTGTGCAAAGCGTTTGACACTGTCCCACATGACATCCTTGTCTCTAAATTGGAGAGACATCAATTTGATGGGTGGACCACTCGGTGGATAAAGAAGTGGCTGCATGGCCACACTCAGAGTTGTGGTCAGTGGTTCAATGTCCAGCTGGAGACCAGTAACGAGTGGTGTCCCTCAGGGATCGGTGTTGGGACCAGTCTTGTTCAACATCTTTGTCGGTGACATGGACAGTGGGATTGAGTGCGCCCTCAGCAAGTTTGCCGATGACACCAAGCTGTGTGGTTCGGTTGATACGCTGGAGGGAAGGGATGCCATCCAGAGGGACCTCAACACGCTTGTGAGGTGGGCTGATGCCAACCTTATGAAGTTTAACCATGCCAAGTGCAAGGTCCTACACCTGGGTCGGAGCAATCCCAGGCACAGCTACAGGTTGGGCAGAGAAGAGATTCAGAGCAGACCTGCGGAGAAGGACTTGGGGCTGTTGGTCGATACAAAAATGAACATGAGCCAGCTTCAGTGTGCGCTCGCAGCCCAGAAAGCCAACCATATCCTGGGCTGCATCAAAAGGAGCGTGACCAGCAGGTCGAAGGAGGTGATCCTGCCCCTCTACTC
Organism: Psittacula echo; assembly: GCF_963264785.1. Taxonomy (NCBI): domain Eukaryota; kingdom Metazoa; phylum Chordata; class Aves; order Psittaciformes; family Psittacidae; genus Psittacula; species Psittacula echo. The sequence goes on along the minus strand of NC_137738.1, from coordinate 85,094,440 downwards.
TGCTCTCCTGAGACCTCACTTGGAGTATTGTGTGCAGTTCTGGTGTCCTCAACATAAAAAGGACATGGAACTGTTGGAACAAGTGCAGAGGAGGGCCACGAGGATGATCAGGGGACTGGAGCACCTCCCGTACGAAGATAGGCTGAGAAAGTTGGGGCTGTTCAGCCTGGAGAAGAGAAGGCTGCGTGGAGACCTCAGAGCAGCCTTCCAGTATCTGAAGCCAGCCTACAAGGATGCTGCGGAGGGACTCTTCATCAGGGACTGTAGTGACAGGACAAGGGGTAACGGGTTCAAACTTAAACAGGGGAAGTTTAGATTGGATATAAGGAAGACATTCTTTACTGTGAGGGTGGTGAGGCACTGGAATGGGTTGCCCAAGGAGGTTGTGAATGCTCCATCCTTGGTGGTGTTCAAGGCCAGGCTGGATGAGGCCTTGGGTGGCATGGTTTAGTGTGGGGTGTCCCTGCCCACGGCAGGGGGGTTGGAACTAGATGATCTCAAGGTCCTTTCCAACCCTAACTATTCTATGATTCTATGATTCTATGAAATTATTCACTATGGGTGTGGTGAAGCAAAGGAACAGGTTGCCCAGAGAAGCTGTGGCTGCCCCATTTGTGCATTTTTCAAGGCCAGATTGGACAGGGCTTTGAGCAACCTGGTGGTCTAGTGGAAGGTGTCCTTGTCCATAGTAGGAGGGTTGGAACTAGATGAGCTTTAAGGTCCCTTCCAACCCAAGCCATTGTATGATTCCACGATTCTATGATTTCAGCCAAGAGCACAATTTAGGCTTCTTTTGGGTCTCGTTCACACATCAAGCCATATTCAGGAAACTATGTGCCTTCCCTCGTCTGCAACCCAACCAAAAAAGCATGTGTCCTAAGGTACAGGAAAGGTTACCTGGGTCTATTGCTACTTGATAAATCAAGTAGGTTCTCCTACTCATAGCAGGATCATATCCACCATTAGACATTTACAGGCATAACTCCTCTTTGGATGATAACTGAGCTGTAGCACTCCCAAGGAAGTTCAGCCAGCCTTAGGTTTCAGAATTCAGATTACAAGAATGAAAACAAATGAAATAATTAAGTTCTTAGGATAATGCTTGCCAGGTTAGCTAAAAAAACAAAAAAAACCCCTGCATCCAATGCTATCCTAGCACATCTGTGTCTCTAAACCAACACCAACCAGAAAATGATTTCTTGCACATACTTAACCACGACTATAAAATACAGGCTAAATAAACAGTGAGGTGGACTGACAACTGACCCAATGGCCAGGCTCAGAGTGTGATGAGGAGCCATGCAAACTCCAGTTGGAGGCCAGTGACTAGTGGTGTATCCATGATAACAGCAGTGGTTCCAGCCCTTTTTTAACATCCTAATTAAGGATCTTGATGATGGGGCAGAGTCTACATGCAGCCCGTTTGAAGATTACTGGGAGGACTGGCTGATATGCCAGAGGGTCATGCTGCCATCCAGAGGGACCTCAATAGGGTAGAGAAATGGGCTGTCAGGAATCTCACGAAGCTCAACAATAAGAACCGCAAAGTCCTGTACCTGGGGAGGAACAACCCCCTGCACCAATACATGCTGGGCACCACTCAGCTGGAAAGCAGCCTGCTGGAAAAGGACTGAGGGTCCTGGTGGATACCAGGTTGAACATGAACCAGCAATGTGCCCTTGTGGAAAAGGTGAATGGCAGTCTGCGCTGCATCAGTAGTGTTGCCAGTAGGTGTAGGGAGATGCTTCTTCCCCTTTTTTCAGCACCAGGGAGGCCACACCTAGAGCCCTGTGTCCAGTTCTGGCCTCTCCCATACAAGGACATACTAGACGCAGTCCAGCAAAGAGCCATTAAGATGATGAAGAGACTGGGGTGTACCTCCTATGAGAAAAGGCTGGAAGAGCTGGAATCATTCAGCTAGGAGAAGAGAAGGCTCATAGGGAAGTTATCAATGTATACAAATATCTGAAGGGGGATTCAAAGAATACAGAGACAGGCTCTTTCCAGTGCTGCCCAATGACAGGAGCAGAGGCAATGGGCAAAAACTGAAGCACAGGAAGTGTCATCTGAATATCAGGGAACACTTTTTACAGCAGGGGTGACTGAGCACTGGCACTTGTTTCCCAGAGGGGTCATGGAGCCTCCCTCCCTAGGCAGATACAAAACCCCTCTAGACACAGTCCTAAGCAACTGGCTTTAGGGGCCCTGGCTGAGTGGGGGGTTTAGACCAGATAACCTCCAGAGGTCCCTTCCAACCTCAACCACTCTGTGAACTAATGTGAACTAAAGGTATACTGTACCAAATAATTGTTATTTTCTAAATCGCTGTGGTTTGTGAGTGCTAACGGTGAAAGAAAAGAAAACCAGGAAGCTAGTCAGTACTTTATTTTTTCTGGTTTTCAATTATACTTTTCAATAATGTGCATAGCTTCCAAAGGCACAGCAACAATTCCAGTTCCACTCATCAAATGAATTTATAATGTATTTCTGCAGAAGTAGATCCCAAACTGTAGAATTATCTGGCAGTACCGGCTCCATGCTGTACACCTGCAGCTTAAAGAGTGAAAGACACTCTCTTTGTGCTAGAGGGAGCTTTATAAGGCTTGGTGAGAACTGCACTGCTTTTATTTAATTCTGGTACACAAAACTTTCTGAAACCTAAACTTTGAACTTGCATAAGGAAACTACAAAGCTTCATCAAGCAGGAAGGTTTTCGAATTTTCAGCAACTCTTTCCCCATCAACTGTAAGCCACTCTAAGTCCTACAAAAATGGTTTCAGTGAAACAGCAGATCATTATTAGTGACTCCACAGTGCAGGAAGGAGGCAGTGGGAAGAGTATTTCTGCAGGCACACCTCCCACATGATACATGCTGCAGCATTAGATTTTTTGCTCTCCAGCCTCGATCAAAGAAAGACGATATAGGCAAGAGACAGTGATAAAAAAAAACCAAACCAACAACCTCCCCCCCAAAAAAACCCCACCAAAACAAACAAAAAAGCAAACAAAAAAACCCCATGGTATTATACAATAATGCATTAAGCATTAATGATGAAGAGCTGCATAAGAGATATCTGACTGTAAATGGTATAACTGAAAGGATCCACACATCCAAAAGTATGTGTGACCGATAGCAGGTATCTAGAAAAGGTATAAACCCAGAGAAAGTGAGTAGTAACACTTCCTCAGTATGCAACACGTTCTGCATCCCAATAACTTGTAGTTCAGAAGCTTCCTCAACCAAACACCCTAAGTGATTTCTCTTCTGTTAACTTTAACTGTTTTCCTTTGAGCTTCTGCACATTTTTAGCATCCTTCAGTAAGAAGTTAACTTAGCTTGACTACACATTGTACACCAAACAATCTTCCTGCAAGTTATGAGCCTCTCTCTCACTTTTGAGTCTGCTCTGATGTTCCCTAAGTATTTCTTTTAAAACAGATCATTTTACTAGATTGGACATTCCCTGTATATCTGTTTCTTACTACTTACAATTTGTGGATATTCCTCTGATATTCCCAGCCCCCTACTTTTGACAGACCTTATTTCCTACAACTGTAGTAGTACCTGTAGACAATGTGTGACCAAGCAAATGAGGTTGGAAAAACTCCAAACTACCCAGAAGTCAGGCAATATTACTCACTGCTCAGCAGCTACTTGCGAAACTATCAGAAATTTGTAATTTAAGTAATGTTGGAGGAATTAAAAACATGTACTCCAGATGCCAGTCTGAGTCATTTCTTCATGCCAACTGCGAAAGACCTGATATGTGCCCCATGTCTGCTACTGAGATGCAAACTAACGATAATAATGTAGTAATTCATAATGATCCTTTGAATCACATGGAAATAAGTGGTTTGGGTAAAGAGTCCTTAAACAAAGAATATATTCAGGGCAACCATTAGAAACTAACGAATATTATTACTCTCTTTTCACTAGTTTTGTCAGCTTCAGAAGGTCAGAAAAAAGCCATACTAAAACTGCTGTTAATGAAAGTGCGTCAACAAAACAGTACACTGGCATCTGGTATTTGATTTGGAGATTCGTGCTCTTGAGTTAGTCTTACAAGTCTGCCAGTATCTGACTTCCCTTATGTTTATACTGTGCTCAGGTCCTCTGCTGGTTTATAACTCATTAGTCCAAAATTGTATCAGTTTAAAATTACTTAGGCACATCGCCAGGACATTTGCTGTTTGGCTATCACTCTCTTGAATAACAAGTGAGGCAAGTTCTCTGAAGACACATGGTCACATCAGATAGCTATCACATACTACAGAAACATCTGTAAAAATTTACACTTCTTCTATCAAAAGGACTACAATTGGAACACAATGAAACCTATTTCTGGTCAAGGACGAGATACATTAGCAGAGCTATTTAAGAAATGCTTGCATGATTGGAGGGTGCAAATAAAGCTAATCCAGTCATTACTAATGACTGAAACACTCAAGAAAATGTTAGGCATAGATTAAAATGTGTTTGAAGCTAACTAAATTTGGCTCATGTTTGCATGAGTACATGATATAAATTATGTGCATAATACTTTATATTAGTACATAAATCACGTAAAAGCTCTGTGAATAAGATGAAAATTAAGAAGTTCCTTTCAGTCTCCTTAGATGTGTTGAAAATATCATGAGAATTTAATACGAGCAGTAAGATAACACAATGAGCTCAATGTCTCTCCTGTCTCTCCCATTGACTTGCCTCCAAACAAAATCAAATAACATCTGCCAAATGCCAGCCTGCTCAGTTTGCTAATGAGTTTAAAAATTCAGAGTACGACCGTTGCTCAGCAACTGATAAAGAATACCAGTCACATGGTGCTATAGTTAATATACAAGAGACCTTTACCCCCCATTTTCTAAAATCCTATGAAAAATAGATTATTGGAAACATTATTTTTCAAGGGAATTTACTTGCTGCTTTTTTAGTATTGTCCTGTAATTTATTCTAATGTTCACAAACACCAGGATTCAGGTGACTGAAAGGGTGCTTAAGTTTTTCAATCACATATTGTTTAATTCATGCATTTTGCATGGTGGTGAAATTCTATTCAATTCAGTTGTTTGCTGATCATTTTAACAGATAACCTGAGCCAATAGCTGAAAAATGCTTTAAGCCTCAAGAACATGCCAGTGAATTTGGCTGACAGGCTGTTAAGCTAAAACTAAATTGAAAACTATAATCAGAAGTGGAAGAGGGGGATCAGAGGACTTAGAAACCCTGGTTTGTGCAGTAGAGATGTAATCAATCTCAGAGAGCAAAAGACAGGATGGTAACAGTCACCCTGTCAAGACTGTTTCCTCATCTCAGCTGGACCACTAGAAAAATCTGAAATTGACCATTAATCAATCCCTCAATCAATCAGGCAGTAATCAGCAGTGACAGGAGGTTATAATGGGAAAAATTTAAATGAGACATAATAGTATGTTATTGCACCTGACACATGAAAGTAAGGCTGCAGTTATGGAAATCCTCTGTGCCAGACGAGACTAACATGCCCAACTTGCGTAATTACCTATATTGCTATTTCTCAATGGTGTTTATGCAGAAGTTAAAATGCATTGCTTTGCTAACATCATTGAGTGTCAGTATTTTTACCTTACTAGACACACTTAACGCAGATGCAGAACAAGGCTATGAATTCTAGGGTTGTATTTAACTTCTGAAAGAGAGAATGTTTAAAAAAGAGAAAGCTCATCAAAAGGAAGCTGAAAGGGGCAACCTGGAAAATTAAATCTTGCCTGACAGCATGGACTTTTCATAAAGAAAGCACACTGGAAACATAGTGGCAATGCACACCACCCCTTTAGAATAGACTGAAAAGGCACAAAGGAACTGAAAAGCCTGGCTAACTAGCAGAGTAAAGGAGGTTATTAGAAGCAAGAAGACATTTCAAAAAAGCGACAGCTGAGTTTAATGAAGAAAATAACTGTGGCAGATAAGGCAGACCAAAAAATAAGCTTGGGAAATAGCTAGTAAAAGAGATCCAGAGGTAATAAGTCTTTTTTTTTTTTTTTTTTTTTTCCCCAAACAAATCAAGATCAGAAAGGCTGGCAGAGAGCCTGCAGGTCCTCTTAATGATCAGGGTACAAAAAGAACACTTAGAAAGGGCCTGCAATTGCACAGGAGCTTAATGTCTACATGGCATAAATGTTCACTTAAAAAAAACCCGGTGAGATTCACACCTCAATACCATTTCTTGCACAGGGACTCATCAGAGGATCCATGTAAAACTAAAGGGACTGTAGAAGAGATTACAGAACAAGCTGACAAAATTAGCAGAACATCACCAGGATTAAATGGCATACCCAGGATTTAACAGTCACCCCCTAAGAGATTCTTAAGGTTGAAATAGCTGAATAAATGTGTTTGGCAAATGTTAGGCCATTTCCCTAAAAGAAAAGGATTCTGGGGGAGATCCAGAGAATGGCAAGCCAGTAACCCTGACAGTGGCACTGGAGAACAGAGGAGAAACTATACTAAGTAATAGGTTTCATGGATATTTGCATAAATATTAAGAAGAGTCAAGAAGGCTTTTATCATGAAAAATCTGACTTTAGAGAAGTCTTGTTTTGGTGGAGTTTTTTTTAAGAGGTCAACAAAATCTCAATAATGAAAAACAATGTTCCTCTACAGGTAAAAGTATTGCATTTTTTTTTATTTTTTTTTTTAGGAAAACAGAGTTTGCAACTGAAGTTATTTAGAAATATAAAGGAAGGTTCCTCAAGCCTCTAGCAAGATTCAGTATTCCCTTTTCCCCGCATGGCTGTAAGAAATCAAAGTTTAATACTATGACTTTGCTGTATACAGTAATTCAGGTTTGAGTAGTTTTATCAATTTTTATAGTTTCTCTAAGGACTCTGCAGTTGAAAATCTGCAACTGTGGCAGAAGGTTTTGCAGGTAAAAGTAAGGTCTATGCAAATTACAAAGGTGACATACTGTACAAATATTTCATTAAAATAATGTATAATTTGGCAGGTACTTGTCACTAAATGAATCTCAAATTTGAGTAATGCAAACAAAATCTGAAATCCAGGCCAGCATTGTATTTCACCTCTCAAATTCACACGTAATTTACCCATATTTTACAGGTAACAGCCTTTAATTACATATAAAGCTGAATATAGTGAAACTGGAAAAGACCTCTTGCTAACAAACCTAACACACACAATACCCTAAAGAAACCTTAGGACTACTACAAAGGATGACTTAAAATCCTTTTAAATAAGCTGCTGTCATAAACCAGGTAGAACAGGTCATCAGCAAACTTTTAGCAGAAGTATTTTTTTCAGAGAACAGTATGGTTTCTTATCTATTGCACATCTTTAAGAGTTCTTTATTCTTTCACTCAGCATTGCACTGGCATCAGGCTTTGTCCTTTGAGATTGTGTCTGGACACCACCTAGCACCCACTTGTTTTATAGCTCAGTAGCACCTGCCATCTTCCCTACTGCCCTCTGGTGCACTTAGGGCAGAAGCTGCTGTGATGGCCTAACGACACAAACACTAGTGACAAAAGAAGAAAAACACCACGTTAATTTCACCAGAAGCCCCCATTCAATGGCTAGTGGGGAAAAAAGAAAAAAAAAAAAAAAAAAAAAACCAACAAAAAAACCACCACCAAAAAAAAAAAAAAAAAACCACACAAAAAAAAAACCAAATAGAGTTTCCTACTAAGAACAGAATTACTGGAACTTTTGTAGTACAGAAACATTTGGTCACTTAGAAATATAGTTAATCTGATGCAATTTTAACTTTAAAGTCAAATGTATTTGCAGGCAGTTAGTAAATGAATGAAATAGATCCCTACAGAGATTAGTCCTGCTTATTTCAGACACCAACTTCAGGATGAAAATGGTTACCTGTCAGGAGTTCATGACGACTTAGATGCTTTAAATTCTAGCTATCTAAGTTAGATTATTATGAAATGCACCTGGAACAAAAAAGTGAGTTTGTGGGTACTTGTGTCAAACTGGCGACTTCTGCGTGCAACTTTCATCAAATTTTAATTTGAGCAGTAACATTCTATCTCTGACCAATTCAATCTGATGTTTCATCTGGGTGCAATATTTTTCATGCACTAGCCTAAATTCTGCTAGGAAAGGCTGCTGGCCACTATTAAGCCAGTTTCCTGTGTCACCTTGTGAGTGGATGCCTTGAGCCTTTACGAAATACTAATATGTATTCAAAAATTAAAAGCAGGTAGTGCGTCAATATGGCAGACAACAGCTTGCTGCATTTAGAGGAAGAAAAAGAGAACAGAGCTTTCAAAGGAACCCTTAGAGTTCAGAAATTTTTTTGTGGAAGACTTCCTCCACATTTCCTTTCCAACAGTTTCAAAAATATAGAAAGATCAATGGCAGCATTTTCTCCTGGAAGAAGAATTACGCCATGAATTGGTCTCAGAAAGGTTATCAAAACTCTATAAAATTCTGGGAAAAAATTATATTAAATCATCCTTCAAAAGCTCGCAACAAATTTACAACAAGAGATCTGAAAAGATAAGTGGTATAAATATATTAAAAATAGTCATATTTTTTCCAGCACTTTAACATAACTTCACAAGCTGGCAATTTTTACAGCTGTACTCTTATATAACTATTTATAAAAATACTGTTTACATGCAGCACTGCATCTGCTACACATTATCTATTTTTAGATTCTTTATCTATTTAACACAGAGAATTTTTACAGTAATTCAAACATTTCCAAGTATTAGTCCAAAAAGTGTGTAAGCATCTTTGAAAACAGTATGCAGAAATGGCTGAAAACTTAAAATGACTTCCCAATGGCTGATGCCTGTCAAGAACACAATGCGCTTTCTCTTCTAGGGATGACTCTTTCTCCACCCCCTTTCATGAACACAAACAGGCAATACTTCAAGTGCAACTTCAGGGACAGGGCCTACTCTGTCAGGATTACCAAGGAAGCCAAATGCAATTCTGATTCAGTTCTCTCACTTTCTGTCGGGCTGGCACAGGGAAAACCATGAAGGCAGCAAAATAACAATACTGCTGTTCCAGATACGTGAATAGCAGCTCAGTTCTTTGGATGCAAACTTCGCTTTGAGAGCAGGAGAATCTGAGCAGCATCCAAAAGGGAAACTACAGTAACCTTGTGTCAACAGCACAAAGGCACTAGCGAATTGCAGCCTGGAGGGGGATCCCTTTTCTCACCAAATTTGCTCTTGTAACTTCTGTCTGCCCCGAATATTCTCAGTCGGGTTTTCAGCCATATATGTGGGGTCTGAGATCTACTTAAGAAGTAAATGAAATCTTTGTATCCTGTAAAGTGAAATTATATCTCAACTACAATTTGTTTTAATGGAAATGTATGTATTTCTCTTCTTTAGCGTTCGCATTAGTTCTTATTTTCTTATCTTTGTCATTTCCTGCTATGCAAAATTATTCATAAGCTGAATGTTTCTTGTTGCTTTTTCAAACCTAACATTTTTACAAGGGATTTGAATTCTTGTTTTCAAATTTACTAGTTAGAATTCTTCATGCTTTAGAGGCAGACATTGAGTTTTCTTTTGAAACATGACGATGAGTGTGTCTTATCACTACATACATGCACCTTCACTCTCCTACAAAGGCTGTGTGCAGTGCCTAACATCAGAGCTGGAGCTCTCTTCCTTCCCCATACTCTGTATTCACTAACTGACACAAGGATTAGACTAGCTTGTCTGGGAGGACTGCAAAAATCCAGAGGGGAAGTATTTAGAAAACTGCAGTCATTTAAGTACCTTTGGATCATTAGAGAGATGATTTAAAAAATCAAAATTATCTGAAAAAAATATTCAAGATAACAATAATACATTAAGATAAGCCTGAGTACAATCTGAACAACTTAGCTAAGGGATGGTAGCAAATTAAGAAAAGTTTCCAAGAGCACAGCTCAATGGAAGTTTTGATCTTTCATGTCAACACAATCTAAAAATCTTCTAGGAAATGTTCAAAATCTTAACATTAGAGTTTGGGCATGAAAAAGAAGTAATTTGTTTATGGTCACCTGAAATATTTCTCTGAGTACTCACACTGGCTATACAAGATCATAGTAGCAGTTAAGAGAGCTCCTTCTTCATTCCTGGAAGTGAATGTAAAGGCTTTAAACACTGAATACCTGATTAGATTTAAAAGATTTGAGACTGTAATTTTCAAGCTGCTATGGAAAAGACTGCATCAGGGATCTCATAAAATATTTACTGAAACATCCTCCAAATAAACTGGACAGGACAAGCTAGTCAAAGCTATAGTCTTGGAGAAGAAATGACAGGCACAGGTAGCTTACACTAACTTGGGTAACCTGGAAGTTGTAGAAGTGTATTCCCAACATCATGTTCCCCGTGCTCATAATTCCACCTCGCAAAACATGGTTTTCAGCCAAAACCAGAAGCTATAAAGCTGAAAAACTCTTCTCTTGCCAAATAATAACTCAGAGCATAATGATGATCACAGATTATTTCCTCCTCAATTTCCATTTTCAGCTTTCTAACTTTTCTCCCATAATAGGTAGTAGCTACAGCATGGAAAACGTAAGATCATATGGCAACTAAACTTAGAGAATAGTTCTTACTTTCAGTTACACTGTTAATGTTCCCACCAAGTGAACCAACACTTACGTGAGGATTTTAGCTTTACATTTTCCAACTGATGTGTATTCCAGAATGGAACACTGAAAACCATACTACATGTATACCTTGTTTTCCACATTATCTTGAACCCCCATGGCAAGGGGGTTGGAACCAGATGATCTTATCACATACCCCACTCACATATCCTTTTATGTATTTCACCCATAATGAGTCAAAAAAACTATTTCCTCTTCTTTCCATATGAGAGACGCAGTTCTTCTGAAGCCATTTTCCATCTTCCTCATTTTCACCTCAATAAAACTGTATTTACAGATATTTATATACTTCCCTCAGCACTACCCAAGGCTAAGTCACTTTGTATTAGTACCCTGACATTTTCCTTACCACAATGAGCAGTGAATGGTAAGACACTGTTGATTGATCTATGTAAATGCTAATAGGAAGCTTTAAGATACTCAAATCAGTGTATTATCTAAATATATTAAGGTATGCTGGTGACAGTATAAATATTTTAATCCTTTTAAGTATCAAAGAATATTGTGTTGTTCACACTCCTGTTACTGTGCAAGCGAATTATGAGCAATCATTCTAGATGGTGAGTGCTTGGCACTGAACTGAGAGCAGTAGTTTAATTTCTGTTAAGCTGCCTACAATACCTGCATATACTTTATTAATATACTTTTAAGTAAATAAATGTACTAAATATATGTTATTCATGCTTAGTATCAGTTACAGCACACAGCCAGCCTACTCAAAATATTCTGTATCTACCAGAATACATCCCTCTATCCGCATATCATTCTATTATATTCAACTGAAATCAATATTTCTGCTGAAATCTGTGCAGTTATTTGATTCTGCACAGGTAACAAAATAGTAGTGTGCCAACTCTCTTGGGGACAGGACCAGCCAAGTTATGGTGTTCACACTTGACTTTGCTACTCATAAACAATGTCATCCCACATCCATGCCAAAGACAATCTGTGCTATTCACATTACTGCTACCCTGAAAGCAGGTAAGGGCAATCTCACAATGAGATAGCGAATGTTTAATAAAGAAATACATAGGTTCCAAATAGTGCTTAAGTCTTTTAAAATTGATTCTAAGACAAATTTGTAACTGTGCCAGCAGTTATGAACCCCTGAAATGCCATTCCATATATGGATATGTTTTCAGATATCTTACACTGGGGGCTAACCTGCTGGAAAGTAGCTCTGTGGAGTCCTGTTAGACAACAAGTTGTCCATGAACCAGCGAGGTGCCCTTGTGGCCAAAAAGGTCAATGGTAACCTGGGCTGCAGCAGGAAGAGCATTGCCAGCAGGTCAAGAGGAGGTAACCCTCTCTCTCTGCTCATCCCCAGTGAGGCCTCAGCTGGAACACTGTGTCCAGTTCTGTGTTCCTCAGTATAACAGAGACATGGAGCTCTTGAAGTAAGTCCAGTGAAGGGCAACTAGAATGATTAAGGGTCTGGAGCATCTCTCCTGTGAGGAAAGGCTGAGGGAGCTGGTCCTGTTCAGTCCACAGAAAAGAGAAGGCTCAGTGGGGGATGTGATCAATGTGTATAACTATCTGAAGTGATGGTGTCAAGATGATGGGTCCAGACTTTTATCATTGGTGCCAGCCATTCTGACAAGCGGCAACAGGCATAAACCAAACCACAGGAAGTTCTACCTGTACATGAAGAAGAACTTCTCTACTGTGAGACTAAGCACTGAAACAGGCTGCCTGGAGAGGTTATGGGATCTCCTTCCCTGGGGGTACACAAGAGCCACCCAGGCAGAACCCTGAGCAATGTGCTGTAGGTGACACTGCATGAAAAGGGACGTTGGACTAGATGACCCAGGTGGTCACTTCCAACCTCAACCGTTTGGTTATTTTGTGATTTTTAAAGACTGATAGAAATGCATCATGCCAATGAAGAAAACAGTCTGCAACCATCAAACACAGTTACCAACTGTATGTTACCAATATTTCAGTGTCACACCTACTACTCATCTTTTTTACATATTCAAAGTATAGCAGCGATGCTCCAGTTACTCCAGGTTTATAACACATTTGACATTTAAAGATCAACGCCAGACATCTGCAAAAGCCTTATATTACTCTACATTTAGATTTAAATTTTTATTTTTCTCTTCATTTTTAATCAGTCCAAGCCTTCCTGGCATTGATTCTTCAATGAGCTTTACAAAGCCTGTCAGACAGAATTACTGCAGGAATGGGGAATAATTCTTTTCATTGCTTAAAAGAATGAAACTTGAATGGGTAGCTGTTAGTATCCTAATTACTGTATTAAATATTCAATCATTTTCATAGCACATATGAACATAAATAATGTATATATGTGCATGAATTTAGGATTATATGCTCATTTGGGCACGTAAAATGTGCATAAATGTGCACACGATGAAACCTGTGCTGATTCCATCATTTATATTTAAATGCATTTCCAATGAGATAGCTTTATCACTTCTGATATTAACATTCATCAGAACTAATTGTATTTGTTAAAGTGAGTCAAATTTCTTTTCTTTGATTAACAACAGTATTTTAAGTTCACATAATTTTAAATTAGTTGGAGCAGATGAGTCAAAACTCCTGGAAAAACGATCATTTTCTTTGAAATAAGAGTAACCAATTATTTAATCACGTTTTAAACATATACGTGAATCATCAGCACCAAGAAGTTGGTATTTTAAAATTTGCCCACAAGCTAGTAACACAATGTTGTCATTCCAAGTGATCAGAGGAATATGTCAGACCTATTTAAAGGTTCCCATCTTCAGGCTCTTTTTAGAAAAATAGATGTATAATCTTACATGAATACAGGTTTAGCTTTAGTGCTTTTAAATGCCTGGTTAATATTTAATTGAAAGCCTGAGTAACATTTTACTTAGAAATAAAGCCAGCTTTAAGACAGGTAAATATTTTCCTGATTTTTTTTCTTTTGTCTGCTAAAATAAGTATATGACTCTTATTTTCTCATTATTTCCTTTCTTTTTCTATTTTCAAATATATCTGTAAGGTATCACTATTAGCCACTGAAGGAAACATTAAGTTAATACTGCATGAAGTAAGGATTTACCATCATGTAATCGGCTCCATGTGTAGATTGCCACTAGATGGCAATGTTTCAGAAAATTATCTTCATAAATGCAGAGAATATACATTATTTAAAGGTTCATTGAGTCATTCTAAATGGATCTGTCAATCAGTAAGGAGACAATTCTTATGCATTTCTTGTAGCCTGTGCAACTTTCCTCTAAAGAAGTGAAAACAATGGAAGACTTGAGGAAACGGAGCAGCTCCAGAAACCCACATCAAGATGGGTATGAAAGCTGAGGGGTCAAACTACTTGTGCCAGGCAGGGTAAACCCAGGCTGCTCCTGAAAGAGGAGTAAGATGCATTTTCAGGGATTTTGCAGCTGCTGAGCTGTTGCACAATTATGAAAATCATTCTCAGCTGTGAAGAACTGATACCCACCCACTGCTGCAAGGGATAATTTTGACTAAATCAGGCTCTAAATGTCCATATTCTCAGCCCTTTAATTTACACAGAGTATGTTCTGTGAATCTGACAAGTAGGTACTATAGATGTATTTTAAAAGTCGTTTGTAAATTATAAAGACATTATAAAATATTTCATTTATACATATACTTACTTTAGAAATATATTAAAATGAAACACACTTTTTTTTTTTTTCACTACCACAGTATAAAAATACATAAAATAGGATTAAACACTCCCACATAACTAGAAACATTCTAGGTATGCTCCTAGACTGCTCCTATTCAATCTACGAAGTGTTTTGCATCTGTTTATACACCAGGTACTAGAATCAAAGAAGAACTAAAAGAAATTGCAATGCCTGTGACAGCTGTTTTTCCACTTACACTTCTTGTGTCACTAGGAAAGCTCCCTGCAGTAGAAAGCAAAGAAAGTAAAGGTCTCAAGAGCTGATTCTCTAAGGGCAGCACCGACAGGGGGACTCTCAAATCTGTATTCCAAGGTAATCCCAACTATCATCATCCCTTTGTTCCAATGACTGTGTGTTCCACGCAGTCCCTTTCAAAGCTCATACAAAAGGAGATCATCTCCAAATTTTAAATTATGGTTAGCCATCATACCTACAGAAAACACCTCATTAAATACATAGGTAACCCATTCAGAAGCATTTGTGAATGTTTTCAGTCATCTTTTAGGTAAAGAGATGAACTTAAATCCATATAATATATATGCAACACTTACACAGAATATATATATATGAGGACTGTAGGATACTCTATAGTATAGAAGGGTCATTCTTCTGTATTTTGTGTGACTTCAGTATTTTTTTCTGACTCATTATGAATCCCTCACTAGTTACTCAGCTAAAGATGAAGTGCTTTAAACTCTTAAATAAAACCTCCATGTATGTTATATATGCTGTCTACATTACTAAAAGTAATCTCTAATGACTTTTTCAGATGATTTACTGAGAAAAAATTCCCTTTGTGTTTATTAGGTGCTTCTTCTTAATTGGGGTGCTCAATCAATGAAAAGTACATTTTTGGAAATCCAAGCTGACCACCTGTCTGCAAATAAGAATGCTACCACTGCATTTAATGAGGGGCAGGGGGAAATTACCTTGCAGTAGCGCTCAGGGTATTCTTTGACTCCAGATATTCTCATTGTTCCCCCATATTTTGGAGACAGTGCTGAAGCAAGTAACTCCTGTTCGTTCAGAGCATAGCCTGCAGGTGCTTTTGGTACCAGCTCTATATCTCTGTTTCTGGGAGTACAAACCAGCTGTATGATAGCTTCCCTCTCTGAATCTACTTGACGCAAGGAAGGAATCCCAGCTCACCAAAATGTACGCCATCATCAGATCTTTGTCTCTCTGTCTGCCTTTGGTAATTCTTAGGAACTATGACTACCCAACAGCCTGTAAAACAGAAAACACTTGAGAACAATATGGATGTCTTCCACCCTTACTGTATTTGCTTTCTGCTGTCAATAGTCTGCCCACCCTCACTACAGGGACACCTAAAGTTACCATCAGCTGCAAAATCATCACAAGTTACCACCCAGCTTTTTAAAGCAAATAACTTGTAGTTGATTTAAAATTTCACACTGTGAGCTGCAATAATTCAAGAGGTGGCAGATGAATAGTTCAGGTAGTCCTAAAGAAGGGACAGGACAAAATGGTAATGGAAGCTAGTTCATTGTCCCAAATAACCCCACACTCCTCAGCTAGAATCTTATTACTAAAGTCAGAAAAAAAAAGCCTCTTATTTTTGACATGTGGGTCATCACCCTGTTCCTTTCTGACCAGTGTTTGTTTCGTGGTCTTAGGTCTGAATCAAGTTAGTCTGAGAAAGTCCGAAAACCTCAAGCTTTGCTCTATAAAAAGTACTCCAACAGGAAAATGCTGTAATTATAAAGCAGTTCTGCAAAACAGCATGAATGAGAATGCACACTTCTGTTTCATGGTTTTTGGAACTTAATATTATCAATGTATTAAATATAGCCTGAGTATGCTTAAAAGATTGGAGATTTAGGTGGAGTCTGTGTCTCTTCCTACTCGGTTTCTATATTGGAGTCAAGGTGGGAGGTGTTGGCCATTTTCTCAGAGATGAACATTTCTGAGCACATGTAAGTTTAGATGTTTAGTTCAACTGCAGGAGCTGAATAACTAAAAATGTTACCAGAGTAGGCAGTGATGAGGACAGGATCCTGAATTTCTCTTTCAAGTCGATGTGCCTACCTAGATCCTAGTTTTGGCAGAGTATGGGGAGTCTGATTTTCAGTGCATGCATGTACATTTTTTCACACTATTACATAAAATTTACAAAAAAATGCAAAAAAATCAAGGTACTTTGTCAGAGGGTGAAAATAAAAGCTGCTAATAAAAGATCTTCGAACAATTCACCATTTTGAAAACTGCTCTTTTTTTGACAGAATTAGTAAATAGGCTTACAAACAGAAATAAAATAATTTTTAGGCATTTGAAACTAAATATAAATAATCTCACCTCTCATTATACATAATGATAAAGTAAAATGTACATTTAACTATAGAGATAGTTAAATGCAGGCTTAAACAAAGCAGGCTTCACACTGAAAACCACTACCAGCAATACAAAGTGCCTAATTTGCACTGTTTTCTTTTTTCAGTCTTTATAAGTGTTCATAATATAAAATTTTCAAAGGTAACCAAGGTTATCAGAAGTAATTTTCACATTGCTTTTCTATTCCCTGAAATATATTGTAACTAACAGAAAGCTGACTCAACCCAGATTCCTAAAATCAAAACACTGTAACAACTTAGCAGAAAATTTTCCATACAAGCTGCAAGAGGATAATTATTCTTAATAGGAAAAAAAGAAAAAAAAAAAGAAAAAAAAAAAACACACCACCAAAAAAACCCAACAAACCAACCCCCCAAACGTCAAAGAGGAATAGCTAAGAATTTTTCCAAAAAGCCTCTGACACTTTTGATCAGAGTAATTTCTGTCTGCACTAAAGCCATATTTCCAATGTCTTGTTTGGGTTATATTACCGGCTTGTATTTCAGTTTGATACCAGGGTTTTGTATTTCATTTTTAGTCATGTACTGGGGTTTTGTATTGCAGTGTGAGCAAAGTCTGTGCTACTGGTATATAAATCCCATGCCAGCCAAGGGACCACACAAAACAGTTAACTCCTGTGACTGGGAGGTGCTGCTGAAAATGCCACGTCTGACAGGGCAGTCACAGCACAAAATTGTTGTAAAAAGATGTCAGCATGAATGACATTAAGAATGACATGTAGGAATGTAATCTTTGTAGCTGAGAAGGATCTACTTTCAATTTGGAAAACATCTTCACACAAAAGTGCACACCGCAGTGTCATTCTGTTGGCCAGTTTACCATCACTCAATGCACAAACCTGTGCTTATTCACTGCTCTGAGTACACACAGACTTTCCCCTAGCTACTTGTTTTGTGTGTCCCAGCACTTTTCCTAGACAAGACAGTAAAATTGTCAGGAGCCATGACATGTACACATACTTAATTCACTAGCAGCTTTTGCTGCTGTCTCCCTTAAAAAATGCAGAAGCAAATTCCACAACGTTATTTGCAAATCTCATATCTCGCTTTTAAGAAGTATTTATTTAAGCAGATTGATTACAAATGCACATGTTCATTATTAATAATTGTTCAGATTTCACTCTTTTAATCTGACTGGTGCCATGTTGTTTTTTTACTGCGCCACTGAATAATGGTCTTAGAGCTCTTTCAGAGTCAATACCAGTGTCGCTAAGGCAGTCTGTCATTGTAAGTGCTTTTTAGAGGTGCCAACAGAAAAGGATTTTCATCTATAATCTATTCAGCAATTACTAGGTCACCTAAGCTCAAATTTTCCCACATGGATGACATGTACATCTCTATGTATCTGTAAGGGGTTTTGAAAGCAATAATCCAACAATGATGCATGCTTTATAGATGAATAGCGACTACAACCTAGCCAGTTGTTTCAGAACTTGCGTGTCTTTCAACATGTGTTACTACACATAATAATCACATAAGACAATGGCAAGCGTAGAGTATCAAATGGAATCCTTCCTGTTCTCAAAAAGTGGCATTTGACATCCGAATTCCAAGTGATAAAAAGTAAATAAACAAAGAAATAACAGCATGCTAGCCAGTATAACCACTAAAGCCCAGCTGATACACTCCGTAAGAATGCATGTGCTGTCAACTCCGATGCCAGAAAATCGTAGTAGGATACTGGGATATTTAAAGGCCTGTGATGAAAATCAGACAGGAAAAATATCTCCGAACATACTTCCTTTTATAATTGGAAAGTGTCTTAAGCAACAGACAGGAAACAAATTCTGTCACTTAGTTATTTAAATAGAGAGGCAGCAGTATGATGCAACAGCCAGTAATATGCTCTGCAATCTTGGTAATTTAACCAGCCACAGCTATTTGTGTTGTCAGTGCTGTCATACTGGGAACCAGAGCATAAGGCAGTTGCAAATGCAGTAGAGTTACTGAGTAGTGATAATGAATGAGCAAAAAAGCGAATACGAAGCATTTTTGCTTTGGAATTCTCATGCGATTCAGGACGCAATGGGATGCACTCAAAATGTTGCTCTGTGCATCAAAACAGTAGCAAGTACTAAATCTTTTAAGTACATTTCGTTAGTGCTGCCTTTTCATGCTGCCCCTCATTCAGGCTGCTAAGGGCAGGACCCTGCAGTGCACACCTTCCTCCTGCCATCCTGCACCATGATGCTGGCTTTGGGGCCATTTAATTTTCTATGAATGAAGCAAAAGCAGTAAGAGAAACCCATGGAGGATTCAGCATTGCTCTAAACTGCACTGACAGCAGGGGTGTTGGAGGGTGAGATCACAGTCTCAGTGCCAGGATTTGTTTATTTGGGGCAGGTACAGCAGAATCAATTACTGGGCAGTAAAGTAGCAGAAAAAACAAACCACATTACCTAAAACCTGAAAGGTCACAATATGCTAGTTTTCCTTTGAGCTCAGGAGGAATGAAGAGGAAAAAGGTAGGAAAGATGAACACTCAAAGAATCTATGACAAGTGCTTTCCTGTTTTGTTTTTTTGGGAGGTTTGTTGGGGTTTTTTGTTTGTTTGTTTGTTTCTGGGGTTTTTTTTGAGCATTCAGGGAAAGTGTGAAAGCCTGATTTAAATTTTATTTTCTCTAGATTTAGAAGCCTGGCAAATTGTTCATTTGTTTAAAGTCAGTTAACTCTCCAGGTGTGATTTCACCAGTCTCTTTCAGCTCTGAGATTGATTTTTGCTTGCTTATTTAGGCAAAAAGAAATTCCACTGATGAATTAAGAAAAGAAAATAAAAAAAAAAAAAGAAAAAAAAGAAATTTCAGGAAGATTTCTAAAAGCTGTCATTTCTAAAGCAGAAAAATCTGTGTCCTTTTGATTTTCATAGTATGCATGTGAAAAAACTTACTTTCACTTCAGAAAATGAAATACTTATTAGATGTCATCTTATTTCCTATTCCTGAAACTCTTTAGATAACAGCTTTAAAAGTGAATCATTTTATTTACACAAGGCACTTTTCCATATTTTGGGAAGCTGACACATATATTTGGTTTGAATTATGAGTGCTTTTTTTAAAACAGGAAAAATGTGACAAGTAGTTTATTCCCTGGAACAGCTGGAAAGGATATTATTCATTTACTATAGATTAATTCAGCCATTAACTGGAGTTTATGACCACTACAGACAAAGCCATCTGCAAGTGCATTCATCATGTTATGAACACAATGGCTCTGAATGTTCAAAAGATGCAGTTATAAGCAGTCAATAGCTTCATACTTTATACTGCTGCGATTAATGCCAGGGTGAGGGAATGTTCTCATGAGCTTCCTTTTTGGGTGTTTGAAAGATGTGACCAAAAGAACCACTTGGGGAAGGGAGAGGGGGGAAGCTCAGGCCACATTTTAACAAACAGAAATAATCCAACAATTCAGGATGCGTAGATGTGCAAGACAGATAAACACATTTAAATGATGAACAGAGGACAATGTATTGTACTATTAACAGGCAGTAAATGCTGCAATACGCTGCCTCCATTTTGGAATTTCTCAGCTGCCACTTTCCAAATCACTGAATTAAGCCTCCACTGCAGCTAGTTTACTTTTGCATCTCAATTTCAAAATTATTGATTTGTTTTACTGACAAGACTGATGGTGCGATGCATCTGTCCAAATCTAGGTGTTTAGATACCACACAGACAGCTCTCAGTTAAGCACCCATGGCTCCTTCAATGAGCAACAAGCAGGACCAGGGCTTTTTAAGGAGCTATTCTGTCTTACCTTAAAGTACATGTTTAAACTGGATCAGACGAATGGTTCTCCAAAAGTGCCCATTTTTTCTCTACTGACTATAAAAGGAATGTAGGGTAACATCAGCTATAGCTATCTATACTGCAAGGTAGGTGGGATGATGGTGTATACATGTCCCAGTGGTACAGTTGCATTTTGCAGGCTAATCATCAGTAAGGTAGTTACTCATCTAACAAAATTCTCCTTTTCCAATACGAGGTTAGTGAAAACAATTTCAACACAAAAGCTTATGCAAATATTGAATTCAAATTGGAATGCTCCTTGCCTATATAAACAGATCCTAAGCCTACATATAAGCACAAGGTATCTTTCTATCGTTTATGGTGGAGTGATATCCAAATATTTCATCTCATTAGGAAATGCATGGAGCAAAGAATGAAACCTATTCTGTATACATAGAGTGATGCCTACTGCTTTTTCTCAAGATACATCAACCTTTTCCTTTATATTTTCACTTGCAGCTGTCCCTCAATCATGTCTCAAAGCTCACCAGGCTGCAAAGAGATCTGAGGACTGAGCCTGTGATACCTGGGGGATTAAAGTGTCTGGCCAACCTTGGGCTCAATTAAATTTCTACAAGAATTTCCTGGGAAAGAACAGAAACAGCTCAGCTGGGAAAAGACCTGTCCATATCCTCTGTGGAAAAGAAACCCTAAGCAATACAGCAGGTTGGAAACATGTTGCTCAATCTATACAAAAACATACTACTACATTTTCTGAAAGTATGCATCAGTTTGTAAGGATTTCTTACATGTAAAAACGTTGAAGGCTTCAACAAAGCAACATTACATGCAAAGGCTCAGCAACACTGGCATTTAAATTAAACAGAATTAAAAGGTTAATTAATCTGTACAGATTTAGATGTCTGTGATCTAGATCTCCAGATCTAAGATCATTTATCTCATTTCCCCCACAGAAAGAAATGCAGATTTCACAGACAGAAACACAGGTTTATTGAATGCTTCTAGGCTAAAAAATGCATTTTGGAAGACAGTCAGTATTAAGACACCTAAACTTAGGCAGGTGTCATCCATAATCAATGGAAAAACTCAATATAGTCATGAAAGTCTAAAGAGTAATTTAACTGACAAGGCTGTAGAGGTCTATTTTAGGGTGTTATAGTTTTGTAGGTATTGTCTAGTGTACTGTTGCCATGGTACAAATCAGAATTGAATTTGACTAAAGTATCTATCACAACAAAATTATGTTTAGCCTTGGACTACTTAATTGCTCAGCTCATAAAGACAATAAAGCTACAGCTGAGGAACACAACCAAAACAACTGTTGTAAATGCACAGTTAGGTAATTAAACACTGTTTATTAGCATTAAATTATTATATTCTAAAATCAAAGTGTTGCTGAATTATCCCAAGGACAATTTATCTATTGATAGAAAATGTGGCAGTTCCTCTGCATCATGTGCTGAATTGCTGTCACTTCAAGATTATAATAGACAGATACTGTATAAAACCCAGCTCTTAACTCTACTTTTTTTTAGAGTGATACCTAATCATCCATTAATAAACTAATATAGAAAAAAAAATCATTTAAGACATATTTTAAATTGATGGGAATATTTGATCTTGTAAGTGACCATCATATGATATATTTAAAAAAACCACAACTGATCTTTAAGTTTAGAAATATGAAGAATTACTGTGGAGGCATATTAACCATCAGTTTCTTTACTATAATGTTGATATAAGTTAAGAAGCAACCCTTCTTGACTACACTATCAGGGGTTCTGTATCTGTAAATTTTCATAGGCAAAGATAATTGTTACCAAGCAGTCATTCATTTAAATAGGTTGTTATACAGATGAAAAAAGATTCAAATCATTTAACTTTAACCATCTAATACACAGGAATTCAATTAAATCCAGTCAATAGCCTCCCTCAAAAAAAAAAAAAAAAAAAAAGCATTAGGCACCTCCAGAGTACTATTCGTCCTATTCCAGAATCATAGAATCATAGAACAGTTAGGGTTGGAAAAGACCAATATATAGGATTAATTTCCAAATGACCATATAAAGAACTTAGTCCACTAGTTTAAACTTGACACATAACTTTCAGGTGGCTGAAATATTTTTCAGGGTATTTTTTTCTCTGAAGCATCTGTGTGAGAATTTTAAATGTACACAGTCAACGTCTAGGCTTACTTACACATATCAGACCCTTGATATAGATATGCTACTGTAAAATATAAACAGATCAACTTTTTCTTTTTTTTTTTTTTTTCCCAAAAATTACTTCTTCCTCAGGAATAATATATCTTCTACAAGCACATCTTCAAATTACTTCACAGGTTGAAGAAAATTAAAACAGCCAGGGGCCTATATAGTTGGAGCTTGCTCCAGACTATCACTAAGTCCTTTAACTCTAAAGCAAATAATTTATTGATGGAATTCTTTTCCTAGGAACTTTCCAATTTTCTATACATAAAAAAACATCCTACTTGAGATGATTGTTAAAATATACAATAGCGAATTTGACAATAAATCACAGTGTACATTTTACATTTGTAGTCTCATCAAGCCATCTCTTTTGCTGAAACAGACAGAAGCTACAAACACATGACTATATCTGAATGAAGAAAACATCATCAGAGTTGAGAAAAGACTAGTGGTGGTTGCCCACTGAATTTCATACACACTATCTCATTGCTTTAATTCATGAATTTTTTTTTATTTGAATTCCATCTTGTTTTATAGTCTGAATATAAATCCATTCATCAATCAGGAGTACTTGGAATTGGACACATTCACTGGAGAGGTTAACCAATGTATCAGAGGGCTACCAACGTATCAGAACTGAGGTTAGAGGATATGATGAAATCTCGTGTGATGAAAACCACATGCTGCACCGCTATTAGGAATTAGAAATTGCTTTCCAGCTGAAATGCAACACAGAAAATACGATCCAATTGAAAGTGAACTAATTGGACATTAGTG
The DNA here is from genome assembly GCF_963264785.1 of Psittacula echo. Classification (NCBI taxonomy): domain Eukaryota; kingdom Metazoa; phylum Chordata; class Aves; order Psittaciformes; family Psittacidae; genus Psittacula; species Psittacula echo. The sequence goes on along the minus strand of NC_137738.1, from coordinate 85,071,033 downwards.
CAATTTCATGGAGCTGTCTCCAGCTCCCTCTCTGAGGGATAAGGAAAGAGAGAAAAGAGAATGGTGTAAAAAAAACTGACCTGAGATATATTAAAAAAAGGCAAAGGATATAGACAGCATAGAGAAGAGGAAGTCTTAGTCCTTAAAACTACAGGAAGTGTTCCTACCTTACAATTTCTGATTAAACTTGCTGCTACTTTAGCAATTCCAAAATAAGAAATACAACTATCTGAAATAAATATGCTTTTTGCTGTTATTGCAGTGATCACTGCCTCCATGTTGTAGACCAACTATGATCCTTTGATGTCTAAGCTCTTTCACTCAATTTAAAAGTAAAGCCATTTCTGATTCATCCTCCACTGCAACTTTACAACATTTTTAAAATGTTATCTTAGTGAACATAAGGGTCAAATAGTCTCATGTTTACTAAGCACACATTAAAAAAAAGTCTCTCCTTTCCCTCAAGTACTACCATTATTTTGTTATTTCATAGTAAGCCTTGAAATTGCTGAAATTACTAGATCTACAGTTTGATCTACGTCATGGCTGCTTGAAATCATCTGGATGTAATTGTTAAAACATCTGTAAACCCTTTGCGACCAAGTGCGTTTGATAGTGATACTCTTTTAATAATTGCCTTAATGGCAAAATAACATGTATTATCTTACCTACTCTGATAACACTTCAAATGTCTTTTCATATTTACTGTGTTACAACCGCTCAGTAATTGGATAAACTTTGGAAGCCTCTAGTATTTCAAAACTCAAGATACACATTAATAGTTCTATGAAAGAACACAGGTCATTTAGGGTTACTTACTCATATTCACTGAACAGTGTTTTCTTTAGTACAAAGAAACATTGCATGGTTTTAGTTTCCAAATACTTTTTGTTTGTCCTTATAATGAAAATATATTATAAGGTTCACTGTATTTAAACTACTTTGGCATTGAAGTTGGACAGAAATCTAGGTGGCCTGCTTTCAGGACCAGATTACTTAGGTGGCTCCCAAGAATATCCTGTAGCAGTTATAAAGGCTTCAATTAAACATCTGTGGTACATACGTTCTGCACAAAACTCTCTTGTGACCCTAATTTTAGGCAAAAAGTACCTATGCATGTCCCAGGGAGAAGTCTAAGGAGTCGGATATGTTCAGACTACTAACTGATGTGATGTTGCTGTCATCCTGGTAGATGTGGTCCTGCCCACTTTATACTTCACAGTCTAGAGCCCTTATTTGGAGAAAAGTTGATCTGCTGGCCCCTTTCAGCATCGGAGACTTCAAGCCTTCTACATCTCTATCAGCTGTCCTAATCCCACAGCCAGCACCACTTTCCACCTCTGTCTTTCCTTTGGAATCTAAATCTTCTGGCTATCTCCAGCCAGAAGCAGGACAGCAGGCAGCCTGGGAGAACGAGTCAGAGACAGAGAGTGCTGAGAAGAGTACAATCGGAGTTGCCTCATGTTTCTTATACTCTCCATAGGAGAGGCAAGCATGAAACTGAAACAGTTTGGTAAGCAACAGTCAGCTATTTTTCACCCAGACATGGGGCTGTTGGAGAAAGTCCAGACGAGAGCCACGGGGATGATAAGGGGGCTGGAGCACCTCCTGTATGAAGACAGGCTGAGAAAGTTGGGGCTGTTCAGCCTGGAGATGAGAAGGCTGCGTGGAGACCTCATAGCAGCCTTCCAGTATCTGAAGGGGGCCTATAAGGATGCTGAGGAGGGACTCTTCATTAGGGACTGTAGCGACAGGACAAGAGGAAATGGGCTCAAACTTAAACAAGGGACGTTAAGGATAGATATAAGGCAGAAGTTCTTTACTGTGAAGGTGATGAGGCACTGGAATGGGCTGCCCAAAGAAGTGCTAAATGCTCCATCCTTGGCAGTGTTCCAAGGCCAGGTTGGATGAGGTCCTGGGAGACATCGTCTAGGGTGAGGCACTTCTGCCCATGGCAGGGCTTGGAACTAGATGATCTTAAGGTCCTTTCCAACTCAAACCATTCCATGATTCTATGTCATCTTCTGTACTACAGTTACATGCACTAATTTTAAACATGTACTTGAGGTTCTAAGAAGTTTTATTCTAAAAATTATTTGTGTATTACTTTTGATAAATTGGTTCTAAACACATTTGAAACATCTTACAGTAAAAAAACTTTCAACTTCTTGATAATTAAAACTTAAATATTACACACTCCTAATAATATGGTATATATAATGATTTTTTTCTCCGCACCAATTTCTTCGTTTAAGCTGGCACTGTAATTCACTAGATCTTATTAAAGATATTTTGAACCCTTTTTTTAAGGTTTAAGTTACCTTACCAATACATTCAGCTTCATTGTTCTTTGTATTTTATTCGTTACTATTAAGCAGTTATGGATAACTGTATAGAATTCTGAGCAGAAAGTTCCTAGAACAGATGCAGGTAACAGTTTCTGTACCAAACCTAATAAACAAAAGCAAAGAACAAAATTTACTTTTTTTTCGCGACTATAAAGACTGACTCATTTTGCAGCTAGTGGATGGTCTGCAAGACTGTAACCTTTTTACATACTATGATTTACAATTATTGCTGTCATAGCTAAGAGAAGATATTACACTCAACTTTTTATCTCCTATGTAGCATGGCCATTTAAAATTTTACAGTGCTGTTTAAAGAGTTAATACAAAAGGTCATCATGAACATCAATACAGTATTATAAGCCCATTTTAAACAACCTCGCTAAAAGACAACGAACAAAGGATTCAATAAAGCACAACAACTTTGGGACTAAATAAGGAGACAAAGTATTTGATTTTAATAGCATATATGAAAATCCTATGTGATTTAGAACTAAGTATTTAGATCATTCCTACTCTAAGTGGAAATAACACCTTGTCTATAGATTTCAAAGTACACTCAACAACAGTGTTTTATTCTGTAGCATTTGGAATATCTTACCCCATCTATTACCTAATATTTTGTTTATGTCCACACTCCAAATCTTACTGACTTTCTGTTTGTTTTCATGGAAAAGCCAAGATATCAGAGGTCAGGTGAATGTGAACTAAAAGTGATGCAGTAGAAGTGAAGGCTGGACCAATATGTGATTCAGAACATGGCATAAAAATATACTGAAGGATATGAAAAGAGGGAAATATACTCTGCTGCCTGCAGAATGTTAATAAGTGGATATAAATGGCTGGTGTTTAAGCTGTTAACATGAGATATAGAAAGCAGCAGGAACTCAGAAATAAGACATCTCCAAATTAAGATGCATATCCTAATTCAGGCAATTAAATATAACTTCAGAAATGAAAGTTCTGTAAATTAGGAAGCAGGGATCTCTGAGGTTCCTCAGTGCTGCAAGAAGGTATGGGAACAATACAGTTTCTGAGAGGCTATCTGTGAGGCTACAGGACACAAAGATGGGACTGATTGATCTGTTTGAGATTTCCGGGTTCTTTCATGTAGAAGGATAGTGAAATTGAAATAAGAGATGAGGTCATATCCAGGAGCAATTTAGGGTGTTGGCATCACAGAGAAGAACATATCATGGCAGCAGAGACCTTATGTATATCTCGAGCTTGGAAGAAGTAGCAGGTCTGAGGAAACAATTATAGGTCTAGACACTGCCACAGTCCTTCCAAAAAACAATTTATTTCAAAGGAAACAGAAGAGGCTGTAAACACATGCAATAATGAACAAACGGGATCTCTATTTAATGGATGTCTAGCGTGGGCAATATATGAAACTCCTATGGGGTGATTCTGTGAAATCAGATGCACTGTTGTAGTCAGTTAAGAAGGGACCTGGCATTTTACTGTGACAGAAAGTTTGTGCTGCAGACATCAAAGCATCAAAACTTGAAGAACAAAGTTACTGCATGCATTAATAATGGGATGTTGCATCACCCTTATAATCTGTACTAATGGTTATAAATTATTTTCTCCAATCTGATTCATAACTGATATTGAGAAACCAGCTAGTGAACTAGTGCTGACTGCCTTTTACTCTCATAAAGCACTCAAAGTTCTTTTTGCTAACTTGCTGGGGAGGGGGGAGAGAGCGGAAGGATGGTGTAGGGGGGTGCGTGTTAATTTGTATTTAATGTATTCTGTCCATCTAAAACTGAAATTGAATATTTAAAATGTATAACTTCTAAAAGACGGCTGGGATCAAGGTTCATTGCAAAACTGAAACAGCAAGTTGCATACTATATTATCTGGTGTGAGAGATAGATAAGTAACGCATGCTAATATAGCTCCTCTACAGCAAAAATTAATATGATTTGAGAATACATTCCTGTGTAAGGAGAGAACTGTCTCTTTACCATATTGTACTATTCAAATATATCTTATTCTCCATAGAAATCAGAACTGTGTGAGAATCTATCTTCTAGTAATACAATATTTTGAGATTTCAAGTACTTCCATAGTCAGCATCAACATGACATCAAATTTTTCTGATGTTTTCTAGAAAAATAAGAGGAAAATTCAGACTAGCCCATGTATGCCAGTATCCTCAACAGCCTGATATTGGAAAATTCTTCCCTAGCTCACATATACCTGCTTCTTCAAGAAAAATACATACCTACAGATCAGATTTTACAGACCAAATTATTCCTTATTTTTTATACATAGACAACTACATATAGAAAAGGTACAGAACAAACTTCTATGACAGTGTAACTCATGCCTGTTATGTGATTTTGCAAGAGTCTAAGGGCATGGATTCTACCCTATGTAAAGAGAGGTGATGAGAAAGACAATGGCAGACTAGGTATTGGGAATCATTCATTTGGATTTCCATCAATTCCCTAAGTTTGTGTGTATTTGACCTGAATTTGAATTGACTGTTCTAAAACAAGTTCCATAAATTGGCTTTAACACTGTATAGATCCCTTAGGCATACCTTTTAGTTCACCATTGATTAAAAGTTCCTGCTTTATTATGACTTCCCCACGTACACCTCCTTTGGGTGAGCATAGCGGTTTTTGTAGACAGGAAATAATAATCCACAAAAACTCACTTTGAAACTATTTGTAGCAATGGCTAGAAAGAGGCAACCTTAGAGGCATAGGTGTTTCTAGTTTACTTCACACAATATTATCCTGAAGGTTAACGGAAAGCAATACCACAAATGTTCAAATGCCCCATAGCCCAGCACCTGGATTTCTCAGATGCTAATCTATTCCTGTATGTTTTTACAGTAGGTGACTGCTGCTCAGTAAGGCAGAATCATGCAAAAATTCAGCAGCTGGCATCCTAACAGCAGGCAACTGTAGCACCCAAGTAACCTACTAAACACATACAGATGTTTGAAGCGTTTCAATTAAGGTGTATCTTCCCTGTAGCTTTAACCACAGCAGCAAGGTACTGCCCCTAGTCCAGCTCTCATTATGCACTGAAAGCCTCTGAGTTATTTTCAGAGATATTTTCAGCCTAAATTTGTTAATTTAACTCAGGGCATAGCCAAAACCCCAAGTGAGACTTTTGCTCAAGCTAGCAAACTGTCCAATTTGCCTCTCAAAGGTAGGCTAAAGCCACTTATGGAGCTGCTAATCCTGCAATGCCTTCTTGGGAAAATTCACCCGAAACCAACCAGGAGCATTTCTATTTATTACAGCATTACTCTGCCATTCTTTGCTGTACAGAAGCTTAGGCAAAAATATTACTGATATGAGCAAAAAGGGTTGAGCCCACATGGCTGCACAAATCTACACAGGGAAATGAGCAGGTATCAGGACTTGCTGAGAATTAAATAATTTCCTTTGGTATGTGCCATTCCAAATGTCAGCAAATCTCAGTAATTGGCCAAGTACTCACATGCTTTTCCCTGAAACAGGACCTAAGACTATATCGTGATGTGAACGTGAAGATGACTGATAGATAACAGTGCACCCAACAGAAAACAAATCAGATGGCCAAAAGAAATAGTCCATCACTGGAAGTTGCTTACTGGCCTTTATTACTAACCAGAACTTGACTTCTTCCAGGGCCCACTTTAGCCACAATTTATAAACTGAAAAATAATTTGCAAGGTCAGATACAAGTCATATTATTAATTTCAAGTTCCTTTGCTGAGGAAAATTACTTTGTGATATGATTTTCCTACCTTACATTCCAGTAACTAGCTTTTTGGTAAATGTTGCTATATGAGCTTTAAGACTGTCTGTGCTTCCTTCATGTTACTCAGATTTTCCTTCCTATTTCTTCAGACAGATCATTTCTAAAGAATACTCCAAGGCAAGCAGCTCCCTGTTTGCAAGAGGTACTTTGCATAGATGAAAAGAGTCACTCTCAACAACGAGGTCATAATCCCTGCTCCTTCTCCTTAGTTGTCCTCTCTCAAGAGTTCCAGCCTCCACTGGTGATACACTGATAGCTCTTAAATCACCGCTAATGGCAAGCATATTTTTAGCAACTGGAATAAAATTCACAACAGGAAAGTGCAGGTGGTTGTGAAATACTGTTCTAACAATTTCTCTGCCAAATTTTCTAGGCTCTAGGCTAATTTTAACATATGCATGATAGGTTTGAGCCTTCTGGAAAAGAAAACACATAGAAGGAAATTGCAATGATTTGACACATTTTTTCCCTGTGTTTTTAATAACAAAGTTGCTAAAAATCTGCAACATGAATACTATACAATTTCTTTCAATGACTGTTTTTGCTTTGAAACTACATGAAATATGTTCTATGAAATGAGAGACGATGAACTCTAACAACAGAATTTTTCATGGAGATGAGATGCAAATGAGTTGATATACAGAGATTAGAAATTATAAAACATACTCTAAATAGACTCTTCATATCTTTTCTTTCCTGGTACAAATGAACAGCAATGCTACTGGGCTGAATGCAAACAGAATCTTAGAATCAACTAGACTAGAAAAGACCTTTAAGATCACCAAGTCCAATCATCACCAAATCCAATCATCCCAGGACTGCCAAATCCACCATAAACCATGTCTCTGAGGGCCTCATCTACACAATTTTTGAACACTTCCAGGGTGTAACTCCACCACTTCCCTGGGGAGCCTCTTCCAATGCCTGACTACCCTTTCAGTGAAGAAATTTTTCCTGCAGCTTGAGGTCATTACCTCGACTGTTACAGTGACCAGCTACCTCCTCACTCCATCCCCCTTTCAGGTAGTTGTAGAGAGTGATAAGGTCCCCCCTGAGCCTTCTCTTCTCCAGACTAAACCACCCCAGTTCCCTCAGCTGTTCCTCATAAGGTTGGTGCTCTAGACTCTCCACTAACTTCAGTGCCCTTTTCTGGATCCACTCCAGCAACTCAGTATCTCTCTTCTAAGGAGAAGCCCAAATACTCCTCATTTAACACATCAAATCCTGTTTTTTGCTCAAGGGCCAAATTCTGCACCTTAAATGAGTACTCCTTGGCTCATGCAAATTATAAGATAACTTACAGATAATTTTATTCTAAGTATACTTCATGCTTTGTCTATGTATGGCAGATATTACATACCTAAATTTGCCGTACTGGAAAAGGGAAACTGTCAAATCTGCACTGCTGTCTCAAAATGCAAGAGCAGAAACACCCATCTAGTCTGTAAAAAGGTGATACCAAAGAATTTATAAAGGCTTGATACAAAAAAGTAAGGAACTCACCAAGTCCAGCCCAAATATGAACTTGCAGCAGCAGAGAAGAATTCAAAAGATGTGTTCTAAAAGCCACAATATTTTTTGAACATGACAAACTGCACATCTACTGGAGAAATAATGGGGAATAATGGTATAATGTAACTTTTCCATCTGTCTTTTCAATTTTCATTGCAAAAGTTATGACATTGTAATAATTATAATATGATCCTATTGTTACTACTCATAATCTGATGATGAAAATATAATGACTATTGGAAAATTAACAATAAACATGTTTGAAAAGCTTTATTCCCTATTGTTTTTAAGTAGTGATTTCTATTTCTTCATCTGAAGAAGTAAACCCCTTGCAACTGGTTACTTCTCAGGTTTACTGCATCTCTGTGTAGATAAATGCTATCACTTTCATTGCTCTTCATCTGAAGAAAATAACAAGGGGAGAGCGACATTTTCAAATTATGTTATTGGATTTAAAATACTGCCATTGTAAGGCAGCAGTAAAATGTTACTATTATTTTGCATTTACTATATTAAAATATTAAAAGTGTAATAAACTACTCAATTATGTTCTGTGATAGCAGTGTTACATTTACCTTGGGGTTTGGGCACACTCTGGCTACGTGATTCTACAGGCATGAAAATTATTTTACCATTTTCTCCCCCACTATTTTTTTAAACAAAATCTCCCATGACTGTGTTCTCTGTAGAGAAACTTTTATCATATCAACACACTAATTTTTCATGTTGCTTTGAAAGTTCATTTGACCTTTTCTGGGGCTTCTAGGTCTTACAGCTCTTGAAATCAAAGCATAAATTCTGGTGCTGTTTAATTTTCTTTCTACCAAATACAATAAAATAGAAGTATTTCTTGTAATGTCTTACCATAGTTTAATTGTGCACACATGACAAAATTTTAGAAGGTGTCTTAAAGTGGTTACAATGACTTGAATTCCCTTTTTTTCCTGCGTTTATTAAGCTATCAAGACAAAGTTGCCAGCTTTACAAGACACGTAGTTTGTCACAGTGACAGATGAAGGAGGATATGTCTTATGAATGAGATTCAAGTGGTGCAAAAAGGTTAGAAGACCAAAATTATCCTTACTATTAGCTCTCAGCGCAGGTAAACTTCTGAAACCAGCTGAATTAAATGCAGTGTTTCATAACTCAAGTCCAAATATTTACACTAAATAATGTTATCTGTAACTGAACTGCAAGTTGTAATTATTTTCAAAGCATCCGGATACATGAATTGAACACTTCCAACAGCATCAGCAATAGAACTTTCAATATGGCTTCAATTTACACTGTAGAAAAATTTCCGAACCTTATGATTTATATATGTAAGCTAACATAGTTACTTTTACCTCAGTAACCATATTCTGTCCTCTTTATCTCAGCCTGTAATAAAGCTTAAATTCTATTTAAAAAATTGACCTCCGTTGTAACTGAGTAGGGGAGATACAGATTCTTCTTAGCAGCTTTGAATAGACAGTCTTCAATTAAGCACGGATTCTGCAAAAGACTGTGCTTATGTTTAACAAAAATCATGTAATTGATTTCCATCTTAAGATTACCTCTCCTTTAAGTGGTTGCATTGAAGAAAGTCTCACAATGCCACAGTGATGATTTGCAGTAAAATAAACCTTAATTTTCACATTTTGAGGGATTAGAACCTATGCCACATTTCCCTTTCTTGCTATTTTCCAGTGGAGAATAAGATAATGAATAGCTCCCAGTTTTCAGTTATATGCAGCTAGCTCCTTTTGGCCCTTTGCGTACTTTAATGATTATGTACAGAAAAAAAAGGGTACTATTGCAGCCTCACAGTAATATCCAAACTTGAGAAATGGCATCTTATAACTGCATATGGGAACCACATGAAAATCAAGAGGTTTTCAGAGGTTTTAAACACAGCCTGCTAAAATAACAGGAATAACAAACCTTGCTGCCAGATCACAATCTTTATATAAACAATTTATTTTACACTCTTGTAAGAAAAAATTCAGTGAAAGCCACTATTCGGAATATAAACCAAAACATCCACAAAACTTCACAATCTGTCATTTCCACTTTTACCTTTCCTTGTGGGTCAGTTGTAGTGTGGATGCCCTCAGTAACTCCTGCAGTTTTTGTATCAGGCTAAACTGGGAATCTGGAAGTATTTTTCACATTTCATAGAATCATAGGATAGTTAGGGTTGGAAAGGACCTTAAGATCATCTAGCTCCAAACCCCCTGCCATGGGCAGGGACACCTCACGCTAAACCACGCCACCCAAGGCTCTCTCCAGCCTGGCCCTGAACACTGCCAAGGATGGAGCATTCACAACTTCCCTGGGCAACCCATTCCAGTGCCTCACCGCCCTCACAGTAAAGAATTTCTTCCTTATATCCAATCTAAACTTCCCCTGTTTAAGTTTGAACCCGTTACCCCTTGTTCTGTCACTACAGTCCCTGATGAACAGTCCATCCCCAGCATCCTTATAACCCCCCTTTCAGATACTGGAAAGCTGCTATGAGATCTCCATGCAGCCTTCTCTTCTCCAGGCTGAACAGCCCCAACTTTCTCAGCCTCTCTTCATAAGGGAGGTGCTCCACTTCCCCGATCATCCTCGTGGCCCTCCTCTGCACTTGTTCCAACAGTTCCATGTCCTTTTTATGTTGAGGACACCAGAACTGCACACAATACTCCAAGTGAGGTCTCGCAACAGCAGAGTAGACGGGCAGAATCACCTCCTTTGACCTGCTGGTTACACTCCTTTTGATGCAGCCCAGGATACAGTTGGCTTTCTGGGATGCGAGTGGACACTGAAGCCGGCTCATGTTCATTTTCTCATTGACCAACACCCCCAAGTCCTTCTCTGCAGGGCTGCTCTGAATCTCTTCTTTGCCCAGCCTGTAGCCATGCCTGGGACTGCTCCGACCCAGGTGTAGGACCTTGCACTTGGCATGGTTAAACTTCATAAGGTTGGCATCAGCCCACCTCACAGGCATGTCAAGCTCCCCCTGGATGTCATTCCTTCCCTCCAGCGTATCAACCGAACCACACAGCTTGGTGTCATCGGCAAACTTGCTGAGGGCACACTCAATCCCACTGTCCATGGCACCAACAAAGATGTTGAACAAGACCAGGCCCAACACCGATCCCTGAGGGACACCACTCGTTACTAGTCTCCAGCCAGACATCGAGCCATTGACCACAACTCTTTGCGTGCGGCCATCCAGCCAGTTCTTTATCCACCGAGTGGTTCACCTATCAAATTGATGTCTCTCCAATTTAGAGACAAGAATGTCGTGTGGGACAGTGTCGAATGCTTTGCGCACAAGTCCAGATAGATGACGTCAACTACTTTACCCCTGTCCACCAGTTCCGTAGAAACAATTTATTGTGAGGGATGCAGGTTTCCAAAATGCATTTATGGATTTTGAGTATTCAGCCAGTGACTTTTAGCTGTTTTTTCCATGTAATTTTTCTGATGAAATAACATAAGTTTTATTTACTTTTCATTGCTAACATATATTTAGATCAGAATGGTCAGAATTGCAAGAACACTGTCCAAGGATACTTTTAATATACTTAAAACATACTTTAATTAGTCAGATGAGCTAAGCGATCTTTCTTGAAACTTGCTAAAAGCAAGCATATATACTAACATAGCTATGATTCATGAAACATGAGTTAAACATTACAAGAAACAATAATGCAAGGACACTTCTATTTTTCTGCTTTTGAAATTCCTGAAATAACTTTTAAGAACTGATAAGCTATTTTAACAATGCTTATTATAAAGTACTATGTGTATGCTTACTTACGTGTTTGCTGTATTCTTCTCTTCCAGGTAGATAACATCACTAATAAATTATTATTTTATTAAAAAAAAAAAACCAACATATAATTGGAAACCCTAAGTTACTACACAGGAATTACCTTTACTCAAGCCCATTACCTACTTGTAAGTCACTTTAAATTGCTCCCTACTGTAAATGAGTAAAGAGACCACTTCTGGAATGTAGGACAAAGTACTCCACTTTGCTGACCTTGGGATATAAACTGTAAGGTAAAATTCTATCTTTAGGTCTCAAAGGTTTTATTGGAAGTGCCTGACATTACTGTATCATTTATTTGAAGTTTATGATTCTATTTTTATTATTATTCTCTTTTGACACATTATTCTACAGTTCTTATAAACTGCAGTTATTTTTAATATTATCTCTTAGATTTGACTAAATTCACTTTAAAAATAATCTTTATCACAGATATTATTTGTCTGATCTAACTTCGATGTCACTAATCTGCTTTTCCATTACTTGAAGGCCGTTTGCTTCTTAATGAGAAAAATATGACAATGCACACATTTTCATCTTCTATTAATCTCGGAATTACAGAAATGTTAATTTAATAATTTATTATAACACCAGTGTGATTATAATATTTTCTTAACTACTTCTTACTGCAGAGCAATCTATTTCAGAATTTTCATCATAGTTATTATACAGCAGAAATGTACCGCTATTAAAATTTGGCATTTTGTGACCCGTAGGCTGTATGTTACCTATTTTAGTATATTTTTAATAAGGGTATGAGGCAATATTGCTTCTTTCAAGCTTCTAAAATTAAAATGAGAAGATCTTTTGAACACATCTAGGTTGTGGCTACTCCACCCTGAGCACATCAGAGTTGTTTCGTGAATTTGCTATTCACTGTTTTGCAAAATCAATGTTAAAATGCAAAACAGCTTTTAAGTGCCTGTGTTGAGCCATTTGAGTAGAGCTCTAAAAGTTGGCAAATGGTTTTGTTGAGTCTTTTTTTTTTTTTTTTTTTTCCCTCCTCCATGAGGGAAAAGCCCATTCAGAAAATACTACCTGGCACTTCAATTTGGCAAACAAGATGGAGTTGCCATGAGGGAACAGTATATATAAACTGCACAGTTTGCCCATGGTTTTAGCCCAAGCAATCTGCACAGACCAATGCTTTTGAGGCTGGTACTAAACGGCCCTATTTCACCAGGGATCCACAATTATAATCAGTTCTTAACTTTCAATAAAGCCCATTTAAAAGCTAAATCATTAAGTCACTAAATAAGGGACTCGGATTTTAGAAGGGGTTAAGCTCTGCAGCTGATCAAAACACAGAAATGAATGTTATTTGAAATTCTGTAACACTTTAATTTAAACAAAGCAAAATACTGACATTATTTTGGCGTTGCTATGTAAGATACAGCAGAAAAATATGATTTTCAAGCTGATGAACTAGAACAATTAAGATTATCAAAATAGTTACCAATATAGTTATAATCTGTTATGAAAAACACAGATCTACGATGAAAAGCAGAACAGCTATTCAGCATGAATTTTCATCAAGCTGGTTATCAACTTCTTTTTGAAAACGCAAACAGTTGAAAAGCTCTCCCTAGGCTTTAAAGAATGACATCATTTTTTTCTTTATTTCTTTAAAAAAACCCAGAATTTTCCAAGGAATGTATACATTTGCTTGGTTCTGTCCTGAGTTCAGCTATAGCAGTCATTTTTCTCCTTCTTAGTAGCTGGTGCAGTGCTGTGTTTTTGACTTTCAGGCTGGGAACAGCGTTGATAACACCGATGTTTTTAGTTGTTGCTAAGTCATGTTTACTCTGACCAAGGTCTCTCTGAGTCTCATGCTCTGCCAGGGAGGAGGGGAGGAAGCAGAGACAGGACACTCGACCCAAACTAACCAAAGAGGTAATCCATACCACAGCACGTCATGCCCACTATATAAACTGGAGGGAGTTACCCAGAAGCGGCAGATCACTGCTGTGTCGGGCTGGGTATCAGTCAGCGGGTGGTGAGCGGCTGTATTCTCTTCCCTTGTTATTTCCCTTATCATTATTATTATTGGTGGTAGCAGTACCCATCTTTTTGTCACTTTGACAGTAGCATACATTGCTTCCCATGAAATGCAGACACAAAGCAGACATCATTTGCATTTTCAGCCTTTTCCTTGTTCTAAATGTGTTCCATACACTTCCTCTTGTCCAAACATGACTATTTTGATGTGTGTGTGTGTCACTGATGCTGGGAAGGGCAGAGGTATACAATAGTGGACTTTGGGGTGGGGTTGCTGGAGAAGAGATGACTATCAAATTTTCTTTTGCATTAGAAACCTTTCTTGTAAAGATTTTGGATTAAGAAGGGCTTCCTGCAGATTTGTAGACTCATTATACAAACCAATGAAAGATATCCCTTGGAAACTGTATTGATGATTTCAAATATTATGAGGTTCAATCTGTAACAAAACCTCTTTCCTATGGCACTCCTATAATTTACCCCAACACATTCTTCAGCTATGATGTCTCATGTAGAAAGGTGAATAGAGTGACTTAGCAGGCTGCTCTGACAAATACTTGTTTTGATTTGCTTTTTTTAATCTATCATAATTGAAATAGGGAGAATAATATCAGAAAAGTGAAATCAATAAGCCTGGGAAGATGATGGATCTGTAAGATGAGCTGCAGCCTCTTCTGCCACAAAATCTTTTCACTGGAAAGAGATTAAAAGGGAAACTCATATTCTGAAGTAACTTAAATCCATTTGATAAGACATTAAAATAAAAGCAGCTTCAGTGAATGCAGTGTCTGTAATAAATAATAAGGTCCAATCTTGTAAGGCTGTAAGCATCTGTATAATGCTCTAAGTCAGATTCAGTAAAGAATCTAAGCAGGTAAAATGGGATAGAACTGGTTTAAATTAGACATACAGTCCTAAGATGTAACAAAGAAGTTCCTACTGAGTTGCATGCTACACTACAGTGACTTCTAGAATCCATAGATACAACAGTCACCCAATGTACAGTCCCTTAGTCCTATGCACAAAGATTTTAGCTTTGACATGATTCAGAAGCTAACACTCAAGCTCAATTACTATATATGAAGTTCTTAATATCCTGAATCCTTTGAAAGGTTTACCCTAATGCTTTCCAACATACAAGATATGTGTTAGGACTAAATGCAGAGAAAACAACTTTTTTTTCTTTTTTTAATAGCAGTAACATGTGGTATGAAACTGCTTTTCTTTTGCAAAACATTCATGTTCTGATTTTATTAAAGTACCAATACACATAGTAGAATATCAGAGTTCAGGGTTTTTTTTCCATGTAATGAATAGGGACCTTAATCACCAAGCTCACAGTTCCAGATTCCTCATCAGATGGTCAATATATAAAAATAGGTAAATTAAAAGAAGGAAGAGTTTCAGCGAAACAGTGTGAAAGACATCATTTCTTTTTCAGATTGCTGCAACAAAATGGTACCTACACAGTGTTGCAGGAACACCACAGCCTGCGCAATCTCTAAAGCTCACACAACGCTAGATACTTAAAGGTTTGGCAGTAGACAGAGTATCAGAAGGAACAAGTTGATTGAGTCAATGAGAACTCATGGTACTGACATGCTGCTTACAATGATGTACAATCTGTGAGCAAACATCACATTCACATCTGCCATCCCCGACCTGCCATTCCCAAATCCTTTCTTTTCCACAGTTCCCATAGCAACTTATACCAGTCATAACTTCAGTAATTCTGACCTCACATGAGAGAAACAAATTAAGCTTTCTCATTTTATCCTTCCTGGTTGCTTTTAAGCCTTTGTTTACAGATTTTTGCATTCCTGTGCAGCTCTGTGCAGCACCATGAGATTATCACTTCCACCCTTTTTTTTTTCCCTCCAATTCTTTTGAATCTCTCTGCATGGCAGTTTGTTTCTTCCCCACAAAGGTCTAATTACTGAAATGGTCTATATTTAGAAAAAGTAATAGTTAGTCTTCCACTCCTGTGAATTGCTAGTGCATTAAGTCAGGTACCTGAGAATGGGATAACAGTGTGAATAAGCAAAACTACTGCTAGCATGCTAAGGGTGCAGCTGCTCAGAGCCAGTTAATGAGAAACACTGATGGTACAAGTATCTTCATTCTTGCCCCTAAGACATCTTATCAGGAACTGCAGGGAGGTACTCACTAAGTATTTACAGCCTCACACCATCTCCCGAAATTAGAAAGCTATGCTTTTTAAATAATCTTTGTGAAATGCAGTCCACTGTGCTGGAAATCTTTCGATAAAAGTGTTTCACCCATGAAAAAGAGCTAATCCATCATGGATTAGATGAACAATAGCGGAGGTGGTTTAGTAACTTCTCTGAATATTTTCAGCAAATCCAGATGCAAGTACTGCAATAAAAGTCTTGTAAAATATTTATAAAAACAATAAAACTATCTATTTTTGATACGTTGTTTTTAATACTGAGTTAAGAACACTTTGTTAATGTTTTTCCCTTTAATATTTTCTCAAATGTTGATCAGGCAGTGTGAATTATTTTCACTGATACCAATGAAACATGGAATCATGGAATGGTCTGGGTTGGAAGGGACCTTAAAGAACATCTAGTTCCAACCCCCCTGCCATGGACAGGGACACTTTCCACTAGACTAAGTTGCTCAAAGCCCTGTTCAACCCGGTCTTGAACACTGACAGGGATGGGGCATCCTATCTTAAGATTTACTCAGTGTATCATTGCCATCTATGATATTTCATTTTCTACATATTTATATTGCCAGATAGCTGAGGGTTTGTTACTTTTAAATTATTATCTGGATAATCAAGTGCCTTCTTCCTACTCCATACTTACTTTCAAACTCTTCTCATTGTGTGCTATTTCTTTTCTTCTTCTTGGTGAGAAGCATGTGTAATAAAGAAAACAACACACTTTGCACAGAACCAATTCTACTTTCTCATTCTCGCTTTGGATATTTTATGAAGAACTGTGTTTTTTTCCATACTGCCCGCTCCTCCCTGCAGGAAGGATAGGTGTGTGGTATCTCTCCGAACCCGTCATGAAGCCTCTGCTCACTAAAACGGGCTGACAAATTCTGTCCTGAAGAGGCCTTGAGTCCACAGTGGTATCAGGTGTGATTCAGTAAAGGTTTTTATTCTCCACAAGGGCCATTATGCCATTTAAAGGAGGGACATTAGGATGAGAAAATAGAACAGACAATATGTACAAGTAGATATTTGCTGAGTACATAAACTATTAGCAGAAACCAGGTCAGAAGCAAATAATTTTGGATGGCAAGACAGTCTGAACCATACATTTGAGGGAAATAGGGTAATGGAGGACTTACATACTAGGTAAAGAAATACTGAGAACTCCAGATTAGCTTGTAGAAGACAAATGATACAAAACAGGAAACAAATCATAAAACAGCCTGACTTCTTGGAGCATGTACCAAAACATATTAGAAGTGCCCCCTAATCCACTAGATAAGCACCATTTCCTACACAGAGACGCCTCCGTTTTTGGTAGCAATTCACAGGAGCAAATACCATCTTCTTTGAAAACTGCAGACAACCACCTAATTACAACTTTCAGACAGCATTCTGCTGCTTTCTCATGGGACTAATAATACCTCTGCAGATTGTGAGCAGGTTGTTGAACTGTTCTGTAGTGCTGCGCTACTTTTGCAGTTTCTATTTCAACATTTCTAACCAAGACCAAAACTGGGTTGCCAAGAGAACTGAGATGTCTGAACTGTAGAAATGTCTCATGACAAAAAAAATCAGGTGGCTTCGCAAAAACTATTTTAACCTTGGGAAGATTACACTGAAAATTGAGCTGCTATTCATTTATTAGTATCACTTCATTACATTATTATTCATTCAGTTCCTGGAACAGCCAGAGCACAGGACATAATCTATGACTACAGCATAGAATACCTAAGAGAACAAGTTCTATAGGAAAAGTGGGAGAGCAGGACATAGTCCACGTGTAATATACATACTTCTCACCTCCATATACTGCTTCCAACCTACTATTATTAATTTTTTTTTTTTTTTCTCAGACATCATAAACTTATTGACTCTTTAGAGGATATCTGAAAAAAGTACAGGGGTTCACTACAATGGATTATATCAACAGGAAGTGTCTCTAGGCAGAGGGGAAAACCAAGCACAAATTAAGATGATACCTATGTGAACAGTGGAAAAGCGAACAGGAAAGCCCAGAATTTTCACAAATGCAAATGGAAAATTTGTGAATTTCAAATTTTTTGAAAATTTGAAAATTTTCAGATGCAAATGGAAGTAACATTACACAGCACAGATAGAAGACACCACTTTTTTTATTTTGTACTATGCTAAGCAACCTCCCCTGAAGTAAGCCCCAACATCCTACTTCATATGGCACAGGGATGAGGAAAAATCTCCTCAAATTATGGAGCACTTCAGAAAGTGCTTTTAATTTTTTGTTGAAGCCCAAGTCTAAATGTACATCCAATGACTTGTGTATATGCATGGATGGTTTCACAGAATCACAGAATGGTTTGGGCTGGGAGGGACCTTAAAGATCCTCTAGTTCCAAATCCCCTGACATTGGCAGGGACACCTTCCACTAGACCCCATCCAACCTGGCCTTGAACACTGCCACTGATGGAGCAGTCACAGCTTCTCTGGGCAACATGTTCCAGTGTCTGGCAACCCCGACAGGAAAGATTTTTTTTCCTAATTAAAAAAAAGTTTCTGTGCACACTTATGTATACACACACAAAGAAGCTTTCCCATCTACAGTGGTACATAAAAATAAAAAATACTGTAGTACAGATAAAAAGAAATGAGTCACACTACTAACAGTCAAACATTTTGCTGCTTCTACGCTATTCTGCCTCTTGTAACACATGACAGATAAATATTCTGACATATCTATGTAGATATGCCTAGATATTCTATAATCTTCAAAATGGGATTAAAAGCTTAGACATTGCCAATGCTTATTTAGCATTATTACGCTTGTTATGATAACTTGTCAATAAATTCCAGCATTGGTTAAAAATTCTAATTAGGAAACTTAACATGCATATTCTGTAATGTTTGTCATCCATCACGGGTTTTAGTGAAGTACATCTGATGAAAACTCTTCTGTAGAATAAAGAGCAATGGCAGGAATGGCAGTCTCTGTATTTCTAATGGTAAAAAGGCTGAGTGCTCGCCAGCAGCAGCTTGCTGTCAGTAAAAATGAATCTGAAAGAGATGCCAACCGCATCAACAGCTTGAGCCATATACATTTTTTATTAGACAAAGACATAAATCATGAGGGAAGTACATAGGTGCAAGGCACATCAAAGAATACCATTGCTATACCTCAAATTCAAAATGCAAAGTTATCTAGTCCTCTATTTCTCAACTAGACAATTTTATTCATATCCAAGTCTGTAAAACCAGTAAGTCTAGTGTTAAAAATAGGAATTCAAACAGAATGTGGAAAAGGCTGGTATATTTTTATGTTTACTCTCTGGCAATCTTGGATAGTTTTACTAACACAAATGCAAAGATCTATTTACTCACACTGCAGCATAGTTTTTTGTTTCTTTTCTACTTAAAGTTTATATCAAAGTAATGTATGTTTACTACTGGATATATGGCTAAAAATCGCTAAGCTCCTTCTCTCCTACCCACCCCCTATTGAGATCACAAGCCTCTACAAGACTCTAGCTCTGGCTAATGATGCAGGGAGAGGACAGGGCAGAAACAGAAAACTGACTTCTCAGGTTCTTTGTCTTAAAAACTGAGTATTGTGGAATAAACCTTGCTTAATCATTTTTCAGTGTCTATTTTAAAATTTTCCTGTGAGTTTTATTTTACATGTTACTGACATGTTCCATTGAGCTAGATATCAAAATACGTTTAGAGATTTCTGAAAAATGTGCACTTCTGTTTCAAGAGAGAAGTGCCTGAAGACTGGACAAAAGAAAATGCCTCCCCCATCTTCAAGAAGCGGAAGAAGGATCCAGGCAGCTACAAGCTTGCCAGCCTCACCATGACCCCTCAGAAGGTAATGGGCCGCTAACCCTGAAAAAATTCTCCAGGCATATAAAGACAAGAAAATCATCAGGAGTGGTCAGCAAGGCTTCACCAAGGGGAAGTCATGCTTGACAAACTTGAAAAACTCCAGTGATTATGTGACTGGCCTGTAGATGCGGGGAAAGCAGCCGACTCCAGTGAGGCCTTATGGTCTCATCTAAGACAATCACAGACAAGCTATACAAACTGGTTGAGTAGCCAGTGAAGTGGACTGAAAATTTGAGTGAGAGTGGTCCTGCCTAACATCTTCATTAAGGATCTGGATGATGGGGCAGAATCTATGTGTAACAACTTTGCAAAGGACACCAAACTGGAAGGAATGTTTGATACACCAGAGGGTCATGCTGCCATCCACAGGGACCTTGACAAGCTAGAGAAACCGACTAACAGAAACCTCATAAATGGGACCTTATTAATGTATACAAATACCTGAAGAGAAGGTGCAAAGAAGGCAGACAGGATCTTTTCAGTGGTGCTCAGTGACAGGACTGGAGGCAATGGGCACAAACTGAAACACAGGAGGTGACACTTCAACATCAGAAAACATTTTTTTGCTCTGAGGGTTACTGAGCACTGGAAGAGGCTGCTCAGAGAAACTGTGGATTTTCTATCCTTGGAGACTCCTACAGGCAAAAACTCCTCTAAGACACAGTCCTGAGCAATTGGCTCTAGGTGGCCCTGCCCGAGTATGAGGATTGGACCAGATGACCTCCAAGGTCCCTTCCAATACCAACTATTCTGTCTGATTCTGTGGGATCCAAGAGTATGCCAGGGTTTATGAAATCTAGTTTAAGCTCAAATGAGTTTGCATTTCTTCATTTAATATATTTAATTTTGATCCAAGGATTCATATTCCCAAAGATTCCAGAGTACCGAGAAGGGAATGCAAAGGTCAGAATGGACTAAAAATCTTCAACTTAAAATATAAAAGAATATGCAAAAATTTCTCCTATGTTTAAATAAGAAAACTGTTGAAATTTCATGTACGATGTGTTTGCATTTTCAAGGAGTTGGTGAGGATTTTGTTTGGTTTTAGTATTCCCTCTACACCCAATCAGTTTTACCCCGTAACTGCCATCTTTTGATCATAGATGGCATAATTTTATTTAGAACTACCCTTTCTGTAGTCTGTAAAATGAGCTATATTAACATGTGAAAAATTTTCGTTCGCATTTTTTTCCTGAAATTCTAAAGAAATGTTAAAAATTCAACTTTGAGCTGAATTACCTGCTACATGCAGCTTTATCTTGTCATACTGCGTATTTTTTCATTCCAAGGTGTTTACAAAACTATTTTTTTAAAATTATTCTAAGTATCCAACTGAGAGTGACTGAATGAATACTAATTACACATGTACTTGAATTTTACTTAAATTATTCAAAGGAAATACAGCCTATTTCCTAAGTACAATGCAAGACCAGTAGCTCAACTCAAGTTACATAATTGCATCTTCTTCTCTTCAGTGGGTGACCTACTCTTTAAGCATGTATGCAAAGCATTAATTATATCCAAGCTTCCAACTCACTGAATTGTTGGCAGACCTGTTCTATACAGAAATTTCACCTGTCCGTGACTGGTTGCTATCAGTCTGAATCTGCTCCACAACTTCACCTGCTCATCTAGACTATCTTATGAACATTCCTATCAAAGAACAAGACCACTATTAAATCATTGTTCTCATGAGGTTTATTTTATTCTGTATTGCACAAGACCATATTTCAACCTTGGGAGAACTGGCAAATTTCTGCTCTTAAGTTACCCCACCATAACAACTTTAACAAATTTGACTGCTTATACCAAAAGGCATAATGAATGAGCTCAGAAGCACTCAATTCAACTCTCCTGTACTGGGGAAAATGAGAGGTTCTACTGAAGTTGACAGGAAACACAGAGCTAGAATTCAGCCACTTGATGCACATGATTTTAGCATAGTTTAGCTGCATGTTCACTTCCAAGTGTGTAAGAAAAGTTCAAAATACTGTCAGCTTCTCTTACTCTGAAATCACTATAGTTCATCAGGAAGCCAGTATCACACTAGGGAAGACAGGAAGTAAAAACTAGTACTAAACTTCATTACAGCCTACACTGGTGACTAGGATCAGTTCAGTCCAACACAGGTGGGAACAATTTAAGCTTTCCCTTTAAAACCAAAGGCATAGAAGTCTTCCAAAGCTTCTGTCTTGACAGAACTGGATAAAATAGGTCAGGAGAAAGAGATAAAAAAAAAAAAAGCTCTTTTTTAGTATTTTTTTTTTTAACCTACAAAGGATTGTTGTCCTTTTGGAATTTTTTTGTATTGTGGAGTATTTTGCTCAGCATCACTAATTAGGCAGGATGCTAGACTCTCAGAAGAAAATATAAAGGCTAACAAGTAATTCAAACCTGCTATGATATTCAAACTTGTGGGGGTCTCAGTGACACCCTTAAGAATCAGCAGAGATTAAAATTCAGTCCCTAGGTCTCCTTCTCTTTGATTTCTTTGAGAGTCTTAGACTCTGAAGAGATAACCATAACCCTGGTATTTAAAACACAAAGTCTCTCTGCAGTTTGCTTAGGTCACTCATTTATGCTAACACAAACAGCTTTTCATTTCAAAGCACCTGTGAGCAGGAGGTCCCACTGAAGCAATAGCCTTCCAGACCAGCTGAGGCCTCTGATGGGAACCAGGCAGGTGACAAAAACTGTTTCAAGAGCAAAAATACCCTCAAAATGGGTTACTTTGTTGGTTTTGTATGCAAGCTGTCAGAACGGGGTCTTAGGCTGCCAGGCTGACCCGTCTATAGACAACTGTATCATGAAATGCCATACTGGGTCAAAATCACCTCAGCAACAGCACTGGAAACACCAGATTTGTGTACAAATGTAACAGAATTGGCTATAAAAATACGATTAAATACAAGATAAGTGTAGTTGGCCATTGAAAGCAGTTAGTATTCAAGAGCACTATTTGATTGAGATTGGTTGTAGGTAGAATGTGGTCATAACCTGGAAGACAAACTTAAGTTTTCCTTTGTCATTAGCTTTCCTCTAATGCCTCTAAGCTTACCTCCTGATTTAAGACATAATGTTCCCTAAAAATTGCTATTGAGAAGGAAAGCATCTCTATCCTTATTATTCTGCGGGGAGATGGATACATATTTGTTTTCTCTGGACTAATGATAAGCCAGACAAAGCTGAAACACTCTCCTTGGGATGATACAAGTGGTAATGTAGGGCAGCCACGCTACAAAACCATGGGCCACAACTTATATGGCTCTAATATACATCTATAAATGTTTAATTAAGTTTTATTATGAAGTTTCAAACTAAAATCTAATAGTTATTTCTTAGAGAAGTACATCTAACATCACTCTGTAAGATACTTTAGCAGGATCCCAAATCATAGACATAAAAGAGCATATTTAATGCAAAGTAAACAATTCCTGATTTTTTTTTAAACATACTTGTTGAAGGCATGTGAAGTTGTAAAGACAAATGCAAGGCAAACAACAGGCAAAGGAAGGAGTACAGTCCATGACTCACTTTCTTTTTAGCTTTTTAAATTTTATCATTCTTCATTGCTTTGCCTACCAAAATACAGTATTGCTGACATAAATCCTTCTGATCTTGTTTTGCCTCCCTCTAAATGTATTCATAGTTCTGAAAGACAAACAGAAATCTACCAATTTGAAGCTACTTTTGCCTATGAGAAAATTTCTATAAAAACAGTCAAAGGAAAGTTCAGATGATAACAGGACTGAGTACAGAAGTAGTGACACAAACATCATATAAAAAGTAAAGATATAATGAGAGAAGTATTTTTGTGAAGAAACCCATTGCATTTGAATTACTGGGTCACCTGTTTCCTTAAACTTCGCTTTTCAGCAGAAACATACTTCTGCCTTTATAACAGATAACAGATTTCCTTTTGCTATAAAAATACACGATATATATTATTGATATCATTGTGTGGGGAAATGGGATTAAACTTTATGGAAGAAAGGATAAAGAAGAAAATGCATTTGACAAGTTTCTGTTATTAAAATAATAAGGCAAACTGTGAAGAACACCTGACTAGTCATAGAAGTAA
The DNA here is from genome assembly GCF_963264785.1 of Psittacula echo. Taxonomy (NCBI): domain Eukaryota; kingdom Metazoa; phylum Chordata; class Aves; order Psittaciformes; family Psittacidae; genus Psittacula; species Psittacula echo. The sequence continues at coordinate 85,047,475 of NC_137738.1, read as the reverse complement.
AATCATCAGTGGAGTCCCTGTGGCCAAGAAGGGTGTCTTTGCATAACACGATAATGAAGATCATATTAACAATTCTCAGAAGATCAAATTAACCATCCAAGTGGAAGATGGCTATTCTACATAAACAAAAATCAATATCTAATGAATGGCACTATGTCTGTACTAAATCGTTCATCACAAATTCCAAGTTTTGACATCTTCTATATTTGGTTACTACGGAAGCAATTTTTCACTTTTAAATAGGACATACTTGTGCATATCAAGGAAAAGAACTAACTACTGAAACAACCCCATCAGAAAAAAGACATGGCCACTGACGGCCTTCAGTTCATTCAATGTGAAACAATGCCAAACAAGATAAATATGACTGCACTTTGCTGCTGTTCTTCTGTTTGGCTGTTTTGCTTACAGACTGATTTTGAAGACTAGACAACAAGTGACAGAAAGGCTGCAACACTGCTAAACTGGCTTCAGACATACAAAATCGTAACAAGTGTTAGCAGTGTAAAGCTGCAAGATGTTTTTCCCCATATTTTGCATTCACAGCTGTGTTACTCAGCCGCAGCAAAGGCTGCAAGAAACTCATAGATTTCAAGATCAAGATTTTTGCTTGGTGGTGTTTCAGTTTTGGCTGACAGAATTTTGACTATGTTTTCTTTTAGAATTAAAACTTATCTGAAAAAAAAATATTAAAAAATAAACCCCAAACCCTCCAATATTTATCTTTAGCTCCTGGTAATGAGATGCTTAATTCTGTGCCTGAATTTGAAAGCAGATGTGATTCTTACACAACACCTGTTACATTTCTAAATGTATTGACTATGTTTTAAGTGGTAAATATCTCCTAAAAATATATCTTCTATTACCTTCCTGTTCTTGCAGAGGGTGTCAAAGGGTAATGCTGTAACACTGGCATGCCTTGGAAAATATTGAGATTTGTGAAAAGCAGCATGTAATTTTGTATGCTAGGCTATAAAAAAAAACCAGCCAAGATAATGTATATATTATTCCAATGACACCACGCCCTGGGTTCGTCTGTAACAGTTATTTTTCTCCTTCCTAGTAGCTGGTGCAGTGCTGTGTTTTGCCTTTAGTCTGAGAACAACACTGATAACACCCTAATGTTTTCAGTTGTTGCAAAGTAATGTTTAGCCCAATCAAAGACATTTCAGTTTCATGCTCTGTCAGCGACGAGAGGCACAAGAAGCCAGGAGGAAGCAGAGACAGGACACCTGACCCAAAGTAGCCAGAGGGGTATTCCATACCACAGCACTTCATGACCAGTAGACAAACTGGAAGGAGTCACCCAGAAGGGCAGATCACTGCTCAGGTTGGGCTGGGTATTGGTCAGCGGGTGGTGTGCAACTGTACTGTGCACCACTTATATTTATTGTTGGTTTTCCTTTCCCCTTTTAATTTTATATTCTCTCCCCTTGTTACTTCCCTTGTAATTATTATTATTGGTGGTAGCAGTAGTAGTTTTGTATTATACCTTAGTTACTGGAATGTTCTTATCTCAACCCCTGGCATTTACATTCTTTCAATTCTCCTTCCAATTCTTCCAGGAGCAGGGAGGGGAGAAGCAGGGTGGGGGAGAAGTGAGCAAGCAGCTGTGTGGTTCTGAGTTACCAGCTGGGCTTAAACCATGACACACCATAAGACAGCGTGATTTCATAACATGTCCATTCTGTGTAAAACCTGACCAGCTGACCAATATGCTCACATTATTTTGTTCTAGAATTTGGCTACCACTCTAAACAGACTACTTAAAAAACTGTGTCATTATTAGTAGGACAGAAGTGATTTAGCAGTACACTTATTCAGGTGATAAACTATGTGTTCCCAATCCACAAAAAAAAATGTCAGATTTCAGTCTTCCTTCCCAGTGCAAAGTTTTCTTATATGCCCCATCTCTGGCAGTGTTCAAGGCCAGGCTGGATGAGGCTTTGAGCAGCCTGGGCTAGTGGAAGGCGTTCCTGCCTGTGGTCAAGGACTGGAACTAGATGATATTTAAGGCCCACTCCAACCCAAACCATTCTATGACTCCATTTGTGTCTGTGTATGGTAAAAACCATATAGACTAGTCTATTTCAGGAGGGATTCACAACTGTACTTAACTGCCATCTCCAAAAGTTTATTTATGTCATGATAGGTCTTGATCTTGATGATAGAAACTCTTTAGAACACAGCAAAAATATTAACCAATTACTTCCACTTTGTAGGAACTGTCTCAGCTACAGAAGAGAGTGCAGCACATACTGCCTCCAACCAGAGAAAACTGAATTATTTATAAAGTGGAGATATTAAATGCAATAATGTGCAAGAGATTGTATAATGATCTATTTTTCAGAAAGAAGCTTGTTTAAGAACTTGTCTATAATTGAGCACAGATTAATTTTGGACTTATGTGAATGATCAAGTGTTGAGCTTTTTGCCTTTGGCTCCAGAGACAATTTTCTCCCTGATTTTTTTCTTTCCCTCCTTCAGCATCCTGGACAGTAAGAGTTATTTTGACAAAATCTCCAATGAAATTGATATATTCATAACAAAAATTTCTATTTTGTCAAAGGCTACATTCCTTGACTAGGGATTGTAAATCCTATCAATGTAAAGAAACTTTTGCAGGTAGTTACAAGAGTACCAAAGAAAATATTTTTGAGAGTAGTGATTAAGTCACAAACACACTATATTAAAATTGTTGCTACATTCAATATGAATACACATTCTCACAATGTAGTGGACATGAAATAAAAATACACAGTCCCTTTAATGTGGATTTTTCACTGTGGACCTTCATATTTTGGTTTAAAAGTGATCTCTGTGCTAGCAATTCCAAAAGGCTGGAGTAACCTTTCTCTTCAGGGTCATTCTAGAAATCAAAGATCATAGAATCATAGAATTATAGATTAGTTAGGGTTGGAAAGGACCTTAAGATCATCTAGCTCCAACTCCCCTGCCATAGGCAGGGACATCTCACACTAAACCATGCCACCCAAGGCTCTGTCCAACCTGGCCTTGAGCACCGCCAAGGATGGAGCCTTCACACCTTCCTCGGGCAACCCATTCCAGTGCCTCACCACCCTCACAGTAAAGAATTTCTTCCTTATATCCAATCTAAACTTCCCCTGTTTACATTTTAACCCATGACCCCTTGTCCTACCACTACAGTCCCTAAAGAAGAGTTCATCCCCAGCATCCCTATAGCCTCCCTTCAGATACTGGAAGGCTGCTATGAGGTCTTCATGCAGCCTTCTCTTCTTCAGGCTTGTCCTGGGTTCAGCAGCAGCAGTCAGTTTTTCTCCTTCTTAGTAGCTGGTGCAGCGCTGTGGTTTTGACTTTCGGCCTGGGAATAATACTGATAAAGCTGATGTTTTCAGTTGCTGGTCAGAATGTTTACCCTGACCAGGGACTTTGTGAGTCTCATGCTCTGCCAGGGAGGAGGGGAAGCCGGGAGGAAGCAGAGACAGGACACCTGACCCAAACTAGCCAAAGAGGTATTCCATACCACAGCACGTCATGCCCAGGATGTAGAACTGAGAGTCACCCGGAAGGGCTGGATCACTGCGGGGTGGGGGTGAGGCACCGGTTGGTGAGCGGTTGTATTCTCTTCCTTGTTATTTCCTTTATCATTATTATTATTAGTGGTAGCAGTAGTGATTTGTGTTATACCTTAGTTATTAAACTGTTCTTATCTCAACCCGTGGGAGCTGCATTCTTATGATTCTCCTCCCCGTCCCTTCAGGAGCGGGGGGAAGAAAGATGGGGGGGGAAGTAGACTGCGTGGTTCTAACTTATGGCCTGGGTTTAAACCATGACAAGGCTGAACAGCCCCAACTTTCTCAGCCTATCTTCATACGGGAGGTGCTTCACTCCCCTGATCATCCTCATGGCCCTCCTCTGGACTTGTTCCAATAGTTCCATGTCTTTTTTATGTTGAGGACACCAGAACTGCACACAATACTCCAAGTGAGGTCTCAGGAGAGCAGAGTAGAGGAACAGGATCACCTCCTTCGACATGCTGGTCACGCTTTTGATGCAGCCCATGATATGGTCAATCCCACTGAACTTTGAGGGCCACTATTTCAGCGAAACAAGCCATGAGGGAAACTGAGACAGAACTCAGCTGGCATGCCACAGAGCTAATATATTTCGTTGGGCCTGTGTTACTTCTGCTTTTTGAATGAGTAACTCAAGTCAAATATGCTCTTTTCACTTCCTATTTTCACTGAAAATCCAAGCATTTTCATATGGCACTACAAGCAATTTGGTGTTGAAAGGTTTTCCCTTGAGGGAAATACAACCCTCCAAGAAGACTGTTACATGGCTTCTTTGAAAGACATTTTCTATTTGTCTGCAGAGCACTCTGGATGACTGAATTAAGTAGACAGTTCAATGGAAAAAGAGAAAACAAACTCCTCTGCCACATGCACTCAAAGACAACAAACATTGTGAGCTGCTGTGAACCAGAACTTCTTCCAGGACTAGAGGAACTATGTAATCTTAAAATCTTTCCATTTAAGGCACAGAAAAGCTATCATTAAAATTGAAAATAATAATTCTCAATCACTCTCTGCTGCTCAAAAAAATTAGTAGGCCAATTATATACTTGTTTAATGTAATTAATACCTAATTCCTAGAGGCTGATATATAATTTGATTTGAAATCTATTTATTGAAGGTAGGAGTCTGAGAACTGAGAGAAATGAGTTCATGTGAAGTTAGTACAGAGCAAAGATACATAATTTATTAAAACTTTCTGGTAATGGAAACAGTATTTCACATGGCTGTGATTTCACCTTTTTCATCCTTTTCTCTTATTTTCCCAATACTAGATGCACTATGGCTTCCAAATAAGATGGCCCCACTATACAAAGTATATAAAAGATCTTTAAAGTAACGTCTAACAAAGACATTAAGGTAAAACTTCTCAGAAATAACTTATTTAGAGTTTATTATGAATAGAACTTTGAACCTGGAGCTCCTAAAGTGAAATTCACCCCACATCAGATAAAATCAGGGGCTACTTAAAATGTGGATTATGCTGGGTGGCATAAAAAAAAATCAATCCTTATGCTTGTACATAGGTAGTCAAGAAGGGAAGTATGGTATTTTTAAAGTTAAGAAATGTAGATTGTAAAAATATGTAGACTTATTATTGCATTAGAAATCTATTTTAGAAGTAATACATATGTATGTTTTAGAAAAATTTGAGAAGGCTGCATTGAAATACTCTGTTTCAGGCAAAATGATACAAAGTGTATGAGAAACAAAAGCTATTTGCTGCTTTTCAGAAAATATTATGTTCTACATTTTCAGTAGACCAAGAAGCAGGGCAATAACAGAGCCATTAAAAATCACAGTAGACTGAAGGGAAGACAAAGAGATATCATGATTAGCTGTTACCTTCAGGAGCTGTAAAAGAGACTACATTTTCAGCTACATTAGGAGCAACACAGCACAGTAATCCAGATGATCATTAGTATTTTAAAGCTAGAAAATTCTGCTAATTTTTTTAAAATCCCATTTTCAAGTAAATGTTCTCCCTGAAGTTTAGTATTTTACACCTCCTAGTATCTTCATTACCATGAGAAAATTTAATTTTCAGGATTATACCACTAAAGTAAGTCTGCATTTTCTACAAAAGGTGAATTATTAAAGTAGTTCAAACTGCAGGAGAAAATATTAAAATCAGGAATTTTAGTACAGATCATGTGGCCTTATAAAAAAATCTGTCTGTTTCAACAACTGCTCTGTATTTAAAAACTTTCTTGCAGCCTTTCCTTATCACCACTAAAAAAACTTCATAAAGTACAATGAATTTTTGGCATGGTTTTTTTCAGATATGCAATATAGCAGATATTAGAGAGATTAAACAGAATATGATCTGAATTGCCACAACCCAGTAATACAACTGTAATTAACTTGAGTAAATGATGAAGGATTGGTTATATGGAGTTATTGCTAATCTTTGAAAGATAAGCATGTTGTGCACTCCTTGAGTGATTACACTACTTCTGTGTTCTTTGGGTACTGCATAATGAAAACCACAGATCTAGAGCATTTCATGCATGATTTTTCAAGCCTGTTGCTACTGTGAAGGTGAACAGTCACATTAGGTTTACTCCTGTCATTGTCTTCAGTTCGCATAAACCAGATCAACAGAATTTATTCAGTCAGAAATAAACATGCATTTTGGGTCAACTCAGATACAGAATATGAGAAACCAAAACCAAAAATCCAAACCATGTTACTGTGTCATTCTGTTAACAACAAATTTTGAATGCTACTGAACAATCCATTACGTAGAAAAGTAAGACCTAATCTAAATTCTAACTTTCTTCATATACAGTAAAGTTTCCATTTTAAATATTTTGGCTCTGAAGAAAGACTGATGTTAAAAGGGGAAAAGGAAAGAAACAGACTGAACTGTCAGATTTCATAGAATCAAAGAACCACAGAGTCATAGAATGGCTTGGGTTGGAAAGGGTGTTAAAGATCCTCTAATTCCAACCACCTGCCATGGGCAGGGATACCTCCCACTAAACGAGGTTGCTCAAGGCCCTGGTAACCCTGCCCTTGAACACTGATAGTTTTAATGACAATTTATTGTGTTTCCATTCTTTTCTGTATTTCCTATTTTATAAATTAGCCTGTAGTTTGATATTGAAGGCACCTGTAAAGAATAACTTTCTTTTCTTTGGAAGCAATGTCAGAAGATGAGACAGGACCTTTTAAGAGCAAATGCTGCTTCATTCACTCCTTAAATAATATAACACTACTCCTCTGAGGAACTGTAGCAATGTTTGAACAAAGCAAATAGTTTTGATCTGGAGAAGAAATGGGTAATTTATGTGACTTTTTTATCTAGAGAAAGGATTGTGACAAACAGCATACAAATCTCTGCTTGTAAAAATACATAAAGAGCTGTGGTATGTCCATAACCTACTGACCTGACCTTTTCTGTCTTTGCAGGATTTTACAGAAGCTGATGCTATTAAAGGAACCCATCCCCTGTATTTTTTCTGTTATGCCTGCACTACTACATCTAGGAAACACTACTACTGGAAATGATGGTATACTTTTTAAAGCTGTTTCACAATAGAAAGAAGATCCGGAAGGAACCCTGTGTCTAAATGCTCAGACAAAGAATATGCTCTGCCTAAAACAGTGTTACATTTTCTGAAATTACTTTATAGCATTTTTCATTAACTCCTTCTGAGCATTCAAAAATCAACATTCTGCAATGACCCTGTTACACCTTCAGACAAATTTCCCTCAACTGCACTCCTAATAGACATGGGCTTCTTTTCAGATTGAATTCTTCTGCCACATGTACTGTAGATGCAAGTTATGAAAGGTTTAAAACATAACCATGAGCAAGCATCTTTACTGACATTTCAGATGCTTCAAACTTCAGAATTGTTTCTAGCAAAATGAAAGAAACACTGCTATTAAAGACTTGCTGTGAGAGACCTCTCTGCTTCATGAAGGAAAAGGCAAGAACTAATCTGTATTTTGAGGCTGCACAGGAGAGTTCTGAATATATATAAAATGACAATTTTTCATAAGAAAATCAGTGGTTAGCATCCTCTAGCTAGAACAGATTTTCTTCCATATGAAGACAGCAACTGCTCATAATGTGGATATAGAGTCAAGAAATACAATTTTCATAATCTGTAAGAAGTACAAGTCATTCTTTTAGCATTTTTTCCTCTTACCTGTCCTTGGTCACAGAACTGATGTTTACAATACAAACTCACACATAAACTGCAGAGGAGAAAGATTCATAACAAATTCCATTAATTCAAACAGGTTTTTTTTTTTTTGATAGTACAAATTTGGTGCTGCAAACCTGTTTCTTTTAGAATCACACAATCATAGAATAGTTTTTTAGATTTCTTTTAAATGTTTATTATTCAGATATGACAACAACAACATTAGTTGCAGAATAACGGTGCAACCTTTCCACTACAGACTCTTTCTCCTAGGATATGGCCCAGATCTGGTGGATAAGACCTCAACTTTAGACGTCTTCTTCATGCCACCAGAGAGATGCCTATGTGTGGTTTGCTCCACATCTTATTGCTAGTGCTTGGCAGTGAGCCAAATTCCAGTGTTTTTATCAAGTCAATAAATTCACAACTCTGGATTCCAACAAGCATGACAACCCATTATATAAAAGACTGCCATTTCAAGGGCTTTTAAATCTCCCCCAATTTTGCTTTGTTATTTCCCGATTTAAAATTAAAACAGAAAGCAAAATGAAGACACAAAAGTTCTACTACTTTGTATGGGAACCTTAAAGTGATATATAAACTCAAACCAACGCAAAAATCACTCCACCTCCATCAAATATAGAGCTATGCATAAAGACAAATAAAGCAGCTATCTAAAAAGTTATATTGATACCCTACTTATTTTAAGACAAGAGGAAAATAAGAAATCCACACACAAAGTAAAAGAAGTAGGCAGGTTACCCACAGCAGAAATTGCTGTAATGGTAATACAGAGGGAAAACCAGGTTCATTACTCTTCAGAAAACAGCAATAGTCTTCTGACAAACATTTAGTACCTCGACACTTAGGTCTCATCTAGAAGACTGAATAATCTCTTGGATCTACCCTGCCACTGTATGTATTCACATTAGTATAGGACATGTTTCCTTTGAGAATCATGTCCTGTATTTTCTATAGTAAGTGATCTCCCATCAAAGGACTTGCCAGCTTCCCCTGTGAACTCTGAAGACAGAAAAATGCTGGGGAGAAAGAACAACAACATAAATATTCTGTTTGCATTAGACATCCATTTCTGCTTAGACGTTCCTGTTTAAGTAAGTCCTCTGAGAAAGCCTGCTGACAAATGAAAAGATTTAACTTCAGGTATCTTGAAGTAACTGTCTATGCTGAAATGACAGTTCTCTCCTTTCCAGCACCAATTCAAACTCCCTCCTCTCCTTTTCAACCATGGTCACAGAAGTGTTTTCTCTGAGTATGTTTCTGTGAAATGCTGTCAGCACCTCCCTGAAAGTGCAGCAGAGAATAAAGAAAGAAGCAGGGCAGATGGTAAAAGACAGAGACTTAGTAAGGATGCTCTGTTTGCATGATGCAGTAACTAAGACAGGAATCTCATGATTGCCAGGAGGCATCTCAATACCTCCCTGTAGAACTAAAGGTGATCATTCTGACAGGGCACACCCCGAAGTACTGTGGGCTGCCCCCAGCTTCTTCTCTCTGCACTTTGTGACTGCAGTCCTACTCATTTCTGTCCTGCTCCACAACTCAGCATACCAGGTTGAGCCCTGACCCAGTCACCTCTCAGCTCTGTCCCTTGAACTGCTCTTGGCAGCAATCTGACAATAATTTATCCCCAGAAAATATGTCTTTATTGCTCTTTATCTACTTCCTGAGAAGAGTATTCTCATATCTCAAAAATTATTTTGTATAATGACGGGTGGAACATTTTGCCTTGTTATTAAATATGATCTAGAAGCTTTGTTTCAATACTAATCACTATTCATCATCTTCTGGTCATCTAGCACTTCAGAAACAAATAAAGACAGACAGCAAAAAATGTACTGAATTTTGCAGTATATTTCAAGTATCATGAGAAAGCAAAACGGGAAGGCAGATGTTAAAGTAATCCCAGTAACATTAACTCAGCTCTATGTACCTTCACCATTATTTGTTCTTCAGAGAAAACAATCCTATCAGTTTGAAAAGGGCTGCAGAACAGAAGCACTGATTTCACAGAATCACAGAATCCCGAGGGTTGGAAGGGACCTCAAAAGATCATCTAGTCCAACCCCCCTGCAAGAGCAGGGTAACCTAGAGTACATCACACAGGAACTTGTCCAGCCGGGCCTTGAATATCTCCAACATAGGAGACTCCACAACCCCCCTGGGCAACCTGTTCCAGTGCTCTGTCACTCTCACGGTAAAGAAGTTTTTCCTGATGTTCACATGGAACCTCTTATGCTCCAGTTTACACCCATTACCCCTTGTCCTATCACTGGACATCACTGAGAAAAGCCTAGCTCCATCAACCTGACACTCACCCTTTACATATTTGTAAACATTGATGAGGTCACCCCTCAGTCTCCTCTTCTCCAAGCTAAAGAGACCCAGCTCCCTCAGCCTCTCCTCATAAGGGAGATGCTCCACTCCCTTAATCATCTTTGTGGCTCTGCACTGGACTCTTTCGAGCAATTCCCTGTCCTTCTTGAACTGAGGGGCCCAGAACTGGACACAATATTTCAGATGCGGCCTCACCAAGGCAGAGTAGAGGGGGAGGAGAACCTCTCTCGACCTACTGACCACACCCTTTTTAATGCACCCTAGGATGCCATTGGCCGCCTTGGCCACAAGGGCACAGTGTTGGCTCATGGTCATCCTCCTATCCACCAGGACCCCCAGGTCCCTTTCCCCTTCACTGCTTTCCAGCAGGTCAACCCCCAACCTGTACTGGTACATGGGGTTGTTCCTCCCCAGATGCAAGACGCTACACTTGCCCTTGTTGAATTTCATCAAGTTTCTCCCCGCTCAACTCTCCAGCCTGTCCACTTCCTATGAGTGCAGAGCAGCTTAACAGATCAACTCACTCGCAACTTCCTAGGCCCTGCTACCGACCCAAGACAGCGAGGTTGTGAATGCTCCATCCCTGGCAGTGTTCAAGGCCAGGTTAGACAAAGCCTTGGGTGGCATGGTTTAGTGTGAGGTGTTCATGCCCATGGCAGGGGGGTTGGAGCTAGATGATCTTAAGGTCCTTTCCAACCCTAACTATTCTATAATTCTAAGACAGGGCATATTTGTGTTTAGTTTTCTCTTCCTTTCTCTTTATTTATAATCAGTTTAAAGTCTCTGAATACAGTTTTATTCTGAAATACACAGTCATGCAGCATCTAAGACAGTGAAGTCCAAAATTCAGCGGGCTCTTCTAAGCATTGACCAGTAATTCTGTAAGTACATTTCATGCTGTACCGCCTCCTTTACTTTAGAAAGCAAAAAGCTTTGTACATAAGAAAAAAAAGGTAAATTTCCTGTATCCTCACTCTAATATGGCATTGACATTGTTTCACATAAGATTCTCATTGACACATCAGGAAAAGACTCTGGATCTATAAAATACAAATTAAAAATTAATTAACTTGGTTATGTGACTCAAAGAAGGCAGTTCTGATGGAAGATGGTAATAATTTCCAGAAACACAGAAATCTAAACCATAATAATTAGTTCTCTGCTGTGAGTGTAGACAGAGCAGGAAGAATTAGGTTTAAATTCTGGTAAGAACAATTCTGATAAGAACAATTAAGATATTAGAAAAGATACACAAAAGCTGATTGAAGAGACTGTGAATTTAAAAATTATTAGGTGAGCATTTCCTAGCACATACACTTACTTCTCTCTCCTGGATCACGGAAAGGCCTAAATAGCTTCTCCAATTCTCTTGCAGCCTTCTTTTAAATGATTCTGTAACCTATTTATCATCTTCTGTGATTTTGAGTAAGAATGTCTCAGAAAAGCCATATTCATTAGTTTCCAATTCTCTGATGTATTTCAAATTCACATATTCTGGAAGCTCATGTATTCTAGGACACAGAGCTGATGAACAGATAATGGAATTAAATGTGAGGTTTAATTATTATCACTTTGTTAACTCAAAAAAAAAAAGAAAAAAAAAAAGCATTAAAACCCTGCAAATAACAGACTCTTGTGCTCTTTTTGAGCTGTACACTTCTAAAGCCATATAAATTTCCCAGGTAGTCCTCTCTCAAGTGCTTCTCCAGCATAGTCCAATGACATTTTTAAGCAGTGAAGAATATATGCATTTAAGTAACCAGAGTTAAGAACTCAAGAAGTTGTTCAGTACCTTTCCACACCCATTGTGAAGTTGCAAAGACGAGCTGGTGCTGTTTTGCACTAACAGTTTAAAACAAAAAATACTATTTTTAAAGTTGCAGACATCAAAATAATAGTTAAACTGTTCCTCTATTGTTAAAAAAAAATTATAAATATCTTGAAATAAAATCAAGCCTGTTTAGTTTCACATGTAAGGAAGTAGCTGAAATAGCCTTCTTTTTTTTTTTTTTTTTTCACTAAAAGGTCTATGTGAAACAGGATTTAGGATGACAGCTTAACTATTTCAGTTAATTCCTATGAACACTGTGATGAATCTCTCAGTGGCAATCCAGTTCACTCGAATCAGATATCTGTCCTTCCCCACTGACTGTGCATGGAACCAATAAAAGGTACTGTGTTCTTACTAATTTAGGAACAAACCTGCCCAGTCCTTCCTGGACACTGATGCCCACTAGAGAATGGCTCTCAAAAGACCTGAAAGTTTTCCTGTGGCTGATTATTCTGAGCATTGAAAACTAAGGATGAAATTACATTCCCCTAAATTCTGCATTACAACTTTGATCCAAGGAAGGACTTGGACTTGGATTACGGAGTGCCTATGCAGCCTGGCTGTCCTGGACACCTAAGCGTGGTTGTCATGTTCACCCTTTTAACCTAGCCCCCATCTTTGCAGATGATGAATTTTGAAGGGCTTTTTTCTACTAAAACAGTCCTTCTGTGCATCAAAAAATAGAAGAGTATGTACGTGTTACTTCTCAAATACTCATGAATTACATTTTGAAAATTTGTGAGAACATAGAAAATTAATTTTTCTATTTTTCTATACAGTAAACTGAAGAAGGGAAATTAAGCTATGCTTTCAAAAGTAACAGGATTAAAACACAGAAGTTTTTGGGTTTGGTATCTGTGAAAAGATTCTTCTCTACCAATAAAATTAACCTAATTTGAAGCAAAAAAAAAAAGAAAAAAAAATCACTGATACTACTTACAAGTAATTTTAACATGACTATTATGAGATTTCTAACATAAAGTAGTTTACTCCAATTTTGACTGGAAGATAGTATCTATGAAACAAATGGAAGTAAAACCTGCTGCAGTCATATCTGACATAAAGCAGTTTGGTCTGTTTCATAGGGCTCCTCCATTTTACCGTTATTGATTACTGTTACAGTCTTTCAACACATCTCTTTCCAAGACTTTGAAGCACAGACCACAGGGAATGTAAAAATATGCAGCTAGCTAGAAAAAGATTTAATGAAATTATGAAAACCATTCTGCCATATTTTACTGTGAAATTTACAGAATTTTTATTTTTTATTTTTTTAATCAGTAAGGTTGTTGGCAATTTCAACATCACTGCTTTGTGGGTTAGTGGCAATGAAACCCTTTTACACACCACCTGAACCACAGACCATTTGTTCGTGAATGCTCAGTTAAGTCTCCTGTTGGTCAATCACATTGTAAAGATCAGAATGATTTCCTACCTACACCTTTCACAGCTTTTAAGTGTATGATTAGGTTAAATCTCCAGTAGAAAAGGGCTAAACCCCTAAAATGATACCAAAGGATTGCAACAATACATTTAAGTAAAGAAATGTGACTGCACTGCCTTGGAAAAATTCGTTCCCTGACTACCTTTACTGGGCCCAAGGAGAATGTGTGTTTTAAGATCACTGTATTTCTTAATCTTTTGTCTGTGCTTCTGGCTATCACTTTGCATTGCCAGCTCATTCATACTTTTTACTCTTCTGAACATATATTTATCAGATTCTGATTTTCTATTCTTTGCCCATAAGATACAATTTTTCAGAGACATCGGAAAGCATATCACACATGCTAACATTTTAGACTTAAGTTGGGAGGTCAGTCTCCTTAAGCTCCCTGGATCAGCAAAAGAGGAATAGTTTTCTTTAGAGAGTCATTTTTATCATAATGTGCATGCTACAGAAGATTTTAATGTACAATGCTTCAAATCACCCTCTGGAGGAAGAACTCTCCTGACTGCACAGAGTGCCAATGCAGCCTATCTGTCCTGGACATCTAAGTGTGGTTGTCATGCTCATCCTTTTACATAGCCAACTCCGTGTACAGCTACCACTGTTAACTCTATTTCTGTCTAAGAAATCTTGCAAGTATTTTTCCTGTCATTACTAGATCATCCGCATGCTTGAGAATGAAGGCTTAAACAAGCTCATCTAAACGTCGACCAACCTAACAGCCTGCTGATACTAAAGTGGTCCACCTTTGCCAGCTCCTGCCTGTGCAGTTCTTCGTTGTGTTGGACCCAGCACAAGACACGCTTCAGACTTTTGCAAGCTGTGCTTCACAATGGATTGGCAAACTGAGTGGCTAACCAAGACAATAAGCATGATTTATGCACGGGAAGGCGTAGGAATATCCGGCTCAAAGCTGGACAAGCAGAACTACTGCCCTAGAGGCAATAAGCTGTCAAATCATTTCAGCCTATTTTGCTTGCCTGCCCTGATACATAAAAATCATCAGTGTGTTTAACAATTTCATTACGTTAAATTACCAGTTATAACAATGATGGGGAAAAGGGAGGTCTATATTTAAACTAAAAATATAAAATATGCTTCCTGAAATCTTGGAATTTTGGAACCTTGTATCCTGTTAGTCCATGGGATAAATGTTGTTCAGGAAGTTACAGAGTAGAATGAGGTCTCTGTACTTGACTTACATCTCTGCATTCCTGCTTACAGCTCTAAGACACTCTTGCTGGGTTCCTGCCTCAACCTCCCTTCATCCCCCCCGGTTTACATCATGCTCAGTTCCTGGACCTGGTTCTGTAGCACATATGTGACCTATTGGCTGGCCAAACAGAAAGGTAAAACCAAGCTCACATTAAATAAGGGAAAGCAATTAGGGTCTTTTCTCTCCCCACCATTCACCCATTTTCACAACACAGTATCGAATACTTTAGTATATTTTATATCCATAACACTGGAGATGGAGGTAACCCTTGTCACAGCAGCCCACATGCTGTGTTTTGGATTTGTGACCAAAACTGGACCAAAACCTTGCTAAATATGTTTGAAACAGTTCAGTAGAATCAAAATTACTGATGTGGACAGCAACACAAAAAGTCCTGTTGCTAAGAAAAAAATCTACCATAAGGACCTCCACAGCTAATACGAACAAAATTATACAAATCTCATACCTCTAAACAGATGCAAAGAAATAAAATAAAACTTCAATTATGAATTTGCAATTTTAGAGAGACAGAGATCTAGAAGAATAATAAAAAATAAAAATCTACACCTCTGCCAGTTCCTTTCTTAATGAAGATCCATGTAAAAACACAGATTTTATCTGCCACTTTCAGACACAAAATTCTACTTTTGTGTGTTATGTTTGCATTTTTATAGCCTCTGAAGCTGCACTTGCCAACCATCTCAAGCTAACATTATTTACTATTTTTGCAAGGCTCTTTCTTTACTTCAGAAAAGAAAATAAAACTGATAATGCACTTTTTTCTTTATAATAAAGTTCCAAGACAACATCACTGCAGTTTTAGAAGTTAAAGCGTTTTTCCTATAAGAAATCAAAATTCTAGCTAGGTTCTTGAAATCAAGTTTCTCAAATATTCTTTTTTTATTACTGTTTTGGCATTTGTGCTAGAAGTCATACAGTCTCATGCTATGTTGAGTGGTAGTATAAGGCCACTGGCAAATACCTGTAGTATGATATAACACCCTTATTTTGTTTGCAAATAACTGTCTGTATCTTAACATATTTTATCAGAATTAACAAATTGCTGGATTTATTCACAGGCAACCAAAAATTCTAGATGTGGCAATGTATGTATGCATTAATATCACTCAAGCACACCATTAAGAGAGAATAAGCCAGCCAGGGAGCTTCCATCAGGTGTATGCCTTTATAGAAATAACCTGATTAACACCAGCAGCTGTGCTTAAATGGCTAAATTTATTTAAATAGTTAATAAATAAATGTATTTAGTTTAAACAGTCAAATTTACAAATGACTGACAGTGTTACAAAGGCCTTTTTCTCCATATAAATGGAGGCAACATATGCATACAGTATGCACAATGGAAGTGCAAATCACATGTTACCACTTCATGTGGTCCATCATCTGTAGACAAACAAGTTGCTTTGCATTCTTTTTTTCTGCTTGATTTTGCTGATTAATGTAATAGGGGAATACTATACTGGGGTGTCAGGAATTCAGCTGAAATCAACATCGTACTTACAAGAAATAATCATAAAACAATGAATAAAAGTAGTGCTATCTTCATATGTTATACTTTGAACTTTCAATTTTGAGCAATCCAAAGAAATGCTGCACCTTGATCTTATGTTCCGATATTATTTTCTATACAAATAACAACTGATGTAATAATTGAAATGTATACTGGTTTAGGTTTTGATCTTGTCAGCAGTAAAATCTAAGTAACACTACAATTTTTTGAATAAAGAACATTTTTCTGTGACAAAAAGGTACCATAAGTTTTTGACGCCCTATTTTGTTCTTGATGCACACTGCAGTCCCTCTAAATTGTGAAGCAAACCATTAGTAGAATCCAAGTCTTCAAATTCAAGATCTGTAAATGCCATACAGTGCTATTTGTGCTAAAATAAGCACATTTTTCAACACATACTGCATCATTCATCCCTCTCCTTTAATCTTAACACTAAATTGAGAATGCATTGTTTGTTTTGGAAAACGAAAAACCCAAATAAATACATGAATTTTTTCACCAATTTCCAATGTAAAAGTTTTAGAGAATTACTCTGAATGCACAAACCTTCAGAACAGAACTTTAAACACTTCCATAATATTCACTTCTATGTTTCTGTTCTTATTATGAATAAAACAACATGTTAACATATAGAATGAGTTCATTACAGACACTTTATATTAAAAAGACCTAAATGTAAATATATTTAACTAGAAATAACTGAATTGTTGCTTCTTTTGTCACACTAGTTAATAACACGAAGGGCTCCAAAATGGAAAAACAGCGCCACAGAACTTGCATCTTAGAAGCTGTATTCCATGATGCATCTGTTACAGAAGTTATTCAAACTATAGCAACTGAAGGCATATGCTGTCACTTACATAAAAACTTCAGTCAATAAGCATTTTTTCCCTCGTTTTTACACACACACACATCCCTCCTGAAAGAAGCTGTGACAAAGTAGTGAGTGAACCAAGATTTTCAGGCAAAGTTTCTGCAGTTTTTTCTTAAATCAAGCACCCCCATGCTGATACGCAGTAATTTCTGGAGGAAGGCTTTACTACCAGAGACACTGGAACCCAGGACTTCAACAAGAGAACTCAGGACTGAGACTGGCTACAGAAATGTGTTTTTAACCCTGAACAACCTAGCCTGTCTCTCAGGACTGCTGGAGTACAATTCCATGGCTTAATCTGTTGCAATATGTGCAGAGTCTACTCTGGATCCTGCTCTCATTCTGTATCTTCTAAGGATCCCCCTCTCAAGCCCACTATTCTGAAACTTCCCACTCCCTGCTTGTGCTGCACACCTTTTTGTTTCTTTCTTTTGTTCTCCCTTATTCTCAGCCCACTCTGCCCTACACTCCAGAAACTTCTTTGCTGAGTTTGCAGTTACTGTGAAGGAGAACCATGTTCTTGGGGGCGACACAGCAAATACGTGATGCTTTCTACTCTTTCACAGTCTTTAAGTGGAATATATACATACATTCCACTTAGATAGATGATACATGTATGTAGATGCGTGTCCTGGTTTAGCAGTAGCAGTCAGTTTTTCTACTGGTGCAGTGCTGTGTTTTGACTTTCGACCTGAGAATAATATGATAAAGCTGATGTTTTCAGTTGTGGGTCAGAATGTTTACCCTGACCAAGGACTTTGTGAGTCTCCTGCTCTGCCAGGGAGGAGGAGGGGCCGGGAGGAAGCAGGGACAGGACGCCTGACCCAAACTAGCCAAAGAGGTATTCCATACCACAGCACGTCATGCCCGGGGATGTAACTGGGAGCTACCCGGAAGGGCACGTCCTCTTTTCGGTCGGGCTCTTTTCCGGCGAGCGGTATCATATTTTCTTCCCTTGTTATTTCTCTTATCATTATTATTATTGGTGGCAGCAGTAGTGATTTGTGTTATACCTGAGTTACTGGACTGTTCTTATCTCAACCCGTGGGAGTTACATTCTTTCGATTCTCCTCCCCATCCCTCTGGGGAGTGGGGGGGGGAAGTAGACTGCGTGGTTCTAATTTACAGCCGGGGCTTAAACCACGACAATGCGATATATATATAGATACATAATATACAATATGTAGACATTAGAAACAAATGAGATACCAAATGGCTTGTATAAAGAGACAGGAAAGTATTTGCTAGACAAACTATCGAATTTTAAATAAAAATCTAAAAGGTTTGATGAAGGTTTTTTTGATATTTTAAACCACTGATATTCATATGTTATGAAAACTGTAACTTGCTTCAGTTTCTCTGGCTTGGTGAGTTTCCCTTAGTCTCTATTTACCCTCCTACCATTATAAAAATGGTCTTAATAAGGTAGGCTGAAGCAGATAAAAAAATACCTGCAAACAAATACTAGAAACATTAGTGTAAAAAAAAGCATTACATGGTGTATATCTTACTAGCAAATCCAGTAGCCTTCATCTCAACCAACTACACCTACACAGCAAATAACCATCTATTTCTCAAAAGAGGGGAAAGTATTTTAATGCACTATTACCCCATATTTTTAACTTTTCTTTCCTGCTAACATCATTCCTCTGATTAGGCTTTTTGATCCATTATTTATCTTAATGGCCAGCTGTTGAAAAGCTCACATACAACCTGGGCTGCACTAACAGACTTCAAGACTTCAAAGTGCTACTTGGGAATGGATCCAGACTCAATCTACTCCTATCAAAAAAATACCTAGGTAGCAATTTCATATAAAATCACTCACACTGGCTTTCTGCTGCTGTTTGAAACCCACTTTTACACACACAGATGAGTTCCCACCCAGGCTTATATGGCTGGGCTTTTAGGAGGTTAAATAAATGTGTATTAATTAAGCATTATGACGGTGCATTGCAGTGACAAAAAGAACAAACAAAACCAAAGCCCTGCAAAACTTTAAGGCATTACAACTTGAGACATTTCCATAAGGTCATCATCCAGACTAAAAATGCATCACAGACCATCATGAATACAGAACTATGACCACAAAATACAGCACTTCCCTAACTATTTGCACATGCAAATAACTGGTTTGTAAATAAAGTTCACAGTTACTGTGAATCTAAATTAGTGATAATAAATAATTCTGCATAGTCCTGGATGGCTAACGTTTTCAGAATTAGGATGAGTATCTATATTAATGCATTACATGTGTCACTCTAATTTGGAAAAAAAAACAAAACCAAACACCCATATACCAAAAACAACTTACAAAGAAAAAGTACATTTTAAATATACTTCTTGTACTAGAAGAAAGACTTTTTCAATAATTTCGTCAATAAATTGCAAGGACAAAAATACTTTCAGGATAACTGAAAATTTTCCATTTTCCCACAGATTACTGTTCTATAAAAGTTATCATTTACTGTCCACAAGGTAGAGCTATATTTTATGGATATGTAACAAAAAGCTATTTGCATATATTTCACCCATACACAGCCGTAATTGGCAGTATGGCTGGAGTGTGGCCAAAGTTATATATGCCTCCAGTTATATGATATATATCCAGTGCCTCCAGTTATATGATGCCTCAAAGATACTATAACACAAGAATAGGGCAGGTAATGAAAGAGAGCAGGGAATATAGAGTAAATAAATATGTAATAAGATTTAGCTTGATGCTTCATATTATTAGGCAGTGGATATAGTCCCATTTTTTTTCCAGGGTAGTACAGTCCTTGTTTATCCTTAATGGTTGTAGGCACTTAACTGAAATGTCAGAGTCATCCTAGGCACTTTTTTAATCAGGAGAGGGAGGAAAAAAGCACCTTCAGAACATGATTTGGGTGTCAGAATTCAGTAGTTCTCTGTATCTTTCACCAACTATGAAAACAACCTATAGCAACTGTGTTCCTGGCTTAGCTATTTCAGTTTTGTGCCTATGGTATGAAGACAGTCATATCTATGCTGAAAGCATAAATAAATGTTAATGTTTTTAGCTTCTGCTGGCCTGCTATAGCACATGAATCTTCTTGACCTTCAAAAGATTAAAATAAAAGTAAGTTAAAATATTCCTCAGGGAAAGCACAGGGGTTGTAGTAGTGGCAATAAAAACCTAATTTGGTCTACACAATTTTTATTACAGGTCACCCGTCACAATGTCTCGATAACAAAGGAAGAAAAAACAGTTTCCCTGCATACAAATAGCAAAGTATGGAAACTCATTTATACTCAGATGTATACAAGGTTACTCAAAGTGAACGCACAGAGGGCTCTATTAACCTATCAGCATAATCTATCTATCAGCATGCTGTGCTCCCAATTCAACAGATGTCTCCTGTTGGCTCAGCATCACTCAATGCCTCTCAAAGGCACGACAGGGGTCTCCGTGCACAAAACTGACCAATCTTTTTTCAAAACAACCTTTGAAACGGAAGCAGTAGGCTGACAGCAGCATCACTGGCATCTCACCTATAACACTGTTAACTCAGTGACATGATTTCCAAATCAGAACTACCTCATTCAGTCTTCTCTGCTGTCTGTCAACTGTCTGGAGAGCCTGAACCACCAACAAACTCCTTTCTCCCCACCCCCACACTTTTTTTTTTTTTTTCCCCAGAAAAAGATGCCAAAAATTCCTTTGCTTTTTCTCCAAAATACTAAATTATCCCATTGCTAGTATGTTTGTGGGTCTTCTGCACACTGAAGGTTTTTTCATGGTTTCAGTACAACCTTCAATCTCACCATTACTTGTGACAAAAATCTGATTTTTGTCTATCCAGACAAAAATTCAAAACGGTTAGGTATAATGTTATTCATCTCATTATAGCAGCATATCTGATCTGTAGTATTCAAACAGCAACAGTTTTTGAACTCCTTTGATTTCTTATGCTGTAAAGGCTAGTTAGCATTATTATCAATCCTGTAGAAAATAAACATCAAATGATAAGTTTCAATTATTGCTGTCCTCATCTAACCCATACATTTTGGTAAATCAGAATACTTTCTTAGTGTTCCTGTTATTTATTAAAAATCCCATGTTATACTTCATAGTTGTATAAAGCTGTTGCAGTATTGCTATAATGTAAGTATCTAAACACTATCTTATAAAATGATAAAAGTGTGTCTCCAGAGCACAGCAAACAGCATCAACTGCAGTTCACAGACTGAAAAAATGCAGATGAATGACCAAGTTACAGAAAAAAAGAAAGGACAGAAGAAAATGTGAAGTACTGATTTACAACCTGTTAAGAAACAATAATGAATGCTGGCACAATCCATGAACAGGACATTCTAGACTCATTGAGAAGACTTATTTCAGGGGACCCTGCCAACAAAAACAAGTAATGCAGGCCTCAGCAATCTCTTCACTTCTTTCAATAAAGAGGCATAACCAATCAATGATATTGCATTTCTGAGGGTTTTGTTCCTCTTTTATAATAAATTCTATTAATAAAGTCATTCTTTGGTTTTCTGTTAAATCAAGACAGGAAAATGTATAGTATCAGAAATCTTCTCCATGAAGGATAGAATAGACAGGAAAAGGCAATTTCTCAGCAGAGCGGGCATGCTGGATTGCTGGGTTTAAACAACAGAACAGCTTTTGTCTCTTGTAATACATATGCTGCAGTTAACAAGCCACACATAAATTGCTGGTTAGAATAAAACAGTGGATTTCCTCATTATATTACTACATGAAATGCAACTGAATTCTAGGCAATTTTTCCCAAATTACAATGCTTTAACTACCAGCTACATCCTAAGAACTTTTTGGGTTTTTTTGACCTGAAACGTAATATGCAGTTTGTGTTCATGCAACTTACAATGAAATACTTTCAGTTCCACTTTGCAGCTTCCTTACTCCACTCTATGTTGACAAAAGAAGGAAAATGAGGAGAGGAACCTGAATCTTCTAATGTGCATGATCTCTCTGTTTTCTTTAAAAGCTCTGGAAGAACTCTGTTCTTCTAAACTTTAGCTTCATTTCCATGGCAGCACAATGTGATTTTTATACTGAATTAAAGAGGAAATCTCTCAGGAAAGGTTCACCTCTCTTGGGTGTCTGGTTTAGCATTTTAATTTATTGTAGCTTTGGCCAGGCTTCACACCAACTCCCATGTAATCATCAAATACACTTGCTAAAAATAAACATAAAAAATGCTGCCCCTGACTATGTCTGTGCCTGTAATTATTGCTAAGGAGTCCTCTGAAGGAGGAAACTTTTCTCTGATAATATACTACATTGAATAGAAAGATCACAGAGGTCTGTATTTTCCTGGCTACTCAGAATTCTGACAGTGTTCTCCCAGCCTTAATTAATGTTTCTGCACTGAATACATATATTAATAACCGATCGTTATGAACTCTGTGAAAATGGCCAGAAACCAGGTTAATCAATATCCTTACTTTAAAAGAATTTTTACTACATACAAATCTGGAAATGTAGCAAATTAATTATTCGATAGCGCTTTGCAAAAAGATCCATTACTTATTGCCTTGGATCCCCTTCCTGTACCACACCTAACAAAATATGAAGTCACAACTGTTGCTGAGTTAGCAACAGCAATAGTAAAACTGGGGTCTTAAAGGTAGAAGCAGCACTGCTCAAGTGATTCAATGGCTACAAATGAAATCTTTAAACACTGACTACTAAAAATCGCAGACTGTAAATCTGAGATAAACAGAAACAATAATGCTACTTCTGTGCAACACAAGTTATGCCATATGTTATCCAAAAGAAGCTGAATTCAAACATTTCAGGAATAATGGGCATTTTGCTAGGATTTCATCATTGAATTATAGAATCCACTAGGTTAGAAAAGACCTGTGAGATCACCAAGGCCAACCAATTTGTCATCATACACTAACTAACAAGTAGCTGTGTTGGATACCACTTATTGCTTCAAATTGGGATAGAAATGGTCCTAATATGTCATGGATAAAATTATATGTAGTGTTACTATTCCTAGCCTATCAGGAGAACAAGGAGATATTAAATACCAGCTAAGCTGTCTCTGCGGACAATATCTATTTGCAGTGCTTTACAGTAGTGATTTTCAAACTATAACTATTGATTACTTCAGAGATTCCATAACATATCATTAGGAAAACCACTCTGACTAAAGGAAGTTTGCATGTGCTAAAAAGCATATGCAATAAATAAAGATCTAAAGCAACCTTAGGTCTAACAGATACAATTATTTCAGTATTTTCTGCAAATAAGAAAGGGAGAAAATTACATTCAGAAGTGTAGCCTTTCTTGACCTTAAATTATTCATGAAAAGACACTGAATTCTTACAAAATTTCCACTACTAAAAAGAACATTAAGTTTCATATCTCTGGAATCCACAACGATAGCTAGGACTGAATGTTCAAGCCGGAGAAGCTCTTCAGGTTTACATTACTCACACCAAGACTCTGATGACACAGGTACTGTTATTATGCATTTTCTGTTTACATGATGCAGCACAGGAAAAAAGTGATTGACATTTGTAAATTAACTTTATCACAAAATCCATGACTGTAACTATGCTATTATTCTGATTACTTCATTAAATGACTAAAAATAGAATTTACATCACAAGCCACATCTGCTGCTGCATCCTCCCTCCTATCTACTGTTTTTGTCAGAAACAAAATCACATAAAAATCAGTATCCAATTACAGATCATAATTTACTTTCTTCAAATTTGAAACTTCTCAGATAAAAGAATCTGGCACAAGAGATCAGAATAATAGCCTTAAGCCAATAAAGGAATCGATTGCTTCAATAGGATAATTCTTTTTGTAAGGCAATTCATACCCTGCTAACCCAGAGGGAAAATACTAGATAAACTTACTGTGAACTTTTAACAAATCTAGAGAGCTATGAATTTGTACAATGCAGAGCATTTCCATAAGCGACTTGATCGCAATTCTTCACCTTTCCTTCTTTAGTTCAAAACTGATTACAAAAGCTAAGTCTGGTCTGTGTTCTGCTGAATTCAGATGACCTCCTATTGATCATACAACATTGCCATGTACTTACAGAAACAAGTTTTAGCACGGCAACAGTCACAGTGGGGAGTGGTGTTTTCTGCCAAGGGCTAATTTCGCAATACTGATGGAAGACAGAAGAGCACATTGCTTACATGAAATGATCTCTGCATTAGCCTTCATTTCTCTTGCCTTGTAAAAACACAGGTAAAAATCCAGCTGCATAGCAACTCTCTCTCCACAACTTACGCACTGGACTTGAAAAGGATCAGAGGAAAAAAGACAGGCGTAAGTGCTAGCACCACATCTTTAAGAGTTAGTGGAATGCT
The DNA here is from genome assembly GCF_963264785.1 of Psittacula echo. Taxonomy (NCBI): domain Eukaryota; kingdom Metazoa; phylum Chordata; class Aves; order Psittaciformes; family Psittacidae; genus Psittacula; species Psittacula echo. The sequence goes on along the minus strand of NC_137738.1, from coordinate 85,023,157 downwards.
TCTGAAAACTCATCAGTGTTTCTTAAAAGAAACAAATTCATGGCACAATCTAGTCTCTCTCACAGTATTAGTCCTACCTGTTCTCCAGCAACCCCTACAATCTCTTTAGGCAGAATTAGCTGATTTAAGCTTCAGTGTTATGGAGATTAATGGCAGCTTTAATTTTGTTCAAACTGAACTTCAAAAATCTAGTGCCACAACCCATATTTTTCTTCCAAAGCTTTAGAAATAAGTAAGACTTAATGTCTCTTTTAGATCTTTTAAAGACTAAATATAATCATTCAGAGTTCTTTGTCTTAGTGCTAATCACGGCAAGCTGATATGCAAGATCAGAAGACAGTTTTGTACTCTCTGAAAGATAAACTAGAAACTCCTCATTAAACAACAGTGACTTTTTAAAATTTGACAGTCACCAACAGGTTATCCGTGTTAGTGATGACACTGACAAAAAAAAAAGAAAACCTTTTGTAGTTCACACTTAATTACATTTGAACAAAAAGGAAACTTCAAAATTACACAGCTATAAGCCTATCTTTTAGATTCCAGATTCCTGAAGACTGGGAGGCTCATGACTTCAGTTGAAGAAAAGTCATGTCTTCTTCTCTTCAGTTTTTACAGATCATTAATAGGGAAATAGCATAAATTGTTTCAGATGACCATCATCAAAGAATGATGTGGCTGAATTATGTGCAATACTGTAGGAACTGTATTGGCAAAATACAGTTACTTTTCTACAGCAAGTAGACTGTTCTATGAAGCGAGGTCAGTGATAAGTGGGAGCCTTGCAAGACTTGCACTCAGTACTGATTTAGTTATTTTCATATAGGTATTGTTACAATATAATTGAAGCACTGGGATTTAAATCAAAACCATGCTAAGTACACTGTAGTGTAAAGTGATTGTGGGAGAATCTCTTGCAAGAGCAATATTTGCACTTAAGTAGCCACAGATTATTTCAGGTATGACATCACAAGACGATGACACTATGACCTTTATTCCTCTGTGCTTCAAACTCAGAAGATTTTCCTGTAAGACTGAAATATATGAGAAAGCCAATTTCAACCTTTACTCAATATTTGTTAGCTCATTAGTATTACAGAAAATACTAATCACACCCTTGATATCAGTAACTGCAAGGTTTGCCTGGCAGCTGTAACACTTATGTAAATGACAGGAATAAGCAAACATGCCGTCAAAAATTTCCCCATCTCCAAATAACCACAGATAACTGAGAAAAAAGATACTAAATTGGATTTTTTAAAGAAGAATAAAAAGAGTAAGAAGAAAAAAAAAGTTAAAAAGACAGAAATAAGGCAGTTTTAATTTCTACTAAATCACCTGAAGAAATACTGAGTGGGTTGAAGTATGCACACAATATGGCCTAATCCATTAAACATAAAAACTGCTAAATTGTGACCAGGACCATAATACATATTGCATTAGTGAGGCTTTGCTGTTTGTTATGTTGCTGTCAGAATCCCCTTCATGTACAAAATAGACAGTTTGCTAATCCACATATTTATAACTCATAAAACATCAGAAACAAAAAATCTCTGTTGACAAATGCATAGATGTTAAGAGCAACATCGTAGTGAAGTCTCGCTACAATCAACTTCGGTACATGTGCACAGTATACCACACTACAATATGGCATAATATCCTAGAAAACGTAACTTATTCAGACCTACAGATGATCAGGATCTACTTGGGAGACAGTTCCAACATCAGGATTTAAAATTCAGTTATAACAAGGCAGACAAATGAGTTTTTCAACAGATTTTTATCTGGAAGCTGAACTCTGAAATCCAGGCTTAATGTATGCATTACCACTCATAATCAAACTCATTTTATAGCCACTTTCAAAAAAATGGCTTAGTTTTATTACTGCAAGGCCACTGGAACCCTGTAGAAACTTCAATCTTTAGTCATATGTTAAGGCACCTAAATATCCTATTCAAGCACATAAGAAGGATTAGCACGGCAGGGAAGAGCCTAGTGTACTAAGCAGGCAGCTGACTAAGCTTGGTGAACAGAAATCTTGCGGAGAACTTCTGTTTAAGGAGAAAAAAAAAATAAAAAAAAAAATGGCTTGAACGCATCTTGTCCCTCCCCTATGAACCCACAGCCATGAATCATGTCTAGGATTAGGTGGCTACACCAACTACCTCTTTCTCAGAGAACTGCTTTAAAAAGTAAAAATGCAGCCCATATTCAAGCCCAGGGACTCAGTGGCTAAGCCACTCAGCTAAATAAATAGTGGGGAAAAACAAAACATCTCTGTCGTGGTTTAAGCCCAGGCCGTAAATCAGAGCCACGAAGTCCACTTCCCCCCCCACCTTTCTTCCCTCCGCTTCTGGAGGGACGGGTAGGAGAATCAAAAGAATGCAACTCCCACGGGTTGAGATAAGAACAGTTTAATAACTAAGGTATAACACAAATCACTACTGCTACCACCAATAATAATAATGATAAAGGAAATAACAAGGAAGAGAATACAACCGCTCACCAACTGGCACCTCGCCCCCACCCCGCAGTACTCTAGCCCTTCCGGGAACTCTCAGTTCTACATCCTGGGCATGACGTGCTGTGGTATGGAATACCTCTTTGGCTAGTTTGGGTCAGGTGTCCTGTCCCTGCTTCCTCCCGGCTTCCCCTCCTCCCTGGCAGAGCATGAGACTCACAAAGTCCTTGGTCAGTCTAAACATCGGTGTTATCAGCTCTTCCCAGGCCAAAAGTCAAAAACACAGTGCTGCAACAGCTACTAAGAAGGAGAAAAACTGACTGCTACTGCTGAACCCAGGACAATCTCCAAGATGCCTCTTCTGCCTTATTTCAGGAAGCATCTGAACTTCCAAGAAAGCACCTAAACTGCTTGTAATTGAAAGTAATTTGTAAGTCTCTCTGTCCTGTATTTTAACACTTGTGACTTAATCCACTTTACCACAGAGGCACCTATGCACACCTTTTCCGTGGATCAGTAAATATCCAAGTGCGAAATCCAGAACACTCTGACAGCAAGAAGAACTAAGAAACTTACATAAGTGACATTTAAATAGCACCCAAGATGTGTATAACCTCTATTCCAATCCCTGATTAAAGATTTTGTAAGGAAGAGGTGTGAGACTATCTTCAATTATCCATGATAATGCTTTAATCAATGGGTTTAAAGCAGACCTAAACAGCATCACATTACTCAAAGTGCTTTGTATTGGTTTCAGTAGGCACATCCTGACAAAACCAACTAGGTTATGCAAGAAAGGTGGGACAGAAAAAGACTCATTCTAAATTCTAGACTGACAAGAACCTTTGTTTTATCATGACAGTGGCAGATGCCAGCAACTGCAAAAATACATAAGCATGGAGATCTCTGTGAGGCACAGATCAAATAATTTATAGATACCTCCATTTTGGAACAGGAATAAATTAGGAGTTCAGAGCACCTAGATTAGAGGTATGCTTCCTTGAGGAATCAATAGCTAATTGTATGTTTACAGAGATAGCCAAACATGGCTTTCTTTAAAATCACTTTCTGTCACACAATTAGAGCTACACAGCTTCTGAACTACAGATAGTTCACATCCAGTGAGCTCTGAGCAGAAGCATAATGAGTTGTCTTCTGTTTGCAGTCATCCACAGAAACATACATAATCTCTCTGTAGAACCCTTACTGACTACTTCAAAAAGGTTGTTCAGAGAAGGGCAATTTAATGAGCTTTATTTTGTGTCCTCTATATATTAACAATACTTTTTGTTCAGTGAAATAAAACCAGTATTTAAAACTCTTTAACTTCCCTGTGGTGCAGTGGTGTTTCTCTCTCCATTGGTTCTATACCATCTGGAAAAACTCACTAGGTGAAGAATAATGGCACAAAATAACTATGATGGGTCAGAAAGATACAGTTTACAGAAGTGTTTTTATGATTCATATTTAAATTAGGTTACTAGAAAACAGGGGAAAATTAATGGTAAATTAGACTGTGTCAGAGAACAGAGATACATGCTGATGAAATACCAAGAGAGAACACTTTGATTATGGTTTTCCCCAGAACATGTCAGGGTCTACTTCCAATAGTTGTCTGTGATACAGCGCATAGCAGTAAAATCTCAGCAGAACACAATTCACACATTTTAGCAGATCAGCATAAGTACTGTTAAGTGCCTTTGGAAAAAGTTGGTATGAGTTTCAGATTTAATTACTTTGTGGATGGAATCACAGACAAGATGACTTCTGTGTCAGATTCCATCAGCTAGCATTATCATTTACAGATTTACAGCTCTTCAAATGCACTGGATATGCAAATCTGCATGCAACAGTAGCATATTTCAGCTATTTAACAATTCAAAAAGTAATTTCTATAGAGCATACTTTTCACATACTAAACATCCGTATACTTGCCTTTCATTTATCCCATTCAGATTTAGTAAATGAACTCATTATAGCCTTGAAAACAAACGCAAATAATTTATAAATTACCCTAGGTTTATTCATTAAGATATTCAGCGTACTTTTATTAAAATCTTGGAAATTCCCACTTTAATTCAATATTCATGTTATAGCTAGAAGGACTATAACCACATCAGCTGTAAGGGAATTTTACTGGATTTCACACAGGTAAAGCAGAAACAACAGCTAACATTGGCTTTTACCCCAAACCATATCTAGCCAGCTACTTGCAGACGCAGTTTTTTGTTATTATAGGCACATTTAGCACTTCAATACTAAGGCTACTTCTTTGAATATGACACAGGACAGCACTTTGACTACATGTTCCGCATCCAAGGTGATAGATACCTGTCCACCTGCTAAAGTGAATTTTCTCTGAGGAATATGTTGTTACAAGTGTCACAGAGTTAATCAGCACAAACCCAGTATTAGCTTTTATGCTGAAGTCAATTTTATCCACAGAGAACAGTAAGCAGTACATGTATGGAACTGAATAGGATCTTTGAAAGTTAAACTCCATTCAAGAACACAATTTAACTATCCATTGCAAAAGACAAGGATAAAAGCTACAGCATCCAAACTGGTAAATAACTAGAAATAACACCATTTATGACTTTAAAGAAAAAAAAAAACAACAACACAACTATCAGGACAACCACCACTGAAAAAGTCTTCATGTTACAGGCAACTTCAGCTAGACTACTAATAACAGATCACTCAAAGTAATTCAGTAAGAAAGCATGCAATCAAGTCATGAACTAGAACCAGTAAATGGTGTGACAAGTGGCTTTCCAGTTGTAAATTTGTTGAAAACTTAACATCAGCAGGTTCTAAATTATTTCTGTAAGCAACATATTTTTTCTTCTTACTAATCCTCCTATTCTATAACTTTGAAGTGAAATATTAATTTTTATCAAAGTACATAAGAAAGTGTAGTACTGTACCCTTTTAAGAAGAGGAATTCAACAGAATAAGTAATTTCTTGGGTCATGGAGTGAGAGTGGATACACTGCATGACTGCCCTCCAGGTTATAAAAGCCTTCCAACCCCAATCCCATAACTCTGCCCAAACAATTAATGATTACTGGAACATATACTGTTTATGCCTTTTCTTCCTCCAGCTCTGCTAGTCCAGACTGCTTTTGATCCCACAGTTTCAGTCTTCCAAGAATAAGGCATGACTATACTAAACCCTATGTGCAGGCATGCTTACGCTATGCAGGTCCGGTCACCTCATTTTTCATTTTGAAGAATACAGTCTGGTGAAATCCACTTGCTTATGTGCCTGGGTTTCTATTGGGTCTGCCTGGGTGAGACGGCACCCTCTCACATCTTCCCAACACTCAGAATAAGGACTGAATGGCAGCCTGCTTGGTGCACACATACACAACTCTGAAACATGAATGTGATACAGACTTGCTTGGAAGAACAGGTGACTGAAAGTGATCATTGGGCAATTTTTCATCAGCTACTTTCGTCAAAGTACACCGTGTGGAAGGATAATACCACAATGGCAAAGCTCAGAGGACTGACTGACAAGATAGAGCAACATGTTAATTTCATGATTAGCACCAAGAAGCTCTGAGTGAAAGTACTTGCTAGCAATAAAGAAAGCATCTGTATATGAGACCAGTCCTCTAGGTGCCTGTCTGATCTCCAGAACTATTTAGAATGACAAGAAGTGCTGACCTTTTTGCCCAACTGTCAAAAATTAGGACCCTAATATCAGGTTGATCACGTCTGCTCAGATGCAGATATATCAGCCTCTATGTAAATGAATGCTCTGAGCATCTGGAGGTTTTTCACACCTCTTGGGTCTAAACACACATTCTTGAGAACTGAATGTGTGCATTTACCACCTGATTTGTGGTTTCCATAAACAAGCCTTCTAACAATCCATCAACTGGGAAGAGTAGAGGACAAAGGCTCTGAGGAATGCTGTGCAGTACTTACACTCCCCATTCTGAAAGACTATGTAAGTAAACTAAGATTACTGCATTTTTTCCTAGAAGTAATCTAAACGTGTAACTCTGTGGTGCAAGCACAAAAATAGCAAAGATGCTGGTAGGGTTCACATGTGGAATACCAGCACAAAGGTACTGTTAATGGCCATCTTATATATTACTTTCAACAAGATGGCTTCATAACTTCTCCTGTAGTTTGAAACTTACTGCAACAGCCATGTTGCTAGCAAAAGTCAATCAAGTACTGGAAAAAGAATTGTTTCAGATATTCTTCCCCTCCCACCCATGGGCAAAAAGCATAGGGAATACGAATGCTATGGCAGCATGGTAAAGAGATACAATTTACACACATTACTACTTTTTGTTTGTTTTCATTAGAGCACTTTATTGATTATATGTCTGTAGTTCACACAAAACATTTTAAGGGAAATGTTTATCAGGCTGCACTGAAAAGGTTTTACTTTTGCCCTTCACACAATAGTACTTGACTTACTAATTTGTGTGAATATAAATGGAATTATGATTAACACCAGTGTTTCTCTCCTTTGTGACCCAGCTTTGATTATTGCTCATCTGGTTCTCAGTAACCCTGCCAGGAAAAAGGGCATGTTCAGCAGCAAGCTGTTTCTAGACTATGCTCATATGTGACATATTAGGGAGTTTCATGAGCTTGATAAAATGATGTATTGCTTTCTTTTTTCCCCCAGGTATCTAGGTTACAATTCATTATATTAATTAGTAGCATAATATCTTCACTACAGTATTTACAGGGTTAGATAAGTCACCTTTCTGAAAGACACTTTCTTCCATTATTTGCCTGTCCAAACTACACTGTTTAAATTTCACAAAAAAACTGAAGCTCCTGAAATCTAAAAATTAGCTTGGGAAAGTACAATCCTAATCCATGAAATAAATAACTAAAATGCTAAATGAGTACTACATCTTTCTTCTTAAGCTACCAACTTTAGGATGTTCATGCTTGCCATTTAAATTAAGCAGATCGCAGCATTTGGTGTCACCCCAATACGAAGCCTTAAGTAGACAGCATATTTAAACAACTTTATGTTGAAGATTTGTTTCTGACTGCTAGGTTTGGATGGGGTTTTTCCCCCTCATTTTATAGTCTCTCCTTCTGCAAGGCCGCTTTATTAGTTTATAACTAAGACTAGCTCTACTGAATAGTATAGCACCTGAGACACCATGTAGTGTATACAAGTTGCTGTGTATTATTTAAAGAAAAATAAATGAGCTTTTAGCCTGTCATTTACTCTATCCCCCTAATTAGAATTCGAAATGCTCAGTTTTCTGTCAGAAGAATTTATAAAGTGCCATTTTAGGTCCCATGTAGAATAAACACTATTTTAATAAAGAATATTGAGATTTCCCATAGAAGATTTTTTTACCTTACCAGCTTCATAAGCAATCTGACTACACAGCAGTCAGTCAACATCCTTTATTTAGGACTCCTTTAAACACTAAAAAATTGGTACAATACATGATGAGTTTTCTAGTTGCTAACATTTGAAAACTTTCTGGAGCTATACTTATGAGAGCAAAGACATCAAAGCTAGCTCTAAATAAATCAGCTTAGGTTTGAAAGCAATATTACAGCTTAGTCTGATGTGCTCCTTTGATCCCCTCCTCTCCCCGGTATTTGACAGTACTTTCTGAGCAGAGTTTGTCAAGTCAGGGTCAGAGCAGCATAAAAACCTCTGGGCACAGAGAGGGTTTCCTGGCTGAGCGCACCACTAGACCGGAAATTTCTGCACTGCACATCACAGCACTATGGAGACATTCCGATATTATCTTCTCTAATTTCTAGGCACTGGAAATTAACTGCAGTTGTGGCAGGTGAACAGGAGGAGTTATACTCTACTAATTTGATTTACTTTTGATGTGCTATGCATTTTTGTGTTATTTATGAAAAATGATAAGGTTATGTTAATGGAAACAATTTATATATGCATAGCTAACACTGAAGTGTTTGTGGAAATAACATATTGTTCACTGAAATACATTTTTACACAGCAAGTTTCTGTACACACCTATCAGTATGCTTTGTCCACCGCAGTTCTTCTGTTGACTTCATCAGCTGAAGCTTACTAGGAATTAACCACAAAATACAACTTATTTTTTCCTATAAAATGAAAAGCACAAAGCCCCTACAGAGCAAAATAAGGCAGCACTCCAAATATCATTCATTAATTGAGGGGAAAACAGCCAATTATAACTAACCTACTATACACTTATTTCCTGCCACCTATTAGTTCACATTTTTTCCCCTCCTCTATTCTGTATTGTCTTCTAGTCTGTGGGGAGAGAAGACTAGTGAATTCTGCTCCCGTGTAATTGGCCAGCTGAACATCCACCTCACAGAATCAGTGATTCACTGTTAGCACCACCAATTCTTTCTGACACCCACAGGAAAATGTGCTGTCCTAACATTTCGTGCTGAATATCAGATTAATGATTACGATAACTCTAGAGGTGAATGTGTAATTCTTCACTCACTAGTTAGTTCACACATTTACACGGTTGTATACCAAGATCAAACCTGGTCCACACTGGGTTAAATCTCTCCAGTGTATACCTTTATGCCAGTACCTGAGTTACGGTCAGAACAACTTCAGAATTCTGTACAATCACAGCTGCTGACAGTTATTATTTCTAACAATAGTATTTTCCAAAAGATAGAAATTGAATTGTGTTTTTTTCCCTTCTGTGCTTTGTTCTACGCATAAAAATTTAAATTAAATAAAAATATAATTTATTTTGCTGTTCATTCAATATTGTATTTTATCCTTAAGCAAGTTTTCACTTGTAGAACCAGGGATAAGAAAATACAATTTTATTGTTTAGAGTAATGGGAACCATTCTTTTTAATTGCTATAGTCTGGAAGAAAAAAACAAACAAACAAAAAACATAGTTTTGCCCTATCTTGTAAAGTTTTATATCCTTGAAATATATTTTTGTTATGTGCTGGAACACAAGTGAAAACCACCACCTTATTTCAATATATTTGATGTGGCAGGTGATTGCCAAGAATAATCCAATTTCAAGTGTAGGCTTTCAATCAAGATATTTAATAGGGATATACAAAGAACAAATTCAATATCCTAATCCTTTTTTTTTTTCCTGAGACATCATCATCTTTCTTTATCCTAACACACAAAAGCATACAAGCATTCTGATTCTATGGCTGGAAAGCTAGTAAGTGTTATCATGAAAAAATTCACTAGAGATTGAACGTCAAGAGTCATGGATTTTAACAGAAAATTATTCATAAAATACACAGAAAATAAGTTTCTCACACACAGCTGTTTGAAGGGGGTGTCTAAGTAAAGCACTTAATGTACTGCAAAACCTTTAAACTGAATCATGCCAATTTAGACCTTTTCTATTCCTAACAGAAATTGAGAAATATGGCATTGGTGTTTCTCTGTAGTTGGGATTGATAAAATTCAGCCCTCACGTACCCACCCCTATTTTCAATTTTAAACTAGTAATTGTTGTGGCTACAACTCCAGTCAGTAAACTTCATGGTTCTATAGCCTGTTTTCTGAGTTTGAGTTCAAGCAGCATGATCTGACCAAGTCCACTTGCATTCATCCTCCAGGAGAAGACAGCATCTGACAACCATGGCAACAGCACTTGGAATTGAGCTAATTCCCTAATTATGAAAAACAAGTATTCACGACCCAGTTCAAGAGCTGCCAGAGCAGCTCCAACAATTCAAAGCTACAGCTAACAGTTTGCCTACTTGGTTCTGACCCCCAGCATTTTCAATTTAGACAGCCTTTGCCTCCAATTTCCAAACTACTGATAGGATTAATCAGGTACATTATTTTGTTCTCTGATGAATTCAGTTGCCAGATGCTTCTAAAATACAATAATTTGGAAAAAAAATAAAAGTATTAAGAGCTATGCATTTTCAAAAGCTTTTATTTCCATCTTCGAAATCCTGAACAGTCTTACTTTGTACACAGACAGCCAACAATAGGTGACAGTATCTTGTCAAAGGGGCACAGACTGAAATATGTTTTGTAACAATTATTTAAAGCACTTGGCTTCAGTATATTATTTTCCTTTACATTGGCTATCCCTCATGCTGTAATGTAGAAGGATAAGGATCTTTCTTCCTCCTATTAAATCCTTTCTGAAATTAAAATATCTTAATCACGCTGTCTCTTTACATGGAAGATCTTTCATGCTTTCATGTTGCATTTTTAAGCTTTTTTCTTGAATACATTTTTTGAGAGAAGCAGATAACCTGCAAGAAGTACTCCACAAAAAAAGCACCAACAAGTTCTTAGACTAAAATGTTGCAGCATAAGTTCCTACATCTTTCTCATGCATCTTAACATTATTTTTATTCTTTTGCTTGTTGAAGAATTTTGAGTGGATGATTTGAAAAGGCTATCAGTTGTGACAGGTATTTTCCATCAAGTTCATTGGTTCAGTGATAAGTATCTAATCAATAGTTCAAAATTTCATTTCAAACTTGCATGGCCTCCCAGTAGGCTGTGCCAGCTTTCACTTCCCCTGATACTGCCAGGTTTTAACATTCCCCACTGGACTTCCCCAAACACCAGCCACCATAATCACATTCCTTAGCATAGGTCCTGATGCGCAACACAGCAACTGGACAGTGGCATTGTTACGATCACTTCTCATCACTCTAGCAAGAAAGGAGCTGACCACTGGTTTTTCACTGTCCCATTTCTACTATGTAAAGATATAAGAAATGATGCTGCATGGACAAACCTGTATTTTTCAGGTGGAGTTAATTTCCTGGAGCTGGTCAAATTGTGAACTGAAGAAAACAGCTGAAGAGGAAGTCCAGACTTCTCTGCCACTGTTCTCTAGCCCAAGTGGTTTAATAACCTCATAAAAGTTTATACAAAACCTGAGATTTTCTGTTGTCTATTTTTAACATGCATACATGGGGAATAGCACCCGTCTGAACTTCTGAAGAACAAGTGAACAACGCACATGTTGTCTTGTACTAAAGGTGTTCACGCTTTGAGAAGAATGGAATGAGTTACATAAATTTACTGAAATTAAATGTTTTCTTCTTAGAAGCAGTAGTAGGCACTTTAGAATCTAAGTCAACATAACTGGTGTGAGGGGAATTTGCTTTTTAACATCTACATACTCTATGAAGGAACAAGTGAATACTCACATCAGTTAAAAAAATATACTAAGTATTCTTTTGTTAAACTATTCAAAAACCAAACCAAGCTATGCAACTCTAAAGCAGTTACTAGGTTACTTATACCCATACTGACAGTCACAATTAATATCCAGAAATATCTGTTTGTTTTCAATCAATTTCCATCATGGGAAAAGGTACAAATTGTTGCACAAGTTTTCAGCATGAGGGTTTTTAAGAGACTTCCTCATTAAAGATTTCTTTATGAACTCAGAAAAACACATCTTACAGGATGATTTTCCAAAGTAGAATCAGTCACTGGAATTTCTGATAGGTAATTTAATCTGTGTTCCACGAAGATGAATAATCAGTTTCCTCATGCAATCTGTTCCAGAGGTGCTCTATCTTTACTGTTAGAAAGTTGGGGTTTTGTTGTTTTTTGGGGTTTTTTGGTTTTTGTTTTTGTTTTTTTTTTTGTCCCTGAAGACTAACCTGCAACTTTCTTGATGCAGTTTCAGCTCATTACTACATCTCTCCTTCACTATGAAAGGAGCACACTTCATTCTCTCTAGTAATTTACTTATTTATTTGCAGACTACTTTTATGACCCTTACCCTCCTTTTCCCCCCAGTCTCAATACCCTTCCCTTTCTAGTTTTCTCTAAGCTAAAGTTCATTAGGTTTCTGCACTGGGTATCAGAACAGAAACATCTCACTAAATCTAAAACAGAAACATGTCTTTCTCTGTGATTTATCAATACACTTAAATTTGAACATACAGAGGTTGCAATATAAATCTAAAACACATGCCTTTTGGCAAGCTACCAGCTTTCAGTGTTCCTTGACTACGACAAATTCATCAAAGCAAAAAAGTGCCCCCAGGAAACTTGCTAATAACATGGCACAATGTTATCTCCCCTAAGGAAAAGGAAAAAGGATGGGAGCCTCTTCCTCTAATTTAATTAAAAATGAAAACTTTCATTAAACTAGTATGTATCACACAGTATTTTAAGAAAAGTAATCTCTGCTGTGTTCATGAATCACTATTGTGTATAAGAAAATTAAACAAGATAAAATTATATGATAACAAATGGGTACTTCATGGAAGTACTCTGCAGTAAGTTCAAGGTTTTTTTCTTAAGGTAGAAATAAGTTCATCTGACTGTTTCAAGACTCTTAAGGTCTGCTACCTTTGTTTTTCTGTAGGAATGAAAGGCAAAGCAAACACAAATCACTATGGATGAAACATGAAAGGATAAAAAGCTTCATCCTGTACATAAGTACTACCTTTTTTTTATTTTGAGACTGAAGTCAGTAATACAAGAGCTGGGTCCTTTCCTCACATAGAAGCACCAATTTCCACCAGAATAAAACTCAGGATCATAACAACATAAGTCATGTAGTGATTTGCTCTAGTCCTCCGCCTGCACAACAAGGCTATGTCTCTTACTACCAAGAAAAGAAATGCGGGAACCAACATCTGGCCCTAGGACCCTAACCAGAACAGTGTTAGGATAAGCAGCTGAGGGAACACTGAAGGAACTGGGATTGTTCAGCCTAGAAAAAAGGAGGCTGAGGGGAGACGTTGTCACTCTCTACAGGTACTTGAAGTACGCGAAGAGAAGTTGCAGCAAGATGGATGACAGTCTCTTCTTCCAATTAGCAAACAAAAAGACAAGAGGAAATGGCCTCAAGTTGTGCCAGGGAAGACTTAATCAGGTATTAGGAAAAATATATTCACCAAAAAGGCTGTCAAGCATTGCAACAGGCTTCCTGGGGAAGTGGTGGAGTCACCATCACTGGAAGTATTTAAAAAACATGTACATGTGGCACTTCGGGACATGGTTTAGCAGTGGACTTGGCAGGAACAGGCTTACAATTAGACTTTATGATCTTAAAGGTCATTTCCAGTCAAAACGATTCTACTATTTAGGAGAGTCAATTACTGGTGTCTTACACAGATTATTCAGAATCATAGAATCATAGAATAGTTAGGGTTGGAAAGGACTTTAAGATCATCTAGGTCCAACCCTCCTGACATGGGCAGGGACACCCCACACTAAACCATGTCACCCAAGGCTTTGTCCAACCTAGCCTTGAACACCACCAAGGATGGAGCATTCACAACTTCCTTGGGCAACCCATTCCAGTGCCTCACCACCCTCTCAGTAAAGAATTTCTTCCTTATATCCAATCTAAACTTCCCCTGTTTAAGTTTGAACCCGTTACCCCTTGTCCTGTCACTACAGTCCCTGATGAACAGTCCATCCCCAGCATCCTTATAATCCCCCTTTCAGATACTGGAAAGCTGCTATGAGGTCTCCATGCAGCCTTCTCTTCTCCAGGCTGAACTGCCCCAACTTTCTCAGCCTATCTTCGTACGGGAGGTGCTCCACTCCCCTGATCATCCTTGTGGCCCTCCTCTGGACTTGTTCCAACAGTTCCATGTCCTTTTTATGTTGAGGACACCAGAACTGCACACAATACTCCAAGTGAGGTCTCAGGAGAGCAGAGTAGAGGGGCAGGATCACCTCCTTCGACCTGCTGGTCATGCTCCTCTTGATGCAGCACAGGGTACGGTTGGCTTTCTGGGCTGCGAGCGCACACTGAAGCCAGCTCATGTTCATTTTCTCATCAACCAACACCCCCAAGTCCTTCTCTGCAGGGCTGCTCTGAATCTCTTCTCTGCCCAACCTGTACCTGCTGCCTGGGATTCCTCTGACCCAGGTGTAGGACTTTGTACTTGCCATGGTTAAACTTCATAAGGTTGGCATCAGCCCACCTCACAAGCCTGTTGAGGTCCTTCTGGATGGCATTCCTTCCCTCCAGCATATCAATCGAACCACACAGCTTGGTGTCATTGACAAACTTGCTGAGGGTGCACTCAACTCCACTGTCCATGTCACCAACAAAGATGTTAAACAAGACCGGTCCCAACACCGATCCCTGAGGGACACCCCTTGTTACCGGTCTGCAGGCGGACATTGAGCCACTGACCACAACTCTTTGCGTGCGGCCATCCAGCCAGTTCTTTATCCACTGAGTGGTTCACCCATCAAATTGATGTCTCTCCAATTTAGAGACAAGGATGTCATGTGGGACAGTGTCAAACACTTTGCACAAGTCCAGCTAGATGACGTCAACTGCTCTGCCTCTGTCCATCAGTTCCATAGCCCCATCATAGAAGGCCACCAAATTGTTCAGGCAGGATTTCCCCTTAGTGAAGCCATGCTGGCTGTCACCAACCACCTCCTTGTTTTTCATGTGCCTTAGCATGCCTTCCAGGAGAATCTGCTCCAAGAGTTTGCCAGGCACAGAGGTGAGACTGACTGGTCTGTAATTCCCCGGGTCATCCATTTTCCCCTTCTTGAAAATGAGGGTTATATTTCCCTTTTTCCAGTCATCAGGAACTTCACCTGACTGCCATGATCTTTCAAATATGATGGACAGTGGCTTAGCAACTTCATTCGCCAGCTCCTTCAGGACCCACGGATGGATTTCATCAGGTCCCATGGACTTGTGTACGTTTAGGTTTTTAAGATGGTCTTGAACCAGGTCCTCTCCCCCAGAGCACCTAGGGTCCTCATTCTCACAGTCCCTGCGTCCGCCTTCCAAGACTTGGGTGGTGTGGTCAGAGCCTTTCCCAGTGAAGACCGAGGCAAAGAAGTCATTAAGAACCTCAGCCTTCTCCAAATCCAGGGTAGCCAGCTCTCCTGATAGCTTCCGGAGGGGGCCTATGTTGTCCCTAGTCTGTCTTTTATTCGCTACATACCTATAGAATCCCTTCCTGTTATCCTTAACAACCCTAGCCAAGTTCAATTCTAACTGGGCCTTAGCCTTCCTCATCTGGTCCCTAGCTTCCCAGACAACATCCCTGTATTCTTCCCAGGCCGCCTGTCCTTGCTTCCACCTTTTATAAGCCTCTTTTTTCCTCTGAAATTTTCCTCAGCAGCTCCTTATCCATCCAAGGAGGTCTCCTGACTCTCCTGCTGCACTTCCTTCTAGTTGGGATGCAACACTCCTGAGCTTGGAGCAGGTGGTCCTTGAATATCAACCAACAGTCTTGGTAGCCAGCATAACTGAAAGATTGGTCCTTTTTCCTTAGCAGGAGCCAAATAACACCACCCAAACTGATGCCATGGAAATTTCTTGCTGGACGGGAACAGATATGATTTATCTACATAAAAACCAGCTACATTCAAACACTTAACTAAAGGTAAAGCACTGTTTAAACACACAAAAACCCAAACCCTTTCACATATATGAAAACAACTACACTCTGATCATTATGTAGTTATTTTCTTTGTCAAAATAAATATATACATTTCACAGAACTGCAGATATCAGGTTGGGAGAATACATCAACCAGCCTTTCCTTTCTTCTAGCATATAACCCTACCCAGTAATAAGCAATATCTGCATGCAACTTACATGACAACTCACTTAGTCACTCTATGTCCAAAAACAGCTAGAAACTGGCCAGTCTGTATTATATACTGAAGTTCTGCCACAGTACTTCATCCCTTTCAGCTATTTGCTTACTGCCACTCTCATAACACAGATTACAAAATCATGTGCACGTTTCTTAGGAAAATGATATCTTCAAATTTCTTTCAATTTAAACACAAAAAGTTTAGTAATTAAAATCCACTGATCTTTCAGAAACTTTTTTATTTAAAGCCTTATTTTTTAAATATGTACTCCAATATATCTAAAACTTTGTATTTTCAATTAACCAATATTCTATGCAAATAATGAGAGCCATTACCCCACATTGTACATAGAGAAACTGAGGCACCAGGAAATAATGTGGCTTCACCAAAGTCATTACTGTAGTGACAGCAAAATAGTTAATCACCTTGTCTCTATTTTCTTGTAAGACTACACTTCACCTTCAGTTAAAATGTATCTTGCCTCTTGTCTTAAGAGGTTTTTTACAGTGTTATTTGTAAGTCACTCATCAAATATAGATAATATATCCAATGTTCAGAAATACAGTACTAAAAGTGAAGAATGGAGGTAACATAAATCATTCAGCTACCTGCATAAGTACTATCTACATTGTTCAGAATTTCAACACAAGATTCTTTCTGTGTTTAAGCAGTCAGTAATACACGGTCTCTTCACGCATTCATGTTCTCTTCAATTGCATATAAAGTTTTAAATATGCAATACCTGAACAAACACTCCTGGAAAAACAACTCCTCCCTCCTTCTTCCCTCCCCTGTAATAAGACCACTGCATACTGTCACTCTCAAACACGACATGAAAATAAGCGAAGCCCAGGAACAGAAACTGCTTCAGCACAGTGCCAGTTCAGTGTAGGAGGTGCAGAATTACCCTGTAACTAAAAAAGGGGAGCTGTAAATTTGCCAGTTGTCTTAAAATATAACATCATATGGCAAGCAAAGAATTTGACAAGATAGCAGTGAAGTTAGTTTAGCAGCAAATTAATGTATAAAATGCTGCATGCCTGACCGATTTTAATATTTATGTATTACTAAGGGAATTTTACACATTTTTACTTCATATCTGCCTTCCCCTCCTCCCCCCTTCATCTTTTTCAGTCTTAGGAGGGGCTCACAATTCGTACACTCCAGTTTGTACTAATTTCAAATCATATCGTGTGCAAGACAGAGAAAAGTCAGGTTAAATGTGACAAAGAAAATCTGGTAGCGTTTCACATCTCTTATTGTGATTTCTAAGATAATCTGTATCCTATTTCACATCAGCATCAATAATGAATCTCCATGAGTGAAATGATCCCTTCAAAGACAGTACAGAACACAATCAACCTTCAGTGTATTTGCTGGCTGGGGCTACAATTTGAAATCGGTTAACATTCTGCTGACACTGCATGTGAAGAAACAGAACTGAGCTCACTAAGTACTATTTATTCTACTCTCAAATAAAATGCAACAGAAAGTGGATTTGTTCCTGAAATAAGTTGGTAATGAATATATAGTGAGAAAATGAAAGCATTCTTTTTAGAGTTTTGTTAGTCTCACACTTTCAACAAAACACAAAGTGTAAGACAGGGATGAGGCATTTGTTTGTATAAAACTCTCTTTTCAAGAACTGCAAAGCTCCTTGCCCACAGCCTAATTTTGTTACATTTTGCTGGAAATGTGATGATCAGATTCTGTTCATCAATACCATATCAGTTTCCTACTACAAAAAGCAAAGTCATGTACTCTTACCATTATGTCTCGCATAACATGGTTAGAAGGCATGAGATGGTCAATCCTTTATTGAAGGAATAATCCTTTCCCTGCTATTAACAGTGCTTTCCATTTGAGAAGACTTTGGAAGCAGGACTCTCACAATACTATCTATACAGATGATTCGAAGAGAGATACAAAAAGCTTCTAACCACATTAAGCTGAGAGCAACACAACTCTGTATAAAAATATAGAAGGGATTGTGTATTATCATTTCCAGTCCTCTAAGTGATGCAGCAGTTACCAGAATACAACTCTGGAAACATCCTTTTGCTGAACCCATCCATTTGCATGTGGCACACTGCCAGCTGGTGCATAATAATTAACAGAGCACCTTGTGAGCAGGAACAGCTCAGATTCTCATATGGTTATATAGCACAGGCAGACTACCAATCTGTAGTTGCGACTATGACTTCTAATTCTCACTAAAAATGCACATTTATACTGCATCTACACCACAGAACTGTATTTTAAAACTTCTGAAGTCATCGCTCAGCCTCTTCACATTCAGACAGGATGACCAATGTTCCAGTTCTATTCCCTCTCTCTGAAACTGCTTGGAACTCATGGTTACTGACCATGATGAACAAAGATGCTTTGTCATCCCACTTTGTAGATGCACAGCCAGGACTCGATTCATTCACATCAACAATGCTAAATGCTCCTCCACTGGTGGCAAAGCATCCTCTGCTAAGGGACTATGGCTTTCTCAGCCTGAAACCTGCTCACACATGCTCCTATCTGTTGCCATGATCTCTACACGTACACGGTTGCTGCTTTTGCAGCAGATGTGATAAAGTTGCAGAGGATTTCTTTCATTAGTCACTGTATGTGCATTCAGATACACCTTCATTAAAATTAATTTCTGTTGCAGGTATGTTGTGATGTTAATTAGCTTCCAGCAGAGTATTTTTGTTAGGCACTGATTAGTAGTTTTATTTGCTCTGTATATCACTGTAGATATGCCATGTTATATGCCACAGCAGTCTCACCAGACAGAATTTTCTGTTCCCTCCCTCTGCTCCTTTTAATTTTTCCTGACACTCTTCATCCCCTCTGAAACTAGTTGATCAAGTTTTTACAGTATTACAGACGGCATTATGCTTATGCCACACTGCTGAAATTATCTGGAGAGTGGAAGCTGTAAATTACAGACTCTTTTGAGAAACTTATGTATCTGTTATGCTTACTCTGAATCTGAAGATGCAATAAAATACACGTTAATCTAGAAATAGAAGCATTCTGAAAATGAACAGATGCTCTGTCATCTTGTCAATGAAATCAGTTTAAAACCAGCACTTTTAGTTCAGAATTTGTTGTTTAGTAAAAAAAAAAAAAAAAAACCTCGTATCAACAAAAATATAGTAGTATATACACATGCCAGACCAACATATTCAGGACACCTTGAGGTGTCTCTGGAACTTAAGGGGAAATGTGCCAGTAAAGCTTTAAGGATACAGTGCCCTGTTAGAGCTACTGTCAATGTTCGATAGCTGCAGCTGAAACTCATACATGTAACATCTGATACTCAGACATTAGATGAGCACAGCCTCTACATATTTCAACTCTGTTATGAAATGTGGCCCATGGCAACGGCAGAGGTGCTGCACAGACAATATCCTCATCTCCCCATGATCTAGCGCATAAAAGGTTTACTGGCATTAGGCAAAAAATTTATGTTAGTATGCTTATTACTAGGATAGAGGAATTAGAATTGGAAATGTGTAGAATTAACAAAGGACTGAATACAAAGAGGTAATAATCTCTTCTCTAAACATAAACAGCTACTCCAGCTCTTACATTCACACCTCTGTATAACCATGAGAGTAAACTAAACAAAGCTGGGCAAAACTAAAAACTGGCTTTGGTATATTGTCAGTACTGTTGAGAACTGATTCCTAAAATAACTTCAGCTTATGCAGGGCAATATTCTAAGAGCTGTTATGGAAGTAACTGCTTGAGTTTTAGGGGATAAGGAAGAGTTTGGTCATGAGCTTTCAAGTCAAGCTGCAACACGACAGCCAAGTTCTGGGGCAGAAAGTTGTCCCTTGCATGATCTACTGTTTACTAGTTCAGATGTAGGCTTAAAAGTTTCATAGCACTGTACAGGGGGGAAGGTCACAAGAGGAGATTAAAATATCGTAAAAGGATTCAGAATTTAATTCTTTTTAATTCTGTGTGTTTAACTAAATATTCTATAATTCTAAATTCACTTTATATTTTATGTGAAATTTTATTTCCCCACATTTTCAGCATAAAACTGTACATAGCAAAACAAGCTCAGAAGAACTTGCACATTTTTCTTAAAGGAATTCATAGGACAAAGGTTAACTTTGATACCCATTTGAGGAGCATTCTAAGAAACAAAGGTTTCGAAAAATAAACTGCACTGGATTCTAGCATACTAGCATTCTGCTACCTCATTGCTTTTGCCCCTGCCAACAGCACTGCCAAGCTGCTTTTGCTGATCCCTGGCCACTTTCTCTTATGGTAGCACTGGCTCCAATGCTCCTCAACCGCTTGTCTACACATGAAAGAATCAGGTAGCATTTGCTGAGCCTGGTTGGGGAATATGGGTTTGTCAGCTGTCCACTCAATACAGAAATCTCATGAGGCAGCTGCCTGCTGCCTCACAGACTACATTCATTTCACTAGTAAGGAACTGAAGGGAGGTTTTTATTGGTTTTGAGTTAGTGGTTTTTTTACACATAGTAGAAAAAAGCTTGAAGATTGACTTTTAAAAGAACTGACTTCAGGGAGATAAACTGGGAAAGAATACACAAAGAAAAAAATAAAGTCAATGAGTGACAGAAACCATGACACTCTCCAGAGGCTGAATCAAAGTAAAGAAACCCCCAAAACCAACCCATCCCAGCTGGCAAAAAAAGGCTTGTGAATTAAGAGCAGGTTCTTATCAGCTCCAATTATTTCCTCACAACAGCCTACAAACCAAGTCATTCTATGCATGAAAGTCTTCCAGTATGCAAACAGTTTCAATGTATATAATCAAAAAGATGTGTTAATTTTGATAAACTAGCAATTATTTTAAGGAAAGCAAGACAAGATGAAATTGAGTACCAACAGCACTGAAATTGTTTTCAATACAAATTGGATCATGCCACAGATGCTTATTATTTCAACAAAAATACCTTTAAAAAGGATTTGATGTTAATGCAGAAGTAGTATGATTGCAAAAGCAAAGTTTTATGCAACAGCAAATGAAGTCCATATATCTTCTACATTCTAAATAGAAAAGCTCTCCTTAGAAACACTTCACACTTATCAAGTCAAAAAAAGAAAGCACTGTTTCTGAAGAGCCAAAATACAACAAATAAAAATAGGAAAAATAGAAAAGTATCTTTTGGATGAAAAAAAAAATCCATTTAATTATTTTACATGAATACATTAATCTTTCCAGTTGACAAAATAGTCCCACAGCTACTTTCTATTAGCCACCAACCAAACTACAGACATAATTTTATATATATATATACACACACACAGCTGGAACATACACATCTTAAAGTTTTGCAGTATGCTAAGAAGCATTAACAAATTTTGCGCTGAGTTGGCATTTTTATACCTCAGATGAGTACTGAAGTTCAGAGAAGACACAAACTTGATTTTATCACATTTTGAGGATAACTATCTTCTGCTAAAGTCATCTGATACTAAGGACAGTTACTGGCTTGGAAGCTCAAATCCCAAATGACTCAAACTGTGTACAGTCATACAGATCAACTCCCAGATAAAAGTACTGCGTAATCTGAGTAAGTGGGAAAGCTCATGAGAGCATTTTAAGATCTGATACTGGGCCTATTATTCTACTTGCCATTGCAAATCTATTCCTAGTACTAAAGTATAAGGGGATGATTTCTACTGCTAAATACCTTGCCTTTTACAACAAAGAAATCAGCAATAACAGAACTTAACACCTTTATTTCATAGTGTACTATCTGATGCAAGCACTAAAACAAGATTCAGCCTGAGCTGCTCCTTGGCCCTAACTGCCCCACTAGCCCTAACTGATATAATTGCCCAGCGAATCAAAGTGGTGTAGTGAAGCACATAAGTACATGTCACAAACTGCTCTGTGTCCTGGGTTCAGCAGTAGCAGTCATTTTTTCCTCCTTCTTAGTAGCTGGTGCAGTGCTGCGTTTTTGAGTTTTGGCCTGGGAACAGCGCTGATAACATCGATGTTTTTAGTTACTGCTCAAATGCTTAGTCTGACCAAGGACTTTCTGAGTCTCATGCTCTCCCAGGGAAGACGGGAAGCTGGAAGGAAGCAGAGACAGAACATCTGACTCAAACTAGACAAAGAGGTATTCCATATCACAGCACGTCTTGCCCAGGATGTAAACTGACAGTTACCTGGAAGGGCTAGTTCACTGCTCAGTCAGGCTGAGTATTGTCAGTCAGCAGGTGGTATTGTATTCTCTTCTCCTTGTTATTTCCCTTATCATTATTATTATTGGCAGTAGAATTAGTGGTTTTATACCTTAGCTACGGGGCTGTTCTTACCTCAACCTGTGGGAGTTACATTCTTTCAATTCTCCTTCCCATCCCTTTGGAAGCGGGGGGAAGGGGGGCAGGGGGGTGGGGAGTAGACTGCGTGGTTCTGATTTATGGCCTGGGCTTAAACCGCAACACTCTGCTAAACCATTTATTTTTTTCACCCTCAATAAGTAACAAGAAGTACCTCAGCCCAAGTCTTCCTCCCCTACACCAAACAGGAAAACGACAGATTAGTTTGTCTCCAGATTATACAAAGTTTATTTTCTCTCCCGAAACTTTTGAAACATGAAACTGTTCTGAAGTATAGAGGCTATGTTTTTGGAGCAGAACAGTTTTCTCCAAAAGATGTCAACACCTGAGTGAGCATTACAAAGTTAATCACTATGTAGTACTTCTGTTCAGACACTAAACAGTGTAGGAAGATTTCAACAGATTCTATTGCAGATTTTCCAAAGAAAATAAGCACTAATTTATTTGGGTTGAACACAATGAGGACTTTTAGTACAGATAATTAGAAAAATATATATTTTTAGATATAAATATGTTTAAGTAATTGTGGAATTTTTAGCACTTCTGAAAATAGGTCCTGAAGATTTTCATATTGGTATGTGAGAAGGTGAAATCTCAACATGATTTTCCTCTTTTAAATATAGGCTTTGGGGACAGAAAATAAATGGCAGTAGAAATGATTCATCTCATCCTAAAATAGTGTGCAAAGAAAACTGAAAGCTCTTCAGAGGTGTTGGTTTCTCTCCTTTACAAGGAGGGAGTCCAAATTCCCCAAATTAGATTTGTATTACTTTTAAAGATACGGCTCAGGTTAAGACTAAGAAACTTAGATGATGACGGCCTACGGATGCATAGACTGTCAAAATGTTTTTTTTATAGTCAAGAGAGATCTAATCCATAGCAGATCAGATAGAGTGAATCAGCTTACCATACAATTAACACCTAGGACACACTTGAAGCTGCATAAATGCAAGCAATTACTTCCATAAAAATCATTCAAATTGGGAAGGGCATCAGGGACCAACCCCTAGCTCAAAGCACAGTCAACACTGAGTTCAGTTCCAGTTGTTGATGAAGTTGCCCAGCCAGGTCATGAAAACTCTCAAGGAAAAAATTCTACAACATCACTAGCTCACTGCTGTGTGTCTGACTTCACGCTAATTCTTCTTTTATGCAGCTGATACCTTCCTTTGTTTCCTGCTATGACTGTTGTCTTCCCCTCCAACTGTTTACCCTCAGTAAAGATCGCAGCTCCACCTCACTGGTAAACTCCCTGTATGGCAATGAGGGGCTGCTGCTAGGTCCCCTCAAAGCCGTCTCCTTTCCATGGCTGAGGAAGCCCAGTTCCCTCAGCCTCTTCATAAAGGGTAAGGGAACAGGCTGGTAGCTCTACAAAATCATTCCAGTCTGATATCTTTCTTGCAGCATTAAAGAAGCAAAAACTGGACACAGTATTCCTACGGAGATTAGTAAGCACCAGGTAAAGGGAGAGGTGGTAGAAAATCGCTTCCTGAAGTTAATGACTATGCTCCCATCGATACAACCCACTACACTGTTAGCCTTCGTCACCACCAGTGCACACTGCTGGTTCAGCCCACTGTCTGCCAGGTCCCCAGGTTCCTTTCCAGCAAAACTGCAACCTGGCCAGTCAGCACCCAACCTCGACTGGGAAAGGGATTTAGTCCATCACAGATAGAAAATATCTTAAATTATATATATTAAATATATATTTAAAATACAGATATTACTGTATAAATATTAACTATTAGTGGAAAAAGAATAATATAACCCCCATTTTCAAGAATGGGAAAATGAATGACCCGGGGAATTACAGACCAGTCAGTCTCACCTCTGTGCCTGGCAAAATCTTGGAGCAGATTCTCCTGGAAGGCATGCTAAGGCACATGAAAAACAAGGAGGTGGTTGGTGACAGCCAGCATGGCTTCACTAAGGGGAAATCCTGCCTGAACAATTTGGTGGGGCTACAGAACTGATGGACAGGGGTAGAGCAGGTCATGTCATCTACCTGGACTCGTGCAAAGGGTTAGATACTGTCCCATACGACATCCTTGTCTCTAAATTGGAGAGACATCAATTTGATGGGTGGACCACTTAGTGGATAAAGAACTGGCTGGATGGCCGCACACAAAGAGTTGTCAATGGCTCAATGTCCAGCTGGAGACCGGTAACAAGTGGTGTCCCTCAGGGATCGGTGTTGGGACCGGTCTTGTTTAACATCTTTGTTGGTGACATGGACAGTGGGATTGAGTGCGCCCTCAGCAAGTTTGTCAATGACACCAAGCTGTGTGGTTCGGTTGATATGTTGGAGGGAAGGAATGCCATCCAGAAGGACCTCAACAGGCTTGTGAGGTGGGCTGATGCCAACCTTATGAAGTTTAACCATGACAAGTGCAAGGTCCTACACCTGGGTCGGAGCATTTCCAGGCACAGCTACAGTTTCGGCAGAGAAGAGATTCAGAGCAGCCCTGCAGAGAAGGACTTGGGGGTGTTGGTCAATGAGAAAATGAATATGAGCTGGCTTCAGTGTGCGCTCGCAGCCCAGAAAGCCAACCGTATCCTGGGCTGCATCAAAAGGAGCATGACCAGCAGGTCGAAGGAGGTGATCCTGCCCCTCTACTCTGCTCTCCTGAGACCTCACTTGGAGTATTGTGCGCAGTTCTGGTGTCCTCAACATAAAAAGGACATGGAACTGTTGGAACAAGTGCAGAGGAGGGCCACGAGGATGATCAGGGGACTGGAGCACCTCCTGTACGAAGACAGGCTGAGAAAGTTGGGGCTGTTCAGCCTGGAGAAGAGAAGGCTGCATGGAGACCTCATAGCAGCTTTCCAGCATCTGAAAGGGGGGTTATAAAGATGCTGGGGATGGACTGTTCATCAGGGACTGTAGTGACAGGACAAGGGGTAACGGGTTCAAACTTAAACAAGGGAAGTTTAGACTGGATATATGGAAGAAATTCTTTACTAAGGGTGGTGAGGCACCGGAATGGGTTGCCCAAGGAAGTTGTGAATGCTCCATCCCTGGCGGTATTTAAGGCCAGGTTGGACAAAGCCTTGAGTGACATGGTTTAGTGCGAGGTGGGGTTGGAACTAGATGATCTGAAGGTTAGGTTTTCAACCCTAACTATTCTATGATTCTATGATTCTAACTAAATGGCTTTAAGGAAGAACTACATGCAGTCTTGATCGTGAAGTAGTGAAGTAAAGATGAGGAAAATGCTAAACTCTAATATCATCATAACTTGAACTAAACTTGCAATATACAGTCACAGATATACATACCAACTTTCAGAGCACATGAAAGAAGTTATTCATTCTTTTAATTATTATCTGTGTTACTCCATTTTAGGAATGCATTACTGTTAAAGTTCTTTATATTTTTACTGTCAAGCACTTAAAATGTTAAAAAGCCACAAACCTGAGAACATAAAAGCAAAGAACCACTTCTATGAGGTTTATAAACACCTCAGCTCAGACTGTTTGTGCCTATCTATGCATTTTTCTGAATACACAATTACATAGCTTATTTTGTAAGCATTCCAAAATTTTCTGCAGTTATACCCATAAAAAAAACACCAAACAAAAAACAAAAACAAAAACAGACTTTATACTCTTTAAAGCAAGTAGATTATATAAAGTCACCATGTCCCTGCAGGTAATCTACACAAAACACAGGAGTAAAAATTTAAACGTAATACCAACAATAACGGTAAAGAAATGGCCCCATGCCACTATCCAGTGCTGACTTCATAGATGGCCATATAGATGTATTGCTTCTCACAGCAGACAATGGTCCTGGCCATTGCTGAAATAACCACACCCAACCTACATGAAAAACGCTGCAATGGAACTAAAACATTCACACTTTTCTAACACAAAGCCACAATGCCTTTTTTTTTTTTTTTTTTTTTCCTCATTTAAAACAGAATAGTAAAAGATCCAGTTTACAGAGAAAGAAGCTTCCTGCTGTGGTAAGTATTCTCCAAACAATGCAAATGTTTATGGATGTAAGACAGATAATGGTGAGTTATTTAATTACAGAATTATATGAAAGTATTAGCAGAGTAAGATCACAGAAATCACAAAGGGTATTTCTACCACTAGAAGCTTTCTATACCAGAGCTCCTGACAGCTAGCAGACATTAGTGTAGTAATGCTTTAGTCAATACAGATTAATAATCTTACTTATATTAAATAATCAAAACATACATTTTGATGTTCATTTTCTGATTTATCAGTATTGCACTACACCACAGTACAGAGACAGTCCTACAAGAGGATAACTAACATATGTTAGCTCTTAAATCCATGGTGGGGGGTGGGGGAAGACCGCAAAAAAAAAAAAAAAAAAAAAAAAAAAAACACCAAACCCTCTGGTGTTTTACCATGATATCAAATAATAAACATTTTCTTGGAATGTTTGGTGACACATTCCTGATACACTATCTCCCTTGATTCTGCAGTTAACAATATCATCTCACATGATATCCCAAATGCCAGGATTAGCTAGACTGGAATGAAAAAGTTACAATCCTAAGGACAAAAAAAGATTTTGCAGTAGCAGGCACAGTTTCCACCCACATAACCTACATTTACTTAAATGTATCCATATGAACAGCTCCTTCAGAAACAAAACAGCTGATTAAGAGTGCCAATTTCAAACAAACTCAATACAGTACTAACCATTATTCCCTAGGAGAACTTCTACTGACATCAGTGGGAGTAAGATTAAGCTAATACTGGTTTTGAAAGTTTAATACTTAATTGATCAACTGAGAAACAATGCAATTTGTCTCCAGTTCTTGCTACATCTGAAGTACAGTGGATACAGCAAGATGAATGAGTCAGAACAAACCATTTCTGCTAAAAGGTTTACTTTTCCTGAAGTCACGTTTAGGTGGGTTTGCAAATCTTGATTTCAGTGTGGTGTTCATGTTATGTTTGAACAACTGAAGCAAGACTACTTCAAGCAACAGTGTTACCAATCAACCAACAGTGTTATCAATCTGCTCAGATTTTCTCCCAGAACTGAAGTTCCACACTCCTCTCTATCCCCTACACATTCCATTCCAGACAGCATTGATTTACTGGGAATACACAACTACACCACTTTGACAAGCAGTACTCCAAGAAATCACGTTAGTGCATTCACAGAAGTTTATATACAAAAATCTTGTAAACTTACAAGCTTGTATGTCCTAGTGCAGCTCCTTTGGAGCTGCAACAGCTATTTAACAATACTGTTCAAGAATGAAGGTAAACTAATTTTAACCATCATACTAATCAAAAACACAGTTGGAAGGAACTTCATAACTACACCTATGCTAAGTCTGAATGATGCTTGCTCTGCCTGCAGCAGATGTGTGAAAGTTAGTTCTCATTCTCTTGTGTACTTATTTCTTCACATAAAGTCCATCACCTTTTTCTCTTGTTGAAATTAGAATTATTTCCTTTAACATTTTGCTTAAGTCATTCTGCTGTTTCTTTACTTCTGTCCCTCTTCTGGGGACATTTGTAGAACTGCCCTGCCCAAGCCCTCAGCAGAAGCATACAGAAGAATATTTCAGAATTCTTTAACTTTCTTTCCCTCTTCACAGTCTCTAACTGTGGCATTGATTTCTCCCCCTCCCCTAGTAGAATGGTGGGACATTCACTCATGATCCATGCATGACTGGCTCCTACACCATCTCCAAGGGTAATTCTAGACAGTCTCTCCTGAGATGTACAATACATATGCAAAGATTATAATTTCAATCCAATTAAGGAATTTTGTCACTGCCTTTTTCTGAATGTCATCCTGTTTACTTGGGGAGCTTCTCCTTCACATGATTTCCTCTTTTTATGCTTATATATTTGAATCCTGTTCCTGTGGCTACTTAATACCTTTTACAACTAAATGCTACCTTTTCCTTCCTCCAGCTGTCTACAAAACTGTTGAATAGTGCTCAATCCAGAGCAGATATTGTGGTATCTCACTCATCTTATCACTTAATTTGATGGAAAATTACTTAGCTGATTTGAAAACCATAGTCAGAGTAGCTGTCTACTACTCATAGTTCTTCATAGTTGCCACTGTTTATTATCTTCAGCTCATCCAATGGACTACAACTTACCCTTTCTGAAAAAGATCTATAGAAAACTAGAAAAGATATATGACACCCCTTGAAATGGAACATTGCCTGAAATTTAAGAATTATCTTTGCATTATTTCAAGGGCAATCTTCCACTGGAAGAGAGGCATTCTTCTATTTCCCAGTGGTCTGCTACTGCAGAATTAAGGGAGGATCACCATCTCCATAAGTTTCAGGCCTGTCTGACTGTAGATGGTAACCAAGTAAAAGTACAATTACATGTCAGGATGCAAACTGTACATCAGCAGCTGTACAAGGACTTCCTTTGTATCATTCAAGCCATAAAGGCCTCTAAAGCTCATAGTTTGTTTGCGAATTTTAAATGCAAAAAATAAACTGTACCACTATGTTAAACATATTGACTCAATCTTCACAACAAATCAGATTGCTCTAACTTTAACTATATAGCCTCTCAATAAAGGTAGAGCTGCCAATAATGGCATGTTAGGCTTAACATTCACAAAGCGGCATTGAAACCAACCTAACTGTAAATTTAAAGTTTCTCACCTCCTGCCATTCTAAAGATACTTTCCAACAAAAAACAACAACAAAAATCCTGCAGCAAGTATAGCATAATCCAACTCAAGCTGAGATGCAGGAGAAAAAATGGTAAACAAGCAACAAGAAATAAAATGGTGAGGACAAATAATTCAAAGTAACAATCAGAGTGTTACACTAACAGAGAATAGCATATTTCGTAGTTAAGCATATAATGGCTGCACAAACTGAATAGCCAAAATTTATAAGTAAAGCTACATACATTACAGCAAACATGCATGAGGTCTGCATAAACAGGTATACCTGACTCATGGTTATATGACTAATACATGAAGGTCTGAAGAACAGTAAGTGAAGAGATAGGGGGTTTGATCACAAGTTGAGTCTTACTGCAATACAAGCATAGTTCAACAGATCTGACTTCATTTCTTTATTAATGTCACCCTGCTGGTGTTTTTCTATGGCTGTGTACTGGCTTTCTTCTTCATGTGTGCAAGTGAAACAACAGAAGGCAGGCACACATTTCCATCTATTTTTGTGTTATTTCCTAAGTTCCCTAAATATAATGAGTAATCTATTACTCATTCTGAATTATGAATATTTCAGTATAAATGTGAGAATCAGACAGGTATCATGGTATAACATATCAGATGTTACAGCAACAGAATTTAATTATATGCTACAGCACTTGAACAGATTTTTGGCCTTCATGTTTCATCTAGGGGTTGAAACACCCAACTAGTAATCATAAGCCAACTGTGCTGAGTTATGCAGTTTTACTGATTTAGTTCTGTGTTTATAATCTGAGGGAGCATCATTTATCCATTTAAACACTCATTTTAACTAATGGCCCATGCAATTGCTTACAGCAAGCATCTTTACCTCCCTGTTCCTCTTCTCAATATCTCTAGCAGTACAAGTAACTAAGAGAAGGAATATGAATTTTAAGATTGAAATACTTTCTTCATTACAGACAGACAGCACGTTTTAAATGTGGTTCAACCTTGAAGGTATTAAAAATTTAGTATATTTATGAAATTATTTAACATTTTAATGTTTACACAAAATCCATGTAAGCTCATTATAGTTCAGTTTATATAAAATTTTAGGCATAGAGAAGCCTATTCATACAGGTAACTATTACTTATCAGGCCCTTTTAAAGAAAAATGTTCAGATGGGCAGTGATAAATATTATGCATTCTCAGATATGAAGACATCAAGGTGAAATCAACTGAAGTTATCGGGAACAATACTCAAAAATAAAAAATGGTACAGGGAATTCAGCCTTTACCTATGACCATTAACAAAAACACAAAACAGAAAAGCAGAAGGAAGTGACTTGTGGTTTGGGGAGATGGAGTCTGTAATCATTTAGGAGCAACATCCATTACCTTTTTCCACCCAATATTCACATGTACCATCTAGATTTCAGTTGCAATTAACAAAATTGCCTCTATGTGCCTCAATTATTTTTTATAGTGAAAAACAGCAAAGGGGAAAAAGACATTAAAATTTCTAGAAAGACAAAAATTCAAACCACAAACAATGCATTCAATGTGCACATAGATTCTGTTTAGAACCAAATATGCAAGTGCTATGACAGCAGTCAGCAGATGGTGCTGTTACACACGGTGACATTTTTTTTTACTTCCAGTGCACAGTGACAAATATGCTCTTTTGTTAGTAATTTTCTGTGGCAGACACATGATTTTTTCTCTCTGCTTTGATCAGAGTCCATTCTCATAACTGACTTGTTCAGAGTAAACCCAGGAGGGAAACCTCCCTGTTTCACTAACTTAACAGAATATAGGACTTCAGTTTCTAGATTCACATAAATACTTTTGGCAATGTGCAATGCTGGTTGGGAAAAGTATGGTGGAGAATGTCAGTATGAGAGGGAACCTGAGTGATAAAGCAGCTTCTCTCTCACAAAAATGCAAACACACACAACATCAATCAAAAGTTAATGGATGAGGAATGGGCTCCAACTTTGTTTTATACAACATACCCATCCTGCCAGGTCCACAGATTCCCATTACTGTGTGTGTCAAAGTAATTTAAGAGTAAATCTCTGTGAAAGTCTCCTAAATTGTCTAGACTAAGAAACTTGCTCTATTTTATTAAAGTATTTCAAATTTCCTTCCTCCAAAGTCTGACCCTAAATAAGCTGGAATTTCAAAGAAAATGATTTTCTGACATAACCTGGATATTTTTCTTGTTCAGCTTTTCAATTATTGCATCCTGATGTTTTTCTCCTCCTCCCTTACTAATTTCAACTGTATCAGTTCATCACACAGTGAGTGATCATTTTTTTGATGTGATAAATTTGATCTTCATGTGCTGCAAGTTAGGGTACCATAGCTTTGTTAGCATATCTTTTGTCACTTCACACAGTATCAAACATGATATAATTGTTTTCCCTTTACTATCCTTTCTTAAACAGAAAAAAACCAGTAAGAAAACCCAACAATTTTATGTATTTTAAAAGCCAGTAGGTATTCTAAAAGTATTCATGCAAATACTTCACACAAGCATGAAGCAAGTACACTTAACATCAGCATTACTCGTGGGTTACTTAATTTGCACAGGTAGACATACTAATTTTCATAGTTTGATTTAGTGATTACAGGTTCAGGCCCAAGACCATTCCTAGCATCTATCCTAAAATTCCTACACCACTGGACCTAACAGGTTACAATACACCCTTTTTAGTGTCACCTACAGTCTAATCACCTCACTTTCCATACCTGTTGCTTTCAACACTGTAACGTCATCAATTCAAGCTTGTTATCCACTTCTGTTGACTCTTAATATTTAAAACCATGATGACACAGAATTTAGTGAACTTATCTGGGACATCAATTTTACCTGTTACATGAATTTGGAGTTCAGTGGGTGGATGCATCACAGCACAAAAGTACCAAAGCATCAAAACACTAAATAAGACACTGATTTTTGGACCATCATTCTCATGGCTACCAACAGATTACAACACACTGACTCACAACTGAAGAAGAATATGTTTTATCCTTCATATCAGTGTGGGCTGGTCCACTGCTTTAAGCAGTCCACTGATCAGAGGAACTTGCTACTTCTGTTCTTACAGATTTACGCTATGTCAACTTCGATCTGAAAGAATACCCACACTGAGAAGAGTCATTTTAATGCAAGACAGATCAGCAGCTTAAAAAACACTGAAACCATCAGTAATCTGTATCTTTTTCTATGTTGTAATTCCACTTTCACAATCAGCAATTTGCACCATATTATGCTGTAGGGAAACCTCTGAGAGCACTTCAAACTGACCAAACCGAGACACACCAGTTAAATCACTGAACTGCAATTTTATCAGATAACTTAGTCTTGAAACATTATGTTTGTTGCTAACCACTAATGTTTATGACATCTTGAATTTTATATTGCATCTAATACACAGAAATTACATTCATCAATAGTTTCAACAAGACTGTAACAGTATATTTAATTAACATGAAGTCAACTAATCATTATTTGTTTCCTAAATCTGTTAACTCAGTATTATTTTAGAATCATAGAATAGTTAGGGTTGGAAAGGACTTTAAGATCATCTAGTTCTAACCCCCCTGCCATCAGCAGGGACACCTCACACTAAACCATGCCACCCAAGGCCTCATCCAACCTGGCCTTGAACACTGCCAAGGATGGAGCACTCCCAACCTCCCTGGGCAACCCATTCCAGTGCCTCACTACCCTAACAGTAAAGAATTTATTCCTTATATCCAATCTAAACTTCCCCTATTTAAGTTTGAACCCGTTACCCCTTGTCCTGTCACTACAGTCCCTGATGAATAGTCCATCCCCAGCATCCTTGTAGGCCCCCTTCAGATACTGGAAGAACTGCAGTGCTGTTATCTACATACCTACAAAGTGCAAACTCAGATCTGCACTCAAGAATGGAAAAGCGAGGGGAAGGGAAGGATGTGTTTCAGTGCCTTGTTTCTGCCCATGTCCAGCAGCAAGTGGACAGCAGAATAAAATAAATTAAAAATACTTCTCCCAACACATTTTACTAAGTTTAGGCCAAGGCTGTATTCAGGTTATATCCTGTATTCACTCCCTGGGTAAATACTGCTGGGTATTTATGGCTTCTTTGTTTTCACTAGTTTTGCAGTTTGGCTTGTGTCTTGGATTGGGCAAGGAGGAGCTTGTTTTTTTATTAAACACCTCCACCACTTCTGTTTTTCTGAGTGAACAGTTTGCAGTATCAGGGTTCAGAGGTTCAAAGGTCCCTCAGCTTGTTAGAACCAGAGTCAATACTAATGATACAAAAAAAAAAAAAAAAAAAAAAAAAATCAAACCTAGCTACTCATTAAGAAATAAAAAAAAAATAAAATGAAGAGCTACAGTGAACAGCTTTGTTATTCAGGAATCAGTATTTCAGGAAAAATGAAAAACAGAAACCTGAGTATAAAATTTCCAAATTGATCATGAAGTTCCATTGAACAAAAGCTTGAAATTACTAAGCCTACAAGGAGTGTATTTTCTCTCTTCTTCCCACTTACACTCCCTCATCTCTCACAGACCGTAGTACACACAATCTAAAGTCAAACTGCCTTTACTACAGAGCTAGTAAGCCTAAAAAATGACTAAAAAAAAAAATTAGGAGCAGCTAGAACAACAAAATGACTTTGAAGTGCTGAGAATGGTCTAAGAACCACAAAAAGCATCACTATTGTGTCCCTTAAATGGTGATTATAACATTTATTCCTGCAAAACATGTAACAGCAGACAAATATGTTCCAGCTTTTGTTTCACTAGCCCTTTTCTTTCACAAGCTATATGAAAAACATAAAAAAAAAAAACCAACCAACCAAAAAAAAAAACCTGCTACTGACAAGCATGCAATGAGCAAACTCTCTTTAAAACTCGCAGTTGCTACAGACTGCTGGTAGAGGGTCTCAGTAACAATGTTTAATCTGCAAACGCACAGACCTCAACTCATACCTGACTCCTCACATTCAGGGGTAGGATTTTTCCCTCCTTTCATTTAAAGGTGTATTTTAATAGATACAAACTCACTTCTTTCTCCCTCCATCCTCTCAAAAAAAAGCAAACAAACAAACAAAAAATAAAACAACCCACCACAACAAAACAATGCTGAATCACATGTGCAGCACTAAAATATGTTCCACTTTGTTTTAGCACATTACTGTTACCATTTGCTAAACTCCTACAGCAGAGCCAACTTGACAGCATTGAGAACTTCAGTATCCTACACACGACAGCTGTCCAATCACCCACTGCCTATTTTTTCTTCTCCAAAATACAGCTCCTCAGTGCTTTATTACAATTGACATTTTTAAATAAAAACACACAGAATAAAATTGTTTAAACCAACGAAGGTATTACTAGAAAAGTCCAGCTTCTCTATTACAGCCATACCCTATTAGAAGCTAAAAAACCAGGCAGGCACAAACTCCCTAATAGCTGGCTGGTTTAGAAGCCTACTCCATTTACAAGACAACAGGACCCGAATTAACTGCCTCCCTGTTGGTGCTCAGCATCGCCTACGAAATTTAAAAATAACACTTGGCCAAATTTTCTTCTGCTGCCCCCAGGAAGCTGCACAAACAGGGTACATTAAGTTGGTTACATCTTTTAAGGAATAAGCAAAATTTCACATAGAGCAGAAAGCTCAGTTTTCTCACCAGCTTCTGCTTCCAAAAACAGTTTTTGATCTCAAAACAGAGTGGGAGGGGGAAGCTGCCCCACTTTGTTTTAGAAAGTCTCATTACTTCTCTCCAGCCTCTAAAATAAAAGATTCCTAAAGAATTTAAGAACTCAAATCTGTAGAATAATTAAAAGCAACATAAGAAAGTAACATTCACAAATAAACAATGTTTGAAGTAAGAGTGATTTCCATCAAGATGACGCATGTTTTTCTCCTGAAGGTCCTTCCAGTTTAAATGCTTTCTGTAAATCTGAACACATGGTCTAAACCTTCAGTTAAGAAGCAGGGACATGCACACTAGGAACAATATAGGTATGCTGTCTGGGAGTGTAGGGATGGGATCAGAAATGTTGAGGCACAGCTGGAGCTAAATTTTGTAACAGATGTGAAGAGCAAAGACAACTTCTACAGGTAGGTTAATCAGAAAAGAAAGACAAAAGAAATTATGCATTCCCTGATAAATGAGACAGGGGATCTAGTGACAACTGCCATGAGAAAACCGAGATAGTCAATGACTTTTCTGCCTCCCTTTTCACTGGCAATTGCTCTCTCCTCATCTCTTAAGTCCCTGAACCTCAATGCAGGAACTAAGAAGAATTAAGTCTCTTCCATCATAAGAAAAGTTAAAGTTTGAGACCATCTGAGGAACCTGAACATACACAAGTCCATGGGACCCAATGAAATGCATCTCAGGCTTCTGAGGAAATAGGCAGATGAAGTTGCTAAGCCACTCTCCATCATATCTGAAAAGTCTCAGGAGTCAGGGAAAGTCCCCAGCAACTGGAAAAATGGAAACATCCCACCCATTTTTAAAAGGTTAAAAAAGGAAGACCCTAGGAACTACCAACCTGTCAGCCCCACCTCAGTGCCTGATAAGATCATGGACCAGACGCTCCTGGAAGACATGTCAAAACATGCTGAAGGCGAGGAAGTGATGAGCAACAGCCAACATGGCTTCATCAAGGGCAAAGCGTGCCTGACTAATCTAGGAACATTCTATGTGGAATGACTGCATAAGGGGACAAGGAAAGAGCTACACGTCACCTACTTTGATTTCTGCAAGGCCTTTGATACAGTCCCCTTTAACATCCTTGCCTCTACACTGGAAAGATATGGATTCAGAATCATAGAATAGTTACAGTTGGAAAGGACCTTAAGATCATCTAGTTCCAAACCCCCTGCCATGGGCAGGGACACCCCACACTAAACCGTGTCACTCAAGGCCTCATCCAGCCTGGCCTTGAACACCGCCAAGGATGGAGCACTCACAACCTCCCTGGGCAACCCATTCCAGTGCCTCACCACCCTTACAGTAAAGAATTTCTTCCTTATATCCAATCTAAACTTCCCCTGTTTAAGTTTGAACCCATTACCCTTTGTCCTGTCACTACAGTCCCTGATGAAGAGTCCATCCCCAGCATCCTTATAACCCCCCTTTCAGATACTGGAAAGCTGCAATGAGATCTCCACGCAGCCTTCTCTTCTCCAGGCTGAACAGCCCCAACTTTCTCAGCCTATCTTCGTATGGTAGGTGCTCCAGTCCCCTGATCATCCTCGTGGCCCTCCTCTGCACTTGTTCCAACAGTTCCATGTCCTTTTTATGTTGAGGACACCAGAACTGCGCACAATACTCCAAGTGAGGTCTCACGAGAGCAGAGTAGAGAGGCAGGATCACCTCCTTCAACCTGCTGGTCACGCCCCTCTTGATGCAGCCCAGGATACGGTTGGCTTTCTGGGCTGCGAGCGCACACTGAAGCCAGCTCATATTCATTTTCTCATTGACCAACACCCCCAAGTCCTTCTCTGCAGGGCTGCTCTGAATCTCTTCTCTGCCGAAACTGTAGCTGTGCCTGGAAATGCTCCGACCCAGGTGCAGGACCTTGCACTTGGCATGGTTAAACTTCATAAGGTTGGCACCAGCCCACAGCACAAGCGTGTCAAGGTCCCTCTAGATGGCATCCCTTCCCTCCAGCGTATCAACTGAACCACACAGCTTGGTGTCATCGGCAAACTTGCTGAGGGCGCACTCAGTCCCACTGTCCATGTCACCAACAAAGATGTTAAACAAGACCGGTCCCAACACCGATCCCTGAGGGACACCACTTGTTACCGGTCTGCAGGCGGACATCGAGCCATTGACCACAACTCTTTGCATGCAGCTATCCAGCCAGTTCTTTATCCACTGAGTGGTTCACCCATCAAATTGATGTCTCTCCAATTTAGAGACAAGGATGTCATGTGGGACAGTGTCAAACACTTTGCACAAGTCCAGCTAGATGACGTCAACTGCTCTGCCCCTGTCCATCAGTTCCATAGCCCCATCATAGAAGGCCACCAAATTGTTCAGGCAGGATTTCCCCTTAGTGAAGCCATGCTGGCTGTCACCAACCACCTCCTTGTTTTTCATGTGCCTTAGCATGCCTTCCAGGAGAATCTGCTCCAAGAGTTTGCCAGGCACGGAGGTGAGACTGACTGGTCTGTAATTCCCCAGGTCATCCATTTTCCCCTTCTTGAAAATGAGGGTTATTATTTCCCTTTTTCCAGTAGTCGGGGACTTCACCTGACTGCCATGATTTTTCAAATATGATGGACAGTGGCTTAGCAACTTCATTCGCCAGCTCCTTCAGGACCCACGGATGGATTTCGTCAGGTCCCATGGACTTGTGTACGTTTAGGTTTTTAAGATGGTCTAGAAACAGATCCTCTCCTACAGTGGGCCTAGGGTCCTCATTCTCACAGTCCCTGCGTTCACCTTCCAAGACTTGGGTGGTGTGGTCAGAGCCTTTCCCAGTGAAGACCGAGGCAAAGAAGTCATTAAGAACCTCAGCCTTCTCCAAATCCAGGCCAACCAGTTCTCCTGATAGCTTCCGAAGGGGGCCTATGTTGTCCCTAGTCTGTCTTTTATTCGCTATGTACCTGTAGAATCCCTTCCTGTTATCCTTAACACCCCTAGCCAAGTTTAATTCTAACTGGGCCTTAACTTTCCTAACCTGGTCCCTAGCTTCCCGGACAACATCCCTGTATTCTTCCCAGGCCGCCTGTCCCTGCTTCCACCTTCTATAAGCCTCTTTTTTCCTTTGAAGTTTCCTCAGCAGCTCCTTATCCATCCAAGGAGGCCTCCTGGCCCTCCTGCTGCACTTCCTTCTACTTGGCATGCAACACTCCTGAGCTTGGAGCAGCTGATCCTTGAATAACAACCAACAGTCTTAGGCCCCCCTGCCCTCTAGGGCTGTGTCCCATGGAACCTTACTAAGCAGGTTCCTGAAGAGGCCAAAGTCTGCTCTCTTGAAGTCCAGGGCAGTGAGCTTGCTGCACGCTCTTCTCACTGTCCTGAAGATCTCTATTCAACCATCTCGTGATCGCTGCATCCAAGGCTGCCCTGGAGCGTCTCATTTCCAGCCAGCCCTATTGACTACTCAATAGGGAAGAACTTGGCTGGATAGCCATTCCCAAATTGTTGCAGTCAACAGCGCAATGTCCAAATACAGATCAGTAACAAGTGGTGTTCCTCAAGGATCCGTATCAATATGGATACTGCTCCGTATCTTTATTAAGAGCAGAGAGTGGAATTAAATGCACTATCTGCACATCTGCAGATGACAACAAGCCGAGTGGTGCAGTTGATACCCTTGAGGGAAGGCGTGCCATCCAGAGGGATCTTGAGGTTTGACAAATAGGCCCATGCAAACCCCATGAAGGTCAACAAGGCGAAGTGAAAGGTGCTGCACCTGAGCAACCCCCAATATCAGCACAGGTTAAGGGATGAATGGATTGAGATCAGCTCTGTGGAGAAGGACCTTGTGATACTGGTGAACGAAAAATTGGACATAAGCCAGCTATCTGTGCTTATAGAAAAACAATCATACCCTGGCTGGCATAAAAATAAGTGTAGCCAGCAGGTTGAGGGAAGCAATTCCCACACTCTGCTGTTGTGAGACTCCACCCAGAGTACTGCAGCTCTGGGGCCCTAGTACTACCAAGTCACAGACCACCTAAAGCAGGGCCACAAAAAAAAAAAAATTATCAGAGGGCTAGAACACCTCTTCTATAGAGGCTGAGAGAGGTAGATTTGTTCAGCCTGGAGAAAGGGCTCCAGGGAAACTTCTTTGAGGCCCCTTAAACTTACAAGAACGAAGGACCTTTTACCAAGGCTTGAAGTGATAGGGCACATGACAGAGTTTTAAAGCATTGGGTAGATTTAATTTAGACATAAAGAGGGCATTTTTTACAATGAGGGTGGTAAGGCAATGTCCACAGGAACATTCAAGGTCAGGTTGGAGAGAGCTTTGACAAATTTGGTCCAGTAGAAGATGTCCCTACTCATTGCTGATTCCACCCCATAACAGCCTACACCCCTTGCCAGTTTAAAGGGATAAAAATCTGCAGACAATGATTCTGTATTAAATAGAGATTTTTCTGGTTTATTTCTAAAAAAAAAAAAATAAAAAAAAAATAAAAAAAAAATGCAAGCTGTAAGCCATCTTTGCCAGTGGAAGCAGATTTGTAATAAATACTAAGTAATTATCAACTCTAACACTTAGTAGGCCACAGGGACTTTTTTAAAAGCAGAAATAATAGTTTTCATAATACAGAGTGATACTACTTTAAATCAAGGACAATAGCTTAAATAAAAATCAGAAAATCCTGCACTATGACAACTACTGGGAACCACACATCAGACTGGTATGGCAGAAAATGACCTTCATTATCTGAGATGTAAAGCCCGATACAGCTTTCCCTCCTCTGTACCAACCATAGGAATAAATAACTTTCTCTACACATAACTTTCTTTACAAATGAGATCAGAAATCAAGAGAGTCACAGTATGACTTCTCCAAGTTCATTAAAAGCTAGGTGTTAGTTTCATGTGTCTGGGACAATATCATTAATGGGGACCATTCTGAAGTAAACACTACTGTACATAACTGACAATTAGAAAATGGAAGTAGGATTTAACTCTTCAGACAGATAGCAGTCTGGGGATAGCCACATTGAGAAACTCCTACTAATTTGGCAGTGCACACAAGACACTCATAATATTTTAATTTCCACATTTGTAAAGAGAAAAAGACCACATTCAGAACTGAAAATGAAGCCTTAACAGAATATAGGCTCTTCCTTTAACTACTGTCATCCTGGTATTTGTCAGCAGTTGCTGTTTAAAATAACCTAGAATGCAGGCAGGCAAAGACACAGGCTACTTAACTGAACTGAAATCGTATCTCCAGCAAATCTGTAAGGCTATGAAGTTATTCCCCTACATCCCAGTTGGCTGTAAAATAGAACAAGCAAAAATGCCAGCTCTGTTGAGTCATGCTGCATGGCTTGTTTCAGAAAAGCACTTGGAGAAAAGATGTGTTCCATACAGTCCTTGTATAGTTGAATTAAAAAAAAAAAAAAAAATCCAACACAATTACAGAATTATGGGAGTTTTGACATTGTCTCTCAAACAGTTGCTGCATTAAGAGAATATATTTATACTGTGAAAATTAAAGTCTGAGTAGAAGAACCACAGCATTTCATAAAGAAGCAAAGCCAGACTTCCCCTGCTAAATATCCATATTAGTTTCAGCTGCAATAGAGTTAATTTTCCTCACAATAGCTTGTATGGGGCTAGATTCTGAATTTGTGATGAAAATAGTGTTGGTAACACAGGAATATTTTAGCAACTGCTAAGCAGTACTCACACAGCATCAAGGCCTTTTCTGTCCTGCCAGTGAGTCAGCTGAGGGTCCACAAAGAATTGGGATGGGATACCACTGGGGCAGCTGACCCCAACTGACCAAAAGGAGATCCCATACCATACAATAAAACTAAGATGGGTGGAGTTTGGCCCAGAGTTGCCATTGCTTAAGGATGTTCAGGGCAATGGCACTGGTCTTCCCATGTAAACATTCCATTATCTGTGATGGAGCCCTGCTTTCCTGAAGATGGATGAACACCAGTCTGAGAACAGGAAGCAGTGAATTAATTCCTTGTTTTCCTTTGCTTGCATGCACAACTTTTGCTTTACCTGTTGAACTGTCTTTATCTCAATCCATGAGTTTGCTCTCTTCTACCCTTCTGATTTACTCCCCCATCCCATTAGTGGGGAGTGAACAAGTGGCTGTGTGGTACTTAAATGCCTACTGGGCTTAAACCATGGCAACATCACAACACCAATTCAAACCAGGCAATGACTGCACTAAAGAAATTTTGACATTTGAAAAATACAACAAAGAATTTTTTTTCCAAAGTTAGTATTAGTCATACAAACACATACTAATGATGGCATATAAGAACAAGCATTAAGCAGGGTATTAATATCAGCATTGTTGGGATGATGACCTGTTAGAATGTCGATTAGATTCACCAGAATCTCAATACTCAGTAGCAGAGAAAACAAACCTCTGTACCAAGTTACTTAGCTACAAAGAAAGAGGGAAACAATCCCACTATGACTTTCCACACTAGAATGAGCTGTTCTGGTTTAGAACTGTGACCTCATAGTAGCAGAGATAAGCAACTCAGTATTTTCCTCTAGGAAACCCACTTTCATCAAGTTATTTTCCTGTTGTGTTTGTGATCTCAAACAGAAGCACAAGTTCTGTGGAGTGAGAATGCAAGCCCACAAAATGATTACAAGGTATGAACCACCAACATTGTGTTTGCTACTGGTTCACGCATCAATGACAATGAACATAGTTCTTAAATGGATCAATAAATCACAAAATAATCCCTTCCAGAATCAGAGGTAGTCAAAAAGACAGTTCCAAGAATCTACTTTAAGACATGTAATTCCTTTTCTAAGGGCTACTAGCCACACAAAGTTTGTCTTTGCATTAGGGATTGAGCTACTCAGGGTGAGAGCTGTAAAGTAGAAAACAGTCATCATAGCTTAAAATTGGACCAATATAAAGGGCAAGGCTATTGCAAAATAATTCTTCCATTAGATACGAAATTCACTAGTTGATGATGAGTTCTACAGCCATTAATTTTAATATTATTTATGGCAATTGAAGTAGAGTTTATTCCATCACAACTACTCTCGTTACAGTGCCTTTTTTTTTTTTCTAGGAAAGAATTTCCTGGAACTTCCAATTGGGAAGTTTCTGCCAGTGGGCAGTTTAGGAAATAACATCCAAGATTTCTGACTCGTGGTTCTTTGAATATTGTGGAAATGCAACTCTGAAATGTTTTACTGGTGAAGGAATTTCACTTCTATTTTAACTGATAAAGCTATTCACCGTAAGTTCTCATAATGAAAAAAAGCTATGTTTTAAGTAGTTATTTCTTCTATGCACAATCTCTTCATGTACTGAAGACTGAAAAGAGAACGCATATATGAGTGCGGTCATCACTTGTCTCTACCAACCAAATTCAGTCTCCCATAAACTCAGCCATTCAGAGCAATATTTAGATCTATTCACACACTTCAGAGCATTGGCAGACTATTTCACCTCTCTCTCCTCAGAAAATAACCTCTATTTTGTTTTCCTTAAGTTCTCTGAATGCATGTAGCCTTAGAAGTATTTTTCTTTAGCCGTTATTGATGAAGTGAACTCTTCTGACATCTAAATCACTGATATTCTGGATCAGCTATCAGAGATCCCACAGAATACTCCCACAGCACTGCCAGACCTCTTCTGCCCTGAGATTTTGCTGCTACACATTATGTCATGTTTTGACACATGAAATAGCTTTATTTTTAACTGCATTATGACTTCTTTCCTGTATCTCATCATTAACAGTCATTCAGATTGTATCATTCCAAAAAGATGTTACTTTTAAGAAAATTTGCTAAGGAAAAGATTTT
This sequence comes from Psittacula echo, assembly GCF_963264785.1. Classification (NCBI taxonomy): domain Eukaryota; kingdom Metazoa; phylum Chordata; class Aves; order Psittaciformes; family Psittacidae; genus Psittacula; species Psittacula echo. The sequence goes on along the minus strand of NC_137738.1, from coordinate 84,980,699 downwards.
TTTTTTTTCTTTTTAAGATCTTCAAGTTAATGCAGGAAACCTATACTCAAGTTAATTTGAAAAGAATAAACTACCAAAACAGTAAGGAAGAAGCATTTAAAAACACACACACACACACACACACAAAAACCTACTCTATTAACAGAAGTTATGACCAATTACACTAAGAGCCAATGGTAAGGTTGCTAGTTAATATGTACAGCTACCAAGATTACAAGAATACCAGTATTTACTAGAATGTTAATGTTAGCTTTGTTTTCTTAATGAAGAAATGCTAAAAAGGTAGTTTGTGTCTTCAACATTTAAAGACATTAAGCTCAGAATAAAATTTTTTGGTTTTTTTTCCAGGAGTCATACTGAATATTTCAGGTAACTGGAAAAATCAAATAAAATATGATCCAATACATAAAACAATACGTAAAAGCCATACAGATTGGCTGGTAATGGCTGAAGATTCAGGAGACTACTTATCTCACACTGAATAGCAGGGGATCATTCATCAGGCATAGGAGTCACACAAAAGTTACCTTCTTCCCAACTTGGCTTCATACTCTCAGCTTATTCAGTTTGTTTTGAACATGCCCATTCCCAGACAGTAACAACTCTTATCACTGTATCAGTCTGCTGGGACAACTACATAGCCATTAACTAATATAGTTAAACTCACTGACAAGCACCCAGCACTGTTAGGTGCTGACCCAGTGAAAAGCAGGTTTTCACTCTTAAAACTGTGCAGGAAAGGTATTTTGGTACTTGAGGGAAACAAAAACCAAGGAACATTAGCTTGAGCCCAGAGGTCTTAACTTCACAGTATCACAGTATGTTACAGATTGGAAGGGACCTCAAGAGATCATCTAGTCCAATCCCCCTGCCAGAGCAGGAACACCTAGATGAGGTTACACAGGAATGTGTCCAGGCGGGTTTTGAATGTCTCCAGAGACGGAGACTCCACAACCCCCCTGGGCAGCCTGTTCCAGTGTTCCGTCACCCTCACTGAGAAGAAGTTTCTTCTCAAGTTTAAGTGGAACCTCTTGTGTTCCAGTTTGTACCCATTACCCCTTGTCCTATCATTGTTTGCCACTGAGAAGAGCCTGGCTCCATCCTCATGATACTCCCCCTTTATATATTTATTATCTTGACTGAGTTCACACTGAGGCAAAAATAACAGTCTTGGGAAAGTTATCTTGGCAAACTCACTGAATCAATACAAGATATTAATATTACCAAGCTGTTGGGGAAAGTCTTTCAATTTTGCTTTGGTTTAAACAGTTCAAGGATTGAACCATAAAATCAAAAGAAAAAAGAAAACCACACCAAACAACAAACACTCAGGGAGAGTGTCAGGAGCAGCAATGGAAAAAGAAAAAAAAAAAAGGGGGGGGGGGGAAGAAAATGTCTTCAAAGACACACTGTGGAAATGTATCACTACTTACTGCTGCTGCTGAAAGGGACTTAAAAAGAAGCTTCAGGGATGCATAAGGCAGGATTAGGTGACTGCCAGTATAAATGTTAATGCTGGGTGTGAGCAGAAAGCTTTCAGAATTCAAAGAACAAATGAAAAAAGGAAGTATGCCCTGAGGGCAGGTAGGATACAGGGATGTGCAAGAGCTCTTCCTTTGGCAAAGAAAACCTGCTGCTGTAGAACAGAGGTCAAGGAAAGGTACTAGCACATATCAAGTCCGGTACATCTGGCTTGTTATTTAAACACCATCCAGCAATTCTTCATTACAAAATGTGGCTGGAAACAACAAAAAACACCACATAAAAAGAAAATCAAAATAGCTTAAAATGAACCGAGGATTGTTAACATTTATGGGTAGTTTGTTGTTTAGTGGCAGACACTGGTATAGCAAAATATAAGCTAAACCCCGTGACATTTAATTTTACATTGATGACTAACAATGTACTGTGAATTAAGCTTTTCTGCTTTTATTGAATTTTCTGCACTTGACAACTGGGTTCCCTGAATAGCAGGACACACTACTTTGTTAGAAGAGAAGTCATATAACAATTCACCATGCATTACTTAAGTGTGTGAGTGTGTGTGTGTGTGTGTGTGTGTGTGTGTAACACTGCAGATATTGCTGTCATTTAAAGACTGCTTTTCTGCAAGTGTTCTATATGAGAGAAATACTTCTGACTTTCCAAAGAAAATTACTATATTGATAAAGCAATGCTGAATTTTTACTTCTGTTTGTAGCCCTCAGAGTAGCTTTTTTAAAAAAAGTTTGTTAACCTCATTCTCGAAAATAGGAATTAAACTGATTTTAACACAGAATTAAACCAAATTGCACAAGCACTTTGTTATTCTCCCCATGCACAACCTGCAAAGTCTAAATACGTCTTACATGACGTAAAGCAAAGTCAATTAAAAAACAAAAACCAACAACCACCACAAATTACAGAAACTTCCCAATCCCAGTGCTGAAAACTTGGTTTTAATTACCCAACAATGATGGTAAATACATGACAGATTAAATAAATTAACAAATTCTATAAACTGAACTTGTAACTTCTGAAATTTATAGTATTTTTCCCTGCTATAGTGATGCATATGAAAACTGCATATATATTCTTATATTCTGGGAATTAAATTAATTCAAGCTTCCATCTGTACCAAAAGTTTAGAGTGCTGAAGTGATCAATGAGGAAGCTGTAAGAATTATCAAGTAAAACCACTAGGTATTCCCCGAAATCGACATATAAATCTGGTAAAGCACTGATATAGTAAAGAAACCTACATTTCAGCCTAGAAACTCAGCAACTGCCCAACCACATCAGTGTCTTGTTAAAACTAAATGGTTCTCGCTGCTCTCCTGCCACAAAATCAGATTTCATCAAGTTTTAATATTCACGTGGTATACGGGTGACAGCAGGCTAAGGCAGGCAAGCACAAGTAATCTTCAAGGGCTTAGAGCATCTTAATGTGGTTTTACTAGCTTCATGGCTCTGCATAGTGTAAAAACACAAACGATCTGATTATATCATTGCCCCACAGGAAGTGAGATCATAAATCAAGAATACACTCAATAAAATGCACAGATCAGAATCTCAGTGGGTTTAACTTCACAGGCTGTTTGTTAGGTCTTGAAGTGGTTCATATGCCTCCTTTCCTGGTCCAGCACCCTTCCCTCATTTACTAAGAAGTTTAATTTAAAAAAAAGATTACCTTGCAGACAGCAAAAACCTCCAAACAGCAGCTGCTTTTCTCTGCAAAGTAGAAGATCGGCACAGAATCTAGCCCAGTATTAAGTCTTTTGAGTGATAAGAATTGTCAAAACATCATCTTTTTCCCCACATGATCACATTTAAAATACTGACTTTCAATAGTAGAGCTAACTTTGAAGACACTCAATTTATTTTTTTTAATTACATGGAAGTAACAATCCTCATTAGATGAAATTTTTCTATTCAGAAGAAAGAGTGGTCTGTCACAAGAGCTGAAAAAAAACCACTAGTGTTGCAGCCTCCCAGAAAGTGTATGTAAATTAGTTCCTTCATTAGTCCTATTTGACTTTTTCAGACCTATTTCATTTGCTACTGCAAGATGACTGGTATAAATCCAGAATGATTCCCTTGCATAGTGCTGCAATGCTTTTTCCCCCCACTGCTTTGTCTGTTAGAATTTCTCAGCATTTGAATGTTGTGGACTTCCTACTTATACATCAAAATTTCTGTTAAAGATTACATCCCCAGGTATCACAAAACACCACAAAACAAAACCAACACAAACCACAGAATTTTGAAAAATACTGTCCCTTGCCAGCTGATATGCAGTTAAAGCTTTATCTCCATTTAAGATGTTTAAAACAGTGTTTGTCAAGCTCTGGATTACGACCCCATAGTGTCCCAAATTCTTCGATGGCAGCAGTCAGTAGCACTTCAATGCTCCCCATGCTTCCAACTGAACAGCAATGCACTTAAGAATTTAAGAGCTGGCTAAACGCAGGAATAAATAGGTACTTTCAGCAGAAGCAAACTAGCTTAGGGACGGGTAGTTGGCAGAGCTGTTACAAAGGATTCCAGTAACTGGTCTGCATTCCCGTCTCAAAGGAAGCTATCACATGCCTTCACACAAAATCATATGAGGCATAGGAGCCAGAAGGAGTCACTATTCATAACAAGCAGTTCAGGGAACAGCTACAGGAGTTCTTAAACTATCGGGCTTCAGTAACTTAACTGGCAAAATCACCCCAAGCCTTCATAAACACCTAACCACTCACTGCTACAAACCCTTCCCAATCTGCAAGTCCCCACTGCCTATCTGCACACTGATATGCTGTCACCCAGGTTACATTCACCATTTCTTCAGGAGTCAGATGTCATATTTTGAAGTCAATTTAAAGCTCATGAGCCAGACCAGGTTTACAGCACTAAATCTGAAAGGGGGCAGTGTTGTTTAACCAGGGAGAGCTCCTATCTGTCACTGTTAATTACAGCTCTTCCTGCTGGGGGTTTTATAAGAAAGTAGGCCAGCAGGAAGTGTCATTATATTACAGCCTGTGGCTCTGTGCATGTGTTCTTACATTGACAGTCAAGAGACTGTCTTTTAGCATTCTTCACTGTCTTTTTCAATATGAAAAACAAACTGCTCAGACTGCATTAAAAGGATGGAATATGCTATCGCATGCATCTGCTAGAAGACAATGATGCAGGTATGTAGAAAGCAACTTCCTACTGAGGTGACAAAAACAGGTCCTGGTGTGGTCATGATTTCTGATGTTCCTTTTTAAGTTTATGAAGGCTATTAAAATAAAACTTCCCTAGCCTTTCCTCACATCTCAGTTAAAAAAAGACTGATTAGCTGACTTACCAGGTAGTAAGTGTTGTCTGCCAAAGCCAAGGCTTTCCTACCAAGGAAAGACATACTGCCAAGCTACCCATCCCAAGCACAGAAAGCTCAAAACAAGGAAATTTGAGTTAGTTATGACATCTCCTATGCCTCTATCTTTCTCACCTTACATAGGTGTTACATAACCCACTCAGTGAGGACACCGAATTCAAAAGATACTTAAAAACTCTGTTATTTCAAAACATTAATCAAATATGAAACAAAGGTAAGCATCAATATGGAGTAGACTTAGGTACACTCAAGAAAGGGCAGCAAAGTTTCAAGGGCCTATGAATATTTCTAAGAGAAATGTGATAAAATCTTACCCAAGCATTTGAAGATATCTGTGGTCTCTAAGTTACTTTGACTTTTTCCTAGAAGTGGTGACCAATGTAATGGATTTATACACCTGCAACTGCTATTCCTAATAAATAGCTACAAACCATACTATCATCTAGATTCCAAGTTTCTACATCAACCCTGTGATAAAAATTGTTCTTTTAAATTCTATCACTTCACTGGCTTCAGGCAGCTTTTCCAGAAAAAACACTTTCAAAGGATTACACATATGAAACTAATCCGAAACTGAGCTTTCTGAAACTTCTGCTACTCAAAGTCCTGTGACTAAAAAAAACCCCACAGCAGTAAAAAAAGATATTCACAAAAAAAGACCCAAATTTAAAAAAAACCAACCACCACCCCCCCCCAAAAAAAAAAAAAAAAAAGCCCCCCACACACATAGAGTTTGAAAGTATTCCTGAAGCTACCCTCAGGACACCCTCATTATCCAGCAACACTAAGCAACTGACTTAATACCACTGTATCTGGTAATTTTCCCAAACAAAAGGTTGCGGATCTCATAAAGCCTTTTGTACAACCCAAAGTAATAAGGAAATGGTATCAGTTCAGCTTTATGAGCTTAATTCTTAGCAGACGCTAGAGGACATGAAATGCTTGACCTTACTATTTTCTTTCGCCTCCTAGAACTGTGCAGCCATCTTCCACAGAGCCAGTTTTCAGCTGTTTAGGGGTTGTTTCTTCTTTGCTTTGCTTTAAAATTTACATGTATTATTGTTGTAATTTTTCTTGTTTTAGTTTTCCACAAGGAGATCAGTGATTGATTTTCAAGACCAGTTTGTATCTATATCTCCTCTCATTTTTATCATTATAGCCCTTAAGTTAAACATTGCTCAAAGAAGTTGTCAAAAAAAAAAAAAATATTTAGAAAGTAAGAAAACCATTTAAATGTAGGCATTTCTGAATCTGGCTTTCAAAGCCTGACAGATTCAATTAAAATTCCAGCAGAAATTAAAGTACGAGTTTAATTTAAATTTCAAAATCAAGACTACTTACAGCTGTGACACAGTACCATTTAAATAAACTATAAAAAAGTTTATGCAATATTCACTGATGATTCAAACTCCAAACAATTAAAACTGAAACATAACATTTCAACATGAAAAACATGTATCAAGTAGGACAAATACGTGACAGGAAAAGAGTTCTTACCTTCATAGATAGCTTTGAAGCCTTGAGCACTGACAGCAAAATCTGTGGTGAAACAGAGGGTGAGGATAGATCCTGTGCTCACAATAGATGATGGAAGCTGAAATCCAGATAACCTGCATAATAAGAAAGCACAAAAGAGTGTAACTTAAAATAATAAAGCACATGAGTACATGTGATGAGCATTATGATGACCATCATGTTTCTACATACCACCTGCCAACGCATGATGATGCTCTTTACCCCGACACAGTCTCAACATTCACTGCAACATTTCAAACATGCTCTAGAGCATTTTAGCCCTCCTATTTTAACATGTCTATGCATTCTCAAACACAGCACACCAAAAGAAAAACCTCTTTGTATCTATTGTTTTGTTGGGTTTGTTTTTTTTTTTTTCCAATGGGATTCCTCTCAAGGTAAGGACAAGTAGATTCAGGATACCTAGAAGTAGATACCCAGGCATTGAATCACAGACAGATACCTAGCACAGTTTGAAATAGCACGGACTATCCTGTCTGTCCTCCAGCTGCTGCTCCAGAGAAAGCACTGATCTCATATGTTCAATGTCATGTACATTAACTGACCAGAAATCAAAACTAAAAAAACCCTTCCATTTAACAGCTTAAGAAAAATTACCTTACATTTCCTACCTTATCAGCAGCCTTACGTCAACATACAAATTGGAATTGTTCATAAGCTATAATCACATTAAAAAACTGCCATTCAGATAATTTTCCAAAATAAATGTTTTGATTCATTTTGAGGATAAAACAGATGGATAAAACCACTTACGTCCTTTACTGAAACCTCACTGAAAACAATTCATTAAACCTGGCTGATACTAGTGAGATGTTGGTTTCTTAAAAATTTCACATAATTGAGATGTAAGATGCCACTACTGTCCCACAAACCCAGAAGTGTACTGTCAGCTTACATTACCAGCTAATTTTTGTATTTTGAAATAGGGGCACATGACTCACTGGATGCAGAACAACACACCAGAAAGCCACCTTTTATTCAAACATCACCCTGAAAGAGCTTTTTGATTTCAGACATTGGAACAGCTCATAAAAATAAAAAGCAAAGAAAGAAACACACACACACATTTTTAATCTGGATGGTCAAGACAATACATGCCTTTAAAACAAACAAACAAAAAAAGTCTTTTGAAGTTTACTGTACAATGATGCTATAGTTCATCAATTGGCATCTGGAAGTGCAGAAGATAACTGTAAACAACATACTAGTATAGCTGTATCACTTTCTTTGCAAAATTAGGCTTATTACAGACTACTCTCGTATGTAAAAACCATAGAAAAGGAACCCCATGCTTGAATTACATCAGTAAAGTGGTTTCCCCATCTCTTTCCAATTTTGAGCTTTGGAAAACAGACTCATATGAGCTGGTGATCACAGCAAGGAGAACTTTAAATACACATGAAGGCATACAGTCAAGGCAACATAAGTCAGCAAAATTTCTCCTTTCTTTTTAAGCAAGATTATCTTCCATGTGCTAATTAGCTGCTTGCTCTCATCTTTTCACCTTCTGTGTACTTGTCAACCTATTACTCCTTTTCCACCTCATTTACTCCTATTCCAGAAACAACCAGGTTGATTTTTTCCCCTCAGTCCTCAAACTGCAGAACTACCACAAGGCTTGCCACATTTTACATTCAGAATTTTGTGGGTTCTCTCACCTTCACTAGACATTGCACTTCCTAGGGAAATGTGCCTCTTGTTCTATTTAATAAAGTAGAGTGGTTACCACTACTGCCCTACATCTGGAGTCTTCCATATGAGCTCATTATTAATTTAGGGTATGTATTTTTCTGATCTTACTTACACATCACTTCCCTCTGAGAAGGGATTCAAAGAATTCTGGGCTTAAGGAGGTGGGTTGTTTTTGGTTTGTTGGGTTTTTGTGGGTTTTTTTTTTTTTTGGACAACACTGCAGTTTCTTGGAGCAGAAAACTAGCATGCATGGTAGGAGAAGGACGGAAGGGAAGAAGGAAGGAAAATCAGGTTGAGACACACAGAGAGAAGCAGCTAGCCTCAGCACTTGACACTACACAGAAAAAAAGAAACAATAAAAAGACAAAGATGTTATAGCACTGCAAAACCATACAGCTTTACAGCTTTAGCTACCTCAATCCTGATCAGTGTTCGCTCTACTTGGTATGGATTTGGTTCATATAAATGAACTTATCTGAACAGCAACAAGCCATCCCAAGTTCTTGTTACAATTCCTAGACCCACCTGCTTTGATTCTGTTACAGTAATAAGTATCACTCCTAAAATATGGATTCTTTATCTGCTCAATAAATAAAATTGTTTCTATAGTATCACCCTTGAAATACTAGAAGATTATTCTTTAGAATAACTGACACTGCAATTCACATTAAAAGATGACAAATATGCCCTTTTATACCTTAATCAGTACACTTAAAGGTTTTACAGACATAGGAAACAGCAAGTATGTGGAAAACTTCAGGGAGTTAGTACATCAACCTGAAATCTATTGTGGGGTGTTGGGTTTTTTTTCCAAATTCTTTACATTACTGTAATCCTAAAAAAGATGGAAAAGTCTTGAATAGAAAAACTCTGTATTTGTGTCATTCAACAGATTACCTAGGTGTTGCCTTGTTGCCTGAAGTATTTCTGAAAACATCTTTTGATAGTATTTAAATAAATTCAGTGAGACCAAATGCCATGAAATTGAGTGCAAACAAAAGATAGACAGCAGATGAAAATCTAAAGTGTTAAGACATTTCCAGAATTAAGCCACTGCTAACCTACCAAGTAATTTTTTCCCCATCTTACTATCATTTTCACTAGGTAGTTATCGCTCATGAATCATAATGTGTTCTGCAGATCCATTTCGTCATGCAGGAAAAAAAGGGAAGGGGGAAAAAAAAAAAAAAAAGTATCACCCCCCTTCATGTGTTTCTTTACTTTGGAAATGCATCTTGGCAATTATCCTGTACGCCTTTACTGCAACCAGAAAATGAACTGTTTAGACGGACAAGTGTATGTGCTATTGATACAGGGGGTTTAGCCAAGGTACAGGGGGGTTGTACAGGGGGGTAAAGGAATTTTGCTTGCTTAAACAAAAGTATTGCCTGTTGAAAATACCTATCATCCCTACCAAGCAGTACCAAGACACTAACCACTGATAAAGGGAGAAGCAGATGCCTGGTTCCAGTGAGAGCCAGGTTTGCGGCTTGGACACTGACGAAACCCTAAGGCGCATGCGTGAAGACTAAAAGATGAAAAGTTTAAGAGGAGGAAGACTCAATTACTTCATCTTGAAGACCTCTACTCATAGAGGAAGACTCATTTACTTCATTTTGAGACCCTCACCCATGACCACGGGGGCACTGCACACGCACAAAGGACCTTTTAGCTCATTATAATACGAAGCAGGGATAGGTCCTGAATATGTATAGGAGTGTTGAGTAATCCACTGTATAGAGGATAAATGTAGAGGGAAAACGACTCTGGGGTGCGCATACTTTGGAAGAGCTATCTCCATGCACCTCAGCATTGAATAAAAGCATACCTACTTTACAACTTTAACGAGTTTTGGAGTCAACCTGCATATCACTAAGAGAGTAGAATCATTTCCAGTCCCTATGCTAATAAAGCTGTCATTTGGTAAAACTTGCACGATTTCATACTGAGCATATGGCAATACTTTAAGCTTAAAATATTGCTATATCCATAACTTTCAGTAGCGTTAATCTGCAAAAAAAATGCACACACTAAAATAGTTTTTAACCACAGATGGAATATATTTAGCTTGTCTATAAAGAAACAGAACTTGTAATAGAAAACACACTGGTAGACCAGTACTGAGTTTAGCTGCTGTTTGGGGGGAAAAAAAGCCCAACAACCAAAACACACATTTGTTTTTCATTGTCATTTCCTAGATCTTGACATTCAGGCATTTCTAGTGATAAGCTCTACAAATATATAAGGGTTTTTTTCAGTAGTATAGCAATAGATCCAGCTGGCTCTGCTCAGAGCTTCACCACCTTCTACTTATGAGGGCAGATTTGGGGACTTCCGGGTACTAAACATACTACTGTGCAGCAAGTCCTCTGGGGGTCAGAATGTGACAAATTTTTTTATGAAGGTTTAACAGTGTTCTTGTGAAATTTGAGGGGGGAAAAAAAAAACCACCCAAACAATGACGACAAAAAACCTACATCCATAAGAACCAATTCTTTTTTCAAATTAGGACAATGAAATCTATGAAGACTATTATAATTAGGATAATCAGATCTGTTAAACACCTTTAGAATTGTGCCTGACACACGTATACACACATAAGTGTATTTAAAAGTGTAATTCTAAATTCTGATTAAATGTCCCAAAAGCAGTTTTGGGCAAAACATAGATTAATTACAATATCCAATATTCCTCCCCCCCTCAAAAATCAGCACCATAAAGATACAGGTCATTAACTGCCACAAGAAACACCAAAGAGCTGTCTGCAAACAGTTTTGTACCTTTTCAGGTTTTACATACTATCATTAAAATTGTCATTTCATGTAGAGGCCATTCGTAAGTTCACTCTGTATCAAACCCACCACACCACATGAAAACACAAAGTTATTGGCAGGGACTACCTCAAAGATCATGATGATCAACCACAGATCAGAAAGTGAGGCAAGTCAAAGGGCACCCTTAAGGCCTAAAGCTTCAGGCTATCTATTTTAGTTCTCTACTGCATCACAGAAGCTGAATACTAAGTACAACATAATGAGAATGTTCAAAACGGGGTATCTCAGAGTTGGCATAACTTGAAATCATCCGAGAACTACACTGTCAATAAAAAGCAGGAAAACCCCTTCCATGTTTTAGGCATCCGGTATCATCAATAGTCAATAATATGTATACACAACTTGGCATCTGAAGAAAAAGCTATCAAGATATGCCTCTGGGGACTCCAGGCATTTATCCTTATTTTATTCATTTATTTATTACTGCCTTTGTGGTGGGCTGACCTTTGCCAGCTATCAAATCCCCACCCCACCCACCCTCTTCAACAGGAAGGAGGGAGGGGAGGCGGGGGATGGAGAAAATAAGATGGGAACGCTCCTGGGTTGAGACAGTAACAGGGAGATTAATTACTAATTATTGTCACAGACAAAACAGACCTGATATGGGGAAAATTAGTTTAACTCATGCCACTTTAAATATATTTAGATAGTGAGAAACAAAGATAAATCAAACCCCCCCCCCCAGCTCCCCTTCTTCCCAGCCTCAACTTCACTTCTCAGCTCCACTGCCTCTCCCCTCAGGCGGTGCAGGGGGATGGGGAATCGGGGCTGGGTTCAGTCTGTAACAGTTCAATTTCGCTTCCCTTCCTTCCTCACACTTTTACCTGGATGCAGAGTGGGCTCCGCACAGGCTGCGGCTTCTTTGGGAAACATCCACCCGCTACATCGTGGCGTGTTCCACGTGCCACATGGGAATCGCTACTCTGACACCTGAAGCACGTCCTGCCCCTCCTTCTGCACTGACCTTGGTGTCCGGAAAGCTCTTTTCTCTCACTTTTTGTTCCCTATTCCCCCTCTCCACTGTTTCCTCTCCTTCCTCACATGTACCTCCCTGAGGCACCCCGACCCCGAGCTGCTGGGCTGGCTCAGCTGAGCCCTGCGGTTGGTGGGTTGGATCCGATCCGGCTGGAACCGGCTGCGTCCGGCAAGGGGCAGCCCATGCCTCTCTTCACAGAGACTCCTGCAGTCTCCACTGCTAGCGCCTGCGAACCTGCACTAGTATGGCCTTGGGGGTATGGTCAGAGAGCACTTCAGAAGCACTGTGTTACTGTGTGCCTCAAAGTGTATTAAAAAGTCAAATCATTAATATGCTATCTTAGCAATTTGAATCAGTTTAAACTTCCTGGACATATCTGGACATAAGAGAAGGTGGTAGCTCCAGTTATTCCACAAAAAAAAAAAATAGCAAAAATAGCAGCAACACTGTGAGAACAAACATGGCTACAGGATACACATACATAATATGACAGCAACAGGAAGAGTTACCCAAAGGTTCAGACACATAATGGTGCATAAAGCCAGGAGATCAGCATAACCATTCCAGCAAACCAGGCTGCTGTTACCTGCCGTGCTTGAAACCACAAACACCTTATCTTAGTAATTTACATCCATTCTGTTGCCAAGAAGTGAAGATTTAACACCTAACTCAGATACTATCTTGCACATAAAGGAATGAGGTGCTACCATAAGATTAGTACTAGATCTATAATTTATAACCGATTTTCTATTACAGAACAGAACCTATGTGTATATATATATATATAATCACACTACTCCCAGCCTTTTTAAGTCACAGAAAAATGGAAGACATACAGAACAATTGTTCAATGTCACAATTTTCATTCAAAGGTTCCAATGCAGTGACTTTTCTCAAGCTTAAGGTACAGTGACTGTTCCCTTAAAAAAACTACAAGAAACACTGGGATGGGCAGAGCCCCAGCTCAGAGAGCACATCTAGTCCTTCACACAAGAATCGCCCCTTACTTCTCCACCTCTCCAGCATAAAGAAAATACACAGCAACACCTCCTCACATTGATGAATATTATTCACCTTTGTTTCCTAAGGAAAAAACTAAAAGTAAAGAATAATTAATTCAAACTCCTTAGCTCTCACATTTCTAACTCTAGCAGTACCAGATCTTCCTCAGTGATGCTTTCTCCAGCTTCAGGTCCTCCCAGTTTATAAGCCCACAGCAACACCTCAGTAGTACTCTTCCAGTCCTGTCCCCCCAGGAAACTAAACTCAAAGCCACCCCCATCAGAAGGCTACAAGATTTCTTCCATCAGCTGTCTCACTTATACTGCAGGAAACACCTGCAAACCCCTTCAGCTGCTCTCTGATCCCTCATTTGATTAATTAACACTAGGTGCTCCTCTATCCTACTAACTAGAGGTAGTTAAGGTGTGCATACCTCATTAAAGGAGGACTGGTACTAGCAGGATGCAAAAGGCTTATCTTTCGTTTGGATGTGCTTTCTTCTGCATTTTAAGATTTATAATCTCAATAATTAGTTCTGAATAGGCAAGAAATAGACTTTTTAATTCAAGCCTTTCACCACATAGCTAAATACATATGCATTTTTTTTCCATCATATGGTCATATGAAAGCTTCCTGATGTTTCCTGTGACTTTAGCTTAACTAGGAATTAATTACAGGAATTAATATTTTCCTTGTAATGGAAAGATGGAAACCATCAAAGAGAAAAGCTCCCTCAGTAAAGTCCAGAAGGTACCTTATAACCAAACCCCACAGATTTCAGTCACTAAGCAGAAAGAAGCTGCAAGCTGAATAATTTTGACATACTTAGCCTTCAGAAAAAGCAGTTGGTTTCTCTGGCTGCCACCAAACAGCTATAGTAGCAAGGCTTACATCTGCTGCAGACAGCCCTGATGCTGCAAAGCAGTAGCCTGCAGTTACTGTGCATTAGTAAGGGAGCAGGAAAACATGAGACGAGTTGGCCAGCATGGAACCTTACACAGCCATGAAGGGGACAGAAGCGGAGGCAGGTCCCAAGAAAGCAGCAGGCTGAGGGCTTCAAAGGGAGCACAGCTGCTGGGAAAGGCCTGGCAGAGCTGGGCAGCCGGCAGGCTGCAGCCACTCCAACACGGTGGGATCACACAACAGAGTTGAGAGGGCAATTCCCAGAGCTCTTGCTGCCAGTGGAAGGGCCTAGTGGGGTTTGTTACTCATGCTGAGAAGAGAAGGGCTTGCCTAATGGGAAATGACAGCACTTCCCCACAGTCCCAGGCTCCAGAGTAGCTCAAGCTGCAGAAGAAAAAAAGAGCTTATGTCTGAAATGCGGTCTCAAGGACTGGCGCCAGGCAGAAAAATGAACCACTAGACCACGGCACTGCTCTATGACTATGCAGAAATGCCTTTTTTTCCTGGCACACCTTATGATTACACCATGTATTTTCTTATGATTTCTCCCCATTGTACACAAAATTCAACCACAGAAATGGCTTCATATGCCTCAGTGCTAAATTACATTGAAGGAAAATATAGCTAATATTTGATAAAACTGGACAAAAATAAAGTAGTGCTGTAAAGAGTGCCAAAAATAAAGTACTACCATAAACCATTGATGCCAAAGGGATAAACACAGTGCTTTAAGACAAAAAAGTTATTTCAGTTACTATAAAGCTAATGACTCCTTGTGTTTCAGAAAAAAACAATTGAAACTTCAAGTAAGATCATATAACCCAGGTTAACAATTATATGAACAGACTACATTTCTGCCTTCTAACAGTACACAGGTATTTAGACCAAAGGCACCTCTCAAGTATAAGCCCAGATGGACCTAGTAGAAGTAAAATTACACAGGTGTAAATTAAAATGTAATGTGATTAAATTAATTAATAATTATATTCCAAATAAGTCCTATTTTTAGAAAATTATGTTAGGTTTCATAGGCTGAATTAAGTCTTCAGGCCACTTAGCTATATCCCTGTATCTGTTAGCTCACTAATAATAGTATGATGAGTTTAACAATAAAAGCAGAGTAGTAAGACCACTGTTAGTAATAGATTACAGGCAAGATTTAACATATTTTAATTAAAAAAAAACCAAAAAACAGGAACTGAGTCAGCAAAACTAAGATCTCTCAGTGATTTTGCCACCTGTACATTGACAAACAGTTTAAGATATAATCTTAGAAAACATTTGCATTACTCAGTTTAAGCTTCCTTACTTGAGTTCTGTCTGTTTATTCCCACATATGGATGTCACATCCTGTTCAATCATCTTCTTGGTAGATATGTCACATTAATCCACAACAGTGAATACAGTGAGCTGTTATTTACCATCACCTGTGAAGCTAGCCTGCATTTCCTGTCATAAGGCTTTAGAGAGAGGTCTGTGCCAGGTTGGGAACAACACTACAGCAGTGAACGCTTGATTCAAATTCAGAATAAATGAGGATTAATTTTATTTGAAAATTTGTTTTACAGATCCATTGTAAATCATCCATAATGCTGTAGAGCATATTCGTGCTCCCACTTGTGAGTTGTTTGGAAATGAAAAATGTACAGCACTCTTCATCTGAGGAAAAAAAAAAAAAAGAAAAGAAACCAAAACACCCAAAACCTCAAAAACCTATCATAGGAACATAAATGATATTTTATGTCTCTACTAAATGAATGTTAGAGAGGAAAACGTTTGTGAGCAGGACTCTTTTTCTCTTCACAGGTCAGCCAATAATAACTGAAAAATCACCCACATTTCCACCTCCCTAGGTTTTAGAGGCTCACCTTTTATTACAGTATCAGAGCACCTCTACAAAAATCCAGTGAAATGAAGCCAGTCTAAATGGAAATGGAATGATAACAAGTGACATAGAAGCCCATAACACACAAAAATTGCCAGAGGGGGGCATATAAATCAATTTCTGAAGCTTTCTTTTAACATTTTTACAAATTGGATTACAGTTTGCCAACTGAGAAAAAACTATTGTAGCATTTTTGGTGGCACCACTTTAAGCAAAAGGCCTTGAGGAAAAGAATATATGCTTGCAAATATTTAAATAGGTCAGATTTTAGTACCAAGAGCATAATTTTGCTTTGCAGCAATAGGGAGTTATGTAAAAAAAAATACGTTACTGTCCAAATATGAGTGCATTTAGCAAACCATTTACATAGTGCTCAATGTAGATTTGTGCCTAGAACTTTATTCTGAGGACGTATGAAGCTTCAAATATGGCCTATGGTACACGGTACAATTTTGAATATTTACATGGCTTTGCAGATTTCCATTATCTGTTTTGCACAGGATAGTCTGTCTGGCTTGTTTTTAATGCTCAATTCAAAATACGTACTAACATACTCATGATTGAAGTAATTCCCATTAGTCATCTTGGATCTGACTGTTCTTCGACATTTTTATTGAGACTTATACCCTTTTGGATTAATGAAATAAAATAGGTCATCTAATTAAATATTTGCATGTTTCTAGAGAGTTAAATATTCTATTTTTAGCATTTTCTAGCCATTATTTTTTTCAACTGCTCTTGCCAAAATGACTTTTTTTTTCAGCATATTGCTGATTAGAATTCTTTTTTAAAAGAAAAAGAAAAAGTGATGCAAAGATAAAAATAGCCTATTAAAAAAAAAAAACCAAACATTTTCATCATTCTCTCATTCCCTAACCAGACTTTAAAGATGACTTCTATATGGTTTTGCAAGATCTGAGCTTAATTTTGTTTACCTAAATTTATATTCCCAGTATATCAGTCAGATCCAAAATACTAGAAGTTAGATGCCTTAATTTTTCTATGTCTTAGTTTTCCATTTGCAAAATTACAAACTACAAAGATTCTTTTGAATTCAGAGGGCTGGAGCACCTCTCCTATGAAGAAAGGCTGAGAGAGTTGGACATGTTCAGCCTGGAGAAGAGAAGGCTAAGAGGAGACCTTAGAGCAGCCTTCTAGTGCCTAAAGGAGGCATTTAAGAAAGATGGAGACATACTTTTTAGTAATGCCTTTTGAGATAGGATAAGGGGTGATGATTTTAAACTTAAAGAGAGGATATTTAGAATAGAGATAAAGAAGGAATTTTCTCCAACAAGGATGGTAAAACTCTGGAGCAGGCTGCCCAGAGAGGTGATAGATGCCCTGTCTCTGGAAACAGAGAATTTAAAAGGTCAGGTTGGACAGGGTTCTGAGCAACTTGAACTAGTTGAAAATGTCCCTGCTTATTGAAGAAGGGATAGGATTAGATGAGCTTTAAAGGTCCCTTCCAGGCCAAAACATTCTGTAATTCTATGAATTTAAGTATATTGCAAATATTAGACAGATTGAGAGTTGGGAATAATTAAATAGGAGGGATATATTTAAGTACTTTAAGTCAAGGCAAAGTTAAAATAATGTGCTATTGTCTCATTTTAAGAAATTTGTTTTGGTGAATGAAACAGGACATCTCCAGATTGTTTGCAATTTAACTGGAAGTGTTTGTTAGAGCTGTAAGAAACAACATTCTGTACTTAAGGAAGAACAACTGATGGAGTTCCAAACTCAAAAACTTTTGGAACAATTGATTGAGACCTTTCCTTCACCTTCTGTGTCTTTCCAAACTATGTATATTTTCAGCTTAAAGAATCTTCTCAGAGTGTTATTATATGCTACACATATTCTGAATATGTCCCTAGAAGTCTTTTAGCTTGGTAAAAAAAAATATATCCTGTTTCAGAACTGAGGAAAAGATTTTACTT
This sequence comes from Psittacula echo, assembly GCF_963264785.1. Taxonomy (NCBI): domain Eukaryota; kingdom Metazoa; phylum Chordata; class Aves; order Psittaciformes; family Psittacidae; genus Psittacula; species Psittacula echo. The sequence continues at coordinate 84,963,091 of NC_137738.1, read as the reverse complement.
CACTGTCACCTCATTATGACTTTGCTTTTTTTTTCCTGAAGCTAATTGTTCTGACAACTCTATTTTAAAGGGGTTAGACTTTGACAGTTTTAGACCATCTGCACAAAGCTCACTATATTAACTTTCTGCTCCGATGTTTTACTCCCAAGAGCTATGACATTCTTTTTTTCTATGGAAGGCTTTGAAGTCTCTATTATTTCTACTCATCATACTTCAAGTTCCATACAGTACATATCATTTACTACTGAAATGCCTCCCCTCAAAATTGCTGTCTGGTGCATTTGTCCTTTATGAGAAATAAACCTAGTGGGTATTTCAGTGCATCATAACGTTCATTTTATCTAAATTTAACCTAGAAAAAAAAACCCCAAACTTTTGTAAATAACTAGTTTTGATAGTTTCAAATGGCACTTTTAAAAGAAGTGGCTAGTGCTGCTAATATGAAATAATAGCCAATTCTGGAAATGTTTGAGAATTTTGTGAGTATTTTGGGCTAACTCTACACTTTTATTGTATTAAGAATTATATACTCATATTTTCCTTCATTATATCACTTGTCATCTCTTTTGTATGTATTTTGCAATATTTAAAACCTTCTGGAAGGTAAGTTGTCTGTGTAGGTCAGTGCTTCAATTTAAATCTCATTCTTATGTAGAGCAGGAGTAGACCGTAAAAGGAAAGAGGAAAGCACAGCACATACAAGAATATCTGACCTAAGCAATCAAGACAGAGAGTTGGATTTCAGCAGTGGATCCATTTACTTTGCAGATAGGTGGGACTGAAGAGCAAAGCGGTGGTGCAGTTTCTTTCTTATCCTGTAATATGGACCATACACTGCGACAAAGATCCAGAATCCTTAAGAAAGCAGCACACTTAGTATGTACCTATGAGAACTGATGCCGGTTCTTAATATATGCTGAAGCCCTTAATTTTGCATCCTTGCTGATATCATTACCCATGTTAACAATATTTAACTACCACATTTTTAATCTTTTTTTTTGGCCATTGTATTTCTTTGGTATAGCAGTTAATCTGAATCTCAGAGTACATTATCTTTTATAACCATTTTTTTTTCTTAACTTTTAGAGCAAAAATCATTATGTTGAAATGTCATTTATCATTATTTTCAGAATATCCTTGCCTCATACATCCCTGTTTCAGTATATGGTATAGTATACTGTACTGAATTCCCACTGTGATCTACCTCAAGTTGCTAGCATGCATACAGATTTTAATGATTACCCTCAAAGTGCTCTCTTTATGGTGCCACCTTATCAAAGTGTCCTCTGATCAGTAGATCTTCAACAAATTCAGAACTAATGAAGCAGAATAATCTCCTATTACATTCTATAGAGAACAAATTTTGATAGCTTCAGCCTGAAATATCACATCCCAAAAGTAGGTTTAGAAATATGTCTTAATTGAGAGATATTTCATCTTTCCTTCTGAGCATTTTCTGATTATATTTTAAGTCACCTCGGTAGAGGTTTGCCCTAGGATGCATAATTTGATGCTTGAGCTCCTCCTATCAGAACATTCTATCTTGTTTTCCCATCCTTTAATCCTTACACATATAATATATCATTTCAGGGCTTATGATCATCACTGAGATTATCTATAGTAATGTCAATTTTAGTTTGGAACAAATTGTTTCTTATGGATGATTTGCCCTAACAACTGTGTTTAGGTGAGTCATATTTTGCTAGTTTAAAATGATCTCATTCAAAGTGCTTCTTCCAAAGAAAGTATGTATGGAAAGTCTTTTTTTGGTCATACTTTTAATTTCAGCAAACTTTCTCTTAAAAATGTATCATAATATTTATATATTAGGCCCAAGAAATGGGTGGTGCCTAGTTACCTGAAGCAAGCTATGTATTAGGTAAATTTTGCTGTTAAATGTGTAATATCTCTGCAGGGAACTGGCAATGCTCTGCATTATCTGTTAGGCTATTACATCTCACTTACACGGATGATCTTGTGATTCCTGCCTGAAGCTGCCCTTAGTTAACCATGTGTGTCCAGGTGATACAGCATCTTGAATATCTGAACGCTGGTAAGAGTTTTAGTTTTGTTTGCCTTTAACACAGTCTTTGATACCACTAGCACACTCAGGTGGTCTGTAGGTTTCTGACACCCATTTCTACAGGCAGCCTACAGGCTGCCCTGTAGGCAAGAGAAAGAGGGGGCAGACATAACAGTGGTTGAGATGGCGGAAGTTAATACTGAAGGAACTGATATTGCAGAAAAATGTTTTAATTTTATGCAGGTGTGTTGGAGCTAGATGGTCTTAAAGTTCTTTCCAACCCAAACCGTTCTATGATTCTATGATCTTAAGACATTCAGAACCTGAATCTTGTCATTTTTTTTGCATGAATTTGAATAGGAGTTTTAGTTAAGCCCATTGCTTAGCATTTCTTTGTATTTGGATATATTTTTATTGTCAACAGGCTCATATTTATGTAGAAAAGTTAGTAAAGTTTAGCTTTTTCTCATGAAAGTGCTAACTTCTTCTAATTGTTATTATTTTAATATGGAATAAGATGGCTTTGGTGAAATAGCTCACCAAGTCTCTGATGACCTTTGTGGCCAGAGAAAGGTTTTAAGACCAAACCATTGTGAAAGATTCCACATGCGTGTGGAACAGTCATGCTACAGTAGTACTTAGCTATTCCCCTGACAAAGTGTTGTTATTGAGATTACCTACCTCTCCAAGTAATGAGTGGTAGGGAAATGGGCAAGAGAAATATGAAATAGCTAAGGAGTTATAAATACTATTCAAATGTATGGTAGAACAAATACAAAAACCAAGAGATCTTCTGAGACCAAAATAATGGGCTTCAGAGGAGCCAGCTGTGCAACTGAGAAAGAAAAGCAGATGTGAGTGAAAACTGGTTGTTCAAAAGTGATGAAGAAGAAAGAAGCCATAAGAAGGAATGTCATGTTTTATGAAAAATGATGGTATCTTTAGTTATTTAGCCTTAGTTAACTCTTAAGAGAATTTGGCTGACCTGACAAAGACTCTCCCACCAATTCTCACAGAAGAACTTACAGGGGACATTAGTAGAGACTGCTGAATACTGAACTGAATGAAAATAATCAATTTTCAATGGTATTCTTTTTTATTATTTCTTTTTAATGTTCCAGATTCTATTAAGCTGCACGTAGCAAATGAAGAAATAAACCATTCTCCAGCATTCAGCTCCTACATTGGATCAACAACTCTGAAAGAAGCCTAGACAGATTAACCTCCACAACTAAAGTTTGCCTTTTTTAAACACCTGTTACAGAAAAAAAAAGCTGCCTGGGCTGAGAGATGAGATGGGGTTGAGAAAGCAACTGAGAAAACTGTGTAAAGTGAATGGCAATTCTCTCTGCTAGTGAATTAGAATAAAACGGCAAATGCCAGCTAAGAAGATGGAACACAAGCCAAGTGTGAATGCTGCCTTTCTTACCATTGCTGTTAACAGAACCATCATGGCTTACAGAAGTAGGGTTTGCTCAGAGGTCAATTATTAATATGAATGCAAAGTCTGTGTTTCAAACAGCTAAACAAAAATGAGTTCTGATGTTCCAAATGTAAATTCTTAAGGAAAGAGAAAGCAAAAGATGAAAGGAGGGGATAGTTAGTAAAGTACCACCCTAAAAATGGGAAAAGGAAAAAAAAGAACAACTGAAAGAAGCAAGAGGTATGCAAAGAAAAAAGAGAGCGCTTTGTTCTCTCTCATTATACTTTTTTAAGCTCCCCTCTATTGTCTTTTGATTTACAGTTCTTTATACTTTCGCATACATTTTCTTAAACAAAGAAACCCCTGCTTTGGTGTGGTCTTTGAATTTTCCTGTCAGCCATTTTTTAATTCCCGTAATTCCATACTACAATGAAAAGGTTTGATTTCCCTTCTCTCTCTTTCTCTTCAGTTAGCTACTTTAATGATGGGTGATAGGGTGTGGGGTGGGAGGGGGGCTGCTGTTATTACATTTCCTTACTAGCAGACTCTAGTGCTTGCAATCTGTCATTATTCACCCTCTCTTTCTTATAAACCTGTATTTGATCATGATATGAAAGAGATATATGGACTCAATGACCTAATCAAGACATTTTAGCCTATCTACCGCAGATCTGTAGCTGCAGTTTTATTGTTACTCCCTGGCGAAACTACTCTGGGTTCAGCCAGGACACAAACACAAAACATGCCTTTTATTGATTTGTTGATGGAACAAATCAATATGCAGAGAAGGACTTGGGGGTGTTGGTCAACGAAAAAATGAACATGAGCCAGCAGTGTGCGCTCACAGCCCAGAAAGCCAACCCTATCCTGGGCTGCATCAAAAGGAGCGTGACCAGCAGGTCAAAGGAGGTGATCCTGCCTCTCTACTCTGCTCTCCTGAGACCTCACTTGGAGTATTGTGTGCAGTTCTGGTGTCCTCAACATAAAAAGGACATGGAACTGTTGGAACAAGTGCAGAGGAGGGCCACGAGGATGATCAGGGGACTGGAGCACCTCCCGTATGAAGACAGGCTGAGAAAGTTGGGGCTGTTCAGCCTGGAGAAGAGAAGGCTGCGTGGAGGCCTCATAGCAGCCTTCCAGTATCTGAAGGGGGCCTACAAGGATGCTGGGGATGGACTGTTCATCAGGGACTGTAGTGACAGGACAAAGGGTAACGGGTACAAACTTAAACAGGGGAAGTTTAGATTGGATCTAAGGAAGAAATTCTTTACTGTGAGGGCGGTGAGGCACTGGAATGGGTTGTCAGGAAGGTTGTGAATGCTCCATCCTTGGCGGTGTTCAAGGCCAGGTTGGATGAGGCCTTGGGTGACATGGTTTAGTGTGGGGTGTCCCTGCTGATGGCAGGGGGGTTGGAACTAGATGATCTTAAGGTCCTTTCCAACCCTAACTATTCTATGATTCTATGATTCTATAACGCAGAATACAGAATGAGAGCCCTTACATCTTTTAATATCCATATGTTTGGTAGTATTAAAAGCTTTCATATTACCTGTGTCATTTGATCTGGGATGTATCATTTAATTCTGAAAACCTGCCTATTAAAATAAGCCACTTTTCATGTCAGTATCTATTCTGTAAGTGGTTTTAGCTTTGTTACCATATTAAAGCCAAGAACAACTGATGTGGGAATATAGGTCCTCATGGAACACTTGTTCTATTTAGGATATCTAAATTTGTTTCAATAATTTCAATGTGTTCTTTATGGCTGCGTTTCATTTTTGGCTGCTTCTTCTTGACTGTTTGGTAAGAGGTAGAGAGACTATGATTCCTTTCTGGTTACGTTTATTTGGAAAATATTTTTCTGTTCTATGAAAATGCTCATATTTAAAAATATAAATAAATCCTTTTTTATTTCCTGACAAGAACAAGAATTTGTGGGATGTCGTCCTTTTCCTGTGACTGGAGGCTTTCAGATTCTGAGGAATAATGAATAAAAATTGATCAGATTTAACTCTCCTACATCTCAGGCGGTAATTCCTGAAAAATTGCCTATTCTGATACAGGTGGTTGCAGCTGCAATAATAATGTCCTTTTTGTTTTAAGAAAAAAAATAATCCTGAAGTTGTCAGCTCTTTCCTTTTCTACGTTTTACTGAACAAGCTTATAAAATGTTGATAAAATAGTACCTTTTCCATCGGAAAAAGACCTTTCACTTGAAGACACCAAAGTAATTCTTTCCATACCCTTCATCTAGGAGACAAATTCAATTATGACTGAATAGAATAATACATATAATTTTGCAAATCACAGCATCTTAGATTTACATTTACTATGTGATGATTGAAAGGTAAAGAATTTAAAGATCCACAGCAGATAATACACTGACAAAACTGGTAAGTCAGCGGATATAAATTTCCTAATGATCTGACTACATGAAAAGGTAATGTCAGGAAGGAAGCTACTAGAAGTGTGTTTGAGTTCAGGTTTTGGACTAGTCTTATGAGAAATTTTTATTAATAGCTGAACAAAATAACAGGAACATGATAATGAAACAAAACCAGACAAAAAAGTTGACAATAAGGGGGAATACAATAGCTTATAAAATCCAGATATGATTTAAATTATGAGATAGCATTGAGAGGTGGATTAAATAAAGATTGTGAAGTAAAATAGACATCTCTTCAGAAAGGATGAATCATTCTTCTTTCATTAATTCTGAAGGAAGCTGGCCTGACCGCTCACCTAATTTTACAGAGATAAAATTAGTTGAGAGGACTAATACTTGAGAGACTCATAAAGAGAAATTTGCAAAAAAAAAAAAAATCAAACCCCACAAACCCCACAAACTCAAGTGAGTCACTCCAGCAAAAGGCCATTAAGATGCTTGTGGGCAGAAGGGCATGACCAGTGTGAGGAAGATGATGAGGAAACTGGAGAAAAGGAAGATGACCTAAACCAGTGTTTTATGGCCTGTGAGGAAAGGATTAACGTAGAAGATGGAGACATATACTCTTCTCTGAAGCGCCTGTTGAAAGGATGAGGCACAGCAGTCTGGCGTTGAATACCCAATACAAATTTAAGCCATGGTTTGTATAGTCTGCTAGTACTGCCACAAGCTGCCAGAAACAACTTCTTCTGCTTGACATACAGTGATCTTTCTAGGACCATTCATTGCCTCAGTTCATCCTTCCAGAAAACCTCTGATCATCCTGCTTTTTTTCTGAGAGGTACTATTCCTTCTATTTTAGGCTAATGATACTGGTATTGTGGAGTATTTGCATAGTAAACATATGCTTTTTGAGTAAACACTATTCTTGTAAGACTGGAAATTAAGCAGAAAAAATAGCAGCTGAAAATGCCATGCTGAACATCATATCAATCTGACAAGTCTGGTCAAACTATTAACCTAAGCCACTGCAACAGTCTGAAAATGAAATCTCTTTGGCAGCTGCCTTGTCAAGAGAGGAATACAGGAAAGCTCGTATACCCATACTCAAAGGCGTAATTGGTTAATTAGATTTTAAAATACCGATACTGAAATAAACTAGTAATAGTTATTTACAGTAAAATATTTTAGGTATTACTTACAATGCTGCATATCTGTACAATTAATTACATTAATAATTATATTAATACTTCATATCTATATAATTAATTTCTATATATATATACCAAAACTTGTATAAAACATCTTGAAATATGTATTGGTAGTATCCAGCATGTATAACCATAGTTGAAAAAAATCTAGTCTATATGAAAATAAGGTGCTAAATAAATGTAAAGTATTAATTATTCAAGTCTAGCTTACCAAAAGCACAACCAAACCAAACCATGAAAGAACAGTTAAGATCACTGTTAATTAAGCTGCCTCTCACCAAGACGCAGATAACCCAAAACAGACAGTTCAAACTAGCCACCACCACAGCCAGTGATGGAGAAGAGAAAAAAGAGCTTAATCATTTTACAGTCACATATTTTGCACAGATTCTGACTTTCCATCCACATTCTTCTATAGACAAAGATTAGTCTAAATATGGCATATGGAAATTAAATCCCACCAAGCAAAAATTTTCTTGTTTAATGTTTCTATTTTTTTTACTACATCACTACATTATTTTTTTTTTTTTTTTAGTCATTGAGTCTTTAATCTAAGATCAATCTATTTTTTTTTTTTTTTGAACTGGCTTCCCTCCAGTTGCTACAAACTGAGTTTGAGGTACAGTATCCAAAACTGGATACCACACATCAGCTAATGTCTTTCCTGTGTGTCCTGGGTTCAGCTGTAACAGTTGTTTTTCTCCTTCCCAGTAGCTGGTGCAGTGCTGTGCTTTGGCTTTTGTCTGAGAACAATGATGATAACACACTAATGTTTCAGTTGTTGCTCAGTAATGCTTACTCGGATCAAGGACTTTTCAGTCTCATGCTCTGTCAGTGACAAGAGGCATGCGAAACTGAGAGAAAGCAGAGACAGGACACGTACCCAAACTAGCCAAAGGGATATTCCATACCACAGCACATCATACGCAGTGTATAAACTGGGGGGAGTCACCCAGAAGGGCAGATCACTGCTCAGGTTGGGCTGCGTATTGGTCAGTGGGTGGTGAGCAATAGCATACATAATTTGTGTTTATTGTGTTTTTTTTTTCCTTTCCCCTTTTAGTTTTATATTCTCTCCCCTTGTTACTTCCCTTATAATTATTATGATCAGTGGTAGTTTTGTATTATACCTTAGTTACTGGACTGTTCTTATCTCAACCTGTGGCATTTACATTCTTTCTATTCTCCTTCCCATCTCTCCCGTCACTCCACCAGGCTATTTACAATGGCATTTGAGAATTTTAAAGATTTGGAATATCCTTTGAATACCATTGAAACAAGCCTGCTCTTTTTGCTGGAAATCAGCATTTTGTAATATAGTTCAGGTCTTGTTTAAAGTTAAACAGCTATCTGAGAATACCACCAAAAGATCTTTCCCGAGGCTGGACAGTCATGAGTATCAGGGTGTGTAGGATAGTATGGGCAAGTACCTAGGCCAGTGGGCCCGTCCACTGCTTTGGAACTTCCCTCCTGAACAAATGCAAAATCTGGAATAGCTAATAGAACACTTGGACAAGGTGTGCGGTTGTCCTGGCAATACTGGAGAGGTACAAATCACTGCAACGTGCTGGGGCTTGGCCTATGCCTACCAAGCCCTGCTCAGCATTATCCAGTACCCTCAGGGGGAAAAAGATGTCTATGGATCTGATGGCAGTGTAGCCAGTTTCACTGTTCATTCTAATACATCTCTTTTACATAATGGTGCAATATTTTCTCTCAGTAAATAGAAAATCAGAACTATTTCTTTAGTGTGCTGTAAAATCCTATTTTACAATCAAGATAAATTACTCACTTCAAACCATTAATCCTTTTATCTGAATATTATCTCTGAATAACTCCCATGAATGCACTCTAGGAGGTAGACAGACAAGTGAGTGGGTTTGCAAAGGAAAGGTATAGAAGAAAGTTTGTTTAAATTGTGATGAGAATTGAGATCTCTAACCTAGACTCTGCACACTTCAGTAGTATGTGACAGACTAAACATTTCTTCTAATTCTGAAATTGAAGTGTCTGACTAAAGTATTCTATTCATGGATTGAGTTGATATTACTATTGTGGGACCTTGTGAGAGTGGTTTGAAAAGGTCCCTAGTTGTTTACTGTAAAATAATGTCAATACTGCTGGTTCTACTGGGTTGCATTTTTTTAATCATTGGAACATGCTTTACCACCAAAATGGAATAGTTTTTGTCTGCCAATAAAGCGATGCACCAAGGTTTAGGTAATCTTTCCAAGTTTCTAGCATCAATCATTCCTTTCTACATTTATGCAAAATTTGCAAGAAAGCTGTAATTTTCATGATTGATAATGATAGCTTCATTTAGTTTGTTTTGTATCTTTGTTAAATATTAATGTTCGGTGTTTGGTTTTCTCTTTCTAACCTTCTGTTTATTAAGGCCTTCACACTATTTCATGAAGGTGGCTGAGCCGATGGAAGTTAATTCATAATTAGTTTTCAGGCAAGTTATTATTATGATTTTTTTTTCTCCTTGTGATCTTCCTGAGCTACCTTGAAGAACTTTGCTATTTTATTATTTAAATGGATTTACAGTGAAATCATCTGCTATTACTTGATAACCAGTATTGATTTCAGTGAGGGGTCTATTAAGAAGAAGTATAGATTAACACTTTCACAATTTAACCTTGATAGGTTAATCCTGGAGAAGAGAAGGCTTCGGGGAGACTTTAGCTCATTCCATTGCCTAAGTGGGGCTACAAAAAAGCTGGAGAGGGACTTTTTATAAGAGCAAGTAGTGACAGGACAAACAGGAATGGCTTTAAACTGAAAGAGGGTACATTTAGATCAGATATAAGGAAGAAATTCTTTACTGGGAGAGGTTGCCAGAGAAGCTGTGGCTGCCCCACCCCTGAGAGTGTTCAAGGCCAGGCTGGATGGGGCTTTGAGCAACCTGTCTATGGAAAGTGTCTCTGCCTTTAGCAGGGGATTGGAACTAGACGATCTTTAAGGTTCCTTCCAACCCAAACCATTCTGTGGCTCTATGATTCAATGATTTTATCTCCACTGAAAATAAGCCATAAGTAAATTTAAATCCATATTTCAAATCTAAATGACATAATATTTTAAGTCAAAACTCCATATACCTTAGAGTAAAACATTATGGATGTTGAAACATGTTGACATATCTGTGACTAGTTATATATAGCTCTTACATAAAATACCTGTAACAAATACAAGATAGAACAATAATCTGTGTGGATGGTATGCAACCCACAAGCAATATAACACTCATGTATAACTCATGTTCAAAGATTATACTGAACTTTTTTCCCAGTTACTTTCTAGGTATTTTATGGCAATGTGGATTTCACTTTTCTGTTATGCACCAGCATCCTCAAGAATGCTCCCGAAGAAGTTGTGAATGCTCCATCCCTGGCGGTGTTCAAGGCCGGGTTGGACAGAGCCTTGGGTGACATGGTTTAGTGCGAGGTGTCCCTGCCCATGGCAGGGGGTTGGAACTAGATGATCTTATGGCCCTTCCCAGTCCTAACTATTCTATGATTCTATGATGAAGATTCAAAAGCTAATGCAACAGCATTTACTGAGGAATGTGATGCTGCCCAGCTGTGTTTTATGTCACTGGCTGTATTAGCAAATAGGGTCAGAGAAATAGTGCGATTTTGCTGCGAGCCTGTCATCTTCTCCACTTACCATGTGTAGGTTTGGAACTCTGAGCAGTTTTGATGTACATGAACTAGATATTCCCAGTGCTTCAAGGGGCCATTAGGTTAAAAACCAGCCTGTTAGCTACACCATCACTGACTCATCCAGTGTGCACATACACTTTCTGTCTTCAGTGAACCTTGCGTCATATTTAGTAGAAGCTTTTTGCCCAGGAGCCAGACTAAATCTAACTTGAAGCAAAGCCCCTGACCTTATACAATGCAAAGGTGCAGGACTCTCAGCATCAGCCACTTCTCTCTAATAGTCTGCCACTATTCCACCTAATTACTTGCTAATACAGGAATAGTCTTTCAATGCCCTCAATTTACTGAGTCATTCACAACGTATAAACATTTCTACAGGCATAAAGAAGCAGAGTGTCCTAAGGTAGTTTTAGGTAAAACATGAACTCACATAAACAGCATAAATTAGCCTAGACTGCATTTATTACTTCAATCATTTCTAGAACTAGCTTTTAGTTCCTTTATGTATATATTTAAAGCATTTTTCAATAGGCTTGTAATAAGTAAATCCTAAACTATTAAGTGGCAATATTTTTTCTTTACAGTTGTGATTATTTCAAAATCATTCTGTTTCAATTTCTTAGCTTTGCAGGACCTGGTTTTGGTGTGTGATCCCTAAGACAAAATGCAGCTGCATTAGGCATCTAAGGTTTTTGTGTGTTACACAGGGAAAGTTAAATGCCTCAAACCTGAAGATGACAGTGATGTGAGGAATAGTAACAGACTAAGGAAAGGGTTAAGAGTTTTCTTCAAACTATGTATTGATTGCCTTAACTTAGTATAGGGAACAGGTATTTTCTTGTTCTTGCTAGTCTTGTAGTTGAACTATAACCCAGAATAGACTAGGTAACCGAAACACATTGTTTAAAATCAGGGACCCTTTTCCCTCAAGAAGATGAATGTCTGACAGGAACTTGTTTCAACTAGTCTCTAGAATACTTAAGATTGCCAGCTGGGGAAACTGTGCCAAGGGTGAAAAGTGCATAGCGAGGAAGACCTCTTACTTCATCCAGAAGACCCCGGCCCAAGACCACCAGATGGCAGTACACAGGTGTAGAGGGGAGAGGAATGGTATTAATGAGTTCTTGGAACTAATTGTAATAATTTCCTTCTATGCTTGTGAAATCTGATGAATATGTATGTTTGTGTGTAATAAATATCTAACTTGAGCTCTCGGTGTGCGAGTTAGGAGGAGCGATCCCCTTCGCACCCGGTGCCGCAATAAATATACCTGCTTTATAACTCTTTGTGAGTTATGAAGTTCTGTTCCGTAAATCAACAGAAAACAATGCAGGAAGTTAACTGTCTGGGAAAGGTTTCTCCATCCTAAACCTCCTCATAGCCAAGGATCCTTGCAATGTCATGTGATAAGAATGGCTATGTCTGAGTCACTCCAAAAGGATATCCTTGCTACTCAAGTAACTAAATGACAAAATCTCCTATAGATAGTATTTTCTCTGGGAAGCTAGTGATGTACACAGCAACTCAATGCTGTACATTGAGTACACAGTAACTCAATCACAGTAACACTAATCTCTGTGTGAGACTTGTTATTGTCTTTTTTTTTTGTCTTTGGTGTTTTAAACCCAGTTCTTTTAATTCTTGGGTGATAACTCCATTAACAAAGTTCTGAACTAGTCAGAAATATTTTTTATTGCTTTCAGATAAAACCATTCCACTGCTCAGAATGGATCTGAAGATGCATGGGTTTGTATGCCAGTAACAACTGGAGCAAGCCAGGTAGCTGAAGGGATTCTGGCTTCCATCCTTTCCTCCACAGAAATCATATGTACATTGTATAGCTACTGTTTCATACAAAAATCATCATCATTCCTCAACACAGGAACCCAGAAATCCCCTGTGAGCATTACACGGAATTAGCCAGAAAATTAATGCCTGTCTTTTCTGCAATAACCCTGAGGCTAGTCCCCCATCTGGAGTGGGTGGCTTACATTCACAGCTTTAAGAGTTCCTCCTGTATGCCTTTATATAAAAAGAGATTGGATACAAAAAGTTTGATAAAAATCTACAGAAATCCTGAAGTAAGGGCTAGAGCCCAGAGTCCCAATTCACAGTGTTTATTGCAGATAAAGAATGTTCAGTTCAGTAAACAGTAACTGTTTAATTTACAGAAAGCTGTAGAACAACAAACACTGTATTCTTTGCTGTGTAGTGATAAAGCTTCAAAATGCAAAATGAGGGGAGATGGATGCTTACGTATTTTATAGAGAAAAGTATGAAACTGAAAAACCAAGAGAGCATTCCTGCAGTTCTAAATTCTGGTAGAGATGATCACCCTCTTAAGGCTTTCAGAAGCAAATTACTCACTTCTATTGGCTGTAAATAGAATACAGGCTCTCAATTTAGGAAGATGCTATCTTAAAGCATAAAAAGATCAGACCAGATTGCGTGGGCTAACTTGAACCATAGCTGTATGACAAATTTTCAGGTCAGACAAGAAGACTTAACTTTCCTTCACTGGTTTCAGGCAGCAGCTGGGTAGGCATTTTCATACCTTTGGCATTTAAAAATGTACAACTAAATAGCTTTTAGCCACCTACAGTCTTGCCTGGTGTGGACCTGCATCCACTGCACAACTCTATGCTCTTCAGTCTTATTCAGATACAAAAAGTTGCAAAGTCTGCAGTAAATCAGTGTTGAATATCTGCTGTAGCCTGTATTTTTTGCCTATATCAAAGTTAATACAGTATTTCCTTCGTTTTAGCAGGTTTGAATTAGAACATTAAGTTCTTAGAAACAACATTCTAAGTTCTGGAGTTTTGGATATATTGCAGATTTATAGATAAGCCTTCTAAGCAATATTTCAAATCTCTGTGCATTGTAACAAGGTCCTATGAAATACCTGAAAACTAGTAAGATGTATGCCTGGATCTTATGCTTTTTGAAATGGTATGTATTTGATGCATCACAGTGATAATGTAACTGATATCTTCCTCAAATAAGTATCTTCTTCAGCTGATATCTTCTTCAAATTGTACCTTTTTACCTTCTTCAAGGTAAGATATGGTTAAATTTATTTTACTGTTTAAATAGGCAAGAGGGAACTTTTATGAAGCCATTGTTATGTTGATCACTGGAAGCTGTCTTCTGCTAGGAGAGTTGACAGCATTCAGTAGTGTCAAAACTGGCTCTTATTTATGTGATAGTGAATAATGATTTTAAGGTGTGAGTTTGTTTTGGTTTTTTCCCTTAAAAAAACAGAAGGAGCAAGGGGAGAAGACAGAGAGAGGGAGAGGTTACTTGAGAGAGAAAAGCTTTTTTATTCTCCTGTTTGATTCCAGTTTCACTTATTCTATAGACAGATTGTTTCTCTTTTATTTTATTTGGGTAAGTTAAATATACTCAATCAGAAAACAGATTTATAAAGTAACTCATGCTATAGTTCACAAAATACCTGTACCTTTACGCTGTACAGAGAAGTATTTAAATGTTATTTAATGTAATAAAATCTCCAGTGTGACCTTTTATAAAATTAGCATTTCACCAAATGGGAATATTTCATAAAAGCAAAGCACAGCGCAGAGCTGTGCCGGAAGACTAACAGTCTGTATGTGCAAGAGCTGCCTTTGCCAGTGAAAAGCGATTTGTGTTTCTTTCAGCCTCTTGACCTTGTCAGCCCTTTGAATTTCTGTTTAACAACATAAGGCATATATACCATGCCACTAACTAAATTGCAGCACTTAAGAAATTGCTATTCTTGTCTTTAGTGTGCCTATTTTTCATTTTAATTCTAAAACTTAATGATGTGATATTATGCTGTTCTTCTTTTCTCATAACTACTGCATTTTAAAAGCCCTAGCATAAAACCAACAATACCGCTCAGTGATTAATTTTCTAATTCATATGAAGGACGTGATTATTTCACTGAATAAAAAAAATATATATACATATATATTGCACTTGTAGAATTGAAAGGCAAGTATCTAGATGTTAAACTGCAAGACAAATAAGACAGGCTTTGTTACATCATGGCAATTATGTTATAGAAATATGCAGTATTGGTTGTGCAGCATTTTCCACAAGGCCTCCAGGATATAAACTTTTGAATACAACAGTTAACCTTCCCGACTGCACAAGCTGAAGTGCTTCCTGTCATCCACTGTTAGATTTGCTATGAATAGTTAGCCTGGCAATGTGCACTCCTGATGGTGGTAGTAAGTAAGTGTAAGGATGTAAGTTTGTACCTTTTGTCAACAAGCTCTGTGTGTACAACAAAACAGACACATGCTAAGCACAAGGAAGGATCAAAAAGGAAACAGAGCCAGTAAGATTAAAATAGTTAAAATTAGCTGCTATCACTAAGACACTGCAACACCAGATTCAATGAAAATTAGAAATGCAAAGGTGATGATGAATAAAACAATTTGGGGTTTTAAATACTGCTCATTATTTTCTGTCCATGCTTCAGTGCATGAAATTAAAGAGCTCCAGAAGCATAATAAGAAAGTCCATTTTACATTTTTCAATAAGGTTTAATTTTCCTACTGCATACACACTCAGGCTTTTAATCACAGCAGAACTAGATTCAGCATGAAACCACACCTTGAAAAAATCTTTATTTTAAGTAAATTTCAAAACTCTTATCTAACCTGGATTATGTTAAATGTATTCAAATAACGTTGTTAGCAAAGAAAAATGTGTTATTGTTACACAGTTTGATTACAGTAGGTTTCTCTCTAACAAGCCTTAGCAGAGCTTGAATCTAAGTGAAAATATACAGATTAAAATGAGTCTTATTCATTGATTTGACTACTGTAGATATGAAGCTTTTGACTGATAGTGGGGAAGACAGAAGGCTCCTTGATTTTAATATATCTGGTTTAAAGGATGCTCTTCAGTGCAGATTACTTCCAAGGGAAAAAATGGCAGCTAAAATCTGTCAGTGAATCTGCATTGTTTAACAACCAAAATATATTTCTGATTGACATTAGAGCTTTTGCTTTGGGAAAGACTAATTACAACATTGGTGATACTGCATCAACAAGATGCTACTGGGCAATGGTGTACCGTTACATGTTTAAGGGACAAAACTAAAAACCTTGGAAGAGCTTAGAAGATTTTGTTTAGTAAAATGTCTTCTTACAAGAAAGAATTACGTTTGAAAAATATTGGAAAACACTGACATATGCAGTACTGGAACAAAATAAATCTCTCTAAAAGGTGAACTACTTTAATAATTATTTGTTTAACAACTTAGAGCAACTCAGTGTATCTGAGCACGAGTTACAATAGTATGATATAGGGAATTTGTAGAAAATGTGCCACTGACACAGAGACAAAGGTTGGTTGATGTGCAGACTGTTTCATCAGAGGCAGCAGTGCAGCATTGGACAGCTCTCCATCTGTGTTCCTGTTTTTGGTCCTGAGTGTGTTTCCAGAGGGCTGAGACTGCGGTCTTCTGCAACATAGATGGATTATCCTTGGGCACTCAACAGGGCCTTTTAGGCTCCCTGGCAAGGAAGACACTTCTAGCACTTGCCCTCTCTCTATGCTGTCTGCAAAACATTCTGATCCATGTTAATAATTCCCAGGAGAAAACTTCATGACAAGTATCATGCATGAAGGAATCAGGCTTGAACTTCTGGGCTCACGAACTTTGCGGTCACTCTTCCAAGTTCAGTTTGTACCTTCATATGACAGCCAGCACCACCAGATAACAAAGAGTGTTTGCTTCTGCATGCTTGGCCTGTGTGACTGAGAGAATGAGCCCCTGTCTTGCCTCCTGAGACTCACCCTACCTGCTCTGTGGCTTCTTCATTTCTGCACCCTTTGCAGACAGCATAGGGGTAGGGCAAGTGCTAGAAGTGTCTTCCTTGCCAGAAGGCTTGAAAGGCTCTGTTGAATGCCCTTGGGGCCAGACAGTTTAATTGTGGAATTCATGTCACACCTAGAGACTAAGACTATTTTGGGATGGGTTTCTTTGATTTGGTTTTTTGGTTGTTTTTGGGGTTTGTTTTTTTTTTTTTTTTTTGGTTTTTTGTTTTTTGTTTTTTGTTTTTTTTTAAATCTGTGGTAATATAAGAGTAAACTAAAGCATGGAACAAAAGAGGGTTTCTTCAGAGAGGCCATTTAGGATAAGACTGTTGCCTTAAAATACATACATTTATTTAATCTCCAAAAATCATTAATTTGTCCAGAACTGAAAGAGTTTGTTCTTATCCCCCACAATTATAAAGACAGCAGGCTTCTGAGCCAGTTTCCATGCTTCACTGCCTCTCAGTCATCTACTAATTGTCCTGAAGATTTATCTGAGAGGACACTATCTGGACCTTAGCGTATTGGAATGCTCTAAAATCACGCACCCATTGGAAAAGCAAACTTAAGCTACTTGAATCAGAGTCAAGTCAGTCAACATTAAGAAAAGCATCTCTCTACAACAGCTCTCTACAAAAGTCCTTTCAATTAATTAGCTATGCTACATTTAACAGCAATACCCAGCTTAAACCAATACTGAATTCCACTAAGAAGACTACATATCCAGAGGGCTGGATATTGAGTGCTTTGGGCACTCACGCAGTTGATTAGGGGAAACAACATAACCTACCTCTCACAAAGATACTAGTTCACCAGCTTTAAAACTACTCCTGGAATCAGATTTTGTATGGACATGGACATACTTCTGTGATACATGGAAGTCAAGAGAAAACAGCTATCATACAGGAAATCTCACGCATGGTCTGACTTGTGGCATAGTGTGTGAGAGGCAGCAGGATGGCATCTTGCATTCTCAATCTTGGGGTGGGACTGTGAATTTTGAAACAACCCAGCCACTTCTAAAGTCAATAAGTATTTTGGACTAATTGACAATGCACTCTGTCACCAGCTGCTGTTGGCCCAGAGATCTTTAAACATCCAGTTTCTATGCAGATTTGGGTCAGTGGAAAATCCTGGTCTGATCAGCCGTGTTGGAGAAGGGAACCAGACATGTTTCAAAGCCAAAGAGCTGAGAGGGCATGGGTGCTGACTATGCTCGTTCACCACCTCAGCAGCTATTCTTGGCCATGTGCATAGTTCTCATAGCTGAAATGGGGCTCCTGGCACCACAGGCTGTGCTGGGGGCTGGCCCCTGGTGAGGGTTGGTACAGACAGTAAGGCCAAACCATGCCTTCAGAGCCCTGGAAAACTTATGATTAGATTTAAATTCTGGAAAAAGAAGTTAAAATGAGATGTCAAATAATTGATAGGTAAATTGTTCCAACACAGTAATTAAACTGTTCTGCTCCTTCTTTACCCACTGTTTATTGATGCTTTGAAAAAAGCCTGTTGCAGTATGTTTTTCAAAGCAGACATCAAACAGTGGGCTGAAATGATACTGTTGACCCCACCAAATATTTCACTTTGCAGATATACAAGTAAGGAAAATCAGGTTCCTGAGAGGCCTACCTAATTAGGAGTTTTGCTATTTGGCATAAGCAACCACGTTACACGTACAGACCTTTTACCCAGAAGAAGCTATAATTAACTGGGAAATTGAGCATAGAACATTGTAACTTGCTTGGCTGGAATATATAGACAAGTACCAGTCCTGATTCAATATCAAGCATTTTGATTAGTCACTCCTGAAATAAAGTTGCAATAATGTAAGCATTCTTACATTACTGACGTGGACTTGAAATAAATCATAGAATCATAGAATCATAGAATAGTTAAGGTTGGAAAGGACCTTAAGATCATCACAGAATACACAGAAACTATTTGCATTGCTGATAAGAATTAAAAATAAATATATATATATATGTAGCATAAGGAAAGAGAGAAATGCTTGGAAAGTAAACACATAAACAGCATTTATAAAGTCTGAAAAATAGTTCTGCTGGAACTTCCTGGCTAGAAATAACAGATTAAGCAGTTTTTGTCCTGCTGCTCTGAGTGATGTTCCTTATGCCTGAGTTGGAGACAAGCGCCTTGATTTTAACAATAAAAAAACAGAAGCCGGAGATTCTCTTGAATGATACCTGTCCTGAGTAAATAAATAAACAGCAGAAGTAATAAATATATATTATATCTTATCTAATATGAATAATGCCCTTACCTATGGCATATTTCAACATCTTTATATATTTCTAGGCAGGCAGAGCTGTACGTGGCTCAGAAAAATATTTTAAAGAAATTATTTACTTTTGCTCCATGGGCTTGTCAGTAGAAAGCATGGACATGAGACATCAAGAAGTAATTCCTGAGAAAAACACTAGTCCACATCTTCCCACTGATTTATTTCTATTGCATTTTGGTCCTTTTTTTTTTTTTTTTTCCCTGAATATTGTGCTGTCACTAATAGAATTAGTGAGATTTTATGAGGCAAAAATGCAACATAAACATTTTCAACAAGGTGAACAGATATATTTTCTCCCCAATATCAGTTGCTTTCAGTGGGATTTGATGAAGAGGAATGGTTACAAGTCTATGAACACTTCAGCAAAATGATGACGTAATATACATACATGAATATGTAATACCTACTTGTCAGGCAGAAATGGAAAGTAGGGCTGATTAATAAGAAAAGTAAAGAAATATAATAAAAGTTAATTATTATAAGTTAGTATAATATAATAATATAAGTTAATATGTTTATTTCCTAAGAAAATGAAGCACAAAAATTTATATTTGTCTTATTTGTCTGCCTGAAATAGTCCTCTAAGAAGTGTCAGCTAAATGTGCTAGCTAAATCTGATAAATAAGTGTGTGGGAGAGAAGTTATTCAGTTCCTACAAATTTCTTAAAAAACATTTTGCTTGCATACTATTAATGCCCTCTTGTAAAGGACTCAAGATTTTAGTTCACATCTGTGTTAGTGGTAAGAAAAGACATCATTGACACATCACAGTGGCTGACAGGAAATATTCTAAACGGAAAGCAAGAGAAAATATCATGTTGGTAAGAAAAATTAGGGCAGGATGTGGTTCATGGTTGAAACATGCAGATGTGTGGTCTGAATGTAGGTTTGTACATTCCCATCACAGTCGGTGGTGATCCTGTCAGTGGAGCAGAAATGGGGTTCAATTCAGGACAACAGACTATATGACTGGTCAGGAGACTGGCCAAACTGAGGTCAGTATTCGTGCCATACTCTTACCCACAGAATCCCACTATTCAAATAGCATTTTAAAACTTCTACAAACTCGTACTGGAGAATTTTATCATACCCTTAGAATGAGCCTTTCTGTGCAAGAATTCCGTGGCCTGGTGATAAAGTAAAAGAGGTGCAAGGCCACAGAGTTATATTTAGAATTATGCATCACTGGAGAATCCATTTAGTAAAACAATTTATATACTTACAAAGAATCAACAATTCCTCCTGAACACATACGGTATTTCACAGCCTCAGTAATGAAATTCAGAAGCATTCATAATATTTCTTTTAACAAAAAAGTTTAGTCGCCATCTTGTCTGACTGGAGGCTACAGTCACACTTACTTCAAACATCTCAGATTTTTAAATCTTGAATTAATTTTTTAGACCAAACACCATAATTAGAATATCCTTAATGCCCTTCGTTAATATAAAAGTCACAACATCTTGTTACACAGAGTAACTTTCTAATGCAATTGCCCAAAACTGTTACAAAAACTCCTCTAGGAATTGATTCTGTTTTATCTGTAGTAATGAGTCTTCTTTATTGTTTGCGTTTTCACAAAGCGGTTATAAAGCTTTGCTCTGTGACTTCTGTTTCCCTTGGGCTCTATTTCAACTTATATCGGTGCAGGGGAATGAGCAAGTTTTCAAGGTAATAGTTTCTGTTAACCTCAATAATATGAAAGTTTACAGAAAGGTTGCATTGGCCAAGGAACTCTTGCATTTAGCTTTTATTTTTTTTATTTTTTATTTTGTAATTAGGGTAGCAAAATGTAATTAGTTTGAAATGTAAAAAAAAAGAAGAGATGTATAAAGATACTAAGATGAAGTGAAAATATGGTTCATGTTTCTTATACTGTGAAATTATGCTGGTAATAAACTATACAGTTCACAGATATACTTCTATCTGATATAATGCATACTGTATTAAATATAAGGAATATTATTCTTCTGGTGATTAAGACATAAGCAGTATTTCTGTACTCTGACACCACAGTTTCAGTTTCACTGCTTTGATTACTTTGCAAATGAGCAGTTAAAAAAGAAAAAAAATTGAGATAATACTGGTTTTTAATGAATAAGCCACTGCAGATAAAGTCATCTGGATAACCATACAGGCAATGTATTTACGGCAATTCTAACCATGGTCAATATGCACCTTTTGACTGAACTGAGCTGTAAGCCAAAAAAATGCCTATAATAAACGCTCTGAATGATTATTCCAGGATTTCTCCTGGAATAATAATAGTAATAATAAAAATAGTCATAATTAAAAGCTTCATTCCATAGTTTT
The DNA here is from genome assembly GCF_963264785.1 of Psittacula echo. Taxonomy (NCBI): domain Eukaryota; kingdom Metazoa; phylum Chordata; class Aves; order Psittaciformes; family Psittacidae; genus Psittacula; species Psittacula echo. Next base: position 84,941,957 of record NC_137738.1, on the reverse strand, counting down.
AAGCTGGACACATTTTGCCATGCTGAATTTCCCCAGATAGAAAATTCCAAAAACAGGGCCCCACATAGAAATCCCTTAAAATCACTTTAATCCTCACAGTTCCACTGCAAAAAACTAACACAGTTAATCCCAAAGGTGCCATATAGGGCAGGTAATGGGAGCAATTGTTTCCTTGATTGGAAAAACACACTTCATTGAGCTTGGAGTATCACGGGTTTGAGAATTGTCACTGATCATCACAGTTAGCTAAGAAGGTTGTCTTTGACAGAGGTTGTCTTTGAAAGTTTCAGGAAGTCTTTATGGACTAATCTCAACTGAGTGTGTTATAATGACAAAACCAGGGACCTCCATGATCAGAAAGCAAAGCATGCACCTTCATCACAAACTGTAGATGAAAGGAAAACAACAGAAAAAAAGATTTTTTTTATGCTGTTCATCTTGCATGGAAAAACAGGGTAATTTGTCCATGGAGAAAAAATGGAGTCAAACACCTTCCAAATCCCCAGAATGTCTTTAATTTATTTATGCAAACGCTTCACATATGAGCAAATATTACCTTTTTTTTTTTTTTAAGATAAAGTAACATCAAATATTTTTAAAATCTATATATTTCCATTAACTTCTTCACAAATGTGAGGACAGTAATGAAATTAAAAAATATAGGCCTTGTAAAAGAAGTAGCAGTATATAAGCTTTCTATGAATGAATGCAACACAAAACCAACTCAGAGCAACTTTGCATAGGGTATGAACAGGGGGAATGGTAAGCTGAAACTTTATGGGATCTTACACATAAGCACCCTCATAAAGAATTAGCAGTTCCACAGCACAATCCTCTGAAATGTCTTTTAGAGGAAACCAAAGGTTTTTAAAGCAAATACATATACATATAACTCATGCTTCTACACAGAGAAAAAAAAATTCAGAAGTTAATTTGGGAATTTAAGATGAAGAAATTATGCTTAATTATTACCTAAAACATCCCATGGGAGAACATTTATTTAAGTTTATTTTGCAATTTAATTATAATTAGCATGACATTAGCAATTCCAACAACAAACACGTAAATTGGCAATTCAAAACGCTGACTTGATTTCATTTTGTTCAACATAAATGTACAACCTAGAAATATTTCTCTCATTTTGTTTAATGAATTGCTATATTATAATAGAGAAGAGTTGTAACATATTAGACATGTTTGAATCTTAGGAAACAAGAAGCTGAAGGTGCCAACTACTTCTCCAAAGTTATTTAGAACTTGGCAATGGTCAATCCTTCAAATTTAACTATAATTACTACTTGTTTGGTAGTGAGTGAAATGGCATTGTAACTTCTCTCAATGCACCTTTTGGGGACTGGCTTCACAGGGCACACGTCACACTGGAGACCAGAGCCCCATGTCTGCTGCACTTTAAGTCTCTTTCTAGCCCATTTCTCAAAATGGAGCATCTGTTGTTCCTTATTTCCCTGTTCTACTCTTTCAATAGCCTGTGTGTGTCTGCTAACGTCAAGACTTGGAGCACGTCACTTGCTGCAGTCTCAATGTGCTTCATTATCCAGGGAGCAGCATCTAATCCTGGTGCCTCTGCATCCTTCCCCCCTCCACTTGCTGGTTGCTTGCAAGGAATCTGGACTTGGTAGTCCATCTTCTGCTTGAGACACAGCACAGAGAGTGCACATTTTGCCAGCACAGACTAATAGCTTCTCTGTTATTTCCTGAGGGGGGCTTTCACCTTCCTCCTGATAGCACTTAATTCCCAGCTTTTTCTGATTCCCAATTACTTGCTTACTTCCAGTCCTCTTCCAGGTTTTTGACTTTTCTTTTAATTTGAGGAAAATCATACCATAGACATAGACTGATGCACATTACATTTATGTTTTTATATCCATATACATTAAGGAACTATCATAGTATCTTCTTTTTGATTTTCATATCAAGCTGATTTTCCACAGGTCTTGTTGACTTCAACTGTAATAGGATAGGTCTTTAAGTGTCTATTCAAATATGACTGTGGAATCATATAATTGTAAAATCAAATCATCTATGGCCTTACTTTTTATTAAATTTAATTTTTATGATTCAGTAAATTGCGCTTGCTTTTTTGTATGAAGATGAGGGATGTTTTCAAACAAATATGATGGATGTGAAAGTTGAAGTTATACAGACAAATTAAAAAGGAGGGGTTTTTTATGTTTGAAAGTCATGGTAAGAATTACTAGAATTAAGCAAATAACTCAATAGAAGCTAATTACTCAGCTTACATTGTTTGCTTCCGCAGCTGCTGATTGTTCATGTGTATTAAAATAGACAAATGCTTAAACTTTAAAATCACTCTTTGGATTGATCACAGTTTTTACATTTATTACAGATACACTCCTTGAGTTGTGGATGACAAGTAGCAACTAGCTAAATCAACAATTTGCTCAGATGGCTGTTGGAGGGAACAATTCTGATAGTAATAACTGCAAACACATCTGAAGTTAGTGTTTACATGTGTCAATATAAAACTCAAGCTCTGAAACTGGTAATAAAAGCTTTGGTGACTGCATGTCACCAGCATGACAAGTTAACATGTTCCTGGAATGTGATGCAAAAAAAAAAAAAGTATGACGATATCAATTAATGTAATGCCCTGAATTATTCTTTTGCATTCCTTGAAATGAAGGTAAAAGCAGAGAATACCCAGCCTCTTCTCTATGTTCTTGCTCTGACTTGACTACAGCCGATAAGCAAATGTAACTACCAAGGTGCAATGGCTGGTAGCTCTGTTTTTGTAAAGTCACTTCAAGTTCATCTTTAGAGTTTTCAAATGGCTGAAGAAACACATATGACAAAGTATTGCTTTGTATGTATTAAAAGACACCTACATTCCCTTCTTTCCTCCAAACTTCTCCTCAGATGTGATTCTAGGGAAGTGTGGTCACAATTTCAGATGAAAGATCTATGAATTTTTTTATATGCCAATCTCAACAAATTTCTTTGATGTTGAACAAGCTCAGGTAATATAAATGATGCCTGTGTCAGGACACCTTTTGCTAATGCCACTGAACAACATGCAGCAGCATGATACACAGAGTTGAGTGAGTCAATAGTTTGTGTCAAAGAACCAGATGTAAGTACTTTGAGGATGTCAAGGTACATTGAGCTTTTGTGGATGTCGACATACCTAAAAGCAATATTAGATCACCACAGTATGAACTGAAAAGCAGTGTCATCACAGTATAAAATGAAAAGCAGTGGACTACAACAGTCAGACAAAATCTAGTTTCATGTAATGCAAATAACTATAGCTTACATTTAAATATCAGAATTGTGCTGATTATAAATCACAAAGGAAATTGTATCACAGTTCTTTCTCATCTTGATTTACTGCATTCCTATATACTATCATGACCTGAAAAGATTGGTAGATGCTAGGCAGTAAGTACAAATATTCAAGACAAAACTGTACAGATGAAATAAAAAAAAGTATTGTTGAGATAATAAATATACCCACCAGTACACTGCAGCATCATAAAAAAAAATTGCACCAGGTTTCAAAACCATAACTGACAGGTTTTGAACATTTTGAATTATTTCTTTAAAATAAAATACTATGGATTTTTGGTTTTGTATTCAATGGGATTAAATATGTGCTTCTTTAAGCTAGACTTTGTTCTAGAGAAATGGTTCCTGCCTCTTCCCGTGTCTTTTGGGAAGCAAAAGGACACATTTCCTAGTTCAATTGAGAATCTTTGTGAGTGGGTACAACACTGAAAAAAGTTAATGATGGTTATATAAATCTGACCAGGCATCACTAGATGTCCCCATTGCAAACGGGCTTGTGCTTCTGTTTATCCAGAAAAGCAGGGCATGCATCTTGGGGAAATTCTTGTTTAAAAGGGCTCACTGGCAGAGGGCTGTCTTCTTTTGCACTTGGAAAATGCATTGCACACTTTATTGGTCACAATATCAGTAAACTGGTAAATGGCTCATGAGAAAGGCAGTATTTAATTCGATGCTTTATTTTGGTTTTGCATATTGTGAGTGACATAAAGCATAAAGGTTGGACTACATGAATCACAACCATTCCTATGCTGGGCTATTGTTTATGGCTCTTTAATGCTGCCAGATAGCAATGCGGTCAGGGGAAAAAAAGGAGGGTGTATTTATGAGATGTAATATTTTGAAAAGTTTTGAAGAATATCTGACTGAACCATGCCTTTATGATTTCAGCATGAATTTGAAGTTGTCTTTCCCTAAGTTCAGCACTGTGATCTCCTGAGAGTTCACAGCCCTTCTTTTGGTGAGGAGATTGAACTTTTAGATATCAAATTCAGTGCAATGTGTTATTTGTGGTTTAATACTTGAGGGTCAGCACTATGAAACAGGCCTCTCAGATTTATATCTTGATTTTGCAATCAAACCTTTCTGTGAACTTCAACAAATCACTTATCTCTCTGTTTCAATTTCCTCATCCTCAAAGAACCAGAATTAAGGGAAGGAGGCACCATAGAATGTGAATAAAACGAGTCTGAAAAAGAAAAGCAATTATTTTCCTTTTTTTTTGCAGGGGTGAGTGTTGTTTGTTGCTCTACTTCTTTCAGAAGGTCATACTTTAAATGCAGTCATAATTTCAAATGTGCAGTGTTTAAAAAGTAACAATTTTAGGGTATTTCCTGTTAGCAATCTGTAAGAGATACTAGCTAGGAAACATTCAAATCATTAAAACATGAGAACAATTCTGTAATTCAGGTTGCATAATTCAGAAATCAACACAGCAGAGTGTTAATAAACAACAGGTTTGCCTTGAGGAGATCTGTGACAGTCAGTACTCTCAGTCAGTGCACTAGGGATTGTGACCGGATTTACTGAAGAATAGTGTTTTCCTCAAAGCAGTGTCTCAAAAAGTTCCTAAAGCAAAGATATTCTTATTAGTTTGAACAGGGATCAGCCATACTATATAAATTGTTGTACTAGAAACGGCCTGGAGATTATTTTCATCACATTTAGATTCAACAAATTGATTTTGAAAATGATGCTAATGGAAGAAATTCTACAGAAAAAAAAATGATACCTATTCACTAGGTAAAAAGACAATACAAAAGGCACAAGCTAGCTACTGATTCTGTTTGTCCTTTTCTATTTTTTTCTCTCTATTACAATGTACAATTTCTTCAGGCCAACATCCAGCCTCAATATCAAGGATAAAAAGCCCTCTGCTTCTCATTAACAACAATGAACATTCTATGGTAATATAATACAGCATATGCACAATAGCTAAACAACATAGTGTTTCCTAAGGCAAGTACAATGATCAGTTAGTTAAAAAAAAAACAACTCAGAAAAGTATTAATACTGTCTGATTTTATCAACACATAATTATAAAGCTATATTAAGAAGTAACTGAACAATTAAATATCTGGGCCTTAATAAAATGCAGTGCAACTGGAAATAGGCCAAAGGATGAACTATGTTATTTACCTTTTTTTCGTATGCTGAAGAAACTTAAAGCACTTGAACTTGTTGCTACTAATTATGAATTAATCTCATCAGTTCACTCTTAAAAACTTCAGTAAGTCTAGAGGGAGAACTAGAAATTATTTAACTAATGTACTCCAACTAGTCAAGCTTAGATTCTGTTTCATTAAAAAGCCTCCCCAACTGTTGCTGCTGGCTTCTGGAAACTCAGTGTTTCCACTTATGTGTTCAGGGCTAGAGCTAAAATAAGAGGTAATTAGGGGAACATTAAACTATTGTTTACATCAAATTAAAGGAGTTTCATGATGCAGAAACTACAGAACAAAGTGACTCTGCACATAACACAATGCATGGAGTGAAGCAGAGCACCACTATAGCATCAGCTTCCTATGAGATGTACAGCAGAATGGCATTAATTTGCTAGTCCTGATATCTAGCTTAAGCAGATGAGTTTGCCTTTCTTAATTCTGCTGCTTCAAGTGGCAAACAGTAACTGATTTGATGCTAACCTGGACTATATAGGGATGTAAATATCAATGAGGATGTCAAGTACTGGATTACTTTATAGAGCTTCTTGGATTTGGAGAATACCTAACAGAAGCTGGTTGCTTTTAATTCCCATTTTTAATTTGGGATAATTTGGGCAAATTTCAGAACAAGCATATATAAACATATGGTGTTTTAAAACACAACAGAAGGTCCCGATAGGAGTAGGTGTACCATAACTGAAGGGGGTGGGGGGTGTTCTGTTAGTTTAAAAAGGCTTTTATGGAATTTCTAATGAGAAGACGTAAGAGATGAAAGTTATTTCCCCCATGGAAGACTCTGAATGCTAGCCACCTCTGCCTTCTGCTTTATCATCAAAACTACATCAGGAAAAGCTGACATCTTCTTTCACAGCTGGAGCTTCAAATTAAGCAGTAAATCTTTAAGACTACAATCTTTCCTCAACACTGTTCAACCAACTGCTTTGTGACAGCAATTTATTGGAAAACAAAAACTTCACATATATGAGCAGCAATAAATAAAACCAGTATATACATGCACATACATTCAAGAACTATAGAGGTAATGAGATAATAAAAGATGTGACTGTCTTTCAGCCATGAGAAACCTAGGCTGAAACACCCCAGTAAAGAGAATCACTTGGTTTTTCAAACCACTCTGATTATAATCCCATAACAATTCATCTGTTCCACCAGCTCTTGAAGTACAAACTGCAAAGCTGCAACAGGCACAGCTGCTTGGGAATACATGAGGTAATGTTTTACTTAGCTCATTCTGTCCACCAAATAAACATGAAATATCAAATGTATTCCCTAACTATTAGAATAAGCACACAAGCACGGATAGAACTTTGTAAAAATAATGCTTAGTATAGATTATTTTGATTTTTAAAATGTGCTTTCCCAAAGAGCCTATATTTATTTCATAAGATCTACTTTTTTTCTGTGAATAATAAACTAGCCAAAGTTTCTGTTGCAGAACCACAGGAAGATGTTCCCAGTAGCTGTCTGTAAAGTTGAGCTTTCATGCTTACTCTGAACCTTGACATAGTTGGGGTTGGCCCTGCCAGTTCCATAGTCTATTTGTTTGCCAAACTCAGATTTCTTTTTCAAGAATACGTGATCTCCCCAAAGGCAAAGCAAAGTGAAGTCTACAGCCCAGCAACATGAAAAAAAACCCCAAATTTCAGATGTTTTCCCTGAAAAAATAAATATACATTAAACCAACACAAACTAAGAAATAAATGCAGATTAAACACTTTGTTCTGGAAAGATTCTAATTTTTTACTTTCTTGTATAAATTTCAAGGAAAAAAATAAGAAAAAAATACTCAGTTCTTGCATTCTGAAGCCTCCAAAATGCATGTCTACTATCCGGCTAGTCTGTGATGAAAAAAATCACCAGTAGATTCACAACATGACAGCAAAAAAAGAAAATCCATTAACTCCAATACAAAAAATAGTTGAGCACTCTTTGACAGTGGGTTCATAGCCTTCAAATCAACTTAATGATTTTGAGTAAGTCATATTCATTTACAGTTGTCTTGTGTAAATCAAAGATTCCTTTCAGCAAACATCAGAGAGATGATGAGATACCCAAAGACCTTGTCCTCAGTTCCCCTTGAAAAGAACTTTACATAATACCACGTATCTGAGATCTGAAGCTAGTGTTCACTGATACCACCATAGTAAACCCTTCACTACATAAGAGAAAATCAATAAAGATTAACTGTTTTAATACTGCATACAAGGAGATAGATCCAACTTACATCTCACAAGTATGAAGGACATGTTTAACATGAATAACCACAAAATTATGCATAAAAGAAAGAGTCATAGACATTAATTTAATGAGAATTTCTAGTCTTGGCCTTTTAAGTTTTTAAAAATTGTCTAAAGAGTGTCTTAGCATTGCGACAGCAAAATTACTGTAAATTCTAAGTGAAGTAGGAATGTTTGCAAAAGATTACACCTGATTTCAGATCTTTGTGGTTTATATTAATCAAATGGTACTTGACCTCTGATCAATAGGATGGGATCAGAAAGATTGTAAAACTGAATATAATCGCAGTACAACCTTGGCCCAAAAAGAGAAAATTGGAAGTTTGCCTAAGCAGTTCTGACACCAAATGAAAAAAAAAAGAAAGCTGTGTTAATAATGAATTTCAGTTTCCGTCAGGCATTTTTCTTGTTAATAATCCTTAGCACTTTAATTGCACGGCATTTTGGAAAGCTCACAAACAAACGACCTGCTCCAGACTAGTTGGGCATAACAAAAACAATTATGTAGCCATAATTCATATTTTATTTGTTCTATTTTTTCCTCTTTTATATCTTAACTACCATAAACAAAGCAAGTTTTGGCTTTGCCAGCACTAACATGTCAAGTTACAGCCTTACTGGAAACTTCTAGTCAAGCAAGACCTTGAATGAAATTTTGATTTACTGTGTTTATACCGGAGTTGTGGAACTTGCTGTAACGTGTGACCTCACATTCCAGAGTAGTAAGGCTTCTGTACTAAAGAAAACAGGTTTACTGTCAATTGGAACTGATTTTTTGGTGATGGTCTTTATGGCCAAATCAAGCATGATGTACTGGAGGAAGAGGAAAGCCAGATAGCTAATTCCAGGTAATGTGCTGTGCTCATGCTAAACTAGGTAGTGTTGAATGAGATAGTGCTGATGTGGAGGCTAACACTGGCTAAGCTCTCATCCTTAAATCTAGTAAATCTAAATTTAGTAAATTTAGTTCCATTCTTAAAGCTTTCTTAGGGCTCTTTAAACTTATTGATGTCTCTCTCTATGGTTATAAATCACTACTTTAAACCAATTTAATGTCCTCTAACGCATTTATTCATGATTTTAAAACACTTGGGACTGAGGCGTCTGCAATTGCGTAGGAAATAATGGGGTTTGAGTTGGGTCAAGAAGAGGCAGTGTAACTCCATTTCAGTCAGAAGTGAAGTGGAAAAAGTGAGTTTAAAGAGAGAGAGCTTGACACACAGGAAGGAGGCTGCCATTCCTACACTGTGGAGTGGGACCATCAAAGGCAGAACAGAAAGCAGGTTGGGGGTGAAGAGAACAAATGGAGCACAGAGGAAAGAAGACTGGGCTGAGCAAAGGCCCTTTAACAGAAATTAGATGCACTGAGGAACAGCACCAGACTTTACAGATGAGAACGAAGGTTCACATATAAGAACAAAGGTGAAGTCAGTGAGGAGTTTCCAGGGGAAGCAGTGACACACTAGAAAAAGTGGATGATTTTATAAGGGAGGAAGGATGGAGCAGGAGGTTAGTTACACCATTTACAGGAACCCTAGGCCAGGACTGTGGTCCTTTCTAATACTTCTGAAATCTAAAGTCCAGGGAAGAGATTTGTCCAGGGAACAGATTTTCAGGACTCAAAGAGAAAAACATAGTGCTGATTTTTACACATAGCGCTATGCGCCCATTTGAGAAACCACCCATGTTCAAGCAGTGCAGGAAAGAGACCTTAACTTACCAGCCTAAAGAAGGAATTGTAAATTGTCAAGAAATGGAGTAGATATTGTGAGTTATATGAAGGTGCAATAAACAACAGTGCCACTAAGACAGATGTTGATTTGTTTTCAGATAAACAGGTCCTTAACATTACCATAAACCCAAATGAGTGATCAGGTCAGAACAACCCTTAAAACACAATGAATCTCAGAATTTTCTTGATTTTTTCTTTTCTCAGAAAAAATTAAACATTCATCATAGAGGTACGTCTAGAGGTCTTTGAATGCCTGTGCTCAAGAATGAAGACTGTTGTTTGTACAGCAAAATGAAGCAGCTATCATAAGAAGAATCACCTTGCACAATTATTGCTATGATTAAAATTTGGAGTGCTCCCAGAAGGTCCTAGCAAGGTACTTAGTATGCCCATTACTGAACAGAATGTGGTACTGATAACACAAGGAGTCTTCATGCAGAACAGGGGGCAACACCACAAAAACTGTAGAAATTGTGATTTTAACACCAAGTTATCTTAGTGTCAGATAATGAAAAGGTGATATTTATATAAAGCTTTGCAATGTCGCTTAAAGCATATTTTCTTGTTCATGAATGCCTTATGCAGCCACTTATGGTCTTTTTTGAATACCAGTGTTCGGCCACAAAAGAAATGCTTTAAAGGATTTCACAAAGTTCCTACAGGGCTGATGAGAGCACTGAAAGGATTCTAATGAGTGGCAAATATTAAAAAATGAGGACTCTTGACATTAGGTGAAGGACACATAGCCTGTCTCCTGAAACAACTCCATAAAATAAGCTGAAACATTAATGATGTCCTTGCCCTCCAATACAGGCATGATGGAGCTGTTATAAGCTTTCTCCAGTGCAGTAAAGCTGGCTCATATAAAGGCACATTATTAATAAAAGGAAAGGTACTGCATTTCTAAAGGGAGAGCATCTCCCTAAGATGGACGCTAAACATGTCACATGAAAAAAAAAAGAGAAAGAAAATCTCTTTTCCAATTAGTAACATTCCTGTTGTAAATGGAAAAAAGTTCTGCCAATCAGCCTTTCATATGCCTCATTTGAAATTGACACATTTGGACTTCTTTCAGTCTTTCACAGTTCACGTTTATATAACTTCACATCACATCTCCAATTCTTAATACAGTCATTTATATGCAGTGAAAAACTGGAAGTGGCTGATGGCCATTAAACATAATCTTGTTTGGGACTAACAGCTTTGGGTGATGGCATCTAAGGCGGTGGGCCAGGAAGAAAAAAAAGGATGGTGGAGAAAAGGGGGGTTTGAACATGACCATTCATCTAACATAAAAGGCAATCGATTGCCATGAAACTCAATAGAACTGCTGATTTGGAATTCATTCAAATACACAGCCCTGAACAGAATCCTTGAATGAGTAAACAGTCTGCTTTTGTTAAAGACACGTGAGTTCTCTCTTCATCTGACATTAAAAAACAATGCGCAGTAAATATTCTGAGCTCAGGTTAACTACAAAAGAAACTTCTCATTCAGTTTTAGAAAGGACTCTACAAAAAAAAAAAGGCATAATTTCATATTGAATTGAAAAGTGTGTGCAATCACTTTTAAACATGTTCGAAAGTTTATGAATAATTCCTTTTATAGATGTTTCAGTCCAAAATTTAAAGGCAGATATGGACACCGGGAAAACAACAAAATACAATAGCAACAGATCCACAGATTTATAATTTTTTTAAATTATGCATATTTAAGAACTATATGGAACTTTGCTTATATCCAGCAACTACTGACAATGAAGAAAATGGGTCTTGCACTCTTTATAATGAGAATATCTCAACCAAAGTGTATACATTGCTTCAAGTAAAACTCATTTGAACATGCCAGGAAGGTTTAAATTGCTTTTTCAAGTTAACCAGATAGAAACAACCTGAAAGACCGTTTGACATAATCATATAGAAAACAGTAACATGTATTTGTATCTATTGAAAGACTGAAAGAAAATGAAGTTATGAGACAAAAGCAAGTCGCTTTTTTTCTGCAAGACATTGGTTGTTAAGCTCAATTTTGTATTTATGGGTAAAATTTTGTTCAAGAAAGGAACCAAGTATATGATTTATCCCAATAGCACAACTATCTGTGCTAAGTCTCTTGTCTAAAAATTAAAATAAAGGGACATTGAGATTTTAAGAATGTCATGTACTGGACTCCCAGAGTGAAACAGATGGTTAGGAAAATTGCACGCTGCATGTAATAGGTTGTTAATATTCACATAAGTTTTTGGGGGGTTAAGCTAAATTTTTCTTTTTTTTTCTTTTTTTTTTTTTTTTAAAGACTACCTCAGTGTTTTTCTAAGATAGAAACTTTGTTTCCTAACTGTGAATTTTGGAAGTAAAATTGAGGCAGATTTTGGAGATGCTTAGGGTAGATCTTGGGTTCTTGATTATTATTAGTAACTCTCTGGAAAAAAAACCTACCAAGTTTCACAATGATTCTATATAGGGCTTTCATCACTAAATACATGTTTAATAGAGGAAGAAATACTGTGCAGCATAATTTGGGGGTTTAAGGTATTGGCAAATCTAAGTTCATGTTTGGAAAAACTGCCAATCAGTAGTAAAGTAGATGTAAGAATAAAATACGATGCTTTACCTGTGGTATCTTTTGAATCTTGCCAAAAGCATGGTAGAACATTTCAAAAGCAAATCTCATTCTCAGAAGTCTCTATCCCACTAAATACATGAAGAAGACAGAACACATTTTTAAAATGGCTGTTGTATAGATCTTACTTAGCTATTTGGCAGACCTCCTGTGGCTGGGGCAAAGGCTGTTTTAGTTAGTTGGTTTATGATGCTTGGTTTCCAGTGATTCTTGTAAGAAACAACTGTGTATAAAAGCCAGATAAGCAGGAAAAGGAAACTTACTTAAGCAGGTTGGTGGGTTTGTTGTTTTGTTTGTTTGGTTTTTTTTTTAGTTAAAAACTTCTGATGTTAAAATACAGTGTTGGAATCCAGTGTATAATATAGCTACATTTATAGCAGAATACTTCTCTGTATTCCTTTAAAAGTTTGTTACTACCTACAGAACCTACAAATGTGTTACAGCCATGGAAAGGTTAAGTTTCCTCTTGAAAAGCTGTAGGTAAGGCAGGTAAAATGATCAGATAAAGGAATACTGCGTGAAAAAGCTCCCAGTCTAAACAAACCTTCAATTATTTTCAGTAACAGTGGCCAAGTGAAACAAGACAATGTATGATGTGTTTTGCCTGGCTAGCAACAACTTATATTTATAACATCCATTCAATTCCATGATATCAAACAATATACCTGATATATGTCAGAAGGAGATTGTCATTGATGTTGGTAACAATTTAAACTGGAAATAGGGAACAAAAGAAGTCCTTCTATTCGTATCACTACTGGCTAAGACATTAGGCCTTGTCGAGCTGTGGCTGCTGAAAGCCAGTAACACCTTGCACTTAACTGCAATCTTAGTTTTGCTCAGCCTTAATACACATTAAAATGCCCAGCAATTTCTTTACAGGATCTCGCAGACCAATGTTATCACCATAGACAAATGTTATCACCACAGGTCTCCAGAGGGATCAGGCTTTCTGTAGACTAGCCTTGGCCTGCCTAGAGATTTATTTTGTTTTTTCCTTTGCTTATTACAGTTGCATGGTGTCACGCATATTATTATATGTATTTTGTACCCGAAAGATTGTTACAACATGTAGTTACTTTATGACAGTTTAACTATCTATAACCTATCAAAAAATACATCATAGAGGAGCAAGGTCTACATTTGTCTGTCACATTGGAGAACGCTATTCCCACACTTTTGAGTTTCCTCCTATGACCTCTGTCAGACTGATACTTTAATTAATACCATGTTTAGATGAGGATGCTTCATATTTTCTGTTGTCCTAAGAATTCCAGTCATAAATTCAAATCAGCCGCGTGCTGAATTAATTAATTGTTCTTAGTTAAGATTAGAAGTGAGGGGGAAAAAAAATATTATGATTGCCCATAGGAAGAAACAATTTGCCTCTGGCACAGAAGAAAGTTTTTCAAAATGTGTATGTATATTTTTGATTAACATAATCAAATAATGAGAGTCAACACAATGATCAGGTGGTTTGATGAAACAATATAAGAAAAAGGATTTTGTGTTACTGGTAAGAGGAAGCCTAAATTATTGCACAACTTTAAAATTAATTCAAAATTTGCACAGTTGTTTTTATCCTTAGTTGTTACTGGTTCTCACCTAAAAATACATAATCTTTGACTGCTTTGGTATGTGCAAGATGTGACGTAAAACCTGCAGAAGAATCAAATGCAGGCATTTGAAAGGCTGTCTTTGAAAGTACCATTCCTAAAGAGCAAATCTTGGCCAAGTCTTTAGTAACTGAAAAATCCTGGTAACTTGGTTTGTTCTGATCTAGGTAGGCTGGAATTGGACTACCTGTGTAAGCTGTTTGTGCTGTATGGATTTGAGTGCATTCTTGTATCTAGAAATGAGCAGGTAGGACTAGTCCATTTCTTGTGCTTCATGCCTCAAAAAATCTGGGGTATCAGCTCTTTAAAATAATTAAAATTTCTAACTTCATTAACCTAAAAGAATCCTACTGATTAATATGTTTATCTTTTATTTACAGTTTATTTTTGTTTTGTACAGCTGTGTAACCTGATAACTTTTTTTTTTTACCCTGTGTATTAAATGTTAGCATCTCACCCCCAGTTACTTGCTGCAAACATAAATATCATCATTTCTACTTCTTAACACTTCAAAAATGTCATCTTTTGATAGCACAGTAGGTGAACTGTGGGTGAAATGATGATTCTTAGTGACTTTCAGAAAGAACTAAACACTCCTTCCTCATTTTGTGCTAAACCAAAGTCTACAGAAACAAAAAAAGGCAATTCCATTTACGAGGTAAGATATTTCTATATGTAAAGCCAACTGAAGTAATTCCAATTTTCTAAACTAAATTTGCAGCTATAGCACATTCTTATTATTTTTTTCAAGGCCGAGATTTCACCTGAGGAGACCAGGAGAGTATAGCATTAAAACCCTTCCTCTGTTTACGTACTGGAGAGAAAGGCCGAGAGATTTCCTTGAGCAAAGCAATGAAGCGGTTTGTGTGAGCTCTTGCTATTCTAATTCTCCTGTTTTTCTAAAAGACATCTAGCGATTAGTCATCCCTGAAATATTCTCCCTAGAACTGACCTGCTGAACTGATAGCTCCTTGGAGTGAGAAGAAGGAAAAGGGGGTGTATTTTCTAAAAGTCTGTTTACATAATCTTAGAAAAGCAAAGAGGCAAAGCAAGGATTTGCCTGCTCTCCAGCTGACCTTGAAGTCTGTAGGGCAAACCACAAAAGTTATGTAACAATTAAAACAGACAAGAGGAAACTAGGCAAATCCTCTAGAAACCCCAAATATAGAAATGCTATATATGATTAAACCACCATTGTTTTAAATCTGCCTAGTGCATTTTGGTTAAAAAAATCCCAAATCATCTTTACTACACCATTCATTTATAACATTACAATATAATATAAAATGATTGGGAACATACTATTTCCAACACAGCCACTGGAAAATTGAATGTCAATAAAATTAATTCTTCAATTTTTAGGTTTCTCAAATTGGACAAAAGTTTGAGTTTGGTGTCAAATTGTAGAAAATAATTCTGTCTTCCAATCACATTTTTTTTTCTATGTGTAATGGTCATCTGCTTTTAAGAAAATATTCAGTAATGAAAAATAGAGAGTAGAATATTACACTCTTCATAATTTTGGATCATCTTGAAGTTATTTAAATATTAAGATGAGATCATTTTACAAAAATGCTGATCTGCCACAGGATATAAATGGTAATCTGAAGAGACTGTCACTGTATTACAGCAATTAAGGACAGAGCAGAGCCAGCTCTCCTAAGTTCTAGCCAATAATTTAGCTATATATATTTTTTTAAATGTGCCATGTTTGTCTTTTTATAATTCCAAAGTAATTAATCTCTACAGTAATCCAACCTGAGCAGACAGAGGCAGATATTAGTAGAGAACTGCCACAGAGTGGTCCAAGACAACAGTGGTTTCTTTCATAATCGCCTGTACACATTCCTTCTCTGTTCTTAAAAAGGCAATTCAGAAGAGCAGCCTTAAGAGATTACTATTAATTTATCATTAATTTCTACTTCATATGGGAATAACTGCAGCAGGTACAGTCTCTTCAAAGGGAGAGTGAGCTGAACTCAGAATTGGCAAAATCAGCCAAATAAGTTAAAAGCTTATAGAGTGGCTGTTAACGTAAGATTAAAAAGCAGATAGCTGATGGATAGGAAGATACTAACCTGAATATAAAATGTCCTCTGAATTACCTAGGACTTTTGAAATACTAAATTTTAAAAGAGAAAATGTGAACATAAGTAAAGCTAGGTGGCGACATGCTACAGCTGTAAAACAGAATATTTCCAATTTACAACTCCAGAATGATTTACCTGCCAGGCATCACATCTCCAGTGACGAGACCTTGACCTGTCAGCCTGGATGCATTAAAATACTCTGGCTGGCCTCTAACACTAATAATGATCACAGGGTATGGCATAAAGTATTCTTCAGAATGCTCTAAAGAGCAAGAGTAAAAGAGGAAGTATGACACAAAATGCTTCACATCACAGTTATAGCCCTGAACTTTTGGTCTGACAAAAAGGTCAGAGGGGGTAAAGAAGACAGATATTCAGTAAATAAAGGTGTTGCTTGTTTTCTTCCAACAATATAAAAGGATTCAATATAAAAAAGAAACATTGCTGGCATAAAGGACACAAACTAAGCACTTCAGCTCCTTTCTTAACGCTCTTAGAGAGGTACAATGTGATAAGTACAAAATTGTGATGACAGTGGTCAAAAGCAGAATGACAGAAGTTTAATTTGATGATTGTAAGCAAAATTAGGACACTCTGTAGCCAGTCTGCACTGCATATATTTTGGCACATTAGATCCATATAATGCCTATGCCATGATTTCTTCCCACAAAAGGGAGAGTGGGGGAGAGAAAAAAAATGAAAACCACACCAACATACATCTCTCTTACAGGAACTGGGATACTGCCATTAGGAAAAAACTAGCAATGCATTTTTGAACATTTCCATTCTGAAAGCATATTTAAGAGCAGTTACACTAGGCAGAATAATTAGCTTGGTATTTTGTATATTGATAACTTGCAGCAGATTTTGCCCAAGACTGTCATAGGTGCTTAGTACCAGTTTTGGATAAAATACAGACTGATTTCTTAATTGATCCAACTTTCTGTATATAGGAACCCCACAGAGAAAGGAGCCATGGGGTGTGGAAAAACTCCTTGGCATGATGGCCTGTTAGCAGATACAGCTGCTGTTGAAAGGCGCAGCTCACTCTTGCTCTGTGCAGAGTACACAGACATGCAGGAGAGACTCAGCACTCTACTGCCAATGTCCAAAATATATGTGTTCCAGTGAAGGAACTATCAGGGTAGGCTAATTGGGTGAGGAGCTAGGTGCCCTTTAGAGCTAGGCAACAGTTTTCAGCCATAATGCTCTCAGGGACGATGAAGAATTTAGCTCCCTTTGGGAATGTCTTGCAATTTTTCTGAACTGTTAATGGAAAACCAGAAGGAGAGAAACTACAGGAAGTTGAAACTTATATTTTTATACTTTCCAAATATAAAGTTTGAATTTTAAGCTGAATTCCATCAGATGCACTATACAACAATCTTCCCCTCCAAAAAAAAAAGAAGAGGAGCTACTTCCCTCTCTTTCTCTCTCTCTCATATTCATATGTCCCCCTCATTCATTAATATTTCTTATCCCTTTGAAACATCATTGTATTTATCCTCCTCAGAGGATTACTCAGTTTGGATGTTCTAATAGTCTCTGTTTTGCAGGTGGCAGAACAGGTTACTAAGGCGCGCTTTCAGTAAGGTCATCCACAGTGGTATCTAGCTGGAAAGCTGTAGGAAGGCAGTTGACAAACTAAGCAGCATCTCAGGTCAGCCAACTGCCTCCATAGCCAACATCAGAGAAGGTTAAGTTATTCCAGCCTGAAAAGCCAGTCTGTGTCTCAAGTTCACACAGCACTCAGCTCTTGCAGCTTTTGGATCCAGGAACTCAGCACATCACAGATTGTGCTTTCCTTATCCTACATCACCACACTTCCCCCAACAATGGCAGAAGAAAAGTTCAGGAAATTGATCAGAAGTGTAGTTGTAGCCATAACAAGGCTGCTTTCTCTCCTTTTTTCTCCAGCTTTACCCTTCTCCTGGCACTGAAAACTAAATGACATTTCCTACACTGACCTGAATTCTCTGTTCTCTCCCACAACATTTCCTTCAAAACCCTTAGGAAACCCATTTGTCCCTTCCAGACCGCTCACTCTTTCAGCACCTCTTTGCAGGACTCCACTTACGTTCTCCACTCCTGAGCATTCTTGTGCTATCCTTGTTTAAGCAGAAGCAAGAAAAACTGAAAACCTACATCTGCAACAACTACTTGCCAGAGAAAAAGTACCTACATTACAGCATTACTTCGTATTTCACAATCAGAGTAATCAGAGTATATAAGAGAGGATAGGGCTGCTGCTGATACAGAATAGCAACTGCTTTCTTTAAAATCAAGCTGGAATAGGTTCCCTTTACTTTCAAGGAGCTGGAAGATAGTGCAGTCACTTTATTATAATAACCTATTGTACGCACCAAGATTGAAACCAATCTCTCCCACCTGCTAGAGGAACATACTCCTTCAAGCTCTAAGATCAGGCAATCGTTAGAAACAAACTACTCATGTTTTTTGTTATGTATGAGCTTTGTGCAACAACATGTAAATTTATAGGGCTAGGCAGAATACGTGCGTGGACAAATATAAGTGGATTTTGTAGCCCAGTAGGTGCTCAGCTGGAAGACACGCCTCTATTCTTGTTATGAAGGCTATTCATTTTGTGATGATCATTTTGTGTTCATGCAAAATGCAGAAGTGACTTTCAGAGGGGTAACTGGAATTCAGGTTTCTCTCACCAAACCAGAAGTATCCAAACCCAGGTTGCATAGTAATAGTTCCTTCCCTACCATATGAATCTTACATTTTTTTTTCAGTGACAAGGCTTCAGCAGTTCTTTCATTAAGTCCTCCCATCCACCATACGGAATGGCTTCTTATTGTCTCAAAATTCTGGTCTCAGCCTGTGTGCTGGAAAAATTAGGAACTGCATTTCCTAAATGCAGGATCCTAAAGCTTTTTCAGGATCTAGTTTCAAAGGACTATCCTTAAATCATAAACAAACCTGTAGCAAACAGGAAACTGAAGGTTTGAGCTGTAGACAAGCACCAAATTACCAAATGCCTGTCATTGTCCACTTGCTAATCATAGAATCATAGTTTGGGTTGGAAGGGACCTTAAAGATCATCTAGTTCCACACCCCATGAAACACTATAGTATAACATCTAAGAACTTGTGAGTTACAGCAGAGGGGAAGCTCTTCAGTGCAATGCTGCTCACTGATCTATCAGAGCAACCTGGTCCTCTTCGTATCCTACTCCAATCTTTCCACAGTGACAAATTCAGCCCTGAGAGTAGGCTCACTTTCACCACTGTGTTATGGCACAAAGAAGACGACTGCAACCTGCAGCTACACTAAGAAACATCAGGGCAGACACTAAATAAGCACAGGAGGATATGAGGATATGAATATATGCATGGTAAATTACCTTGAGACTGTGACAGTCTCTATTTTAGTAAGTTCGATTAGAAGGTAAATTTCAGAATTGCCACTTATGAAAAGAGAATGAAGAGGTAAAATGCAAAACTTATCCTTTCAAATTAAGTGTAAGGGTACATGGAAAGTTAAATATTAATTCCAAGAAATATAAAATTGGACATAAGCTAACTGATAGACTCAAACAGACAATTATTAAAGATAGGATTTTCTTAATGATGTGTATATGCACACATTGACTTACCACTTCTTGTAATGTCCTATTAAAATGTACCAATGCTTTTCAAAAAAAAATAAGAAACTCTCCCATTTTAAAAACACAGTTTCATGTTATTATTGAGGTATTGTGGAGTTTTCCACTCTTGGCAATTCATTTGGATAGGGTAATGATTGTTACTTCTGTTCATTGCTTTCTTCATTCACAAGAAGACCTGAAGAAATATTATGTTTTGAACAATCAATGTGAGATAAAAAAACATTAAATTTAACTATATATTTTTAAAGTATGTGTAAATGGATAAATTAATTGGATATAAATATGCTTAACTCACAACTCAGACAAACTGTGAAGATTAGAACAGTTGTTTCACTATGTTCACACTGTGCACAAGTGCTCCGTTTCAGAGCAACCAGGAACCTCAAGTAGTATGAAGCTTTGATTACTTTCACAAAATTAGCTTTCACAATAAAAGGATATATTATAAAATGAAACTAGAAAACAGTGTAGAAGAGGCCTTTGATTCAGCAGACTTGTCTGCACCAATAATCAGTCTTTGAAAATAGATGGATATCCTGCATACTGAACTCCCATAAAACCAGTTTAATTTTGACCTAAATAAGACATTCTTTCTATATTATCTCTTATTGAAGCAAAGCCCTAGAAAATGCTAGGATAACTTTATCAACAGACTATTGGAGGGACAGTCTGAAGATCAAAATTTAATGAGAATTGGTCAATGAGAATTGTTATAAGATAGACAACCCTCCAATTTCCCAAACTATTCACATGATCTGGCAATATTTCGTCTATTGCTCTTGTGCATATTGAAAGTTCTGGACAAAATGCAACTAGACACTTTAGTTATTTCTGTTATGCTTGAAGAAAATTAGACATTTTAAAATGCTGATGAGGCCCTAGAAAATGAGAGACTGCTAAAATTAGGAACTCAAAAGACATTCTGTGAAGATATTCTAAAGCTTCTTATGTAAAAATTTATTTCTTAAGTAACAGAATACTAAAATGCAACAAATCACAAGCATATCTACTTTGAATCAACTATTATTATTATTATTGTTAGTAGTATTGGAAATATTCAACTAGAGCTCATTGAAAAGGGGATATTATATCCCAAAGAGATTTTATGAGCTATTTTTCCTATTCTGAAAAGAATGTATGAAAAAGTGAAAGTAGCAAACTCTTAATAGAAAAGTAGAAAACATCAGTCCAAAATGTCAAAAAAAAAATCACTTTTATGTTTTCTGATTTAAAGAAAAAAGATTTAAATATTTATAATATGAATATTTAGCACTGGCTTATCTAGGGTTTATTCTCAGATGATTCAATAGTAATTTTAAAATCCTTGCTGCAGTGTTCCCTTGGTCCTTTGACTTTCTTTGTCTCCTATGGAGTGTTGCCCAAGAGGGTTTGCATCTTCTATTGCTACGTATATGTATTGCTGGCCAGTGAGAGATAACTTCTACCCCATAGTGCTGGTGTTTTATATGAGGGAATAACCCCAAGATTAAATAATTTCTATGGGACATAGAGGATCAAGAACCTATTCCGATGGTTGACAGGTGATATAGGTGACTAGATCTTGTCAGCTGGATACTTCTGTATTTCTAGCTCAATTCTACTTTAAAATTCAACAAGGACCTGCATATTTTCCTTAAAAAAGAAAACACTGGTAGGCAGATTTTTGGTACTGACAAATCTACATATATTTAAAAAATAAACAAACAATAAGAAAACTCTAATTTGTTTTGTATGCATATGGTTTCCACATTAATGCTGCATGAAAAACAATTTCCATTACACTCAAACACCCCCTTGAATATTATTTTTTGGTTTTTAGCATTCACTTCAGACTTTATTAGGATTTTGGAGAAAAAAGAGAATGAAATCATCCAACATTCAAGTAAAAAATATTCCGAATTACACTATTATGTTTTTGCTGAAAACATAACTTGGCACAAGACAAGAAGGCAGAGTATGACATTAATGATATTCATGTGAGTAGAATCAATGCATCATGTTGTCATAAAACTGGCATTTTCATTTCTCACTCCCACAGATATAAAATAGCAGCATCCAATATGCTGTCAAGGTGCTGCATACCAGTGGTAAAATGCATTCAAACTTTCAGATGTGTAAAAGAGATGACTGTTTCAGAGTGTCTTAGGAATGCTTTAAAAGTAGCCAGAAACATTTCACTACATTAAGTAAATTATGCTTGAATAAAATACACGGTTGTGTATTGGTAAACAATACTAAGTAGCAAAGAAATCTTATTTTGCACTTGCTTTCCCTAGGCTAAGAATGAGATGCAAATGAAGAAAAACAGAAAGCCTTATACAGCTGATACAAAACAGTTTACTTATTTTAGTTTCCCAACTGAAGGATAAAACAGTGAACTATAAGGTGGAAATCTTGATCTTTAAGAACCACTATACTGCAGAAGTCAGAAACCTAACGAGCAAGTCTCAGTAGGTCATAATTGCTTTTCATTTATTAGCAAAAGCTGTCTGATTTTTTTTACCGGAGCAGAAAAAATGGTGTTGAGAAAATGGATGCAACTAAAAATGCAGAAAAGAGAAAAACAGAAAAACGGCCACTTGAGTTTTACTTTTTAGCTCTTTGTTTTCTACATGAGGCAGGAAATAGTGATTCATATCTATTGCCCTAATGAACTCACAAAGGGAAGAAAATAGGCAATAAAATATCTAAAGATGTCAAAATATCCCTAAATGTCGATCAGCATCAACAATTTTATCTCAAAGATTTTTTTTATATAGATGAAACCCCACTTATTAAAACTGAGCCGTAGAGTTACCCTTCATCTTCGACCTCAGTCAACAGATTCAGAACATACTAACATAATTTATAGCATAAACTGTGGCCAAGTCCAGAGTTTGTGTGATGCTACAATTACATCATCTATAACTATATTATTATGTTAGAACAAGTTCAAATTCCTTTTTCTTGGCATTCAGTGACCCAAATTACTCAGCCTTAACCTATAACTTTGACCTCGCCTTCTTCTATGTGCTAAGGACATGAGTTCAGCACTGCTTTAATTTCCTTCTACCATTTTAGCTTCATGGTCTTTTTCCAGCTGTCTCGCATTCATGGAATGTCTTCTGAATCCCTATTTACAGACTTTATTCCTTCATATTTAAAATTACTTCTAAAACCTTTCTCCTAAAATTTTCCATTAAAGGAACAGCCTAATGCACTTGACAATCAAAAATTCGTGCATGTCTGACAGCTAATTGCATAATCCTTTATAGAAATTATAGCCACATTTCCATCACTTTTTTATTTTCTTCTCTTTCTATGTCACATCTGAAGTTAAACTATAACCTCTTCATGGTGGGGATCTCTCCATTAACTGCTTCATTATTACTTTTCTCCACTCATCAGCAAAATAATTTGTTTGCCCATGACACTCAAATATTTAGTCATTCTGAAGTACAGAAAATAAGGACAATAACAAGATGTTAGGAGCTGGGAAGAGCACTATTTTTCTTACAAGGAAGACCTGAAAGTCTCAATCCTTAGACAATATAATGGGGTGTAACTCTGACACCACACCTACAACCCCCAAAACAGTGCTTATCCATAAAATATAAACTTTTAACTCCTTTTAACAGTCCTGAGGTGACTGGAGCACCTCCCGTATGGAGATAGGCTGAGAGATTTGGGGCTGTTCAGCCTGGAGAAGAGAAGGCTGCATGGAGACCTCATAGCAGCCTTCCAGTATCTGAAGGGGGCCTACAAGGATGCTGGAGAGGGACTATTCATCAGGGACTGTAGTGACGGGACAAGGGGTAACGGGTTCAAACTTAAACAGGGGAAGTTTAGATTGGATATAAGGAAGAAATTCTTTACTGAGAGGGTGGTGAGGCACTGGAATGGGTTGCCCAGGGAGGTTGTGAATGCTCCATCCTTGGCAGTGTTCAAGGCCAGATTGGATGAGGTCTTGGGTGACATGGTTTAGTGGGGGGTGTCCCTGCCCATGGCAGGGGGGGTGGAACTAGATGATCTTAAGGTCCTTTCCAACCCTAACTATTCTATGATTCTATAATTCACTCTTACTAAAAAGCCCCAAAATTAAAACTAATATTTTACAGTGAGAATCATGCTATGGAACATCACCATATGAACAAGGTATCCGATGAAAGATGAGTGGATGAAATCCATCCATATTCAGGATTAAAAGGAAAGCGCTTCCCTGGCAACAATTTACTCCACCCTAAAACAGATGCCTTAGAGAGGGAAAATGAATCACAGTCTGAAAGATGAATGTATTTTGAATATTTAATATGTGATTTTCTTCATTATTAAAATGGGCTGTTTGATACCACAGGAATCAAGTAGAAAAAAATGAGACAACTGAGGTCCTGTTAGATACTAAGGGAATCGAGCAGAAAATTGCAACTGTTTCAGAGTCTAAGTGATTTATATCATAGCAAAAAACCCCAACAACCAACAAAACAGAATTTTCATATTGTAGTATGTATTTATGTAAGTGATCCTAAATCTTCGCCTCTTCACAGAAGCATGTTATTTACTTTTTTAATAGAAAAGTTATGAGACTTTTCAAACTGTAAAAATAGGTAAAAGGGTTAAGATACTTTAATCAATCATTCTGAATATTTGAATTTTATAATAACTTTCATGTAGCATAAGAGCAGAAAACCAGAACTTAAACTATACCAGGAACCTTTTTTCACAGTCTTTAGGGGAATTCTAGAGTGAATTTTGTTTGCTCTGGTCTGTTTATTCCATGCCACCTAATCTAACAAACTTTTGAACTTCAAAAGTCTTTATTTTTTTTAATTTTTAATTTTCCCCTACCCGTAAGTACTATGAATCACAATTTTCTCCATTTTGCAACTACAATACTCAATTTCTAAAAAAATAGATCCCATTATTCAACATAGTAGATGAGGTAGGATACCATATACAACTGGATCAGTTCATTATTCAGCTTATTTGTTGCTTGACTCAATTGTTTACTTTGTCCATCTATGGTTTTGTTTTAGAAATGCATGTATGGATAAAAATAAAATAATGTACATATTTTCCTAAGTATTTAACTATTATATTGTATTTTTGTATAGGCAATCATGGTATTTAAATCCTGGAGAAATCTGTTTTACAAAAATAATATTCTTTCTGCTTTAGAAATGTAGCATGAGCAATACTTTTGAGACAAACTCCTAATTTTTCAATATTTATTTTTTCTCTTTTTTGATGACTTCAGATGTTTAGTGTTTAGAATTAACTTACCTATGTGCAATATAATCATGCAACAACCTGTTCATTCCTCATATGTGCCATGTGCCAAAGGTGCAAAAGATGCATTTGATTTGTTGACATTTTTAATGAAAGATGAAATTATAAGAACTACTCTTTGAAAGACAAGCAAGAAGGCTTTGGTATTCCTTGAACCCCTTGCTCTGATTTAGGGTAGCTGAACCATAATTTATAGACATAGAAGTGTTTTATGTATCAGAGTGAGTAAATGAAAAGTCTAAGTTACACAGTATTTCCTATATTTTGTATAAACCTGTGGCACATGGATGCCGTATGTGAACATCTCAATTATACATTTCTTTTTCAGAAGTGTTTCCTCTGGAGCAGTGAAGAAACACATGCCAACTACTGTGGTAGATGCCATAGAGAAATGGCATTGATAGCACAGGGAATTAATTTTTGGCTGGCTTGGTTTCAATGAAAAGAAGACGAAAACAGATCTACAGCTTTTATGACCTGGAACAGAAACTCTTCCTGACTGGAATTTATAATAGGAGAAATGCTAGCCATTCACCAGAGGTGGCAGAGATCAGGAAGTATATTCCACACCTCCTGCAGGAGGCAACCATAGGACATGCTACCAGGAGGGTAGAGAGTTCGAAATTTTAATTTCAAAGGAACTTTGAAAATTTTAAAACCTAAGCACAGTCAGTGTGCTTCTGCCGTAAGTATGTTAGAGACAGAGAATTTTTATAATTCCAAAAGTTAAAATGGCAATAAACTCTTACATATGCATAACGATCAAAATAAACACTTCAAGCTCTGACTACTGTGAGGTATGCTATTATTACTGTACATACCAGGATAAGTGCTTGTTTAAGTCATGATAAATTATGACACCAGAATTACATTCTAAAGTTAGAAATACCAGTCTTTTTCAGAACTAATTACTATTTTTTATATTGTTTTCAGTTTTCTGTATTTCCACAACTTAAGCAATTTGCCCTGTTTATATGATAAAATCACAGAATCATAGAATGCTTTTGATTGGAAGGGTCCTTACAGCTCATCTTGTTCCAACACCTTCCACTAGACCAGGTTGCTCAAAGCCCCATCCAGCCCGGCCTTGAGCGCTTCGAGGGATGAAGCAGCCCAGGTTCTCTGGGCAACCTGTGACAGCTCCTCATCACCCTCACAGGAAAGGACTTATTTCTTATATCTAATCTAAATTTACCCTCTTTCAGTTTAAAGCCATTCCCCTTTGTCCTATCCCTACAGGCTCTTGTCAAAAGCTCTTCCCAGCTTTCTTATAGGCCCCTTTTAGGAACTGGAAGGCTGCTCTAAGGTCTCTCTGGAGCCTTCTCTTCTCCAGGCTGAACAAGTCCAACTCTCTCAACCTGTCTTCATGGGAGAGGTGCTCCAGCCTTCTTCGTATGTTTGGGGCCCCAGACCTGGACACAGTACTCCAGGTGTGGTCTATGAGAGCAGAGTAGACAGGAAGAATCACCTCCCTCAACCTGCTGGCCACCTTTTGATGCAGCACAGGAGCAAAACATCACAGAAGGCTTGTCTTCCACTTCTCTTTTCTGTTATTTTCAGTTCTTTTGAATGTCTGGTTAAAATGTCTGGGTTTGACAGATACCTCAACCCCTGCAGCAGAATTTTACATTGTTTAGGTAACAGTCTGAAGTCAGTGACAGCAAATCCAAATCGTGTTCCGTTTTCAAAATGTTTTCTCATTCCTACCATTACTGCTTTCTGCCAGCTTGTATCCTTCAGCACACTGATCACTGTTTTAGCAAAGTGCTATAATTTTGTACATTGTACTTTTGGAAATCATGTTAATCAGCACTTGGCCCAAGAATAACTGAGTCAGATGGGAAGTGGAAAGAAAATCAATTGAAAATTGCATGCTGTGTGGCTATTTATGTGATCCTTAAAAAATTCAGATGGGTTATATACCACTCTTTTTTCTGAAGTTTATAGGAGATATCAGTGTGATCTTACATTGCAGTAAATGGCGCTATATTGGTAAAAAAAGTAACTGGGTCTTTAAGGAAAACATTGAACATTCTTTTTTTTTTTCAGCACACTAATAATGTTTTTCAGTTTTAAAATATTTTTAGTGCTTATTAGAGAATCATTCTTGAATTCTTTCTATAAAATTTCATTTTCAACACTTCTGGAAAAAATAACAATAAAATTAAACCAGATTATTAAAAGAACCAAAACAAATAAATTACTTCAAGGCCAACAAATGCCACCTGGAATAGATGATCCCTTCCAACTGGGACTATGCTATTCTAAAATTAATATTGATAATCTAAAAGTCAATAGAAACAGCACTCAATGTAACAGAGACAAGGCATTTTCTCTAATACAATATAAATAAAAGAGAGGCTATCAAACTGTTTGTTTTAAATGCATTTTTCCTATAATCATAAACCGTCTAGCATTAAGGTGTTAATAGTGCTAATCGAGTGAGCAACCTGTGGGTTTGTTTTTTTTCAGATTCAGAGATTTTCACTATAGAGCCTACATGCTTGCTTCTTCAGCCTGTCTTAACCTGAGGTATTTTTATTTTACTACAGTGCTTCTCCTCCCTGGGAGATCAGCACAAATTCAGGCAAAAGCCTTTTGAACCTCAAGTCTTGGAATCCTAACTTGAAAGGGGTCCTGCAGCATTGTACATGCTCAAGCAATGAGTGTGTATGGGCTGCGCAGTAGCAGCTTCCAGGTTGAGAATTAATCTTTTCTGTTTTAATAAATTCAGTTTTGGCTAGCTTTTCCATTTTCTTTTCCTAATGAGAGGTGTGGGCTGAAGAGGAAATGCCACACTCGGGCTAGCCATGAGGGCAAGTAGTTCTTCACTTTACCAGCAGTAATCAGACATTCAGTGTGCCTGCAAGGACAGTTTAGTAATGTCTATGTGATTGCTGTTGAAACTATAAGGGAAGATGAAAGGACTATAAAAATGATAAGATAATTCTTTATGGTGACATAAAAAACCATGAAAAATTTCCACTGAAGTTACATTTTGGATAGGACAAAATGACAGTTGTTGAAAATTGCCCGTGTCAAAGAGTCAAAATAGCAATCAGTTTGAAGCTCATCTTAAAAAGTGTTCAGGAAAGGAATGTGTCCTGGTTTCAGCTGTAACAGTTATTTTTCTCCTTCCAAGTAGTTGGTGCACTGCTGTGTTTGGGGTTTAGTCTGAGAACACACCTATGTTTTAGTTGTTACTAAGTAGTGCTTATATTGATCAAGGACTTTTCAGTCTCATAAGCTCTGCCAGTTAGGGGGGTGCAGGAAGCCGTGAGAAAGCAGACAGGACACCTGACCCAAAGCAGCTAAAGGCATATTCCATACCACAGCATGTCATGCCCAGTATAAAAACTGGAGGGGGAGTGTTACCTGCAAGGCCCAGATCGCTGCTCAGATTGGGCTGGTGTCATGGTTTAAGCCCAGTCTGCAACTCAGAGCCATGCAGCTGCTTGCTCACTCACCCCTCTTCCTCCCCACACTCCCGGAGGGATGGGGAGGAGAATAGAAATAATGAAAGCTGGAGCTGGATAGATCATATAGATCATCCCTCAATTGTTTGAACTCCTGAGAGAGGTTTTCCACAGCTGAAATGATGGAAGGGGTGAGATTGTCTTCAAACTCTCGGAGTTTATGAATCATTTCATCCACTGTTGGTGGTGCTACGACATTCCAGGTTATTGCTGCCAATGAGTGGGCATACGATGATGGTGCATTCCGTGTAAATTTCCACCATATGGGTCATGTACATTCAACTTCATCTGGATCTATGGATGCATTCCTGGCATCCGGCCTGCGATAGATCATCTCTACAATGGCTGATTCCCTCAGAGACTGGATGCCTTTCTCTAGAGTAGTCCACTTGGCCAAACGTCTCATAACATCATCCTTGTATGGAAACCTTTCTTTCACAGCTGCCAAGAGCCGCCTCCAAAGGCTGAGGGACCATTTCTCTTTTGCAATTGCTTTGCCAGTTCCCCCTTCCCTAGCAAGTGATCCCAGCTTCTTGGCTTCCTTACCTTCTAGTTCGTGACCATCGGCCCCATTGTCCCAGCATCGGAGCAACCAGGTGATGATGTGCTCCCCTGGTTGATGGGTAAAATCTTTTCGCATATTCCATAGCGCAGTTGAGGCCCGGGGTTGAGAAGTCACCTCTTCTTCTTCCTCTGATTCACGTACTAACAACTCCTGATCAGATGCTGTCCCAGGTGGCGAGTACATTGTTTCTTCATCTTGCTTCATCTTTCTTGCCTGTTTTTTGCTTTTCCCCTTGCGTACAGGGGCAACCGATATTGGCATGAATTGGTCCTCTGGTTTAGCTGCAGTGATCATCACTGTGGTTGGAGTGGCTGCAGTATCTGTTGTCAGGGTTTGGGTAGCTGCTGTACTTGTCGCTGGGGTTGGTGTAGCTGCTGTGCTTGGAACTGGATTAGCTGTGTTGTCTGTTGTAGTCAGAGTTTGAGTAGCTGCTGTACTTGTCACTAGGGTTGGTGTAGTTGCTGTGCTTGGAGCTGGAGCAACTGGACGGTCTGTTGCGGTCGGAGTTTGAGTAGCTGCTGTACTTGTCACTAGGGTTGGTGTAGCTGCTGTATTTGGAGTTTGAGTAGCTGTGTTGTCTGTTGCTTTACCATCAGATCCAGAGACTTTTTTTTTCACTTTGAAGGTGCTGCATAGGGTTGAACATGCTCTGTAAGCATAGGCCAAGCCTCAGCACATTGCCATGATTTGTCCCTCTCTGGTATGACCAGGATGACAACACACTTCGTTTAAGTGTTTTACTAATTTTTCTGGATTTTGCACCTGTTCAGAGGTGAAGTTCCAAAGCACTGGAGGGACCTACTGGCCTAGATACTTGCCCATATTGTCCCACACACCCTGCCACTCATGACTCTCCAGCCTTGGGGAAAATCTCTTGGTCCTCTTATATCGTCGTCTAACCCTAGACAAGACTCAAACCTGACTCTGCTTAACTTTCGAGATCAGACGAAATGGTCATGGGTAAAACTCATTCTGTATGCGTGCCAACATGGTGATCCCCACCACAATCAGCAGGCAGGTCTCAAGGGTACTCAAAGGCCATTCAAAACCTTCAGAACTCTCAAACGGTGCTGTAAATGTTCTAGTGAGGGGGCTGGGAAGGTAAGGGAATGTCTCTTTCACAGGTTGACCACCCAAGGAGGAAAAAAAAAATATGTGTAATTGCTAAACAATTCTATTATATACCTCCCAAAGTCTAGAGGTGGTGACCACACTGGGAACGCAAGCCAGATCAGTTTCGTGATCAATGAGTCTACTGTATTACAAGTCATTACCATAAAGTACAGTGAAACAAGAATCTTAGCCCAAGCCCCCCAGCTGATAAACACTAACACAGCAAATACCAGCTATAAGTAAAGTACAGCATGCTGAAACTCCAAGATCAAGAGCAACAACTTTGAGAGCCAATAAACCAGCATTGTGACAAGTAACTATTAATCCAAAACAATAAAGGCTTATGACAAATACAATTAGACACACTCTGGTCAGATCTGTCATTATCTCAACCTTTTGTTGCCCACGTTGTGTGCCAAAAAGAACTGTCATGGTCTAAGCTCATCCGGCAACCCAGAAGCATGCAGCTGCTCTCTCACTCCCCCCTTCCTGCTCCTGCTCCCAGATGGATGGGGAGGAGAATCAAAAGAATGTAACTTCCACGGGTTGAGATAAGAACAGTCCAGTAACTAAGGTATAACACAAAACCACTACTGCTACCACCAATAATAATAATAAGGGGCATAACAAGAGAAGAGAATACAACTGCTCACCATGCACCGACCAATACCCAGCCCGACCCAAGCAGTGATCTTGCCCTTCCGGGTAACTGCCTCCAGTTTATATACTGGGCATGACAAGCTGTGGTATGGTATATCTCTTTGGTTAGTTTGGATCACGTGTCCTGTCTCTACTTCCTCCTGGCTTCCCCTCCTCCCTGGCAGAGCATGAGACTCAGAAAGTCCTTGGTCAGAGTTAAGATTACTGAGCAACAACTAAAAACATCGGTGTTATCAGGCTGCAAGTCAAAAACACAGCACTGCACCAGCTACTAAGAAGGAGAAAAATGGCTGCTACTGCTGAACCCAGGACAGCTGGGTATCAGTTGGTGGATGGTGAGCAATAGCATTGTGCATCACTTGTGTTTATTGTTCTTTTTCCTTTCTCCTTTTAGTTTTATATTCTTTTCCCTTGCTATTTCCCTTATCATTATTATTATTAGTAGTAGTAGTTTTAGTAGTAAAGCATTAGTGTATTAGTAGAAAAGTACAATATGTATATTGTACTTTAGTTATTAAACTGTTCTTATCTCAACCCGTGGGGTCTACGTTCTTTTGATTCTCCTCCCCATCCTGCCAGGAGGAGGTGGGGGGAAAAGTGTGGGATTGGTGAACAAACAACTGTGTGGTTCTCAGTTACCAGTTGGGTTTAAACCGTGACAGAATGTTTCTTTGAAAACAGAGAATGTCACACACAAAAATGACAGTGGGAGAAATAAAGCCAAGATTCATTAAAATAAGTCTCTCACTAAGACGATTTCTGGGATACAATCTCCTTGAACTTTCGACACTGAAGTAAAGGACATATTAATATGTTTCAGCTAAAATGCTTTGGGAAAGGGAATTCCTATATTCGATTATAACCCGGTGCATAAGTATAAATATAGATAAAGATAAATATATATAGATAAAGATAAATAATAAATACATGCATATATACACATACATATTTATGTATACATATATGCAGATTATAAAGCATTTGAAATTTTGTCATAAATTTTCTGTAGTATAACCACAGAGATTAACAACCAAAGTTAATTTGTAACATTCTACATTATTTCAAATAAACAGCATAAACCCCCCACTGGACTAAGAGTTTGCCTTCTTGCAGACAGCATCTGTTACTAAGTACATGTCATAAAATTTGGGAGATTAAATTAATTCTGTAAATTAATTATGCAAAAAGTGCTATTTTGAATATGACATCTCTTGCCCATTTCTTCTTACTTTACCAACCAAAATAAGATACCATAGTTCTCATTTTTTTGGCACTTTAAAAGTCTAAAGATTTCTAAATTTTATTCTGTCTAATGCACTATCAACAGAATTGTTTCCTAAATTATAGTCACTTACATGACAAAATGCTCTGAAGTCAAAGTACTTTCTAAGTGTCACCAACAGCATAATTTGAAGTTAATGTGGTTGTCCAGACATAATTCACTGACTATATTTAGCTTACAAGACCTTTAGTAACTACTATTCACGGAAAGAATCAAATTTGACTCTGATAGGGCTGACATTGCAAGATATTGTTTAAAATAATTTCATAGTTTGCTTCTTACAGTAACATTTAGAAACACAGAGTTGTGAAACAAGATACATACACTTTTCAAAGCAAAGCAATGTTCTAAACATTGAAACAATACAGAAGACTACAATTTTGATAAATATTCATTGATCTCTAAAATGCAAATACAGCTTAATGTATTTATGTTGACCACATTAATATGCATATATGTATATTAATAGTAAACGTGACAGTTGAAGATGAGCTATTGGAAATTGGCATTTATCATGTTGGAATAAGTATATATTTTCTTCATGTCGTTCCAAATTGGCAAATGTAAAACAGAATTACGCTACCAAACTGTCAAACATGCTACTGCTTTCTAATTTTAATATGCACAGATTTAATTCTCATCTCCAGCAATGTTAGAAATGTTAGAATATATTGCCAAATTACTTTCATAAAATATTTTAGTTTGTAAGTGATCATCATGTTAGTGGCAGTAAAACATGACCAGTTAGGACATGTTGGAATGGTTAATTACCAGATATCACTCTGCAAAATAAGTATTGAGAGTTTTTTTTCTTTATTTAAGATTATTTCATTTTATAAGTTTTTACTTTATTGTGTTGCTTGTTTCATCTTAACTTAAAGGAGGTAAGGATGTGTTCTTTTTCACAGATTTATTATGTGCTAGTTGCCTTATAAAACACAAGAAACCTTCTGGGGATTTATAATCTGCTTCCCTGTATTAAATTAATCTGCTCAGTTGGTATGTCACATGGTGGCTATCACACTCGAATTTTGACCACTGAATACAGGGCTTTACATCTGTGTATTTAGTAGAAGTAATCCTAAATTCTTTAAGGAAGTTTTACTTTCACCCAGTCTATCTAAAAGCTTTATGATCAGTCACATTTCTAAGGACAGGTATCCACTCTGTCTAAAATGGTACCTGTAAAATCACAGCACTTACAGTTAAGTGTGTTTCTGTAAGTCTGTGCCACAAGGAAGCATAAAGAGATTCTTCTTCAGCTTTCCTTTTTCTTAAAATGAAGAGTCACTCTTTCTGCTCATTAAGATCGTCATTTAATCTCGGAAAGTTACAGCCAAAAGTGGTTTGGCTTTTAAGCCAAAATGAAGGGATTACCTGGTGGCTGTCTCATATTCTCATAGCAAGATAAAAAAGAAGCTTCAAAAAATAAAAAGAACTAAAGCCAAATTGCAGCCAAAATCACAGCAAGAAACCCAGATGAGCTATGTAGCTTTTCATTGTTAGTATTGATCTTGACCTGTGATCAAAACAAGGGTTATTGTAAGAAAAAGTATAAGGAGTTTTTCTTAAATAAATAACAAAATCTACTGATAAGATAATTTCCTAAGTAAACTCTAAACACACAGTATATCAATGTGAAACAAGAGTTTATTGCCAGCAAAGCCTGTAATAGAAAAAAATGAGAGCAGCCCTGAGGAGAAGAACTTGGGAGTGTAGGTTGACGAGAAGCTCAACGTGACCCAGCAGTGTGCACTTGCAGCCTAGAAAGCCAACTGTATGTTTGGCTGCATCAAAAGAAGCATGACCAGCAAGTCAAGAGAGGTGATTCTGCCACTCTGCTCTGCTCTCATGAGACCCAACCTGGAGCACTACATTCACCTCTGGGTGTCCTCAGCATAAGTAGAACATGGACCTGTTGAAGCAAGTCCAGAGGAGGGCCACAAATCTGATCAGAGTGCTGGATCACCTCTCCTATGAAGACAGGCTGAGAGAGTTGGGGTTGTTCAGCCTGAAGAAGAGAAGGCTCCAGAGAGACCTTAGAGCAGCCTTCCAGTTCCTAAAGAGGCCTATAGGAAAACTTGAGAGAGACTTCTGACAAGGGCCTGTAGGGATAGAATGAGATACGAATAGCTTTAAACTCAAAGAGGGTAAATTTAGGTTAGATACAAGGAAGAAGTTCTTTCTGTGAAGGTGATGAGACTGAAACAGGTTGCCTAGAGAAGGTGTGGCCGCCACATCTCTGGAAGTGTTCAAGGCCAGGTTGGATGGGGCTTTCAGCAACCTGGTCTCATGGAAGGCATCCCTGCCCCTGTCAGGGGAGTTGGAACAGGATGATCTTTAAGATTCTGCCTTGAGTTTAGCTGTAACAGTTATTTTTCTTCTTCCAGTAGCTGATGCAGTGCTGTGTTTTGGCTTTAGTCGGAAAACAATGTTGATAACACACCAATGTTTTAGCTGTTACTCAGTAGCACTTAACCTGATCAAAGACTCTTCAGTCTCTCACGCTCTGCCAATGAGAAGGGACACGAGAAGCTGGGAGGAAGCAGAGACAGGACACCTGAAGCAAAGTAGCCAAAGGGGTATTCCATACCACAGCACATCATGCCAGTATATAATCTGAGGGGAGTCTCCCCTATGATTGCTTCTCGGATCGGGCTGGGTATTGGTCAGTGAGTGGTGAGCAATTGTGTTGAGCATCACTTGGGTTTATTGTTTTGTTGTGTTTTTTTCCTTTCCCTTTTTAGTTTCATATTCTCTCCACTTGTTATTTCCCGTATTATAATTATTGGTAGTAGTAGTTTTATATACTTTAATTGTTTAACTGTTCTTATCTCAGTCCATGGGGTTTATATTCTTTTGGTTTTCCTCTCCAGCCAGCTCAGAGAGGAGAGGTAGAGGAGTGGTAAGTGAATGGCTGTGTGGTGCTGAGTTACCAGCTGGGCTTAAACCATGACAGATTCCTTCCAACCCAAACTATTTGATGATTGCATGATTCCGTGAAGTATCTTCTGTCTTCTTCCACTCTACATACCAGTGGAAAAATTCAAAAGACAGCTGATACATAGATTAATGTGTATTTGGAAGACTAGTCAGGATTTTGCCCCCCAAGATGCAAGTTCTCTGCTGCAAAATAAGTAATCTAAACCAAACATCAAATAAATACTTTTTGTAATAATATAAATAAATGTTGTTTATAAAGAAAATTCACTGTACATTTAATTGCATGTATTTTTTTCAGTGTAATACATGGTACATAGGAAATATTATATGTGGAATAGAACTCTCTGATCTTCTAACTAAATTGCAAGGAAAACAAGCCTGTTCACAACAGGGCATGATGTTGTACTATTATCATGCTATTGGGAAGAATATAATGCTTCACCAACTATGAACTCTTTTATTGTCAGTACTGACAAACTGTAACTAACATGTACAGAAGTATCTTCTTTTCCTGCATAAATGGCTTAATAATACATCAAAGCACATTTTCACATCTAAAAATATATGCGTAAATTCAAGGGCTCAGGACTGGGGAAGAAGACTGCCTTCATACATATATATGGGTTTATTTTATCTGTACTTTCATCAGGGAAGTCTTGAACAAAAGATAAAAACTTGCACCTTTCCTCAGGACAAAACATTTCCAGCCAGGACCACAGTGTTCAAATGGTGTGGGCACATCACCTTGAATCCAGAACGCTCATTTTCTCATTAGCTATTCCATCTTTGTAAGAAAGGTCCTAAATTCAATAACTCTCACTGGCAGGCAAATTTGTTTTTAACAGTTGCATTCTTTGTAAGACACCTTGTACTGCAGTCATGGGGTTTTATTCATTTGAATCATATGGCTAAATATAATTATAGCTGTCAATTACTTTATACTTTGAAAAACACAGAAAATGTCTTACATTGTATATAAGGCACCATTAGCAGAATTGTTTCCTTCTAAATTGGCAGAGGTTGGAAGTGTTCTACAGGCTTTTTGGATTTCTCCTATGCTTGCTCTTCCCCCTCACTTTTCTTCAGAAAAAGAGTAGATGTATTTTATCCAATGACTTTTATATGTGAATACTTAAAAGAGCTGTGAGTGCCAATCAGAATATGGGGTATAATAATTTGAAGTAAGGCATTTGACCTCTAGAAAACATGGGATGATAGAATCACAGAATAGTTTGGGTTGGAAGGGACCATAAAAATCATCTTCCTCCAGCCCCCCTGCCATGAGCAGGGACACCTTCCAGTAGATCAGGTTGCTCAAAGCCCTGTCCAACCTGGACTTGAACTCTACCAGGAATGGAACAGCCACAGCTTCTCTGGGCAACCTGTGCCAGTGTCTCACCACCCTCATGGTGAAGAATTTTTTCCTAATATCTAACCTAAATCTCCCCTCTGTCAGTTTATATTTGACCCAGTTAACCTTAAATTCTTAGCTAATCTGTGGAAGAGCTTCAACAGAAAAGGTAAACCACCTCCTCATGAGGACTAACCTACAGCTAATGTGGTTAGGATATTCTGAAATGTCCCCATCAGTTAAAGTGCATGAATTCAGAACTCCTGTACCCTCACTCCTGGCTATAGTGAAGAGCAGGAATGCATGTGGGGATGGGGGAGAGGGGAGTGGGACTGTCTGGACATCCCACCTTTTCCTCTGCAGCTTGAAGAGATAAATGAGCCCTGAATAATATCTGGAAAACAAAAGTCAACCTAACCTTTCCTTAACGAAGCAGTCCTTCTAAAGCTACTGCCTAATTACCTTAATTCTCATAACTTAGACAGAATCTCACTCCAGGGGCCTTTAAAATATAGTCTCTTCCTTTATTCCTCAAGCCTGTAGGTAGCAGCCATATTTAGCTTTAATAAAACCCTAGAAATGAGGCCTGAGCTAGTCACTACAGCTAAGTGGCATGCAATCTGCTTCAGCATGCAAGTCTGCATTCTGCCTAAATCCACAGAAGCACCTCTGATCACTCAGTTTTGCATTTTATGGGCAGCCTTAGAGCTTACCCTTATTTTCAGCATCCCCCTGGCCTGCTTTCCAAACACACTGAGAGAAGGCACCTCTCAGTGAATGAACAGGGTGTTTTCAACTGTACTCTGATTTGTCTACACGCTCAATAGTAATCTCAGCCAGCACTTAGGTACATTAGTTAACAGCTATCATCTAATGGGTCTATATTTCAAGAGATGAAGCTTATTACTGGATTTCTCTCATCTCTCTTTATACAGGATATCTGAATGCCCATTCTGTTTCAAGCAGCAAGGAATTATCAGCTGGTTGAAGGGAGCGGATTGGGATGGATTTTTTGTTTGTGTTTTCTTTTTTTCCAGTTTTTTATGTCTTAAGAGCAGATTTGAGATATTTCTATGAGCTTGCAACATTTGCCATGTTAGCTGTCAGCAGAACTGTGTCACCAAGCATATCTAATTTCAATCATTATTAAATGTTTCCAACATATTCTTAGGAAGCAATATCCTTGGAGAATATATTAGAACAAGCTGACCTTCAGATTTCTTTCATATAGCCTGTGATTCAATAATCATGATTTTATTGCTCATCTCTGTAGTGGTAATTTTATTTACTTGATTTTTTTTAATATACTTCCTAGAAACTCACCTGGCAGTCATTGCAAAATTGCATTAAAAATTATAAACAGATGGCTTTCCCAACTTGCTGGCTATCAAATTCATATGTCATCACCTTCTCAGAAGTGGTTAACATGAAACAGAAATGTTCAGCAGCCTTTAATAGTCATTGGCTCCACAAACTAGATTAACTATATGAAGACAACTTTCAGCAACTCATGTCATTAACTTACAGTGAAAAGCAGCACACTATTTGCAAACTTATTCTATGTCTCCGGAATAAAAGGGTCAACAGTTTGTAGTGAATTTGAATTAGATTCACAACAGTTTAGGGGAGCCACAATGCTAAATGAAAACATCTTAACTAAAGGAGAATGACCTTGCAATAAAGGATAACATTTGATTTTATTTTAATTTATTATTTGTAAAATATTAGTGTAGAGTCAGAGACTTCACACAGCAGGTCATGCACCTCTTGACTAGTTCCTCAGATTTCAGAAAGAATTTTCAAGAATATATTTACAGGTTGAATATAAATCCTCTTAAGTACCACAAATTTTTAACCACCTAATATAAGACACCTGAACTATGCAGTTTAGAAGTTAAATATTGCAATATGACAGTTTTCTGTAATAAATGGAAAATACTGAATTATGTTGTCAGACTGCATTTGAAAAGAGATAGCCATTTCTTTAAAATTTGGATTCTAATTTGAGAGTATTTCCTTTAAAGTAGAAAGCTTCCATTTTGTAAGCTCAAATATAACATACATCACAACCATTACAACTGAAAAAAATACACCACACACTAGCAGGTCACTGTTTAAGCCTACGAATTGCAGACATGATATGACAAATCTGTAGTAAATGTAAATTGGAACAGCTCTATTGCTGAGTTGAAAAATCGTCTTGCTTCTTAGAGACAAAAGAAGTCCTCTCACTTTTTAGGCTAGGTGAAATAATACTGCTGAAATCTATCCATCTTTTTTGAGAAATGCAGTAGAAATATTTTCACTGAGCTATATGACTTCTGAAATGTGGCTAGCTACCCTGCACCATACCACAATGCATTTTAAAAAGTAATTAAAAAATATGTATATAATCTAGTGGAAGGTGTTCCTGACGTGGCAGGGGAGTTGTAACTATATGATGTTTAAAGTCCCTTCCAATCCAAAGCATTCTATGACTCTACGATGATAGATACGATAGATAACCTTCTGATCCAGTGTGCTATATATATGAGTGCCAGGCAACCTGAAAAAAATGTGAACATCTAAAGGATGTGAAGATCAAAAAGCTTTGAAAATATCATTGTTGGGTAAAAGCTGAGCTTTCATTGGGAACTACTTCAGGTATGTTTGTCAAATTACTCACCTGTTTCAGATAGCAGATCAGTACACAGAACATTAAAATCCATACAAAGAAAGAAAATCTAATAACTGCCTAAAAGATCGTGGGAAAGGGTCTAGAAAACTGCTAAAATATACACGTAAGCATCTTTATTTCTTTGTACTAACACAAACTAAACTGTCTAGAGGCAAATGGTTCACTGGTTTGCACATACTTACCAAAAGAAACATTTGACAGTTCTGCTTTAACACAGCATTTTATTCTCCTTCAGAACAGGGACAGATATAGTATTGCAACTCTAACACCTTCTGTCCACAATACATCTGAAATTTCTATTTTTAATACCCTTTCTTCCTGTACTTTATCCATACTTTAGCAAAGAATCTAAAGAACACCATAAAACACAGGATTCTTTGTTGCAGAAAGAAAATCAGATACAAAATACTGTCCTACAGATAAGTAGGGCATTAGATAAGGGCGTTATTTTCATATGTAATATCACAGGGCCTTCTTCATTTTATTTTTTTAATGTTTTGGCAATAACCTGTTAAATGGGTAGAAAGAATGGGCAACTTTACCATGACAGTTCTTAGCGGAACATTATTCAAAACATTCAAATGAGAAAAGCGGACGCGCGTATCTCTGAAGAATATTTGCTATAGTATGTGATTATATTTGAAAATTAACTGTTATAATGACTTCTGTGCTTCAAGTCTCTCGGACTTCAAAGAACGGTAAGCGGCATACAATAAAAAGGTATACAGAAATAGGGCAAGAATTGGATGGAATAAGAGACATTGCCTGAGGCACCTGGAGATGTTGCAGCCTCAGTCACATAATGAAGCCGCGTTTGTAGAAACGTTGCCTGCCCACATGCAATTCAATCTGAGTTTTATGGAGCTGAAGTGGAAAAAAAACCCCTTATCTGCCAGGCTGATATCCTTTAGTTTTAAACTTCCCTTTTAATCACTGGTCATCAGATGACTTTTATACTGATCTTTGAAGGACAGGGGTATCACACCAGTGCTTGCAGGTATCTCAGCAAATCCAAAAATC
Source organism: Psittacula echo (assembly GCF_963264785.1). Lineage (NCBI taxonomy): Eukaryota > Metazoa > Chordata > Aves > Psittaciformes > Psittacidae > Psittacula > Psittacula echo. Next base: position 84,902,164 of record NC_137738.1, on the reverse strand, counting down.
TATTGATACTTCTTTTGTGCCTTGAGCTACAAATGACCTGACACAGACTCCTTATTAAACTTCTTCCACTGTGGTACTGGGATAATTGCTTTATTTGCTAAATCAACAAAGTGCTCTTTACATTTCCAGAAGGTAAATGAAATGAATTTAAGTGAAGAGAAAGCTCAGCCTAACGTATATGGGCACTTGTTACAAAATACAGGGTTTTTGAGAAAATACTTATGTACACTCTGAGTTATCTTACTCAGATGGAAATCTTTTCTGTAAGCAGGAAAAAGATAAGATTTTCATTACAAACATGGTTGATGTTACATTAACATTTGTTTGATTAAATGACTGTAATGTATAAAAAGTGAGTTAATGAATTAAAAAACCTCAGAAATCACGAGATGCTAGCCTAAGAATTAAAAGCTAATTTATAAAAAAAAAAAAATAAAAAAATAAATAATCAAAGAATAATCTTGTTTATTGCTAAAAGGGAAAAAAGAAGAAAAGGAATATATAAGGGTATTGAACCTAACATTTATAAATGTTTGTGCAAACAAACTGAAATACAGTTTTTAAGACAAATAGATTAAACAATTATTTTAAAAAATTGCAGCTTTGGAATTAAAACATAAACTTTCTTCCCGATGCCTGCATACAGGATAGTTTTACATATATAAGAAGCCACAAGCAAAACGGGGCAGTTCCCCACTAGGGCATGTGTTTGCAGATTTAGGCACTATGCTGTAGTAGCTCTGCCAAACCATTAGGATTGCACATCAAACTGGGAATTCCTTACCTCCCAAAACTCTGGGTAAGACTTTGAGGTGTTCCTGAAATAGGCTTAAGAAAGGAATCTTGTCCCCCTGCAGAACAGTGGGAGCAATGGGAAGAACATTAAGAATCTAATTTAGGCATTTCTGAGTTTTGCCTGTGTCTTGATGCTATGGCAGCTGGATGCACTGAGCTCTGATCAAGCTCCTGTTCTTACGTTCTTCACCTACACTGAAATTGACATTATTAATTAAAACTCACATAATGATTCCAGCACATCAAATAGTCATGGATGGCAAAACAAAAATATTCAGAAAATATCTTATTCTAGTTATTGCAGATTAATTTCTTAACTGAAGGCATTAGGTCCCTTTTTCTGAACCTGAACACCCAGATTAATACTTCAGTGACAGTAAAGCAGATAGTATCAACATGCCCTAGAGCTTTTACCACAAATCAGACTTGGTTTTCTGATCTTACCAGCATGAACAGCTTGTAAATGTTGTTCCCAAAAGACTGTAGCTGTCTTACGGCTGGGTAACATTCTGCCTGGAAGCCTCCATCTGGAACTGCTGACAGGGTTTCTTGCCAGTACATTTCTTCAAGCTTAAAGATCCATTTAACTGTGACTGACTAGTCGGGATACAGAATGACCATCAAGATGCCTTCAGAGTACTCTTTTCCATTTTTCTTTCTCTAAATAAATTTTTTCCTGATGTTCTCCACAGAGAAATAAAAGGAGCAAGTTCTGAGTTTTTAAGTTCAACTTTTGTTTCTTTACTTTCCTTCAAGCTATCAACCTTTGAAAATGTTAAGGGAAGCATCCATTAAGGAGAGACAAGAGTTAGAACGGTCTCTTCTCCCATTTTAATTTGACAAAAAGCTGGCAACCTATCACCTTGATGACACCCTCTGATGAGACTTTTCTCCCACAGGCCATTTATGTTAAGTGAAAGTACTGGATTACAGAAGTCAATAAATATTGCATTTTTGTAAACTGTTCAGGCATGGAAGCTGGCAAATAAGCCCAGCCATGAATGTGATAAAAGTGTCTGTTATATAATCAATAATCATTCAGAAGAAAAAGGAAAAATTATTGAAAGAGCAGCAAAGTAGAATGTGTCTATTATTCCCTCTATGTTTAGATTAAATAAACAATATATGAAAGGAAATGGAAGAGGATAGTCACAGCAGGTTGCCATTAGAAAGATGTAAGTCTAGATAGAACACTGTTGAAAGACCACAAAATAAAACAGGATAGTTGGTTGTTTGGGCTTGTTTATCTGCCCAGTTTTTAAAGAAGAATGCCAGTCTCTGAGTAACAGATGAAAAAGATACTATCAGGCAAAGGATTTAAGTGAAGCAATGCACTAAAGCATAATACCAAATGGTGGCAAACAGCAGAAGAAACAAATAGTCAAGTTTAGCAGGAAAACAATTAAAATGATAAAACAATAACTGAGAGCAAGACTCAAAGTCAGATCCAATGGTCACTCACGGTCAAGCACAAGTAAAAAAATGTAAGCAAAAGCTGGAAACAAGGAAGTATGGGGGGGAAGGACGTGATAGTTGCAATACTTGGGTAATAATAAGCATAGTACAAAAATCAGGGGACTAATTTTAAATATTCTTCCACTGCAGAGGGACTTAAAGTTTAGCTATGCTATAATTACAATTAGCAGGATAAAATCTATGCTGGAAAACTGTTGTTTTGATTGCAAAATGAAATACGTAAACTGAGGAAGTCTGATTTACACACAGTTGTCTCTTATGTGTCTACATTTTACTAAATGTATCAAGGACCATATTTCAAAAAGAAAACAACATGAAATTGATTGAGCACTGTATCAGATTGATTCCCACAAGTATTTGTGTGGGTGTGGGTTTGGGTTTGTGTGAGTAGACAGAAATGCAGGCAGATTTATTTTCATAATTTAAATTTTTGTGAGGTTGATTTTCTCACACATTCTTTTACTAAAGGGTTTCTTTTTTAGATTTTTCTTGTGTTTTGTTTGTTTCATATGATTTCCTAGCATTTTGTTTTCAGGAAAAAAAAAATCAATTATATGTGTGCATTTTTGTATGTGTATAAATACATACATAAGCCCTCACCGTCAGCCCTGCAAAATAAATGCATTCTACTTAAGCCAGATGCTGAATTGTTTTGTATTAGCAGAACGCTGACCATACTAGATACAGAATTACTGAGGGGACAGTACAAATTGGTATTAAGCACTAGGAAATGGCCACTGGAACTACATATTGCCCAAAGAAAAGCAGTTAGGAGGATGTCAGGAAAATAGGCATTTTGTATGTAACAACTATTCCTTTAATCCTGTTCCAACCAATGAATTCAGAGAATACAACTAGAGAAAATTTGCCCAGCCTGTGGAAACTTCTTCCATTATATGTAACAAACTTGTATCTACTGTCTAGCCTCCTTAATCCATGAAATACTTGCATATTTCTCACTGGTTTTCCTATTTCAATTGACTCAGATATTTCTGGTACTGAGGTGCTTAGAGCTGTACACAGTAATAGATGTGTAGTCTAGCCAGTGAAATAGGGTCTGTCATCTCTGAACACTGACGTGATTCCCTTTTTGTGCTGGCTGCATTAATTATAAAATTTTTTTTTTTGAACACTCTCATTCTATCATAGGGTTGGTGGGAAGAAAGCTCATCCTGCCATTTCGGCATCTCCCCCTGAATGCCACTGCAATCAGTACAGTGTAAAAGGAAGAGCATCCAACAAGAACTTGAAACATGGAGATATTTTAATATGTATTTATTAGTAAGCTGTTTATTACGCATGTAAGTGGATACAGATGTCAGTTTCTCTGTGCTACATAAATTTGGGTGATGAATATATTTAATTTTGCCTTTGAAAGCTTTTATTCACAAGATGCCAGATATTCCCTTTATATGGAAATATTAATTGGTATTAGGAAATAGTGTAAAGTTATCTTTGGTGTGCACAGTTAATATTTCTGTCATGATTAAAGCACCTCATTAAGAGTACGGTATCGTGTCAAAAAATGTGTGTAAATGTGTATTATATGAATGACTATCTGAGACCTGATCCATAGAAATCAGTCCGGAGACTACTGTTGCCAACAGAATACTTAGAATATTCATAGCATTTCATAGGTGCATTAGAAGGTGTTTTTTAACTGTCTACTCAAATAATGGTACTGTTAAATCTCTATTCTTCAATAAGAAATGAGTATTTGCCTTCATCCACCCTTTCCCTCTCTTTCTTTCTTTCAGTACCACCTCCCTCTCCCTCTCAACTTCATATCAACTTGAGAAATCTTTCAATGCAATATATTTGCATGCTGTTCTGAAATACTCTGGCACATTAAAATGCTTCAAGGTAACCATCAAAAGATTTTTATCTCTTATTTAATGACATAAATTCTCTATTCCTATGAAATCTATTACACAGTTCCTGTCTTACATTCCTTTTACTTAATGACAAGGAAATTCCTCCCTCTCTTCCCCTCCCCCCCCTTCCCTAATACTGTTTGGATGGCAACTCTAGGCAAATAACTGTCTTTACTGTACTTTGGAATAAAACTGTGTGTGGAAGATTGCCAATCTATAATTTGTGAAAGCTGACTCAGCAAGTAAGATATGCTCTAGTCTAGATAAAGATAATTGCGAGTCAGTTACCAGAGACTACCCTCACTGGAATGAGAATAACAGAAGTGCTTCTTCAAAATACCATTTTGAATCAATATACCTGATGAAAACTTCTCTTGTCCTGAAGAAGCATGTTTCAAATTAATGGATTAAAATTTAGCTATACATTTTCATATGCAAATTCAAGTAGAGAAAGCTATACCTATAAAATATGCAGATACAGACATATGTGGAGCTTCGCTAATATACCTCATCTGATTGGATGTCACCTTTAAAAGGCCCTGATTCTGTCATAAACTATTTCAAAACCAAGTAAAACTCTACAATTGCTATATTGGAGCATAAGATCTGTGAATCTTCATTTCATATAGGTGGTTTTATTATAGCCAGTCATATAAGAAGACTTCTTTTCATCCTCTTAATAGTATATAATCTTTGATTCTGGTGCTGAATTCACCAACATTCTTCAATCATGCTACTGTTTTTTTTTCTTTCCTATTTTAAGCTACAATAACAAATGTTTTCCAGAGAATCTAAGAAGTATCTTGAGTCTAATCTTTTATAAAATTAAAATAAGAAAATAAAGTGGGTGCTGTTAGGTGTTAACAATGCTTAAACCCAAAGTTTCCAAAACTTCCTAAATATGCTTTAACAAGAAATTTGCAATTTTTGGAAATCTTTCTCCTAAAAGCATCATATCAGTTGAACGCACATCATTATGACTGAAAATGTATACTGACCTGGGGAGTGCTAACTATCTAAACAGTATAATCAGAAAACTGATCAATTCTGATTCAGGCTCACTCTCTCACCTAGTACCTGTCTGCAGAGTCGGTAAGATCGACAAGAGTATAAATGAAGGTGCTTTTTGTCACTTACTTGGAGTAGCATCTTTATGGGTTTATAAAAAAAAGGATTAACACAAAGAAAGGAACATTATATTTTAACACTACAATTAGTTGTCTAAGATGTTATTTACAACACCTGGCACCATAAAAAATGTGGTATAACAGCAATAATATTACAGGAGTTCCTATACCAACATTATATGAATTTAGAATGTTACTCTGTGGTAACAGAATGAGCTCTGTGATTTATGACTTTCAGCATAAGCAATTTCAGTTACAAAACATTCATGGCCTTTTGCATTAAATTTTAATATACTCATGTAAGGGTTCTAGATTTGTCCTGTGTATTTGATGCTTTCAAATTTGAATATAACTGCATCTGCAATATATGCACACACTTTGGCAGCTTTTTACATGCAAATTTATGGCTAGAAATATTTCTGAAAATTTATTATATGTAGAAATACTGTATTTTGCTTCTAAGCCTTTTCATTTCAAGAGCTCCACGTGTATTGAAACATGCCAGAGTCACACGTGTCTTCTTTAATAAATAATAAAATGAGAAATTTACATTACATAATAGATGAGAAACTACTCAAAAGAATTCCAGAGAAATCCGTCAAAATATTTTGTATAGTTATACTTCGCTTATTTTTAATTGTCTAAAGCAGTTCTCATGTAATATTTTAGGTGCAGAAGCCAGGCAGAAGATTCCTACAGAAAGCAAATAAATATTAAGTAAGCAGTCTCTATCACTTCTACCAGCACCATCTACATCATAGATGTCTCACTATTACAGATATTTAATTTTCTCCTCTGCAAAATAAGTCTAAATATCTTCCATAACACAAGGCAACTTAGAATCATAGAATCATAGAATAGTTAGGGTTGGAAAGGACCTTAAGATCATCAAGTTCCAACCCCCCTGCCATCAGCAGGGACACCTTACACTAAACCATGTCACCCAAGGCCTCATCCAACCTGGCCTTGAACACCGTCAAGGATAGAGCATTCACAACCTCCCTGGGCAACCCATTCCAGTGCCTCACCACCCTCACAGTAAAGAATTTCTTCCTTATATCCAATCTATACTTACCCTGTTTAAGCTTTAAGCCGTTACCCCTTGTCCTGTCACTACAGTCCCTAACGAACAGTCCCTCTCCAGCATCCTTAGGATGGAAGGCTGCTATGAGGTCTCCATGCATCTCCAGGCTGAACAGCCCCAACTTTCTCAGCCTATCTTCATACGGGAGGTGCTCCAGTCCCCTGATCATCCTCGTGGCCCTCCCCTGCACTTGTTCCAACAGTTCCATGTCCTTTTTATGTTGAGGACACCAGAACTGCACACAATACTCCAAGTAAGGTCTCAGGAGAACAGAGTAGAGGGGCAGGATCACCTCCTTCGACTTGCTGGTCATGCTCCTTTTGATGCAGCCCAGGATACAGTTGGCTTTCTGGGCTGCGAGCGCACACTGAAGCTGGCTCATGTTCATTTTTTCATCAACCAACAGCCCCAAGTCCTTCTCCGCAGGGCTGCTCTGAATCTCTTCTCTGCCCAACCTATAGCTGTGCCTCGGATTGCTCCGACCCAGGTGTAGGACCTTGCACTTGGCATGGTGAAACTTCATAAGGTTGGCATTAGCCCACCTCACAAGCGTGTCAAGGTCCCTCTGGATGGCATTCCTTCCCTCCAGCGTATCAACCGAACCACACAGCTTGGTGTCATCGGCAAACTTGCTGAGGGTGCACTCAACTCCACTGTTCATGTCACCAACAAAGATGCTGAACAAGATCGGTCCCAACACCGATCCCTGAGGAACACCACTTGTTACCGGTCTCCAGCCGGACATCAAGCCATTGACCACAACTCTTTACGTGCGGCCATCCAGCCTGTTCTTTATACACCGAGTAGTCCACCCATCAAATTGATGTCTCTCCAATTTAGAGACAAGGATGTCGTATGGGACAGTGTCGAAGGCTTTGCACAAGTCCAGGTAGATGATGTCAACTACTCTGCCCCTGTCCATCAATTTCGTAGCCCCATCATAGAAGGTCACCAAATGGCAACTTCTGGTTTTACAAGAAAAAGCTTAAATAATAACAAAAGTTAATGTGTTCCACCTGCTCCTAAGGAAAGTAATTAACCCTTGGATTAATTTCCTGCTTACATGTTTTCAAACATATTGCAACACACAAATATATGTTATAGTTAATTTATTCTCTTTCACTCACTTCGTCTGTCCACTTTGTGTCATATTTTACAAATTTAACATTTCTAGATAGCGTATTATCTCTTTAAAATGAGCTTTATGGTTTAAAAATATTTAACTCTCAGTGCAGTAAAGTACAGATGATTACCATTAAATCTGTTCCATTAATAATTGTTCTATTTATAGATAATTGAGTTAAAGGAACTTCTTGGGACATTCAAAGAGTAATTTTCAGTAAAACTTCCCATCTACATTAAATATTAATTATTCCATATTATTGCAGGCTTTTTTCTTAAAAGCCTCCAGTTGACCCTTAAATTGGACTGGATACGCCTCATTGTTACGGAGTCTTCTCCTCAGTCTCACAGTCTGGCACATCTGTAGAGCCCTCTACAGCTGTGAGGATTTTTACAGATTTCCTGAGAACAATGATTTTGCTTTTTTTGTGTTTTGGGTTGGGAATTTTTTTGCAAATATAAGCGTAAGATTTGTAACTTGAAATCTATAGGGAGTAGTTGGAACTGCAGGGTTTCCAAATAAATATGCAGAATCATATGAATCATATGGGAGAGAAGCAGTCTTTAGTATGCATCAGCTAATATTTATACATTTGTTGTCAGGTATTATATCAGACCTAGACATTTACAAATCTAAATCCTACACATTGCTGCTGAAACTTTAGAGATAGAAAACTGAACTGTGTTCTATTATCACAGAAATACTTAAGAATTAAATGAAGATTTTAATTATTGCTGTCTTTGTTAATGCACAGCAACATATGTAACACTCCACATAGAAAATTGCCGTATTTATTGCCTGTTAAAGACCACAGCCTGAACTACATTTATCCCTGTCCTCCAGCTCCTGACTTTTCAAGGTAAGAGCTTAGGCTTTGTAGCTCATCAGTGGACATGGACATCTATCTCTAAAGGACAAATTGAAAATAATGAAAGTAATGAAAATAAAAGTAATCTTTTTGGATGTTTCTGGACTTTTGCTTCCATCCCATGGGCTGTGTAAGATCATTGCTGTGGGGTTAGTCAACAGGAGGCTTTTTGTACCACATCACACCTTGCCCATTAGTTCCTGGGAGAGATCAATGGCAAGTTACTAGAAAACAATGTAAGAAGAGGACAAATTTAAAGTAGTATTTCTATGTTTAACACTCAATTCATTTTTTTCTCTGGAACAGTTGCAGCTAGAGGTAATGTCTTTATATTTATTCGTATCAGATATATTTTTCTTCCAAGAATTTTCGAGCCCTGTAAGATTTTGCATGCTATGACTTTGAGTCACGTAGTTTATGCACACTTTGAAAAGTTACATCTTTTTGCTGGATTGAACCTGCTATAAGTGATATACTGGTGTGTGTCTACATATATGTGTCAACCTGGATCAGAAATGCGCTTCTGAAGCAGACCTAATCAGATTCAGGAGGGCAGGGAAGTCTCAGTGTGCTAAACTGAACTAGAAGATGAGCCCTGTGAAGCCACCAAACACTTTCCACCCACAAAGGGGGATAGAGCCAGTCTTAAGTACCCCCTCCCAACCAAATGCATGCAGTAGGGGTCTTAAAAGTCAACCATCTCACACACTGCTCCTCCTACACCAGATTACTTGCTAATTTAAACACAGCCTAGTTTACGTAGGAAATTGTGGAATAGAACTATTTTTCCATTCTATTTTAGGAGTTTTTCCTACGTTTTGCATTTAAATAGAGAAATACTTTTCATTTGATCAGAAGCTACTGCGCTCTGTCTTTCTGTACACCAGTTTTGTTCCTTCCCTCAGAGTTAAATAGTATTTCATGCTGGGAGGAGCATTTGAAAAGCCCATGTCTGCATAGAACAGAGGACAACATCAGACATTTGCTTTCCTTTTTTCCTCCCTTAGAGAGAAAAAGAGAACAGAATTACTGCTACTTTTACCGGAAGTCTCAGATGGACTGATTTATAACTCAGGTGTCTGACTACACTAACAGTTGTGAAAATGCCTATTTGGATATGATATCCAAGACATTTTGACATCTATGACAGGCCTTGCTGGAGCTTTATCTTTTTTCTTTTCTTTTTTTTTTTTAATTTAAATGTAACTTTAAGGATATGACAAGGTAAATTCTAGGATAGTAAGACATCTCACTAGGGATGACAGCGATCCCTTAGAAACTGAAGTAGCTACTGAATAACTGAAAAATCCTTACAGATGTACTACATATGTGGACAAAAGCACATATATTTTCCAGAAGAAAAGAAGTAAACCCAACACCGTCTTCTAAAATACTGATTGAAGATTTCTGACTCTTTCAACAATAACCAAATAGCCATCTTCCTTTCTTTCAGCATTGATATCTCATATCACAGAGTGCTGAGGACAGTGACAAACATTTTCATATGGATTGTATCTTCTTCATTAATGTCACTCAGAAATTTCTTCCTTCACTCAAGACTAGGGAAGATAAAATCATAAGAATTGTCAAATATATCAGAATGGCCTAGGTGAAACATTAGCAATGAATCCAACACTAGGACATTCACTTGACTGGTTCCCTAGTAATAACTTTAAAAGACATCATGTCTTGCTGTTATACAAGATAAATTTAGCAAGCTGGCATCGTGATTTCTTTTTAAAAAATATTTGCATGATTTTTTCTGTATGTCCAAATCTCCATACTCTTGTTTGTTTACAAGAGGCTTAAAGAAGCTTATGAAGGCTTTTTCCTTAAAAAAAAAAAAAACAACAAAAAAACCCCAAGAAGATTTGGTTGCAATTTCACCAATTCATTATGCAATTCTTGTTAATCATTAATAGCATTAGTCTCAATGAAGATTGCTGATAAGCAATTTATATCAGTAACTTGCTTATTTCTTGGAATATAGGCCTTTATAACCTGATTTTGATTGAAAAGATAAATGTCCATCTGCTTGGAAGAAGCTCAAAATATGAAAGTGTTACACAGTTGTGAAAACTTTGTTAGCACCTAGAAAATACTAACAGTTCAGTTAATTATCATAGTCATCCTTTTATATCAAGCTTCTACATTTTAATATTAATAAAGAGAATTCCCCAAGGCCACGTTCTGGAAAAAGCATGTCTCTGGGTTTCATCCACAATACACATATGTGTAAGAGGAATTATGTAATTTTGGTGTCATTTTGTGGCTTACTGCAGGGTAGTCTATCAGATAGGTAGAAATTTTACTCTTGTATAAATTGACAAAATGCTTCCTGAAAGCCAAAAAACCCCCCAAACCAAGCAAAATAACAACAACAAAAAAGCCAAACCACAAACCCTTCTGGGAAGAAGAAAAAATGTAATATTCAAAATGTAAGGCAGCTAAACACTAACCCTCAGTGGGATGGGGGAGAGAACTGGAAAAAAGGGAAAACTTGTGGGTTGAGATAAAGACAGTTTAATAGGGAGAAAATAGAAGGGAAAATAATAATGATTAAAGAATACACAATGACATGTAACACAATTGCTCACTACCTTCTGCCCGATGACCTGCCAGCCAGTCCGTGAGCAATAGGCTGCCCCCCCTTTTCCTGGCCAGCTCCCCCAGTTTTATTGTTCAGTATGATGTTATATGGTATGGAATATCCCTTTGATGGGTCCCGTTATGGCAGGCACAACCACCCTAACAAAGCCTTAACAAAGACCTGACAAAAGCCCACGAAAACTCCCCATATAGCTCTTGTCACACCCATGTGGTGGTGGTGGTCAACAGGTACAAAGGGGAGGAAGTTGGAATACTGAGGCAAAGTGGGGCTACATGACCATATTGACCACAGATCAGGTTTGACTAAGATATAAATGAAGCCCTGCAAGAGAGCCATTTTGAGTTGGCCCTCCTTGGAGCAGTGGGTCTGCAGTCAAGGACTCTCCCCTTGGGTCAGAACACTGTCCAAAGAAACCCTCTGAGGCTGAGAGTCCTCCCTTTATTAGGTGAGTGATTACTCATTTTGGATCATTTGGTTTTTCAGTCAGCAGTATAGTAATGAATCCATGACATGCCAAATGTGTAGTTCGTGTTGGTGAAGCTTAAATTGAATTTGACCAATAAATTTTTCTTTGTCTCAATTCATTGGTTCCAGGGCACTGCTCCCAGCTTCTTGTACCCTTCCATCCTCCTCACTTGCAGGACAATATGAGAAGCTGAAAAGTCCTTGACATTGTAAGCCCTGCATAGCAACAACAGTGTGATATCAACATTATTCTCATCCTAAATCCAAAACAAAGTGTTGTACCAGCTACTAGAAAGAAAATTAGTTCTATCCCAGCTGAAACCAGGACAGCAAGTTACGTGTCAAGAGACCCGAAGTCACCTCTATACTTCACCACATACTTTGAATCTGTTTATTCCTACAGAGCAGCCAGACACAGAAGCTTCTTCATAGTAAGAATTGGACTGATGTGGAGATAGCTGATGCTGAGTCTGTACATATGTAAAACCAGAAAACGGATTGCTAAGGCGACACATACACAAGTTTCTCTCATCTCTGATGATGGAGAAGGAAATGAAAAATGGATTAGAAGAAAGTGAAGTTTGTGCTTAAAGCAGACAGAGGCTATCAGAATACGAGACAAAGTGCCAAGAAGAAAAGAAGAAAGAAAAAAGTTCAGGAGATGGTAGAGGAAGAAAGAGTTTGTGTGAAGCAAGAAATTCTGTACTAGCTGAGATGTCAAGTTACAATGAAAAAAAGAATTACATCCTACACTTTGAAGTCAGTATCCCAAAATAGCTTTTATAGAAGACCTGGGAGATGAGAAAAAAAAAATCCAGTGACCAGACATTTCTTAAGAATATTTAATGGTAAGAACCAAATTTAGAATCTTGACAAGATTTTTATATTTCATGATTGTTCATTTTACTTACTAAGTTTTTGTTCTGGAAACTCTGAAGTAAATGGAATATTTTACATTACCTTTTCTCTACCTTCTTATTAGTTTCCTGAGGAATTAAAAAAGGCCAGAGAGATAATTGCCCTTAGATGATATGCATAAATTACACTCTTACCTGTTTTCCAGATATGGTGGCAGGGTACAATGTTCTGTAGTTCTAAGGATCAACACTAGTGCCTTCATTGATGATAACTGAATGGCAGTTTTCTACACTCACACTACCAGATACTGTCTCTACGAATGCAGGACTTCCAACTCTATTAAATTTCACTATTCATATCCTTTTGTTTATAGTTATCTTATATCTAAATTTTACAGATTGTGTTTCTTTCCTTTCACCTGATAAAATGACATGATTTCTTTGAAGTTATAGACTTAAGTGCATAGGGTTACATGATGGCAAATGAGATGAACTCTTATTGTGAACACTGCACAACATACCTATTAGAATCATAGAATCATAGAATAGTTAGGGTTGGAAAGGACCCCGAGATCATCTAGTTCCAACCCCCCTGCCATCAGCAGGGACACCTTACACTAAACCATGTCACCCAAGGCTCTGTCTAGCCTGGCCTTGAACATCGCCAAGGATGGAGCATTCACAACCTCCCTGGGCAACCCATTCCATTGCCTCACCGCCCTCACAGTAAAGAATTTCTTCCTTACATCCAATCTAAACTTCCCCTGTTTAAGTTTGAACCCGTTACCCCTTGTCCTGTCACTACAGTCCCTGATGAACAGTCCATCCCCAGCATCCCTGTAGGCCCCCTTCACATACTGGAAGACTGCTATGAGGTCTCCATGCAGCCTTCTCTTCTCCAGGCTGAACAGCCCCAACTTTCTCAGCCTATCTCCATACGGGAGGTGCTCCAGTCCCCTGATCCCTGATCATCCTCGTGGCCCTCCCCTGCACTTGTTCCAACAGTTCCATGTCCTTTTTATGTTGAGGACACCAGAACTGCACACAATACTCCAAGTGAGGTTTCAGGAGAGCAGAGTAGAGGGGCAGGATCACCTCCTTCGACTTGCTGGTCATGCTCCTTTTGATGCAGCCCAGGATACAGTTGGCTTTCTGGGCTGTTAGCACACACTGAAGCTGGCTCATGTTCATTTTTTCATCAACCAACAGCCCCAAGTCCTTCTCCGCAGGGCTGCTCTGAATCTCTTCTCTGCCCAACCTATAGCTGTGCCTCGGATTGCTCCGACCCAGGTGTAGGACCTTGCACTTGGCATGGTGAAACTTCATAAGGTTGGCATTAGCCCACCTCACAAGCGTGTCAAGGTCCCTCTGGATGGCATCCCTTCCCTCCAACATATCAACCGAACCACACAGCTTGGTGTCATCGGCAAACTTGCTGAGGGTGCACTCAACTCCACTGTCCATGTCACCAACAAAGATGCTGAACAACACCGGTCCCAACACCGATCCCTGAGGAACACCACTCGTTACCGGTCTCCAGCCGGACATTGAGCCACTGACCACAACTCTTTACGTGCGGCCATCCAGCCAGTTCTTTATACACCGAGTGGTCCACCCATCAAATTGATGTCCCTCCAATTTAGAGACAAGGATGTCATGTGGGACAGTGTCAAAGGCTTTGCACAAGTCCAGGTAGATGACGTCAACTGCTCTGCCCCTTTCATCAATTTTGTAGCCCCATCATAGAAGGCCACCAAATTGGTTCAGGCAGGATTTCCCCTTAGTGAAGCCATGCTGGCTGTCACCAACCACCTCCTTGTTTTTCATGTGCCTTAGCATGCCTTCCAGGAGAATATGCTCCAAGAGTTTGCCAGGCACGGAGGTGAGACTGACTGGTCTGTAATTCCCCGGGTCATCCATTTTCCCTTTCTTGAAAATGGGGGTTATATTTCCCTTCTTCCAGTCATCGGGAACTTCACCTGACTGCCATAATTTTTCAAATATGATGGCCGGTGGCTTAGCAACTTCATTTGCCAGCTCCTTCAGGACCTGCGGATGGATTTTGTCAGGTCCCATGGACCTGTGTACGTTTAGGTTTTTAAGATGGTCTTGAACCAGATCCTCTCCTACAGTGGGCCTAGGGTCCTCATTCTCACAGTCCCTGCTTTCGCCTTCCAAGACTTGGGTGGTGCAGTCAGAGCCTTTGCCAGTGAAGACTGAGGCAAAGAAGTCATTAAGAACCTCAGCCTTCTCCAAATCCAGGGTAGCCAGTTCTCCCGATATCTTCCGAAGGGGGCCTACTTTGTCCCTAGTCTGTCTTTTTTCACTACGTACCTATAGAATCCCTTCCTATTATCTTTCACATCCCTAGCCAAGTTCAATTCTAACTGGGCCTCAGCCTTCCTCACCTGGTCCCTAGCTTCCTGGACAACATCCCTGTATTCTTCCCAGGCCGCCTGTCCCTGCTTCCACCTTCTATAAGCCTCTTTTTTCCTTTGAATTTTCCTCAGCAGCTCCTTATCCATCCAAGGAGGTCTCCTGGCCCTCCAGCTGCACTTCCTTCTACTTGGCATGCAACACTCCTGAGCTTGGAGCAGCTGATCCTTGAATAACAACCAATTGTCTTGGGCTCCCTGCCCTCTAGGGCTGTGTCCCATGGAACCTTACTAAGCAGGTTCTTGAAGAGGCCAAAGTCTGCTCTCTTGAAGTCCAGGGCAGTGAGCTTGCTGCACGCTCTTCTCACTGTCCCGAGGATCTCGAATTCGACCATCTCATGATTGCTGCATCCAAGGCTGCCCTGGAGCGTCACATTTCCAACCAGCCCTTCCCTGTTGGTGAGCACGAGGTCAAGCATGGCACCTCTCCTTGTCGGCTCCTCTATTACTTGCAGAAGGAAGTTGTCTTCCACACAATCGAGGAACCTCCTGGATTGCTTGTGCCGGGCCGTACCTTCACTCCAACAGATGTCAGGGTGGTTGAAGTCCCCCTTGAGAACAAGGGCCTGTGAGCGTGAGGCTGTTCCTATCTGCCTATAGAACACTTCATCCACAGATTCCTCTTGATCAGGCGGTCTGTATCAGATCCCCACAATAATGTCCCCCATCGCTGCTCTCCCTTTAACCTTGACCCACAAACCCTCTGTCGACTGCTCACCCGTCCCCAGACAGAGTTCCATACTCTCCAGCCTATCCCTAACATAAATAGCAACTCCCCCTCCCTGCCTGCCAGGCCTGTCTTTTCTAAAGAGCCAGGAACCTTCCATTCCAATGCTCCAGTCTTAGGAGCCATCCCACCATGTTTCTGTGATGCCTACTATATCATACTCCCGTAGTCATGCACACATCTCTAATTCCTTTAATTCCTCTCTTCCTATTATTCTAATGTCTAGTATTATGTATTTTTGGAAGGGGTAACTGAATAGTTGGGTTTTTTAGTTTTGTGGAAAAACAGACAAACCACCTTTTTTTACTTTTATTAGCTATTTAAAATATCTGAAAAACATTTCGATAATTTTATTTGGAAAAAAATTCTTAAGTCTTCATGCAAAAATCATTGAAGCTTTATTTCAGCTTTTTCAGAATAAATTTTTTCACTTGAAAATCACAACTTAAATTTCATTTTTTTAAATAATTTAATTTTGAGCACAATTTTCAATGTTTACCCTTTCTCACAGAGATTTTTAAAAAGCAAGCTGATTAGATGAACCTTTCTCCTGTGTTGCTAAATAGAAAGTGTCATATTCAATGCTATAAATATTTAGGAAAGAGAACAGATTGCATGATGCTTCATTCCATATGATAACGCCTTTTGCAGAATATTCCTCAGACAAATATGAGAACTATTTAAATACAAAGAGTGGACCAGTCTTCATTTTTAAGGCAACTTCTAAGTTACTGTTTACAACTCCATTCTGTTGAGACCTGGATATTTTAATTGATATTATTATTTTTAGAATTAAATTGCAGGTTAAGAATTTATTAAAGGTTCTTTCCAGTTGAACCTTTCAATAAGTTGTTCCATGATCTATCTGTCAACTATATATCTAGTGTTTCTTTTAATCCACAGAATCAAGTATGTTGCTCTCACTGTATTAAAATATCTGATTTGCAGTGTTTGTAATCTCTTTCTATACTTAATTTTTGGCTAAAGGTGTGGAAAAAAGACATTCTAAATGAAGAAGTCAATTACATAGCTTGCAAAACTCTTTAAATCAGGATTTGGCTCAAGTGGCCTGAGACATTTTTGAATTACAAAGTAACTTAATAAAGAAACTTTCTTTTTGCACCACAATCATATTCTACTACCTTGTCACAGCCTAAATATTTGTAATATGCTAAACTCCTCTCACAAAGTATCCATTTCCATGCTTTTATTTTATTTTCTAAACTTCTGGGATTAACACAAAATGTGTGGTAAATCTTGATTGAGCGAGCAGTTGCAGAAGTCACAAAGAGACAGATACATTAAGCAAATAGT
This sequence comes from Psittacula echo, assembly GCF_963264785.1. Lineage (NCBI taxonomy): Eukaryota > Metazoa > Chordata > Aves > Psittaciformes > Psittacidae > Psittacula > Psittacula echo. The sequence goes on along the minus strand of NC_137738.1, from coordinate 84,885,408 downwards.
CACTCTTTTAGAAGTAAAAGTATCAATGTCATATTTGTTTATGTGTTCACCTTAGTCCACAATATCTTCTGTATTTGATATGAAACAACTATCATTTGAGTATACTCTCTTGCAATCTTCTATGGAAACCTGTTTTGATCAGATGCAATATTTTTTTTGCTATTTTAAGTGGTCTTACCCATTTTTGCCAAGAATGACTATGCAAAAGAATTCGTGTGAACTCTGAACCTGAATGAATCCTACCGTTTATAATACTTTACTAAATAAAGTACAGATCACTTTTTATCAGCATATACAGAAATTTTCTGTTTCTTACAAGTGCAGCTTTCTTAGAAAAACTGTTGGAAATAGGCACAAAAATGCAAATGTTCTGTAAAATGAGAAAAAGGAATATGCTGGTCAGGTTGTTTTTACATCTTTGAAATAAAGTAAAAAAAAATCAGCATAAGTACAATAACAGTTGATTGAGTGATTCAAGTGTTCTAAGACAGGAAATGAGAGGAACATAATTTAGTGGTTAAAATTAATTAGCTATGTCATTTTGTACTTCTCATGAATTCACCAGTCCTTGAAATTGGAAGAAAAGGAGTTGACAACAATACCCCCAATATCCAATTTTACATGCATGAGAAATATTTGGGATAAGCATTATCCAAACACATAAGATTTGTGGGTTACTTTTTCTTTTTGAGCTATTTTAATTTAGTTAATCATACTTTTGGATCTGCAACAATTTCTTGGGAAAGTCTAGACATTTTACTGAAGTTTTCCTTTTATATTCATATTTATATACTCTTTTCGAAGGACAGTCAGGTTTTTCTAAACACGTTATTATAACAACTCAGGTAAGGAGCACAGGTGTTTTGAAATGCATATTTCAATAAATAATCATTTTACATCTAAACACCAGCAAAGAGTCTTCAGTTTCTAAATGTCGTGGTTTAAGCCCAGGCCATAAATCAGAACCACGAAGTCCACTTCCCCCCCACCTTTCTTCCCTCCGCTTCTGGAGGGACGGGGAGGAGAATCAAAAGAATGCAACTCCCACGGGTTGAGATAAGAACAGTTTAATAACTAAGGTATAACACAAATCACTACTGCTACCACTAATAGTAATAATGATAAAGGAAATAACAAGGGAAGAGAATACAACCGCTCACCAACTGGTATCTCGCCCCCACCCCACAGTGATCCAGCCCTTCCGGGCCCTCTCCATTCTACCTCCTGGGCATGACGTGCTGTGGTATGGAATACCTCTTTGGCTAGTTTGGGTCAGGTGTCCTGTCCCTGCTTCCTCCCAGCTTCTCCTCCTCCCTGGCAGAGCATGAGACTTACAAAGTCCTTGGTCAGTCTAAACATCGCTGTTATCAGCTCTGTTCCCAGGCCAAAAGTCAAAAACACAGTGCTGCAACAGCTACTAAGAAGGAGAACAACTGACTGCCACTGCTGAACCCAGGACACTAAAAAAAAAAAATAACAGATAGTGTTCCAAAAAATCAAAACCTGATTCCTTATTTTTGGACTGCATGTCGTTGAAGATGAAATTCCTGTGAAATTCCGTAAGCATGAATTGTTAAATGATTTTTTCCATACTCAGTCAAAAATATTGATATTTTAAATGCTTATCGTCCTTTGATATGAATATATGTAGTGTAATTCTAATTGTATCAATCAACAGTAAGCCACATTTAGTAGTCCATAATTTACTCTCTATTATGTGCTACTGTTTATCTATAAATTGGCATTTCATTGTATATAATTAAGGGAGATCATACACAAAACACCAGGCCACAGCAGTTTAAAGTTAAACCATTAGGTATACAACATTGTATGTTGTACTACAAAAACAATACTCCACTTAGAGAGAAGGAGATAAAACCATTAAACTGAAATCTTTGATTGTATGGTTCTGATAACAATTTACAATAATATTCTTCATCTGTAGAATGGAAGTAGTAATGCCTAAAAAGCTTTGTTAAGGATATTGAGAAGCATGTGTTCCAGAGTTCAACGATTCCACGAGAAAGAGAAACAAGAGAGAAATAGAGAACTCTCAACTAGTTTATTAACATAGGAAATTATAGAGATAGTAAAGGATACTTCTGATGTTTGGTTTTCCTACCAACCCCAAGGACCATGTAATGATGATCAGGAAACCAGCTCTGAGAAACATCATCGCAGTGCGAGGTGGCAGGCTCAACCTTAATGGGTGCCCCCGTGGAGGCAATGTTGACCTGTGTGGTATGAAGGTATCACAGTATCACAGTATGTTAGAGATTGGAAGGGACCTCAAAAGATCATCTAGTCCAATCCCCCTGCCAGAGCAGGAACACCTAGATAAGGTCACACAGGAATGTGTCCAGGCGGGTTTTGAATGTCTCCAGAGAAGGAGACTCCACAACCTCCCTGGGCAGCCTGTTCCAGTGTTCCGTCACTCTCACTGAGAAGAAGCTTCTTCTCAAGTTTAAGTAGAACCTCTTGTGTTCCAGTTTGTACCCATTACCCCTTGTCCTATCATTGTTTGCCACTGAGAAGAGCCTGGCTCCATCCTCGTGACACTCCCCCTTCATATATTTATATACACTAATAAGGTCACCCCTCAGTCTCCTCTTCTCCAAACTATAGAGACCCAGCTCCCTCAGCCTTTCCTCATAAGGGAGATGCTCCTCTCCCTTAATCATCTTAGTTGCCCTGCGCTGCACTCTCTCCAGCAGGTCCCTGTCCTTCTTGAACAGAGGGGCCCAGAACTGGACACAATATTCTAGATGCGGTCTCACCAGGGCAGAGTAGAGGGGAAGGAGGACCTCTCTCGACCTACTGACCACCCCCCTTCTAATACACCCCAGGATGCCATTGGCCTTCTTGGCCACAAGGGCACAGTGTTGGCTCATGGTCATCCTGCCGTCCACTAGGACCCCCAGGTCCCTCTCCCCTACACTACTCTCTAACAGGTCGTTCCCCAACCTATATTGGAACCTGGGGTTGTTCCTGCCCAGATGCAGGACTCTACACTTTCCCTTATTATATTTCATCAAGTTACTCCCTGCCCAACTCTCCAGCCTGTCCAGGTCCCGCTGGATGGCAGTACAGCCTTCTGGCATGTCAGCCACTCCTCCCAGCTTAGTGTCATCAGCAAACTTGCTGACAGTACACTCAATTCCCTCATCTAAATCATTGATGAATATATTAAACAATACTGGTCCCAATACTGTATCTTGAGGCACTCCACTAGATACAGGCCTCCAACTTGACTCCACCCCATAGACTACAACTCTCTGGCTTCTCTCCTTCAGCCAGTTCGCAGTCCACCTCACTACCTGATCATTCAGACCACACTTCCTCAGTTTAGCTATGAGGATGCTGTGGGAGACTGTGTCAAATGCTTTGCTGAAAGGTCTGCCTCCTCTGCAGCACATGAGGCTCAAGCTTTTATACTGACAAAAATGCAAACTCATTCCGAAACAGGGGACCAGCCTATATTGGAAGAAGTGGCTAGCAATATCTAGAAAGGTCTAGACTTTTCCGGGGAGTTCTAAAGCAGAACATTCTGGGTGGGAACCAAAGTTGGACTTTCCAGGGGGCAGCCAAAGCAGGACTCTCCAGGGAGGAGCCAAAGCGGAGAAACAGTACTTTTCTAAATTCGTGTGTTTCACCATGGACCATTATCTATTGTCCCTGGCACAGCATGTAATGAGAAAAAACTTATGTGCAAGATTCACACTTTTTTTTAAAATATACATCACAATAACCATGGGGGTGAGATAAGTTTACTAGTACATTTAAATATGTTTCCTTGTATTGTGTCTCTCCATATTTTCAATAATTAAACCCAGCAGTAACAACAACAACAACAAAGGAGTTTTCTTTTAAATTAATAGGTTGAAATAGTGCTTATTAGATTTGTATAGCTAAATACACAATAACTTTTCAGTTTTCAAGCTGACTTGATTCTTTAATTAAGCCTGAATTTAATTCTTGCTTCTAAATTGGACCAGGAACAATGCAAGAGTTATACATAATTTAATTACCTATTACTTTATTTCTATTCAAAGCTATTCTTCATTAACAGCTCAGCTACTGAATTAACCAGCAAGGGACAACCCAAAAATACACATATTGAATCTGTCATTTCAACCAAAATAATTCTTTTTGACCTCAGAGTCAGGCCTGAAATGCTGAAATCATGTTAGAAAATAATTTGATCCATAAAGTCTATGTATTTCTTTCTTAGGTATTTCCAATTGAGAAGTGATTTTATAACTAGGTTAAAACCAGGTTCAGACTGCCTTAAGAAACAGTTTGGGAAATGCAGTTATAAATAGCAGTGTCTTTGTGCCCCATTTGAGACGCCCAGGTAAAACTGGGGACTGATTCAGAAGAATTCTCATACAACAGCTGTTAATTTCTTTAATAGAGATATTAATCACTTCTCTGCAATTTCTCAAGGTAAGATGACATTCAAATAATACATGACTAATATATACCAAGTGAAGTATTAAAGGAATGAAATAACCAGGAATTTAATTCTCAGTTTTTGAACTGTTTCTCAATACTGTACAAAAAAATAATTTTCATTCCAGGCTTTAGTTTTTTGATCACTCTGTGTGTATTTACACAGGTAAGGCTGATAAATTTTCCCTGTACAGTCACTGAAAGGGGATTCTTTACTTCAGCCTCTCTGGAATTTGTGATAAAAGAAGCATAATTTATGACAATGATAAACCCATGAAATTTAGTTGTTTTTTTTTTTTTTTGGTGTGTGTTTAGAAGATGTTTGCAGTTCAAGGATATGTCAAGTGAGGGAGAGATTTTATGTTTCTCAGAGCTCACCGCACTTTGTAATGTCTTATTCCCAATCATATACAAGTTCTGAGGGATTTATAGTAATCACAGTGCAGTGGCTGAGATGTGTTCTGATGTATGTTTTCTGGAAACAAAGATATCCCAAAATTTGTACCTCAATGGTGTCTTATGGGTGTAATTGCAATTTATACTGTATATGAACTAAGTTTACACATTTGAAATATTAGTCCCTTTTAAGTTATTATAGAAGTAAAATTAACAAACCAAATAATGTATTTCCTAAAGGCAGCATTCAAGAGCATATTTAAGCAGACCTTTGGCCAGCTGAAGAAATGTCAGAGCAAAGTGAATGGAATATTATCCAAATGTTTGATGTTTCTAGCTTGGCAAGCATCAAAGAAAGGTAATCTGGATGTTGCTTGTCCACAGGATTTAATGTGCAAGGACTGGTAACTACCATCCACCAACTGTTCTTGAAGGTAATTCTGAGACTACTGAAATCAACTTTTAAAATTTTTATATTAATGAATCACTGCAAGGCTGCCTCAGTACAACAGAATAATGGGGAACAGGAACGATCACTTCCATTTTATGCGTAGCTAGAACCTTTTTAGGGTTTTGTTTGTCAAGAATGACACCAAAAGGTAAAAAAGAAATCAATATGAAACATGTTCTACTAAACAGAGAGTGTGAAGAAGAATTAAGCATAGCTGAAATGAAACTTTATATATAAACCACAATATTAGCAAAAGTAAATGCTCTACACTTTAAAGTCACAGGTTGTCATGGTTTAAGCCCAGGCCATAAACTAGAACCACGCAGTCTACTTCCCCCTCACCCACCTTTCTTCCCTCTGCTTCTGGAGGGATGGGGAGGAGAATCGAAAGAATGCAACTCCCACGGGTTGAGATAAGAACAGTTTAATAACTAAGGTATAACACAAATCACTACTGCTACCACCAATAATAATAATGATAAAGGAAATAACAAGCAAAGAGAATACAACACCTCACTGACCGATACCTCGACCCCATCCCGCAGCATTCTAGCCCTCCCGGGAACTTCAGTTCTACATCCTGGGCATGACGTGCTGTGGTATGGAATACTTCTTTGGCTAGTTTGGGTCAGGTGTCCTGTCTCTGCTTCCTCCTGGCTTCCCCTCCTCCCTGGCAGAGCATGAGGCTCACAAAGTCCTTGGTCAGGGTAAACATTCTGACCAGCAACTGAAAACATCGGTTTTATCAGTATTATTCCCAGGCCGAAAGTCAAAACCACAGCACTGCACCAGCTACTAAGAAGGAGAAAAACTGACTGCTGCTGGTGAACCCAGGACACAGGTACAACAAGCACTGTTCAATTTTGGTTGCTGTCATCGGACTTATTAATATATCTAGGGTATTTTTCCAAGTTTAAATGTACAAAATTTGAATATGTTGACTTTTGTGTAGTTTCCTGTGAAATTAAGGTTTAGAAAACTGATCCTTTCTTACTACCTTCTGATGATATTGGCTGATTTCAATTAAATTTGACACAAAACTAGAAATTCTGAAAGATGAGTGCCCTAACAGGAAGCAGGTTTTGCCAGGAACTCCAGCTGTACAGGCTACTAAAAGAAGAGATGATGGAAAAACCATTATACTCCTACTGCTTACTGCTTCGTCAGCACACATCCCCTTAGATACCAGAGCATCTGAATGTGAAAGAAAACAGGTGGAAGTCTCACCTGTTTTTCTAGTAGTAAGAGACACTAACAAACACTTTATAATGGTCTACAAGGTCCTTAACTTGGAAAAAACAAATAAGGCTACTGAGTGCTTAGGGGCCAAGAAATGAATTGTCCCTAGTTGTCATTAGTTGTCCCTAACTACATGTCTATGAGCAGCCCAGGATAGCCTTAAATCTTTGCAATCTCATCTTTGCCATACCTACAGAAGCGAGTAAGGCTTGTCTAGATGAGAAATGTTGTTTGAGTTCAGTTGGTTTGGTCATATATTTCTCTAATTTGACTTCTGATGACTTTTGTCCTATGACCCTGAGCATCTCACATACATTGTTTCTCCCAGAAAATTACCTTGGAAAAATCTGGGGACCTGCAAGGGAAGCAGAGGACAGGGCAGAGGAAGAGGAATAGCAGTTAGAGGCAGAAGAAGAATGTTCAATAAAGGAGAGAGCAAATTTTTCTCCCAGTACGAAACCTAATCAGCGTCTAAAATGCAAGGAATTCAGACACTGGAAGCGAGACTGTCCTCAACAGAAACAACAGGAAACACCAGTGACTGAACTGGACTTGGATTGACGGGGACCTGGGGAATCTGCCCTGGTGGATCCACTGGTTAAATTAAAGCTACTGGAAAGAAAAAAGGAGATGGAACTTCTGATAGATACAGGGGCGACTTGTTTGGTACTAAATCAAAATTTAACTTTGGTTGGAAAAGAATTTGTTACAGTTGTGGGAGCTATTGGCCACTGGGAAAAAGCGTTCTTTCTGAGACCGTTAAAATATAAATTGGGAAAACAGATTGGTGTGCATAGATTCTTATATATGCCAAATTCACTGAAATCCACATTGGGATGAGACTTATTACAACATTTGGAGGCAGTAATAACATTTAAAGAAGGAGAAATGGAATTGAAGGTGAAAGATGATCAGTTGATTAAAATTCTGAGTTTATTTTTAATCCAACAGAAAATTAATGAGAACCTTCCTGAAATAGAAGAAGTCTTTAACCAGGTATATCTGGGAGTATGGGCATCTGAAATTCCAGGTAAGGCAAAAAATGCTTTGTCTATTAAAGTAGAAATAAAAAGGGGGGCCTGCCCAGTTAGAATAAAATAATATTCCTTAAAATTGGAGGATCGGAAGGGAATCAAAGAAATCATTAATAAATTTTTAAAATACGGATTATTAATTGAATGTGAATCAGAATATTATACTCCTCTCTTGCCAGTAAAGAAATCCAATGGGAAAAGTTACAGATTAGTTCAAGATCTCAGAGCAATCAACAAAATTGTGGAGGATATTCATCCAGTAGTGCCTAATCCACATACCTTATTGACTAACTTGACTAAGAATCAGAAGTGGTTTACTGGTCTGGACTTAAAGGATGCATTTTTCTGTCTGCCCCTGCCCAAAGAAAGTCAAAATTTATTTGCTTTCGAATGGGAAAACCCTGACATGTGCATGAACTACACAAAAGGCATATTTGGAATCAGTCCATATGTTTATCCGCTTGTCCTTTGACACAGCTCACTTGGACAATGTTACCTCAGGGATTTAAGAACAGTCCAACCAACAACCCCAGGTTCCAGTACAGGTTGGGGAATAACCTATTAGAGAGCAGTGAAAGGGAAAGGGACCTGAGGGTCCTGGTTGATAGGAGGATCACCATGAGCCAGCACTGTGCCCTTGTGGCCAGGAAGGCCAATGGCATCCTGGGGTGTATTAGAAGGGGGGTGGTCAGTAGGTCAAGAGAGGTTCTCCTTCCTCTCTACTCTGACCTGGTGAGACCGTATCTGGAATATTGTGTCCAGTTCTGGGCCCCTCAGTTCAAGAAGGACAGGGACCTGCTGGAGAGAGTCCAACGCAGGGCGACAAAGATGATGAAGGGAGTGGAGCATCTCCCTTATGAGGAAAGGCTGAGGGAGCTGGGTCTCTTTAGTCTGGAAAAGAGGAGACTGAGGGGTGACATCATTAATGTTTATAAATATATGAAGGGTGTCACGAGGATGGAGCCAGGCTCTTCTCGGTGACAACCAATGGTAAGACAAGGGGTAATGGGCTCAAACTGGAACACAAGAGGTTCCACTTAAATTTGAGAAGAAACTTCTTCTCAGTGAGGGTGACGGAACACTGGAACAGGCTGCCCAGGGAGGTTGTGGAGTCTCCTTCTCTGGAGACATTCAAAACCCGCCTGGACACATTCCTGTGTGACCTCATCTAGGTGTTCCTGCTCTGTCAGGGGGATTGGACTAGATGATCTTTTGAGGTCCCTTCCAATTCCTAATGTTTTGTGATTCTGTGATTCTGTGTGTGTGTTTTCCTGTGGAACTAATGCTTATAAGAAGTTCATGCAATATACATTACTCCGTACCTATGCTTGAATCTGCTTCTGAATGTCATAGTAGTCTGGCTATGAAAGATGGTTCAAATTTCCTAAGACATTGAGAGACAATATTCAAGCATTAAGATTTCTCCAGTAATTTTTGATAGCATGGGATATGATGTCTGCAAACAGGAATATGCTGGAAATATTTTCAGAATTAATTTCTAAAGTCACACAATAAAGTAATCTACATCTGAAATTTCAATGCATGCAGAACTAATTGGATTTTTTTTATGATTTGTGCAGTAGCACTACTAGTGATATAATAATCTGTGAAAGTTCATTTGTTTTCCACAGAATTTAGCAAATGATGCCATTAATAATGTACAATAATAGTAAAATCCAGCTCCTTTCATGGCTAATAACAAAGGGACAAAAAGGGTCTCCTTCCTAAAAGTAAGTAAATATCCTATCCATGACAAAAAGCTGAAAAAGGCTGTTAAAAGGTGCCACTTCAGAGCCACATGTCATATTTGACAGCTGATTTAGTTGATTTAAGCTGTGTTCAGCAGATGCCTCAATGACTAAAAGTGTTTAATAGTGTATTTCAAAGAAAATAAATTATTTTGGTTGGGAGAGACATATTCAGTGAAAATTTCCATCTTTCTATTTTTTCACATTTCCTTGCCTTTTGTTTTAATTTCTTTCTCTAGAAGCCATTAAAGCATTTACCATAATTGTTTTTCTCTTTTCACAAAGATACTTCTAAGGAGCAGTTCACACATTTGAAATGCTTTTCTAAAAGGCATTTATGAAAATAACTTCTCAGGATCCCCCTCAAGTTAAACATCTTCAGTACTGAGGATTACCTCTGTTCCTTTTCTCTATAATGAATGTAATACTTACTGAAAAAATACAAAAAGGTATATAATCTTAAAAGTAATTAAACTATATATGTTTCCTCAGAAATTAATGGAAAACTTCCCACAACTTCAGTAGAAATGATATATTTCTTCCTGTTCTGTTTTTGGCCAGTCAGTTCTGCTGCAGAAGTAAAGTAACAATCATAGAATCATAGAATAGTTAGCATTGGAAAGGACCTTAAGCTCATCTAGTTCCAACCCCCCTGCCATTACCAGTGCTCTGCAGTCATCAAATATAGTGATGCATAATCAAGGAAAGAAAAACCAAAAAAAGTGCTAATTTTAATGTCCATTATAATTCAGTGGTGGAAAAAAGAAATATTTTCAACTTCCAAATGCTGTTAACTATAAGCAATCACAAAAATAATAAATACATTTAAGAAAGCCAGACATATTTCTACAAATATGGCAACTGGTTTCAGTGCCTCACCACCCTCACAGGAAAGAACTTCTTCCTAACATCTAATCTAAATCCACCCTCTTTCTGTTTAAAGCTGTTTCCCCTTGTCCTATCACTACAAATCCCACAAGAATAAGTGTCACAATTGACAACTTTCAATATTAAAATGCAGCAATTTATTATTACCAATAAAGCATAACCGAAAATGCTCTCTCCCTCCCAGTGGATGGCAGTGGCTATTGATTAGGACATGCTGGGCAAGAGAAGGATTTAAGCACCACTTGTGATTTCATTAGGCTGATGGTTTGGAGGGGACATTGAAATGTGATGGGGACATCATCTGCCCTGATTTACTTTATTTCACAACTCAGGTGCCTTAGTGGAGCTTGTACAGGGCTTTTGCAGCACCCACCACCAAGCCAGACCTTCCCAAATGGGGTCTCCTTTGCCAGCTCCTACCTTGGCTTGCTTGTGTGTAAGACAAACATAGACTGCATGGGAATGGATGTAAAACAAAAGACAGTGGAATGCTCTCATCAGCCTCATTACCTGAGCAGACATAGTAGACTGTCAATTTAGCGTGAACCACAGGCTGGGTGCAAAAGCAAACTAATGGTTTCTAGATTTCTCTCTGTTCACATAGTGATTTTCAGCAATCTGCAGAAGAATCCTCTGAAAAAGAGGTACCTCACAGCAAGCATTCCTGAAAAAACATAACTTTTTCTGGAGTTTTCACCACCAAGAACTGCACAAAAGAGGGCACTGGGCATAAAAATGAATTATAAATACACTGGCTTGCTCAGATAAACAAGAAGGTAAATCCATCTGTGATTACAAATGACAACATAAGCAAAGAAGCTAGTGCGAATTTTGGGTAGTCTTTGCTCATGAACCCCAAACTCAGAGGCAGGGTGACAAGTTGGACTGCAGCTGCTGACATGGTCTAGCAGCCGGACGTATTTCGGTACTGCTGATAAATCAACTATGACTGTGTGATGTCCAGTCTATGCAAATCCATGATATGATCTAAACTAAGATTGAGAGAGAGGATTGAGAGTACTATGTGTTTGTTTACATGGTTTTGGTCAAACACAAGGTTGGCCAGAACAGAAATGCTAATGCATTCCAAATAGGAGCATGATTAATCCAGCCAGTATGGACAGCAAGGAAGAAAATAGATTTGAAATAGTACAACTTGTTTTGGATGCCATGATCATATGTAGGAATGGTGAGACATAAGCATTATTACCCAGTACAGAAATGGCAAAAAGCATGTCTTGTGCGCAAATCTTGAGTTTCAGTCAGCAGTCAGTTCAGGCAGAGCTGTGTGAGAGCTGGAAAATGATGCAGAGGAAGTTAAAAGGACCAACATCTTCATGCAGAAAATAGCTGTGAGTTTACTGCATGACCCTGAGAAACCTACACAAACCAGAACATCTGTCTGGCTCTAACTGCTTGTTGTGTGTTTGCAGATGAGGTTAAAAAACCTTCTGAACAAAAAGCTTAGACCTAGGAATATTCAGTGTAACCTCAGACGCTGAATTATTTCTAGCTCTGGACACACTTAAATACCTAATATGTGGAAAGTGAGGGGTAGAAAACACTGGCAAGTAGTGTAAGCTCTTTAGCTTGTGTCCTGGTTTAGCAGTAGCACTCCTTTTTTCTCCTTCTTAGTAGCTGGTGCAAGCACTGTGGTTTTGACTTTTGGCCTGGGAACAGAGCTGATAACACTGATGTTTGGTCTGACCAAAGACTTTGTGAGTCTCATGCTCTGCCAGGGAGGAGGGGAAGCTGGGAGGAAGCAGGGACAGGACACCTGACCCAAACTAGCCAGAGGTATTCCATACCACAGCACGTCATGCCCAGGATGTAACTGAGAGTTCCCGGAAGGGCTGGATCACTGCTAGGTGGGGGTGAGTTATTGGTCGGCGGGTGGTGAGGGGTTGTATTCTCCTGCCTTGTTATTTCCTTTATCATTATTATTATTGGTGGCAGCAGTAGTGATTTGTGTTACATCTTAGTTACTGGACTGCTCTTATCTCAACCCGTGGGAGTTGCATTCTTTTGATTCTCCTCCCCGTCCCTCCAGGAATAGGGGGAAGAAAGGGTGGGGGAGAAAGTAGACTACGTGGTTCTGATTTACGGCCTGGGCTTAAAACACGACAGCTTGGTATGCATGCCCATCATTGTTTCTGCTTTTATTGAAATGCAAGTCCTAATCTAATTCACTCAAATATTTCATGAGGTTAGAAAGATGGGTAAACACTGAGAACCTCAAATAAAGAGGGGAATATGTGCCTTAGAGTAAAAAAAGGTGTGCCTTTCTCTAGAGGTAACTGGTTGCCAGTAGGACATGGAAAACTATTTAGTCATTTGCTCTCACCTCATCATCCAGCCCTCTAGAATCTGCTGATGCCTATAACTGTCAGTATAAAGACAAATTATTTGTTATTTGTCATGACACATTGTAATATTTAAAACTTATTCTGAAAGGCAGAAGTCTCAGTGAGGATGGGTGACAAAAACTATTTAGAAGACTACAAGAAGGGTCATGTCATGTGGCTGATGTTTCAGTAAGTGTGGTATGTGTTAAAGGCTGATTTTTGCATTTCTAGCTTTTGTGGAGAGATGTTTTAGCAGCTGCAATGAGAGAGACATTGGTAGGGTGAGCAGTGCAGCGCTTAGTCTTCCTGTAGGGAACTGCTTTCAAAGCAACACAGCACACTGGTGTGGTTATGGCTACTCAGAAAAGAGTTGGTAATATGTAGTAATGTTTCATTTGGTTTAGACTAGAAGTAGCAAAAAAGAATGTATCTGGCTTGTTCAGAAGGTTATTTTACAAAAGAATAAGCAAAAGGCTTTCATAGGTTTCACCATTTTGAATCATTAAATTCGTTCTGAAAATGGTAGATTGCTTAAAATTCCCCAAAGCACATACAAAGCACATTATTTCTGAAGAGGAAATGCATAATTCAGCACCTATTTGATGGGACAGTGTGTCCTGAGAAATTATGTTACAAAGCCTATAAGGTAAACAAACATTAAAAGGAGAACATCAAGTAGTACCCCAAATCTAGCACACATTTACCTTTAATTCCAAGGTATACATGAGATATGGTTGTCAAGGCAGCTATTGCACCATCTTAGTTGTTATTCTGCGGGCTAAAGAAGAGAAGAAGTCAACAGAGAGTTTGTGGGTCAAGGTTAAAGGGAGAACAGCGATGGGAAACATTACAATGGGGATCTGATACAGACCGCCTGATCAAGAGGAATCTGTGGATGAAGTGTTCTATAGGCAGATAGGAACAGCTTCGCGCTCTAAGGCCCTTGCTCTCAAGGGGGACTTCAACCACCCAGAACATCTGTTGGAGTGAAGGTACGGCCCGGCACAAGCAATCCAGGAGGTTCCTCGATTGTGTGGAAGACAACTTCCTTCTGCAAGTAATAGAGGAGCCGACAAGGAGAGGTGCCATGCTTGACCTCGTGCTCACCAACAGGGAAGGGCTGGTTGGAAATGTGACGCTCCAGGGCAGCCTTGGATGCAGCAATCATGAGATGGTCGAATTCGAGATCCTCGGGACAGTGAGAAGAGCGTGCAGCAAGCTCACTGCCCTGTACTTCAAGAGAGCAGACTTTGGCCTCTTCAAGAACCTGCTTAGTAAGGTTCCATGGGACACAGCCCTAGAGGGCAGGGAGCCCAAGACAATTGGTTGATATTCAAGGATCAGCTGCTCCAAGCTCAGGAGTGTTGCATGCCAACTAGAAGGAAGTTCAGCAGGAGGGCCAGGAGACCTCCTTGGATGGATAAGGAGCTGCTGAGGAAAATTCAAAGGAAAAAAGAGGCTTATAGAAGGTGGAAGCAGGAAAGGCCACCTGGGAAGAATACAGGGATGCTGTCCAGGAAGCCATGGACCAGGTGAGGAAGGCTAAGGCCCAGTTAGAATTGAACTTGGCTAGGGATGTGAAAGATAATAGGAAGGGATTCTATAGGTACGTAGCGAGTAAAAGACAGATTAGGGACAACGTAGGCCCCCTTCGGAAGATATCTGGAAATCTGGCTACCCTGGATTTGAAGAAGGCTGAGGTTCTTAATGAATTCTTTGTCCCAGTCTTCACTGGCAAAGGCTCTGACTACTCTACCCAAGTCTTGGAAGGTAGACACAGGGACTGTGAGAATGAGGACCCTAGGCCCACTGTAGGAGAGGATCTGGTTCGAGACCGTCTTAAGAACCTGAACGTACACAAGTCCATGGGACCTGATGAAATCCATCTGCAGGTCCTGAAGGAGCTGGCGAATGAAGTTGCTAAGCCCCTGGATATCATATTTGAAAAATCATGGCAGTCAGGTGAAGTTCCCGATGACTGGAAGAAGGGAAATATAACCCCCATTTTCAAGAAAGGGAAAATGGATGACCCGGGGAATTACAGACCAGTCAGTCTCACCTCCGTGCCTGGCAAACTCTTGGAGCATATTCTCCTGGAAGGCATGCTAAGGCACATGAAAAACAAGGAGGTGGTTGGTGACAGCCAGCATGGCTTCACTAAGGGGAAATCCTGCCTGACCAATTTGGTGGCCTTCTATGATGGGGCTACAAAATTGATGAAAGGGGCAGAGCAGTTGACGTCATCTACCTGGACTTGTGCAAAGCCTTTGACACTGTCCCACATGACATCCTTGTCTCTAAATTGGAGGGACATCAATTTGATGGGTGGACCACTCGGTGAATAAAGAACTGGCTGGATGGCCGCACGCAAAGAGTTGTGGTCAGTGGCTCGATGTCCGGCTGGAGACTGGTAACGAGTGGTGTTCCTCAGGGATCGGTGTTGGGACCGGTGTTGTTCAGCATCTTTGTTGGTGACATGGACAGTGGAGTTGAGTGCACCCTCAGCAAGTTTGCCGATGACACCAAGCTGTGTGGTTCGGTTGATATGTTGGAGGGAAGGGATGCCATCCAGAGGGACCTCGACATGCTTGTGAGGTGGGCTGATGCCAACCTGATGAAGTTTAACCTTGCCAAGTGCAAGGTCCTACACCTGGGTCGGAGCAATCCGAGGCACAGCTACAGGCTGGGCAGAGAAGAGATTCAGAGCAGCCCTGCAGAGAAGGACTTGGGGGTGTTGGTCGATGAGAAAATGAACATGAGCCGGCTTCAGTGTGTGCTAACAGCCCAGAAAGCCAACTGTATCCTGGGCTGCATCAAAAGGAGCATGACCAGCAGGTCGAAGGAGGTGATCCTGCCCCTCTACTCTGCTCTCCTGAA
Organism: Psittacula echo; assembly: GCF_963264785.1. NCBI lineage: Eukaryota > Metazoa > Chordata > Aves > Psittaciformes > Psittacidae > Psittacula > Psittacula echo. The sequence goes on along the minus strand of NC_137738.1, from coordinate 84,869,978 downwards.
ACCTCACTTGGAGTATTGTGTGCAGTTCTGGTGTCCTCAACATAAAAACGACATGGAACTGTTGGAACAAGTGCAGAGGAGGGCCACGAGGATGATCAGGGCACTGGAGCACCTCCCGTATGAAGATAGGCTGAGAAAGTTGGGGCTGTTCAGCCTGGAGAAGAGAAGGCTGCGTGGAGACCTCATAGCAGCCTTCCAGTATCTGAAGGGGGCCTACAGGGATGCTGGGGATGGGCTCTTCATCAGGGACTGTAGTGACAGGACAAGGGGTAACAGGTTCAAACTGAAACAGGGGAAGTTTAGACTGGATATAAGGAAGAAATTCTTTACTGTTAGGGCGGTGAGGCATTGGAATGGGTTGCCCAGGGAGGTTGTGAGTGCTCCATCCCTGGCGGTGTTCAAGGCCAGGCTAGACAGAGCCTTGGGTGACATGGTTTAGTGTGGGGTGTCCCTGCCCATGGCAGGGGGTTTGGAACTAGATGATCTTAAGGTCCTTTCCAACTCTAACTATTCTATGATTCTATGATTTTAAGAATTTATTTCCTTGCTATCTTGGGTCCTTAGTTAAGCCTCAGCTTTTTAGTATTTGTTTACTCAACTTCATACTCCTCGTGTATTGAAAAACAAAATAAAGTTGAAGTTTTATGTTTCAACAAGTAACAGAAAGGCTTTCACAATGCTGTTTTTTTTATTTATTCCCTGAGAGCATTTTCAGAATCATTGTAACATGCAGTTGAGATTCACTTACTGAAATTGCTGCTCTACTACAATATCTGTGGTATTCTAGATGTTCATCTACTTCAGTGTACCTAATCTGTACCACCAAATGAAACTCTGCAGCTGTGGTTTGTTGCTTCGGGTTTTGGTTTTGGTTGGGTTTGATTTTTTTTTTTCATATAAATAGTGGTGTTCTTCATTCAAGAGTAAAACTGATCTGTTCTCTTGTCTAGGAGGAATGAGAATTTGGCATATGCTTTTACAGCTCTGAGGCAAGGTTAATGGAATCTCTGCAGGAGCCTGAATGCTAATATGATTTTTATGATCATCATTGTATTAATATCCTTATTTTTAACATGTACATAACAAATTCATTAAACACTGTGCACTACCGAGTTTCTGTTTTTGTTATTGTTATAAAAGATGGCATAATGACTTCTATTGTAGGCTCTTTGTGATTATTAAAGCTCCTTATCTATATGGCCATACTTCCTTAGAACATGTACGATCAGACTGTCACATTCAGCAGGTCACCTTAATGGTATAATGTTTGGATTAAAGCAACTTTGCACTCACATTCAAGGACTATTAAATTACCAAGAGAGAGGAAAAAAAAATATAATGAGCACCTGAACTATAGATCTTCTATTAGTTTAAACTAGAACAGAACATCTATGCTTGAAGTGTATTCTTTATTAAAATATGTATACAATCACTGTTTTTCCAATCACTTCTACATAGGATAGCCTCCTTTAGGAAGTAAAAGAGTTTCCATGTGTGCTCAACTGCGCACTGCCGCTAAGTGAATATATATTAAAATGAATCTTACACTTTAAAGTTATTGTGTCTAACAAAATATGCTAAACTATCCCTAAGCTTTAATTTAAAGACCCGCATGAATGTTTTTACTTCTACCACTGTAGACAGCTGTCATTATCACAGAAGTAAATTCCCATTTAAAGAAATGCAAATGTTCTGATCTAGCTAGAAGTGAGCAACGGGAGCAAGAAAACCAGTTGTCAAAATTACAGCAATTTGAGGTTCCTAAATAAAATTCTCTATTGGCAGAGTTCAAAACAAGCAAAGATTAAGCTGGGCTGGACATCTTTTAGAAACAAGCAGCACTCATTGCCACAGATCAAACCAAAAAAGGTTTGTTGAAAATTTACATTTTTTCTAGCTGGAGAATTCTTTCTTAGCCATGAATAAGTTCATGGACTATTTTTTGACTAAGGCAGATTATGTTTTGGAAATAGAGTTGAATTTCAAAATCTGAATTTTTTTCATAACTTCAAAATACCATATCCATGACAAAAGGTAGTCCTGAAAGGTGCTAATTTTATGTCTTCCATCACTTGCAGCTACTTTAGGTGAAGAAATGTATAATGGCACTAACATTCATGTAAGACCTACGTAAATTGACTCATTCCTTCCATTACTTTCACAAGATTACCTAGAAAAGGGCATTTTTTGTTCTGTAATAAAATTCCTAAGTAGTATCTAGTCACCTAAACACAAAATAGTTGCTGCTGGAGTTCAGAGAAAACACACTCTTCCTAAAAGCATCTAGTTGCCTGATTAATTGTTACAGGCATAGTTCCCTCTGTGCATATGTAGAGCTGCCAGACTCCTGATTCAACATGCAATAACTCAAAACTGTATTTCTGCAACTGGAAAGCTCACTCAATCTTGGATGCTTAAACTAAGTGTGAATGGTAATGCCTGGGAGACTTGCCACCCTAGGCAGTTAGCTGCATTGCTTCTTTCAAAAATTCATCCTGTGGAGTAATAAGAGAAAGACACATACTTTAGCTCCGCTTACAAAGTGCTTGTCCCAAAGAATTTTGATACTAGATGAGATTACCCAGGTCACGAATGAATTCTGATTACTCTAACAGAACTGTGACATTTCTACCAGCTATATAGTGAACAGTGTTACTAAATTCATTACTCATTAACTGATTCTAAAGTGCATTCATCAACAAAATGAGTCATAACAGTTAGAAATTAACTGCAATACAATGAAAACTATCTCTGAATCACTGTATTGTCTATGCTGGATTTCTTCTCTTCTTGGCACTCATCATCAAAACAAAAACACTTCTCCATCTCTGTTCCTTGATTCTAGATCAGCTCTGCAAACTGCAGCCATTTGCAAAGCAGCCAGTTCACAGATACAGGCAGCAGGAAGAATAATATCCTCCTTAGCACAGCTTGCTATTATTAAATCTCAGTGCAGGCAGCACCACATGAGATTCTTAAAAATTGGGCAGCCCCATTATCATCACTGCGAATTCTGGATAGTGATTAATGAAGAATACAATTTCCATGAAGAATAAAGTGAACACTATGACTGAGTATTAATTGAGAAAATTAACAATTTTCTAAAATTCTACAGCTGAAGTAGGAAGACATTTTGTAGTGGAGGAGTATTTTGCTTCAGCTTGAAAGGGGTTTGAAAGCAAAAATTTTCCCAAGACTTCCTAAAAGAGTCTTGAACCTGAGTGTAAATTTAGAGCACGAAAGGCAAACAAACAGAAGAAGAAGCCACAAAATCCTCCAGGTGGACAATCATCTCTTTTTCAGGTCTGGCTCTAGGCATAGACAATGCCTCTGCTAACAGATCTGTACATGGCAAAATGGTCCCTTTACTGGTATCACCCAGAAGCTCATTTTTACAACTCGGTATGACAAAATGGGAAAAAAAAAGAAAAAATCTAGAGCTGACATAATCTTTTTTGAGAAAGCTCCATCCATATGCAGTCAGTGCCTCCCAGCGCACTGGACAAAGTGGAAGCAGTTAGTGGAAGGTAAAGGAGATCAGACTTTTCTGGTAGGTTTACCAGAGGATGCAATGCTGAGGATGCAAAGCTTTGGCTGCATTCCAGCACACACAGATGAAGCATCTTCTCTGGCTCACATGTCAGAAAAGGAAGCTGCTGCACAGATCCATCCAAACCCTTACATCAGTTCTCACAGCTCCTACTAAACCTCAAGATAAATGCATAAATCACATAGGTTTTATTCCGGGAAAGAGCAAAATTACAAATAGGCAGTGATCTAACATTGCTTCCCACACTGGAAACCTAAACTCACGAGCTGAGAGCTAATTTTAGAGTCATAAATTCTTTAGAGATCTGTATCTTCATTTTTTTTTCTTTGTAGAAAAATGGTACTTGCAAAAAGATGGGTTTATGTAAGTTTTTTTACTTTAGCTGTAAAATGACTAAAACTTGGAAAAAAGCCATAAATTCCTTTGGAACTAGATAACATAGGAACTCATTATTATTCTCTTAGATCACCTTTTGATCCAATAAATACAAACCTACTGAACTATTAGAAAAAGTTGTTCTTTTTTCTTCTTTCATCCTGGTAATAAACAATTGAACAAAATTCTTGAAATAGTTTTCTTCTATCTAAGAATGGAAAATGCAATTAAAGCCAGAGCCTATCTTGACCTTTTCAGGAGAACTCAGAAGTGACAGACGATACACTGTGTGGAACCCTCGATAATCAGTAGTGCTGGCTCCTATTTCACAAATGTTAAGAAAGGAAAGTGGTAATATGCTTCTTTATTGCAGCACCTGTACACCTGGATCTCTCTCAAGCACAAGCATGACTCCTACTTATAGTGAAGAAAATTATGTCTTCTTCTAACAGGTTTGAGAAATTTGGCTGAGTTTCTCTTTACCCAGATGTAGCTCTGTGTCCGCCATTACTGAAATATTTGAAATACAAATAAAGGATTTTGCCAACTTTAGAGGCAGATAACTTAAGTGCAGAGAACTTAAAATATTTTCTAAAGTGTCTTCGGCATGGAACTGCTAAAATATTTTCTGCAGCTTTCATATTTTTAAATAATTTTAAAAGCACAAGAAATCTCTGTCTCAGTATCCCACACTGCTCCAGACAGTGGATTTGAAGATAAAACTTACATTTCAAGATCCTGTTTGGTGAGATTCATCTTATCTAACGTTAGCTGTTTAAATCGGATACACAAAAAAAGCTTGCCATTGAGATTTCATCTATAATCAGTGAAGTTAAGCAATTTCAGAGAGTAGTTTCTCCTATACAAACTGTGTACTGTTATGGCAAGATGAATTCATACTGCAGAGTGAACTAAGTTATCCTTAATATTTAAGCATATAAATTTAGTAGACTGTGATCTCTAAAAAGTTCCAAACAGACATGAAAGACCTTTAAAGTAGGGGACAGAATTGAAGCCTGGTCTCTTATTCTCTGTCAGAATCCAAAACCATGTCCAAAAGTTACAACAGTATTTGGAACTCATCTCAAGGTGTATGTGAACCCACTGGAAGGCACCAGAAGTCTACACCTGGTAAAGGAATTATGTCTCAAGAAATCAGAAGTCTAAAATTTTCCATAAAATCCCTTCTCAATTGGTGTATTCTATCTCCTGATGAAACAGGATATATTGATGTTTTAAATCAGAACTTATAAATCTCACCAAAGATTTTATGGGTTATGGCACTTATATCTCTAAATAGGCTTCTTTTTCAGTAAGCTGACATGGAAACATTCTACTCTAGGATAGATACTCCTGGATGATTTCCAGGATGCTTCTTCAGAGCTGTATAGCTTAAGTAACAGTAATGAAAGGCAGCATTTTAAAGAATATTTTTTGGTTTTGAAAAACAATGAAAATTTTGTGTTCCATAAACTTCCCCTTTCTTTCCACATGTAATTAACTTCTCACTATACCCTTGGGAGAACTGCAAAGGAACAAATCATAGAATCATAGAATAGTTAGGGTTGGAAAGGACCTTAAGATCATCTAGTTCAATGTAGGGAAAAAAAATAAAATTGATTCAGAGCAACATTGGTGATATTTCAGCGCTTCTCTGGATGCTGTTGTTTTGTTGCTGTCACTTACTATCACTTTCTTGAGTTAGAGACTACATACAGTTCAAGTGTGAATGCACATCGTTTTTTCAAAGTGATCCTTGCCCATGTAGAGCATTTATGTGCTACACTGAAACAGTATAGATACTTAGAAAAGTCTAAATGAAAACTGTGCTATGTATCTGTGTCCTTCCATTCTCTAAGGTATTTTACAAAAAGCTGATGTTTTAAATCCCAAAACTATCTTGAGAAAGAATTACTTTCACATTGGCGGGGAGGGATGGGGGGTGGGGGAGGAAAGAGTTTTGTGATACCTTTAAGACCACACAAGATTTTAGAGAGGGAATCAGAAATAAAACTCAAACTTCCTCTCCTTTCTGACATTTTTTCCTCTCCTTTCAGTCTTTTTTTGACAGCTTACAAAAGCAGTAAGCTTTCCGATACCATTGAAAATAAAAGACATTCAGCTACAAGCAATTCTCTACAAATTTGTCTTCCAAAGTCAGGTGAACCACAAATAGACTTTTATACCGACGATATTTCTTCTAGGTCTCCACAGCTGATGTTGAGAGAAGACTTCCAGATAGCAAGTCCTACAAATCTAATGCTAACTACAACTGTCCGAAACAAATGTATTTAATATTTTAAACCCAAGAATAGTTGCAAAAGCTCAATATAGAAGTAAATGAAAGCCAGACTGAAAAAAAACCCCACATGAACCCATTTGAAGTACAATACAGAAGAATTCTGACACACAGTCACACAAATCTCTTTTCAGATGTTTTTCTTCTCTGTAATGATGTTTTATGGAAGTTTATGGTGTTATGAAAGACCGATATACTAAATGAAAGATATGGCTTGTAAAAAAATTATATCTGTCAGGTAAAGAAGCTACTATCAAACATGAAAGATACCAGTCTGGCTTCAGTTCAATGTGGTCATGAAAGAAAAAAGAGGATTAGGTGTGTGAAACACTGCAAACCTTGCGTCAGTGAGACCTGATAAATCTCTTCTATATAAGGAAAACCAAAGCTTAGGGGATCTACCTGTTTTAAAGAGGTAGATTTTAGCATTTACTTCAAAGTAGCTTTGGTTTACACTTCAAAGATTTGAAGCAAAACCAAAGGCTAAGGAAGAAGGTGCTTCTTTTACTCCTTTTTCCACACATGAAGAGAGTGGAGAACAAAAGATTCCATGTCATATATCAGAAAATGAGAATGTAAAGATGGTTTGCAATTCATTTTTGTTCAAAGCACTTCACAGTGATGGATCTGGGACTTCTGAGAAAACTCAGACAGGTCCCTCCACAAAAAAGTATAATTATTAGGAACAAGGCCTAATGGTAATGTAGAAAGCCTTGTGTTATGTGCTGTCAGGTACAGCTTAAAAGTTCTCCCATCTCTCGCTATAGCGAGATCTTTCAGTTTTGAGGCAGTGCGTTTGTCATATTGTATCTGACCATGCTGTTTATAATTAACACTAACTTTTCAGAAATTTATGAAGTTGATACAAACTTTCACAGTAAAGAAATTATATATAAAAAGGAAAGATCATTAAAATGGCAAGTTAAGACATTTTTGTTAAATACATGATCTGCACCTCTCAGCAGTACAAACCAATTACTGCTTCTATCTTGGAGCAAGGTCAGTAGAATTGTTTATGTAAGACCAACTTAAATAAACCCTCAATACAAGTGAATGTGCTTCTGATCTGTATGGAAATTTAAATTATTCCATTAGCTAAAAATCTCTGCAGAAATGAAAATGTAAAAGAATTTCCATTTTAATTTTGCGCGAATATGCAAAAGTTTGTTTCTAAACCAAAGAAGCCTATTAGGTAAGGGGAGAATTCAACCACTTTTTGTTTTTTTCAGTTACAATGTGTAGGGACAGGAGCTCATATGGAAGGGTTTTCCTGGGTATAAATTTGTTCTTTTTTGCTTCTGGCTACTGCTTCTTACCAGTACTCTTGTTCCAAAGCTTCGATTATCTTCTAAACAGCAGAAATTCTACCTACTTTCTAAAAGCTCTTCACCTCACAAGAAAAAAATAAACCAAACAAGCAACAAAGCCCTCTTCCTTCCTAATGAGCTTTGGTAGGAATTAGGTTTCCAATACCGATTATCCACTTCTTTACTCACTAATTTCATCAGGTAAGAGCTGTTTGAAAGCTGAAGTATGACATTTGCCTCAGGTTGTCCTAAAACAAGATCTTCAAAGGTTGTTCTAGAGCCATAGTAAATGTGTAGGGAACCTGTTACTTTTCTGCAGAGTTCATTTAACAGTCCAAAGAATATATCTTTCAGTGTTTTTCAGTGAGAATCTGTTTGTCAGATAATTTCTGATACTTCTATGCCTTATGACACTTTCTCTGAATTTTGAGAATGCTAAACATGAAAACTGATGTTACTGAAGATAAAGGATATGGATTACACTACAACTGAGCCAGCTAGAACGTTCCTGATAGGGATGGTCTCTCATCGGTAATTTCAATCTACCACATGACATGTGTTCTTTCCTACCTTATACTGATAGCTTGCATTCTGCTCAATTTGTTATAAATTAGTTTAAGTATTTAAACAGACAAAAAAATCACTAAGGGGGTTTTGCCAGCTAGGGAATGGCATAGGTTTGTTAGATGCATCACTGCTGGTGCAAAGCAGTGTAACAGTGTTCATGTAGGAACTGAGGACAGGGAAGGACCAGGACCACTTTTCTAGTCTAAGCATAAGAGTTATATCAGCTGAACCAAATTATAAATCTATATGCTAGAGACTTATCTACCTGCTGATAAATGTTAACATACAATAAAATTAAGCACACTATTTGTTCTTCATTGATTTCTTACTCTTACTAGAAGCCAAATGCTAGATACTCTTTTTCTCATGTCGAGTAAGTTCCTTTGCCTAAAGGCACTCTGTGGTCATGCCTATGAAGGTATTCTGCAGACATATAAGAGCTGTAGTATGCCCACACTCAAAACCAGCATGAAGCTTCATAGTAACACACAGTGCCATGCTGAGCACAAACTAATTGCCCTTGCTGACAAACTGTGTAGGGCAGATTGGACTCTACTCCTCACATGGGGATGTGATGCTGCCAGCGCTGACTGTGAGCAGAATGAACTAATACCTTCAATCTCCTGTGAGCAAACCAAGTGTTCTTACTCATCTAGTTAGTACAGAGTAGTGAACACTCTAAGTTCACCCTGTGATTTACCACACCTTAATTTCTCTGGGCAGATGAGCCCTGACATAATCAATCTTTACTTCACAGTGATCAAGGGAGATTGATTGTTTGAATCATAAAAGTCTGAAATTTGCCCCAAGTAAGAGGAAGCCAAGTGCAAAGCAGGCAGACAAATGCTTACTATGGACTTTGGGCTTTACTTTAGACTCATATTACTTAAATCTACATAGAAGAATAAAAAAACTCAATTGCAGTAGCAAGAGCAACAAGCAGAGGAATGAAAGGATGATTAAAATTAAGGTAAATGAGTCAAGATAAGAAAGGTGGATTTCTTTTATTGAACAAATGCACCTTATTTTCCAGCATGTAATTTTGCATGCTAAAACTGGAAACTTTAAATGTAAGTTACTTTGTTATTTACGTTACGCATGGATTTCGCTAAAAATTAGGAGATGAGGATGTAAACTGCATTGTTTTCTGACTCATCTGGGAGATAATCAGCCAGCAAAATCATTGTGGAAATGCTTCTCATTCCAATTAAAGATAAAATATTAGTATGGCTATTTAATTCATAAGCTCTTTGTATTTACTCTTTCACCTTGTTTGTGCACCTAGTGATGTGTATCTAATTCAGGTAAGAGGTTAACATCTCAAACTTTTCTTGATTTTTGTTTATTAAAAAAGGTAAGTTACATACTTACAAGAAAATAAGTATTATGAGTTGAAAATAATTGGAGGTTAACCTTTAAGAAAAAACTCCACCATCATAATCAATAGACAAATTTATTTGTCACTGATGTAGTGTTAAGAGGAAAGACACTTAAATCTCCAAACCTGAGTACTTATAGATCCTCCTTAGTAGATTCCTCCAAGAGAAGTCGGTACACAACACCACCCAGGAGTGCATCTATCCATTTCGGTTGTTTCTTGTGGTATTATAATTAAGCTAAATTACTTCCCTTAGTCCATACTTTAGAGAAGATTAGTGAATTCAGTTTTGTAGTAAATGAGTCTTAAATAATAAAACTTTTGTGGAAACAATCTTTTTTCCCCCATTCTGTGTTGGGGGAGGGGGGCATTGTTTCCTCCCAACACACCCAGTCACTTGCCAGCACCTACAATAAATGCTTGGAGCGATGCAGAGATATTCCAGCTGCTCCAGCCAATGAGCCAGCTTCATTTGGAGCTCGGCTCAGATGCCTCTATACAAATGCCCATAGCATGGGAAACAAACAAGAGGAATTAGAGATGTGTGCACAACTATGGGTGTATGATATAGTAGGCATCACAGAAACATGGTGGGATGGCTTCCAAGACTGGAGTGTTGGAATGGAAGGTTACAGGCTCTTTAGAAAAGACAGGCCTGGCAGGCGGGCAGGGGGAGTTGCTATTTATGTTAGGGATAGGCTGGAGAGTATGGAACTCTGTCTGGGGACGGGTGAGCAGTCGACAGAGAGTTTGTGGGTCAAGGTTAAAGGGAGAGCAGCGATGGGGGACATTATTGTGGGGATCTGATACAGACCGCCTGATCAAGAGGAATCTGTGGATGAAGTGTTCTATAGGCAGATAGGAACAGCCTCACGCTCACAGGCCCTTGTTCTCATGGGAGACTTCAACCACCCTGACATCTGTTGGAGTGAAGGTACGGCCCGGCACAAGCAATCCAGGAGGTTCCTCGATTGTGTGGAAGACAACTTCCTTCTGCAAGTAATAGAGGAGCCGACAAGGAGAGGTGCCATGCTTGACCTCGTGCTCACCAACAGGGAAGGGCTGGTTAGAAATGTGACTCTCCAGGGCAGCCTTGGTTGCAGTGACCATGAGATGGTCGAATTCGAGATCCTCGGGACAGTGAGAAGAGCGTGCAGCAAGCTCACTGCCCTGGACTTCAAGAGAGCAGACTTTGGCCTCTTCAGGAACCTGCTTAGTAAGGTTCCATGGGATATAGCCCTAGAGGGCAGGGGGCCCAAGACAATTGGTTGTTATTCAAGGATCAGCTGCTGCAAGCTCAGGAGTGTTGCATGCCAACTAGAAGGAAGTTCAGCAGGAGGGTCAGGAGACTTCCATGGATGGAAAAGGAGCTGCTGAGGAAAATTCAAAGGAAAAAAAGAGGCTTATAGAAGGTGGAAGCAGGGACAGGTGGCCTGGGAAGAATAAAGGGATGTTGTCCAGGAAGCCAGGGACCAGGTGAGGAAGGCTAAGGCCCAGAATTGAACTTGGCTAGGGATGTGAAAGATAATAGGAAGGGATTCTATGGGTACGTAGCGAGTAAAAGACAGATTAGGGACAACGTAGGCCCCCTTCGGAAGATATCGGGAGAACTGGCTACCCAGGATTTGGGGAAGGCTGAGGTTCTTAATGACTTCTTTGCCTCAGTCTTCACTGGCAAAGGCTCTGACCGCACCACCCAAGTCTTGGGAGGCGAACGCAGGGACAGTGAGAATGAAGACCCTAGGCCCACTGTAGGAGAGGATCTGGTTCAAGACCATCTTAAAAACCTAAACGTACACAAGTCCATGGGACCTGATGAAATCCATCTGCAGGTCCTGAAGGAGCTGGTGAATGAAGTTGCTAAGCCCCTGGATATCATATTTGAAAAATCATGGCAGTCAGGTGAAGTTCCCGATGACTGGAAGAAGGGAAATATAACCCCCATTTTCAAGAAAGGGAAAATGGATGACCCGGGGAATTACAGACCAGTCAGTCTCACCTCCGTGCCTGGCAAACTCTTGGAGCATATTCTCCTGGAAGGCATGCTAAGGCACATGAAAAACAAGGAGGTGGTTGGTGACAGCCAGCATGGCTTCACTAAGGGGAAATCCTGCCTGACCAATTTGGTGGCCTTCTATGATGGGGCTACAAAATTGATGAAAGGGGCAGAGCAGTTGACGTCATCTACCTGGACTTGTGCAAAGCCTTTGACACTGTCCCACATGACATCCTTGTCTCTAAATTGGAGGGACATCAATTTGATGGGTGGACCACTAGGTGTATAAAGAACTGGCTGGATGGCCGCACGCAAAGAGTTGTGGTCAGTGGCTTGATGTCCGGCTGGAGACCGGTAACGAGTGGTGTTCCTCAGGGATCGGTGTTGGGACCGGTGTTGTTCAACATCTTTGTTGGTGACATGGACAGTGGAGTTGAGTGCACCCTCAGCAAGTTTGCCGATGACACCAAGCTGTGTGGTTCGGTTGATATGTTGGAGGGAAGGGATGCCATCCAGAGGGACCTCGACATGCTTGTGAGGTGGGCTGATGCCAACCTGATGAAGTTTAACCTTGCCAAGTGCAAGGTCCTACACCTGGGTCGGAGCAATCCGAGGCACGGCTACAGATTGGGCAGAGAAGAGATTCAGAGCAGCCCTGCAGAGAAGGACTTGGGGGTGTTGGTCAATGAGAAAATGAACATGAGCCGGCTTCAGTGTGTGGACTCGCAGCCCAGAAAGCCAACTGTATCCTGGGCTGCATCAAGAGGTGCGTGACCAGCAGGTCGAAGGAGGTGATCCTGCCTCTCTACTCTGCTCTCCTGAAACCTCTCTTGGAGTATTGTGTGCAGTTCTGGTGTCCTCAACATAAAAAGGACATGGAACTGTTGGAACAAGTGCAGGGGAGGGCCACGAGGATGATCGGGGAAGTGGAGCACCTCCCTTATGAAGATAGGCTGAGAAAGTTGGGGCTGTTCAGCCTGGAGAAGAGAAGGCTGCGTGGAGACCTCATAGCAGCCTTCCAGTATCTGAAGGGGGCCTACAGGGATGCTGGGGATGGACTCTTCATCAGGGACTGTAGTGACAGGACAAGGGGTAACGGGTTCAAACTGAAACAGGGGAAGTTTAGATTGGATATAAGGAAGAAATTCTTTACTGAGAGGGTGGTGAGGCACTGGAATGGGTTGCCCAGGGAGGCTGTGAATACTCCATCCTTGGTTCAAGGCCAGGTTGGATGAGGCCTTGGGTGACATGGTTTAGTGTGGGGTGTCCCTGCCCATGGCAGGGGGTTTGGAACTAGATGATCTTAAGGTCCTTTCCAACCCTAACTATTCTATGATTCTATGATTCTATGATTTTGATAGAGAACTTGAAAGGGTTTCAGAACAGGTGATTAGCAGTAATCAGGTAAACCAGCAAGGCTAGCAGTGTTGCTAAGAGTTCATCAATACTGTGATGTAGATCTAATCCTATATTTTCTCTTTATCCCTACCTAATCCCTCAGACTGTCTTTCCCTACCCACAATGGAAAAATTCTAAGAAATATCTTTGATCTGAAAGAAATATAGGGCTCCCCTTCCTCCTTGCTGACACGAAGTCCAAGCAGAAAATGCCAACTAATATTTATTTCTCTGAGAAGGCTTTTGGCTTTGGGCTGTTGATTTCTTATTTTATTTGCGGTGGGGGGAGCCTTTTGATTTCTCTAAGGATCTATTCATACATTTTTTTAAACTAGAATATTACAGTTTTAACCCCCATGGAAAGAAGAAATTTGAGTGATTAAAATACCTTTTATCTTGAATTTATTTCAGTCTTCACAATAATGCAGTCCAAAAATTAATCCCTGAATTCAATGTGCTTATTGCATAAGATGGAAAAACTTGTTAGCATTGCTTTGTGTGCAGCTGATTCTTTCTTGGCCAGCTCACAGAAGCTGATCTGACAGCTTCTTATCACGTTTCCTTCAAAACTGTTTCAAACAAATTTACATTGTCTCCAGTTGTATCGGCTGACTTTGCGGTTCTGCTCTGAACTTGGCTCTGAACCTGGCTCTGAAATTCGCTCCAGCATAAACTTCATGTAATTAACTAAAACATAAGGATTTTGTCTTTCTGGGATTACAGAATACACCGCAGTTCAGGCTATGTCCAGCAAGTTTGAGGGCTTGTTTAGTCTCACAGCAGCTCTCTTTCTAATCATCTTAGATGAGACATAAGAAGCATAAATGGTGGAATAAGTTGTGGTGGAGGAAAGCGAAACACGAGATCCAATTATTCACCTATTTTCTTAATGGCCTCACAAAATCTGAGAAAAGCTTTTGGTCTGCTATGAAGTCTTTCTTTTAGTAGTATGGGGGCGTTGCTAATGGTATAAGGTAGCAGGACAGAGCAACATTTCCATGGCTCACTGGGGAAATGGGAAGATATTTTCCAGTGACACACTGTAGTCTGCCCCAATGCCTCTGTTGTATGCATTCATTTGATGCAAGGCAATATACTTACTGCTCTATATCCACTTTACTTCCCCTGTTCAAAGATCTAAGAGGTGTTACGTCAAAAGTGTGTCTTTTATTGCCCATAAACGTCACTTTAGTGTTAGTACAGCTGCCTTCATTGGATCTGTCTTTACAATTACGAACAAAAGACTTGATGTAGCACATACTAGACTGCTTTACTGCTGAGCTGTGGAAGCTCCACATGTGCTGGCAGCTTGCTTCCCTGGAGTATGGTCCCAAGGCTTTAAAAGCCTTTAAGCATAAATAAAGTTAAAACATGCTCAGAAAATAGCAGAAAATACAGATTTGCATGCTTAGTATTTTGAAAGAGTTTTCTGAAAACAACAAAGGAATGTGAACACTCTGGAAATAGCATCTCAGAGCACTTTCATCAAAGGAAAACAGCTTCATCTTATAGGTATGGAAATCCTGATACAGGAACAGTAATATTAGCTTACCTGCCCATACTAATTATATTATATACTTCTACAGCTTCCACTCAAGACCCCTGACAATCTTATAAAGATTAAAGCAGTTAACAAGAGAACACCCATAGATGAAAACACTATTTTTTCATAAACAATAAAACAGAGATTAAGTAATATTTTTAAAAATAGAATAATCTTTTAAGAAGTCTCCTGCTTCTAAGGGCTGGCTGACTTAAGCTTTTACTTTAACTCAATCACACTGAATTATGAGAGAATGAATGTGAAATTGCCATTCTTTGAAGAAAACAATAAGTTAAATTGAGTTAAAAGGACCACAACCAAGTACTTGATGATCTTGAAGGTCTTTTCAACCTAGATAATACCATGATTCTATGTTTCAGGACACTTAGATTTAGATTTCTGATACGTGTGGCTTTTTAGGTGCATTCATTAAATAATGTAGCACATCCTCTGTCATGTAATGGAATTATTCTCTTCACAGGCTTTTTTTTCAAATTGAATACAGTTTTATGAACTACTCAAATGCTTGACCAATTAAGTGATTTCAAATATAAAATTTGAAAGAGGTAATACCATAACAAGTGCAGTCTTTCTAATTCAATTCTGCAATGAATAAACTTTATTAAACCTTCATAGGAATCAATACCACATGTAAATACAGACAGTAAGGACTATTAAAACAGGCAAAGATGGTTTATTGGATTAATCTTTACAGCTGTCCACTTGAAAAATCAAGCATAAGGTCATTATGTAAATTTCTTATGATAATTAAACCTCAAATTGTATATTCAATATCTCAGACTCTGCCTGCTCATATCAATATTGAACCAGTAGACATCATAATTCACTTCCACAGTGTGATGTCAAATGCCTCTAGCTATATTAAATATGTAAAATAAGCAAAATAAACAATCTTAAAGTCACAAATTGATTCTTAAAATATCATTGCCATGAAATAAGAGAGATAGTTTAGCTAAAGCTTTAGCTAAGCATATTCATCCTTCTTTTTAGGCAGAGTCTTCCTACACATGAGCAACATCTCGGAGCACTGGAAATTAAAGCTTATAGGAAAGGATATGCTAATGCATTCCTCTTGAGAAGAAGATATTATCAGCTTTATCTTGTGCTTCTAAGCTTGCAAAGACTTATTCAGACTGGGAGCAGAAAAAATCCTCTCTCTCCATCAATGACAAGACAGAGGATTTGAAACACAGATAAAGAAAATAGTGGAGCAGTACTAATAACTAAAGAATGCATAATATTAAAATAACTTTTCATTTCTGTACTCTATATCTTGAAATGCTAAAGTTGGCAATCTTTCCTTTCGGCAAAGCCTTTATGCAAAGAATGAGAGAACCTATGATTAATGGTTGCAGCAACAAAAAATAAATGAGGACAAGACTATACTGTGAAAGCAACACAGTATGAACAGTTAGTAAAAAGCTGCCAAATATGCTGAATAGCTTTGAAAACTGGCTTTTATAAAACAAATCACTGTGCTCCTTATTATAATGTTAGAAATTAATGCTTTATTTTAAAATTTAAAATGCATAATTCAATAATTGCAAAAAATTATTTCTTTATCTAAATCTATAGGAGCTGCATCTCTTTCTAGTTTCTTTGGCATTGTATATGTTTTGTGATTTGTGGTATCATCCATTTCTATGACAGCAATAACACATCGTTCTTTTGCTCTCCTTTTCTTTCTCACTTTAGCAGTGGGAGAAGTGCAGCATTTGAAAATGAGGATTTCAGAAGCAGCTTTTAAGGAGAATTCAGAATTCCTGGCTGTGGCTTTTTATTTTTATCATGGAATCCTTCTATTATGATTTTGTTTAATGTAGAAAAAGCATCTTTTGTATACTTTAGACCATCCCCAAGATCCACATCTACATATATTTGAATTCATGTTAGTTAATGAACTGTTCCTTTTATACGTGTTTGTACTTTTCTCTTTCCTCCCAAGTGTCATACTTGGAGTAAACATTCGAAGAAAGATAGATTCTGAAAGCCTAGCTTGCGAATAAAAGACATTTTTCTCCTCTAACACTTTGCAAGACAAATCCTATGTGTCTACAGACTTTGTCTGGTTTTTTGGTTGTTGAATCCAAGGCTTCTTGGAATTGAAAAAAAACCAAAACAAAAAAACCCCCAGCATAGTTATTTATAATTTTTAGAGATTCTCAAACTTAGATTATGTCCACTCATATGCATTCTTTCAGTTCTCCAAGTCCATATCTTCTCCATTGCTGACACACAATACTCAGGTGTAGAAGATGCTCTGTCAACAAAAAGTGACAAATCAGCATCAGTGCATGAGGGAAGTTTTATTTTGGCAGCTATGGGAAGATCATAGGTGGGAAATCTGCCAAAATAAGACCAAGAAAATAAGACCAGATGGGTAAAACATAAAAGGTGCCATCTAATCCCGATTGAGACAAAAGTAGTTTCTTCTGGTAGATGAAGACAAAAGCTCAAGGAAACCTTGGATTTAAACAAAACAAAACAAAAAGCCAGACACAGACCAGTTGTGGGGCCTCTGAATGATGAGCAGTGACACTATCGGTCACACTGCTCTTTGGGCCTTTCTGACTTTGTCACTGCTGTGCAGCCACTAGTGCAATCCAGAACTGGAGTTGTGAACATTCCTTGAAGCTACAGTTGCTACTCTTGCAGCAAGATCTGATTTAACTTTTTCTAAACTGGCACTGAATATCCACTATCTCAGTCTTTATTAATAAGATGTTTAACTGATACCAAGTTTAAAATTCAATTTGCTTAATTTTGTTTCTATTCACAGACGTCAACACATGCACTGCTAGGTCACCATACACTGAATGCTGTGATCAGCTGTCTTCATTGTAAGTAAGGAATTCACATGCAAACTTCCCATGCATGAGCCTAAAATTGGCCTGTTTTCAATCTGATATTAGGTACTCGTTCACTGCTGGAGTGTAATTTTTTTATTTTATATGTAAATAACTTGCTTTTCTTTTCTCACTAAAGAATGTTGAATTATTCATGCTAATGTATTCTTTCATCTTTATTTTTTTTCTTAGTGGCAACCTCTTCCAAACTTGGAACAACTCACAGCAAGCAGAGAAACTAACATCTTTTTCACACAGCGTGACATTAGAATATTTGGCTAAAGGCCCTAAAACATTAAAAACAAGCAAACAAACAAACAAAGAATCTTATTCATGATCCTTGTGTTTACTTGTTATGCTCAATTTGCTATTTCATGCTTGTAGCATACAACAGAAATTCTGATGGTTTGTTGTTTTCTCTTTATAAGGAAAAGGAGTCTTTTCTCAGCTTCATCCATTTTCCACAATTTTTACAGGAAAAAAAGGTGATGCTATGGCTGGGGGAGAAGAGGTTTTCTTCCGAGTTGCCAGGCAGAGCCTCACATACTGTGTGCTGTGGAACATTTATTGTACTCCGCACTGTAATTTTTAACCTCCAGATACTATATTCTTCCTTTCTGTACACGGGTGCTAACCTCATTCAGTGACTGTGCTTCAAATTTCAAGGCTACTTCACAATTTTTTAAAACCATTTTTCAGTACTTAACCACTTCCAAGAAAAAGCAAAACTAAGAAAAAGCCATGTGTTTTTAAATAACTCTTTCTTATTATGATTAGTAAATAAAATGATGTGCAGCATAAAAGTGATTGGTGCAATATTTGATATAGGCACAACAGCCCCACTTTTTGGTTTCATAGTGTATGGAAATAACATTTTCAAACAAAAGTTAGAGATTAAATTTTTTTTACTATGTTATTTGTTGGCAGGTACCAGCCTTTGAAAGACGTGACATGTACAAGCAAATGGGACAAATATGAGCTAATACGTTTATTTCCCATCACTGTTGTTTGGCTAGCTTGTATGAAATAAGAGTTGCTTTACCATTCCCTGGATATTTTCTAACTTGGCTGCTCATGTTTGTCTCACATATTTAATATCACCCTGTAAAAGGAATTCCTCAAAATAAAATTTGGCTTTATTTAAAACATATTTTCATTTAATGTCACTGTTTTCTCTAGTCACCACTTCTGTCATAATAAGCAGAAGGAATATTTACCTTTTATGACAATTTTCTGTTCTATAAATTTTAACTATGATTGCTTACCATAACACCCCTATAACGTTTCATCTCTTGCTACATGAAGTTATGCTACTAATCAATGATTTCCACAGTATTCCATCTTCACCATAAGGTAAATAACTTTCCTAATTTCTGTTTTTAGATAATGTGTAACCATTTTTCATTCAGCGAAAAATCTAAGGCAGGTTTTCAAAAATTGCATTCATTGTCACAGACGAATTTCTGATTTCGTTTTCTGACATACAGCAGCTTAAATGTAAACAAAAACCCCCAATATTTTTAATTGGAAAGTTTAACTGATTTTATGATGGCTAATTCATAAACTATGAGACAAGAGGATGTATCTCCTCTTTACCTTAAATCTGCTAACACATGGTCCAGGAAAATCCATGTGTGGTTCTCTTGGGAACCCCTACCTTATTACTTCATCACCATGGATGAAGCAAGGATCTTGTCTCACTTTCCTTCAAGTTCTGAGGGAATCTCTCAAAATTATAATTCTAACTGCTATAATCTTTAAGTGTAGTAAAGGATAGCATAGATCTGAAATACTCAGCATCTATCTCCCTCAGATATTGCTCCCTAACAAAGTGTGTGTTAACAGGCTACTGGAAATAAAACTTGCATATCTATTAAGAACTCTGTTTTACCATACAGGAACCCACTAAGCATAAGAACAATGGTCCCACATTCCTCTGTTTCTTTTTCATTAAACACATTACAACATATTTTAATAAGAGTATATTTTTATAAGGGACTTTTTATAAGAGCAAGCAGTGATAGGACAAGGGGGAATGGCTTTCAAGTGAAAAAGGGTAAATTCAAGTTAGATATTAGGAATAAGTTCTTTTCTGTGAGGGTGGTGAGGCGCTGGCACAGATTGCCCAGAGAAGATGTGGCTGCCCCATCCCTGGAAGTGTTTAAGGCCAGGCTAGATGGGGCCTTTCATTCCATGAAAGGGTATAACTGAGTTTTACACAGTTTTCTAATAAAATAAAATACAATAAAATTGCATGGAAGTTAGGAAAGTGATTCACATAGCTGAGGTAAAAATGAATGTGATTATAATGGATTGTGAGGTAGGAAAAAGAAAAAAAAAGCAACTTCTGATATGCTTAGAATTGTTTACAGGATTTTCTTGATACATATAATCTAGTTTAGATTTGCAATACAATGGGGTTCCTTAAAGACTGAGTCAGGAAGTTCTACAAGGTATCTTCTATATACTTCGCATGCTCTTCAAAAAAAAAGGAAAGCATGGGCTTTGCTCATTTCACCTCCAAGCTGGCAGGACAAATATTTTCTAGAATTTACTCAAAATCAAATCTTTATGACCTATGAAGAAAATAAGCATTTCTATGGTATAATTCACGTCAACCTAAAATTGATAAGTAACTTAAGTTAGATAAATTGCTCTAAAATTGCCTGTTTCTCTGTATTGACTATATGGGAAGTTGAGAGTGATAAGGTAAGATGCTCACTAAGGGTAGACTAAATTAATTGTCTGTATCTCTTGGAAAAACAGATCAATACGCAGGAAGGCAAACTCATAAAGGGCCTATTACTACAAATGTTTGGTGAGATTCTTAGGATATGCATGATTCCCAAATTCCTAAGCTCATTTAGTGACAAAGGAGAAGTGACTAAGCTCATTTAGTAACTTCATTTAGAAGTGTTGATGATGTCTTTGGCAGCATTAGACTTGACTGTTCAGCAAGCAACAGGAAGGTTGTAAGTGAGAGACCATTTGCACTCATTCACTTAGAAAAATGCAATACCTCTTGGGCATAAAGGATTTTTAAATTTAGGTGGGTTTTCAGTTAATTACACAAAGCAATAGATTTTCTCCACCTGACAAAAAAACCCCAAACAAACAAAGAAAAAAAATCAAACCAAACAAACAAAAAAAAAAAGCTGCATTTAAATCTATTTCTATTTTACCATTACACATCAGGTCTTACACAGTCATTTCAACCAAGTAACCAAGGAGATTAAATCTGTATTTCCATATCTCTCAGGCGAATTCCCTAACCTACCTGTCACTGGCTATTTCAGTTGAAATGCATCATCAAAGTTAAATAATTTTAAATACTTAAAAAATTCCTATCTGTCATTCATAATACATTTGCTGTACTACAAATCACAGAGTAATAGAATGGTCTGGGTTGGAAGGGACCTTAAAAATTATCTAGTTCTAACCACCCTGCCATGGGCAAGGAGACCTTCCACTATTCCAGATTGCTCAAAGCACTGTCCAATCTGGCCTTGAACACTGCCACGGATGGGGCATCCAGAGCTTCTCTGGGCAATCTGTGCCAGTTTTCCCCATGCTTGTACAGTCTGTATCAAAATCAGTATCTCAGATATATAAACTGCAATGACATAGGAAAAAACCAGTTCTGAGCTATGAGACACATACAGTAGGCATGGTGGAGAGATTTCTATAATAAATTAAAGTCTTTCAGTGCAGGAGTTAAATTACATATATGTGCCTAACTGCATGGTATAGTGTACCTACAATCTTTTTAAAACATTGTTTCTGGCATTCTTCACCTTCTCTTCCTTCTCACCATTATTCCCCAGTTGTCACCTCCTCACCCCACGCACTCCACAATGTACTTGCTATTCTGTCTATGAGCCCTACGAATATGAAAGGTTTTCCTTACTCAAACAGTAAATAACATAGCTCACTTCCAGGGGTGAGGAAAGGGTGATTGAGAAAATCCTAATGTAATTCTGTTATTGTGGAAAATCAGAGATCAAATTCACTTTCAACAGAAGCCACAGAAAGTGCTGAAAGTTGTTTTAAAAATCCATGAAAAAATAAAAGGAATTCACCTCTCACTCTACTATTCTGAAAAAGGTATCATCAGCTGAAAGTTGTGTCAAAAGGCAAACACAGACATCCACCCATACTTTAAGGACATTTTTGCAGGCAGTATTTAGGAGGCTATGTTCTGAATAATGGAAACTTTAATACCTATAGGTATATTTCAAAGAACCCTTATCAACAAGAGTTACTTTGGATCAATGGGATTATTGTGCCCCCTGCTTTATGTTATTTTTATTATTTATTGTTTAAATGGTGCTTTGCTGTTCTACTCTAAAAAAACCCTGTTAAAATCAATTGCTTATTTAAAAAATTATACATATGGCACTATTAACTTCAGTATTCAAATGTAAATGTTAAAATTTACAAGTTTTAAGAACAGGTTTTGTATGTTCTTCATTAGACCTAACTTTAACGTACTCACTAACGAGTCCTGTAGCATGTTTTTTTCTCTAAATCATGAATTGCAGAATAAGAATGATATAAAAAAATAAAAATATTAACTAGATCTTTATATGGTGTCTATTAATTTGTATTAAAATTCATCACAGTTTTGTTATTTATGGTCTTATTATGTGTATTTAACTTTAGAAGCCTAGATAACTAGTCTGTCTTAGCAACTAAGGCAAAAATGCAGTCTTATATTGGCATTTGTTATTTTCTTTCCTTTGCCATTCTGCTTTTCTTCCATGACACTGGTCACAGCAGATTCTGCAAAGAAATCCACAGTGCACAGGTGTGTGTTGGGGGATGGGAGATAGGAAAGAATTTTCTTTTTTAATTATCTTTTTGCTGAAAGACAGCAACATATAAATACAGCCTGGAAGGGGAAGAGAATATTAATAAATCAATGAAGAGTGGACAGTCAACAGCAAGAAGTCTTCTAAGGGAACTGTTTTCTGACAAGTTGGTATTGAGCCTATTATCAAAATTCACCTTCATGTCTCCTGTTATCAGTGTCAATTTCATTATACAATGTTTCTACTCATTCAGACACTGACTAGTTGGTTTTCTTAATAAATTCATTGAATTGAATGGAGATGAACATGCATTGTTTTCCCTCAAATGAAGGTATGAGTGCAGAAATAACCTGAGACTTCAGCAGAAGTATATTTTAGTCTCCATTAGGTGGAAAAAAAAGAAACAATTGTCAAACCCCATGGCTGCTAATAATTTCAGCAGATGCTTTTGTGAATGCAAACAGGAAGAAAACCGAAGAAAGTCTCTAAGTAATATCGAAGATCCAAGATTATGAGAACACTTGTCTACAAGATTTGTTTTACAAGCAGAATTGTGTGTGACCAGCTCACTGAGGACAGGATGCTGAACTTCCACTGCAGTAATTCAGAGCAGAGAGACTGCAGATGCCTGAACAGTTATGATGCTGTATTTGTCCATGATCACTACATCCTGGTCCAGTGCAGGGTGATCCAAAACCAGACTATGTTTGTTCAGTCAATAATCACAAGAGTCAGTTAAGACTAGAAGGTAATTTACAGATGACAGATAGAACATGATTCACAGTTTAACCTAATTACATGCATCAGAAATATGATGAATCAGTTAGTTATTATGTTTTATAAAGCTTTTTTTTTCCTTTAATTTGCCAGTTGACAGACAAAAACAAGCAATCAGTCATTTTATTTCTTTTTTCATAGCATGCAGATTAGGCACTAATTAAAAAGTTATCTATCACGGTTATATAGAAACTGAAAAATTCCATGAAACGCATGTACAGAAACTAATCTCAAAAAAGTGCAGATTTTGACAACTGGCCTTTCCTCTCACTGAGTTGTCTTGCTGCTTTTCTAAAGGCTGTAATATAATTATTAGCTTGCAGTCAGAATATATGCAAAGGGAAATGACTGATCTCTGACCAAGAGATGTTGGAATAGTCATTGTTCACACAGCATTTAGGGATGCTGATCAGCAGGGCTTCTCTACATAATTATGTCAATTCAGAATGTATTATCTAAAATAAAAAGAAGATTGATTTCGAACAAGATGGGCAACGCAGAAAGACTGATATGAAATGGCTTTATGTACAATCTACGGGTAACATATGTTTAGGGTGCAGATAATAGAAGTATGCAATTGCCTTCACTCTCACAAATTACTGTATTTAAGAGTTAAAGTTCCTTACATAACCAGCATAATCAGGTTAATATTATCACCTGTTTAGTTGTAAAGTTGTCAGTCGTATCTACATTAAAAGATTTTTTAAGGTGCATCTAAGTTTTAAGATCTGTAATTCCTCAAACTGTGTTCATCTGCATTCTCAATGGATTCTAGTATCCTATTTCTAAGGAGTTTTGAGAATAAAAAGAATGTGAGATCTTATGGGAATTTATCATATTTAAGTGTCAAAAAGTGTATAGATTGTTACTACACCAAATCATGGGGTTTTAGGAGCTTCAGAAATCATCATAAATGAAGGGAAAATGCAAAAATAAAACCCTCTCAAAAAAGCATGAAATGCCAAATTGTATACTCAGCAGTGATGAAAAATATCTTAAAATTATTTGTACTTTTGCAGATTGCAAACTCATCAGTCTGACAGAATCAAAGAGGTTTTCCATAAAATATTGTAGATCACGTGCGCATTCTCCATGCACATCAAGCAAACATCATACTTATGAAGGCAATTTTCTTTTTTATATTTGGCCAATACTGAAGTAACATTTAAAGCTTATTCTAGATTTTTTGTAAAGCAAAGTTGTAAACTGAGCTCTTCAAAACTCAAGTACACCTATATACATCCATGCCCACACTCACAACTTGCAATTTTCTATGATTTTGTAGCTTAGATACTGGATAATGGACATCCAAGGTCCATACGTTTTGTAAAATTACTAACCAAGGAATCTATGGGTGTTCAGCTTAGTATGATCATAAATATGATTCTTTCTAGCTGAATAACTAAATATTTGTAATATATCTATACACAATAACGAAAGGTGCAAATGTGCACCTCATCTAAAATCAAAGATCTACTCTAAAACATTGTCATATGAAACACTTAGAAGCTTTATAGAAGTTTTTTTAGAAGTTTTTAGAAGTTCTTTATTGGAAAGGTGGGTTTTTTTTACCTATTTTGTATTATCCCACTAAATCGGAATTGGTTGTGCAACTATGACACAGCAAGATTACCTAACACATGCTAAAGTTTCTAAAACTGTATAAATCAACATTTTATGGAGCCACATCCCACCTCTCCCCGAGTCCCTTACTGGTAATACTTCTGATTGTGAAGCACAACAAACAAATGCACCAAATCACTGCTGTTACATAGATCCAGTTTGAGAAGCACAGAACAGGCAAAGATGCAACACCTGTGTATGTATTTTGACCAGTTTCAAATGAAAAGAAAAAAGACATCTACCTCCACAGAGCACAAAGAGATTTAGCATAGCTACATTTTCATTATGTCAAGTGTCACATGAATTATTTTTTTTTTTAGGAAAACATGCTGATTTAACTACATTGTAAAAGCTTTAAGCAACTGAGGCAGAATTTTGCAGTATAAATTCATGCATTGTTTTGATTAAACAGATTTAGTTTGTTTGTTTGTTTGTTTGTTTGTTTTCCCCAAGAAATAATAATTCCTTAAATGTGAAATGGATTTTCTTAGGTGGGAGTTCAAACAATACTCCATGAGTTTTGTAAAAAAAAAAATTGCACTTGACCATCATTTAATATCAGTCTAAACCATGTAAGTAATATGGCCCATAATTCCTGATGAAGTAGCTTGTTTTTAGTAATCAGACTCCTTATTCGACTATACACTTAATTTTATTTTTCATTAAATCTTCTTAGTATGTAGGTTTGCCAACAAAATTAGCAAGCTTAAGATTTTGAATTGGGAAGCTAAAAATTTGAGGAACAGGATTTTTTGCGTTTTATTGATCTATGGGGGGTGGGAGGGGAAGCCACCTATGAGCTTGAACCTGCCAGTATTGCACACATAAATTACCTCTCCTACTGCATGCTCTTTTTGCCTTTGGCAGAAACTATCTGTCAGCATTTAGATGATCAGGTCATAGTTTCCTTTCTTTCCAAAAATAGATATGTAATATATAATGAATAACATGTTAGCCCACTACTGTAAATGGTTCTTTCTTCCTAATACTTTAATAGGAGAAAGAGCCAAGAAAAATCTGATTTAACATAAAAAGGGGAACAATGGTCATTGATAGGAGTCTCAACTGGCAGGAACTCAGTAATCAATTTGCATAATCATACAATAATAATTTTCCTTTTCTTACAGAGGTACAAAATACCAGAATATCCGGCCGGAATTATTCAATAATCTTGTTTCACAAATTTGAAAACTAGCTCAGTTTATGTTACTTTGTGCTGTGTTCTAGGTAAGCTTCAGCTGGCGACTATATTCAATCCTATATTGTTTTCTTCACAAAATCACCAGCTCACACACACACACACAAATCCTATATGTTGAGACCAACTTGTAGAAAATGATGTGCAATAGAAAGGTAAAAAAAAAAAGACATAAAACATTTTCATGGTGAAGAAGAAAAAAAAAGAACTGTAAATTGCACAAAGCTTTTGCTGCTGCAGAGCCAGCAGTTGTCAATCACCCCCTCATTGCTTCCCTGTTCTCTTGATCCTGGAGAGAAGGAAGATAGAAACTGTTTTCCAAACAAACAAGCAAATAATAAACAAACAAAACCAAATTCCAAACAAAAAATAATAAAAATTAAAACATGTTGAATATATGATTATATGATAAATCTTGGTTTGTTGAGAAAAAAGATGTAAACAGGAGGCCAAAAGATAGTGAATATTTTTATCTCCATGCTTGGATTACGAAGTGCGGAATATTCTTAAGGTTTATTGCTTGCTGGAGACATGAAAAAGTGAACACTCTGTATTAAGTTCCTATTATTTCTACATGATTCAAGAAAGCAGAAGGGACGTGTTGCTATTTAACATACATTGTATATATGCTTGTCAGAAAACTTCTGGTAAGCTTTATTTTATTACATGGTCCATTAGTAACTTCCATTGTTTGCATTACTGCTCTATTAAAACAAAAAATGTGTATTTCAACTAATACGACTAATAACAAGCAGTGTCTTTTGTATTATTACCTAGGCTGCAGTAAACTGCATAATGCTTGGAAGGCCTGAGAAACCATGAAAGCAAGCAGACATTTTAAAATCACTTTCCAAATAATATATATCATGTATGTCCAGAATAACTGACAGCTGTGTATGTGCAAAACAAAAAATATTCGTGCCTGTATATTTGCATCTTCCCATCAGTGTATATAATTTAATTAAGAACTTTTCTGTGTGAGAAAAAAATAAAATTGCTTGGAATCCATTTTCAATAGTTTTTCAGGAGTGTCTGAAAGATTGAATTGATTATTTGAAAACAATCCAAAATATGTTGCACAGGTCTTCTGCAACTAACCCTTAAGTAAACTAAGTGTGTGACATTAAAACAGTAACTTTTGAAAAGAGACTGTATCACAGAGGTTACAGCATTTACCTGTATTTGATATAGAAAAAAATGTGGAATCCTAGGACATAAACTGAGAGGAAGGCAATTGCAAATACAAAGTCTCAGTCTCATTTCACCATGTTTGTAACATTGGCAGTTCAGGATCTTAACATCTTACTTAGACCCCACCTCACCTCTTCAGCAACAGAGGTTTTGATACGGGCACTTCTATTTACCCAGCCCCATTACACCTCTCTATGAAACCCTTATTCAGGAATTCCGCATATACGGAAAACATACGTAACAAGACTTATGCTAAGATTAATTAATTAATTTCATCTGTGGAAGACAGAGTACAATCAGCCCTGAATTACTTTTGCAATCCATAAACTCCTGAAATAGCTATTTTGAATTCACTTGCTTGTGGCAGGTAACATGCCTATTGGCAGTAGGCAAGTCAATAGGTCAATATTGTCAGTTCACATCTGCCTATGCACTGAGCCTCTTCAGGGCTGGTGTGTGTCCCTACCCCCATGTCATGTTGGTAGAGTAATAACTTTGTTGTCTCAGTGCACCACACTTGTGCCTCTTCTCCCCAAGAGTTTTGTCCATATGAATTCTGCATGCCAATGGTTAACTGTGTATAGCAACTGACAGTTCCTTTACAATTTAAAATGCAAATAAAAAGTACATTTTACATCTTCTCGCACCTTAACTAGAATTTGATTGTATTTTCAAATCTTTTCCCACCAACTGATAATGCAATAGTTAAGCTTTACAATCAGGGTTTTTTTCAATAACATAGAGAGAGACACCTGTTTTGATTATAATATACAGTGAAATTAATTATCTAACTTCACGTTTGTTTATACAATTAACACTACAGTATCTTACAAAGCATTATCATAACAGGTTGCATAAGACTTAAAATTACACTTTTCCTTTTTTTATATATGATACAGAATCAGAGAATCATAGATTACCAGGTTGAAAGGGGACCTCAAGGATCATCTTGTCCAACCTTTATAGACAAAATCATGCTATAGACAAGATGTCTCAGCACCCTGTCTATTTGAATCTTTAAAGTGCCCAGTGCTGGGAAATCTACCACTTCCCTGAGGAGATTATTCCAGTGGCTGATTGTTCTCATTGTGGAAAATTTTCCTTTTGCATCCAGTAAGAATCTCCCCAGGAATAACTTGTGGTCACTACCCCTTGTCTTCTCCATGTGACTCCTTGTAAAAAGGAGTAGCCACCCTTTAAATACTGGAACATGGTGATAAGGTCTCCCCTGAGCCTTCTTTCCTCAAGGCTGAACAAACCCCATTCTCTCAGCCTTTCCTCATATGGCAGGCTTCCCAGTCCTTTGATCACCTTTGTGGCCCTTCTCTTGACCCTCTCCTTCTTGTCCATATCTTTTTTGTATAGCAGAAACTAAAACTGAACACAGTATTCCCGGTGTGGCCTGACAAGTGCTGAGTTGAGTGGAATAATGACTTCTTTATCTCCACTGGCGATGCCCTTGATGTAACCCAGCATCCTTGTGTCTCTTTGTCACAGAAGCACACTGTTCACTCATATTGAGCTTGCTATCCACCAGGACCCCTAGGTCCCTTTCCAGAGAGCTGTTCCCCACCCAAGTAGAACCCAGCCTGTGCTGTACTCCTGAATTATGTTTTCCAGGTTGAAACATACATATATATAGACTCTATATATTTCAAAACCTATTTTGTGTTCTAAGAACTTTATATTGATAAAAATAAAGCAGCTGTTACAATCTTTTCAGGGAGAATTTTGGACTGCACATCTCAGTAATTATGCAAAATGACAAAATACTAATTGGGTTTTATCTAGAAAAATAGGAAGATGTAAATAGCACTTTTTAGTGCCCTATCTTCTGTTTACATTGTTCTTTCTGCTATCATCTTACTTCTCAACCTCCTCATAACAAAGCTTACAATAACCGGATTACTACCATGTGTAACTTATCCCTCAAATCAGTATATCCTTTATTAATGCACTAACCACAGTCTTCATATACATCTTAACACTCCCTGTTTGTCTTTTTTAACTACACACAAACAGCATAAAACAATTTATTCCTTTCTTACATTATTTCAATGAATTTTATATATGTTTCTATTTTCTTGGGTTTTATAATCAGTATGTACTGAAAGTATCTTGGTGCCCATTTAGCATACAAAAAAGTCCTTCAGGCAGCACAGTAAACTTGTAGAACCTACTATTCATTTTTATCCAATTTTGCTTTAGCAGCTGAAAAATGCTGTACAAAATATGGGATGAATATTATTTAATTATTATAGTTTGTGAGAGCTGTATAGTTACACAGCTATTTTTAAAGAAATCCTCCAGATTTTGTATGACGGCTAAAGAAATATAATTACCCAGAATCTAGTAGAGTATTTTTATCTCTGGAAAAAAAAAAAAAAAAAAAAAAAGCATACCCTGAAGCAGAAGTTCCAAGATGCTCTCTTGCATTTGCATGCTGTCAGCTAAAAAAAACAAGACTGTAATTTTCCAATATCTGCTGAGTTTATTGTCTTGAAAAGTGCAGTTGTGGAGAGGGTACACCTGTGAATGTGCTTTGTGCAACAAAGGGTATGTCACAGGCTATGAGATGTCAATAGAAATCTGGCATTCAAATTCTGCTTTTTTAAACTCTGCATGTTGGAATGCCAACAGATGTTTCTGTTTCTTTTCCTTATAACATTTATGAAGGTAACTTTCAAATATAAGCAGTGATAAATAAAATATTTGCTTCACTGGTGGAAGTTGGAAATTAAATCCTTGTTTAGTGAAATCAGCGTAATTACAATGCCTTCAGTGGGATCTCAATCATACCTTGTAATTTCTGTCCTCTATGCTCATACCCACAGAACACCAGTTGGTGCTCTTCCTTGAAACAATCTTCTGTTAACAGATTAGTGCAAAACAAGCAGGCTACTGATAATAAAAACTTTTGACTGAAAAAGTAATATTAACCCTTGTATGGAGGTGATACAAGTACTATAGGCCAATTAAGTACATTAAATGAAGCACATATGCTGCACCTCAAGCATCAGTAGCTGTGTACTACCTTCTACAGTTTTCATAACTTTTTGAACTGAGTCAACAATCAATCAGAACATTGTTCTTGTCAAAAATGCGCGATGATACCCACTAAAAAGCTGAACAAATTGGTGATGTTCCCACATTTGTTTTAGCTGTATAATATAGATCACTGGCATGTAAAAGAGTAATCAGACAACAGAACTGACAGCAGTGTTTTACAGTACTCCATAAATGTCATGCCTGAACAGATGACAGAGCAGCACTGAAAGTAATGTTTGCCTTCCAGCTCTGCAGTCCAGATCCAGAAAATGACTGAGGAACCCAAAACAAGACGCCAATGAAATTAATGCACCAAAATCTGAAGTTGTGAAAAGCTTCAGGATCAAAAAGCTTCCAGAAAGTCTCTTCGTAACTTCAGTGGTATTTAGACATCTAAGACCCCCAAGTTTCTGACCTTTAAAGGTCTCTAATTGTTTAATAATTGTATTTACTTAGAGATGGAAAATAATTTTGATTTTGGCAAAGTCAAACAACTCACAGCTCAACTCATCTGCAAGGTAGGCAATAGTCACTTGAAAGATTTAGTCTCTCACAAATTGCTGTATTGCCCACCAATTCTTCTGTGCCACATTCAGTGACAGACCCCTGCTTGTTAGCACAAGCAGCATACCCATCCTCTGATTCAAATGTTGTAGGCATGGTAGAAAAGCAAAATGTGAACTCAGTAAGAGTTCTTTCAAAAAATGGGTTTCAGGTGCTTCAGGAAAGGACCCCTGGGCCAAGTCTGGATTCCACAAGGGGACAGATAAATAAAAATAAGCCACTGCAATGTGGCATATTCCTGTGCTCTGGGTCTTTACCAAAACTGACCTTGAACTGTGCAAGAAAAAGAGAGGTAAAGAGAGAAAGACAGAAAGATATTAAGGAAATAAAAAAGGCCCCTTACCTCACTTTTAAATTCCCTTGCTGTGGCTGTCCATCGTAAATCGACAAAATATCAAAATCTTCCTCAAGGGCAAAAGTATGAAATGACAGTTGTATCCTGTTACGTTCTCCTGTGATAATGATCCACGTGCAGTTGGCATAATTTGGATAACCATGAGGAAATCCAGGGCTTTCTATAGTACCATTTGGTCCCTGTACTAAGCCTCCACAGTTCTGACCTGAAAAAGAAGAAAGCAAAACATCAGGTATTTTGGTGTTTTTCCCCTCCCCCAGTATATATTCTTACGTGCCTAATAATATGTAAATTTAATTCCATAATCATAAAATCATAGAATAGTTAGGGTTGGAAAGGACCTTAAGATAATCTAGTTCCAATCCCCACTTGCCATGGGCAGGGAAACCTCACACTAAACCATGTCACCCAAGGTTCTGTCCAGCCTGGCCTTGAACACTGCCAGGGATGGAGCATTCACAACCTCCCTGGGCAACCCATTCCAATGCCTCACCACCCTCTCAGTAAAGAATTTCTTCCTTATATCCAATCTAAACTTCCCCTGTTTCAGTTTGAACCCGTTACCCCTTGTCCTATCACTACAGTCCCTAATGAACAGTCCCTCCCCAGCATCCTTATAGGCCCCCTTCAGATACTGGAAGGCTGCTATGAGGTCTCCACGCAGCCTTCTCTTCTCCAGGCTGAACAGCCCCAACTTTCTAAGCCTATCTCCATACAGGAGGTGCTCCAGTCCCCTGATCATCCTCGTGGCCCTCCTCTGCACTTGTTCCAACAGTTCCATGTCCTTTTTATGTCGAGGACACCAGAACTGCACACAATACTCCAAGTGAGGTCTCACGAGAGCAGAGTAGAGGGGCAGGATAATGTGTTCTAGATTACAAACACCATATAAAATTGCATTTATATAATTCTTTCTTCTGGACTCGAAATCCTCAGTGCTGGATTTTCTGAAACATGTACTATCTTTTCATGCAAGGAATCATTATTTGAGGTTATGTAGTATTAACAGTGTACGACTTATTCATCCAAATGTGAAATTTAAGCATTAGCCTTGATGCCATAAATCCAACAGACTGGTGGTTTTAATGCTGGAGACTGCTCAGAACTTTTTGGTGAATGGCATTTATAAAGTTTTCATATAAATACTAACGTATTAGAGTTTCTGCTGTTTTGAAACATACTTTCAACACAGAGAGCAAAACGTAGACACACGTTTATTACACATTCTGTTGCAACCAACATTAAGATTTTTATACTTCAAAAACACAACATTTCTGTGGTTTTATAACATTTTTAATGCCATCTTTATTGTGATCAGGAAAATGTTATTTTTAATTTTTTTTTAGTATTCTTAAAAAAATTACACCAAGGGTTTAATTAACAGGCATTTGTGACTGGTTTGTACATCCTACAGCCCTTGTGGTGGTACGGTAGCTCATTAACAGGATGTCCTCAGCAAGAAACCTTGACTTACAGTGCACACTCTCATTAATTTCCTACTTGATTTTGTTAATACCACACACACCAGCTGTACTGGCTCATAGCTGGAGAGAAGCATTAATGAAATATTTGAACAGAGGAAAGTTTAAGGACATCCTGTGAACTGTAACGCTTGGATTATTACATGCATTTTAAACACTTCAGAACAAGTATAAACCCAGCATTTTATTGTTATACCTAAATGAGGCTGCTATTTTTTTTTAACTTCCCAGCAGTGGGTCTCTGAGACTGAACTTTTTTGAGAGCAGTGCTGTCAAATGATTTTGGGAAGTTACTAAATCTTAATAAAATGGATTTAAAAAAAGGGATTTGCTGCTAAAACTAAAGAACTAATAGGTAATCATTTTCTGCTCAATCTCAAATATAATGAAAACTCTAATGAAGAGATAAATAGGCTATTGGGATTCAAGAAGCCTTTAAAATTAAAGTCTTCTCTAGTATATCTACCAATTGATTTACATTAATGAAACATTGGTAATATCAAACATTCCTGAAGAAGGAACCTATTACACCATGAACTTAGCATGAAAGTTTCAGTTATGTATTGTTCCCTGTAACTTGTCAGCACTCTTGCAGATGCTTTGCATTGTATTCCTCTTCCTACAACCACAAGAGAAATGTCATACAAGTGTCACAAGCAATTTAAAATAATTCAATTACTACAGAAATAATGTTCTGAAAACAGAAAAGCAAAATTATAGTGACAGCCCACCACCCTAATATTCTAATAAGTCACTTTGTCTTCAACATCCAGAAATTGGTTTGTGTAAATCACGTATGCCCTGCAAGCCATGCTGCACAGCAGCTTTCCTACTGCTCTAGTGTGAAAGGGCTGCTTTGAAAGAGGAGAGCTCTCAAGTCTAAGTTAGCAATTCACCTAAAATCTATTAAAGACAGAACCACCTTTTAGGAGCAGAAATTTGTAATTCTGGTGTATGAAGAACATAATGCACCATACGTAGTTGCATATGTAAATGCCGTATGTTCACTGCATTTCTGACTTCTAGGGAGACAAACAAATTACCTCCCCAATCTCTTAGGGAATCCTACATCTGGTTTACCATAAAGCTGAATATTGCTGGGGTAGAAAGTGAGCCCTCCCACCCCCAAAACAGCCATAACCAACAGCTTCCTTATAGAGGCACTTGCTATCTTCTTGCAGTTTTTGGAACTGTCAGTGATTGCTCTGAGTTTTATTCAAAAAAGCTGCTTCGTATTCCTTACTGTAGATTCAAGTTATTGTGCATTATTTTCTTGGAAAACAACCAAACTAATGACAAACGAGGCAGATAGCATTTTACTCTGTTAAACTTAAGCATTTCTTACCATGCACAGCCTTTTCTTTCTCCAGTTTGCTTTTGCTCTCCTGTATATATATCCCCCTGGTTTTGAAACTATTCATAAACATGCTACCTATTCTCTTTGCACCCAAGAAATATGATGCAAAGGAGAACCATAAAGGAAAATCATTACTGTGAAATTCTATTTAGGTTTGCTCTTAATTTTATATGCATATATATAAATACATACTTATTTACTTAGTGTTCAGTAAAGACACCAATAAAAATCCCAGAAATTTAATAGACAGTTAACTCTTAGCAATCTTAGCAAACCCACTGACAATTGCAAAGAAGATCTTGCTTCTGAACTAAGCAATACTCAAAAGACACTTTAAGATCTGTGCAGACCCAGAAAACTGACATCCTTCCAGGTCTGTCCCTGTCCAGTTAAGACATCAAGCATGTTAACAGAGAAGTATTTGGAAAAAAGGATCAGCTGCTATCTGTATAATACCTATTTTGTCAATATATACAAGTCTGAAACCTTCAGAACTGTCAAATGTTAC
The DNA here is from genome assembly GCF_963264785.1 of Psittacula echo. Lineage (NCBI taxonomy): Eukaryota > Metazoa > Chordata > Aves > Psittaciformes > Psittacidae > Psittacula > Psittacula echo. The sequence goes on along the minus strand of NC_137738.1, from coordinate 84,835,786 downwards.
ACCTCCGCTGAGGAGTAAATTCACCATCAAATCACCTAAGAGAGATTCAATAGGAGAATAACTTGGAGAGCAGGAAGAGACTTATGGGTGACAGCTGGCAGCAAATTAGGACCTGGCAATGCAATATCCCACAAAAAAAAGCATTTTCTGACTTCAGTGACACCACAGACCATTAAGAGGACACTAATGAGATTAATCAAGAATATTTTGTTTCTTATGGGTGTCTTAATAGCATAAAGTGTCAACAAAGTAGAGAAATGGAACACACTGTCAAGAAAATATTAAAAGAATATTAGTATCAGCAGAGTTTAAGTAGTTGTGCTTTGCTGAATGTAAACACAGAAGACAACATAGGCTGAATATGAGTGAAAACACCCTAAAAAAGTCTACCCATGCAATTCACTTAATTTTTTTTTGGCCCTTGTGTCAAATAAAAAAATAAACGTTGCCATTTTTCACAAGTCATGCAGTCATTGTGTACAGCACCAGTACACTGAGTTATTTTAATTTTAAAGGTGTATTAGACTGCCAAAAAATTTATTAGTATGACACTGCATTGTTGTTTATATGAATATAAACTACGCTGCTAGCATTAGCTGTCATATGTTGTCTGTAAGATATTTCAGAACAGCTATTTTAATTTTACAATATAAAAAGTGTAATTTAAGAAAACTGATGCTCTTGGCTTGTCGTTGAAAATTGTTTACACTTATTTCAGCCTTATTTTATCTTAGGAAGGTTCTTTTCATATCCATACCAGACCAGCCCTATTCATAGCTACTCAGGTTCAACATTGCTCAGTTGTGACCCCTTGGTGAGAGCTCACCAAGAAAACTTAAAAGACTGCAATTTTGCCTTAAACACTGAGGTCAAAAGGGTTTTTTACTGATTCGCTAGGAATCAATAAAATTTAAGTACTGTTTTGTCATAAGATTTTGAATAAACCACACAAAAGACAAACATAAAGAGGGTAGATTCAGATTTAGGTTAGATATTAGGAAGAAATTTTTTCATGTGAGGGTGGTGAGACACTGGCACAGGTTGCCCAGAGAAGTTGAAGACACACCATCCCTGGAAGTGTTCAAGGCCAGGTTGGATGGAGCTTTGAGCAGCCTGCTCTAGTGCAAGGTGTCCCTGCCCATGGCAGGGGGGTTGGAACCAGATGATCTTTAAGGTTCCTTCCAACCCAAACCATTCTGTGATTCTTCAAAAATATTCTAAAGATTGGATTTTTTTTTCCTGGGCCTTTATATTTGTCATGACTAGGTTTATCACCTCCTACCCCCCGTTTACCAGTATCTAATAATTAGAACTAGCAAAGTACAGATTCATTCATTTTAATTTTTTTTCAAGTTTCAAATGCTTTGATAAAAACAAGAAAAAAAGAAGACAATAATCTCTCTTCTTGTAATTCACGAGGTATTTGTGGAAGAGTGATATATTTATACATACATAGAGATATATATGTATATATATACATAGTTACATAGAACACTTTTTTTTGCAAGATGTGGGTTTTGAACAAGCAAACTATAAAATGCGTCAAAACTAGCTGTAGTAAAGTGAGTGATGTTACAGATATTTTGAACAATCATCATAAAGAAAATTAAGTCCCATTTATTCTTCTTGTGACTGTGAGTAGCATATTCCATTCCACAGCTACAGAGGAAGGCAGCAACTAGTAGTGAGGCTGAGAAGAGATGTCTGGGAAGATCATATCTCCCTCATTCTTTAGATTCTAATATGAGGTACAGTTTTATTAGTAAATTTAATAAGCAAATAAGAACACCTGCACTCAGCCAGATCAAAGGTTCATTCAGCTCAGTATCTTTCCTCCAACATCAAATCCAAAGGAGATACGAAGGACTGTGCCAGAAAACTCCCTTCCCCTTCAAGATCTGCATCTTAGGGATTTCTTAAAATGGACACATTCCAGTAGCCTCATCTATCTGTTTAATAGCCCTTGAAAGATTACTTTTCCATGAACTCTTCCAGTCATGCTCTGAGTTTATACTAACTTCTAGGATCTTTAATGCATTGTAGAGGGAAACCTAAAACGTGAAAAACCCTTCTCTGTGTTTCTCCAGCAGCTACCATCTGTGAGGTTCATTTTATGCCTACTAAGCTTTTGTATGAAAAGTGGAGATACAGATGACTTTATTGATGCTTTCTATGCCAATTACCATCTTATTGACCTTTATCATATCCCAGACTCTTTTTTTTCCAAGTACAAAAGTTCTACTTTATATAGCTATTCTATGTACTAAAGCCATTTTATCCCCTTTCCCTGAACCTTTTGCAGCTTTGTTATACCCTTCATGAGACAGAACTTCCTGTAATATTGAAAATGTATACATATCACTTAGTGATATATTTAATCCCTTTTCTGCTCTCCTACAAATTTGATCTGTTCTTTTGCTAAGCTAAACATTAGCTTGACATTGCTATAGCGCTATGAACTATAACCAAGATTCCTTTTCTCCAGAATTACAGTGAGGCTAGAGCTGTTCATCTTACATGGAAATTTAGGAATTTTTTTTTTTTCCACTGTAGATATCTTACAGTTTATAACTGTGTGCATCACATCCATCTACTCTGAATTTCATCAACTACACACCCCCTTACTTGGTTGCATAAGGCCTTTTTTGTAATTCTTCGCAACTGGTTCTCATCTTCATTAACCCTTAACTTCCTATCATCATGGTCACTTCACTGCTTTCCCCCTCTGCAGATAATTTATGAGCGTTCTGAATAACACAAATGCCAGCACAGATCTCTCTGGGAAGATATGGTGACTCCGTCCATTATGAAAACTGGTCATTTTCTCCTATCCCTAAGGCACAACTTTCAGCCAGCCTTTTAACAATGTACAGACTTCCTCATGCTCCTGATTTCTTTCCTTTACAGTCTTTACTAGGGAGACATTCACTTTTTGAATGTCTTTTGGAATTCTGATCACCTTTATTTCCATTCAGGCTGACTTGTTCAGAGAACTCCAATAGCTTTGAAAAGCATACAGTCTTAAAATAAAGTCTTGATTCTTCTTGAATGTATTACATTTGACTATGTGTCAATTGACTTGTTTATTTAATATAGATTCCTAACACAAGTTTGGATGCTGGAAAGGGACTCTTCATTAGGGACTGTAGCGATAGGATAAGGGGCAATAGGTTCAAACTTAAACAGAGGAAGTTTAGATTAGATATAAGGAAAAAATTCTTTACCGTGAGAGTGCTGAGGCACTGAACAGGCTGCCCAAGGAAGTTGTGAATGCCCAGTCCCTGGCAGTGTTCAAGGCCAGGTTGGACAGGACCTTGTGTAACCTGTTCTTGTGAAAGGTGTCCCTGTCCATATCAGGGGAGCTGGAATTAGATGATCTTAAGGTCCCTTCCAACCTTTACCATTCTGTTATTCTATTCTAGGATTCCGTTTCAGGTGTTCCAGCCTTTAGTTCCTTAACTCATCCTCATTCTCTTTTAAATTTGGGCATCTCAGGTGAATTGAAGCTGGAGTTTACCAGTGCAGCAATTTTTTCCTTGATTGTCTTAAACACTGGATAACACATGCTGTTTGTGACAATGCTGTTTATTTTGTCTGGGTTTTTTCCATAAGGTGTTATACCAATTTTTCTTTAAACAGATGCACTGAGGAGTTTTCCACAGAGAACAGTTCAGGCATGGGAATTCTAATGCATATATTTATTTTGCTGTCTTTGTTAATCTTCCTTTTATGTGTTGAATATCTATTTGCCCAGCAAGGCTCCTTTGAATGCTACTTGCTGTGTTAAAAACAAGAATAATTTTTAGCTCTGCAATGTTGGCCTGCAATGCTCTCGGACACTAATGTTTTATTTCCAGGAAAGCCTTCAGAAAGGGCCCAGCAGCCCCTGAATCTTACTGGGATCTTGCTGATACACATGCCTTCACCTACCTTACCTTGGGATTAGCTTCTTCTACCAGTCTGCATAAAACAGCATTAATCACTTTCTTTGCATATATAACAGGATGAATCCCTGAGTCCATCATCTGTTTTATCCTTATTTGTGACATCTTAATCATAAGAGTCAGTGCCGTCCTGCACAGAAAATTGAAATGCACACCACTCACATCCCCACAGCACCTCATGTTTGCAATTATATGGCAATTATATTACATTATATGACTCCTCTAATTCATGTACGTGCACACTTGCAGGAACTTTGGCACTGCAGTAACAACCACAACTTAAATAACTTTGAGCAGCAAAGTTCATGACAGCAAGTTTTACAAATATGACTTTTAACAAGAAAGCTAAAATCCAAATGTTTCTGATAGTTCAAAGATGTATTATGCATACATAGAACAAAATAACGACTTCCAATCGAATTATATCAGGTAACTACAGATTTAAATTGTTGCCACCATCAATTGAGACTGCGGAGCAGTACATATCTGCCAGACATAAGTAGGTGGTTGCCCACCTTGTTGCAACCATCCCTTTTCTTTTGTGTTTTCATAGGCCACCTTGATATTTTCTCCTTCACTGATGCCCGCTGTAAGCTCCCAGCACTTCCTGCCTTCGCCAAGGCCTGCAGGCCCACGTTGGCCCCTGCCACTGCCGAGCACAGGGTCTTTATTGCCTCTTCCTCATCAGTATATCCCAAAGCCATCTTCTGACAATGTTACTACCCAATAAAATTGTTATATAACTTAACTGCAATCAAGAGCATGAATGTCAAATGGACAGAGAGGCAAAGGCACTATTTTCTGAGGACTGTTTTAAACAGCATTAGGTTACTTCAAGCGTCGTTTAAAAATCAGTTACTAAGCAAACCTCACGACACCATTATAAGGCACTTTCCAAGGAATTAATCTAATCAGAAAGTACCAAGTTCCTTTTAATTTAGGTATCACTGAAGATTATTCACAATACCAAGCCACTGCGTTTTCTGGCAAATCTGAAGCACACCTGGCTGCAGTGACAGCATGAAGACCTCGTGAAATGGCTGTCTGCATCATGCTAGTGTCTGTTTGCTGTGTCTGCCATCGCCTTTCAACAACAGAGAGAGCTGGAGCCTGAGAGCTTCAGTACTGCATGTATTCAAACATATTCAAGACAGTCCCAGCCAAATGTGAAATGAGAACAGTGTAAATTTACTCACTGGCTGGACCATGGGCCAGGGGACTCATATTCCTGGGTGCCAGTGATCAGAGAGTGACACCAAGTGCCAGCCACAGGTGGGACCTGGGTCAGAACCTGTCTGGCTGCGGTGCAGCACTGGGAGGCCAGCGTGCGTGTGTCAGTGAGTGAGCAAATGCCGGCTGTGGTCTGTCCTGATCACCTGGCAAGCAGGTGGTAATGAAAGGAAGTCAGGAGGGTTTCTCCAAGGATGAGATGGTGGGAAGGTGGCTACTGTGGATCAGGGGAGCTGTGGCCTGCTGTGTGGGTGGGTGGTCCTCCATCCTGCTCAACCAAGAGAGTGGAAACAGGATAAAGCGGCTGGTGCTGTTTGAGCTCATGTGGGTGCTGAGTGTGTCTGCCTGCATTTATCCATGTAGCTGTATACACATGTATGAGGTGCATACGTGTGCTGTGTGTGTGCACCTACTGGGCATGCATTCTCAGCCTGGCCACTGCCTACATCTGAGGCACAGAGGGGGCAATCTTACCTTTATCTGCTGTCAGATTCAACCCTTTCTAACAACATCAATTGCTTCTGAATCTTTAAATATTCTGTAGCTTGGCAGCTAAAGCTAAAAGTAGAGAAAAAAAAAAGGCCGCTAAATTGCAAAATTTAGATTGATTTCCTTTCAGAAAGGAAAACGGATTCATTCAAACCCTGCAATTTTTGGTAGTGACCAGTCTAGGACCTTCACTAGGCCCATTTCACATGAGATGAATGGTTGGCAAACGTTAGAATGCAGATAATAACCTTAAATTCTGGTGCAGACATTTGCAAAGTGACTGCAACTTCATCAGTCTAGAAAACGTTTTAAATTCAGACCTTACTTCTAGCTGCAGGATATATATTCATTGATTATGTTGATGAAACAGAAAAGCTACTGTTCTTAAAGTCTCAGGTTAGTACTCTAAGAATCAGGCAATAGCTTTGTGCACAGTTTCCTATGTATATTTAAGCCTTTATCCATCACCAAACTGAAATTATATTGTCCTGAAGGTTAAAGATAACTATTACTATTCAGCAAGAAGTTCGTAAACAAATCCTGCCATAATGGTAGCTTTGCTGTGTACCAGAGCAAAACATCTTAATTGTTGGTATGTAGAAGTTTTTTCTTTATTTTAATGAAGTTCCCAATGCCGAAATGCATATTATACATCAGCTGGATTACAATGCCATTACAAATTGAACAGAAGATATTTCATGTTCCCCTTTCAGTACTGAAATGCCTAAAAAGACCAATAATCAGTATTCATACAAGTTAAAAGAAATAAAATGCAGGAAAATATGTTTCTTTGCAGGAAAACATTTTTTTAAAGGGCTTTTAATATTATGTAAAATATCCAGTCTACACCACCATCAATTCAGTGCCACCAGCTGGTAGAGACAAAAAAAAAAAAAAAAAATACAATGCCATCATTTTTCCCTCAAGGCTACACCTTGAAAATCCTTCCTTCTGACAGAGCAATAATTTCTTAGTTAAAAGCAACTAAATTATAAGAAGGTATTCTATCCCTTTTCCTTCAAAAATAATTACTTTAGCCCAGTAAAGCAAAGTTATCTAAATTCTCTTTGTTCTTCCTTTGCATTTACTCCAATTGTTTTTAAGATTCATCAAAATGAAGGAAAGAAAAATATATTAAAAAGAGGGAAACAATGCAAGTTGATATCAGATTTGGAATACATAGCAGATGGTGTTAAAAAAAGTTTTTACAAAGGGTAAGATCCTATAATGCTGAGCTAAAGACAAATGTAGTGCCCTTTAGAACAAGACTATTCTTCATAGATGCAAACCCATTCTGCAGATGGAGATCACTGAGGACAGGGTGGATTTTATTTGTTTACTTTTCTAAAATAAAATAAAATAAATTGAGGCTCTAGGTAAACATCACTATTACTTTACAGTTGCTTAGCAACAGCTGGTGGAATAAGTGCATGATATATAGCTCGGTTAAATAAAAGGAAAGTGCTGATTTCATTGTTTGTGAAATACTGAGACAGTAATCCAAATTCTCTTCTGAGCTTAACTGGAAGAGGCGCAACTCAACTGTAGGCAAGCTACTCTGAGAACTTTATTTCCCTTCTGCCAGACACTGGCAACATACAGAATAACTGTCTCTACCAAGCTGATCACTTCAGTATTGTCACTTTGACTTTCATTTTTTATTGATGCCACTCTTCCAGTCCACTTCATTGACAGCCTTGCTCACATACCAGGATTTAACAGCAGGTTTTTTTATTACCATCTTTGTCACTGGATGCCTACATCATAAGGCTGAGAATTGTAACACAGTTCAAACAGTTTGCTTTTATACTATTACTAAAAGAACATATTATCAAAAAGCCCAGTTCTGAAAGCTGGCAAAAATCCATTTGTCTCATTGTAACTACTCCATGAGCATCGTCTATGTTAACTACCTTTTCCTCCCTGACAGTTACTACTTTGTGCATCATTTCTGTTATCCAGCAGGCTTTTCAGCATTTTTCATCTGCTCGTGACTATAGAATCAGGCAAAAAAAGGTTTCAAATTTGTTCATCTCTCCTACTTTAATTTGTTCTTTCTTTGCATATAAAACAGAGAGCAGAGTCAACTGACACCAATTGAGGACAAATACTGTCTTCCAAATTAGATTGCTAAGTAAGTCATAACTTGAGGAAAGAGAATGAGTGGCAATAAATTCCTCATGAGAGAAGCTTAATTTTCAAAGATAGAAAAGTTTTTTTTGGAATAGAATTTAGAAAGATCAGATGACATTACATTGGATTTTAACATTAAAACAATCAATCACGTTTGTTCATACAAACACATTTTGCAGGAAGAATTTCAGCTTTCATGTTAAAAAAATGGTATTTTAGGTATATTATTTCCATACACATAATTGTGCTTCTTATTTAGATTTGTTTTCTATATAAATCAGAACATGGGCACTACTTTTGTATGCAATGCACAGATAAGAAAGAAGATTTCTCCTTTGAAAAATCAACAACATAACATAGCAAACAATATTACAGCATTAGCAAAAATGCTAATTAGTTAAATATAATCAAAATATAGGTAGCATGACAACATGTGCATGTGCAAAATACAAACTTCACTGCACTTTTAAAGTTAGTAAATATAAAACCATACACAATCTGTGAGATTCATTAACATTATGAGGGTGGGAATGATGCAACAGACACATATTCCCTGGAGATGATAAATTCAAAGTACAGCTGCACAAAACATTCATGACTGGAACTGAAATGGTGTATTCTAATAATCTTAACCACAGGAAATTTAGTACCTTATGTTTTGTATCTTACAGATATGTTTGTACACTATTAGAGTAATTACTGATCTTAATGGGGCAATATAATGGAATGGAGGATGATGCAGCTCTGTGCCTGAGTCATGATGTCAGTAGCTGACATTTATGGACAGCAATATTTAGAACGGAGTAGCTAACTACGATGTTGCAGCATCAATAACAAACACAATTGCATGAGTAACTACAGGTGTGATTCCAAATCCTTTAGCCTTATATACACCAGTTCAAATGGGTGCCAAAATGCTGCCAGTCTGATTCGGTGCCCACAGTTCATACTGGAGTAAATGACTAAAGAATGAAAATTTTTTCGGTATCTTCACAAGATCTAGCTTTATTTCTCCCATACTAAGCACAGTTTTTCAGTTTTATGTTTTCCACTATGTATATCTCAAGCAATTATTTAGATTTGCAAATAGTAGCAAATAATGTTGTGAACTGTGACAAAAATGCAAGTAACGTTTGCTTTAAGGTACACTGCATTAGAATAATGCTATCTAAATAATAGTGTATATAGTACATCTATTTACTAATTATTCAGCTCATACACATGATTCAGACAGGTTACAGAAATAAAACTTTACACAATGAATTAAATACAAATGAATTAAGAAACTTAGATGGTAATACAAACTGGAACTGTAAAACATGCAAGAGGATATTTATGATATCACATACTTAAATGATTTCTTCTAACAGTGGAACACTTAATGAGATACTGCACTTCTCCCTGGTTTGCCTATATTACATAATTGTTTCTTACAGAATTATGGTGGGTACTGTTTTGAAATGCCAAATAGAAAAATTGCCCAAATATTCAACAATTTATGCTGCGTGAAGCCCATGAAATTGCACAGATTGAACTTAAACTCTGCCACAAGACCTTAAGGCCTTTTCATCTCACATTAAGCCTCTGCCCTCACATTTTGCCTGTACCTCACAACACACAAGCACTATCTCAGGGACTAGTTCTGAACTGGATTGCTCAAAGGGATTTTTAATTCTTGATTAAGGCACATTTGAAATAGGTAGAAGAGATCTACCCTCTGCTGGAATACTATAAGCAATACCCTGTTCATTTTACATGAAATACTGTACAAAAGAAAAAAGCCACCTCCTGCATCACTGACTCATCCTCTGGAGCCTATGTGACTGACAGGAAACAAGAGAGCCAAAAGAAGCACAGCACATCATAGATGTTATTCATGTTGGCACTGCTAAAGCTGGTTGTGTCAGGGTGGGTGAAATGCAGGCTGATCTGCCATCTCTGTGCCAGGTTTCTGGTGCAGAATTGCCCTTGGACCTGAGACCTATTCTGATGTTTATAGTTACTGCTTCCACAAAATGACATGGAGATGGGTTTCTCTAGAAAATATTTTATTTACCACTCATGGGAGATAGCATTATGGCTCATCCTCCTTAAGTTCTCTTAGAAGGCATTCTCCACTAATGCCAGTAATTTTCTGTGCAATGTAGAAATACACCACTGCCTATTCTTTCTCTAGGCCTAAAATAAAAGTGTTCATATTTGTGTTCATCTAGAGATCTAACTTTAATTAAACTAGAAAGGATATGGGGGTAATAGATGGTGGAAGAGGTTGATCCTCAGACCCTAGCCTTTATGAACAGTAACACAACGTGTCTGGCTATTGAAGTGTGCAAGAGAGTGATCATACTCCTATTGAAGTCAATGACAAAGATTCTGTGGACTTCAGTGAGAAAAGACCAGCTTTGTACATACAAGCTCAGATTCATTATATATCTGACTAGTTTCTAGAAAGAGACAATATCTGAGAGGGAAACAATTGGCATGGCTCAACAGAAGTGGACATGCCTTTGGGAGATTGCGCATGGCCATCACTAAAAGGAGGATAAGACTGAAATGTTAGCTTTCACTCATGTTTCATCAGATTGCATTATGTCATGCTGGTTTACATCTCATCTGGCAGGCACACTTCTGTTACAAAATATAAAAAGAGAAAGTAGTGATTTGAAAACAATGTGTTTATTTTAGTTGCAGTGAATAGTTAATGAGCAGTTATGACAAAACAAGATTTAACTAGTTTAAAATTATTCTTTTCCCTAAAAGTAAAAAATCTTGCCAACATTACAGTTTTTATACAAGCAACTATAAACTATTAATTCAATCCACATTGTACTACTTATTAGACTGCAGCTGCATGACTTGACTTACTCTAGAAATTCTGAAAGTGTGCCTCTATTGTGCCCTTAGCATGCCTGACTCTCAGTTTACCCTGCTATCTACAGCTTTCCTTATTCAGGGGGGAATGTAATCACCTGTTTATGAAAAACACTGAACATATGGTTCTTATGGCAGAAAATACAAAATTAAATTTTCCACAGTGCCTTGCTGGACAGACAGCCAAATGCTTTCTCATGCTTCGGCTATAACAGGGTAACTATAATATCTTCTTTGTGTCATTGTAACCTATACTTGAAGTTCTATAATTCATGGTATGGTTATCAGCTAGAGTCACCCAGTCCATACAATGTTCTTACAATGTCACAGAAAAATCTGAAGTATTAGGATACTTTAAAATAAATGTAAGGTCCACTGTATTGTACAGTTTTTAGTCACAATCTGGTGATGAATGACCACACTTATAAAATTTTAATAAATAAAATTATTCAAAATATAATCAAATTTTTTTGTGGTTATTGCCATTTGATATAGCAAGTATTTTTCCACGTTCACATTTATAAAGCGCTGATTTTGTAGTCTATTAGAACTAAAGCCAGGAAAGAAAACATCAAAGGTCACATATAAAAGTATAATCACGTTACTTGAAGAACACGAGACATCTCCACACACACTTTCCAAAGGTCCTCTTGGTGCCATTTCTAAAAGAAAATGTCATCAACAAATCAGGTTTATTATTAAATATCTTTGATTTATCTCAGCATTGCCCTCTTCAAGCCGAATGTCTTTGTGTCACACTTTGTGGCTTTTCAGTTGATATGAGCTGGCATGTCTTCGCTAGCTGCATCAGATCAGATCAACTATAACACCAGTTGAATTTCCAACACATACACTGATTCTACCATCAACCTTTCTTCCCTCCTTCTTTGCTTTGGTTTTCAAAAGCTTACTTGGTAAAGACATTTTATTATTTACTCTTGAATCTGATCATCTTCATAATACCCTATTAATTACTTTGATATTTCTATGCTAATAAGTTAAAACACTGTACAGAGAATAAGTAATTATAGAATAAGGAATAGGTCTGTTTACTGTATTTGTTAAATCTTTTCTCAGATTGTTTGTTTGTTTAATTCTATGATGGATGCAATAGATGCCAAATTTCAGCTGCCTTTTCACTTGCTCTGATTTACAGAATGGCTATCTGAAGAGCTGCAGAAAGACACTGTGATACCGAGAAATTCCATGCTGATGCAGGCACAACAATGGCGTACCCAAGCAATACCCATTTTTGCACACATGGCAATGGGCTCTAAACTACCTAATAGGACTCACGAGAACGATCACAGAGTAGCTGGAGTGTTGAAGTAAGGTGTTAATAAAACTGCAAGAATCAAAAGGGTGAACAGAACTTTCAGAATTTTTAGAGGTAAAGAAACAGAAAGTATCATTAAGCCCTGCATATGCTCACTGTCTAATCTGAGTTCTGCCTGCAAGTTCAAACTCACAATCTTATCAGAAAAGGTGCAGATAAGAAGTACAAGGATGCTTGAAGGTATGAAATAGCTTGCATTCAGGGAGACTGAATAGACTCAGATTTTCTAGCCTGCAAAGGAGACTGCTGAAGGGGAAAGTGGGAGAGGTCCACCCCTTTATAAGGCTAAGAAAAAGGTTCTTCTGTTGTTTGTCTTTGCTTTCATCTCTCAAAACTTGACTTCTGCTGATAAGTTCAAAACAAAAGGAGATCTATTTTCACCTAGTGCATACTAAGCAATGGAACTCATTTCAACAAGAAAGTAATTAGACTGTATCAAAAGAAATTAGAAAAATAAAAAGTCTGTCAGAGCATTTTAAAATGACAGATACAACCTCTGGCCTAGAAAGTCTTCCGGGCATGCATATGTAGAAGAAAGAAGGCATATCTTGGAAAGTATGCTTAAACTCTCCTTACAGATTTTCTAGGCATCTCCTATTAGCCAGTGACATAGATAAGATACCAGACTTGATGGACTTCGGCCAGACCCACTATGCTCTTCACGTCACTGTCCCGAACGTATTACTGAAGAGGGAATACCCCTTAGCACTCTTAAAGCATCTAAGGTTATCCAAGTCAGATTTGAATTGCATCAAAGGAATAGGTTTTATGCTTTAACACTTTTGTTCTCTTCTTCATTGAAAAACATGAAAGAGCTGCTCATTATTAAGGAGAACATCAACCATCTTTAACATTTGGACACTCTCCCGCATGACATCCTTGTCTCTAAATTGGAGAGACATCAATTTGATGGGTGGACCACTCGGTGGATAAAGAACTGGCTGGATGGCCACACACAAAGAGTTGTGGTCAATGGCTCAATGTCTGGCTGGAGACCGCTAACGAGTGGTGTCCCTCAGGGATCGGTGTTGGGACTGGTCTTGTTCAACATCTTTGTCGGTGACTTGGACAGTGGGATTGAGTGCTCCCTCAGCAAGTTTGTCGATGACACCAAGTTGTGTGGTTCGGTTGATATGCCGGACGGAAGGGATGCCATCCAGAGGGACCTTGACACGCTTGTGAGGTGAGCAGATGCCGACCTTATGAAGTTTAACCATGCCAAGTGCAAGGTCCTACACCTGGGTCAGATCAATCCCAGGCACAGCTACAGGTTGGGCAGAGAAGAGATTCAGAGCAGCCCTGCGGAGAAGGACTTGGGGGTGTTGGTTGATGAGAAAATGAACATGAGCCGGCTAAAGTGTGTGCTTACAGCCCAGAAAGCCAACCGTATCCTGGGCTGCATCAAAAGGAGCATGACCAGCAGGTCGAAGGAGGTGATCCTGCCCCTCTACTCTGCTCTCCTGAGACCTCACTTGGAGTATTGTGTACAGTTTTGGTGTCCTCAACATAAAAAGATGTGGAACTGTTGGAACAAGTGCAGAGGAGGGCCACGAGGATGATCAGGGGACTGGAGCACCTCCCCTATGAAGACAGGCTGAGAGACTTGGGGCTGTTCAGCCTGGAGAAGAGAAGGCTGCGTGGAGACCTCATAGCAGCCTTCCAGTTTCTGAAGGGGGCCTATAAGGATGCTGGAGAGGGACTCTTCATTAGGGACTGTAGTGATAGGACAAGGGGTAACGGGTTAAAACTTAAACAGGGGAAGTTTAGATTGGATATAAGGAAGAAATTCTTTACTGTGAGGGTGGTGAGGCACTGGAATGGGTTGCCCAGGGAAGCTTTGAATGCTCCATCCCTGGCGGTGTTCAATGTCAGGCTGGAGAGAGCCTTGTGTGGCATGGTTTAGTGTAGGGTGTCCCTGCCCATGGCAAGTGGTGGTTGGATCTAGATGATCTTAAGGTCCTTTGCAACCCTAACTATTCTATGATACTATAATAATATAACTCCCTTGCTGAACTAGCTGGACTAGCTTTAAGTTGCAGAAAGCCATAAAAAAGTTTAATAAAACACCACAGTATTTTTTCTGAAAGTCTTTCCTTACACAGACAAAACACTATATGAATATTAGAGGCAAAATACATGTTTTTCTCACAAAGGAATGAAGTTTGCTATTACAGGACAGCTCTTCGATTAGTCAATTAAGACACAGCAGGTTTTGAAATAATTGGATAATAGCCAACTGCAAAATTGGAGAAGGTGACTGGAGCCTTGAAATACTGAGTTTGCATGGTGGGAAGATATTCCTTGAAGCAAAACTTATGTGAGACTGCTGTTGTGACATATAACCTTCTCAAACATATTTACCTTTCAAAAAGGGTAGTGACTGAAAAGTCCTTGAACAAAACTGGTTTTGATTTATAAGACACAGATTTGCCTTAAGGTGTATAGAAGATGTGTTGTCAGAACTGTGAAACCCATGTATGCCCAAAGTGGAGACAGGAGATTACTTCTTACAAAGACAAAAATACTTGTGCAGAACAGCAAAGGAGTAGATGGGCACCTTCAGCAGATGTTTCGTTTCCCAAGAGTAAGAGTTTCCATAGCATCTGTGCAATTAAATCTGGCTGAATCAGTGTTTCTAAAATAAGCAGGCAGGTGATGGCGATATATTCCTGCAGGCTTAGTTTATATGTAAGAGATAATAATCTGTGTGTCATTTCTAACATAACTATATAGATTTCAGATTGAAAATAAAGAAAACTTTAATAAATGTATTTTTTTTTTCTTTTTCCAGCTTGAGCATTTTTTAATGTTTCAAATGAGGACATCCTGATTTCCTCTCTGGGATAATGATGCAAAGTTCTTACTAACCTGCCTGGCGATTTTTTATATTAAGATAGACTCTTTTTTCAGTACTTTTTTTTGCATTAAAACCAGTTGCTGATAAAAGCATTTCCAATGAATTCCATACATATATATATTTTTGAGTTTATGTGCTATTATTCTTCAAGGATATCTGCAGAAATAACATTTTTATTGCACTTATTGGTGTTACTCATGACTTTGTGGAATAGCACCATTTCTTACAAGAGTGGAAAGACATGTTTTAAGGCTTTTTTCTTCCAATTCCTAGAATAATATTAAAATCTACTATTTCACTTGAATGCACAAATATAATATATATTTCCTTACCTACTTCCACTTTAGAAAAAATTCAGAACTAGAGGAAAACAGTATCTTTTCAATGTTAAAATGTGTTTGGGAGGTGGAGTCACTGTATATCTCTGCTATCTGTATGAAAATATAGACTCACAGAATGGTTTGGGTTGGAAGGAACCTTAAAGATCATCTGGTTCCAACACCCCTGCCACGAGCAGAGACACCTTCCACTAGACCATGTCGCTCAAAGCTGGAGCAACTGGTCTAACATGGCCTTGAACACTTCCATGAATAGGGCAGCCACAACTTCTTTGGGCAAGCCGTTCCAGTGTTTCACTCCCTCACAGTGAGGAATTTCTTCCCAATATCTAATCTATATCAACCCTCTTTCAGTTCAAAGTCATTTCCCCTTGTCCGATCACTACTTGCTCTTATAAAAAGTCCCTCTCCAGCTTCCTTGTAGGCCTCTTCAGGCACTGGAAGCTGCTCGAAGGTCTCTCTGGAGCCTTCTATTCTCCAAGCTGAACAAGCCCAACTCTCTCAGCTTGTTTCCATAGGAGAGAAGCTCCAGCCCTCTGATCATCTTTGTAGCCCTCTTCTGGACTTGATCCAAAAGGTCCATGTCCTTCTTATATTGGAGGACTCAGTGATGAACACAGTACTCTAGGTGGGGTCTCATAAGAGTAGAGTGGGAGAATCACTTCCCCTGATTTGTTGGTCACACTTCTTTTTATGTGGCCCAGGATACAATTGTTCTCTGAGTTGCAAGTGCACATTGCTGGCTCATGTCCAATGTTTCATCTGTCAGTAACCTCAAGTCCTTCCCTGCAGGTCTGCTCTTTCATCACCCAGTTGGCAGATCTGGATTTGACTCCCTGAATAATTTCTGAGTTTTAGCTAATGATCCAACACAGAATACAGAAGATCTGAGATCCAGGACTAAAATGTAGGCCTTTGCCCCACTAGCAGAATTTCAGCTGAAGCAAGCTGGAAACAAACCAGCAGCTATGAATATGTAAAATGCTCAGAACACCTCCACTACTATTATAAGACAAAGTGCCTGTACTTCTGTGGGAGAACAGTGTGGTACACAGCTATCTATCATTTCTAGTATTTAAGGCTTTAATGTCTGTAATGCACATTCAGCCCAATATGAATTAATTCTCAATATGAAGTATACATGTCCTTCACAAACATGTTATATGTTTGATGTCTTTTGAAAGAAAATTTCAGTATTTATCCTCACTTTTTTCATAGCCACCTATGAAAAAAATCTTTAGAAACAAAATGCAAATAAATAATACCAGTTAGCAAATTTTTTTCTCTAGTTTTTCTTTTTTGTACTTATCACCCACCCTTTAGAGTCTAAAATATGTCACATTTTTGCTTTTGATATGTTTTGGCTTTGTTTTCTAAAGAAAATAAGTCGTGCAAATATGCAATACTGGAAAACATATAAAGTTGCATTTAAAACTTAACATTCCTGGTTTATTTTACAAAATTCAAAATCTCCCATAAGTAATGTTTCTTCTTTGTCATGCATCATTTAATCTGTAAACACAATTTCTTCATCACCTGCAACATAACCTAAAGACATTGCTTCAAAACAACTTCAATTCGCTTCAAGCTGAAAATTCTACAGCTACCAAGCCAATTGACCACACGCTTCCTTAAAGCTTTCCTCAATATACAGACTTGTGGTACATAATACATTTTTTTTTCCCATTATGACTTTTAGAACATACTGCAGACTTCATTCAAAGACCAGTGGTCATCTACACATACATCACTCTTTGCCACAGACTTGATTCTTCCTATATTAACACAGCAGCACAGTTTTCTAAAATTCTTAATTATGTCAGATTATGCATACATATAAAACCATTGTGAATGGGGTTACTCTCACTTAACTTTAACTACCCAAGGTTGGTCATGTAATTTAAACCAGTCATCAAGGCTCCCATTTTAGAGATAGATGAATATTTCATCTAGTGGTAGTGCAATTCATTCATTTTACCTTAGATACAAACTTTTATGAAGATATGTCACCTATAAATGTCATTCTCCATTGCCTATTCAGCAAACTAAGATTGGACTAGATGTCTAACTCTTAAATGGCTACCTGGCAAGGTGCTAAATACCACATCACCTTTATAACTCAGCAATACAATTAACTATGCACCCAATTTGGAAAATTCAGGTCATTCTATTGCCCTGTCTGGTAAACTTCATATGCTCAATTTGGATATGGGATTGATCTACTACTGTTAAAAAGTATTTTAGCACTTTTCAGGGCTCTGTGAAATGGAAACAATGAATTAATTTGATCTAATATACAAACCCTGATGACAATTTTTTTATCATTCATTTTCTTCCCAGGAATGATAAACATTCTAGCAAAAGGAATTAACACAAAAAGATTAGGTATAATTTTCCTAAATTATAGAGACAAAGTGATTGCTAAGTACATTACAATTGAAATGGGAATCCTTACAAATCTTTATTTCCTGGGAGACCAGTACTAATAAGATTAAATTTAAAGCAATATAAGTTTTTTTTTTTAATTCTACCTTTAGAGTTTCAAATTTTTTAATCTAAGTAAAATGACAAAAATTTATTTATATAAATAAATTTTCTGTACTATTGAGAAAGAAGAAAAAGATTATTTGGTGTTGTACAGTCTGATGAAGAGACTAAGTAACTAAGCAGGGAGCTCTCCTTTGATAGGAGGTTGAAAGTCTGTATTAATTGTGTTTTTAAATCCTTTTTTTCCGTGGCTATATTCTTTCAAAGAAGCAGCTTTACCTCTTGTCTTTAGCTATGTGAAGGCATGCAACAGCTGCAGTCGTTATTCTGAGCAATCTAACTTTCTAATATTTTAAGTAGAAGCAGTAGTAGTTTTGCTAAAAGTATATATATTACATATAATATGTACACACACACATTTTCAGGACTATGTTGGAGCAAAAACTGGATTTATAAAATGGTTCTCAGATGTAAAAGAATTCTAGACTTTTGCCTAGAATTCAGACTTTTGTGAGGGAAATTATTCCCACTCTTCTCTTTTTATTTGTAGAAATACTTTCTAATTGACTGCAAACAGAAATTCTTTGCTAAATTTTATTGCTGTTACTATATAGTACAGTTAGGCGTTAAGACCTCTCCAATTCTGGCAAGCATATTTATTTTGGCAGAATGAGAACTGTATCAATTTCTACAGCTGACAAAAGAAAAAAAATCAGCAAAACCGAAACCTTTGAAAGTCCAGGAAAACACAGAACAGAAACACCTTGTCCATTTCTTTTGTCCATATTAATGAAACTAAATAAAATTAAACAGGGACCCAGGATGAGGAAGTGATTAACCACTGCACATCCTCTAGGGTTGCAAACAATTCTAAATCAGTCTTTATTAACAAAGGGAAACTTAATTTTGAGTTCTAAGAGGATATAAAAGGCCATTCTTATGCTCACTTTGATTTTATAAATTCAATTCTATCATTCTGTATATCAATGGCTTTTTGTATAGAGAGATTCTAATCAGGTTGTTTAAGTGAGAGTTTCTTCCCCAACTTTACCTCACTATCCTTGGTTTGAAAATTATTCCATGCTGCAGAAAAGCTGCATAAATATGTTATTTGCAAAAGCAGTAATTTGAAATTTCCTTATGAATACTCAAGTCTTCAAAGTATTGAGGATTATAGGAAAGATACTGAGTCCTGCAGTCCCATTAATGATAAAAGGGTGCAAGCATACTGTACTTCTTCCAGATTTAGAAGAGCTTTGCAAGATTTCTTCCCCCCTCTCCAAATTCTGTAAATATAGATGACACCATCTGACTATTGTAACATACAGTGAAAAACAGAAGGTAAAGGTAATACATTATATATTCACAGTAGATACCAGCTGTGTCTTTGCAGACTTAATAGAATTTCATGTAACAGCAGTGTCCACATAATGAATATTGTGATGTCTCAGCCCAAATGTTAGCACTGAAATTATAATGCACATGACTTCATTGATATCTGAAGCAGCAGTGTGAGTTATTCATTTGTACAGGAAAGGGGATTTGTCTCTTTGCCAGTAGAATGTCATGGTCATTACTTTCCCTTTCTGATAACCAAATGATGAAGGTTATCAAGTAAGAACCTAAGAGAGTGATACACCTAGGCATGGGGGTTAGTCATGCTTCAGATGATACACAGGAATACATAATAATTTCACAGATTTACACAGGATCAGTTAAGTAGGACCATGTATTTCACTTTTCAAGGAGCTTGCACAGGCAGTAAAAAAGAAATAGAGTTCCCTTTCACTGTTGAGGTGGAGGTTGCTCAGCTGCTTTCTGCTTATAACAGGACCCTTCAAAGAAAGGACTGGCTTTTTACAAGCTTTAGGTCCTCCTTTTTCACTACCTTAAACAAAACATGTTGTTTCTACAGCATATTATTATCAATACCTTGGAAGCTCTGAAGCTGTGACTTGGTAAGGAGAAACTATCAAACTGTCTGTAAAAGTAAAAAAAAAAACCCAAACAAAATCGAACAGTAATAAACCCTACTCAAAACAAAACTGAGCCTGTGGATCTGTAATCAACATGGAAGAAGGAATTCAAAGTCCTAACTTGTTCACAGAACTTCCAAAAAGAAGCAGAGTTTTGGCAGACCCCGGTCTTAATGTTTCTAGTTGATCAGTTGGCATGTTTCTAAAGTTGCTTACATGCAGGAAAATTTCATATTTTCTCTATGTCTGCACAAATACTACTTTTTTCTTTCTGCAAATACTTTTCTAGTCATGACATGTGCTGGTTTCAGACTAAAGCACAAGGCCAAATAACCCAGGGTCACTTATCATTTATGTGTTGAGTCACACAATATTTTTCTTATCTCTGAACACAGATATGGCAGGCAGAGGTGTCTAGCTTAGTACTTTTTTTGGGAAGACTGCTGTGGTTTTTTTTTTTGTGTTTTTTTTTTTTTTTTTTTTTTGTGGAGGCTAGTAGTAACTCTGTAGCCTTTATTATTAGCTCTTGCTTGCTGAGCTGATCTTTACTTAGCAGCAAAACCACTTGGTTGAATAAGAGATGCAAGATTAAATAAAGTCTATGAACTTTTATCAATATCAAGAGACAGGTCCAAAATTTGATGGAAACAACAAAAACATTCTTATGAATGTGTTGCTATATCACATATAATCCTTTATATTTTCTAAAATGTTGATGCCTGTCTCTCTTTACCTTCATAATTGCTCTCTTATCCCATAACTAGAAATAATTTTTAATCTTTTCAAAAGCCAAATACGAATACATACAAAAGTCTCACAAATTAGTAAGAGATTTCCAACCTAAGACAAGCATTTTTTGTAAGGAGAAGAAATATTTTTTATTATGTTCAGTTACAGCTAGAAAGTGCAGACAAGCTTTTGGACTATGGATCTTTCTAAATGGGGCAGATTTTTTTTTAAAAAACCCCAAACACTCCAATCTAAATGCAGGTTAGAAATGATTGTTCTTCCCAGAGGCAAATGTTAGGGTTAACCTAGTATAAGAAGAGACTGCTAGTAGAATGGCAGGCCCATTTTCCCCCCCTTCTTTCCTCAAACACCTCCTTCATGCTGCTTCTAGAGATCACGTTGCTGTGTCAATCCAGGGAAAAGCTAACAACATCTTGAGTCAACTAATTTCCCATCAGGCCACAGGACTAATGAAATTTGACTCATGGCCTTATGATTAGGTATAGGAGAAGCAGCAGAGGCTGCTACAGTGTGGCTTGTACCAAGACAGCATTGAGCATAATGTGAAGCTGTATTTTCAGTTTAACCTGCTTACAATAATTGTTTTGAAAATTGTGAGAAAAAGATTCATATATCTATGAAGCAGGTGGAAAACTCCTAGACTATTAAACTCTCTAGAGTGCACGTGAGGGGAGATAGGACACAAATAGAGGAAAAAGTAGCAATAAGACATATAAAACGTCCTGGGTACTAAGACTGTGGACTTTAGTGTCCAACAGTTATGAATTTTGAGTTCCCACATTTTGAAATGCACTTCGTAAGTTTCCCGCAAAGAAAAGGATTGACAGCTTAGGGATGATTATTTTGAAAAAAATAACAACCTTGCACTACTAAATGTGTATTTCCATCTTTAGTCTGTTGGTGGTATAAACTTCTCTCGCTCACTGTAGTTCTCAAGTTCACATATATCAGTTTCAATCTATGTATTTATAATACATCACTGAGTCAAAAAACCTCCCGTGGCAACCAAAGTCAATTTTGCTGTGAAATGGTAAGAACTACTTTAATCCAAAGCTACCTTTCGAAGGTTTTCCAAAATGCATATATAAATAAACCTGTAGGAGGTCAGAAGAGGATAGAGATGTCAGTTTGAAGAGTGGCACAGCAGAATCAGCTGGAATAGTTTCAAGTCATTAAAGGAAAAAAAGTGAGACCTTCCTAAAAATGAGGCACTGCTTTTCATTTACAAGAAAAGATCCAGTTTTCACTCAGAAAATCTGTCATTACATTTACATGCCAGATAGCGTGTAAATCCTGTAAATCAACATACTGAAGCCTTTCAATTTCATAACAAGAAAAATGAGAAAAAGAGCAAATTAAAAGCTTAAAAAATCTTTTGAAGAATTTCATATTAAAACAACTTCCTAATTAAAAAATCTCTATTTTCTATAGAAAATAGAGTTTAGATGAGTTTTTAGAATACAAGCATCACTGAAAATATTTCCACACCAAAACTCACCTCAAAGAATTGCTACATTTCATGAGAATATCCATGTCTTTTCATCAGTCTGGAACCATGGATTCTCAAGCATTTCTCACAAAGGTAGTGCCACTTCCAGTGCTCCCCACATATGCCTGTCCACATCAATACTAATTTTGCA
The DNA here is from genome assembly GCF_963264785.1 of Psittacula echo. Lineage (NCBI taxonomy): Eukaryota > Metazoa > Chordata > Aves > Psittaciformes > Psittacidae > Psittacula > Psittacula echo. The sequence goes on along the minus strand of NC_137738.1, from coordinate 84,813,735 downwards.
ACATTGTAATATGAATTAATTATTCCTGAATTCAGGTTAAATAGAACATAAGATACAAATTCTATTTATAATCCTATTGGTACTTCAAGTCAGCTCCCAGGGTAAATAAATTCAAAATGCTTTTAGCAGCACAATGATGTGGCTGGGAAGGAGAGGCTTATTGCTCATGCCAAAAGAAAGACATACAAATTCATCCTAAATTACCTTTGAAACAGATGTCTATATTTGCACATGGAAAATTAACATTATTTATGGAAAAAGAAAAAATCTCCCAAGCTTTTATATCTGATCACATGACTGTTTTCATTAATGGCTTCATATAGTATTGACTAGACAACGCACAGATTTTAAGCACTTAAATCAGTAGTGCAATCATATTTTGACCTCTGTTGTGCTTGCAGCAGAGTTAATGGGGGAAAATAAACCAAGACTTGCCCTAGACTTATTCTATAGTCTTTTTAGCACTACTATGCAATCCTTCTATGTATTAAATTCCAACTCACTGAAACATTGTCCCTAAACTTTTCATATGAAGGCATATTAAAGTTACTTTATGATCAGAAAACAATAATCTATTTTCACTTTGTTCTCAATATAATAATTTGTTAAATTTAATTCATTTAATAGTCTTAACATTTCTTTATTTTGTTCTGTCAAACATGATACTAATTAGCAGCATATTAATGGCATAGTAGTAGTTCTACTTAACTGTCATTTAGAGCCATTATTAGATGCAAGGTGGTGTATTTGATTAATGAAGTGTATAGCCTGCATTCAGCTGACTGTGTGGATGCATAAAAGTGCAGATGCTGTGGACTATGCTACAAAACAGGACCAAATCAGCATGGTATTACAGGCCTGAAGATAATACTGCCACAGAGCCTAAGTTGGCAACATTTGCTTCTTATTTTTCACTTGAAAAAGGTAACTTTTCCTACACTTTGCAACTCAGCACAAGAAAAGGGTCAGTGTCCAGAATAACCTATAATAGCATATCATATTATGCATAACTCTGTATTCACATCTGGTCCATCCACCGTTTCCACTGCCAGCCTACACTTAAGTATGCTGCTTGTCCTGTGTAACTGTGATAGAAGTGTTTTATCTATAGTAGAATAAAAACTGATATAGAGTAAGTACTGATTACATGCATTTCCACAACATGACTAAAACTGAAAAAAACTACTCTTAAGTAGCAACTTGCACATCTTTTCCTGAGGGAAATTTAGAGGCCTCAAAACACAGAACTGACAGAACTTAAAACTCACTGAGGAAGTTTTATTAATTTTAAAAGCATATTATTAAAGGTTATTTACTAACACAACTGCCCAGGAAATCAATCCAATCAGCCTGAGAGATCCACTGCTATATAAAAATAATATTTATTATTTAAAATGTGTTGCAGATGCTTATGACTTGCTAGACCATTTGATACAAAATCATGTTCCTGCACATCTCCATTACATGGAGATACAGAGATATAGATACAGATATATGTGTGTATGTGTGTGTATGTGCGTAATTTTCATCTGCTTGTCAAGCTTTCCGTGGCCTTTTTGTTGCACTTAATAAAATGCTACCAGTGCATACGAAGTGCCACGCATTAAAAGCTAAGAATTTGTTTTGCTAAACCCTGTGAAATACTATTTCCTTGATTACCAAACCAAAAGAAAATATCATAAAACTTGCAGGACTACATTCTGCTCAGAGCTGCCTGGGCAATCTGTATGAACTAATATGCCTTTTTGGAAGATATGTCCACAGAATTATTTCCATAAATAATGGACCTGGAAGATGCAAAATACATACAGTTCTTCATTTAATGACTGGGTGTTAACATGCATTGTAGAGATTCATGTGCAAAACTACCAGGCTTTTAACTAATGGAGGCAATCTAGTTATTATTCGTGGCAGTCACTTCCCAAGAAAACACTAATTTAGTTTTATCCTTTTAACTCCCTTATTCCAAAAGTTATAATAAGAAATAATTTGCATGCCTCCTGTTCATGCCCTTTCAATTCCTTTCTGCACTACCTATTGTCCTAATGTTTGGGGAATGGTGGAGTAATAACATTTTGATCCAGTGGAAGTCATGCAAAGTGTACTAGACATTCATGGGAAGCTCAAGATGTCCTTCTGAAAACAAATCAATTTACAAAACATACAACAGGGTTCTGAAGGTTTCTCTGCTGTAAGTACAGGCTGTTTCAATTTATCAGTGGAAGTAATGAGCTGATTATCACAAGCTGATAATTCTATGCAAGTTATATTCAGCAATACTAAGCTGTATCAGTTACACAGCACATAAATATAATATCCTTTATGTAGTTCTGGTTTTGTGTTTGAGTTTTTTTCACCCTTCAAAGACCTATCTGAGGAGGAAAAAAAAATAAAAGGAAAAAAGCAGGCTCTTAAAGGTAATGTTCAGTAGCCTAATTAGTTAGGCTAATTACTTACGCTAAGTAAACAGCACTGAAGGCAAGGTGATTTGACTAGTAGCTCACTTGGCAGCACACGAAAGTCTACTTACTGTAGCAAATCCAGTGTAGTTTCTCCATTTTCTCACCTTTACTGTTATTTTAAATTGAATTGATTAAACTGATTTAGCCAACATGAGTTAAATGCATTTATCAAGACCTAATTGAGGAACTCCATTAACATAACTTAAGCCTAACCAGAGCTAGCTCTGTTTTAATGTGGCCATTAGTGATCAAAAAGATCCTCCAGAACACCAAAAATCCCCAGCCATCTGCTGAAAACAACCAACCAACCAACAACAGTAACAAGTCCTCCAAACAAACAAATAAAAAAGAGGAGTGGGAAAGAGAGAAGAGAAAATGCAAAATCTGACAATGAGCCCGAAAAGGACTATGAAACAGAAATATTTGACCTTTCAGACTGTTGTGATGAGGAGAGTGTTACTGCGAAAGGATCATTCCCTACTTATTTCCCTGTCATCCCATCTGTCCTATTTCCCCAGAATGCCATCCTCTGAGAGACCAGAAATCTTCAGTCTGACCAGCACAGGCATTTTTGCAAACTGATTGTCTGCGGTCATAATAATCAACAGAAAATGTTTTTTTTTATATTAGGACTTTGCTTTAAGATGAAAAATTTTTGCTAAACCATACACTATTACGAACCACTGCAGCTCAAAAAAGGACTCAAGCAAGCCAATGAAGAATATAGGAAAATTCAATTAAGACAATAAAAAAATCCTAACTATAATGCCTGTGAGTTTGCACAGTGCTTAAAATTTCATCATATTTCTTTCCCTGACACCAAAAGATGCATCAGTGTGCACTCCCAGAAGGTCAGCCACCTTCAGTGGAAACAGCATCGGAACAGTTAAGGTTTTGGGGGATTTACAGACTAAAAGCCACAGTTGGACCTGATTTCCCTACTTTAAACATGCCTCCCACACACTCATAGCACTGAGCTCAGCCCAAAGCACGGTAATCACAGTCACTTTATATCTCAGTGCCGTTGGGTATTTGCATAATAGCCTATTGGTTACAACACTCAGACTATGTGGGAGGGCTGGGTCCCACTCTTGCCTCAACCTGACATGATTTAAATACAAATTTTTCATTCCTCAGCCACTATCCTCTAAAATAGTTATTCTATTTTTATTCTAAAAAGGACTACTGCTCACCCACCGCAGGTCACCGACTGCAGAGCCAGAACTCCAAACAAGCCACAGAGAACCTGACTCTGCAGCACAGGAAACCTGAGTTTCACCTTGGAGAATCACCCTAAGAATGAGGAAGCCTAAGTTTAATTTTTGGGGATTAGGGAATGTTAAAGATTTGCATATTGTTGTGGTTTAACCTGAAACCAGGACACGTATTTTGATGGATACAGGATAAAAATCAAAATTGATGAAAACATTTAAACAGAAGAACAAGGTTTGGTACCCAAAGTCTATCTCATCTTTGAGAAGCCCTCTGACACAGTTTTTAATCCGCAGATGCATAAACTACTTGGTATCAATGCATCACAATGGTGGTATATCACCACCGCACTATATAGCTAATTTACAATATTTTATCTTGCACTGCTCTTTACACAATGACCTGTCATGTTATCCTTGACCTAGAGTGCTATAACAAACCAGATAAAAGACTCTACTTTTTATATTTTTTTCCCCAGGCAGTATAAAAGCCAATAATTTTAATGGCTGTGAAAGTTCTGGGGTTTGATTTTTCAATTATTTTTGCTTCCTAAGTTATCTCAGAAGAATTTATATATAACATCCATGGCCATAAAGAGTAAGAAAAGAACAAAACTAGGGAAAATGCTGCAATTAGCAAATATTGTGGGGTTTTTTCATTAGCAGGAAATAATTCTTCAAGGGAGCATTGTGAAGAGAACACATTCGGCTCAGTTCATAAATGCATTTAATGAACTCCACCATGGATCTTATGACTAATATGTTAAACATCTTTCAGGTGACCTTGATTTAACTGTATAATTTGCTATTATTCATAAGTTACCATAAAGCAATATTCTTGGTGAGTCAGAAATTTCCTATATTAAATTCCAGGGTAAAATGTGGATCTGTAAATATTGAATCACTGTTTATATGCAGTTTTTTTCCAGATCTGCAGTTTGTGAATAGTTATCTCATAAAATCTTCAACTTTTAAGCCATGGAGTGATGCATCTTTTTATAGTACCTTACTTTTATACAAGAGTAGAAACATCATAAGCTCCATAAAATTAGGTGCTTTGCTCCTCTTTTGCAACTTATCTGAGTCAAACAGCACTGTAAAGCAGCTCTGTGGAAAGGGACCTGGGTGTCCTGGTGGCTAGCAAGCTTAATATGTCAATGTGTGTAAGGGATGGGTGAGGGGAAGATGTTTTTAAAATTTGGTTTTATTTCTCATTATCCTACTAATTTGAATGGCAACAAATTAAACTCATTTCCCCAAGTTGAGTCTGTAGGAGAGGGTCCAGAGAAGGGCCACAAAGATCATCAAAGGACTGGGAAGCCTGCCATATGAGGAAAGGCTGAAAGAATGGGGTTTGCTCAGCCTTGGGGAAAGAAGGCTCAGGAGAGACCTTATCACCATATTCTCCAAAGAAGATGGAGACTCTGTTTTTACAAGAAGTCCCATGAAAAAGATGAGGGACAATGGGCACAAGCTGCTCTTGGCGAGATTCCAATTGCACAAAAAATTTTCCACAATGAGAACAATCAGCCACTGGAATAATCTCCCCAGGAAAGTGGTGGGGTCCCCAACACTGGACACTTTTGATATTTGGCTGGACTGAGAGCTGGCGCATCCTTTCCAACCTGGTATTCTATGATTCTATGGTGGGTCTCCACAAGTGAATAAATACCATTTTGATTGAGAAAAAGACCAAAAATGTCCATTTTTTGATTTTCTGAATCCTGATAGAACCATTTAAATCCTTATAGAACTATTAAATCCAATTAAATCCTGATAGAACTATTTAAAATGCAGCAAATTATAATGTATATTTAATGATACTGAGAAGATATTCTCCTTATTCCTTGTTTTTTTAAATAATAATATTTTTGATGTGTGTTGTTACACATTTCTGAGCCACTTTTACATTTGTCTTCTTATTGACACATTACTGATTTTATGGATGAAGATTGACACTAGGTATGCTCACCTGATATCAGCACAGGTCATTCTGTGCATTATTCCTAACAGATAAAAACTGACTTCAAGGGAATTATTTGAGAAGATACTGGATTTTTTTCCTTCTTCTATAGGTTTACATCAAGAAAAGTAGCTAATATGTAAGGAAGTCTTCAATCTTCCCAATAAGGAGAAGAGAGTGAAGAAGAAGTTGCCTGTGTAGGAATTTGGCTTCACATATGGCAGAAGCTATTAAACTGACAGATGAAACTTAAAAATATGACACAGACTTGAAAACTCTGCAATGATAGATAGCTTTCAGGGTAAGTTTCACTGCCAGATGTTACTACATTTTAGCTGAAATAATTCTTAAGTATTCTTTTATGTATTCCTCTAGGAGACACATTACACCACTTGAGCTTATTGTTGGTAACTTACCTATACAAGATTGGAAATGTTTGCTATTTTTTTTAAGTATCAGAACAATCTTGCTATGTTTATCTCTTTCAGATGGGAGAAACTTCATCTTATGTTAAATGGTATATTCCCTGTAGGTGTTATCAAGTCCTAAAAGATAATTCTGGTCAACTTCTGTATTGGATTTACATGGCAAGGTTTTGGTAGCAGGGGGTCCACAAGTGTGGCTTCTGTGAGAAGCTACTAGAAGCTTCCCCTGTGTCCAAGAGAGCCAACGCCAGCTGACTCGAAGATGGACACACCACTGGACAAGGCAGAGCCCATCAGCACTATCGCAGTGCTTCTGAGATAACATTTAAGAAGGGGAAAAAGTAACTGCAAAGGAGCAATTGCACCTGGAGACAGGAGTGAGAGTATGTGAGAGGAACAAATCTACAGACATGAAGGTCAGTCAAGAAGGAGGGGAGGAGGTGCTGCAGCCCATGGTGCAGCCCATGGTGAGGCAGGCTGTCTCCCTGCAGCCTATGGAAGTCCACAATGGAGCAGATTTCCACCTGCAGCCCATGGAGAAGCTGCCAGTGGAAGGAGCTCCTGAAGGAGCTGTGACCCTGTGGGAAGCCTGCGCTGGAGCAGTCTCCTGGCGGGACCTGTGGCCTCATGGAGAGGAGCCCATGCTAGAGCAGGGGAAGTCTGTGAAGAGTGTTCCCCCTGAGGAGAAAGGACCGGCAGGGACAATGTGTGATGAACTGATAACAACCCCCATTCACCACCTCCCTGCGCTGCTGGAGTGGAGGAGATTGAGAATCCGGGAGTAAAGTTAAGCCTGGGAAGAATGGAGGGGTGGGGTGAAGGTGTTTTTAAGATTTGGTTTTATTTCTCATTATCCTACTGATTTGATTGGTAATAAATTAAACTCGTTTCCCCAGGTTGAGTTTGCTTTGCATGTGACAGTAATTGTTGAATGATGTTTTGCTGTCCTTATCTCAACCCAGGAGTCTTTTGATGTATTTTCTCTCCCCTGTCCAGCTGAGGAAGGCAGTGATAGAGAAGCTTTGGTGGGCATCTGGTGTTGAGCCAGGGTCAGCCCACCAGAGCTTCAGTTAGCCTGAAGATAGCTGATGAAACAATTCATCCAGAATCTTACTGGGGATATTTTTAAGAGGATTTTTCACACACCATTTTATTGTGGATGTATTTTCCATGGAATGCTGGGTTTTAAACACACATTGTCAAAAAATAGAAAACCAGATCAGGCTAATTTATGAGAGAGAATTCTGACAATTTCTGCTAAACATAAACTGTCCACCTGCAACTCAATCATAAAGACAGTAAAACTGTTTCTACTGTCAGTTATTAGGTCACAATTTTTGGTTAAATGGAGTTTTAGTCTGAATTAATACAGAAATTCATGTAGCCTTAAGATTCCACACAGAAAGAACACAAATAACGTTATTAATCTTTTCAAATTCAGTAATATAAACTCTGCAAATTTTTCTGTATTTCAAAGTCTTAAAATAAATGCTGCTGATACAGACTGCAGATACATAAAGTGATGATAAAAAAGTCCTTTTGTTCCCTGGTAAAGGACTTGAGGAAAATATGAATTCATTCCTTTAGAATGATATTTTCTAGAAGTGCACCACAATTTCAGTCTTAGATCTTTTCCATTTCTTAAATTTGGATCAGCATGTGTAAAAAGGTATTCTAGTAATATACATGATGTTCTGTCACCTTTGAATAAATACACCGTAAGTCTTCATTTCAGGTCACCAGATCACATCTCATTAATGAAGACGGCAACATAATAAAATCAGGAAAATTAGAAACATTCCTGAGGTACATATATGAAACATTGAAAGGTCCTATGCACTTTCAGTGTTGTTAAGGAACCGTAATATTTATACCTACTATGTCAGACCTAAACTCAGAATTTGGGAAAGCCTTTTAAAGCTTTAAGCAGGTAATTCTTATTTAATAAAAAGTTGAGTGTAAAAGATTTCAGTTTATCACTTAAGCGAATAAAACAAAACCAAGGAGCAGCAGCTCTCATAGTTGCAACTTCACTGGCTACTTTTTTCTTCAAAATCTAAAATGTTTATATAAGGATTATATGCTTTCCTTTTCACAAATGTACAAAAAAGTAAGGTCATGTTTATTGTGATTGTCTTGCTTTTTATGTTTTAAAAAGACATACACCTTTTTGTCCTAACTTTTTTCAATTAATCACAAGCAAATACAGTTGAACTAACAAAGCTCCAATCACAGATGCAAGTAGCAGACATTACTTGTACAAAGGACATTGTCAAGCTGTGTTACAGCCAATTTTAGAGGCTTTAGCATCACTGTGTTTGGATTAATCTCATCTAACACAGACAGCCTTAAATTTATATATTTGATCAAGAAAGATCTTTAGGCTCTTCTATTAGGACAATAAAAAGAGAGAATATACTAGATGAGTCTGGGCAGTCAAATTTTATGGAAAAAAATGCGAACTCAGTGTAAAGGAATTTATAAAGTAAATGGATGTATGAAATACAGAGGTCAGAGCATCACGATCTCTTACTGGATTTATATTTTGTACCAAAATAAAAAAAAAAAAAAAAAAAAAAAAAGGGAAAACAGCCTAACTTGGGAGAGAAGTTGAACTCCAGCAAGAGTTAATAGCTTTGGAGCATATGCAGAGGTTATGTGTCCCTCTGTAAGCAAAGGACATCAGTCCTCCATGAACATTTGCCTAACTTCTCAACCCTTCCCACAGACTATGTTAGGGAGCCCTTCACTCAGCGTGCTCCATATTCTGGGTTACATCACTGCCTACCCACTGCTCTACATCTGCACTGCAGTGTCTGGGTGCCTGGCATAAGCTGCTGCCTCCAGGACAGCCATGTCCCAACACTACACACTCTGATGTGCCTCGTGCTATCCCTAGCAGTGAAAGCACACCATGCCATGTAGTATTTATCACTGGTTTATGCTGGACCCATTACAGAAAGAATGCTGTTATGAATACATATTTCCATATCAAAACCAGGTTAACTTTTAGAGTATGGTTTTGACTTGGATTATAACAGAAAAGTTCCTTTGATTTCAACAGGTCTGTCTCAAGCAGGATAAGACTAATGATCAGCTATGGCCAATCAGGAGATTAATACTGAGAGACAAAAGTGCTGACAAGACCATACAATGTTTATAAAGAAACTGTTTCTGCTACAAATCACAATTCTATTGAATATGCATTGGATTAAAGATAACCAATCACATCGTCTTGTGTGCTCTTCCACCTCTCCATTATAAATATTTTCACTACTCAAAGTTTTTTTAAACATTTTTTTCCATTGGACAATGTTACAACATCCTTGAGAACAACAACTGTCTTTCAATGTGTACTTTCCAATTCTCTCAGAGCAGTTATTTCTGCTATGTATGAATCTGTGCAAGTTTTGTGAGAGGAAATGATAGCAAGGGCAGTTCTGGAGTTCTTCAATTGAAGCTGAAATCTTTGCCAGGTAAATACATTTTTAAGACATAAACATGAGACAGAGCCTTGCTGCTCCTCATCAGAGATGAAAATGGATATAGCAGCTAGCAAAAGAGAGAGGCAATCAAAACCTGGAACATATACAAAAATAGGCAGACGCTCCCAAAATTATTCCCCAAAAATCTGCTTGACTAATTAGAAGTACTGACTAGAAGAAACCAGGGACATAGAAGAACCAGCTATTTATATATAATTATCTACTGAAATACATAGCTAATCTGCCAGTGCTGAATTCACGAAAGACACATTCTGTTGACCACTTTAAGCCGTTGTGACTCACTTAAAAATAGTTTCACTGCTTCTAATCAGGCATAAGAAAAATGATAGGTTCTAAATGCTCCTAAAAACCCCCACAAAACCCCACTGAATTAAAGCTAGAAAATGCAGCACAGTCTACCATAGAAATAATGGCGATCATTATGTTCAAGTAGAGACCCCAAAACTTGGTATTAAGGTACTGCTGTCTAACAACACAACTCTGCTTGTCAGCTCATCTTACCTCTGCTATTATCAGTCCTTCCCAATAAGACTACATTTTCATTCACACCTCAGAGCAGTCTCTCTCCTTTGGTAGGCAGAAAGCTTCTTCAGCTCTCCTCCATTGCTTCTCCTTCTTTCTAGTCTCCCTACAACAAATAAATCTTTCCTAAAACTACAAGTAGGCTAATTAAACTTTGCTTTTATATTTGTATTACTTTGTTCCGCTACCAGCCACCGCCTGTGTCCAAATGCATTTTCTGCTTTGAAGACATCAGCCAAGGCTATACCTCAACAGCTACAGGTATGTATTCAGAGAATGGGAAAGACAAACAAGAAAAACTAACATACAACTCCATCCTTCTATTATGATCTTTGATAGTTTGTGACAATGCCAGCTCATGCTTTGTTACTTGGACTTCCTAACAGCACCTTACAGACTCTCACCAGGATATGCCACCATGAATTATAGGATTTCAGCATGCTAACGTGGCATGACAACTCTTTAACCACAAGAAGAGGCTAGAATTGTATGTTAATATAAATGTTACTCAACCAAATTTTTGCTGATGTGAATTTAAGAATTTCCAAATTGGTTTTATGTGGAAAATGGTCTTCAAGGAATAAAGCTGAGCCTTTCAGTGAATCACCTGCGTTAAAGACCTTAATAAGTAGTTCATGCAAGAAAATGCATACAGAGTCAGGCTTTTTAAGTCCGTATCAACTCTTAGTATATGAATTCTATGTAAATTAGCAACTGAGTTTTCAGACTTCTTTTCTTAATTTCATGTCTTTATCTCAAGGAACCTTACCAAGCTACATTGTTGGGGATTGTATTCCTAAGGTTGTTTTCATATTAATTCTACTTTTTGACAATATTGAAAATGTGTTCTTTGTTCCACAATCCAGTATTTTAGATATTTCCTTTCAAGGGAATCTGAAAAACTATTAATAGAACGACAGATTACCACTTATCTGGAGTACAAAGAATTCATTAAATTGGGAATGCTGACATTGATGTATGCTGCCAATAAAGAGCCTAGTCTACTTGCATGAAATACCTCCATTTTCTTTTACTACATGGAAACAGGCAGATGACATGTGGCATGTTTTGTAGATTTATAACCCAAAAGGAGAAAAACAGCTTATGCAGCAACTGTCCTTCATTCTGTTTGGGAGCACAGCAAGAATCCCATCTCTGACAAAAATTAAAACATCACAAGTTTAATTCTGCGTGTTCACCTCTTAGGTTAGTCATGCAGAAATAAATTCCAAATCTCTGCCAAAATGCTTCCTCATACACGCTATTTAGGAAATTAACTCCTGTTTTGAAAGGCTGTAAATGAGTAAATATTGATACAAAAAAGCTCTTTCTAACTCTTAGTTCTACTTAACCTTCTATGCCCTCTGCCACAAATAGAAGTATCATTTTGTCACCTAACATCAATTGGCTTGAGGATCGATATTGAATTGCAATTTTTTTTTCAGAGATGAATAGGAATATTTATCATCCATGAACTTTATGAAGATGATGCAATGTCATACAGAAATACCCATCTACACATTTAAATGTTTTAATACTGCTTTGAACTCTCATTTGAGAAACTTCAAATATAAAGATATAAATTAGTAAATTAGGAAAGAAAAGAATGCATCTGGTGAAGTGTACTTATCAAATAGCACACTATACTGGTTTGGGCAGAGATATAGTTATTTTTTTCATAGTAGCTCCTACAGTGCTGTGGTTTAGTTTTGCAGCCAAAACAGTGTTGATAACATACAGGTGTTTTAGTTGTTGCTGAGCAGTGCTTGTACAGCGTCAAGCTGCCTCTGTTTCTCATACTGCCCTGCCAGGGAGTTGGCTGGTTGAAGGGATACAACCGGGACAGCTGATACCAACTGACCCAAGTGATATTCCATACCATCACCCATGGTCAGCAATAAAAGCTGTAGGAAGAAGGAAGAAGAGATGTTCAGAGCAATGGTGTCCATCTTCCTCAGTCACTGTTAACTTGTGATGGAGCCCCGCTCTCCTGGAGATGGCTGAGCACCTGCCTACCCATTAGGAGCAGTGAATGAATTCCTTGTTTTGCTTTGCTTGTGCACACAGCTTTTGCTTTACCTATGAAACTGTCTTAACCTCAACCCACAAGTTGTCTCATCTCTCCCCTTTAAATTCTCTCCTCCATCCCACTGAAGCAAGCAGCTGGGTGGAATTAAAGCATGCACACAAAAAGATTTTATTTGCTTCATGTTTGAGCATGTGCAGCTTTTCTAATGACATCAGTCTCTGGAGAGTTTGATATACCTAAGTATGCCCAATTAAATTTTTCATACTGCTAAAGTGATTACATAACTGACCTGAGTAATTCCCTCAAAGTTATGAAGTGTAAGAGAAAATACCACAAGATAAATTCTTCTATCCCAGAAAATTTTTTAATAATAATCAAAATATGGAACTACTCACTTGAACAATTCTACCCACATTTCAGAAAAACAGCTCCAGATATCCTTTTTAAGTAACGTGAGATATACCACAAGATACAACAAAACAGCTTTAGAAAGTGTTTTCTTGAATACTCATAAAAAATATTTGGAAATTAAACTGACTACAAGGCAGTGTTTTGGCAACTTCTTCCTCCCCTTACAAAATATGGACAAATATTTCCATTTTTCCTTTTTTTTTTTTTTCCCCCCAGTGCTGTTACTCTTAGCATCGCTATTGTGACAATACAATCTTACTTAGAAAATCAATTTCAGACATCATTCTAAAACTACATGTTAGCAATTTTTCTTTTCTATTTATAGATGAGAATTCAGTTCAGATACTTGATCAATTTCAGTTAAAGAACTCAAGTTATGTATGGAGCTGTCCCTGACATATGTTACATCCTGATATTTATGTCTGTTTCTACAATTCAAAGCACTTCCTTAGACAATGCATTATAAATCTAAAAAACACTAATTGACATTGATTTTGGAAACAGCCTTTAAGCCTTATTCCACTATACCTAACTAAGCAAGTATATAAGTTTACAAATATTTTACCATGTTTTATTATATAAATTATGCATGTACTAACTGTTAAAAAGAGAAGCGCAAATAGATATAATGTAAAAAGATACTTAAGTTTATAATTAAATCCATGGGGCTTTGTTCTGATTTATATTATGAACTCCTTGGACAAAAAAAGACAGAATGCTGGAAAAATTCTTCACTATGAGAGCAGTGAGGCACTGGAAGAGATTGCCCAGAGAAACTGTGGCTGCCTCATCCCTGGAAATGTTCAAGGCAAGGCTGGAAGGGGCTTTGAGCAACCTGGTCTAGTAGAAGGTGTCCCTACTTGTGGCAAGGGGGTTGGAACTAGAGGATCTTTAAGGTCCTTCAAACCAAAATGATTCTATGATTCTATAAAAATTACAAGGAGGAGAGGTAGAATTTCTAGTGCTATTGGTATATCAGTAAATATTAAGGATACCTACTTAGAGCTGACAACAAATGAAAAATGTTATCATACCACCTTCTCCTCCAATAAGAAATGTAGACTGTAAGACCTCTTTAATATTAGGCCTCCAGGAAAGGCTTATGACTCCTAACTGGTGAGATATTAAAAATGCCTAACATCTCAGAGCTGGGTTTTGGTGTGTTTTGCTATGCTTTCTTCATAAGAAAAGCTGATATCTACACTATCTTCTTTAAGTTTTACCAACGAAATCAAGAGGAAAACCACAAAAACTCTTTTTACACGTTTACCTTATATGTAAACAAGCTGTTACAAAAAGGCTGAACCATTCATTCATGTCTAACTAACAAGGTAAGTTATAGCTAGAATAGTCAGAAGAGCTACTTTTAAACTGTACTTCAAAAACTCTGTAGTACAGCTGAACAAAAGAGACTGCAAAGATGAAGATAAAAGATAAGTCCTGTGGCTGCATGGTTAAATAAGTTTTCCTTTTTTGTTTTTGTTGTTCTACAACCAGAAGAGACTTTCCAACAGGTATTTACATAAATGCCCTGCTGAAAGTATTTTTAAAAGTTCTCTGTATTTTGTAGCAAATGTAATTCCCTGCTTGATATTTGTGTCAGTGCTTTGTCCAGTCATTATTTACTTCCCTTTCATTTAGATAATTCAACATTTTGTGATGCTATCCTCTAAGCACAGGCAGTGGAAGAGTCCAGGTAAAAGCCCTTTCTCCTTCCCCTTCCACCCGTAAGTTTTCATTTTGTTTTGCTTAAGGAGTTCGTGTGTGCAATCTTACAAAATAGAAAGAAAGAAAGAAAGAAAGAAAGAAAAAAAAAAATGGGCAGAGTTGAGGGGGAACTAGTAGGAAGGAAAACTCTTTAACTTTGCCATTCAAGAAACATAACATGGAACTGCATTTTAAGTGACAAAAGAATTACTGTATATATTAAACAAATAATGCTGCAGGTTGAAGGAGGTGATCCTGCCCCTCTACTCTGCTCTCCTGAGACCTCACTTGGAGTATTGTGTGCAGTTCTGGTGTCCTCAACATAAAAAGGACATGGAACTGTTGGAACAAGTGCAGAGGAGGGCCACGAGGATGATCAGGGGACTGGAGCACCTCCCGTATGAAGATAGGCTGAGAAAGTTGGGGCTGTTCAACCTGGAGAAGAGAAGGCTGCATGGAGACCTCAGAGCAGCCTTCCAGTATCTGAAGGGGGCCTACAAGGATGCTGGGGATGGACTATTCATCAGGGACTGTAGTGACAGGACAAGGGGTAACGGGTTCAAACTGAAACAGGGGAAGTTTAGATTGGATATAAGGAAGAAATTCTTTACTGAGAGGGTGGTGAGGCACTGGAATGGGTTGCCCAGGGAGGCTGTGAGTGCTCCATCCTTGGCGGTGTTCAGGGTCAGGTTGGATGAGGCCCTGGGTGGCATGGTATAGTGTGAGGTGTCCCTGCCCATGGCAGGGTTGGAACTAGATGATCTTAAGGTCCTTTCCAACCCTAACTATTCTATGATTCTATGATTTTTTTCTTATGACTAACAACATTTTCACTGTCTAGCAAGATCCAAGTCAATCTGGCTTAAGGAATGCTATAAAGTCCTGAAGTGTCAACTTAGTATACGTGGAACTGGCATCACAAGCTCTTGCTCCAAAACTTCTGTGGTTACTAAAATATCAGATAGAGAAGAAAAAAAGAAAGGCAGAAATAAACAATACAGTCTGAGGTAGAAATTGATTTTTCTGGGCTTTGAATCGAACACAATATGTTAAAAATTATTCACACTATTGGAGGGAATTTAGGTGCTAATTAATGGCCTATAGACATTAAAGCAAATATAGCAGAGATACAGGCCCTTTGAGATGAGCTTAATCTTGCTAACAGTGACTTGTGTAGGAACACAATGTTCCCATGACCATTTGCACTTCCAGTCTCATCCAAAAACTTAAAACCACACTTCCCATTTTATTTAACTGTAAGTAAAAACTCTTTGGCTATGTTTGCTAAAAGCATGTAAATGTAAATAAATTTAACTAAATGAACAGCAAGATCTACAACTGAAAATTGACAATATTGGGAGCAAAAAAAGACACAAGAAGCCTTTTAAAACCGCTTTCTTATTTTTTAAAAGAGAATTTTGATCTGCTGATTCATTGTTTTTTATGATCATGCTATTCTAACTTTTAAACTTACAAGCATAAGAGGTGGTAGGCTAGTTTGACAAATAAACTAATAATATTATCAGATAATAATTTTTTGCCATTCAGAATGCAAAAGAAGATTGAACAAAAAGAATGCAGAGTTAAGAATTATATTGAAGATATATAACTAGTAATTCAGAAGAAAATAGGAAATGGAATGTCTTTATTTTAATATTGTCTATTTTAATTTGTTTTAAAGGTCCCAGTTGATGTGTATTTGTGACAAACCAAAATGAAAATACACAGACGAAATACATGGAAGAACATTACAATGAAAAGTCAGCAAGCTTGGCCCCTCAGGTGCGAAAATACTGTATCCATAGGCTGAAATAAAGCACAGAAAATGCATTTTAAAAAGTATTTATATTTAAAAAAATCTCTGTGGAAAACAAATAAGGGAATGTAATAACATTCAACAAAAGCATTTTCTTTGTTTAGGGCTTACAGAAAAAAAAAAAAAAAGAGCTAAGAATTTGAGAAAAGCAAATCAAAAGCACTGTTATCTTCACCTTTGAAAAGCAGGAAAGGATACAAGAATGCTGTAACCCAGAAAAGGAGATTTAAATATAACAATAGTGTGGCATAGCTTCTTGGTCTTAGAATTTGACTGTAAGCCAAGAATACCTGAACATAAAGTAGAACACAAGCTCCTATCTTGTGTGCTTTAATCAGAAAGCTACTTCTGTCTGTCCGGTTCACTGCCTGTGAGATGAAACTAACTGCATACGTAGTGATGAAAAGCAATATGCAGTAATAAGCTTCATAATAATTATGGTGTCTGAATATTGGATTATTTTATAATGATTTCTTAAAGCAGGAAAATATAAGTTGGAATTTTATTTAACTGATTGAAATCCATAATCCAGTTTTTAAACCAAATTAATTAATCCAGCTCTAATTCCTCATTTCTTACATCACAAAATATACTCAAAGTCAAGCAGAGAAGATATAAGAAAAGCTTCTGGTAATAACAGAAGAGTTTTGTAAAAGAATTTGCACATCAGCAATAGCAGTCCAAGAGAAGCTGTGATGTACTGCTAAAATAAAATTAAACTGAAAACATAAAATGTCAGCAAAAGTAAATGGGCTTACATTCTCAATTTCTGTCTGGAATTTCAGCTGAGTTTTTGTCTCCGATAAATTTCTAACACAGTGCATCATATGAAAGTCAGTGCTGTGTATACATTCAGAAGGATATCTCTTACCAAAAAAAGCTTCCCTATGCTCCACATGTTAAATAGCTCTATTTATCTTGATAATATTTGACAATTTTATAACATATGGAACTCGTTCAGTTTGTACAGATTATTTGGACTTTTTTCCCTTTTGACCTTCTTCTCTGCAACAGCCACTCCTGGGATCAGATGTAATTTATTATCTTGAGATACTGCCACAAGTCACCTTCAGGGTCCAAACCCATCTTTTATTTTCACTTTTTTTTTTTTTTTTTTTTGGTAGGTTTTCTATGACTATCGAATTATACAGCTAAAGCAAACACAAACTTCTTTCTGAAAGACTACAGACATTTTCAGCAATCCCTTTCTGAACTAGTATTTGAAAGAAATGGACAACTGCAAGTATGGGAAATCTCTCCAAATCTTGCCAACTGCAAGTCAAATGTGCCCCAAGCAAGAAGTTGTCATAGCCTTCTGGCTTTCCAAAAGCCTTCCAAAAGCTATCTCTGTTCACCTTCTAGTAGACAATGTCCATATCTAGAGTATCAAGCTGTTAAACCAAGAATGAAACAATAAATTAGGTTTATCCACATGCCCTAAGCTCTAATGTGCAGATGGGCTGTCCTTTGAATCTCACTATAATCTCCCAATGATCATAGTAAATACTACAGCTTGGTATATCAGTAAGGAGCTGAATGGACAGCAACAGGTAAAATGAAGAAGAATTCCACTTACGTCTCCAACAATAAAAGGTATTCTAGCTATAAATAAAATATAACCTACCTATAATTAAGGTAGAAGCAGTTATTGCTGTTCTACATTTTAGGCTTCAGTCATACTTTCCATGCAGTACAGTAAATTTCAGCTAGATCAAATTTTAGCAAATTCTGAAACACTATCTCTCTCATACTTCCATGGAGTCACCTATCCAGTATTATTCCAGTTAAGGAATCCTAAAATTGGCATACTAAAAAAAGCTTTCATCCACATGGAATCCAGCCCAACTAAGGAAGTTATTAAATTCTTGGTTTAGACAAGACAACAGTCTTCCTATTAGTAGAGTGATTTTGTCAGAAACAGCAGTGTGGCCCCTTGATGTGTACTCCAACTTGTGAAGAGTTTTTCTTTCAGGCAGCCTTTTTTATCACATTTCATACGAGAAGAAAAGCCATCTTCAAGGACATTTGATGGAGTAGCTGGCTTACCATATCCTTGCTTTTCTCAGGGAAATATTATTGTAAGCTATATAATGTTATTTTTTACACTTGCCCAAGTTTTCTTGAAAAACTGCTCTGTTGCAGGCTATTAATATGACCGTTCAATACACAACAGTGCTTTGACCTGTATAAGATGACGTAACATGACCCTGTATTTGGGCCTTTTTGCAGAATCAGCCACCTGACAAAGTGGTGTCACAGCCTTTTACTACGGCTAGTGATAAAGTATATACGGCACAGTGATCACAGTGATCCTGTAATAAGGGAAAGTGCAATAAAATAGCATCAAAGAACATAAGAAATTAAATTGTAAGGCTTTGGAAAACAGTATCTGACATTGAGATTCACACAAGAAGATATAATTTGCACAAATGGAAGTGTTTACAGATGATGGAATTCATCAGTCTGAAACATGGCCTGCCACTTAATACGATACTGTTTTCATGGCATAGGGCACATTCAGGTACATATGGAGATGCACCACACCATAAATATTGTTTCTTATTGTATTGTGGGATTAGGTTTCTGAGACAGCCATTGGGCAGTTTCAGAAATAGAAAGTTTTGACTGACAAATATAAGGCAACAGGGGAAATGTCAACCCCTGATCACCGGTATTCCTCAGAAGGGTTCTGAACTGGATTGTGTACATGCATCTGTCTAGATGTACTATGGAAGTCATGCAACCACAGGATATTCCATAGAATTGCAACCATTTCTTAGTCTAGGCCTATACTTCATAAATAACATCACAGAAGAGATCTTTCTGTACATGTGAGATCTAATTTACTGAAACACCAAACCCTTTCCAGCTTTGAAGAGTGTAGAGAGCATCAAATGAAATGGCAAGCCAAATTTGCAAATGAGAAGAATTGAAGAATATGATTAACAAAGTCACACAGTCCTCTCTCTTTCTGAGAAGTGCAGGCTCTCTTGAACTGGAAAGCTACTCTGTTACCTCCACATCAGTCTTTATTCAGTTCTACATGGTTGAAAAACTTCATGGGTTGGGTTCATTAAAAAAAGGAAGATGCGACTCGGCATGAGCAGATGGACTCTGCTTTTTCCCCCTGAGCTATGCTGGATATTCTATTCATAAATCAATAAGGAAAATTCATTTATTCCCGCTGCATGGAAGTGTAGATAAGACCAGCAAATTTAAACTTTAAATAAACAATGGATAAAGTAGATTCACTTGTTTTTAGAAATGAACTAGTTCCTGTGGTAGTGTTGTAAAAGTTCTGAGTATATGCAGTTTCTTATTGTATATTCTATAAAAAAAGAAGGAACCTGGCAGAAGAATAACGTAAGACAGCCAATTGCTTATAGTGGTACAATGTCCTTGTCAGGAAAATAGTTATGTTTAAACCCTAACTATTCATTATACATCTAGCATTTTGAGTAGTCATTTGTTCTGCACTTTTATTGTATGAACATACAGAACAAGGAGATTAATTATAAGATAGAAAGTTCTATTTTAACAAAAACATTAGGCAAAGTTCCAAATTAGTAAGCAAACCTCCCAAGTCATCAAAAATATACAGTAAAGTTCAAACACTGGCAGATTTAAATAAGGAAATTTTAATCTGAATGTTATGTTTTTCAGCAGCTTAACAGCTGTGGGGATGCCAGGAACTTAAAGTACTAAAATATATATTTTATCTATTTATTATTAAAGATATTGTTAATCTGACCAACTAACCTGAGAAATATCAGCTGAAATGCACACATCCAAAACTCAGTTATCAGTCTCCCATTGCTGCAAACACCTGGCCACAGTAAGCATGAAAACACTCACAGCACACTCTGAAACAGTTTCAGCCCCCCCAGAATACTCATCTCCCTGAAACAAACAAACAAAAAACCAAAACAGAACAAACTGCTCTACCCTGAAGAACTGCTACAAATTACTGGTATGGGATTTCTCCCTGTTGCTCTTCTCAGGTCCTCTGAAGGAAACTCATCTCCTCACCTTCCTAAGTGTCTATTAGACATTTTTTGAAAATGAATTTACTTTGTTTACATGACAGTCTTAGATTTCAAATTCAGTTCTAAGTGATTATACTGCTTTCTTAAGCAAATGACAGAACCGCAAAAATCTTCTATATTGAAATGTCTTTAATTAAAACTTCAAAATCTTTGCTGAAACAAGCCTAGGTGAACTTTACATTTAAAATAACAAATCCTCATGTCTTCAAATGTTTTATTATTACTTTAAATTAAAGATAGTCATAGCTAGAATTCCTCTAAAATTAATTTTGATACATCTTTAGCCAATATATTAATTGAACTAACACAGACACATAAGAAAGAAGTAAGGAAACAAGGTAAGGTTCTTGCTTTCCAGAGCCTACAGTTGATTTAAGAAAGTCACAATTAGCAAAAAGAAAGCTGTGTCCACCTTTTCAATTCAAGGGCACCAGCATATGAATAAAATTAGCTAGGAGGCCATCAAAATCCTGTGAGAAGGAGAAGCTGAGAGAGAATACATGAATCAGTGATTCAAGCTGGCACATCAACGCTCAGAAACATGAAGTGTTGATGCAAACTGCTCACATCACTCATGTATACTGTGCAAAGGCAAATCACATTACATTTATGGCAAATATTTCACAGCTCTTGTTTAAATGTGCAGTGTTGGAGAAGGGGAGAAGGAAGAGAGACATGGAGAACGTTGAGTGGATATTCTAAATCTTGGATGAGTAGTAGTGGATCACCACGATGATCACACCTCTGGCAGTGTCATTAGGAAGAAGTAACAACATACAGGAGGGCAGCACATTGTTCTAGCAAACAGGACATATGATGGTGTCATTACTCCTATACATTGCAGAAGATGCTCATAGCTGCATAAGCACAGCAGCACAATGTGATACTGGTTTGCCACAGTCACACCAAAAGGAGACGGGACTCTATAAGCTAAGGGAGTAACTCATATTCATGTATTCATGTCACTTCCAATATTGTTTTAGCTCACTGTAGTAATTCGTTTGTATGGCACTCTTGAGGCCATATGTGGGACAAAGACTCAAACCTACTGAGGTCAAACAGTTTTAAAAGCAAGAGGAGAGCTGAAACACAGACTTTTTATTTTTTAATTTTATACTTAAAATGCTATGTCAGGTGGTGATATGCAGGAAATACAGCTATTTGCTAACAGTAATTCATCACTTTATTTAAAATGTTATAAGATTAAAGTAATTTATACACAAACTTCTTTTCTCTGTTTCGAAAAACCTGATTCAGGACAGTGTCTAAACCAGACATATTCAGATAAAAATATTCAGTAAGGATTTATTTATATTCTTTTACTTCCTGAAGCAACACTAAACTTTTAAGACTGTTCTATGCTAAGACAGACACCAGCGGATCCTTTTTAATATTGATAAAAAGTATGGTTTCTGGTACTGGCAGTTGTCAAAACAGCATCCCTATAGAAATTTCAGACTTATTGTATATCCCTATTTCGTCAGGTTCTGAAGAGTAAGCAACAGTATTGGTCTTTGAAATGTGTATATAGAAGTCTGGGCCCAACAGGCTTAATTTAGCCACTGAGGAATCACAGCCCACCATTCCCTTCTGGTTTTGCCTTTGACTAGTCATAAGTACATTTACCGAATATATTAAAATCCACAAGATGAACTTGAATGGCAAAATGAAGAAAAAGAGTTACAATATTCTTGGAGCTTACAGTAGTAACACAGGAGAAAAGAAGATTCAGTGCTAGACAATTACATTTCCTATACAGTGCATAGGAGCTATGCTGCACATACAAATTCAGTTTCCTGGCTTTATTTAAATATCCTCAGGGACACAACTGTCTCTTGTGTTCCCTTGAAAATACTTCTCTTTCTACATCTATTGGAACTAAAAATATTTAACTTGCCTAAGTCAGAGTTTCAGACACAGATTTCATAAGATTCTGTTTAGAGTTGCATAAAATGATACTATGGAATCAATGTCACCCTGCAGTTCTTCTAGGAAGAAAACCATAAAACATATGCTTTGTTTACAACATATGCAGTTTTCTAGAAAGATTAAAAAATTATTTCTGAACACTATTTTTCTTATTTGCTCACTGTTGAAAAGCAAATTTTATGGATTATTTCATCCACTGTCCATTACTAAGTTTTCAGTTAGGTAATGATAAGGCAAGGACCATTTTCAATATTTTTTATTATTATTATTTTTATCTTTGGAACAGATTGTATCAAAATCAGTCTGAACTAAAACTAGACTGCATCAAAATCAAGGTAACTCAGAAATACCAAGAACACAGGCTGAAAATTTCCTAGGTGAAGCTGCAATACAGTGTTCAAGCCTCAGCCAGCTGAAGACAAGTGCTATATGCACCTATTTACTAAACGAGAAGTCAAGACCAGGATCCTTGCAAAGGTACCAATCTTGGGTTGATAAAGAAATAAAATTATGTGTATTATTTGCTAATGATTTCCTAAGAATACACATTTCAGTCTTTCTCTGCAAATATGAGATCTACACCATTTGTTATGATGCAAGCTGACAGTGCAAGATAAATGCATCACTCAGAAGAGATGGAGGTCAAGGATAATGACCAGGAGTCAGAAGAGCTATATCAAAATTCTGAGAAATTCAAATACAGAATTTGTTTACAGCTGCACATTTTTTAAAAGGATAAATATGATATGCAGCTTTCTCACTCAGGCTGCATTGCTTTGCTCCACAGCTTCCTTTCCAGCGGAGTATCTCCTTGGTACATTCTAGGGCCCTGTCATACCTGAGGATGTGAAAACAGATACTCCGAAGCCAGTTTGCAGCTACTGGCTTTTGACATACAAGACCTCTTACCAGTTTGTAGGGATCAAGAAAGAACTTTTCCACACAGAACCTGCTCCTCTCTCCAAGGACAGCACAAGTAGGAAAGTCAGCTATGACAGCATGACCTGTTTAATCCTCCACCACTCAAAATCCCCCATATGCAAAATCTGTGCATTAAACTGTTACCTGTTAGATTTCATTAGTAAAATCAGATAATTGAATTCATCAACTGCTTTAGTGAGGAAGTGAAATTGTTTTGTCTGCTCTGCAGTAACTGTACACAGCCGATGTCTATGGTAACACACCTGGACCTTAATTCACAAGAATTAGTGACAAACCCTCTCCTGAAAGGAAGGAAGCAGGACAATTGACTTGTTGAATTAGACACAATCGCTACTCAATTTCCAATAATTATATGTGATTGATTATTGTTTGGGCTGTTAATTTTTCTTTACTTGTGCCCAGAAGGCCCATAGACAGTGTACAGCAAAACTACTGCAAACTTTAAATAAAACATTTTAAGAAGCTCTGTGGCATCTTAGCTCTGTATCCAAAGTTTCCTCTCATTTAATTTCTAGTCATAAGGAACACCTGATGCACACTGACAGTATACCTAAGCTATATAAGCACTTTCATATAGTTAATAAAACTACACAGGTATATGAAAATTACCGCAATGGATCAGACATCTGTGTGAAAACAGAGATTCTTCTTTGTGGACTCCACAACAGAGCTTGGCAAAATATAAAAGTGAGCAAAAAACCTCCACATTTTGGCATGACAACAGCAGAAGTCGTTTTTCAGATTCCTTATCAAACAGGTAAGTAAGGAATAAGGGTAATTTGTTCAGGACCAGAGTATTTGTGATTTTTGGACTTTTATTAGCTCTCTGAAAAGAATGGAGAATAAATGTGTAGTTCACCATATTTTCTTTCATTCACTCCAGTGCAGAAAAACATATATTTGTGGGATGCCATTTCATTTCTGCTGTCACTCTAAAACATATTTTTAGTCACTGTTAAGAGCAACACTAGCAATCCTGCAGAGTACAGATGAGAAAACTTCCTGACACAGTCTCAAGAAAGAGACTTTCAATCTC
Organism: Psittacula echo; assembly: GCF_963264785.1. Taxonomy (NCBI): domain Eukaryota; kingdom Metazoa; phylum Chordata; class Aves; order Psittaciformes; family Psittacidae; genus Psittacula; species Psittacula echo. The sequence goes on along the minus strand of NC_137738.1, from coordinate 84,789,730 downwards.
TTGCAAGAAGCATGGCAGAATGCTTACGAAATCCAGGAGAAGAGCTTCTAAAGTACTACTAATAGGTTTCCCGCTCTTCTTTTCTGTGGGTAATATGTCTAAACTGCACAAACTGAATCATTGCTACCAAAAATATACAGCTGGGTCTGATGCAGGCCAGCATGCTTCCAGGAGGATTTATTATCAAGGCATTCACTATGTATATGTCACCTTACAAATCTGGGGCCAGGCTTAGAAGCAGCTCAGCACTCATTAGTAAGTCTGTCAAGCACCGGACAACCCCATGCGAAGCAAGTTCAGGGCTCTCAGCAGTCAGCAGTCAGAATCAGGAAAGCTGGAATGCATAATACCCATATGCTTGCATAGCCCTTGACAGAGACAGTTTGGCTCTACAATTATCATTTTTTATGGCTTAGCAGTTATTCTTCTACACTGAGTATTGATCTCTAGAGATGTGTCTTTCCACCACAGGCCTCAGAACTCCAAACTCCATTTGTTATCCTGGGATGGATCCAAATGCAAATGCACTTTAAGAGGGCTACCTTTGGAGATGACAACTTGATATGTACAGGTAACATGGAGTGCATTGAGAGCAGTACCAGGATATTTTTGCAGAACAAACTCAACCAAACTGTGTGAAGTTATTCAGCTGCATTTAGATGACAAGCTCTAGTGCTTCTGGGAAGGTAGTGACACCTGACATGGATGAACTCAGGTCCCAAGCTGATTCAAAATAAGGCCCAAAGGACTTGGCTTAACTGTTTCATGACACAGAAGAGTCTCAAAGTCTTAGCTGTTTATTACAGATAAACTTATTTTCAACCTAGCTTCCAAAGACATCCCCAATAAATTTATTTGATAGACAGCTGTGTACTAGATCTGTATGTGCAAACTCAGCTATATATCAGATTTGAGATAAAAGATTTGGAAAAGAATATATAGAAGTTGTCTAAGAGAAAACTTACTAAAGGAGTTGCTTATATTAGGAAAATGATAGTACAAAAAAAGAAATAATAGATTGCAATAATAAAGAAGACATACCATTTTCAAAGCCACACCTACTGCTTTATTAATTTTTATCAAAATTTCTCTCCTTCTGGGAAATTTATGAATCATTATTGGACTGCATTTTAGATTCTTTACAAGGAACACATCTTCACAGTTGGTAAATAAACCTTTTCTTGTTTATTTTGTTTCAACTGTAGTGCAGACTGATGACAAGACAAATTGGAATTGATATTTTCGTTCCTCTTTACTTCCTAATCTAGTGTCCATCTGCTTGACGGTTAAAATCCATCTTAAGCAGAAACAACAGGATTTTCATATTAAAGATTATAAACAAAAAAATAACATAATTTCCTTATCTACCACCATGTCGTGGTTTAAGCTCAGGCCGTAAATCAGAACCACGCAGTCTACTCCCCCCCCCCGCCCCGCCGAGGCATAGGGAGGAGAATTGAAAGAATGTAACTCCCACGGGTTGAGATAAGAACAGCCCAGTAACTAAGGTATAACACAAATCACTACTGCTACCACCAATAATAATAATGATAAGAGAAATAACAAGGGAAGAGAATATGATACCACCCGCTGGAAATGAGCCCGACAGAGAAAAGGGACGTGCCCTTCCGGGTGCTCTCCATTCTACATCCTGGGCATAACGTGCTATGGTATGGAATACCTCTTTGGCTAGTTTGGGTCAGGTGTCCTGTCTCTGCTTCCTCCCGGCTTCTCCTCCTCCCTGGCACAGCATGAGACTCACAAAGTCCTTGGTCAGGGTAAACATTCTGACCAGCAACTGAAAACATCGGCTTTATCAGTATTATTCCCAGGCCAAAAGTTAAAACCACAGCACTGCACCAGCTACTAAGAAGAAGAAAAACTGACTGCTGCTGCTGAACTCAGGACACACCATCTTTGAAAATTCACAGAAACCCTTGAATACAATATTATTATAAGGCAAGAGCTACCAGTACATCATAGGATTTGTTTTATCTTACGCAGTGGTACAAGTATTTATTTGAGGGAATCAACCCTCCTTCCACTAATTAATAGCAAAAATTGGTTTGAAGTGGAAGAAAAGTCTAAATTTGTGTCCAAGTTAAAAATACATTGTAAATAGTAGTAGTGCTTCCAATTAAATGGAATTTGCATGAACAGATTTACATGTGCAAGCAGCAAGGAGGAATAAGATGCAAACCTGCAATCATCAGTTGTACAAAACAGTAACAGCTTGACCACCCAGATTTATTAGGTATCTCCTACTTTGTTGGCTGGTTTGTTTCTTCATTACATGGGTACAGAGTGCATATAAACATCTAATAATCCAAGATTTATTAAAGCACAATAGCTATCTGATGGCAGACACCTGAAATTTACTTTTATTTCATTTTTATTTATAGATTTGCTGTCCCATTTAGAGTCTCCTGCATCAGAATGACTATCATCTATACAGCTATCATATGAGGCAATGGTGTAACTGTTAGATTATATACACTGAATAGTCTATCCATGCTCTCCGAAACCTATTCTAGAGATAGAAAAAATGAGATAGTAAAACACTAATATTATTAAAACCAGGAGGTTTGGCCTATGCATGTAGGCAAAAGGAGAAGTAGGGCAACACATTTCTGATCTTATAAATCCATACTAATATCAAATGTCCAACATTTGGCCAAGTTATGAACTTCTGAGTGCTCTGAAGTACATGGAAGTAGTACATGCATAACTTGTGACCAGTCAAAAAATTATCAAGGTGTCACAGGAAAGGCACTCCCTTCCACTCCTTCCCCAAATAATTTTCTTACAGTGATATACTGGAAAATCTTCTCATGACCTTCAAACTCTCAATTACCAAACTCCAAGGTACAAGTCGGGTTAGAACTGAGTTGCTATTACAAACTGATTCTTCAATACCATTACATCTATGTTTCACAGAATTGGAGAATCATAGAATGCTTAGGGTTGGAAGGAACCTTAAAGATCACCTAATTCCAACCTCCATTTGTTTTCTGTCACACTTTTCTGCCATCAAATGCTAGAGCAAGGGAACCCTTACATACATTCCTCTATCTGTGTATCTGTGACTAGAGTAACTGCAGCATATGGACAATTCTTAAGCCCATTCACCATGTGGTTCTACTGAAATGAATGGAAATTAAACTGTATAGGCATACTATTATATGAAAGCATGTACACAAAACTGCATTTCCAAGAGGAACACCTAATATTGATGTTGATCTTTGACATCTCATTAAAGGGATTATCAGATACTTATCTGGAAAAGCAGTAGTTTGAACCTGATATTTCATTAGATCACCCCATAACCCACCACAAGACAAAGCTAATTATTTAAAAATAATCTCTTATTAATCTCTGCTCACAAAACTGCAGATGAGTTATAAAATAGAAGTGGTAATAAAAACTTCCTACATATTTATTCAACTTAGAAGTCACAGACCAACTATCATACCACTCAAAATAAATCTTTCATATTAGCTTTTAAAGGAAATATGTACCAATAATCACATCTTTCAGTGCATAAGTCAATCTTTCTTAACTCATACCTTGGCATTTGAACAAAGTCGAATGATTTTTCTGGATACTGAATTTCTTTACATTATGACCGTAATCTTAGTTCTAGCCAATCCCACTTGGAATGTTTAAACTTAGCAGAAAAAACAAGTCTGAAAACTATTTTTTCTTACCCACAAAAAGAGTTTTCCAGCTCTAGAATAAAAGTTTCATCTGTATGGCTTCAAAGACATACTTAAAAATAACAGATTTAAAACCTGTTATTTCCATTAAATATTTAAACATATATCATGTTTACCGTCTTCTACAAACACTGTGTTAACATGTAATATTAAAAATATGTATTCCCATAGCAGATGCTTCTGCAGTATATAATGTATTGTCACTTAGCAGTTGAACAGTTACAGCTCCGTTAATTCATTTTCTGTGTTCATACAGGAATTGCACCCTTACATTTATATATTAAAGCTATTAACTTTATGACAGCCCCACAATTATAAGAAAACTATAGCTTACATTTTGAATTTTTTAACATCCATTTCTGGTTTACCTCAAATCTTTGAAACATATTTTTTAAAATGTTGCTTCTTTTAGTGTCCCAAAAGCAAGGGTCAAAGGACAAGTGATTTTTGACTAAACAAATCATGCTTTAGGAAGCAAATCAACAGCACTGTACTATAAAAACACAGACAGGAGTTTTGTTTTTCAGTTGTCCTGTGAGAGAGGTGGTTTGCCCGACTCCATTTATCAGAGTTGATTACAAGATAGGAGATTTTCCATGTTTTATGCTTGGATGGAGATTCTGCAGATGACAATACCCAAGGTTAATCTCTTAATGGATAGTAGACAACATTTTGCCTAGAGTGTCACTTAACTTAGAAGAGTCCACCATTAAATATTTAGTCATGTCAATCAAACAGCATTTAAATTCCAGTTAAATGCATCTTTTTGATTCTGCTTTATTTACTTAATTAGTTACAGAAATATCATGTGTTCTGAAAAGCACCTGGGGACATTCAAGAATACAAAACACAACTCCAGCAATATGCGATTTTTCAGATTTTTTTAATTATTTACAATATGTTTGTGTAAACTAAGTTTTCACATCAGCCACATACTCTCCAGTGCTAACTAAAGCTTTATTTTAATTTCAGTGCTTCTCCATCAAGTATTACAGCTCAAAAACTTTAGCATGTCAAATAAGCTTTAAGAGTACATGCAGGGAGTTTACCCTTTAACTGTTTCACTATTTCTACAAAATAACTTACTTTAAGTACCATTGCAATGACCTTTGTGAACCAAGAAACCTTCTTCAGAGCTCCTCCTAACCACAAGGGCCTTCCCTCAGATTTTAGCTACTTCCTTCAAGCTGCCTCCTTTCCCTCCCCTCAGTGTCTCGCTCTGTGAATCCCTCCTTTCTTTCTCAATGACAACAGCAGCCACTATTACAAGGCATGACCTTAGTTTCTTTTTAACCATTTAATGTGGGGTTTTTTTTAGGGACATTGAAAACTGAAACCTCTCTTGTCGTGCCTATCTTACAAGTGTACCTATGAATTATATTTTTCATTATTATTTTAAGATGCTGTATGTTTTAATTTACTGATTTCAGCAATATTTTCAAGAACATGCTCCTGAAACCCTCCTATAAAATCACAGATAACCTTACACTTCCATCTTCTCTATGTTAAAAGTAAATGACAACAGCTAATAAGGGAAATTCAGTTTTGCTATTTTAGAGACATGTTTTTCTCCTTGGGACCAAATTCAGAATACGTACACAAGTTCTATGCACTGACTCCAGTGAATCCCACTGGCTTTGTTTTGCAAGTGCTGTTCTGTTTCACTTGCATCTGGGATTTCTTGCTTTATAAGCTATGGCTAACACATGTTCTTCTCCAAATGGGAACTGGACGTGTCTTTGCTAACGACACTCATTTGCTGACTTACTCCTCCATGAAGTTCTCTTGGCTTTTATTCAAAGCATCATGGTTATCATCGTCTCATGTTGCTTTCTACAAAGTCCTGGGTAGGTCCTCTGTTTGTAAAAGATAAACAGCTCCATGGACCTCAAGTGAACTCATACATACTCAGCTAGAGGAAATCCAGTGAATCCCACTCAATTCACAATTATGGCTAATGCACAAGTGCCACCTATCAATACAGAAAACCTCATCACTGGCTATAACATATAGAAGTCCCCAAAGTTTTGTCTGGTGTTTAAATGAAGTTTAACAAAAAGCTGAAAATGAAGCAACATAGACTTCTGAATCCTTCCTTTAGTGAACAGTTCCTATATTTCACCTTGATATACACAAGGGTGCTTTCTCTATGGTTTCTGACTCTCGTATCTGGAGTGTTTTGAGGGTACACTGATCTGTACCATGACATTGAAGTTCTGCATGCAAGCAAAATGTCAGAGACCCCTACTGGCTGAAGGACAAAATTTGTCACATGGATACAGATGTTCCTGCAATGGTATATTCCAAAAGTGTAATGCACTTTTTGTGTACATTCATTTCACAGTTGTTCTGTACTGAAATAAATAAATAATATAAAAAAAAGGAATATGTAGATTCTTCATTTGTCTGATTTACTTTGAAGTTTGCCTCAATTTCTTTTATTTCATGAATTCAGCTTTGAGATCCAAATTGTAACAAGGCAAGTCAGTAGCTAGGCAATTTAAACCTTCTAAATGTTCGAGTAAGTAATTTTTATTTTAGGTATTATTTAATCTAAATGAATGGGAAAAAATATTTATACTGCACTCTTGAAAAATCTCAGGTTTCAGATTTTGTTTGCCATACTTCATAACCTGCACTAAGTAAAGAAAGATGCAGAGAGGGATGGAGTTTACTTAGATATCAAAACTTTTCCCTGAATTTTAGGAGTTATTCAAGAGCTTTTCACAAATTTATGCTGGCATGATGTCTTTCTGGTTCCCTGCTTGCGCCATTGACTAGTCAGAGAATTTAAACATTTGCTGTTTCACCAGCTAGGTGAATGCTAAAGAAGGATGGACTAAATCTTATCCCAGCATTTGCTATAAGTATTTCACACTTTTCAGTTCCATAGAATTTTTCATTACATTTTCTGAACACATTGTTTATTTCTTCAAAAAATGCAGTTCTAGTCAGCCTTTCTATTGCAGTTAGCACATAGATAGGCTTGTAATCTATATATAAGACATCAAGGTAGGAAAAAAAAAAACCAAAACAGGCTATGGGGGGAAGTTACATAATTCACACATATCTAACAAAGCTTTTGTTTTATCTTTTTTTTTTTTTTTTTTTTTTTTCTGCAGGCCTCAGGCTACCTTTGCTTTTTAATAGTGGATGTGCAACTACAATGGGCCTTTAGTTTCTTCTTTCCTTTGAATTCTGCTTTTTAAACATCCGCCTGTACTGCCTGGAATACTTAAAGCCTTCTAACTGCAGGCTGGATGAAAACCACACTTCTTCCTTTGTTCGTGCCACGGTGTAGTCCAAGAGTTGGTTTCCATGACTTCAGTACTTTCCCCATTTCTATATTTCTGTGACAGCTAGTGATAAAATTTGCATTGATTTCAGAGATAGATTTCAACCAAAACAGTATACTTTTGAGAATGCCACTCTGGCTGCATGAAGACATTAATCAGAATTTACATAGTCTCATTAGAGATGTGGGGATTCTGCTCTGAAATTGGCAGGTTAGGCTGGTTGCTGACTAACAGTCAAATTCATCCAAAAATATCCAACAAGATATACAAGGCAGAGAAGTTGGATAATTCTTTCAAAACCAAATTATTTTTCTGTTAAGGGTTTTTCTTTACATTTCTCAAGTGCATGTGCAACAAAATGTAATGTACAAACACATAACAAAACCACTGACTTACTTAGCAGCAAAAATACCAAGAATTTGAAATTTTGGTTTACAGATTTTTTCCTTCTTTTTTTTTTTTTTTTTTTTTTGAGAATTTGTACTGCAAGAATCATTCCAATATAGTGGAAATTCACTGGGCTTATGTAAAGGAACGCAAGAAATTTACCTAAAATATACATACGATCATAGAATCATAGAATAGTTAGGGTTGGAAAGGACCTTAAGATCATCTAGTTCCAACACAGATTCTATTATATATGCCAGAAAAAAATATATTGGCTGATTCAAATAGGGTGCAATTGAGAGCTGGAAGTGTTCTGGGCAAACCCATGAGAATAAAGCAGAAAGCTTCAGTGAGCAACAGTGCACAGCATCAGCCAAACAGTAAAGTAACCTGAGAGTAGAAATAAAAGTTATAAGACCAAAAGCCTGCAGTAGTTAAAAACAAGCTGATTACTTGCTTTATCTCAAGGTCATCTATCCCTGTCTTGTCTCTGTGAGATTATTATTGACTTTTCAAAAGCCATGATCTTGAACTGTTCTCAGCAGAACTTAATTTTGTACATGCTTCTAGGGAGGCTTAGATTTCTAGACTGACTGCAGTTATGCTTCATACAGTACTGCTTTTTTAAACTTCAGACACCAGGTTCATGGACTGCTTCAATTCTGGGGGCAACGTATAAGCATTTTTATCTAAAATGAAAGGAAAAAATATTCTGGACTCAGCAGTTCTGTTTGTATGTAGACAGCTTCACTAGCTCTGTGAATTCCAGGCCAGTATTTGCACAGTTCTCCTTTCCTAAGTAAAGTAATAACTGCTTCAAATTAAGGTGTTTCATGTGACAGAAGACATGCATATGAAACAGCAGGTCACATGAATGTCACTATTATTCTAGGCACTCAATCAACTTTCATGCTGTTTTCAGTATGCTTCAGAAGGAAATGAAAACAACACTAAATTTAACAGAAGCAGCGCTCATTCTTAGGATAAATAGGGCAGTTATGCAGAGAAAAAGAATTCCTTGAAAAGGATATCCTTTTTCTAATGTTTAGTGTTTTTTTTCTTGATTGTCTACCATAATTGAGTATAATTACTTTGCACTTCTTTCTTCCATACACTTACCTGTCTAATGTCCAAGCAGGAGTGCATTTAAAATGGATTGCTCATTTAGAACTCTTATTCAGATACCTGAAAATCATTTTATCTTGCAATATGTCAGTCATGGCAGCCTTTATGTAAGCCTAAGCCTGTGGGTCGGTCTTTTCCTACATGGAAAACTGTAGGTGTAGATAAGAATTTGAACATATTTGTTCCACAAGTATTTCTGAACAGATGGTAAACTGCTGGCATTGGTAGAGATCTGGACAGGCACTAATGACAAGGGTAATAAAATGGTTTTCTAAAGAAAATTTTAGCACTTAGCACTGAAAAGGTCCAATGTTCCTCAGCATGACTAAACAATATGGCAAGGGAAGTCTAATTTTCTCTAGAAGAAGGCATTATAGCCTATTTTTACTTAAATAGAACTTACTTTCCCAGAAAAAAAGAACATATATTTTCTACTTCTTTCTTCACCTTCATCTCCTCGCTCTGTGAACTACAGACTGGATCTGCTTCAATGGCATAGGGAGAACCTTGCAGAACTGATCATAGGGAGTTGTGTTATGGGTTTTCTCATCCTGAAATTAATTTAGTTTGCTGACACCAAACATTTGCATTCTCTCCATCATACTGAGGAAGTAACTTTCTGGTAGCTACCCTCTACTGTTTATATATCTATTAAAGAAAGGGCACTATTAGACAACAGCATCCCTAAGACTGTAAGAAATTGCAGAGTTAATGGCTCTATCCATCTATTTTTCATGCTTTGCTTTTGAAATGCCTAGGATTTGATACATTATGTCATCATTTTATGTGTGAACAGTCATAAGCTGTCAATGTATTCACCCTACACAGATTTTCCAAATGGAAAAGTGCTCTTGAGAAATATCAGCATCACAAAACAGTCAAAACTCAGGAAAAAAACCGCCTCAGAGAAAAAAGTGGGCAAGAATGGCCGCAGCAGCTTTCTTGCTACAGTTAAAAATCATTTTATATCATAAATTTATCTTTAAATTATACATTTAAAACTTGTACAGGCCACAGGAGTTTTAAATATTTTTTTGACAAAGGGGATAAGGAATTTAAAAGAAAAGCAGAAATACAAACAGAAACAAAATAAAACAGAGATATAATTTTACAAGTCTTCATAGAACCGCACTTCTATTCATAGAACTGCATTTCTATTTTTGTCTTAAGAGGAAGACTGAAATGAGAAGAACTTACCAAAAAGAAACAGAAATGGTTCATAACAATGGTAGCTGACAGTAGCAGCAAAAATGAAAAATACAAAGCAAGAAACATGGCATGGCATTGACTGGAGAGTATTACTGCTTTGCTGTAACAGAGGACATTTTCTTTTTGGTAGAGAGACAGCAATAAGGTGTAGTTTAATTCTGCAAGCCGTTTGTGAACAATTTTCCTTTATAGTGTTTCTATTAACTCCTTCAGCTGGGAATGCAAAACACTACTTTCTGGTAATATCACTTTTCATTTGTCTACTTAATATTACTTAGTCTGCAGAAGAGAAACTGTCGCTTGTGCAGTCAATCTTACATACAATTCAGAAGAGAAAAGCATTGCAGAAGTCTAAATCCTAATGACCATGAGAAGCTGTGTCAATTTTGCAAAAAAACCACGTGTGCCATAAGCTGAGGTTTGTACCAAGCTTGATTCCTAACAATGGTAGCACAATCTTCTCAAGATACTTAAGCTCTAGTGAATATTTGAGTTGGTGGGTACAATAAAATAAGCATCATACACAAGCTATAGCACACTTGCCTAAGGCTTCTAGGAATATATTATGATCTAGAGAATCCATTACGAGTAAATGCCTTTGAGCATAAGGTTATATTTAGCTGAATATGTGCATGAAACTGATGTGCATCTGTTTTCAAATTGAACTAGTTCCACTTTACAGAAGTTAATTAACTTTTCTTTTACACTACACACTAAAAGTCCCATTTCTATCACCACTGAGCATCAATTCAGCTATGAATTGACAGTCATAAGCTGTCAATGCATTCACCCTACCCACTCTGCATAATGTAACATAGCATCTGATTCTTTTTCCCTGGTTTGTTCTGACAGAATGACTTTCTTCTTCAATTTCCATTTTGGTTTCATGTTGGAAAGATCAGAATTGAATTGTAGTATTTTGCCAGTCTTACTCTTACCAAATCCAACCCCAGAGAGATTCGCAGCAAACACTAACCCCATGTGGCCAAACAAGACATCTGTACACTAGCAAGTAATGTTTAATTTTTATAATTACATTTAATAATTGATTATAACAATCTGAGTTGAGGCTCAAGCCTCAGCCATCAGCCTTCTACCACTGACTCACATCCTCTACTGTACACAACTTCAAATCTGTTTTCCCCATTCCCCCATTTAGAAATACACAACCTTACAGGAGGCTGCTGAATGTCACGCTCATACTAATTGTTACTGCAGTCAGCCCCATTAGTAGCAACTGAAATGCTGTTGGGCTTTTTGTATGTGTTCCTGCCTGAACATCCCATCATGAAGAGATGTGAATGACTGCTACTTGTACTTCTCCATGTCAAATTACTATTATAGAGGGTACTATGACTATTGTGTGGGCTTTTTCAAAGTAAGTATGATGTTGTGATGAAAGGTAAAGAATAAATTTTATTATTGGCATCCTTACAGTGGGGTTTAATCTATAACAGACTTCAACAAGTTAATATTTGGTCAAGTATATGTAAGGGAATAAAAACCAGTCTTTCAAACTGCAAGTTTAATTTCCAAGGAAATCCTAACAGTTGCACTTTGACTACCTTTACATTCAGTAAGACCATTTTCTCCTCTAAAAATCTAAACACCACCAGAATTGTTTGTCCCTGGTGAGCAGCTATTTGAGTCATACTCACTCCGAAAGTATGTTTTAAATCCCTAGCTCACAAAATTTGGAAGAAAACTGAGTGGGAAAATGCTGTAGGCATTTTTTTTAGGATTATAAAACCCGTTAGTATCAAAAAACCTAAGTCCTGCAATGTAAATGGTGGAGGGGGTGGAGGGTGGGGGGTGGGGCTGGTGGCATAGGTGGGAGGAGGACGGCGCATGGGACAACCAGACTTTAAAGTTATAAAGATGCTTTAAGTTCAGAGGTTAATTATTAAAGATTGAGTTTCCATTGACAGAGATATCACTGTGATGTGTGCACTGAATTTTAAATTTTTACATGGCTGTTTAGCAGATCAAAAATATTTCCAACCGTAATCACTTTACTTCCATCTTTACTTGTCTGACAGCCTGTTGTGGTTTAAACCTAGCCAGTAACTCAGAACCACACAACTCTTCACTCAGACTCCCCTCTCCTTCCTGGGCAGGATGGGGAGAAGAATCAAAAGAATGTAAACCCCATGGGTTGAGATAAGAACAGTCCAATAACTAAAGTACAATATACTACTACTACTACTACTAATGACAAGGGAAATAACAAAGGGAGAGAATATAAAACTAAAAGGGGAAAGGAAAAACAACAATAAACACAAGTGATACACAATACAATTGCTCACCAGTCATCAACCAATACCCAGATTGACCTGAGCAGCAATTGGTCACTTCCAGGTGACTCCCCCCAGTTTATATACTGGGCATGATGTGCTGTGGTATGGAATACCCCTTTGGCTAGTTTGGGTCAGGTATCTTGTCTCTGCTTCCTCCCGGCTTCTTGTGCCCCCCCCCACCGGTACAGCATGAGAGACTGAAAAGTCCTTGATCAGGGTAAGCATTACTTAGCAACAGGTAAAACGTGGGTGTGTTATCATTGTTCTCAGACTAAAGTCAAAATACAGCACTGCACCAGCTACTGGGAAAAGTAACTGATACAGCTGAAACCAGGATACAGCCTTTCATGACTTTGCTGATGATGTTCATTGCCTGTTCAGAACAGAAAGTCTGACCTGGTGATGGCAAGAATAGCAGTATAAAAGCTGATTGTACAAACAGCATGGAAATTAGGCAGAGAAAAGAAAAGTAAAAACTTTGGGGAGTTTGACACAAATGCTGTGATATATATCCCTGGAAAGCAGCAACAGATGTACACAACAGTTGGAATATCTCATTCTTCTACTGGAAGAAACACAACACAGATGTTTCTTTTTTTTATGAAAGTATATGAATGAGATACTGAAAAACTCGGTACTCCCAGATCATTTTAGAAAGACAGTAATAGCCTTCTGTGTCATTAGCATTCATTTACTTGCAGACTTACGGACTCAAACCCTCCTTCCTTGTATTTCTGAATATCCACGGATTTAATGAGACATTTGCCAGTCATCAAAGATGTAGCTGTCCAAAATGATGGATAAATAGGCCCACAGACATTACACTTAATGCAAGACTGACCACCACCTTTTTGAAGAGTTCACTAATTTCTTCTCCAAAAAGAGAAACAAGCTGGCAAAGATTTTGATTTAAATTTTTGTTAGAAACTTAAATTCTGGAAAAATGCCCTAAACCACTTTTTTCCCGATATTATAGAAAAATTGATTAAATTCCTCATAAAGGTCATGATGATTATTGTTTCCTTACTACCATGACAGGAAGTCTGATTTGATTGTATTGCCTCTTTTTGTGATGGAGACTTCATACTGCACTCCATATATTTTGTAGTGATTTAAGCTTGACCCCACAGAGGAAAAGGCAGGCATATGTAAGTGAACTTCAGTGGAGCAGTATTAGCTAATCTCTCCTTTTTACCTCAGATAAATCAATGACTTGGGGTTACAATTGGTTCAGAAGGCTACTCCTGCCAAACATGATCACACCTACACCACAACATCTCTTACATTGTTTCTCATACCTTTTTCTTTACATTTGGTGAAGGTTCAGAAACAGTTTGAAACAAAAACAAAATGTGAAACCAAAAAGTGTTAACTTGTCCTGGGATAAACATGGCTGCTTCCTTACTACCTTTTACATTCACTGTTTTAGAACATGAATGAGGCTGGGCAAAAGTGAGCAGCAAGGTTGTTTTTTGTTTATTAAATTATTTCTTGGTTTCAGTCAATTCTGTCAGGACTTTGAGCACACTCAGCTCTAGCACATGTACACTTGTGCCCAGCCCTGCCTCCTGATGCCTGGGCTTGGGCTCCAAACCTAGAGTGCATAGAGTCTCTCTGCAGCCCAGCCTCCAAACTCCTCTGTGGCTGCTCCTAACATGAGCCCTGCATGGATCCTGGAACTGGTCTACAATTCACTGGGGGCTATGGATGGTGCTACCAGCCTTTGGCACTGCTCACTCAGCTTTAGTGCTGCAGCACTGCACCTCACAGGTGAGGGCACAACCTTCTCTTTGGTCACACTCAGCTCCCAGCTTGCTCCCCCTCACATAGCTGCTCCCTGACAGTTTTCGCCCTGAGAAATTGTACACAGATCATGAAATAGACAAATCTTTTATAAGTAAGTTGTTGAAATCAGGTTAGCAGAATTCCAGTACATGGGAAAAGGGCAATTTTTGTTTGCTAGAGAAGGATACATGGTATTTCTTTCACCAGTAGGTAGGACATCCACAGTTTGGGGAACTGCCTGTGTTTTGCTAAAGCTTTCATATAATTTCAATAGTGAGAGTTAACAGTACCCCATTCGCAGTGTCAAGGAAGTTGCCATGATGATATTGTATCATTACACTTATATGGCTTTAATTTTGCCTGCCAGCCTGTAGAAAATACTACAAATACAGCAATTCCTGAGCTATATAAGCAGAAGTTCCTAAATCTAGCTTAGAAGAAAGTTTAAACATGTTTAAACTTTCTGAAAAATAAAAATATATCAAGTAAGAGGTTTGAAAAAGAGGATGAAAAATTACTTTATAATCTAGAATTCTGAAGAAACACACTTCTCAGTGGAGTAAAGCTTCAGAATAAATGTAAGGCCAGAAGCGACAGAATAAACAATGGATTGAAATAATTAAACTTTTTTTTTTTTTTGCTGGTCAAGTGCAATTAAACACAATCCTGCTCAATACTTACCAGACTTTGAAATGACAAGTTCAGCGTTAGGAGTATAAACAAATGTATTTCTCTTTTCAGACTACTGTATCATTTCTGATATTTCTTACAAAGACCATAATAGTATTCTCATCCTTCCTCAAAATAAACAGAATTTAAAAAAAAATCTTAATTTGATATATATTCTGACAGAAAAATCTTAGATGGGAATCTGCTGTCCTGCAACTCCCCAAGTACATGTGTACATAACAGAAATACTCTGCAAAAGTCTAGACCTGGAAAACTCAAATCCTTTGAAATACACACAGTTATTTTATTGAATGAAAGGAATGTTTGTCATAGTCCAAGTGGATGGTCTCTGATATACTGTAGCAGAGATCTGGATCCATTATTTGGATCCATATCTGCTCTGGTGTCTCACATCTGTCAGAGACACCACTTCAGTACCTGAAGCTGTCTGTTACACCTCACTACTTTGAACACAGTTCTCAGTCTTTGCAGATCTGAGACAGGAATTAAGGACAGAATATTTTCTAGACAAAATCTGTAAGCAAATTAACAAGCAAATTAAATTCTTTTGCCTCCTGAAAATTTTGAAAATAAAGCAAGCTACTAAAATTTTACTACTAGTTTTTCTAGAAATGAGGAAGTGAGTAGACTGTTCACAAAATTTTATATGCAAACCCTATAAATTACAAACACAGAAGAAGGTCTACCTGAAACCAGTGGTAACCACAATTGTCCAGTATCCCATATGAGACACAGGAACCAATATGCCCAGAGACAACAGTTTGGTATGGTTACAAGCATAAGATAGTCAGTCCTTCAGCATTACAGCTCAGCCTTGAACTGAAAAAGTTAGATGTCACTACAACATTGACAGCAAACTGGTATTTTAGTTTTCAGTAGCACTGTTCTAGTATTGAGTCATGTAAGGTATCCAATAAGATATCCAGACCCTGTACTTAAAGTTACCAGTTTCTCACCAATGAAGCACACCAATACTGAAGGTCAGAGTCAGAATTAAAAAGTTTTTATTGAAAAATCTATTCTGAAAATCAGAATTTTATTAGAGTATTTTTGTAGGTCTGTACAATCATTTATAAATATTTTGTAAGAAAAAAACCCAAAGTTTGAATAAAAATATAGTCTTCCACCCCTGAAAAGATGTGAGTAGTTTGAGTCTAACACATTACTGAATTATTCTCTGAAATATGAATTAATATGTTCACCACCCTGTGCATATACTTCAAAACTGAAACAAAACAGGTATTTCAGCTAAAGCTTTAGAATTATCTTCCTCCCCCACAATACTCATGAGCTTCCAATATAATAACCCTAAATCCTGTTGAGTAGTTTCCCCGCATTTGATGTTGATAATGTTTTAAAGCCTTAGCATGCCGCATATTCACAGCCTTCAACGGTATGATGTAAGGGAAGCACATCAGAATTGAAGTCCATAAACTTTTATATACTGTGAAACCCTAGGATTTGGTGCCATTAGACTGAAAATATTATTTACTTGACTCAGACAAACCATGCAATATATTGTGACTGATTAAAAAGACCTGCATATTATTACCGATTACTTCTCTTCTAACTCTCTGCCTTCTACAGCCAGAAGGCACATGGTGTACCTCCACCTAGAAGCAAGCCTAAGAAAGTCAATAATTCAGAGTTTGATTAGTGCTTAAATTATTTCCTTTCCACAGTGCAATTTTAATTCACTTATTTTATGTCACAGGAAGAGAAGACAAAGTATTGGAGTGGTTTTCCCTACGTACTTGTCTTTTTCCTATTCCCTAAGAGAAAAGCAAAGCCAAAACTCCTGAATTAGAAACTTGTCATACTGGCAGCCACTACATCATTTCCTAGTTGTCAGGTGCTCTCTTCCACAGCCTCTAAGTATTTGTCTTTTTTTTATTTTCAGGGGCAGGCAGATTCAACAGATTTCTATCAAGAAGTTGAACTTCACTCCTTGCTGTTTTCACCATGAATCACTGTGGAAATCCTACTTCAGAACTCAAAGTCAAGCCAGCTAAAAGTACAACCCAGTCACCTAAATGCATCTCTGTTTTCAAGCCTACTTACTGTGGAACTGAAACAAAGCTTTGCTTTGTCTTATAAATACCAACAGTATCGTAAAGAACAAGGATGTCAGATATATTTACTGTATGCTTTATGCAACTGCAAGGCAACAGCTAACATGTGCTTTCTCCTTAACTCAGCTAAACTTCCTAAGGGCTAGGGAGAGGATACATTAAACCAGGAGGTGCAGAATTGCATTTGAGTAGCTAGTTGGCACCTGCTGTGTTTACACAGCAGCCCAAAAGCTCATTGGAGGTATCTGACACAGAATCATAGAATCATTTGTGTTGGGAAAGACCTTTAAGATCATCAAGTCCAGCCGTTAACATAATGCTGGCAAGTCCACCACTACCTAATGTCCCTTAGCACGTCTACACATCTCCTAAATACCTTCAGGGGTGGTAACTCAACCACTTCCCTGGGCAGCCTGTTCCAGTGCTTGACAGCCCTTTTGGGGAAGAAATTTTTCGTAATATCTAATCTAAACCTCCCGTTTGGCAACTTGAATCCATTTAATCTTATCATATTGCTTGTTACTTGGGAGAAGAGACCAACCCCCACCTCACTACAACCTCCTTTCAGGTAGTTGTAGAGAGTGATAAGGTCTCTCCTGAGCCTTCCCTTCTCCAGACTAAAAAACCACAGTTCCTTCAGTCACTGCTCATAAGACTTGTTCTCCAGACTGTTCACCAGCTTACACTGCCCTTGTCTGGACCTGCTCCAGAACCTCAGTATCTCTTTAAGAGTGAGGGGCCCAGAACTGAACACAGTATTCAAGCTGCAGCCTCACAAGTGCCAAGTACAGGAGGGCAATCACTTCCCTAAATTCTGCTGGCGACACCATTCCTGACACAAGCCGGGATGCTGTTGGCCTTCTTGGCTACCTGGGCACAAGCTGGTTCATATTCAGCCAGTTATTGACCAGCAGCCCCAGGTCCTTTTTCATTGGGCAGCTTTCCAGCCACTCTTCCCCAAGCCTGCAGCACTGCGTAGGGTTGTGGTGACTCAAGTGCAGGACCCAGCACTTGGCCTTGCTGAACCTCATACAATTGGCCTAGGCCCATTGATCCAGCCTGTCCAGATCCCTCTGTAGATCCTTCCTACCCTCAAGCAGATCAACGTGCCTCCCCAACTTGGGTTCTTCTGCAAACTTAGTAAGGGTACATTCGATGCCCCTGGTCCAGATCATTGGTAAAGAAAGATATTAAACAACCGGATTGTCAAAAAGCCATAGTGAACTAAGTTCTTCCAACTAATGTCTTGAAAATTAACTGCAAGATAGTAAAAGCTGAGCAACAGACTCAAGCTAAATTGCTCGACCTACTCATGTAATAGATGCTGACTAGGTAGCCTGGCTTGGCAAATGGGAGTCTGATAGGCTCCTTGAAAACCGATGAATTGGAGAAGAATAACGAACTGTAGATTATATTACATTGTCTGAATTCAGACTGTTCTGAGGCATCTATGGATGAAAACGTGTGTATATGAATGTGTACATGTGCTGAACAACTGCAATTATAAAGAAATACAATTATAATGAAAAGCACCTCCAGAATATTAAAAATGAAAAAATGGAAATATCAGTGTGGAAAAAAAACCCCAAAAAACCCATTCTTTCCTTTTCCATCAATTAAGAGCTTTAAAAGGAATGTTCCTACTTTTAATAAATTTTTGTTGAGCAAGACAGTATGGAAAAGACATAAAAGGTAATATGCAACCTCATTTACATGCAAACTCTTTAAAAGCTGCTGAGAATTCAAGTACTGTGTTTCATATATTCTGAACTGGAACAACGGAATTCATTCCTCTCACACCATGCATTTATGATCAACAGTATAAGTTAGCAAGATTCCTATGGCTTGATTCTCTCCATCTTTAGACTCATTAACCACTATCCCTGAACAACTTTTTTTGTCAGTAAATCCAATTATTTTCTAATATCTGTGTTTAACATTTTCTTGGTGCATGGACAAATCAGAAGTATTTCCATTAAATAATCTGTTTCATTACCTAGCCTGTCCTTCCAATAGAAAATGAGACAAATAGGACTGGATACCTAAGGGCTCCCTTCCAACTTGAATTATTTGTTACTGCAGTCCTTTCACAATTACAATTCAATAATGAAAAAATGTAAACAAAATTACAGAAACAAAATTGGGTTCTCCATAATGCATTTCTGTAGTGAAAAATTAATTTTAGAAAACCGCTAGTAGTTTCTTAGATAACAATATCCTAAGTAAAGGTATTTCTACCAATTCTTTATATACTTCAAAGTTCTTCATGTGCAGCAAAATGGTTGCAAATGGAATGAGGTGTCTTAATTTGAAGTTTATCCAGAAAATAAACTTTTAAAATATTTTCATTAAGCTAATAATTTGTCTTATCTCTAGGTCATTTATTTCATTTTCAGACATTAGTATTCTACTGGTAGAAATCTGCTGATTTTCCACAAGATCTTCTATAAGTTCTCCTCACTGTCGTATTCAAGTGCCTCACAATTGTTAATGCATTGATCCCCACAAAACCAAAAAATCATTAAGATTTTAATGGTATCTGGGTTCAAATGACACTTTCTCCTCAGACTTTCAGGGTAGTGTTGGCATGTCAGACAGACCCTTTTTTACCTTTTTGTATCTGCCCTAACATGTTTCTATGCCCATGTTTCCATGCCCATGTTTCCACAGAATTCTACAGCAAAATTAAAAAATTCTTAAAAAAGCCTGGGAAGCCTGTATGAAAAAAATATTGCATAGACTTACCAAACTGTTATTCTTCTTATTTGTTATGCTGAGTTTTGCTTTTCTTTTTTAAACGTTTTACCACTTGAAAAACCTGGACTGAATGGTTGTCATTTTTTTACCCATCAAAAGATTGCAGCAATGCTTGGTGATCAAAAACTCTATTCAACAGCAAAACCAAGTTTGTAATTTCCCAATAGCTATTCACACCAGCTCCTCACTGAACATTTTCAAGCAAAAATACATACTTCCAATTCTCCTCCCCCATCCTGCCCAGGGAGGGGGAAAGGGGAATGGTGAGTAGGTGGCTGCATGGTGCTGAGTTACCGGCTGGGTTTAAATCACCTCAACAGAGAAGAATGATCTAGAACAACTATATGGCTGATTAAGAGTTTTTTAAAATACATTTCATTTAAAATACAGACTAAAATGGTTTGAGTATTTTTTTCATTTTTTCAGACATTTTTTCACAGAAAGTAGTTCCATACATGCTATTTTCCACTTATTTTATCATCTTCTACTACAAATCAACAATTATAACCAGTTCTCCCTGAAAACCTTCACAGCCCATTGCCAGTTTTCTACATTAGATTTTCCTCTGGGGCTTTCTAACTGAACATCAGTTGCCTTGGTTAATTCTTCTTAAAAACTGCAGGAATAACTTTACGAATGTACTTAATTTAGTTATTTTCACTTAACTGATGATTTTAGTTACCAAAATTTGCATAATTTTATAATGACCAGCTGAACTTAAGGGGTTTATTGGCAAATGCATGATCTTTTTAAATTTAACAAGTTGAACAATTGCATAACCATAATTTTACTGTACTGAAGATTTGCAAAATATAGATATGCATGAGAAATGTGTACACTCAGTAGCATTTTCCTAGAGACATTTCCTTTCTTCAAACTAGTATAAGAAAACTCTCATCCTCTATGAATACACTATTTCACAGGAAGGAATTCAGAGTGCTGTAGAAAATTACAGTTCAAGACCTAATAATACAGGCAGACTTACGGTTTCTTTCACATTAAAATGAAAAGGAAGATAAGACATAGAAGAATGGAGAAGACAGTATATGTTTTCACCTCATAAATAAGTGGTGTCTAGGCATTTGAATTGTATTCTGTTGCAGCACCCTATTCAAAAAAGAAAAAGCAACAGCTTTTGAAGTGAATCTACAGGTATGGGCAATGAAAAGGTCCAGGAGTCCAGAATACATTATCATGGCCATACTTCTTAAAATGCTTTAATAACGTCTGTTGCATAGAAAATATGCAAGATAAGCAACAATATATTGAAAATAAACACAGAATATCTCATTATCTGCTCAGAAATATGAAGGGATAAATCATGGGAGAACAGCATATAAAATGGGTGAATTTTTTTTAACAGTTCATCACTACATCTACTGCTGCAGTGTAAATCTGAGTTCAAGATTAAAAAAAACTCAAAAGGGATTTTTTGTGGTGCTTTTTGTAATACAGCAAACAATCAACTATTGTGTTAGATTTTCCTTTTTATGACAGCTGCTTAATTTTTGAAGTTTTGCTTAATTTTGGACAAATAAAGCTGTAAGATGAGTGCTTAGAAGATAGAGGAAAAACATAAAATGCACTGAAATAAATCACTGACAGTTGCTGCTTAAATAACACACACTTACATACAAATAATCTGTTAATTGGCCCCTCTTTAGATAAGACTGAAAGGAAATCCTCATTTAAATTTGGAAAGCTAAGGGGTTAAAGAAAAAGTAACATAAAATGTCATATTAATACAGTTCTCTACTTTTGGATCAGGCATAAAAATTTAGACTTCTCCTAAATAAGTAGTGGCTTACATTTCTTTAAAACAATGCTGTTTGTCTCCTTCACCTTTTTCTTACATGCTTCTTAAAAGCAACTGTGTGCCCAAAATGAAAGATGAAGACTACCAATACATAATTCATGCTGCATATGTAATATAATTTAATGCCCAATTGATACTGTATCTTAAATAATTTTTTTAAAAAGGTGTGTTTTTGGGGCTTTTCAAATACTAGAAACTTTATGCTTTGTGGAAAAAATTGCCTACTAATTTGGGGCTCAAGATAGATGTGAATGTTTCTGAATCTGTTTTGTTCATTATTTAAAAGGTCTGTAGTAAACAAATAAGAAATATATTTTAGAACAACTTTATTATTGTCAATGACAGCTACTTCAATTAGCTGGAATTTCTATTCTGTAACAACATGCCTGATCCACTTTTAACTCACTAAATCTTTTTGCTCTCCAAATGACACAAACAGTCCTTGAACTAGATTTGGTCTTTTATGTAATGCACCTTTAGTCTACTTATTTTTCCTCATAACAAAGCATCCACAGCAACTTCTTTTGTGTTTCTACCTGCCAAAACATAAACTGTAATATTTCACAGCAAATCAGTGTTCATAAAAGTGTTAGTTTTCCCCTACCCACTTTAGATTATTCTAAATTGCCATAAAGTATTTTAATAGAACATTAAAACTCTTCCTGCCAAAACCCATGACTGTAGTGTTAGCAGGCACTAAGATAAAAAGGTTCACTGTCACTCACAATATGAGAACTAGGACATGCTCCAGATCGCATTAAGGTGAATGAACAAATTCTTATTGATTGTAATGAGTTGGCCAGGTCCCCTCACTCAGTTG
Source organism: Psittacula echo (assembly GCF_963264785.1). Classification (NCBI taxonomy): domain Eukaryota; kingdom Metazoa; phylum Chordata; class Aves; order Psittaciformes; family Psittacidae; genus Psittacula; species Psittacula echo. The sequence goes on along the minus strand of NC_137738.1, from coordinate 84,767,760 downwards.
AGAATAATACTCCCCATGAGGAATTTATTGCTAAAATTTTGCATGTGTAAATTTTTTTTCCTGTAATCGCTCAGCACTGGGGCATTTGAATTAACTCTTTTTTTATATAATTTATACTTCTTCACATGTACTCAGAAATTTAAAAACCAGCTTTAATCCTAAAAATGTTTTGCTTGACATATACTAGACAGCAGTTCCTTACCTGATGAGTAACACACAGTTAGCCTTTGCATGTCAACGGATTTGCCAATGTAGAGCAATCAAAATTCACTAGATTTCAATGAAAACCTTTACACTAGAGCAAAAAGTGATGTGGTTCTGAAATAAAAAACTGTAAGAAAGAAAATTCATATGTACCGAGTACTTAAGTACGGGGTATTCTTCTAAACGGCAAGAGAATAACTATTACCAGGCACAAATACTGCATATTACTATAATTCCATATGGAACCCAATTTCCTGACAAATAAAGCTACTCCTATTTGTTAGGAACATTTCTATCAAAGGTCCAGATTCAATGAGGTGCCTGCACTTGTCTTCTGTTTAAGCACAGAAATCAATAACTGCAATAGACTGGTCGTGTGTTTGAAGTTTATCATATAGTTAAACACTTTAATAAAACAGAACGCCAGTTTAGAAACATAAATGAGATTTCTTCAGACCTTTGCAGGAAAGCAATTCAGCTATACAAGAATTAAATTTGACAGCATGAATTTCCACAGACAAATAAGCAAGCTGACAATAACCTAAAGCACTGGTGTTGCTGATTTTCAGCCACATTGTCACAGTGGAGAGAAAAAAGACAAAAAAACTATCCATGTTTTTTAAGTATTAAAGGCTGCGACACTAGCAAAATCATCTAAAAGCTAAGCATTGTCATCTTTCTCTTCATTATATTCCCTGTTAAAATAATAAGTCAAACAGTCTGAAATCTCAAAAGGTATTAACTTCAATGTCTTACAAAAGAAAGGAAGACAATGTATTCCTTAAGCATCCAAGCAAGGAACGTATTTGGTCTTTCTTGATGTCTTAAAATATCATTCTATTAAAGAATTCAGAGTTTCATCAATGTAATTTTAACATCTTCAAATACACTGAATTTATTGAAATAAAAAATAGAGTCATCCAGGCTGAATTGAGTAGGCAACTGCATGTCATGCAAGACTACCAAAGATGTTAAAAAAAACATAAGGTTTGGTAGCTTTCATATTCAAAAGCAAAGAAAGAAGAATATGCTCATTAAAAAGGTCTAAAGAAAGAAAGGCTTTAATAATCTGATGGAAAAATAACTATTTGTGTTAAAGGACAGAGTAACCACCACCCAACATTAAAACCAGTTTCAATGTACAAAGGTTTATGTGACTCTCTATTAAAACAGTCCCAGGGAAGAATTAAAACAGTCCCTGGGAAGAGAAAGAAAACATGAAGGTCATGGCACCAAAAGTATTTTTATCTTCATAAAATGCCATGAGGATGTTACCTAGCAAACAAAGCAGAAGCCTAAGGCAGTTTAGTAATAGAAGATAAAGTCTGAGAATTTCCGGAGAGGTGAAATAAGCCTAAACAATCCAGGTCATCCACATTTTAAACTTTCCATTTCCAAAAATACTTTAAGAAGTATTGAATGCTTCAAGCCCAGAAATGCAGTAAAGTTCTACAAGGAAAAAAGAATCAAAAATCTGAGAATTGCCTCAGTTTAAGCACAGTGGAGTTGGCGATATTTAGGAAAAGATCTTGCTCGCAATTTATATGTTGAAGGATCCTTCTGATTAATACAAGCAAAAACTGCCATGTAAAAATTCCAAAATTACGGGCAACCTGATAAAAATTTTCTTTTATCTTCTTTTTAAAAAATAATGTGTGCATGAAATACTTGGAATAAATATGACTTCTTTCTCAGAAAAACCCAACCAAACAAACCAAAAACTGAAGCTGGTTTCATTTGCCAGTCAGAAGCTGGCTGGTGCTGGTGTCTGATGCTGCATCACTCCCTCTGCAGCCCCTAGCAGTTAGCTAGTAGACAGGTTTTACAGATCGGCATCAGCTTTAGGGTAGATATTATTGAGCCAACTAAACAGGTAGTCAAAATTAAACTTTTTTTGTTCAGATTTTGGAGCTTTTTTTCCCAGACCACTTCTAAAATGAATAAAATCCACACAAATCCTTCAGAGAAAAAGAATGCTTTCATTCCTCAAAGTCAGATTCTACTGATGACAGAGATCAGAAATGGTGTTGACTTCCCTTCTCCCTTTTCTCTTCACCCATCCCTTCTCCCTTTTCTCTTCACCCATCCCTTCTCACTTACAGCACAGGCAACTGGGATTCTCCGAGTTTATTCTTCCTTGAACATGAGCATACCTTCCAGAAACAGAAATTACCTTGACAAGCTGTTTGACTAGTTCCAGAAGAGACTTGTTTCTCATATAAAATTGTCATGGTTGAATTTCCAGCCTAAGGAGTTTATTAAACATTGACCTCTGTAAGAGATGCAGGTTTGCAAGTACTGCCACGGGTGCTGCAGGGGCCTCTGTGACGAGAGGCGAGGGCTGCCCCATGCCGGACACAGCCAGTTCCAGCCAGATCCAACCCACTCACCGCAGGGCTTGGCTGAGCCAACCCTGCAGCCCAGTTGCTGGGGGGGCTGTTGCCTCCGGGGAAGTATATTTAAGAAACATAAAACTTGGCAACATCAGTGAGGAGTGAGCAGAAAAACATGTGAGAAACAACCTTGCAGACACCAAGGTCAAAGAAGGAAGGGGAGGATGTGCTCCAGGAGTAGAGATTCCCCTACAGACTGGAGAGGACCATGGAGGAGCAAGTATTTCCATGAAGCCCACGGAGAGCATTATGCCAGAGCAGATATCCACACAGTAGCCCATGAAGGTCCCCCACAATGGAGCAAGTGGGTATTTCCTGAAGAAACTGCAGCCCATGGAGAGATAATGCAGGAGCGGGTTTATCGTGAAGGAATGCAGCCTGTGGGACTGACAGCACTGAAGCAGGGGAGCAGCGTGAGGAGGAAGGAGCAACAGAGAGGAGCTGTTATAGACTGACCACAACTCCCATTCCCCATGCTCCTGCACCACTCCGGGTCGCAGGGAGGAGGCACAGGAGTTGTCAATGGATGAGGTTGAGCCTGGCAAAAAGGGTGAGAGGAGCTGGCCAGCATCAGCCCACAACTACTTTTTAAACAGAGACCCTTGTAACAAATCATTGTAATAAAATTGTGCTCTTGTACATTTCTGTACATCTATGACATCTACTTACAGATTATTGCCAAACATATCTGTTACAATAACAAATACACAAACTTATCTCCAATAACAAAATGTTCAAAAAAATCTTACTTGTTACAACTTTTGACTGTGAGAATTTATGAAACTAGTCATAATAGTTAACTGTATGAAGAGCAAATATCAGTCACATTATTTCTTAGAACTGTACCATTTATTGCATAATACTTGTCCATTTTAAAAGCTGTATTTTACTTCACACTGCTGCAAAACATCATACTGTTTCCCAGACAGAAAATCAGCTTTATCTTCTCAGTGTGGGTACTGGGAACACTATTCTTGTCACTTTATCCCTTTAGGTACAATCCTTTCATGCTTTATATATCATATCAAATACTACCTACTCACAGGACCAAAATAAAAAAAAAACTTCACACATACATACACATTATAACCTCTCTATTTATTTCATGAATTGTTAAAAGAGTTTTAGGTCAAGACCCAAAAAAGAAGGGCCTTTGAGTGGAGCTCCCATGTAACTACTCAACTTCCCAAACATCAGTTACACTCAGATAGCTTTTATTTGGTCTGAGCAACCTTGGCATTCCCAAAGGACACTGCCTTTTGTTGTTCTGTTCCACATTCATCCTCAGCCAACAAAATCATCATCCACAATACAAGATCTCATCGGTGTCCATCAGAAATCTTCACTTGCAGTACAGTGCTTGGGTAGCTTACATTTAATGCCAGGTACTCGAAGAGAAGCCAAAAAGGGCCCAATGTGAACATCTCATAACACCAAGACAAGATCACATTTCTGTTTGCAACCTTCCAACTGAATGGGAGAAATCAGCTAATTCTGTTTTGGAGCATTATTACATTACTGCACAATAGTAATAATGTTGCATGGTTAAATATGGAGTTAATTAGAAGAGTCTACATTAACAAAAGATGTATTTCTTACCCAGGGGATGGAGGGCGGACAGTGACACCAAAGTTACCTAAAAAGGCAATGCATCAGAAGAGAAGCACACTTGATTTTATTAAGTAGAACTATGCTTTCTATCCATAAATAGCTCATGCACAAGTTGATCACATTGTTATTTAATGTGTAATTTAAGTAATGTCACAGAATGGTCTACGGCATACATCAGAGCTATATATAATGATACATCCTCAGCCAAATCCAGTAATGGATGCATAGTATAAATGTTATGTGTATAAAGTCTATTGCCTGACACTGGAAACAAGAGTAAAATTCTGAAAATATTTGTAAAGACGCTTGGTTCACAAAACAATTAATCAGACCTGTGAGGAATTGCCCATGGAGATAGTAACAGCACAACCTGAGTTGACCAGACCCACACAAGTCACAGATATGACTGATATTACTGTGGAAAACCTGCAGGTTAAAGTGTCTTTCAAAACACTCCTTGATGAGAGAATGATTATACCAGATCCTTGAGCACTGGAGTGGTATTGTGCTAAGAGATTAGCAGCAAGAAATTTTGTAGGAACTAAGTAAATCAAAGTAGTTTATCCTTGCAATTATTCTAATATACATGTATCAAAACCAAACAAACAAAACCCAATCCCAAAACAAAACCAAACAAAGCCAATCAACCAAAAAAGAAAAAAAAAAAAAAACACCAAAAAAACCCCACAAAATACAAAATAGGAAACACTCCGTAAATCTTGCAAAAGCAAGATTTTCAACCTTGCAATAGGAGCTCTCTGTCTTCTTCCCTTGTTAAATCTGTGATCTCAAATTACTCGCTAAGAATACAACAGCTTCCTAACACAATTATTGTATAGATAATTAAACTGTTGAACCAAAACCCAACATATTTTATTTAGAACAACAAAATTGCCTTGAATTTGCAGTATCTTTCACACCAAAGGTGCTGAAATTCCACCTAAAAGTATACTCATCAATAACCTTTGCAGTACCATGAGATTTCGATTTCCTTACATTTTTATCACCATTTTAAAGTAATCCACAGATGTACGCAAAAAGTCCCCTTCCAGCAAGAGGGAATTTGTACTCAGGAACGTGTCATGAGAAGGTCAGGCGTTTTATCAGTACCACTCCAGCCCAATGATCAGGTAACCAGAAGTTCAAGCAGGAAGAAATAAGGAATGCAGGTGAGAGTCTGAAGCAGAGAATAAGGATCACTTCATTTCACCAGTCTCACTAGAAGTCTTGTATTTTATAATTTGACTCTTCCATCTACTGTATACAACCTCTTCCCATCAGTCATTTAGAATCATCTAGTTAACACAGATACAGAGGAACTTGACACCAATCTACTGGTGCAGGCATAGATCAGGCATAGACATTTTAAATACAAACAGAAAGGGTAATTTGGGGAGAGGCAGACCTCGTTAATTTGTTCTAGTAAGAAAGCAGTTACCCAGACATAAAAAATTGGAACAAACTCAGAGAGGACACCTAGAGAAAAACTTAAAAGGAGTCCAGTTCTCCTTGCCCTTCCAAAAATCTGGTTTTTTTGATTTTGGAGAATATGGATATAATTCACTCATGAACTCAAACACTGGTAAACATAACTGGATGGAACTTTTTGCAAAACTCCTGTAATCTTTATTAATGCAGTATTAATCTAATGATGATGTAGGCAAGTATAGCAAATTGCAGAGTAGGATGAAAAAGTGTATCTTAGTACATTAAAGTATCAATGTTTGAATTAACGTTTGACAGAGACAAATGAGTATACCTACTTTGCTTTAAATATAAACCAGAATCTCTCTCTTTCAAAAAAGCAGCCATCAACAAAGAGTCAGAAACACAGATATAGGTCCCATACAGACATGGAGCTCAGCTCCAGAAGAATTTTACAGTGGTCTAATAAGATTTTTTTCACTCAGTACAAGCTCAACATGTTCGCTGCAGATTTCTGCTTACAGAACGATGTTCTGTCCTGCAGCTGTTCCATTTTATTCATTTTGGAAAAATAAAGTCCACTTTAATACATCAGTGCAGTGTCTTCCTTTTGTATGTTTCATGTTTTGAAAACATGGTTTAAGTAAACAACCAGTTACAAACACAAAGATCATTCAAGAGACTAGTCTTTGTTGAGGCCCAGGGATATTGTTATAAATGGTCAACCACATACCGTCAACAGTTAGGCAAAATTTTTTCCAAAAGATGTAAAGTAATGGATTTCTTTTTCAAATGTAGCTGAAACACCTGAAGGTTAAACCTCTCTTAAAAGCTAGTTTAGCACAGAGTAATTCCTAACATCTGTAAAGGTGCTGCAGTCAGCTTTTAGATACTTTTTTTAATTACCTTTTTTCTTTCTTTTTCCTTTTGCCATTTATCCCTCACTTTATCTTTCACTGTCCAACTGAGAATCAGCCATTAGTGGTAAAGAATCTACATTGATTCTAGTTACCAGATTGCTTATAATAGCTTCCCAACTGGCACCTCATGGAGGGCCATATGCCATTCCAACTGAAGAGGATGGCAACATGCCCACTGACTTTATTAGAACTAAAATTAATTTTAGACGCCCAAAACTCAGAAAAATCTATTGCTCTGATTGACTTACTTTTTCTTCACAAAATCTGCTATGCCTTCCTTCGAGCTTCTTAGAGTTAATTAGGTTCCAACTCCTGTGCAGCTGCTAGGTTATATTTGATCTGGAGGAGGAATGGCAACATAGCTAGATCTGCACTTAGAAAGGGAAAGTCTTATTTCAGAGGTGGATGTAAACTCTAAGAAGCATATTCTGGCCCTCTCATTTCTGCATGTAAGGAACTGTTCTGACCTACTGGAATGAACATTGATATGGATTGACACGTGATTTAATTTTGATTTTCCCTATTGTCATATTACATTTGCCACTTACACCGCCTCAAAATAAATGGCATAGATAATGACATGTTATCACATTACTGCCAATATCACACAGTTAGCAACCCAGTTTGAACCTGGTTAGGTGAAACTACTTCACATTGGAGAGAGGCCAAATTTTAACTTCAATCACTTCATTCAAAATTACATTACTTGCAACTGGAGATTGACTGGAAAGATATTCTCCCTGTCAACCATCTGGGACTAATTTTTCATTACATTACTAATTTTTCTTCTGCTTTTTTACTAGGCACGTAGCAAGATTCAAGAGCTGGCCTAAGAATCCAAGTCCCATCCATGACTGGTATACTACAATGGAACTTCTTGATGCTCCAAATTTTATCAAAATCCGATAATTTGTATGCCTAAACATAATGGGACAAGAGCAAGTCAAGCCAGCTGGGCTGTACTGCAATCCAGTAGCTGTGCAATGCTCAAAGTCAGAAAAACTTATGAGCCCCCATTACAGAGGTATAAATGAAAAGGCAGAGCTTTTCTAGTACATGGCCACGAGCAATCTGTCTTCTTCCCCCACTGAATCTCTGGTGCTCTTTAGGATTTGTATAGAGGATATGACAGTTGTTTGAAACCTTTTCACTTCATTGCTGTACAAAATATGAAACTGATAACAAAAGAAATCATTAATGTATAAGGTTTCTAAACAATACAACAAAGTGCCCATGTGGAAATCCCTCTGTCCTCAAAACAGCTTCTGAGCAGAACATTTAGAAGAGCAAAAGTAAAGTAAGATTATCAAGCTGCTTCTCAGCCACCTGACACATTACATTATATGAAGTTCTGGTATACAGTGCCATAGCTTCAAGAAAGAACACCAGAAATATTTGCAAATAATGCAAATATTCATTTGCTAAGTCACAGAGAGTAGATATTTAAACACTAAAATTTTATATTTCAAGAATTATATGCTAATTAATAGAGCTATGTTTAAAAGCTTTCTATGTGAGACACTTGTCTAACACTCGAGTAACGAAGTATTTTAACTCCTAACTTAGAAGGCACACAAACATGGTCCTGGTGAGGCTAAAACCATGAACAGGATCGGAAAGACTTAAAGGGACTGAGAAGCAAGTTGAGTTTTGCTAGATGTACTAGCTCCAAATTCTGCCTTCCTTCCTTTACAGGTAGACAAAATCATCACCAGGCTGAAATATTAATATGGTACCAAGATTCCAATCAGGATAATTTGTTGGTTGGAAAAAAAAAAAAAGTTCCAAAAGTATCTTCTCACTGTCAAGAAGAGGTTTTTCTTAATAACTTTATAGTTCTCTAGAATACAAATCTAAAATCTCAGCTTTAGATTTTGGTGATGTGTAGGTGGCTCTGTGTGTGGGTTGCTGCAAACCGAAGTCATAATGTCTATTGTTGCACTATTAGAAAGCTGCCATTAAGCAGATCTGTGTACTATCATGCTTGCTGGAGCCCAAGTATAAAATTATATGCTCTCTCACTCCTAGACTTGGATGCCTGTGTCAATCAGAGATCACTAAAGCATTTTAGGCTTAAGTAAATGGCATTCAGAAAGCTTGATTTTTCCCAAAAAAGAGGGCTATCTACATACTGTGTCAGAAATAAGAATAATTTAAATGGTACCTCCTCCTCTTCTTAATTACTCTGAAGGAGATTGCTTTGAAAAACTCTTTGCACACTTACAGAAGCAGCAAAATATTCTAATAGGCATTTGTAAGTCATTTGTTTTCCCTTTTAAAGTATGTTCAGTGATTTATTAAGGTCTGCATTTCAATAAAAGTTTTATGCTGAATATGCAGCCTTCCTTGCCTGCTCTTTGTTAAGTGAACAATAGGTTAGTACACAGCATCATAATGTGAAAAATACAGGCAGGGGGAGGCTTACAGCAGTGTAAAGTCATGTTTCATCAGTGTGAACAGGTTTGATTGCAACACCTTTAACTACAAGACTGGACACTTATGCCCCGTGAGGATGACAATAACACCATTGACACCATCCTTCACCAAATTCCAGTCAACAAAACTTGCAGGACATTTGGATCTGCTACTTCCTATTACTAGCAATGTCTGAACTGTAGTAATCAGCTCCAAGTTCAAGGTGGAGCAAGGGACATCCTTTTATCATATAATTTTGACTTCTGTTATGATTCTGCAACTATAGTTTGAATTTAAGATGACCCAGCAGAATTATTCCACTTTTATAATTAAAAGGTTCCTTTTATATTAATGTTTCAGATAATAGCACTTACAATCAAAGCATTGTTGTATTAACAGGGACAGTGATATTTTAACTTAATAATTAGCAGCTCTTAAAACAAGTCTGTTAAAGTGTCTATGGATACACAAACCTGGAAAATGTGCTGTTGGTTCTTTCCTAACCATTAGCATCTGAAGCTGTTTTTTCTTTCTAGCCCTGCCTTTTTACCATCTGCAAACAGCAATTTTGGTAATAACATTGCCAGATATAGGAGCAAGAGACGTCAGTCCAAATGAGGTGATAAGTACTGTGGAAAAAGCAAATGAGCATATGCAACAATTGTTCATGAGGGGAAGCTGTTTTAGATACCACAGCCTACTACTAAACCCTTGTGACTTGAGAACCTGTCCTGTTACGCACATTATTTATGTGAATTTGTGACCTTCTTGTTTCTAACAAGAACTGAGTAGATGGCAATCTATTATTTTTAAATACACAAAGAAAAATTGCAAGCACAATGCTAAGCAATTGTGCTCTTTTTGGTTTACTAGCTTTCAAGGAACTTAACACTGCTTTTCAAAGTAGAGAAAAGAAAGGAACAATCATCAAAGAGCAGAAGCATTACCCTCTTTCTGACTAAATTATACGTGGGTAACTAAATCCTGTCTATTTAAGCCCACTTGTTTAACTAGAGGCCCAATTGTTTAAATAGCAGCATTCTTTCTCATTAGATGTCCCAACAAGCTATGAGTTCTGCTGCTGTCACTAAACAGTTGTTTGTTCCATCAAAAAGATGGCTGTATTTCACAAAGTGATCTCCGTATGCGTAAGTAAGAAAGATACTCAAAACCGTGAAAGGTTAATTGCTATTATTAAAGTGCCCCAATGTAAAAAGAGACAACCATTGAGTTGGGATCGGAAATAGCTAAAGCCATGATGAAACAAAGTATGTGCAGAGTGAGCCTGATATGGGTTTATCTGGAATGTGCTGCACACTGGGACTGCCAGTGCTGCTGGGCAACTGGTGGGAGGGATGGCAGTCACAAAAACACCCACATAACTCTATAGTTGCTCTGGCACCATCTTTTTGATGAACTGCTGTTTCAGCTACTGTAGGCTGTGAATATACTCTTTTGGCTTACTTTCCTCTTTTATAATGAAAACTAAGCAACAGAATTAGAGCAAGCATACAGGATTACATTTTAAGTATAGCTAAACGAGATTCTGATTCTCTAGGTTAAAAATGTCACATTTTCCATTTCTCATAGCAACAAAATCTAGAGTTTAATTTTCTCATGAAAATTTATGAAGAAATAATTAAAAGCTCATTGGATCAGGAGACACTGGAAAAATCTTTTCACTGGCACACTTTAGACAAATGCAACTTTGAACTTTGCAAGTTTGAAAATTACAAACTTCAGGCTTGCACAGTATTGTGGATTCAGGCTCCCTCTGATGTCACCATGCTACTCAGTGCAGACCCATCTTAAATACCGAATAAATAGTTTGAACTGAAACTAACCTACTTTCCAGCAGCACCTTCATTTTAGAAAACACTTAGGAGTTATGCATAGCCAGAAGCAGACTACAGGGGCTACACAGCACTCCATTATATTTAAATGGTTAAGTGGTGCAAATAATTTCAATATTTATTTGATGTTATATCTGGGCCCCATTATGAATGTCCTTTGGGGATAATTGAAAGTTCCCCTTGTCACTGAAGCCTTTGCTTGACAGCTGAACAATTATAAAAGCCCTTAAAAGCTGACTCAAACTTCACGTCCTTCTTGAAAGGCATGACAGACATACTCTTTCTGTCAGGCTTTAACCAAGCTAACATAGTAACATGGGCTTGTCTGATCACTGTACATAGGAGCTCCCACAAAACCTCAGACTGTAAAGTCACTTTTGCAGAAGTGCAGAGTTAAGGTGCTGTGCTGGAAAGCTTACAACAGCACAGAAGCTCATGAAGACAAATGCCAGTTAATTTAGCTCACTTGCTTCTCATGCTTGGAACTTACAATAGCACATGGAATAAACTGTAAATAATTGAAAGCTATTGTGATAAATAGATGAAGAAAATTCATTGTTAAGTAGCCATTGAATCTCTTACTGCCCACTGTTCTCCAGTTTTCAAGTTACCCAGTCAAGATTTCCAAAAGTAACTTTCTTCTGACCCTCGTTATTTTGCAAAATTAATTCTCTCTCTGAACTCAACCCAGAACGAAAGGACTCTCAGGTTGTAGTTTAAAATGAATGGCATCAGTGCCACTTAACATCTTTAGGTTATTAGTCTGAATCATGTCCCTAGTTCAAGATATTATTCCCTATTATGACTGTGTTCCTAAATTACCTCATTAAATGTCATGTCTGACACTAATGTAATTTAAATACTGCATAGCATATATTGAGGCTGGGACTTGATGATTGCTTTGATAAGAATTTTATTTTAATCCTTTTTTTCATCTAAAAAAAAATCTCTCAGTGTTTCCACCAGTGATATAGAAAGATAATAACTAGGGTTTGTTTAACATATGATATTAATTTTTAAGAAGCTTAGTCTGTGTTTTTAATATTTCAGCATTCTAAATAACAATAATTTATATCTGAGTAATACTTTATATCTTTTAGGTGTCCAACTACCTTGTACTACATTTTTTGAAAGCCTTAATTAATTTTAATACCTAAATTACATTTTGGGGGTGTAAATGTTTAGATCTTGTCAAATTCCAACACTTTTCTTCAGAGAGAGAACTATAAGCATAACACCAGAATGATCTTTTAATCAAATTTTGCCTTTCTACTTCATAACAGGGAAATTCTGGGTCACCCTATTACAACACTTCAGTTAGTTGTTTAACACACACAAATAGTATACTGTTCTATAGAATCTCATTTTGGGAATAACTGAAGCATTTTAAATAGAAATAATAATGAACTCTTAAACAGACACACCTAGGAAGTCTGTGCAAAGTGACAATTTACAGACTGCAGTGGTTTCTGCTTATTTATTTATGAATCTATGTCAGCATGTTTGACAACTTCATTTAGAAGGTGAGTTTAGCTCAGGAAAATCTGGCTTAAAAAAGTGAAAGTATATATTACTATTACTTCTACTATTCTGTTAAAAAATGTTTACATTCTTACTTTAGGTTACTCATTAAAAATTATATATTTATTTATTTATTTTAAACAGAATCACTAGAATGTTTCACTGCAAAAGTTTTATACAAAACATAAATGAAATTTCAGATCAGGATGTTACATTTGTCATATGGGATGTACCATGGAAGTGGTATTCCCAATCAATAGAAGTAACATCGTAAAGTAGATATACTTGAATTTACATTAGCTGAGTGTATTTGAGTATGATGAATAATAGCCCTAAAATAGCCCTCTCAACAGTTCAAGGAAATGTTAAACAAAGATATTTACTAAATTAATTTATGCATTTATTAAATAAAATAATTTTTACTTCTTGGATGGATGATTAAGGAACAAAGAGGGTGGATATTTGAATAGGTCATTAGACAGCTTTTCTAATCAAGATGTGAGTGAGCATTAGTGTCACCTCAGAGTATTATAAATACAGTGCACAAATACTGCCAAGCAAATGTCACTTTTGAATTGTTCACAATTCAAGAAATGAAAATGTCGGAACTCAGGACAAAGACATTGGTTCTCTTTGCAACACACATTCATTTTCTTTATCTCTCACAGCAGTATAAGGGCTTTACAAAGAACCACCAGCAGACAATAGGCACAAAGAATGATGACTTGAGGAGCCATACTTGATACCATTCCTTATTTTGTGTGTAATTGATCTACTACTTACAAGGATCTAGTAATCAAGCAATTAGAGATAATGTGTGTTTGACAGAAAACATTCCCCCATTTCTGAGCCAAGGCATATGTGAAGAGAAAAGGAATTCTATCTCTAGCCCTGGCATTCTGACTCTGCATTCACAATCACAAATCATTATTTTCCATGTAGCTGTTCAAAGCTAATTGTATCTTCCAGGATAAATTGAAGGCTTAATATATAAATCTAAGCTACATCATTTACAGTTCTTACACACACAACTATGAAAGATCTGTTAGATTTGGGATAAAGAATTATTAACGTTTCATATGGTTTCCTACTTCATATTATATTTTTCAAATTTAGATTTAAAAAAGCTTATCTGCCTTCTCTGCTTCTATTTCTCTGCCTTTCCTCCTCTGTTTTCCATACATTGATTTTTTTATGAGCTTTACTTTTGCTTTTTCGAGACCCCACTTGGAGTACTGTGTACAGTTCTGCTGTCCCCAAAACAAGACAATCAGTTGTCAATTAAAGCAGAAAAACCAAGAAAGACATCAACTGCAAAACCCAATCTCATGAGCTTTCTCTAATTTATTTGGCTTTTCTTAGGCCATTTTTCATGGAGTCATCAGATGCAAACTAGTCCATGCTCAATGACAAATGGGAATTTATAATATGGAAATTCAATTAACCATGCACATAAAAGTTTATTTTAAAGGATTCTGGCTCAAACGCATGAACAGCTAAAGATGTAATTTGATTAGTAACTTCAATTTTGATCACAGAGTCTGATAAATCTGAATGTCAATTATTGAAGAAGAGATTACTGCATCATCAATAAAAACAGTTATATTTTGTAAATACAACTTTTTATGAAGTAAGATATAACTGCATGTGAGGTCTCTGCTATAAATAAAATAAGCAATGCAAACTTCCTTGCTGGTGAAATTTTAGCTGTGATCAATGTATGATTCTTTCAATTGTAAAAAACTCTTGCAATACTTTTGCCAAACATAAAGAGGTGCTGAAACTGTCACAAATACATAAATTGCCTTTTTTTTTTTTAATTTTAAAAAGCAGGTTGATGACCTCATAAGTCTTCCAATACACACCTATAGTGAACAATCTTACACAATATCATGACATATGCAATATACTCAGCTAATCATCACCTACCTGAAATTCTTTCCTATTTCATTTGATTACTTGTACAGTACAAGCTTTCTCAGCATCTCTGTCATACAGCCTGGCCTGTTTTCCTTGAATTCTGCCAGTGAAACATTCCCCAGGATTATCTTCTGCTTTTTGCTGCATATTTTCTCTAATGGCTGTTTCCCACAGACAATAATTTCCTCTGCTGCTTTCAATGAACAGACTATCCCTACTTTGGAGGTCTGTCTCATACATCTGGATACTCCTTATTTATTTAAAATATTACCTTATCACTATTATTACTTTCTTATTTAAGCAAGTTACATAGGATCAATCTCAAAAGAAAAGTTCTAGTCACATTGAAATAGGTTATACCTGAAAAACCCCTTAAAAATAAATACTGTATACGCTACTTGAAGTTAGCACTTACATAATGTTTTGCATCTCTAGGTGGTCTGCAAATATTAAATAATGTGTATTTGCATCTCTATGAATGGGCAGAATGAGGTTTTTTTTATCACCCTTAGAAACTAAGAAATTAATTATAAGATGACCATTCAGATGGGTGAGATGCAAAACTCAAAACAGTCCTGGTACACACTGACCTCACAGACTACCACCTCTTTATATGAGAAAAAGCAAGCTATTTAACACAGGCATAACTAAAGTACATTTTCTGTGCATATGAATTCCTTCTGTTTCTGAAAGGAGTATTTATGACTATGCTGCAGGAAATCATTCTTCTGTAATTTCTTTAAATTACTTTAGCAAATTTACATTTAGTTAATTGATAACATATGTTGTAATTTTAAATTCATAACTATTAAACAGCTTGACAAAAAGCACTTTGCCTCTGTAACTGTTTTCACATATCTTGAAAACACCTCTATTGCATCTGAAAATTTATTTTGCATACCTGCTGCAGGGTGTTTACCTTTGGTTTTTGTTTCCTTTGGCACTACCTCTAGAACAAGAAGGAGTCCATTTCAGGATTGTGGAATAGCTGTAATGTTAGCACACTAGGACTATTTTATAAAAAAAGAGCTGATATTTTTTCTGACTTCCTTTGGTAAATACTACACTCATATAAAGAAGGTTGGCATTTATAGTACTCTAGTTTGTGTCTATGCTGAACACAGTAGATTATGTTTGTTGTGAAGTGAGAAATGCATCACAGGCCTACCCAAGAAGTTATTTTACTGGCTCTAAAAGAAAATCATTGCACAGCTTCATATTTACTACAGTGCATTTCCTAAGGATCATCTATTCTTAAAAAAAAAAAACTTTTTGAAGGCATCTGACCCTTCAGAGAATATGACAGATAATCTTGCATTTGATATATCTAAATAAGTGTGAAAATAAAGTTCATAAGAACTCATGGCTGTAATAGAAAAATCTGAAAAATTAGGTAACTGCATTGTGGAGCATCTGCCCAAGCATGCAACAAATAAAAAGGCTCAGATCAATGCAGTAATTTCTGTAATACCATAGATGAGATACAGCACAAGTGACAAGCAAAGGAGCATAACCAAAAGTTTATGAAACATGATGATTATCAAAGGTTGCTGTATGGGCATAAGCTGCCTAACTCCCAGGCTTTCTGCAGCTCTACTTGGTCAGGAAAGTTTTAAGGAAGAACATAAGAAGCAAGTGTAATAGTTGATTTTTCACTTTAATAGGTAGCACTTTCCATGCAGAAACCAGACTGACAATACCTTATTATACAAAGGATTTTTACCCTGCCTTTCATAAAGGAATAAGAAAGTAACAGAGTTTAATGATGCCAGCTGAAAACCTTAGCTATTCTAGTGCGAGCATATGCAAAAATGAACTATGAGGATCTTACAAGAATTTCCAAGTAATACGGGTTTTGAACTGAACCCATTATAGTCCCAGAAATTTTGTTAAAGACGTAGGTTTCACATTCTAACATGGAAAGATCAGGTAAAGGATGGTTTATTATATGGCAAAAAACCTGCAACTCATTGTAAGCGCAAATATGACAGGAAAGCATGCTGTCCTGGGTTTCTGCCAGATGCCTGCATGCTGTTCCAAAATTAAAGTGATTGCAGAAATTAATGGAATGATAAAATCTATAGAAGGAGAAAAGTAAATGGGTCAGATTTACAGAAGGAAAGCCAGAGGAAGCCAATGATCTACGCCTACTGCCTTGCCGTGGATCAACCAAACACGACTGGGAGCAGTCACTGGGCAACTGATCTACAAAAGCTGTATGTGCACAGGAAAAGAGTCCAAAGCAAGCAGAGAAGAAAAAGAGGATGATTAATCCTTTATTAAGCACACAATCAAAACTTCAACCACACAAAGGTCCTGTAGGCAAACACTGTGATTATAAAAAGCTAAGCATAAGAGAGAAAATTTTGGCTTCGCTATATGAAAGGAGGCTCCATATTCAGTAATTTAAACACAAGCACTCAGAGCCATTTGGGTTGTACTACCATATCCAAATCACCTAGCAGATATGACAGTGGAAGAAAAGGAAACCTGCACCTTTCTTGAACAGAATATGAAGACCAGGTGGAATATCTTAGGGTATTTCAAATATTCCTAGATGCTTATGTTTATAAAGCTGAATCAGAGCTGGAATGTCTCCATTGGC
The DNA here is from genome assembly GCF_963264785.1 of Psittacula echo. Classification (NCBI taxonomy): domain Eukaryota; kingdom Metazoa; phylum Chordata; class Aves; order Psittaciformes; family Psittacidae; genus Psittacula; species Psittacula echo. The sequence continues at coordinate 84,750,893 of NC_137738.1, read as the reverse complement.
TTCATGAAGCTAGGATTTCATGCCAGCAAAGATGAATGTCTAAGGGACAGCAGACCAAGCAGAGTAGGCTAGTCTTTACTTATGAATCTCAAGTTATTAACCTAAGGGGATCAATTGAATTTGTTATCTCCACCTGCCCTCTTCTCCTAACTACAGGAAAAACATTGCTGCTCTCATAGTTAAGAACACTGAACCAGAAAAAAAATTCAGGCAGTGAGAAACCCTAGAAGATCCGCTATCTACTCAGCACTTTGGTTGTTTAGCTCCCTCAAAGGACAGACAACTAATGCAGAAATGCTAGCCCTACTGTAAGTGCAGGAAGGAATTAAGGGAAAATGATGGTATCATCTGCCTTTTGCATAATTCTCACAGCTTTACCAAAGACCTATATTTTGGAGTAGAAGATCTCCAGTGCTATCAACAAGCATCTCAAATGTGAAGATAACATAATTGGAGTAACATCCCTTTACAGCCAGGAACATAAGAGCATAGGGTCAAAAATTAGGCAAGCAAAAAACAAGGTTAGCTGCAAGGGCTGGAATTCCAGATCTTTCATTCCTCTTCAATTGTCCGGCCTCTGCAGTTGAGCAATACAGCTACTGCACATCCTTTTGGCAGGAGACAGGCTCTTATCTTCCTATGCAGAGTGTTTCTGTGCACGCACAGATGTCTTCTCTATGTAATTAACTCGAGCGTTGCACTTAACAAATTACATATTGCTGGGAAGTAAGCAATCAGAGTGTTGCCTGGATCGGACATCTAGGCTACATCTATATTGTTATACTAAATGTACCCAGGAACATTCATGAGCACTAAGGCCAACAACTGCATGTAAGCTAGGAAAATCTCACTCCAAAGCAGGGTAAGTGTAACCAAACTGCCTGCTGGATGTGCTTTGACGCCCAAACCATGCCCAGAAATTCCTTGGGAAAGAGCTAGTTATTAAAAGCCAAAAGTTAACCATGGGCAATTCTAAAAAGTACAGATCAGTGAAAGACAGGGCCCAAGAATATTCCTAGATATCATCCAATTTAGTAAAACCGTAGCATAAAAATCCATGCAAACCACAATTTTGGTGGATGCAGCAGGACTGTTCCAATGACTTTCTGGTGAATGTTCATGTGTGCGACAATAATCTGCCTTAACATACCTAACCAGTAACAAGACCATAAAGCGAGAAAAATGCAGCATGAAATTGTGAATAGGACAGTGAAGCTTATAAAGGAAAATCACTTACACAGACTCTGTGTGCCTGTTTGCCTCACTAACGCTCACGATGGGATTTATACCATGAGCATAACCCAGACAAACAGTATTATTCCACATTTAGTTTCATGCAAGAATTGAGATTTAGACTGCACTTCTGTGTCCACAGAAATGTATCCTGGTATAAGAACATTTGCTCAACACCTCATAAACATCATCTTCGTGTGCAATTAGTACAGAAAACTGAAAACCTTGCTGTATATGGATATGTATGTTTGCAGGATAATATAAGGGACTCAAATAAAAAGAAAATTTTAACAAAAAGATAGCACAGGAAAACATTACTTTGTCTTCATCAAAATTTCTGATTTCTGGAATATAAACGAGTTCCCTGAGGGCCACCCCTCCTGCATACATTCTGTTTCAAGAGCAAGGAATTTTTTTGTACTGAATTTCTGACTTGTGATTATTCATATGATGATACTGAATATGTGGTTGAAAGATCATTGGATTTTGCCTAGCAACATTGTTAATTCTTTAAAAGCTCAATTCCAATAGAAAGATGATTTTGGAAAGAGAAGACTAAATTAATAAAATAGACTAAAACCTACAGATTATTGCTATCTTAATTTTGGCTTGTGCCCAGATATTCTAAGCAGCTTGTGTAGAAAACAATGGAAATATATGCACCATTTTAAAAATATACTGGGGAAAAAAAAATCAGCAAATCATTCATGTGTCTAAAATCCACAGAATTATTTAAGAGATTGAAATGGCTGGAAAACATCTCATAATTACCAATTCAGATGGTTGCAATAATGATTATACTTTTTAGATAATATATATTCTTAGAAAGTAGAGAATATTTCATACTTCCAAAACCTGTATAAATATCATCTGAAGAAGTCTCACAGGACTGATAAAATATAGGTAGGTAATATGCTTATTATGAGCAAAATAAATTGTAAAATTTAGACACAGAGAGTTGGTTTGGCTGAGTTTCCACAGCAAAAAGGATAAGAATCACAATTTGATCTGTGTTACTGAATCCCTCAAGGGGGACAGTCTGACAACAGCCACAGACCCAGGTGGCTCCTGAAATCTTCCTTAGCTTCTGGGAGGGTTGGACCCATGGGGGTAATCTCCAGGCAGAAAGCCAGCTAACTCACAGGAGTTCAATGTCTCATTAGGCCTCTATGGCTTCAAAGTATGTCTGAAGAAAGAATGTTCACAGGGTTAATGCCAAGGAATGAGACAGGGCCAAGATTTAACAGGGTTTACTCATTTAACTTAGTTTTCCTCAATATATTTACTCAGGTTCTTCATTTTGGTAAGCTGTGACTGAGCACCTAGGTTTGGCTGAAAGGGCAGGCTGCTGATGCATGGTTTTGGCCAACTGGCAGGATTGTCTTTTGTTTCTCACAGAATGAGCATAATCGCCTCTACAAAGCGCTAAGCATTTACCAGGTCTTGAACTGGACAAGAACAAATAATTTTCCAAACATGAGTCACTCACAGGGAAGTCAAATAAGCAGCTTGGCTGGATGATCAGAAAGCTAAGTGATACAAATTCAGGAAGCCTTAAAGAAAAGTAGCTTTAAAGTTATGAGCGTTGCAATATTTATTAAATCTCACACAGAAACAAAACAAACATACTTTTAAGAAAAGAGACGAGGTAACTGTCTATTGGAAAGGAAGGTGATTTCCAGTGGCTAAGGCTATTTTCTTTCTTATGAGCGGCTAGATGAGCACTTCACGCTTGAGACTGGTTTGCCATGTGCAGCCATGCCCCCATCAACTCAATGCAAAGGCAGTTTTACTAGAAGAAATAAGTATTTGGGATCACAAAGCAGGAGAAAATTTTACAGAACCACAGCCACAGATGATTTCTCAGAAAAAGAAATGCAGATGAACTTGCTTATTAAAAATAATTAAAAAAAATCAGTAATTTGAGAGAGTTTCTGCACATTAAAACTCACCTCCAGTTCACTGAACAGGAGAAGATCATGTGCTTATGAAGCATCCTTGCTTGTTGCGTGGTTATTTTTATGCTTAAAACATGATAGCTGCCTCTGGGTGTTGGAACATTGATTAAATGTAAGAAAGTGACAAGAAATAATCCCTGGCCACACTCTTTTTGTACTGACTTCAGTACAACAGAATTCCCAGAGCGATTCCCAGCCAGATGGCTGCATACATCCCCCTTTCATGAATGTTTTTCCTTAGTGTAGTCTTACATGGTAATATTCAGTATGTCACTCCCAAAACTATTTTTGATGGGTTGTAAAACAACTCTGAATAAAAAAATCCCAAAAACTTAGAGGTATCTTAGTGGTATCAGTAGACACTGTACAAAAATCTTTCATTATAAATTATCACTGTACAAAACAATGAGAAGGTTGCTGCTGTAAACACACTTCTGTACCAATTCCACACCATGTAATTATCTCACTATGTAGTCACTAACAGCAGGAATTAAAAACCAGCATTACAAACTGAATGTCTGCTTTTGGAGATAGAAAGAAACCCCTGTAAACAAAGATGCACAATATATTTCAGATAATACTCTATGTCTTGCCACAGAATGGCAATGACACAAAAAATGCTCTCCTTCTAAAGATCTTAAAGCTTTTTTTGCTATGATCTTCTTCCAAGGCAGAATTTCCAAAGAGGGTTTTGAGATATGTTTGCGTAACAGCCGTATATTCATGATACACTTAGGAGAATTCAACAAAGTTATCTGTCCAGGGAACATTTCGTATATTCATTATCAAAGACATTAATTCTTTACAAAGCTGAAGTTCACAACAACAACATAATCAACAGCAAAACCACTAGCATAAAAAGCCAGTAAAAACAAAAATATTTTTAACCCCCCACCTCAACTTTTTAAGCTAAATTTAGGAAGCAGGACCTAAACCAGCAAATCTAAGGGATGTAATCTATTAACTGCAGTTATGAAAACAATCATATACTTGTAAATTGAGTTATACATCTGTGCATGTGTCTGCACAAAGTGGATTGTTTGGGGCAGTGAGAATTGCATGATGCTGCAAGCATTTAAACAGACACTGAAAAAGTCATGCTTACTCACTGACTTGGCAACACCAGCAAGAATGTAAGAAGTGTTTCTATTTCAACAGTTATATAATTTTATTACTTAATTTCTTGAATTCAATATTAATGCAGTATCTATCCTCCAGTGTCTGTCTGACTCCTAGTTCAAACTGCCTGGCCCTCCCAGCTGTTGCCAAGTTGGACATGCAGAAGGAGTTTATATGAAGAAGCCAGAGAATTCTACTCCTCTCTCATTAGAAAAAGAACCAAGCTGTCAGTAACTAGATGACAAGGTACAGGCAGGTACTTATCCTTACCTTTCTGCAAAAGTAAGAATGGAAGTCCATCCTGTGAGCCCAGAACTCAGATTGCCTTTCCTCAGGTTTAGGTTGACAGCCAGAGATTTGCAGTGCCATCTAATGCATAAAGGAGGAGTTCTGCAAACTTTTCTCCAAATGCTAGGGAAGGAAAAGCCTCTTAGGAACACAGCTACCAGAGTTATTAGAAGAGTATTTATAGAAGTTTAGGGAGTTCTTTAAGTTTACTTTTTGTAAGATATTACATGCATTCATATCAAAACAAATCACTGCAATCTGCTTTGGCATCAAGCTTCCTTTAAGAAATGTATTGAGAAAAATCTGGTTGTTTTTATTAACTCAAATTACCCTAGTTCATCTGTCACTATTACCTTTTATGTCTAGCATTTTTCTTCAATTTGAAAAAATGTAAAAAATTCCTAAGATGTTTGTTGCTGTTAATGACTATTAAAACCAGTTAACCTAAGCAATCACAGAATTTTACAAAAATTAATTCCTTCATATCCATTTCAATTGAAAGCTCTGTTCTTGTATAAAGATACAACCATTGTTTCCTTAATTCACTTATCAACTTCAAGCTTATTGTACCTAAAACTGATCATAAAGATGAAACACAGGTTTCATCAGCATTCTGCTATCACCTACATCTTCCTCTGCTTAGGCTACTGAGAGGTCTCTTTACGATCTGCTTTGTCAGCTTTTGGTTTACAGAATTTTAACCTAATAGTGAAAGCAAGAAACACATCAGGTGTCATTTGATTCAAAAGCAGAGTTAGGACCTGTGAATTATAACAGCAACTCTATTTCCATTTAATGATGGAAATATAGTAATGACAAAACAGAGGAGTAAGGGAATCTTCTCTGCAGAAGAGTCTATGAGGGCAGATTAAGCAAACCCAAAGTCTTCAAGAAATTATTCATAAATCTCTTGAGAAAATGTTATTCCCCTCTAAATGAAATTTACCTTAATAGGAATACTATCCTCTGTTTCTAAGCTTTTGTTGTCAGTAACCCTTGTCAGAGGTAAAAAATCCTTACCTCTAGCATTACAGGGAGGCATGGTCAAAAAACAAAGGAACTGCCTCTGGAAATGTACAGGTAGCATTCACATACTGTGATAATACACAACTTTATGAAGCACCAAGATTAGAGAAAGATATATTCTGAAACTTTATATTTGTATAACTTCCAAAATATTATCTTTTAACTGGGACATATAATGTGACCTTTCAGTCAAAAGAATTCATTTTTGCCTTCATACTTACAAAAAAAATACCATGAATGGTTTAAATACTGTTTAATCAGTGCTGAATAGCAGCATATTGATATAAAACTGGAAAGAATGAGAAATAACAGAATCAGAGCTATACAAAATACTGTAATGAAGCATAATGAAACATCAAACTATAAAAAGCTGAAATGGAAACACTGGGATTCTCCCATTTTCCTGAAGATCAATGGGAACCATAGCCATACTTCTTGGCTATGCCCATCAGATGGAGATGGAGCAAAGGAAAAGGAAATTCCCTTAGAAAATAATTTGAGCAAAGCTGGAACAAAGCAGGTTTTCTGGACAAGGACAGACATTATATAAAGGATAACTGTGGAGAGCTGCGATGTCCAGTTATTCTTACAACACAGAGAAAAGGAAGTGTAAATACAGATAGGACATGTAGTTCAATACTTTAGGAATAAGATCTTAAAATCTATCAGTTAAAATGCAGATTCAGATTCTGCAAAATGGACAGCTCAAGTTCCCATTCATAAGGCAGAGAACACTGCAGATAAACTGAACAAAGCATATGTAGCAGTGCTGGCTTACATTTAAATAGGTTCTTCATCTAGCATTTGTCATATATTTTGCCCCTCTGTAAATTTTAAAATTCCTAATCCTCTGCTTCTACTCCAGCTGATTATGGAACTATTAGCTGTGAATACAAAACACATACAAAAAAAGTCTAGGGTTTTTTCTTTTGTTTTGGTTTAAGGTGCTTTTTTGTTGTTTTTTTGTTTGTTTGTTTGGTTTTTTTTTTAGAAATTATTACAAGTTCTGAAGTCTGTGATTACACAAATAGGATACAGTTTTCACGCTGATGATATCTATCTGACCCAAATGAATACTTTTGAAAGAATAGAATCTCTCTGGTAGAGGATGTAAACTATTTCAGCCATTAATCCCTTGCTGTATTTTCATATCTTATCACAAAGTGACAATGCAAAGTAAGAGAACAAGAAAGACAACTTCCAACGGTATTTACAAAGGGTCTGAGTTCCTTGTATCACAGCCAAACCTCTAGTAGAAAAAATGGGACACTACTGCAATTTATTGTGTGAACAATTTTCCATAGAAGTAATACATATAGAATTATTTGTTACCACGGTGGAGAGAAATATCAACAACAAGATAACAGAAGCACTGCAATGATATGGAGGAGCTAGGATGACACATACTGCTGAACAACAGAAATCCATAAAGGCAATAGAAACTACAGATATTACAGCATCAAAATGTGTCAACAAGGGGGAGAGAAGCAGAGAAGCTTATTTCTTCTATTTTTCAGCAAAGCTCTCTGTCCCTATGAGTGTTCAAGAAAAGCAGGGAACAGTACATAGCTGGGGTCTGAAAAGTTTTAAATAGCTGTTAAGTATGTACCTCTGCTCACACAGTAAAGTTAATATTTGTTTGGTCACTGCTAACTTAATAAACTTTTCTACTTGCTAGAAAATGCTGGATAAAAATGCCGTTTAATTGTTTCAAAACTTATTCTTCCTGAAATTTATGTAGTTCCTCATATGTGTTGTTCATGTAACCAGGCCTCTATAGAGTGAATGGTGGTGAACTCTGCTCATCAGAGCTGGCCAGCTGATGAATCTACTCACTACTGGAAAAGTTGTTGCTATGCTTCACCTATCCGTTACTTTAAAAGAATCCAGAAGTGATAAAACAGCTGCCCCACCCCCGTATATCTTGTCTACACTTCTTAGTCTCCATTTCAAATCACTATAATGCTCCACGCCATTCTTCTGCCTGTAAAGGGGAATCTAAAGAACTACAAATCTTTTCTCCACATAGATACTTTTTGATCATTCTATCAAGAAATATCAAATCTCTTCTCACATAAAAGACACTAATTTAACTTAAAGCTTTCTTACAGACCTGTATAAGCCAAGTACACATGGGTTTCTTTTTGAAAAAAGTACTCTTGCTTTCTCCTTTTCAAAATTATTGCACATTAGTCCTCCACAAAGCAGTCGTTCACAGCCCTGGTGGTTTTTACATATGTATGCTCTCCTCAAAGCAAAACAAAGCACTCATAGTCCAGATGGTCTCTCTCCCAAGCTTCACCAGCTCCCATGCCTGGAACAGCTCTGTGATTCTGGTCCTATACAGATGCATTTTCATGAGCAGCTTAGTCCAAATCAGGATGGTAATTTATATTTCATGATTGCATATATTGATTCACATTGAGGAGCAGATGACATGAGCTGTGTTTTTGTTTTTTTTTTTAATGAGGGAAATCCCTCATTTCCTCACACACTGGGAAATTTCCTCACACACTGGGAAATTTTCTCACATGCTGGGAAAGAACAAGAAATGACACAAAGAAAAGATCTTTGTTTTTAAAGCTCAAAGTTAATTTTGTCATTACAGCAGGAAAACACATCCATTCATAAGAACAAAAGAACTATGGCTGATGTGTACCTTCCACGCTAGAGTTTTCAGGTACTGTGTAAAATACATTGAGCTACTGAAAAAAAAAAAAAAAAAATTTCTTTTCTGCTTTTTTTCTGAGTTATTGTTGAGATTATTACACTTACACCAAGGATCTGATTATGATATTTATCACTACTACCTCTGTACCCCAGGAGAACAAAACCTACAACTTACAGCCCTGCACCTTTTGCTTTCTGAAAGCATGGGATAAAAAAGAGTGTGCAAACACCCTTTAGGAGATGTTCATTCCTGCCTACAAGTACATTTTTTAATAAGAGAAAACAGGTGTGCTAGTGACATTTTTAGTGCAATTCTGCTCATTAAAAAATGTTTGCATACACACTATAGTTTAAACATGTACATTTGAACATGTACTTAATATATTTTCTTCTATTTTAGCACACTAGCAGATTTAATAACCCCCAAGCTACATATTGACAACATAATGACAACCCAACATAAACTATATTGCCTATCCACATAGTTCAGAGAAAATTACCCGGGTGGAATCTTATTTCTCTTGAATATAATTTAAAAAAATCATAATCAGGCACATAAATTAAACTAAAACAATATAAGTAAAGAACAAGTTAAATGTGCACCTTGAACCAACATTTAAAAGTCCATCCATAAATTTAAAATCTGAATATTTCAGTGTGGAGTTCTCCAGTCCTATTATGACAAGGTTTTGCATTTTAAAAGGATAAAATTGATTATGCACCTCAAACCACTTTTTTTTCACTTTTAATAGGCATCTATTACCTAGATACTTTATCAAAATCACAGTAAGTCTCTTTAAACATATTTAATCTGTTCATAGACATAGCTTCAAATTGTTACTTATTTAAGTTTTATAGAAAAAATGTCTCAGAGTCATTAAATTGTTCTCAAACTTAGCTGTCCCAGGAAAAGCAGAGAATTACCAATGACATTATTTTAGCAGCAGTATAAAATACCTATTGACTGTGACTAAAACTACGGAATCCATGTGCTCATGGACACTTAATATAGCAGGTTTTATGCCTATGAATTTAGCCCAGTGAAAAACGATTTATTTATGCGGAAGTCAATCTTTATGATGCTTATAGCCATACTAAAGAATGCATCACCTCCTAAGCAAAAAGGAAAAGATAATTTGCAAAAGTGAACAGCATAAGTGTTCCCATCTTCTGAAGAGCAAAGGCTGAAATTTCTCTAGACTGAAAAAGTAAAGTAAAATAAAATAAAATAAAATAAAATAAAATAAAATAAAATAAAATAAAATGGAAGGACAACCCCATTTAGAAAGGGAACGCTAGGATCATCACGCTTGCCAAAAAAAAAAAAAAAAAAAAAGAATGCATTTGGCTTTTTAATTTCATGAAAGTAGCTATAAAATTTTTCATTTAGAATTGCAGACCAGGAAAATATTTTAACACATCTTTTTAGTATTCTGCCAAACCTAGAAGGTTTAGAATGTTCTAAGCATCTGAAAATTGTGAAAGAAATTAAAAGGCAACATGTTGTAAAGCCTTAGCAATGACAGTAACCAGCTGGGTAACCTTTATAATAATTCTGTACCAAAGGTATTACATGTGCAGTTATTTACGAAGTGCAAAAAAACAGGCAACATTTTTATCACTTGCAATTGAGTTGTATAAATGCATGCACTGCTAGTGAACCCAAAGATTCTGAATGCGATTTCACTTAGCACACAAAATTAACCTTTCATATGAGTGCCTACATTTCCCCTAAGACATCTTTCCTGTCATATTTCACAAGCAATTTGGGCAATGCTTAGTGTTTTAGCCCATCTGAATTATGCATACACCTACACATTCCATAATGTAACTAAAGAACATTTGCAATTCTTGGGCATGATGCAAATTTATTATAAATAATTGTAAAACCCAACCAACCATACAGAAATAAAACACAACTTACTGAAGTTAATCCCACACATTCTTTCTTCCACTGTCTCAATACATCAAACAGTAATTATCTTGTCTTTAAAATAATAGGATGGAGAATATTTAGCCTGAGAGTACTCAAACCAGCTAAATATAGATAAACATCTATGATAGGATAAAAAAAAAAATTGCTTTTCTTCTTTAAAGGTCACTGTGTAATAATTACTTCCGTGTCATTATCTGGAAAGGTACACACCAGAGCAAACTGATCCAATCCATATGGATTACAACTGAACTTAAACAGCATTATCTGCTTCCTATTGTGAGTTCAAATTGAAATGCAGATTGCTGCTGTTTTGGGGAGAGGGGTTGTCTGCTTATTTGCTTTGCAGGAAAAGAGAAGGAGAAAAGCGAGGAAAAGGAGAATATATGATAGTTATCATGTAACGCAAATGTTACTGATATTGATCTGAGATACTTCTTTGTTTCCTATTCCTATACCTTAATGAGTTCCAGCCCCTGCATCACTCCACTCTGATATGAAGAGGAATACTAAGCTTCTGACAAACCATGTAGAAAAATCCACTCCATTTTCCATAAATACTAAGATAGTGTACTAATTGCTGTACTCTTCAGCCTTATGTTAGTAAGTACTTCCAACTTCATCCTACTTTCTCCTGAAAATGCCACTGACATTAAGATGAATATTCTCAAATCATGTTTATAAGCCCTACATTGTATGTGAACTTTTGAGAGACATTTAATGGCAGAATGCTAATGAAAAATTTACGTGGGATTTTCATTCCACTAGCTTTTCTACCAGAAACCTCACTCCATATATTTACTGTGAAAGCATAAAGTTTCCATGGAATTATGCTGCTTTTTAGAATTAGGCAAATAAAGTTGCTCAAAATTTGAAAGACCGGAAAAATAAGTTCCACAAAGAATATCAGATTATTGTTCAGTATAATGGATGCACGTGTTAAAACATAATCTGTCTGTTAACATCTGTATTGGGTCTGGCTGAGATGGAGTTAACTTTCCCCTCATAGTGCTCATAGTGCTGTGCTGTGTATTTGTAGCTAGAAAGGCGCTGATAACACATCAGTGTTCCGGCTAGAGCTAAACAGTGCTTGCACAGCATCAAGCCTGTCTCTCCAACAAACTCCCTCACCAGGCTGGGAGTGGACAAGATCTTGGGATGGGAAACAGTCAGGACAGCTGATCCAAACTGACCAATGAGATATCCCATAGCATAAGATGCCTGATCAGCAATAAAAGCAATGAGAAAGAGGAGGAGGGAGACAGACATTCATTGTTACATTTGTCTTCCAGATTAAGTGCTGCACATACTGAAGCCCTACTTCCCAGGAAGTGGCTGGGCATCGCCTGTTGATGGGAGTAGAGAATAAACCTCTTGTTGCCCTTTGCTTCCATTTATGACTTTTGCTTTTTTCTTTATTAAGCTGCCTTTATCTCAACCCAGGAGTTTTTTTACAGCTTATTATCCCCTTCCCACCCTCCACCAACCTCCCCCCAAAACCCTCCCACCCTCCTTGCCCCATCCTGCTGAGGAGTGAAGTCATGCATTCCAATGTGTATATTAACACCTTGCATGGGAAATCTGGTTATTCCAAATGCTCCCCAGGCAGGTCCTGCTGTAAAACTGATCAAGCTGTACAGTTATTTTTAATCAGTAGAAACCATTCCTGCAGATGAAAAAACAGTCACACAAGACAGTCTTCTGTACGCCGTTAAGAGTTATTTTATATGTAGTTTAAGATATACAATAGCAATAAATCGCGTAGATATTGAAGTGTCACATAGGACCACAGGCCAACTAGATCATAGAAATCCCACAGAACAGTTCCCAGTGCAGCTGGAGCCACCCTGGCAAGGACTCCTGCAATGCAAACTCCTATAGCCACATGTCGAGCAACCAACTGCACTGTCTGAGAGATATAATCCCCATGCTAAATTCCCAACAGGTTTGTTTATTTTTCAAACAAACACTCTGTGTATGAATGCCTGTATAACAATGACCAGATACTCAGGTGTACATGACAAACTTTGATTTTTCTTGTAAAGAAGAAAAATCCATGCTTTTTCACCCTGATCTAAATTTTACCTTTTCAAAATATCTCACTAAGTACATCCTCCCACAGTGTTTCAGCAAGTAGGAAAGTGGTGGAGCAGCCTAGCATCTAGCAGCAACACAGCTATCAGGATATAATGTTCATAGCACTGGTATGAAGTAAGCTCTGTAGGTTGTAATTATTGAAGTGTTAGGCTGCCTGTGTCACAGAAGTAAACAGAGTTTATAAGCAATACAAAGTAAAGTTCCATTGGAAATTGCTAATAACTGACTTGCAAGTCAAACCCTGCAAACCAGTGATGAACAGTATCTTTGCCTTTTCACTAGTGTCAACTGCTGCCCTTAGAGTCGACTTGAATGAATAAAACTATTTAAATGAGCAAGTACTCAGAAAGTACAACCTGAAATTCATTTACTGCAGATGATCTGATATGATGAGTCAGACCTACATATTGTATCCAGGCAGAGTGATAATGAAACTTCTTTCAGGGCACGCCCTGGGCAGAACAAACAGATTAATTTCTTGAAGGAGCTAAAGATAGTACTTTTAGTTAGTTGTATTGGCTGCGGTGTCTGGCTCTCACACTTGTAATGAGACAGATCATCAGGGCTGGTTTGGGGAGGAAATAATTTCTTGAATCTTATTAGGAGAGCTGGATAGATGTTATGGAGAAAGAGAATGGGAGCTCAACTCTCTTAGCTAGCTGCTAGCATCTATCAACTCAACAGATGTTTCCTCTTGCAGTATTAGGGTGTTATATTAAATACCTTGCTCCTGTCTGTTTCCCTCTCTGGCATTCAGTATAATCTGTCCTAAGAATTTAAGTTGAACTAAAATTGTAATTAATTCAGGGATAGCTGGGCAAGGTTTAATAATCTACTATTGCATAACTGTCACAGAATCATAGAATAGTTTGGGCTGGAAAGGACCTTCAAAAATCATCTAGTCCAGACCCTCTGCAATGAGCAGGGACATCTTTGACTAGATCAGGTTCTCAGAGCCCTGATCAACCTGACCCTGCATGTTTCCAGGGATGGGACATCTACCACCTCTCTGGGCAATCAGTGGGTTCCAGTGTTTCGCTACCCTCATTGTAAAAAATATCTTCTTTATATGTAGTATAAATCTACTTTCTTCTAGCTCAAAACCATCACCCCTTGTCCTATCGCTAGAGGCTCTATGATACATACATATGCACTGATCCATCTATATATACACAAGTACATATACATGCATATATATATGAACATGAGGGCCCTTTTTGCCTCAAACTTTTAAATTGTATTCCAGTATAAGGTGTAAAGGCATTTTCTGCTATGAATATTTCATCTTTAACCTTCTAAACCACACTAGACACGTGCTGAATACAGACACCCACTATCCATTTTACCCTGTTGCTAATGAAAACAAGCCCTGCATTCAAAGCTATTTTTACTGTTAAGATTTGCATAATATAGCTGTACTCTGACTCAGATTTCTGCAGATGAAGTAACTTTTTCCTTTTTCATAAAATTTTCTAATTTGAGGGCTTAACAGGAAGATAATTCAAAACCAGTTTTAAGATCCCAGCTCAATTATTCTCCTTAGTTATCAGAAATAATAAAACTCATTTACAAAGCTGTAACTCTAGGCAGTTTACAGAGCTATGTTTATATTACAGGTTCTCATAAAATTCCCTTTCTTTTAATTAAATTTTTCTTTTTATAAAAGCCCACTAAAGAAACTTCGAAGCACGATAACCTACCTGTTATTCTCCTAAACATATTTACATTAAAATACCAAACATAAAGAAACACATTTCTCAGCAAATAAAATCTAAGATCTCAATTTGCAGAGACAGAGAAATCAAATCCCTCTTTTGGCAAAATTGGCAAAAGGTTTCTCATGACAACACTTATGTTCTGCTCTCCCAAATTTTATTATGAATAGGATAGCAAGAAACATGTTGATTAAATCTTAACCAATCATAACAGAAATGAGTATAGTAGAAAATGCATGAAGGAAAATTCAGTTGAAGGCTACTAAAATAAAAAAAGGTATCTTTGGCTCAGGCAGACCTGGGCAAAAATAGCTGAAATTTAGGATATCTGAAAAGTATGTGTAGATGTTTTCCCAGTTCTGTGCCCCTCCCTAGGCTGGGGACCAACACAACACAGCAATCCCTTCTGTTTGATGATTTAGGGGTTTCTACCCACTCAAGCTCACAAAAGCAGTGAAAAATCAAAGTCGTCAGTTTTCACATTACCTGTAGCTCTTTGTCTACTATACAATAAAGGATCTAGTCCCAGTTCCAGTACAGCTCAGAAAGCAACACAAGCCACAGTTTGATTCTATTTATAATTAGCATTCAATATCTTATCAACAACATCAGTAAAACTTGTGTATCATTGGTCTATTCCTTAGGAGGAATATGTGGTTTCATCACTGTGCCATTTTGTAGAAACTGGTAAAATTTAAGCTACCATACAAATTTGATATGCGTTGTACGAACACTACTTTGATCTCTCCAAGCAACGTAATCATTATCATTTAAGTTTGGCTTTACAGACTACTCGAATACTAGTTTAAAATATCTAACAGTAGCTGTGAAGCACCAGAACAAAAATATTAGGTCAAATGCCTTATTACTTAAAATTCTGCATATTATTCCACAAAACACCACGGATAGCTTTAATGAGAGTTCAAATTTTAGTAAATATTGATCCTCTAGTGCAAAGTTTATCTTTAATAGAGTACACTCCCAAGTACCTGAACAGCAGCACTATTAAATTAGAATATGAATAGCAATAATAAACAGGAGCCATATAAAATGCATGGCCCCATATCTGCACTTTGTTTTCTTCTTTTTTATTTTGAAGCAAGGCTGTCACTGCTAAAAATGTGATCTTCCAATTACAGTTCCTAGAACAGTTAGCAGGATTTGAGGGTTCTCCAATATCCACACAAATCTTTTGCAGAAACTGCTGCAGGTATGCCAACTGAAGGCACCTCAAGACATATGTGTTATAGTATTATTTTAAGCACACATTTTTTAATGTGATTTTTTTTCAGATAGTAAATTGACATACAATAAATATAAATTCACTAAATATGAAACAGAAGTGCTGAGGTATACGAAGTTTCATGAGAAAATACAACCGGCTGGACTGCTGCACTAAAATAACTAGAAGATAACATAATATAACATAATATAACATATTAACATAATATAATATATATTATAATATATAGTAATAATATAATAAATAATATATAATAAATATATAATAATACATATAATTATAATAAGTATATATAATAATAAATAATATATAATAATATAATATATTATATAATATAATATATTATATATAGTTAATATTATATTAATTATTTAAGATTTAATTAATTATTATATTATTAATTATATTAATAGTATATTATAAGATATAATATATTATAATAAGATATATTATAATAATATATGATATATAATTATGATAAATATATAATAATATATAATATATAATATAATATAACTGCAATATAACATAATATTTAATGTCTGAAAAGAAAGAGGGATAAAACTTAAACAAAAGGACTAATGCTTAGCTACTATCTGCACTAATTATTAGGACAACAATATTTAATATTAACTCCTTCCCTGTACATAGGAAGTGTATAACTTGTAACAATTACATTACACATTTAAAAGCAATTATCTTTACTAATTAAACAATTTCCTCTAGAAGCATTGTTCTGAAGAGAAGAAACACATTTCGATATTTCTTCTAATAAAGCTGTTCTGGTACAATATCTGTAAAACTCAGTTCTACACAAGAAAATATATGATTATATGCAGTCTTATAATCAGTCCATACGGTATGATTTCTAGGTCTATTCTGAAATAGGACAGTAGTCTTTTTAAATAAGCATGCTAACTTCTAAAATATAACTGGGTTTGAATTTTTCAGTAGTATAGCACAGGACGAGTTGAAGCATATGTGACAGTCTCTTTTATTTGGGTTTGTGGTTTTTTGTTTGTGGTTGTTTTGTTGCTTGTTTGGTTTTTTTTATATCTGGCTACCTTAGATGGCTACACCAAGAACAAGCAAAGGCAAAAAAAAAATCTATAATTATATATTAAGGACTCAGCAAAATATCAACATTTCTATAGCATTCTGGAAATATTTTAATTCCCTAGGAATTAAAAAGTCCCTCCCCCCAATTTAAAAGATTAAGGAAAAACATTAATTTAGGGGATTTGGCCATTTACCATCAGGTATTAGGATAATTTACTTCTTATATCATGATGGGCTTTTAGGCCTCCTTTGATAGTTACTGCCTGAAAGGGAGGCTGTTCAAGATATTTCTATTTCTTTTTTCTATGCCAGTAAAAGCTCAATAAGAACCTCAATAGCTTTACTGCCAACTGCTACTAGACCAAGCTGATCATTAAACAGATGGAATATAGTACTAATAAAAATGTTTACCACCTAGTTATTCGAGGATCCCTGTTGAATCCAACCATGATGCATGTTTGGTGTGACTGATAATGAGAATCAAGGGGCTCTTCTTCAATAACAGTCTTTTGACTAAATGTACAAAGTTCAAAGGGGTACAAGGGCAATTTGTCTCATTAAGACATCAGTGACTATGAACTTGAGTCATCACATGAATTAGCAATTGGAATTAGTAATTAGTAATGTCTGTACTGAAAACTGCAATGCACAAATGACTTCAAACAGTTTGTGCATTTTAAATATCTCTTTAAATCCAGTGAATTGTTTTAATCTGTGCAATAGTAAACCAAGCTTTATTTTTGTTGACCACGGAATAGTCTCTTTTAATTGCTAAAAGAGAACTGATTCTGGGAAAGTTTCAAGTTGTACTTCAGCTTCCATAACATATGTTTTAATTGTCATTTTTAGCCAGGACATTTGTTAGCATGTTCAAAGGACAACTCCAGATACCAAAAAGTTCAGAAAACAAAGCATTTTTATTCAGAAACTAGCAAATAAATAAATGTCTGCATGTTGGTTTTTTACATAGAAGCCATTTCAAATCATTAAATGGTTATTATTACTCCAAATATGTGTTGACACTATTGCTGAAGGCTGGCCTTAACTGAACATGACTTTTTTATGTTCATGAGCTAAAACTGTGTTGTTTTTTCATTCTATTATTTTCATGATCTGCAAACATTATTACCGTGTTTTACAAATGAATAGCTATGACTGCTTTAGACAGGCTGTCAGGAAAACAGCAACATGATTTGAACTAATGGGGAAAGACGTGCTGGTGGGAAAAAAGGGCCTAACTAGAACAGACATTTTGAATGTGAGGGGAAAAAAACCAAATCCTCTATGGATTAATTTGATAATGTTTAAATAGGACTTGATTTTCCTTTCCATAGAAAGAGAAATACAGTGAGGATGAAACTCAGCAAAATCACATTAAGAAAACTTGATGCTCAACCTGATGCTTCTCCCCAGCAGCGACAGAATCAAGGTGCCTTTGCACAAATGGAAACTGGAAGAGTTCTAGAAACTATACATGGAGACAAATTTACAATGCTGTGTGAACTTGTTTTAAGCCTCCCATTTTAATGTGGCTGCAGAAATGGGTGACATTTTGTTTTCAGGATTGCTATAGCCATTGCAGGTACAGTTAGTGTAACGGTGTCACATATTGAGTACACATAACAGATGCTGTTTTGACCAATACCAAACCACTCTAAAGCCAAAAGTACAATCTGTGATACCCTGACCAAAAGGAACAAGCCTCAAATGAAATTAATTGTTTTCCAAAGTAGAACAGAGGGGAACTGGTAATGAACATACCCCAGGGAGCTACATGTATACCCATCTGTGGCCTTCTCAGACACTATGTAGATAAGCATACCAAAGCAAGATGTAAATATTCATGCGTCCACAGAAATATTATCACAGGTGCTGGCCCCTCATAAGAGATATACTCTGTATTTAATTCGAGTGGACTAGCAAGAAAGGGAAAGAAAAAAGATGCAAGTATGCTACCGTAACACCTTAAGTTTTATTTCTTGATTTAGACAGCCTTTTTTCCCCTACAGTACAAAATAAAAACAAGCCAGAACAGCAACAGCTCTTTTCCATTTGGGATTTACCATTAAAAATGTGTGATTGCATGTTTTATTTACATAAATGCCTGGTACCTTTTGGAATGGGTTCAGAGACTCTAAGACACAAAGCACCTAAGAAGTAAATAATGTGCATCAATTAAAAAAAAAAGTTAGTACATGTTAGATACTTAATTTCTCTGATCGCTCATTCCATCTTCTTAACTTATAACTTATCTTGAACTCCAAATATTGTGACCATGATAACCAACAAAAAAATAAAACCCAGAAAGATGACTCTGACATAAGCAAAAATTACTTCCGAACATAGGTTTACACAATGAAACTAGGAATCCATTCAGTTTTATTTTAGCTGTCTAAGACTTAGGACTTAAGATCACGATGGTTAATTCATTGACTGTAGAAGGACCTAAAAGCTTCAGGAGATACCTAAGGAAGATACTGAAGGCAGTGAAAAGAAATAGGAGAGTGATTCATCATACCATAACTGATCACAAAGGTTGCTTCAAGACTGTGTCTTAGTCTTAATCTTAAGGTGATTAAAGACAGATAAGGTGAACCCTACTTTAAATCATCATTTAAATATCACCTAAAAGCTATTCAAATCCAAGTATATTCTTCACATGAACAAAATAGTACTAAAAAGCTGAAGAACTCAGAGTGAGAAGTTCGTCTATATTACTGCAAATTACATGCTGCAGCCACACAGACTGTTAATGAATGAACAACATAAATAAGTTTTAAAATGTGCTTTAAAACAAGTGGAGATATGCTACTGAATTCTGTTCTGACAGCTGGCAGAGAAAAGCAAGTCTACCTCAGATTCACATCGCAATTAAACTTATTGGGCACTTTCTTCTACTATCACTACTACAATAAAATTCAGTGTTATCTAGAGAAAAGCCTCTGGACATTCTCAGAAAAGCTTAAAAAACTGTTAAGTTGGTAAAAAGAAATGGGTTTGGATCTTTTCTGTTGTACCAAATATTGCCTTTCCCTGACAATGCACAGCAAGTTGTTAAGTTCTCCTCCAGGCTACATTCCCATTGAAACCAAAGTGATTGCCTTAAATCCTGACTTGATGATGTAGAGGGTTCAACACTACCACAGGCGTAAGGAGCTGCTCCCCTTTACTCACTTACAACACTCCTGTCTACTTTTTCACCATTTTCTTGTTTTATCAGATTAAATCCCTGATGCTGTTCATGCGACAGACCCACAAGTGACTGCAATGGCACAAAGTGATCAGTGAGCTGAAGTACAGAGGTAAAAATTTCTATGCAGACAAATTATGAATTTAGTCCTTTAGATTCTGGTTGCAAACAGCTGTAATATTGTGGGTTAAATTTTGACAAGAGGTATAACCTTTAGCAATAGGGAAAGGCAAAGGTACAAGGCACCTTTCAGGTGCGGGAGTTATGCCTCAGAGGTTCTTCTGTGCAAAGAGAAGACAAGTTTTGCTTCTGACTTCCTCATGCGCCCTGACACAAAACTAAGTTTGCAGCAATTTAGAGAAACATTTGCTAGCACACCTGACATTTAGGAGCTCCTTTGGAGGTGAAGAAATGATTCTTGAACGTAGCTTTGATCACAGCATGTAAACTAAATTATAACCTTGTCCTGTTGTTCACTGTGGAAGACAAATAATAATGGACAAAAGCCAAAATAACCCTTAACAAAATCCATGATAAAAACATACTTTTGTGGAGTAGACCTTTCAAAGCTTGCAGATGTGCCGAAATACGCATTTTCCTTTCTCTGCAAAGCCAGGTAGGCTTGTGACTGTCAGGTAAACAAAGCTAAAACTATACTAAAATATATGGCTGGTATCAGCATTGGTGTTCTCCAGAGCTCTGTTCAATTATGAAAACATCACTGAAGAAAGTTACCACTCAGATCTGCCTAATGAAATAATAGATATCTACAAACAAATTACTAAGCAGTAATAAGGCACTACAGAAAGTCTTTTAAGTGCTGGTATTTTTTTGATAAAGGCAATCAGCACGTCTTCAAGTGCCTAATTTGCCTTTGCCTGTGTAATCCATGACTTCATTTTGCATAATCCTTCATTTTAGTCCCCTTTTGGATAGGATAACCCATAAACCACATGCAAGTTTTAATATACATCAAAAAGTATATCAGTAACTTTACTCTCATGAAGAATGTCAGTCTGTGTAAATGACAAAGTAAAAACTGCTGGTTGCATACATAATGTTGTTTCACCAGTGCTGTAGCTCAACACGTTCCTAAGAGACCAGCAATAGAGAAACCACACTTGAAAAGCTGCTTCTGAACACATACCTGTTTTCCATCCCCTTATGCCTTCCCTCATCACTCCAACCATTCCTTCTCTCAACAAACCTCATCTTCCTCACAGATAGCCACTTATATATGAAATTCAAATGGTTAATTTGGAAAAGCATGCCAGAGCACTGCTTTTTTTCAGCACAACTCACACATAAGTGTGCAGAAATTAGCTATGCTGAAACATAAGCCTTGAACTCTAACTAGCTCTTTCCTCAGTCCTCTTGTCTTGTACCTCCTTTTTCTTCCTCTATTTTATTATAGGAGAGGTAAATAACATTAATTTTGCGTGAATAAACAATATTTGTTTTTTTCTCATCAGCTTCATTTGGTAGCATAAATAATACTGCTTTATTTTGTGCTACAAATATATTTCTAAACTGACAGTTTGACAAATTAAATGTAACCTGGAGAAAAATCACCTCTTCTTATTCATCTACTCATATAAGAACATTTGAATCCTCTGTATGGTTTTCTCTGTCAACTTTTATTATTTTCCTACATTATTATGTGGAGGAACTCAAGAAACTGCAACTGAATCGTGTGATGTTGTACCACGTGGTGCCATCTGTTGAATGACAGAAGCTCACACCATTACACAGTATTATTAGATGGCTGTCTCTAACATGCAGTGGAAGTCATTCTGGCTCCCTTCCAAACTTTAATAGGGACTTTAACCTTCCAGACAGCACTGACTGCTGTTAGCAAGATACAGCCCGCTGGAAATCCTCATAATTTAGACACATAATGTTGTGTAGTCACTTTCAAAAAGTGAAGATCCTAAGGCTATTTCTCAGTGAAAGAGAATTCACAGACAATTAATATAAAAGGCAGAATGAAGAACACTTGAAGTCCTCCTCAGGAAGGTTGTGGATTATACATGGGATCCCAGTAGAACAGCAAAAGACTTAGACTATCATTACTCAGACAAAATCAGTGATGTTATTCAGTATTAACATAGAAATGATATTCAGAAAGGGATTATTTTCCCCGTTCTATCTAGTAAAGCAGCATTTTATTATTCTTGTCAGTTTTAGTATGAGACAAAACTGATCCAAAGGCTATATCTAGCTATAATAATGACACATTTCGGCTTCACTACCTCAAATTTCAACAAGTCTGGGCTGGAGACAGTTTGCTCCAAACCTATCCTTTCCACAGTGATCACTTACCAGCTTCATTGAGACTAGAGATGAACCCCATTCATTACATAGTTATCCTTTGTATGAAATACAGTATCTGTTTGCAACATGATATTCAGTGATGTTTTAACCTTGCCGTGACAGCTTCCATGGGAATATATCATTCACAAAATTCTTTATAGTCAAGAACCAGGCTACCCCTTCAGTTTTCATTTAGCAGATGGTAAAATGCTGTTTCTAGCCCCTCCTAAAGGACCTTAGGACTTTGACAGTCCAGTGGGAAGTGTTAAATATCAAGACAGATTAATGAGTCTGTGAATTTCAGGGAACTCCCTGGGATGGGGCTGACACTGAATGGCACCTCCAGAAAGCAAATAGCTTCAGATCAGTGCACTGTATTGAAAGGAACATCTGTCATAGTGGACATCTTAACAAATTGTTTAACAGCTGTAAGGGCTGTATAAATACCCTGAGAGTTCACTGACTGATAAAACATAAAAAGAACTCAACTATGGTGTTAACAGCTATACAAATGTTTAAATGTTTGAGGTTGATGGGAGGAGCGGTGGAGTGTGTGTGTCTGTGTTCCGTACCAACCTCTATTTAGAGCAGTCATTTAAAGAGTCCGTAAGAAAATCAAACATATTCATTTTTTATTTAAAAATTTGTCCAAAACATAAAAGGTGGAACTGATGACATATGTTTTCCTTCCAGATTTGCTGGAAAGCTCTCAAGAGACTGGAAACCCACAAACGAGGGTACTGGGCTTCTAAGACTCCCACCAGTAAGTGCATGTTCAACAGCTGAGGACAGAGATGTAACAGATTTGGGGGGGTTTCCTGCCCAGTGCACCTGACCAGTCTGAGAGCTGCCAATGTAGTCTGAGGGAAACGTTTGCCTTTAACAACCTCTGGCCCTGGTATTCAGGGAATTCAGTGTGATTAAGAGGAGCACTTGAACACACAAGATTTACTACAAATCTGAGAAAATACTGCTGTAGTGTTTTTACAAGGGGTTA
Source organism: Psittacula echo (assembly GCF_963264785.1). Taxonomy (NCBI): domain Eukaryota; kingdom Metazoa; phylum Chordata; class Aves; order Psittaciformes; family Psittacidae; genus Psittacula; species Psittacula echo. The sequence continues at coordinate 84,728,052 of NC_137738.1, read as the reverse complement.
GCATAAGCATTTTCACTGGTAGGAATGGTTAGGTTAAAAAAAAAAAAAAATAATGAAATTTGTGCAGTCCAGTGGTCACATCAGCATCAGATATCTGACAGAAGGGATGATAATCACCAGGCAGCTCTCCCTAGAACCCAACCTTCGGGCCAGAAGCTCCTTGAGGCAAAGGCAAACTGTCTTTTGTGCCAGGTACAGCACTGAGAACTCTGAGTTTGTCATAAAGCAATAATCCAAATAATTTCCTACACAGAAACTCATAGAGTCACATGCAATATCACAGCACTGAAGAAAGACATTCTCTTGCTACAACATTCTCCATTTGAAAACCTATACTGGCAGCAAAAAACATAAATATGAAAATATCACATATTTTGACCTCAAGCTATGGCCAAAGACTTTATAACACAATATGATTGAGAGACAAGCTGCAGCATTTTACAGAGACTTCACATTTGATAGCTTAAACCATTGTAAAATTCCTACGCAGCTGGACAAATGTAGTGGATGAGAGCTGAATATCTTCCTTCTATGAGGTACGCTTTTTCTTCCTTGTGTGTAAATAAGATAAACACAGCTGTCTTTTCACTGCCTTTTTTGCATCTTTGACTGTGCTGCTTGTCTCATTTCAAGACTGGTATATACAGATGAACAGCTCCAAATATCCCCTTGGTTTTTTGTTTTGTTTTATTTTGTTTTAATTTCTGATTAGCTAAAGCACTAGAGGTCATCTGCAGAAGGAAGACGTGGCTGTTATCACGTATTTTAGGCTTATAGAATATTTCTGTAACATAAATTCTTAAAAACCTTCAAAGCTCCCATTATTCAAGCTGTTTATGGAATCTAGGGTACGATTTTCTTAGACCACTTTAAGCAAGGACACAAAACAAGCCACAGAAAGGCTGCTTCCTGAAAAATGAATACAGAGAATATATGAAATATACCCAAATAGCTTTTCTTTAAGGAGGAAATTGTGTCTCAAGAAGATGCAGACATATGACACGCATTACTCATTTTCCTGTTGAGTGGCTGACACTGATATGGAATCATAGAATCAACCAGGTTGGAGAAGACCTTTAAGATCATCAGGTACAACCACTACCCCAGGACTGCCAAGACCACCCCTAAACCATGTCATTAAGGGCCTCATCTTCATGGTTTTTGAATACTTCCAGCTTATCTGATAAAACTCTTAGGATGTTTACAATATTACTTCTACAACCTTAAAACAAAGCCATGTATTTTTCTGACAATACTCATTGTGTGGCAAGTCTTTTAAAATACAACTTGTATTCTTCCTTTCCATCAAACCTGGCCCCAATGTTATCGACACACAGAGAAAGCAAAGCAAAAATACCTGTTTCCCTCACACTAAAGGCCAGGTTCAGATATTTACACAACTGTCTAGATACTAAGGAAGAAAATTTTTTTGTTTTTTTGTTTCAGAGCATGAAATATTAAAATCAGTGACAAAAAATTTCTGTTGATAAACTAAAAAATGAATACGAGATAATAGCCCTAGTATTGTTCCTAGGAGTATGATAAAGTTTTCAAACAGTTGCAGTTACCTCAGAATTAGAAACCACCAAATATTTCAGATAACTGCATCTAGCAAAAAGTTGCACCAAAAGCATGGTTGTTAAAATATGTATATATCTATAGTCAGCACTGGTTTGGTACTGATAAAAAAGGTCACCATGATCTGATTATCAAAAAATTGCTGAACTTTCATGTATTAGTATTGCAGCTTCTCCTTTAAAACATGAAGTTAAAGCTGGACAGGGAATAACCAGGTCACTGGATAGTCCTAAAGAATTTTTTTCCAAACACTTCTTTCCTCAGATCTTTGCTTTTCTGTCTGTTTTTCCTCTCCACATCAGTACTACCATTTTTTCCCACCTAACCAGGTCTTTCCCTACTGCAGGCAGAGTTGCAACACAGTACAAAGTTGCCCAGGATCTGGTAAGGATAAGTTAGCTTTATTCAGTACAGAACAAGAGAAAATAACAGCTAAGGAATAGCCAGATTCTTTACTTTCACTCTTTAGGAGACTGCTTTCAGTAAGCTAGAGGGTTTGAAAGTACTCATTACCCCAAGCTGTGCCACACACTGCATCATCACGAGAGTGCCATCCTCCCACCTTCCACTCTCAGCACACATGACTCAGAGCTGTCGCTGCAGGGACACAGCAGCACTTAGGTAATTTAGAAGTTCTAATTTAACTGTCTTAATGCTTAGACATCATCAGCTTAAGCCAAATCCCTTCCTCGCAGGATTTTCTGCCACACTGACTCTCTCTCTCTACCTGAGGAATTAGATTTTTAGTAACAGCAAAGATCTTGGTTTCAACTTATCTCTGACACTCACCTCACCTGTGAGCCAGGTAGGAGTGCAGGATGCAGTATGGTCAGAGGCAAAACTTCACAGTGAGCATCTACACTGGCCATTAAGTACCAATATTATCAGAAATCACCCACTTTCCTGTGCAATGGCAGTTCATTCCAGTTAGGCATACCATTTTTAGCAGTATACAAAGAGATGATATTTCTAAGAAGTTGGTATGTTTGATACCCTTCAACAGCAGGAAGAACAGCATTAAACCACATGGAAAATTCTTGCTAAGCTTATGAAAGACACTGGAAAAGCTTAACAAAGGAAGCATCTCTTTCTTGGTGGTGTCTTCCTGTACTGAAGCCCTATATAACTGGTTGACTGAAACTTGATGAAGGTGAAGGTATAGTTAACCCTACTTCCTCCAAAACATTTTGATATTCCCTCTAGCCTCTTTGTTATTTTTATCCCCTTATTCTTTCTGTCAGAGGATAAAAACAGGTCTCAAACTTCTCAGTATATTATTTTACTGTATATTTTTATTACTTTATTTTATTCCTTTAATTTTCCCTTTCTTGCCCTCAGTTAAACAGCTGAGCCTCTAATTATAAATATTGACAGATTACATCTGAATGGGCAAATGGAAGTGCCCTTGCCAGATTTTCCAAATGAGCTTAGAAGAGCTTGTGATTCAGCATCCAAACCCCTGATGAACAGCCTGCTGTAACACTTAAAGATTCCTGATGCTTTAATACCTTAGATTTCCACATTGTAAGGCAGCAGATGAATAAGTGAGGTTTCATGTACAGTCATGTGGCATCTGCATCATGTACCACACACTAATCCTATTGCGTCTCTAATAGGAATAGTGAGATCAGCAGAGAAAAGCTTCCTTTCAAAGTCCAAAATCAGTCCTGGCTCTTCCCCTCTGCAGATTCCTACTCCACCCTCAGAGTCCTGGGAAGTTTTTTACATGGTGAACGTTTCCTCCCAGTTACAAAAAGTTCATGGTGATGAGCAGACACTACTTATCTAATTGTTGATGGAACTGAGACACGGATGCTAAGCAGCTTGTCCAAGCTCATGTTTGATAAGAGTCACATCAAAGAGTGTTAAGGAAGAAATATCTCACCTCCAGCAAGTAATAAGAAACAAAGTTCCTTTCCAAAGTATGACCTACGAGTATCTGGTCGATGCCAAATATGGAGTGGCCGTTTTACTTGTTTTAACTTGGAAGGGGAAAAAGGAATGAAAGGCAGAAAGTTAGTCCTCCTCAGCAGGCAAGTGCTAGCCTACCATAGCGGACATAAGAAGATTTCATTACAATTTAATGCCTCACATGCAATAAGACTCAGTCCAGTTGCCAGTGAACAGGAACCCAATTTTGCAAGCCTTTCCCATCATGACGGTGCAATATTTTTTTCCTGTCTTCAGTTTGTGAGCTTAATAAATTGGTCACAGCTTGCAGAACTGAGATTAATTTCATAAAGATATATTTCAGTTACTATCTGTAGTTGCAACACTTCAACCTATGAGATAGTATAACAACACAATTTTCTAGCTTGAGAAGAAATAGAATAGGAAATAAGTTTATCAGGGATCTTTCCTTACCAATAAGTAAGTAGCAGTGATTACATGAGGAATATCGGCTCCAAGTGCAGGGTCAGTTTAACCTCATAGTTACAAAGTATCTATCTCAGAATGGAAGAATAGAAGAATAATTATTTTATTTTTTTAAAAGTTAAGATTCATAAAATTATTTTTTACTTTCATTTCCAAAATTATCCAATTTGTGGCAAAAAGAAGTTTTTTTCTATGCTGTAAATTTGCTAGAAATGTCTTCATAAATAACCATGTTTAATGTACTGTACAGATGAAATACAGTATCAGCAATATCTTCATGGTAGCATGGAAAGTTCTATAGCCATTATGAGTTTCCAGTATATAAACATAAGAGAAATTACATTCAGGATTTTGTGAGAACAGCTAAAAATACTAACAAAAAACTTCCTTACTTTGATAGCTGATATTTATTAACATGACACTTCAATAATGGCCACGTGAATAATGCACATCTTTAAATGCTTTCTTTCCATTGGGGTATTTAAATGTAGATGAAAGAAAAGAGCTCCTGAGAGCCTGAATATTGCTTTTCAATTATAGGCAACTCTTTAGAGGCCTGAATTAGAAACACAAATGCCACTTAGAACCTTCACAAATAAGGTTATTACTGTTACGAAGGCTAACATACATAAACACAAATATCAACATCAGCAGACAACAGGCCAAAACCACAGTCCTCAGTTCAAAATATAATTAATAGGAAAGGAAACCATCACCATGATGAGCACTTAAACTATAAAGAACTCTCTACTGCTCATCACTAGAAATTTTTTCTTATCATTTAGAGGTCTGATTCTGTTAGATTGAATGTATCAAGGAAAATCTTATTGCTACAGAGGCTAAGTTCAAATGACGTGACTAGGGCTGGAGCACCTAGGTGGATTAATATTTTCATTCACCAGACAAATAATTCCTTAATTTCAATATTTACAGCCTCTGGCACTCAAGACTAATGACTTTAAGCGTATAACATCATAAAACTGTCTTGAAATAATAGCAGGATTTTAAACAACACCAAGGTTTTTTTAACAGTTTCATTTAAGCTTCTGAAGATCATCTTTTAAGCTCTACACTAAAACCATAAAGGATGACACTTCCTATTAAATGTAATTTGAAGATACTATGCAACAATACATTTTTTTAACTTTTTAAAACCACCAATATTGTGAACTAGCTATAGTAACTGCAAACAGTATGATATGATACCAATTATGACACATTAGTATGTCCTGAAGACACTAAATGGAAGTTTGGGGGAATCACCAGCTCCACAAATTTCAAGGCAAACAAGCAAGCATACAAATGAAAAATTGCAGGACAGATCCCTTTCTCTTTGGGAAAAACAAAACCCCCAAAACCCATTTAAAAAAAACCTAACCAACCAAACAAAAAAACCAAACCAACCAAACAAAAAAACCCCTAACTCAAACCAAGAATCAGTGGTTCCATTTTAAACCACAAGGTTTAAAAGAAAATAAATGCATTGTTCCATTTATGTCTGATGCTGCTGTAAATATTCAGCATTCAGAAAATGTCTGTTGCTCACTATAGTAAAACTAAAGAACACAATTCTGTTGCTTGCCTTGTGGGAGCTATCATTAACCCATTTACTGATCAGTGGTTGCTTTGCTCAGTAGACTTCAATTTTTTTTTTTAACCCTGCCAATCCTATCATCTGTTCCAGTCCCAACTTCTCCACCTTGTCTCAGGTGGCTGGAAGACAGCCTCATGAAGATATTCTTTCCCTTTCTCCCTTTTTTGCACAGGACTGTCAGGAGACAGACAAAAGGGCCAGTGGTTCCCATCAAACAATTCTCATAGCAGGTAAAATGGAAACTCTTCTGGTTCTGACAGGATGGAAGGAGGGAGTGGGTCAACAGTGATTTACGTGAGAAACGCATCACATTTTGACAGAAAAGGAGCGGTGAGAAAAAATGGGGAAGTATTCTCTCTGCCCTTTCTAAGCCACACTGACTGGGAGATCAGTTTTAGGAGGTGGGATAATGTGAAAAACAGACAGCTGAAGAAGACACCCATTTCCTCCAGGCAGCATAGACATTTGTTAGAGCTGCAACTTTACCAGTCATTGACAGAAGGGTATAAACCAAGGTAGAGACCAAAACCTCAGTATCTGTACAAACACAAAATGTGAGTGAAGACAGTATTGTATGCTAATATATAGGTAACGGTTGATCTGAATTACCCACTGCCCAGGAAACAGGGAAAAAAACCCCAGGAATTTTATTCACAACATTAATGTGTGATAGCTATGAAGTGTGATAGTATGAAGATAGGCTGAGAAAGTTAGGGCTGTTCAGCCTGGAGAAGAGGAGGCTGCGTGGAGACCTCATAGCAGCCTTCCAGTATCTGAAGGGGGACTACAAGGATGCTGGGGATGGACTATTCATCAGGGACTGTAGTGACAGGACAAGGGGTAATGGGTTCAAACTTAAACAGATTGGATATAAGGAAGAAATTCTTTACTGTGAGGGTGGTGAGGCACTGGAATGGGCTGCCCAGGGAGGTTGTGAATGCTCCATCCTCGGCGGTGTTCAAGGCCAGGTTGGACAGAGCCTTGGGTGACATGGTTTAGTGTGGGATGTCCCTGCCCATGGCAGGGGGGTTGGAACTAGATGATCTTAAGGTCCTTTCCAACCCTAACTATTCTATTATTCTATGATTCTATGCTGTGCAGAAAACAAGCCAAGGCCAAAGAAGATTGTCCCTTCATCTGTCAAATGCAAAAGGTTTTCTTCCCTTGCATGTGAATTTTAACTGACATAAGACTACAGCATTAAAGAAGTAACCCTTCTGCACTACTTTACTAATTCTTCATATGACTATTTATAGCACTTGGAATAGCAGCACTTCACCAATTTTTGCTAGAAGCAGGCATTACAAACATTCTAATAATTGCAACTCAAGTCTAACATAGGTTAAAGTAACCCAAGGCATTCTGAGCCTAGTCTAGCACCTCTCAAGCAAACAGTAAGAAAGCAGTGCCCAAAAATATGCATTAAGATTTGATCCTGTGTTGAATATGAATATTCTCACAAATCTTTCCCTTCTCTGGATTTAGAGTTACATAACTTCTTTTATGCAGAACTAGTGTGAAAATCATAGTGATAATCACATGTAATTTCAGTAGTTTTTAAAAGTATTAATCTAATTTCATTAGAATTTAAATTTTCCTCCAGAATAAAACCCAGGAACTGTTGTGTGTTTGTTCTCTTAAAGATACTGTCCGTGACAAAAGAGACTGTAATCATATTTTACAGAAAATCCTCAGATTTTTACATTAGAAAACTAGGTAAGAGCAGGTTTTCTTTCCAGTGCTTACAGAGATTCCGATTTCAGTCAAAATTATAACTTTGACTAAATAATGAAATAGATAAATTTATTGATTTTTTTTGCCGACAGTAAATACTAAAATACTAATTAGCTGACATTAATCTATATTTTAAATTGCATTATTTTGTTTACAGTAGGATCAATGCCATTTAAGCTATTAAACAGAGGAGGTGCTGTTGATGCATTTACAGTTAAATTACTCATAGGATAGCATATATTGTTCATGACTATGATATCACCTATTGAAAGGTGATATCATAGTTTAAGACAGTTGATTTTTTAGCTTGCTTACTGACAAATAGTGATAGACTACATCTATTCATCACATTCCCATTCAGCAGTCTGAGAATCAGGAGCTGATCAGTGACCTCAAGTTCTCTTGAAATTCAAGCAGCAAATATTTTGTGCCTATTGCACATACAAGATTAATGAATGTCATCTTAGCACAGGAGCATTCCTCTTTGTATTCTTTATGAACTTTGTTCCAGTTCGTAAAAAGATCAAATTCGCTCTGTAACTATATATCTATATATCTATATATAACTATATATCTATAACGGATCTGTTTTTCACTGCTGCAGAAAGGGACAAACATACTTTGCAAAACATATTCACATTTTTGTGCTGGAGCAGGCATTAAAACTTTTGTTTGAATATGTATGATTTTGGAATACTTCCTGGTGTTCAAAGTAATTGCTGTTCCCTAAAACAAATACAAATCTAGTATTGAATTCTCTGGATGTATTCAAGAAAGACTGCATAAAGAAAATGTTACACCCTTACAAAACTACTGGGAGGCACATATGACCTCCTCCTGTGTCTGTATAAAATCCAGCCATGAGCTGATCAGTCACAAGTTGATTCCAGTCACAGTTACACATCTTGAAAAACAAACTCACCTGTATGGATCTCTACGCCACCAAAGAAGTTCTAGACTTCTTCACTAGGGCAGCTCATGGCAAAATTTTGAAACTTTGGGTGATTCAGCTGACTTAACTTTATAAATCTCTAGTATCGATCCCCACATACCAGCTGCTCATCCTACACTCTTTTATATGTCAAAGGAGAGAAACAGAAACAATGCAACTGAGACTGAGCTGTTTTGTACATAAAAATAACGTGAAGTTTATGCAAGTAGTACCCATTCATTCTGGTGAGTTTAAAGGGACCCTGAGATTCAGAAACTAAGATCTGCACTTACTCTAGCAAATCCTCCCTTTCAACCCTAAAAGGAGCCAATCAATCATACATGGAGACCTAAGTAAGTAGGGAATAAGAGGACATGGTCTAATTTTCACAGGGCTCAGCTTTTTTTATTAGATATTATGAAAGTTATCAAAACATTCTTTTACAGAGATTATAAAAATATTTGCTTTCAGTACAGTTATCAAAGTGCCTGTATTATGGCACATGGAGTTGTAAAAATATCAATGTCTTGCAGGTACATTATAAATACATCCATATTCTAGACAACTTTAGCATTTTCAAAGTACATGACCATAAGCCAATTACCTGAATGCACAATGGGGAAGCACTGAATTTTGGTGAGACTAGCAAGAAACGGCAGGTGCTCCTACTGTTTGAAAAAAAGTCATTCATTTTAAAACACATTTGAGGGACACAAACTTGAATACTTCTGACCTACTTCCTAAATAAAAAATCTGGATGGGTTACAAACTGCCTTTGATTAACTGATAGGACTAGTAGATTTTATTTTCCACTGAAAGTAGACTCTTCTCTTGTCTACAATAAAATAAACACTAAATGATGAATTTGTTCAGGTCAGATTACAAATCAACTGGAGCACCTGAATATTCTCACAAATGGAAATGTGAGGATTCACAAAGAACTTCACATAAGAAAACAAGCAGTTCAGGAGCCACCTGAAGAAGTAAAACACAAGGCACTATAATGCCATCAAGCAAAGTGAAATGCTACTGTGCTGCATCAAGAGCTGTGTTGTAACTGGAAGATCATAAACCAGCAGATAACAAAATTACTTTTAAAAATCACTATAGGAAGGAGCTAGCTAGTACACTGTAATACTTCAGTCTTACTGCAGGTTACAAAGCTTTCTCTAATGAAGCATGAAGTAATTTCTCAGAAGATTATAAATTTTAAATATTAAATATTTTCCTTGATAGTTTTTCATGTCTCAACTAACATTGGTTTTGTCTTCATTCATAATGAAAGCAAAATTTAAAATGTCAGAATTTTCAGTCAAAGAGTTATTTCAAATTTAGTACGATTTAGTATAATATTAAAATAAATGTACACACAGAATTTGCATCTTTTATTGAGCTAAGGGGCACAAATTAAAATTGGGTCTTTTGCTTTTGGTTTTATTAGCTTGAACTGGTTTTTAATACATACATTCTGTGATGTTGGGGGCATAAAACAGACAGAACCATGCAGCTTGTCCTGAAGGATGAAAAACAATTTAGACCTGAATATTTTGTTTGGGAATGTTTTTTCTGCTGTGTTAGAGAACTGAGAGAGATTTTGTGGCAGTAAGTGATACTTATGACAATACAAAAATATTTATGCAATGCTTTTTGTTTATTATGACTTTTTTGATTCATGATGATCAATTTTACTCTTGCCACCACATCTTTTTTGCTTCATCATCATGTTCTCCTTCTCCAGTCTTGTTTTCTTGACATGTTATTGCAAATGGAAATGCAACCGTCTCTTCCTCATTATATTTCAACCTCTTTATTTGAAAAGTAAGTTTGGGGTTTTTGCTTTTTCTTGTTTTGTTTTTTTTTTTTTTTTTTTTTTTTTTGTCAGAGAATTATTGTTTCCTCTTTCACAGTACCCAGCGAAAATTCGTTTTTCATTATCTGCCACAACATGAAAAGAAACATGCATAGTTCCTCCTTCAACTTCCATATTTGGCTTTTTTTTTTTTTTTTTTTTTTTTTTTTTGCAAATTTAGTGGATAATATGGAGTCTCAGCATTATCTCCTTTGTATGTTGTCACTTAATAACAATGTGGTCCTAATATTGCTACTAATTTGTGATCTCAGTGGCACATTGTCAAGGGTTTGTCAAAGTCAATGTCAGTGTAACAGAGCAACATCACAAGCTAGTAGCATCCTAGTACACCACAAACACCACGTGAAACAGAAGGATTTATAAAAAGCAAATTATGATGTGAAATTCAAGATTACTTTGAAAGCATGGAGAATTCATGTCTCTGGTCTAATTCTGTTACCACTACTTGTTTTCCTGCTAGTCTTTATTTAATATCACAGTGAGAATGCTGATAAGCATCTCCTAGTAATGAAGGAGCTTTTACACTTTTACATAGTCTCTCATTAAGAATCAAGATTTTCAAGCACTATCCCACCTGTGATAGATTTTCAATCCCTTCCCAAAAGCAGGATGGTCACACATTCTCAGAAACTCCCCTGCAAAATCATTGTGTCCTTTGGAAGGCACATGAGAGTGTTCTCCAAGAACAGAGAACATTTTTACAGCTGTGAATAAGATCAAAATGTAAGATACATTTGGAAGAAAAAAAACCCCAACCAACCGAACAACCAAACATTTGCAAACAAAATTATCCCCTTCAAACCTATGCATGAGTAATTTTAAATTGAAAACCCATCCTGAAGAAAACACAAAGCAGTTACATATCTGACCATTTTTACAAACACCTTACTTAAAGTTAAGAGGTAAAAATAACATAACTCTCAGGGACAAAAAAATTTTTTCAGCACTGTTGCTTTGTTTTACTAGCCATGACCAACAACATTACTACCTAATTTTAATGATGGAGGCAGGATTGGAACCTTAATTTAAATACAGTATGGTTCATTGTTGAAAATCATAAAGTTCATTTACGAATCGTACCCAGTGAGGTCCAGCTCTCCTAGACTAAGCCGTCTGATAAGCCAAAGCATGAAGTACCATATTTTGCTGTGGTGTTTTAGTCTTTTTCTTTCTCAGAACTGGACCTCAAACTGAATTCAGTTCTTTACAATAAGGACCAATCTACTGAAATTCAGAGCATTGTACTTAGACAAAAGCCGGTCATTGAAAAAGCAGTGAAATGTGCATTCAGAAGCTGTAATGAGATTATTTTTTAGATGGAAAGCAAGACAAACCTATCTCTTGAATAGTATATTAACTCCTTAACAATAAAAGCTTTTCCTTTTCAAGGCTTCCTGAGATTTCATATAAAAATTTACAGAAGATATAACATTGCAGAATAGCTTTTATTAGCTACTGTGTACTTCCAGTTCATTTCCTCTTCTACACCTCTCTTTTCTTATCTTGTCTTTCCATTACATAGGCAACCAGAGCTTTTATGCAAAGAGGGAAAACACAGCCCACATGAGCAGAATTACCTTTAATTAGATTACATGGCAAGTTTTTTTTCTGAAGCATCATGTGAAAGTGTCTAAGATTTTAATGTTCCAGGCCTCTGAGACTAGATCCCTCTAAAAAAAAATTAAAGACTAAATCTCAGAATTTATTTCACTTGAAGACTTGAGGGGCAAAATACTATTCATTTTTAGGTCAGGAAAGTTGAGTTAGAAAATTATTTCCATGATTATTCAATTATTATAAATTCTGTGATTTTTTTTTTTCTTTTAAAACATCTAGGGTTTTTATTTTCAGAGGTTTATTACTAACAACTCAGAGACCTTTGAGCTTTCTTTGTTGTACAGGAATAGAGGTTGCTTTGTGACTTCTTGGGTATAAAATAAAATTCATACCATTCAGTGTGTTCTAAGAATGAAGGGAAGCAGGAGGGCATGTTTCAGTTATCGATTTATCAAGTTGCTGACTGAAGATCAGGTGGGAAGGCAAAGTTTCTGAAGGTGAGTCATGATGACGAGGTAAGTACCTTTGAGGAGGGATTTTTAAGCTGTTTTTTTTTTTACGTCTTTGAAAAAAGTACACCTAATAAGAAAGAAGACATGGTCCACAGCCTACTGAAGTTTCTTAACATCCCTAGTTTCTTGAAACAAGTTGTTTCTTCTTCTTTTCCATCTGACGTGGAAGACAGCCTTGAAAGCTGTTGAGAGAATCTGTATTGATTTTCTCTTAAAGATGGATTAGAAGAATGCAAGCCTTGAGGAAAACAGCTGCCATTTCTCTATTGTGTACTTTAAAAGAAAAGAAATCCATTGTGTCCCTACCAGTTGTTTCCACTGTCAGTGAGTAATAGCTCCAAAATACCTCCCAACAGTCAAAACTAAGAATGAGAAAGGAGACTCCTTCTGGTCATGCCGCTTATCTTTGCTTTACTAGCACAGACCTATTTTGATGTTAACAAAGCTGATTTTAGCAAATGCTGGGACATTTACACACTTGATGTCATGGATTACTTGATCAATAGGTGAATGAATTACCAATGCCACTTTATGGGAATACTTGTATATTTCCCTATTTAAAGTAGGTGAGTCTTGTTCTGTTTGCTTGAGTTTTATGTCACCAAACATTTTATGCCATGTAAGGGTTAAGAAATCTTCATTGTGAAAACACTGCATTATTTATTTTTTTTAAGGATCTGGACCATTCACGGACTAAAATTGAGATATTTCTCTGGGTTTAATTACCATTGGTGAGATAGCATTATATTAATAGCATCCATCTGTGGTATAACAATAATTGTCGTTTGTCTCATTATAGACATTAGGGATATTCCTATCTAGGTGAAAAGTTAAGATAGAAATGCAATTTAGTGGTTAAACATCTGGTTTGAAATAACTCCCTAGAAACACAGATTTCAAATCACTGCAAAGCAGCCTCAGATCTTGGGCTTTCAAAGTAGCCAACCTAAATACCACGTAATTTAGTCTGTACGGATAATTAGACTAGTATTTAAAACTGAAGTTCAATCTGCTCTGCAGGGTTCCTAAAGATCCAGTGATAGTATCCATAGGAGAAATCTTAATCCTTCAATCACGCATATGGTCCACACCAACATTTGTATGTTGTTCATAATAACTGCATGCAGCATAGATATGATAAGTAAATCCAACAGCATGATAGGCACGAAGTTACTAATTCATCTTAGGTCCAATTTCCTGAATGATTCTGTGCAAAATTGAAGCTTCAAAATCAACTCTGAACAGATTCAGAAATGGACTCAGAAGCAAATGTCTACAGTCAAACTCTTAAATTTCTGAAGCTTTTTCAACTGGCTGGTGTCATATCAGGAGTATTACCCTCAAGCTGAGACTCCAGAGTAATCCAGTAAGCCAACTCCCAGCTATTCATGGGGGGGTTTTTTACAATAATACAGTTATTTCACTCATAAGAAAGGAATTTAGCAAATTCCAAGTATCACAAAAAATTTAGTTCCAGTTTGCACCTTTTTCATTCTTTTTCATTTTTTCTCTCTCTTTTTTTTTTTTTTTCCCTAATCCCATACAATTCAACTCACACATGTAAATCCACCTAAAATTCACCTAGCAGCAAGGAGTGCTAGTACCAACCCACCCACAGACTACAGACTGCAGCACTGTCTCCTTTCCTTCTCTCAGCTACACAAATTCTCAATCATGAAGAGAAGATCACAACCTACCTCAGTTTTCAAATGCACAGAGAAAAATCTGGAAAGGTCCTACTGTGATTCAGGAAAGTGAAGCTAGTCATCCAGTACCCAGAAACTTCTTTCTGCAATGACACTTAAAGAAAACTGAAAAAAAACCCACAACATCCTAACAGTATTATGTTATTCCTGATTTGGGAGTTCATTTGACAATGGAGTATAAACTTCCAAATATCTAGGCATAGAGTCTAGGCCATTTTAAAACAATACCAGAGCTCTAGATATTCAACTGGTTATACTGATATTTGGCAATGACAACTCATGTAGACCTGAACTTACTATTCTGATCTGATTGGAATATACCATGCCTTACTTTCTTTATTATATATTCATTTGTGGGAATATAAATATGACTGTGCCTAAAGGTGGGTCTGTATTTTAAAGAATGTGCAAGTAATCCAGTTATTATGTCAGTAAAAATGTTTCAAATATCTTCACTAAGATCACTGCTACACAAGTGCATTTCGGCTAATAACTTTTTAGTGTAGAGCACTTGCATTCTGGCCCAAAGTCTTCAGTACACTTTCACATCATGCACCAATATTTTTTATTTCTAGCATAGTGAAACTGTGGTAGTTTACACACCACTGCAGCTATGAGGTATTACAGTTGCTATGCCACAACTTAGTCTTAATCTCTAAATCAAGAAATTTTAAAACCTGTGCAACATCTGGCAGGAAGACTTAGTATTGAATATCAAAATAGTTACATATAGCACATTGTTTGAAAATTAGCTTCTTTTAATAAAGAGAAAGAAACAAAAGAAATACAAAATTGTCTTACATTTGAATCATAGAATGGTTAGGGCTGGAAAGGACCTGAGGTTCCAACCCTCCCTGCTATGAACAGGGACACCTCATCCTAAACCACGTTGCTCAAAGCTCTGTCCAACCTGGCCTTGAACACTGCCAGGGACAGAGCATTTATGATTTTTTTGGGCAACCTCTTCCAGCGCCTCACCACCCTCACAAAAGAACTTCTCCCTTATATCTAACCTGAACTTCCTCCATTTTAATTTAAACCCATTCCCCCCTGTCCTATCACTACAGTCCTTGATGAAGAGTCCCTCTTCCAGCATCCTTGTCAGGCCTCTTCAGATGTTGGAAGGCTGCTATGAGGTCTCCACACAGTCTTCTTTTCTCCAGGCTGAATAGCCCCAACCTTCTCAGGCTGTCTTCTTACAGAAAGTGTTCGAGCTCCCTTATCATCTTCATGGCCCTCCTCTGGACTTGTTCCAACAGTTCCATGTCCTTATGTTGAGGATATCAGAACTGCATACAATACTCCAAGTGGTCTCATAAGAACAGAGTAGAAGTGCAGGATCACCACCTTTGACCTGTCACACTTCTTTTGATGCAGCCCAGGATACAGTTGGCTTTCTGGGTTGTGAGTGCATGCTGCTGGCTCATGTTCATTTTCTCATCGACCAACACCCTGAAATTCTTCTCTGCAGGGGCTGCTCTGAATCTCTTCTCTGCCCAACCTGTAGCTGTGCCTGGGATTACACCAACCCAGATGTAAGACCTTGCACTTGGCTTTGTTGAACTTGATGAGGTTGGCATTGGCCCACCTCACAAGCATGTCAAGGTTCCTCTGGATGGCAACCCTTCCCTCCAGCTTATCAACTGAACAGCATAGCTTAGTGTCATCAGCAAAATTGCTGAGGGCGCACCCAATCCCACTGTCCATGTTGCCAACAAAGATATTGAACAGGATTGATTCCAACACCAACCCATGAGGGACATCACTTGTTACTGGTCTCCAGCTGGACTTCGAGCTGTCAACTGCAACTCTCTGCATGCAGCCATCCAGCCAATTTTTTATCCACTGAGTGGTCCATCCATCAAATTTATGTCTCTCCAGTTTAGAGACAAGGATGTCGTGTGGGAAAAAATTTGTTGTCATAATGTTTCGAAATATTAACTATATAACAAACAGCTTTGTGGTGGGGTACTTCTTAGAGGAACAGTGTCCTAATTTTGAACACAGGGTAAATTAAACTCTTTTAGTGTAAAGCAAGAGTAGTCTGGCCAAAAAATAAAGAGCGAGTAAGTGAGTACTTAAAATCTACAACTAGGTGTTTTCAAAAATCAGTATGAGAGTGACTGACCTTATCTAATTTCAACAGATAATCTTCAGCAGCTACATATAGTCAATGCAGAGATAGGTGCCTCCAGAAAGCAATTGTTCTGACCTTCATTAGACATGTCTGGAGACGCTTATTTCTACCCATGATTATGAATGGAACCACACTGACTGCCACTTACAGAAGTAGCATCAAACAAAGACAGCCAAATTCCAACTGAATGTACTTTCAATTCCTTGTACAGTCTGTGCAAATTCCATGTCCTCCATGTTGCACTTAAGCATCAATATTATTTGACTTGGTAACTCTGTTCTATCTCATTTAAATTGGACTTTAATTAGATCTTACATAGGACAATTGCCTAGGACAGAATTTCATCCTATGTGTCATTTACATATGTCCTTAGATTGTTAAATGAAAAAGAGCCCAAGCATTTCTTTCCCTTTAGAAACTGTAAAATTCCATTGAGTTATCTTGAATCACCTCTTTTCGCTAACAGCTTGAATGCTGAATCAACATCATACAGTGCTGAGAGAGACCTAGTAGATTTAGACCCTCAAAACCTCTCAATATTGTATTAAAAATTGTCACTTCTATAAACACAAGTTTTACAAATAAAAAATGCTATAAGACTTGCTACAGGGAGCAACAGGAGACCACAAGCCAGAGGCAGATTTATATACATTCAGAATTACACTGACAGTACTACATGCACAAAACCTAAAGCATTTTAAACTATTATATACTTAAATTCCATTTTGAAAATATACATTGCAAAGCAGAATAATAACATAGCTCAACAATGACAAATGCAGAGTCCTATGCTGGGGACAGAATAACTCCATGTAACACCTAGACCTGTGGGGAAGAAGCTGAATATGAACCACTGATTTGCCCTTGCAGTAGAGTTAGCCACCCGTTAGCCAACCATGTCCAGGGCAGTGTTTAGTAATTGTATAGCCAACAGGTTGAAGAGAGTGATTATTCCCTTCTATTCTGCACTTGAAAGACAAAATTTGGACTCCTCATGACATATAATACTCTACCTATAAATCGAAGTATCCAATGACCAGCAAGTCTTGTATTTTAGTAGAGTATACAGTATGAGACAAAACAGAGAGGAAAGAATATTTCCACTAACCTGTTTTTTCCCTTGGGGTCATGTAATAAAACTGCTGTTTCAGAGCTTGGAGCATGGACTTTCCAGGCAGTAGTGTTGCAAACCATGACATTTACATTACAGCAATATATCCAAAGCAGAACATTTTATCAGACTGACAGGTCATGTCAACTTGAGGTTATAAACTGCACCCAATTTAATGCTTGTTCATATTTGCCAGCCCAAAATCCTGAAGCATCTACAGACTTGCATCTTACCCTGTAGGAATTTCTGTTAACGACTGAAAACTGGTTGGCCTCTTTTGGTCTACTCAAACACTTACACTAAATGCAAGAACAGTGTTATCAGTAGACTTTCAAAAGACCCAAATCCGTCTTGAAAGACTGAATATAAACAAAGAGCATTCTGTAGTATGGTGTATGGATGACTGAAACACTTTCTACAGTCTTCTAAATTTAGAATAGATGTAAAAGAAAAATCAGAGTTTTTCATTTGTATTTTATTCAAAGTGTCCTTTGTTACCTGACAGCACAAATAGCTGTTGATAAAAAGTGATTGTTAAAATTTTAAGATATTTTAGGGCTCATGGATATTTCCTTAGTTCTACAGAAGCAGAAAAGCAATGAAAGAAATAATCTTTTTCTGCAACGTGGAAGACTCTTATCCACAAGTCTAGTGGACCTTTATAAAAAATCATCTGTAAATAGTCACTTGTCCAGAAAGTAGAACATTACTCTAGCAAATAGAACAGGCAAATCTAAATCTAAAATAAAGTAAGTAAAATTATGCTTTTTTAGGCCAATTATGAAAAAATATTACAGAAAAGAGCAAGTGGAGATGGAAAAAAAAACTATGGACAAAGTGTAGCCCATCACATTTAAACAGATAGGGAAACAGAGGGCCAAAGTCAAGCCATTTGCTGAGAGTAGCCCTGTCAGTTAATGGCAAGACCTCACAACAGTTACTCAACATGCAGCAGTACTAAGAACTTGGCAAAAGTCTTCTTCACTCCTTCTTGCTTGAGCTAAAGACTGTTCCAGCAGCCTTAGTCAGCAAGCCCTAAAATGAAATTAAGAACACATTTTACATGGAGATTTTTTCCTTCCTAACCTTTATGCAAGGTTAACATAGTGTGCAAATTTCATCATGCTTAATTTCAAAGCTATGCTACTACTACCACATATAATAGTGGAAAAGGTTGCAGTTCTTAAAAAAATAATTTCATAGTGTATGCAATCTACACTTCAATTACAACTATCCTCTTTACATTCATTTCCACTTTGGCTGAACTGTACTGCTACATAAAGCAGTAGCAAAACTGAGGAAAACAGCTTTTTTCTGTTAGTTTCTGATAAGCTCTCTTAACTTAAAGGCAACACTCACCCTATAAAAATATACTCTCTTCAGTAATTTTAATGGATATTTTTCTTTTTAAGAAACCTATATAACCACAGGACAATACTTCCACAGCAAAAAGCCATCATGACCAAAATCATAGGGAAGAAAACTATGATACCCAGTCACTGAAATAAATCTGAGCAGAAGAGACTCTTTACCATAAAAAGTGAGGAAATGGATTAAAAAAATTATACTGGGTATTAATAAATTTGAAATGGGAAAAGAATTACCTATTTGCTAAAGGAACGTGTATGCATAAAAGGAATGAAGGGCTAAAGATGAAGAGGATTTAATTGGCAATGTGGTTAGGTTTCATTTTCCCAGGTAAACAAAATATGCAAAAAGCAAAGCAGGTGAATAAAGTGAGGCTGTTGCTGAGTTAGACTGTTTCTTACACATCACTTCACAACTAATGTACTGCCACACTTCTCAACTTATTATCTTAGTGTTTTAGTTACACCAAGATAAATCCTAAAGCCACCACTAATGACAATTTTCATTAATTAGAATGGAACTTTTCCCAGGAAAAGACAAATTAAAAACTTTATATGACTCTCAGGATCTGACAGATTCTTTTGTTTTCAGAATATTCATAATTGGCATAATGTTTTTCTTCCCTTCTCCTCTTCCCATTGTGTTCTAATTGCTTGTAATTCAGCAAAAGGTCTCTGTGTTTGCTATTTCTTAATTTGTTCCTTATGAAATTAATAAGAAATTATTTTTAAGGAGGGCACATTACAGAAATTAATTTAAAGCAGATGGAGAAGACAGCAGGAGAGCAACACCAATAGGCAGCAGGTGAACAACACAGTAGGACACATCTTATTTCTTTGACTTTTGTTTCTTGCTACTGAAGAAAATATGCAAAGATTTGTAAAGTCAACATCCTATTATTCCTCAATACGTAATTTCTTTAGTTCTGGCTACTCTTAGCATTCCCAGAAGAGTCACTGCAAAGCAACACCAAATTTCTCATGCTTGTTTCAAATGGTTTTCCTCGCAATCACTGCCACCAGACTGAGTAATATCTCTAATGCTGCCCACTACATGGTTTACTTGTCAGCTTTGATACCTGCTGGTTTTCTGGTTGGCTGGTTCTGTATCCTTCTACTGTCCTCACAGCATTAGCTGCAAGTGGGTGTTTGTATCTCACTTGACTTAACTGTGACTTTCAAGTTTTACACAATGTTCCTTAGAGAATCATATCCTCTATGCGCTACCTGCTGGATTCCTGTTTTTACAGCCTAGCTGTCTGAACAAGCTGGTTTTGATGACAAATTGTCGTGTTTACCTTACCATAATGTTGTTGCTTGCCTGTTTCTATGTGTAAGACCTGATTCCAAACTCAGTCACAAAGCATTCTGGTTGCTCTCAAATTGAGGAACTTCACTATGGTGTCTGCTTTCTTTATCTCTGTATGTTACTACCCATACACTCTCAGACTCTCTCATACACTCTACACACATAAAAACTCTCAGAGAAATGTTTTTCCTAACTTGCTGTTCAAAATCAGCAGGGGAGTTTTACATACCTGCAAGCTGAATTAAAGCCTACACCATAGCAAGCAGTGTCATTTTCAGATACTGAGAACCAAAGCTTGACTTGCTGTGGAGACATTTTCTATGACTAAAGGTTTAAAATGTTCCATATCTCAAAGAGTCCCAGGAATTTGTGATGTTATTTGAAAAAAAAAAATTAAAATTCCTGTTCCTTTGAAGAATTCTGTCAAACTCTTCTCTGGATTTTTAGCTAGCTAATACATTAAAAGCATGTCCTTTCTGTGAATGAGCTTCCGTGACACGCAGGATAGTAACAGTAAACAAGAATTTGCCAAAATTCCTTTGACCACTGTGCATGCGTACCTTGACACCCTTCCATTCCCATCCACCAGTCTTGAAATGTAAAATTATTCAGCAAATTACAATTGTTATCCTGTATATTTAGGATTTAGCCTCCTATTTAAGTTTGTTTGTACCCGTGTGGGGCCATGTGGAGACAGCTGTAAGAACACAGACACAAACATGTAAGTAAGTTGATCATTGTTGAAAAAGTTTTAGCTACATTTTTTCTAAAGCCCTGAATTTCTTCTTTTTGTTTTGATTCCTGGTTTATCCATTTCTCATTCATCCATTCTTAATGTTCCCATTTTACTTGTCTTCTACTTCAAAACAGCAAACGGAAAATATTTCTGCTGTACATGCTCCTGTAACTGTTAATCAAATGCTGTAAGAAATATGGAGTTTAGCAATTCTTAGAAAAGTTGTATCTTGGGCTCATTCACACCGTGCACTAGAGTAGGGACCCTTGGGATGTAACCTAACTGTAACAACTATATTTAAAAGATTAGTATTATGTCATATGAGGTTGCTAAGTTTATGATACTTAATGGTTCCCTGCCTGCAGGTACTGTCAATAATAGTAATCTAACTGCCACCACTAATTCAAAGAGGCTGGAATTATGTCATACCTAACTGCTCACTTTATGACATCAACGTAAGAGCTGTATGGGGACTGAAATACCAATTTAAGAAAAGCTGAACAATAGGCATAGGAAATTCTTATGATCAATATGCTTTTCTCTAAACTTTGCAGGTACTCCACTAGTTCACAGCAGTCTTCTAATATTCTGATACACAGCAGCCATTTCATTTTCTAAACAATGAATTGAAGAGTTAATTTTCAAGAAACCTGTGTTCCTCTTAGGAACACTTAAAATCATGCTTTGACTTGAATAGGCACTTTGAACACACACCCAGTGGATTTAAAAGGAGGATGAGACTTACGTGTGTCTCTTTTAGTGGCATACAGCCTATACATGCGTGTTAGGAGTTTCATCCTATATTCAATAGGAGTTAGGTATTAACTTCAGCACCTAAAAACTGATCTTTAGGTTACAGTTCTCAGTTAAATGGTTATATATGTCTCTTCTAAGGATGCAAATGAAAGCTCAAATCTTTTACAGTAGACATGCCTAGGAAATATGTCCAAACCTCTGCAGGAAAATGCTACTCAACCTGAAGTCCTACTATTACTTCCACCAGCCAAATAACGTTTGTACTGCATAAGATCAAATCACCATTTAATTGAACCTTAGTGAAATCAGTTTAAAAAGGAACTTGATGTTTCTCCAACCTCTCCTTTTTCAAGAACACATATCTCAAACTGTGGGGAATAAATGAGGAGCCAGAATAGGCAGAACTACTACACAGAGGGAAATGCATACTGACATGTCAGTTATAATTCCTCCTTGTATAACCTATATGCAAGACTACAGGAGACAATCAGAAAGTCATTGTGATGGCTTTGTGTTACTGTGATTCAAACTATGACAAAATTCCTCAATTGCTTTTTAGTCTGTCCTCTCATACCAATATAGCACAAAAGCAGAAATGCTTCATCTAGCTTGTGGGGAAGGGGAATTGTGGTAATTAGGCGTAAGAACATCTTTCTCCTTGCCACTCAACACTAAAATAATTCCTTTAAGATAGTAACTATATGGTACTTAACTATAAATTACTTCTGCATTTCTGAAAACCATAACACAAACAATCCTAATCTTCAGCTGAAAAGAGAAGGCAAGACTCAGTCAGTGGAAGCGAACAGCTGCACAAGTGCTTTACAGTCCTTGCTGCAAATAGACAAGAAAACTAACACAGATCCTAGGGAGGACAGAAAGTATTTTTGCAAGGAGAAAGAAGGAGATGAATAAAGCACAAAACTTCCAGGAGGCCTAGATGCTGTGTCTCCATCTCTTAACAGTAAGTGAACATCTGGTGGTGCCTGCAAACATGTAGTTCAGACGAGACTCAGTGGAGCGGCAGTGATTTAGGATTACTACCTGATGAGATTTCTGTGACATAGCGGGGATCCTATATGATGCTTTATATTTTTGCCTATCTTAATAAAACTAGGGGGAAAAAAATATCTGTAATTTTAAGCATTGCTGTGATGCCAGTTCTCCATAAATATCCCTTCATGTTATTGATGTTTAAGTGTTAGGGAAGGGAAGGGAAAAGAAGGGAAGGGAAAGGGTTCCAGCTGGAAGGGACCTGCACCATTTCACATCAAGCGGAAGACAGACAATGCTTGTGTTCAGTGGCTATGATCAAACGACATCATTTTTCCTCCCTCTCACTCCAGGGCAAAGGGAAATACTTGAAAGATTTTTCTTACCTACAGGTTTTGCTCATATTTCTCACAGAATTGAGAGAAAACTTTGTTGCTGCTGACTTTACTGCTTTTGATAAAAAAAATATGTGAGATTCAGTTTTGGAAGTATGTGTAATCACATATATTTATTTGGCACCTAAACCTATACCACAGCAATTTCATTGCTCTCAGGAGCGAAGGCAGACAAATTAGAGCTAGCTGGAGTTACAGGTGACACCATCACCTTCTGACTATAAATGCAGTCAGCCACTGGAAGTCAGGGTCAAATCATCTCCTTCACACTTATTTGCAGACTTACCCAGCTTAGTACTATAAATGTTTCTTATTAAAAATATTAATGAGACAATTGAACAACTAATAGCCTAAACCTTATTTGCAAACTGTTTAAACTCTACAACGTTTTACGAGTGAGATGCTATTACTACAGTTAACTGGTTGATGACTGACACTTTAAAAAATAATTTAAAAGAGTTCTACCAGCAAAAATTTCAAATGATCACTTAGGTTAAATGTCACAAAAGTTCTAAAATTTTGCATTTCATATAAATACATCTAACAGCTGTGCCAGGTTTTTTTTAAATACGTGTGGACTTCAAATGTTTGCCGGAAAAAACCAAAATAGAAAAAAACCTGGATATTGGCAGGAATTTGAAGAAATCTTGTAACTCATCCTTTTCTTCCCTTACCAAAAGGTTTAGCAGAGTAAATACCCTTTTTTTCCCCTGTGTGTCATAGCAATGACCCCAGCATTTAAAAAGAATTAGCAATACATTATAAATCAACAGTATACAGATAATACTGAAAAAAAATTTTGGAAACTCTACCTCGTTCTGAATGTCATGCTTTCTAATACACCCTTGTAACCTAGTAGAAAAGAGAAATTATTGTAGCACTGTCCTAGGTTCAGCAGTAGCAGTCATTTTTGTTACTGGTGCAGTGCTGTGTTTTGACATTTAGCCTGGGAATAATACTGATAAAGCCGATGTTTTCAGTTGCTGGTCAGAATGTTTACCCTGACCAAGGACTTTGTGAGTCTCATGCTCTGCCAGGGAGGAGGAGAAGCCGGGAGGAAGCAGAGACAGGACACCTGACCCAAACTAGCCAAAGGGGTATTCCATATCGCAGCATGTCATGCCCAGGATGTAGAACGGAGAGTTCCCGGAAGGGCTGGATCACTGCGGGGTGGGGGCAAGGTACCGGTTGGTGAGTGGTTGTATTCTCTTCCTTGTTATTTCCTTTATCATTATTACTATTAGTGGTAGCAGTAGTGATTTGTGTTATACCTTAGTTATTAAACTGTTCTTATCTCAACCCATGGGAGTTGCATTCTTTCGATTCTCCTCCCCGTCCTTCCAGAAGCGGAGGGAAGAAAGGTGGGGGGGGAAGTGGACTGCGTGGTTCTGATTTACGGCCGGGGCTTAAACCACGGCAGTTCTTTTTGGTGCCCAACATGGGGCACGAAGGGTTGAGATAACGACAGAACTGACCAAGGCACAATGCTGATTTATTGGCTCTCAAAGTTGTTTCTCTTGATGTCACAGTTTCAGTATGCTGTAGCTTACTTAGAGCCGGTTTTTGCTGTGTTAGTGTTTATCAAGTGTGGGCTTTGGGCTAAGGTTCTTGTTTCATTGTATTTTATGGTAATGGCTTGTAATACGGGTGGGCTCCGGCAGCAGGGCGGGATGGACGTGGCCGTGGACTTGTACCTGGCCGTCCCGCTGCTCTTCACTGTCCTACTGTTGTACCACGACAAGCACAGAAGATTAAGTGCTAGAATTTAAACATACTTCCTAAGTATAGACACTACAATGAGACAAGACACCATACCAAGGCTCCTGCAAAAAACCTCCAAAATACAATTATCCTGAACTCACTCCAGCAAACTGAGAGTAAAGAAGTTATAGCTATTACATATCTATCTATCTATATATCTACAAATATATCTACAATATAATAAAATAGAGGTAAATAAAATTCATTTCAAACTACCAGTAACAGCCAGCTAAATCTAAGATGTCTGAACATTTGCAAAAACTGCTAAAATTCAGTTTGTTATTAAACAAGGCTGTCATTTTAGAAGGTTTGCAGCAAAAAATAAAAATCTATATGCAAATGAAATTATGATTCGCATAAGTCAAAACAGGTTTCTCTGTGAAGCTCTGATGTCCTTTTATTATTCGAGTCTGAATATTCTGAACTTTGTGCAGTTACTCCTGGTGACTTTGACAGGTGTTAAAGCAGCTTTTACATACCAGCTGCTACTTGCAGAGATGACTGACACTGAGACTTGGATGTGAAATTGCTAAGAAAGGAAGGTTGAGTAAAGCCTAAGAACTAAGCCTGAGAACTAAGACCCGTTCTATAGACAATACTCAGACACTTTCTTAAGAACTGTTGTGTAACATTGCCTAGACCAAGGTCATACAGAGTGATTAAAAATGCCTGAGTTCTGTCTATACTATATCTTAAAAAGCATTACTACCAGAGCAGCACTATTGGGAATTGCTAGTTCAAACAACCCTAGCCCAGGCTTGAATCATTTATCAGCCTGTCTTGGGAGCTCCCATACTGTGCTTGCATACACACTCACAATAACAAATCTAATTTTATGGTTCTCTGCTCTACTCCATCCACATTTTCCATCATTCTTTCAAGATGTACTTCATTTTTTTTGCCACCACAAAGTGCTCTGCTCTCGTAATATCAAGCCACAAAGCCCTAGAGATCCTGCAAGACAATAATTACATTAAATCTCACATTGTGTCATGGTTCCTAAGTATTTTATTATCTTCTAATGTATTAATACTTCAGGGCATGTTAGAGAGTCATGTTAATGCAGTTTAACATAGACAATCAGAACAAGATTTACATTCTCTGCATAAGGCAGTAGTAATGACCTAGCTATAACAACACAAAACTCAGTGCCACAGCTAGCTCACAAAATGGAAATTACCCTGTGCCATCTTCATGCAGGTCTAAATGGTGTCTGATGCTGGAGCTGCCTGCTTCAACACTATCATCTCAGCCATGGCTATGCTAGCATGCTCTCCTTCATGGTGAAATAACCAGATTCTCAAATCACTAGTTCTCAAATGAAGTTTTGTTATGACACAGCTATCTACTTGGGGAAGTGTATGTCACTTTACAGTGACTGCGTGTAAACCCCAGTGACAATTCTTGATAGTCAGCTTAACTCGAGGCTTAAGCATTTGTGCAAATAAATTTCACCCTCTTTACTGGGCTTACTCCAAGAGTTTTGTTTTCCACAGAAGGTTCTTTTCTGAATGCACATGAACATCCACTGACCCTTCTATAAAACACAGGTAAATCGTCTTCCTTTCTTTTTAAGAAACACGTGCATAGCACATTTTAATATTTTTCTGCAGTATTTCTACAGTAAAGCATCTGCAAACTTCTACATATACACTGCAGCTAACAAAAAATACTAGATGGCATGACAGAGAAGTATAACTTGAAGGATCATATTATTATACACAAACTCCATCTTCACCTATTCAAGCGTAAAAAAAAAAAGACAAAAATGTGTTTCAGTGTGATATTGAGGCTGAAATTTTGCATGCATCAAGTCAGGAAGCTGCATGTTACAGTTTCCATAGCAACCATAATTCAAGCTCCTTTTGCATTTGTGGTAATTTTTAGCAATGTATTTGATGTAATTGTCATGTGGGTTCCACTTTGCTTGAAAAAATGGTGTAATGGCACACTGGATTGTCTTTACATGTAGGGCACAGCTTTGAAGTCTACTAGCACAAAACTCGCTGAGATGTCCTTCTATGTTTGTGCTGGTAGAGATGGGTGTCACGTGGGACATGTGGTTGCAGAAGATATGCACAAAATTTAAAATCTTTGAAACATCTGACCTAGTGAAGCTCACCCTGAAGAACACTTTGATTGATTTTTCTGAAGACACCTTGTGTAAATGCATACTTACAATCATTATGGCTTGCACATTTAATCTTTGGTAATTATTTCATAATAATCTACTTGTGAATACACTTCTTTGGAATGGATTTCTCAAAGGATTTTCATACCTTAAACCAAAAGTATTTCCTAATCAAAGTAGCATGTGAAATATTTCACTAAATAAAGCTGATGTTCTGACAACTCAAGAACAATATTTTCTTTCCAAGGAAGGGAGCAAAAGGTTCGGGAGAGCATAAA
Source organism: Psittacula echo (assembly GCF_963264785.1). Lineage (NCBI taxonomy): Eukaryota > Metazoa > Chordata > Aves > Psittaciformes > Psittacidae > Psittacula > Psittacula echo. The sequence continues at coordinate 84,701,220 of NC_137738.1, read as the reverse complement.
ACATTATCTTCTTTCACTGGCTAGTATAAATGGTAAGTGCTGCTTTTCAAAACCCAGTATCTTTGCTATTTTATCACTTAGCAAAAATACCTATATGGATATATAAAAATAGCCCATAGTACAAGTCTCATTACATTCCAACATCTTACATTTTTATACGAATGTTCACAACTTGTTCCTGTTTTAATTAGAAGTGGCCAATAAACATGAACTAAAATGTATAATGAAAGAAGATTAAGAACAATTTTTCCTGCTTTGGAAACTACTACAGTGAGTTTCAGCTTGAAGTAAAACGTGAAGACTGAATAGCAAATTTTTAAAATGTGATCTGTATGTGTAAAAGAAATATGAAATTGCAATAAAGTAGCAAGATGACTTATTTTACAATAACTTTTGACCATCCTTAAATATATTATGTAACAAGACAATATCAGACATACTGTAGCCCCTAAAATATGAATCATAGAATCATAGAATAGTTAGGGTTGGAAAGGACCTTAAGATCATCTAGTTCCAACCGCCCTGCCATGGGCAGGGACACCTCACACTAAACGACGCCACCCAAGGCCTCATCCAACCTGGCCTTGAACACCGCCAAGGATGGCGCACTCACAACCTCCCTGGGCAACCCAGTCCAATGCCTCAAAGATTTGCACTAACTTAAGCCTCAGGACACTTCAGACTGTCTTGGCTGCTCTTGTTTTATTCTGCTCCAGCTTTAACAGCTAATTACACAATGACCAGGTGGTTACTGCCTAATAAGCTTTAGTGTAATCATGTGCTATAACGACTACAAGCATTATAAATGTGGCATATTTCTTCAGCTAATAATAAGCAGTATTAGTTATTCAGTGTAGAATGATCTGTGGCTCTAGAATGATAAAGTCGTACACTGGAGCCTAAGCACAGGATGACAGCAGAGACCTTGAAGGTACAGGCACAGCCTGACTCTAGGGACCTAGTGACTTTAGACACATAATCAATCGCCAATTACTGGTTACTAAAGTAAATGCACCTTGGGAAGTAGAAAAACAAATTTTTGGAGGTAACCACAAAGAACAAGTATTCACAATATATAATGAGAATTGTGGGCCCATGAAATAAGAAAAATTAAGTGGATGTATTAAGAGAAAGTACCAAAAAAAAACCCAAACCCATCCATGAATGAAGAGGAAGAAACCTCCAAATAAGCATGATTCTGTACCACCTAAGTTACTTGGCCTCTTCAGGAACCTGCTCAGTAAGGTTCCACGGGATATAGCCCTGGAGGGCAGGGGGGCGCAAGACTGTTGGTTGATATTCAAGGACTGCCTGCTACAAGCTCAGGACTGTTGCGTTCTGACTAGAAGGAAGGGCAGCAAGAGGGCCAGGAGACCTTCTTGGATGGATAAGGAGCTGCTGAGGAAACTTTGAGGGAAAAAAGAGGCTTATAAAAGGTGGAAGCAAGGACAGGCATTCTGGGAAGAATACAGGGATGTTTAAGAGATTAAAAGAGTTCTTTGCAATTAAATACTATTTTTCACATATTCCAGAGACTGGCCTACCAACAGGATATCCTGTAACTAGTGTGGAATTGCACAAAAGTACCTTCAGCTTAGAATGTACTTCAGGTTATTTTGGATAGCATTTATATATTTGCTGTATCTGAAATCTGATTTAGTAAGATTAATAATAAAAAGATCCAAATTCTTTTTTATGTATGTTCATAAGAAGGAAACCTGAGAGGCTCTTATTATTTTTAAATCTAAACCATATTTACTCATATTTATTCATAACAGATTGAACCAGGTTGATTTTTCTGACCTCTGAATCTTTCAAGTCTGTAGTTACTTTAAAGATCAACATGCAAAAGTTGCATGCTTAAAGGGAAGAATTATATGCACAACTGAGAAAAGTAAAAGTACAGTCTGAATCATTTCATGATGTGTTAGCATCTTTCATTTAGAGTTTTATTGGTTTATAAATAGGTCAACATGTTCTAGAAGAGGCTGATGATTTCTGGAAGAATGTAGGCAAAATTAACGCAGAATCATCTTTCAAGAGGAGGATAAAAATAATATTGCACCTGAATAAAAGCATGTTCAGATTCCCATGGCAATCTCATTATCAAAACCAACCCTGTTATAGAAAGAACAGAGTAAAAGATATACTTCCACACTGAAAAGATAAAGGAGAGAAGGAAAACAAATTCTTGAATTAGATATGGGAAATCAGAGGACCTTGGTTCCCTTCTTCTACTGCAAACCCATGGCAGAAGTCAATCTTAAAAGAGCATCCACAGACTTATAATCTGCTACTGGTTTATCTTCAGCATTAGCAATAGCAGAACCTACGTGGCAGATGAGATAGAGAAGAATTTACTTTGGATGTGGAACACTCTTGGAACACTTCAGAGCTGTTATTCCTCTCTAGCAAAAGGCACAGTTAGCTCAGAGGAATGCTGTAAAGAATTCATCAGTGTTTTGGAGGCAGAAAATCATCTTTTATCAGAGTACTTCATGTAGATGTAGCACCTGCTAGTATTTGCTTGCTCCAAGGTATAAATAGTCCTAGGTTACAACAAAGTATTTGAATGTAAGTGCTGTATATACAACCATAGCCCTGATCTCAGAGCTGTTCAGCAAAAATATTTGGTCAAAATATACAGTTTCAGGGTGGGTATATAAGATGATCCTGCCTTACGTCTCAAACCTAAATCACAAAAGGTATGCATTTGGATTCAAGCCTAGAAAGTATTCCTGGATTCTACAGTTTAATATAGGCTTGATAGCCTTACTACATAAAGCAATTTTTTCTGACTGAAACAAAGCAGGAAAACGTTCCCTGGCAGAAAACTGCACAAGATTTTCAAAGTACTTTGGCAAGCTCCCTCTTAGTAACATCCAGTAAGAACATGAAGAAAATCCTGGTTTTGTGGACTTCATAAAGAAATGTATGTCTTGATTTCTCCACCATGTCTCTATCAAGTCTAAGAACTTGAAATTGTAGACTAGTGCAAGAAAACAGGGAGAAATGGTCCTGCTGTTTTCCATTTGTTTGAAAATATTCAGGTCAGCGTACAGACAAACAGTTCATCGAGATCAGCAAACCCCTATTTTTCACGTATCACCAGCACTTAAAAGGAGAAATGAAAGACTGGCTGGTCCTTCAGGCAGTCTTACAAACTGAATACTGTAAATTCTGCAACCGTCACTTCTAAAGATATTCAGAAGTTGGAATACCAATAAGGAGTAAAAGCTCACTCAGAGTGATCAGTACACTCAAAAGAAACACAGAACTGGGGCAGTTCTAAGGACTGCTCAGTATTAAAGAAACTAACAACTCACTAGATTTTTTCCTAGCTAAAAATCACCATTCAAAGTTACAATTGCTGTCCCACATACAGTTGCCAATGGGTAAGGCACATTTCAGCTGCAGTTGTCTCATCCTATTATTTTATTAAACAGGGTATCTGATCAGCACTTTTCAACAAGCATTTCCTACAAAATTTGTCACACCCAGTTCAGACATTAAAGATGAGCCATAGAGCTTCTATTAAAATTAAAGCACAGCAACCGGCTAAATCATCCCACACTGAAAACACTACCTGGCATAAACCTTCAGTCTACTCTCAAAAATTTCAGTTTAGCAATTTATTTTTACAGTAGGCCAGAGAAACAACATGACTAATATTACACCATTTTCCTAAGGAATTATTTAGGCATTGACTAAGACACCATCATATGTACTTTTAAGCCTGCTCATATTCTAGTTTTAAAATTTCAAGGCAAGAGCCATGTCTGCAGCTATTAGATCCAAGGCCAGATTTGGAGAAAATTAATTTTCAGACTTTTTTTTTTTTTTTTTTTCCCCTCCACACATGAAAAACCCAGCCTCTATAATTTTAGATAATTTCTATTTACCCACACTGTAGCCAAGTTTAGGCTTCTTGTTATTCAGACAGCATATTAGGAGTCACCTGATCAGTTTATCTCAGAAGGTAACGAAAATATCTTATTCCTTTTTCCTCATCTACCTCTCTCCACTACAGTTCTTTACACGTAATATAGCTACTTTTAAAGTCCAGTCTGGTAAGGAACCTTTCCATAGGTAATGCTGAGTGCTATTACACTTGGCATTATGCAGTACTAATAGCATAGTATCTTGCCCATAAAAATATAATGCAGACTGAGTCATAACAAGTCAGCATATTACAGAGTATCAGTTTTATAGCTTGCATTCCCTCCGCCCTCTCCTTCTTATAAACATAGCTTCCTTTTCTGAGGAATGATTGCTGAAATTATTCAAGAAAAATGTTGTGCAACTGTACTTGTTGTTTTAATGTTATATCAGAGAAAAAAAAATAAGATTTTCGGGAAATGTTTGGGAAAAAAAAATCAGAGATGTTTGATTTTTTCTCACAAATTATTATACATTTAAAAAAATATTTATCTAAGCACAAATATCTTCTCAGTGCCTCTCCCAAGTAAACAAGTAAGATGTTGCAAGACATTGCTAAAGAAGCAAGAAGAAAGCTGGAATAAGTCTACCCCAAAAGCAGAACAGACTATGAAGCCTCTTAGGCTCTTCTCATGGGGAAAAGGTTGAGAATCCTTCCAAAAGAAGAGCATAAATCACAGTCTGAGGATACATTCTGCCCATTATCACTTTTTACGTTAACAAAGGAGAATCTCAACTCAGTGCTACCTCTTGCACATCCTACTTCGAAGCTGTCTTACTGAATTTTATAAAAGCATCTTTTCTACCACCAAGAAATGTGTAAAACCTTTTTCAGATGTGGCCCTGAAACACAGGTTGCACAGAACTACGGATTTGAACAGTATGTATGAATATTAGGCATTCTAGAACTGGTGCCCATGTAGAACTGCAGCCAGTCATGTCCCTATTCTCACAGAGTCAGAGGGCACCTGATTCTGTCAATGCCAAGTCAGGTTTTAGTGCAGGATAACAGCTATCATATTAAACATGATGCAGAAAGTGCTGCATTCCAGAATTTTAATGTATACCATTTCCCAGCCTTATAGTTTTGAAACATATTTTGCCTATAAACCAGCCAGTTTACTTCTGCTGGTACTGACACGCCCTGCTTCAAGCAAAACACATGCAGGATTTCTCTTACTTCAGTATGTCCTATATTTTCTAAAGCAGCTGCTATAGTAGATTAGCAGTACTCCTGTTTTCACTAAACACTGTCAATTCAGAATAATCACATTGTGTATGGTAATATCAGAAAGTTACAAAGCATGGGAAAATAATTAACTTCATGAAGAAGAAGCTTCTTTTCATTTCGTCCTTCAGTGCATGTAAAAAGATTGATTTTATGGGTGATGAATGTATTACAAGTAAGATCATGTAAGGATATTTCCACTAAACTAAGCTATTGTTTTGCATACTTTATCCCTAATATTAATGCCAAGGATGTGCAATGCCCCTGGCACAGTACCAAGTTAAGTGCTACTCCTCTGGAGAGGATGAAGAGAACAGAGGGAAACAAAACCAAAAAGGAGGCCTGCAATAAAACTAATATAGATTATTTTCTTTCTTTCTTGAGCTGTGTCACTGAACAACAACTGGGATGACTGATTTTGAAGGAATTATTGCAATTTTATTTCTAACCCTGACAGAACATGAATATTAGCATACGTTCAGTTGTACACATTTGCACGTTATTTTACAAACAAGGTTGTAGGCAGGAAGAAATTTTGTTATATTCCACTGCAGCTGGCTAATTAGAATCCAAACTTCATGTATGCACCTCTTCTTCTCAGTCAACTGGGAGGTCTTACCTTCACATATTCTTTAAATTAATCATACAGGTTTCCGAAGACCTAAGGCTTTTCAGTCATATTCAGCAACGAAATCAGTGGCTTACAAGCTGACAGTGCTCTTAAAAACAAATCTGCTCTGAGATAGTACTGTTTTGTGCAATGCCTGCATCTTCTTTTCTTTCCCACTGTGAAAGATGGCCTTGCCCTGGTGATAACACTGCAATCTTCCAACGCCACAGAAACGGTATTTGGAAAACGACTGAGATTTTACGTCTCACTTGATATCACCCTCAAGTCACCCAACTCAATTTTCAGTACTCCCATTTAAAAGATCCCAAATGGTAGAGAAACAAACACCGAAGCCGCCGAGTATTTTAGCCAGACTGAGCTGCAGCTCTGAGCTAGGGAAGCGTTCAGAGCAGCACCTTCACTTCTCATCTAGCACCATCTACTGCCCAAGGCCGGCAGGAGCCGGCGCCGCTGCCCAGCGCTGTCCGGGCGCGGGCACGGACCGGCTGCAGGAACGGGCAGGGGCCTGCGGGGAGTGGGCAACACCGTCCCACTCTCGGTGATCGCCTCCTCCTGGACACCGACTTTCGCTTTCACGGCTTAATGTTGGATGATGATCCAGATTCATACAGTATTCCAGAGACGGAGGGATTTTTCTCAAGCTTGCTTAGGACAAATTGATCCTCTCCCTTCCAGATTTCTCTATTCGTGCTTGAAGTTGCTGTCACCGTTGATTAAAGGACTTACTTACACATGAATGATACTGTATAAGCCACAGAAGTGCCAGCCGAAGCTGGTAAAAGATTTCCAATGCAGTTTCACAAAATAGAAAATAAATGAGGTAGGAAGAAGAAAATAGATGGTAACTACAGTTCAGCTTGAGCTGAAAGGAGGAAATACAGGTGACTTTTGAGTAAGTAAGTACCACAGGTGGGCAACAGCACAGCTGTCACCAAACACAAGGAAGATTGCTTCCAGGAAAAAAAAAAAACAAAACCACCTTCCAAGTCATCCATGACTGAGGTTTTGATTTACTTCCTAAGAAATGACAGAATCACTACATTATGATCATGCTGGTTACAGCTGTACTAAATGCAATCATCTAAACCCGACATTTACAGCTAATATGAGAAATTGGTGTTTAGAGAATCAATACACAGAGGACATCACTACTTTGGAGTACTGGCATACTGATGTTTACAATATTGATTAATATTCTGCAGAGAAATTACCAAATTATAAAGATGTATTATGTAATAAAGCTTCATCCAAACACCTCATTGTCTTCATCACAATGGCAAAGCAAATTATATATGTATGTGCTACGTATACTTAAAACACATTATGAGGTTACATACATGTCCTTTAGTTTTCACTGAGTTCTAAGTACTTGTAGATAATAGATTGTGTGAGTTTATTACTGAAAAAAACATTAAATACTAAGCAAAATGGATGTCTTTTAAATAAAGTATGTTGACATTCACATGTATTATAGAAATTAAGACAGCAAAAGATCACAGCTGCAATTCTCTTCCAGGGGGTTACAGTGCTGGTTTACACAGTCTCACCTCCAGTGCTTTGAGAATTCTTTACTCAGCTATAACTGGTTCAAATACTAGAACTCAGGACCCCAGGACCCACATAGCAGAGAAACTTCAGGAAACCTGAGCCAGAAGGCCTGAAAAACTCCAGTTAAGCTAGTAAAAAAAATCAATTGAGTGGAATGTGGCATATGACATGACATATTTTGCTGCCAAACTCCTCCATTCCTTTTTAATATGGAAAACTACAAAATTAAAAAGAAACTGTAGGAATAAAAAGAATTCTTCTGAAAAATACAAAGAATGACAGGCTGAAATAGTCACACTTTTTAAAATGGCTCTCTAACAGTCTGCTTCTAAAATGTAGCTATGAGTTGTTTCCTACTACTGGTAACAAAAAAATAATTCTTCAAAATAACCTATAAAATAGTCAAATACATGGTTTGCTGACAGCAGCATATTAATGCAGACAGAATGTATTCAAACAAAATAAAATACCCAAATACAAAAACTGAGGTGGCAGCTGACAGGTCAAAGTTAAATGCGCATAACGAAAACCATCTTTGCAAAGGTATGGAACAATATTAATAGACAAAGTAATTATGGACATTGTATAAAACATTCAACATCTAAATATGAAGGAAATGACTAATATATAGGTTCAACATGAAACCGTGAACATTCTTATAGGAGCTCCTGGCATTAAACTAAGATTTCATTTGAGTAACAAAACCTTTTACATTACTGAAGAATTAAGTATCCTATCTCAACTGAGTTTAAGCCACCTAAGAATTGCTTTATCAAGTAATAAATTAAATCAGAAGGTTAGATAGGCTGAACAATGACTTTATACATACAACTTAATCTCTGATCGTGAGTTGTACTTAGAGGGTATCTGAAGGAAAGGTCCAAATGAAAAAATAAGAGTCACAATATAAACTGAACATATTGGGATACTCAAAGGCAAGCATTAGTATTCCATAGGTTCTTCATTAAATAGTAGTGCAAATCATAAAATAGAAGTGCAAAAGTGGTGTAAATGCACCACAGAAATGGTAAACTTTCTAAATGCATTTGAATGAACAACGGAGTTAACGGACAGCAAGTAAGAGCACCTCCATGAAAAAAATGCACAGGGAAGTACCTACTTTTTGTCTTTATTCCCCACAAAAACATCATGCCTCTCTCATATTTTAACACAGATTAAAGCAGAAAAAAAGCAAAACTACATAAACTGTGTAAAATCTATCGGTGCTTTCATTCAGCCTTGAGATTTGTTATTTACCAGTCTTGGTTGAAATTAAGTCCATCTCCTTTCATGAATCAGCACCAACTGAATGGTTTCTTCAAGTCACTTGGGGGCAAAAAGAGCTTCTACATTCTTAATCAAGTTGCATCAGTGTTCTATATGAAATTTAGATGTCAACAAAGAGAAAGAAGGGAAGGAAAGGAATGGAAGATTGTAAGGAGAGAAAGAAATAGCTTGATGAATATAATTTTAATTTAATAGAATAATTGAAATGGCTATTTCTTTAGGAATCAAAAAGTAAAAATACTGGTCATCAAGGGGGAATATGCTTATGACTAAGAAAATTGATTAGGATGTATCCATATTTAGATGTTAGATACAGTTGCCTTAGGAAATCAAGAGCAGATGTAATTTTACAGCAGTCTTCAGTAATCTCTAATTATTGATCTACTTTCTTGTTTTACTCATTCATACCTATAATGAAAAAAAAAGTACGATTTTTCCTGTCATTAGCAGAGAGAACTTCTTTTCAGAGAGCCAGGCTCCATTCAACCACATAGAACAGTTAACTAGATGCCAGATTGTGATCTGCCACAAAGAATACCATTCTTCCTACCATTCTGCTATAAAAAACAGAATTTATCAGTAGGGTGGTTATCCATTGAAGGCCATCATCTACTTAGAAATAGAGAGAGAACTGTTTTGGCATTTAACAACCTGCAACTTTCTTCTCGCAACCTCTCCTGCAGGTGGGCATGCTATGTTGCTTCTTTGTGCTGTTGACAGTGAGAATAAGTCCAGAGCAATAAGGAAAGAGCGCAGTCCACATTATCACTGTAGTGGACCCTTTACAGGGAAGCTGTAGAGGGAAAGCAGTCATAAGGTCCTGAGTAAGGCATCAAGTGTTGCTTCAATGCAGCTCTGCAACACAGCCTCTCCAAACTCCCTGCACCATGTTCCGGAATCTAGCCATTAGAAAGAACATTTGTCAAGGGTCTCTACCCTTCCCTTATTTCAAGGTAAGTGGAAGATATGGAGAGATATAACCTCGGATGGAGTTAGCAATAGCTGAATTACATTTGCTTTCTGCAGTATAAAGGGGGGTTGGGGCTCACTCTGCTTCCAAAAAAAACCCAGCATGTGCTAAAATCATCATCAGTTTGCTTCAAATCTCGTTGTACACGTTCCCTACATAACACCTGCTTCTAACACAAATACGTTGTTATATCTCAGGATGGAATCTACTGGTTTACCATGTCTAAGCAGAGGTGATCCACCTTTCAGAGATGATCCACCACTTGAAATATCCCCCTACCCAGACTGTCTGATTTATTTCAGCATTAAAGATCATTCAGAACTCTCTGTTCTGCTAGATTTCACTACCTCTGCGTGATGCAGCTTCTCATACTTCACAGCTGCCTTTGAATGTCATCCGTTAATTTCTCCCCTCATCCTCTGCAGAACTCTTCCTACTGCTGTTAATCAGGCCGTTTTGTTTTCTAATTTTAAAACTGTTATAAAACCTTCTCTTTCCACCCCCAGTGCATATGGGCAGGTTTTCTTTACTGCAGAGCTCTCAGATACCAAATTGAGACCATTATTTATCACTAACATTGTCTAATACCCCTACCATTACTTGCATCGTGAAGTTATCAAGAAAAGGAAACAAACCTGTGCTTTCCCTCTTCCACTGCTTAGAACTGTTTTTTAAAGGAATCAAAATGTTTCCTTAAGGCATGAAAAAGTCAGTAACTGAACTCATAAAGATACTTGGACATTCAAGCAGCAGATCTATAGATCTGCACAGGGCACTCAGCATCACAGATGCGATTTGCAGGGTTAGACGTGTCCCAACTTTTAATGACAATGACAAACTTTTAATGACCTTTTTAGGCAGTGGTGCCAGCAGTAACCTGTAAAAAACACATCTTGTATGCTTTGGTGCTTCCCAAGTCACAGCTTGGAATGTCGCCTTAAAGGTAGATGTTTTTGGCTTTTGTTTTGAAAACTGGCAGAACACAAGGTTTGGTAGATTTCTAGGCATAACTTTTGCCCTGCAATTGCCTTTTCAATGGTTCTATTTAAGCATCTATAGTTTTTGAGGGTCTAGCCTGAAGCCACTACTTTTCCATTGCATTTAGTAACACAGAGGCTCTAATAATTTCAATTTAGCCTGACCTGTCCCAGTCAAGGAAATATTGACATTATACTGAGAACAACTCAGCCTTGTGCTATGCTCAGTCTCAAACACTGGTCATGTCTTATGCAATCAATGGCTTTGATAAGAAGATAGCTAAACTAGATTTGAGCAATGCCAACAGCATGGTAGCTTTATGAATTCATAGCACAGAAAGTCTTTCAACATGAGACAGGTTTTGATGGATGGTCATTATACCAGTCACATTTTTCTGAAAAGGAAAAAACCAACTAATTGGAATTCTACCAATAACTTGCTAAATCCTTTTGGTGAATCAGAATGGAGGGGTACACAAGAAGACTATCAAATACAAAGTCTCTAGCCTTTGTAAACAGAAAGTGTTCATTGGTATAAGCAGCACTGTTGATGTGACATCATTAAGCAGTGAGAGAACTAGTGGAAGGGAATATAGTATAGGAGCAGACCATCACCATTTCCTGTCCATGTAGAAGATACAACTTCAAAACCTTAATCTCTGATGTATAATACTCTGAATATGGTGGAATAGATATTCAAATCAACCAGCTCCATCTGCAAATGAGAACACAGAAGACCAAAGTCATGAGCCATCCTTAAGAATCTCATGCAGTCTGAGCACAAAGCTTTCACTGTAGCAAAAGAAAACCCAGAGTTTGAATTAATGAAAATAATACTCAAGAGAATGTTACTGCATATGATAAAAGGCCTAGAGCACAGAGACAAAGGGAAAATTTTGCTGAGATGTTTACCACATAAACCAACACTAATTCTGCCTAAAAAGAAAAATAAATCCTTTTTTCCTGTTATTGGGAGCATATATTATGAAACATCATAAAATAAAAATTAACAACCACTGGAAACAATAAAATAGAAATAAACTGCAGTGGGCAGGAAATTTCTGCCCACTTATCTGTTATTAGCCCATGAATGTTTAGAGCATTATGCCTGCAACAGGCTACAGTCTTTTCCTTTCTCTATCTTGGTTTCAAAAGCGCAGGCTAACAGAATATATGCTCTTAAAATTGCTTTAGAGACAGCTCAGGCATGTTACAAAAATAGTATACAGCAGCAATTTAATCTGAATTGCTCTTAGGAAAATACTACTAATTGCCCCTTTTGCACACTAGTGATTTAACATCTTCAAAAAATATATCTTTGTTTTGGTTCATTCATCTTACCTCTCTCATGATTTAACAGTTGCACACAGCATACAAATAGATCCTTCCTTTCAGGCCTTCCTAATTTATTTCCAAACAGTATGTCTTCAGAAAAAAAGAGATTTTGCATGTTACCTTTTTGGTCTTTGAGGAGAAGTGATGTGAAGGTACTCAGTGAAGATCCAACACAATCTTAAATGTAAATCAAAATACAGTTCATTCAGCCATAAGATTCATTCATTTTTTTCAGTATCTATTCCACCCAAACCAAAAAAGTTCTTCTTTCCTGCTAATTTAGAGAAATCTTGCTTGATACTTTGAGGTAGATGGATTTTTCTTCTGGATATTTAGCTTCCCAGCACACTAATATCCTAAAATTCACTTTTATTATAGAAGCAAGCATTTCTCTCTGGAAGAGATACTTATTATATTTAAAATGGGTTGCTCTGCTCTCTAAAGCTAATGAGAACTATTGCCCTCCAGTTGTACAAAAAGGCCAACCTTTGAACAGTAACCCACGCATGCATAGCAAAACTATTTGTTCCACTGTTAATCAGGTATATATAATTGGTGGTTTACTTTTAGTTTAAACATATTTCAGCAAAATTAAAACAACATCAGATGTCATGCACTGCACACACCAAATACTTTTCTTTAGAAGAAATTATCTGTATGTGTTTTTATCAAAATAACTGTTCCCTTTATATCATTTTTCCTATGCATACACCAAAGAGGTGAAAAAGTTATAAAATTTCTAACTTCTTTTGCAGATAATTCTATTAAAGGAGAAAAAAAAGAATTTGCACCTTTTTTACACAGGCTATGTAGCATATATTATAAATGACCATCATGTGAGTACCCAGGTATTAATACATGTACCTAAACAAAGATGCATTACTGGTAGTGGTTCAAAAGCATCTTTATTCTACCAAACTTCAGCCACATTAGCTATTCTTCACCTGTGATTTCAGGAACCATGCAAAATGCAAGTGACACATAGCAGTAATTTTCTTTTGCGGGCTTAAGAGACCCTGATCAGAGGACACAGTGAAATTCTTTCTCATCTCCCTATAAGCATTACAAAAGTGCTTACTTTTTACAACTCTGACTCCCTTATGCCACAGAAGTGATTGTAGCTATCAATATGCATCCCACCTCCCTCAAATAAAGACTAATGGGGTGGGAATGGTTTGAAGCAATGGTTGCTGCCACTTCTTCCAGCAAAGTTAGAGAAGATCACATGCAGGTCAGTATCATTTTCAAAGAAACCCAAACCCAAACCAAACCAAAAAAACCCTTTTAAAACATGCACCACAGAAATGCAGGATATATTGACACTTCCTGAATCATGTTAGCGCTCACAGCTCTCCTATGTCCACAGTCTCAGTTTAGGCACAATTAAGCCCTACATTATCTAACTAACAGTAAACAAATAATGACGGGCACTTTGAAAAAAAACGAGATAATAAGTGAAAAAAGAAAAAGTACTCTTGACAAGCTCTTACGTTGCTATGTCAGATACTTCCTTTCCACATATTATGTGGATATTTAGTCTTTTCTCCCACAATATAGTCACTGCTGACACAGGCAGTGAGTTGCCAAAGGACAGAAATCAGCAACTAGCCAAGCTGGAAGAGGTGATTTGTAGGAAAATAGACTGCCCTCAGCAAAAAAAAAAAAAGGAAGAAGAGAGTCCAAACCCAGTACATAATCATAGAATGGTTTGGGTTGGAAGGGACCTTAAAGATCATCTAGTTTCAAACCCCCTGCCACAAGCAGGGACACTTCCCACTAGGCCAGGTTGCTCAAAGCCCCATTCAGCCTGGCCTTGAACATTTCCAGGGCAACCTGCTCCAGTGCCTCATCACCCTCACAGTAAAGAATTTATCCTTGAGATACTAATCTAAATCTCTTTCAGTTTAAAGCCATTCCCCCTTGTCCTTTCCCTACATGCACTTGTCAAAAGTCCCTCTCCAGCTTTCTCATAGGCCTCCTTCAGGTACTGGAAGGCTGCTCTAAGGTCTCTCTGGAGCCTTCTCTTCTGCAGGCTGAACAATCCCAACTCTCAGCCTGTCTTTATAGGAGAGATGCTTCAGCCCACTGATCATCTTCATGGCCCTCCTCTGGACTCATTCCAATCCATGTCCTTCTTATGTTGTGGCCCCAGACCTAGATGCAGTACTCTAGGTCGGGTTTGATGAGAGCAGAGCAGAGGGGGAGAATCACCTCCCTCGACCCCTTTCTCTAATAAGAAAGATGTAAACTTACAAAAGCCTTGTCAGGAGAAAGGAGTGTTTTGAGCTATCACAAACAGGCAAACAATAAAACGGTGAAAACTAAAATGAAAGCAGTATCAGAACCATTTAGAAACCTTTGGATATGGACTGATCTAAAAGGTGAAGATCTACATGGCTGGACACTACAGTCTCCTCAGGAAGTAAATAAAACTGATGGATAGCAGTAGGTGGTAATGATTTTTTTTGCTATTTTGTGTCTATTGATTAAAGTAGATTTGTCCTCCCTATGGGAATTTACAGAATTTGAAATGTATAAATGAAATTAAAAAAGTACTTGTACTTGCAGGCATTAAAACTAATTGGCTGTAAACCTGACATCTTTCATCCACAGTACCTATACAGTTTAACAACACCTAGAAGCTCCGTAAAAAACAAAATAATAAAGAGACTTTATCTGCTAAAAAGTGTGACTTTTCCAAAGGATATCTTATGAAACAAAAATGGAAAGCAGCATCAAAAAGTCAGATTTACAACCACTTACTTTTAGTAGCTGCAAACCCCTCTTATCAATCACATCCTTCCAAATCAGCCAGTGTAGCATTTCAATAGAAAAAGCAAGAGCTCTAGGTTATGTTAATTTATGTTGAAAATATTGTAATTCTTGCATGATGAAATCCCCAGGAGGTATTTGGATACAAAGTGTAGAAATACACTTGGCAAGGACTGTGAGCTGTAACAGGGGAGATGGGCATTTGTTGCAGGGGAAAGCCATGCACAAAATAAGCACATTTAGTGCTACAATAGGGAACCAGTTACTTAAAAAGCCTAGTAAGAATTCTTTTCACTAGAAGAGGCTTCAACAAGAAGAATCATTCTTCATCCTTTTTTAAAGACCTAGCGACTGACAGAGAACTGATTCTCAGGAAAATAGTATTACAAAGTGCGCTATTTGATTAACAAAAAACCCCAGGAGTATACATGCATGAAATTCACAAGAGACTGTTTTTATGATCATACAGAACAGTTTTAACATTTAGGTACTTTGTTTCCTGATAGGAAATGCACATGCAGGCCAGCCAGACGAGGCAAAAAGATCCTTTCTTTTACTCATCTCTTTATACACACAGCCAGAGGGGAAGTGAGGTTGCTATTGGTCCCAATCCTGTTTCAAGGTCCATTTCTGCATTTTGTGTAATGACTGTTTAATATAAGCTTCATAATGGATGACGACAGGAAGGATGAGACCTACTATTCAGCAACTGTCTTAACCATCAGGCTGTATAATCTTGCTCCTTGCCTCCATCTTCCTTACAGCAATGTTCTAAAAGCTGAGTTGGAACCACTTCAGGCTGTGGAGTAAAATGCCTATTCCAGTTCTGTTTACATAAAGATGTTACACAGAAGTCTATGGGCTAGGAGTGCTTTGGTTTAGAAGAAAGGAGTATAATTAAAAGTGTAGATGTCTTTGCAAGCTGCCTTGTGACTGTGCAGTAAGTTTCTCATGTTCTTAAATGGAACCCCCCGACATGTATTTTCTGGGTCTCAAATGGTCTTCCTACCACACTGCTGAACCCACCAGACACTTCTGCATCTCTTCTGTGGCTCCCAAAATACTTTAAAAGGTGAGGAATGTGTAGCTTTTAGAAACCACGAAGACCAGGTGCTAGCTAAACAGTGGGTCTCATGTTTGGAGTTCCAAACTTAAATGCCAGCACTTTTTTTTGGTCTGGCCTACCAGGACTAAAAAATACATTTCGCAAACACACTGTAACACATCAGTCACTGAATGGGAATTTCTTTAAAAAAATAAATAAATTTCAGGAGTGATAAGAAATTAAGTGTGACTTAAATGGTTACTGATCTGTAATTAAATACCAAGTTGAAGTTATTCATGTGGTCAAACACCTTGAAGATGATGGTTTAATTCAGTCTGACCTACATCACGAACTTCATAAACTTCAGGTACTATACACTTCTCAGTTACTTTTTTAACATGCATTTTAGAATTAATACTTCCTTCTGTCTTTTTCAGTCAACCCACAGAGAAAACACTTTTAGGCAGTTCCAGTCCACTTGCTAAAGATGATATAAGGCTGGGGGATTTCAGGGAAGGGAGGAGTTTTTTTATTAGTTACCTCAGCAGTCTTTTCTATTGTGTAAATGGAAAGCAATAAATACCTAACATACGTCTTCCAGCAGGTTACCTGTAATTAAATACAGTGATTAGTTGATGCTGATGCACTTAAATCATAGTTTCTTTTTTTTTTAAGAAATGAATTCTTAGAGGTCTTCATGATCAGCAATAAAAAGATAAAAATATTCCTCATAGATATGAAACTTTACTATAATAGGGGACTGAAAGCCAGATTTTATAGATATGTGGTGCACCAAGATTCAGATAGATACCTGGCATGTTTTCAAAAGTGCCTAGATGCTTAACTGCTGTAGTTTCCTGGAAACAGGTCTTGTCGAAAATTCTTTGATGTGATGACAGGCTTAGCTGGTAAAAGTAATGGTGTAGATGTAATAAACACTTGCAAGGCTTAGCACTACATGACACTCAGAGTAAAATACTTGCACTATCTGACATCAGTAAGACGTGTTTAATGGGAGCAGAACCAGCTAACCAGCAGTCTCCAAGAAGTCAGAGACGACATGGACTCAGCACTCAGTGGAGGCATTTTGAACAGAAATTATGTAAAGCTACATCCTGACCAGCAGCAGCTCTCCTGATTTTTGGGTGACAGTGACCCCTTCCTCCAGCACACACCATGAAGCAAGAACTGTGGGGTTCCTCTTTCCAGGGCCTTTGGTGGATGGCCTGGTCCGAGGGGGCTGTGACCACTCCAGGCTTATGAGGGAAACACACCTGGAATGGGTTTTACCTCTGGTGAGGATGGGGTAAAATCACCTCTGCTCCTCACCACACACATGGTACAAGCATGGCGAAGGCAGAAAAGAGAGACTAAAGATGGGGCAGCTGGGCTTTGAGGCTGCTGCATGAACACTGAGCCATTCACACGTAATAGCTAAATAAAAAGTCTAAGTTACACACCAAGCAACCGAGTAAGGCAGACTGAAGGTGAAACACTGACCTGGAGAGGGTGAGCTGTTGGACATGACTCCAGGGAAACAGCCAAGCCCCTGAGCTTTTCTGCAATAACCCACCTGGGCCCGGCTCACTGTCAGGCACCTCAAAGCCCTCACAGTGGCAATGCAGGGATGGATCTGGTCTGACTTTGGGCCCTGGCCCGGCACATCAGGTCCCCACGTCACCTCTTTCCTCACAGGAGCTCACAGACGAGACCAAACATGGCTACTGTACTCTCCCCTTGGCAACAAGCGCAATAGCGCTGTCTTAATTTTACAGGCAGAATGACATGAAAAGCGATTAAACTCACTGGCTGCAGTCAGCAGAGTTGGGGAGGGTGTCCTAACTCCCAGTGCTACAACCACAAAACCACCACTCTTTTTATCATCACAGAGATGGTGCCGTGCAGTTGTCTGGCTTCAAAAATAGTTAAGGTCATGTTTGCTGACATTTGTATTCATTCCGACTTTTTTAATTAATTAAGCCACTTTTCTTCCCTGAACAGCAGGCATGATTTACTTAATACTCTCCAGAGAAAAGCCATGTCCAGGCTTCCCATCGGGGCTGCCCAGTGGCAGGCTGCTGCTGGAGATGCTGGAAGGGAGAATCTTCCATGCAGGTGCTATGCAGGAGGAGGTGGTGTGGCAGCCAACGTAACAGGGCCCACTCTCAAACATTTAATGCTGTAGTTCCTCCAGATATGATTGGACAAGGACTGTAAACCGGCTTGGGGTATGAAAGGCGCAGCTGCTGTCAGCAGAAGCCCAAGCAGGGAGGTGACACGTATTTTGACATGCTCTGTGAGATCCAGAGTCAAAACTGCTGTCTTGAATTGCTGGAGGGTCTCCCCAGGGATCTCCCCAGGGACTTAGTCTTAAGAGCAATAATCCAGCCACGGAATAATGTGTATTACTATCTGAAGAGACATCACTTCCAGTCAGATGCTATTTTTACTTATCTACCATTCTTTGAAAATCAAATCTTATTATTCTTTATCTGCCTCACTACCTGGCAGCCAGAAAATACCAGTGGCATGTAAAATTAAAATGTTACCTTTAGACATTTATTAAATACAGAATTACTAAAAGTGCAAGATTTCAACCTTATGAGCAACAAAAAAGTTCAATTTACAGATAAGAGATAGCTTTCCTGTGGAGCCTTTACCTTCTACATTTACAATAATATATCACACTTAAAGCAGCAAATTATAATGATAAATTGAGATCATATATAATATGAGTCCATAACATTACAAGAACATCAAGCAATAACAGCAAATGTGTACAAGCCCATAAAGATCAGAAAAATAAAAGATTTGAGCAGTAAAATGGAAATCTATGGACCAACGGCTACAATAAAATACAACAGAGGGAGAGTAATTGCATACTTATTTTCAGAAGTAATCAGGTGAAGAAAATAAGTTTTGTGAATAAATAAGATTTGTGAATAAAAAGCTCAAATTAAAATTTCTGCTTTTCATGGAATATTCCCCCCCCTTGTCAAATTCTGATGGCAACTAATTATTTAAGCCTTGTTAATTAATGCAGATGCCTATCAGAAGTGCATTATTTGCTATCCATCAATTATGTATCTCCTGTTACGAAGAAACAACTATCCAGTGAAAAATAGATGGCCAGTCACACAACATAAAAAACTTGACAGTGAATTACTGAAAATAAAAACTCACAGGCACTTTGTAAGCAACAAGTACAGAAAATTTCTATCCTAATCAGTTAGTAAATACTTCAGAGCAGCCAACACAAACATGAATGGGAATGCTTTGTGATTTATTCATAAACCAGACAGAGCCAACACTCCTATGGTGAAATCCTGGCCCTATTAAAAATCTTCAGGAATTTTGCCAGTTACATCAGCAGTTTAAGGGTTTTGCCCCTGAAATCTCATTTTTATTGATACGATTTAGACAGCTGCAGAGAGTCAAGTTTCTGTTTTCATTAAGGCAGGTTCTCAGTGTCTTCTACTTACAGTTGACACCACCATGCTCTCTGAGGAACAATTCATGAAGTCAAATAGCATCTAACAAGTGCAAATGAAAGAATATGAACAGAAGTACTTAAGTTTTTCCTATCATCTCCACCATATTTTTAAGGAATAATCTCTGTGTCAGATGGCCCTTCAGAATCAGACAGTCTAAGGAGACGTGTCTGGTTTTTAGCCTGGTTTCCTCAAGGAAAATATTATACAAAATTCTGCTGAAATTTATCCACCCTTCTCTTCCTGGTATATTTTGGGCCTACTTCATAAATTTAAGCAAATTTAACAAAGTGGTAGGGGAATCAAAGATAGTAAGTTCCAGCAAGTTTCATGAAACAGGTAGGGACAGAGTAACATGCTATTAATTTTTCCACTTACCCTGCACTCAATCCTTTTGAGATGTCAAGAAGTGCATAAAAGTGACTACACTTGAAACATAAATCCAGGCAAAGCCAATCATCATTAATAATGATTTTAATTGAAACTGGTCATATTTATTAGCTGAATGTTTGTGAGCTAGGTGGATAGATTTGTTCTAAATGTTTTAGGCTATAATGTATTTCCTTCTCAGTCTAGAGTTTTATGAGTACTGTACTCATTTATGAAAAAGAAAATTAGAAAGTCCCCTGTCTAGACACTGTGCTTCTGTGTTACTAAAATTTATTTCTCAGTAAAAGATATTCAGAGTTTAAAGGAAGCTAGATGTTGAAAAGGCCAAGAGTTCTGCTTGGCTTTACAATAATTAAATTATATTAGAATTCATAAGTTTCTTATCTAATACTATTTCAGTTGCTAGAAAGAAAAGTTACTAGCTCTTAACATGTACTCAGGCAGAAACCTTTAAAAGTCAATACTTCTATAGCACTTCTTCCAGATCTTGCAGATATCAGGCCAATCTGTGGTGGACACCAGCTGGCCAGGGAGCTACAACTCTGTGATCCCCTGAACAGTCAGTTCCTTTCTTGCCAAATCCATATGTAAACTGATAAAACCAAAGGCATTAAAAGGAAAAGTGTCACAGCATTGATTTGCGGAAAACAAAGCAGCAATAAATCAAGCTTGTGTTTATCTGTTTGGAAAGCACACCTCTGCAGAACAGTAGGGATCAGACCATTGATTCAGGTTTCTTGCCCAACTGTGAGCATATGAAAACAGCAGAAGAGCCATACTGGGTCAGACCAAGAGCCCATCTAGCTCAGCATCCTGACTCCCATCGGTGACTGTAAGCAGATGTCTACGGGAGATTGAGAACTTTTCATTCTCTTTGTTCTCTGTTTTTCCATAGTAACTGCTAGATTTTCATTTGCTTTCTTAATACTTCATGCTAAGCTATTTGTCATAATTCTAAGATTTTGCTCCAGAACAGAAACCACTGGCTCAAAGCATATAATTTTGTAAGCTGGCTGCTCTTTGGTTTTTTTCCCAGTATTTATCATATTTTGTTTTTCTACACTGAAAGATATTTCCCCATGTTACACCCTTTCAGTACACATGACAGCTTTTATTTTCAGTACTCAGTACCATACTAGCATGCATGCTAGACTCTTATATATCTTTTATCATAACGTGATGCCTGTGCATGTAGAGGTACTTTGATGTTGTCACAGCACAATTTCTAACTGCCACAACCTCTAATTATAAACCCATTGATGACCCACCTCCTCTCTCCATGCTGCCACTCCTGGCTGCTGTAGCTAGCTGCAGTATTGTCTTTAATCACAATGCTGTTGGCCTGTAGCTAGCAAGTCACGCCTGTACTGGTGGCATCTCTTGCTATGCTATTCCCACTCAACACAGTATCACTTATGTGATGATTTAATTTTGTTCAAATGCATTACCACCCATTGATTTTAGTTCTCCACTGGTTCATTAAAGACAGCCTTTAATGAAATTCACTCACTAGTGTTACTGTTGTTAGTGACTTCAACAAAGATCCACCATAATTTTATCTCTTGCTATTGTGGTAGACCCAGTTGTGATGCTCTCTCAGCTTTCATGATTTCGTTTCTCTGAGTGATGACTAAAAGAGAATAATCTAAGCAGCTAACTGGATTTTATTAGTGATTCATCATGCAGCTTCACTGAAGAGCCTCCATCCCTCACAAATATTATCAGCTATCATTATACCTTGGATCTCTGTCACAGACAGGCCCCTTCAGCAATAAGTTACTACTTCCTGGAAAATAAAAAGCCCCTCTATAGCTTGATAATGTCTCCATTTTCGAGAAGACTAAAATAAGAATGATTATACTAAATCATTCATTCAGGACCAACTAAACACAATATTGTTGTTCTTTACTTGTACAGAAAGGGTATAACACTTCATCATAAAGCATGCATTAATTTTAATCAATACACTCCAGTGGCTGCACTGGCATACTTTGCTCTAGCTTTCTAAATGAGGTACGTTTATTTCAGTTTATCCAGAAATGTCAGCAGAAAACTCTTTTCATCTCAGATCCGCCTTCTGACATCTCTGCTTGTAAGACTCTTCCTAAAAATGTGTCCCAATGGCAGTACTTAGGAAGTATTTATAATCTACACAATGAACAAGTGTAGATAGAGATTATGCACACTCCCTGTTATAAATATTATATTTACAACTATTTATCGTGACCACCAAAACCAATACCTAGACAGTTATCTAGATGTGGAAGAAAGCTGTTTCTTAAGCACCCCAAAAAAAAAAAAAAAGAGAATATACTTCTGTCAGAATTGTAACAACAATTAGGTAACAAAGAATTGGTATATATGCCTATGTGTAAATGAATATACATATATGCATATTGTATTTTAGCAAATTACTGGCATGTGTTATTGTGCATTGTGACTTATGAATCATGAATCCAATTCACAGCTTATCATTTCCCATTAAATTAGTGTTTTCCATATGGTATCTCCAACGCAAAGCCTACAACATACTTACTGTGGTTAAAAAAAAAAGAGCTTATATCAAGAACACACTGCTCTGGGATTTGAAAAAATGTTTAAAATCAAATTATTCTACTATGTCTAATACTGTTCCAAGATTTAAGCAACTTTTTTTTTTTTGGCATTTTATTTTTAGTCTATCTATTGCAAGTTATATGCTATTTCTTTGTACTACGGGACTAGCATGAAACAGAAGCAATTATCACAAACTGGAAAGGAGTCTCTAGTACAGCGTCATATTTACCCACAAAGAAAATAGTAAATCAAACCACCTTGTCATTTTGCTATGGCTGTGTTAATATATGCCATGAGTATTGCAACCCGTTCACTTTTGTTTTGAATGTACACAGTGAAGACTTCTATTAACTTTTATTAAATGAGAAACTCATGTGTGAAATCTTGCCCTTAGGTTCATACTTGAAAACAGCTTTCCACACAGCACTTTTTTTAGAAGTTGTATTGTAGGTGGTTCACAATCGTATTTCTTAAAAAATAATAATACAAAAAATGTATTTTATACAAAAGTGGTTTTGTTTCTTTTTATTTCTGAAAAATCTGTGAACACTTTTACAAAAGATACTACTGAAATAGTTTACCATGTCATTAGGGTTGGGGTTTTGTGTTGCGGTTTTGGTTTTTATTTTTTCTACGCCTCACATTCTCCATATCTTATCTGAGTACGGTCTATACAGAAACAATCAGTTCTGACTGAATAAACCCATTACCTTTGCAGAATTTGGACGTTCATTCCCGGACTTCTGATCTGACCAAATTCGATCAAGGGATAGGGTTGGAATATCATTCCCATTTTTAAATGAAGTAGGTTGAGAGCTTGCTACTGTAGATAGGACTGGTTCTGAACATTTTTGATCAGTAAGCTGGAGCATATGAGACTTTCATTGTTCCTGAAAGCCCTTTATATCTCTACCATGTCTGCAGCTGGTCTCCAAACTGTTCATGGACTAAGCTGAATAGATTTTATTTTTTATGTGCTCTCATTTCTCTGCCTGCTTCATTTTTGTAGCTGGACAGATAGCCAAAATAATGTGCACTGTCCATCCAGAGCAAGAGTTGCTTCAAATCCACTACTTATCTGTGGTTCACGTAGTTCTTATTTTATTACTTCATCACCACTTCAGTCTTTGCTGCTGGCACTTTTCCCGTGCAAGTGACATTCACACTATATAATTGAGCTTTATTCATGGAACTGTGAAACAGACGGAAAGTATTCCAAAATAATAAAAAAAAGTCCCAAAACTAAAAACAAATAACCTCACCAGGACATTTTCTTTGCTTCTTGGCACTTGCTTGCTGGCAAAGGAGTACTGAATAAAATGTAAATCCATACGTAATGAAGAGTTATATCAGTCAGGGCTAATAATAGAGTAAGGAGTTAGATAAATCAATACAGATAATAGAATTTATTTTTGAAAAGTATGGTGATCTGTTTGCAATACACACATATGTAATTTTTTATATATTGTCAGCCAATAAATACATTACCAAAATCAACTGGTGTTTGTTATTATCTTCAATAGGCTACATAGAAACCCAGATAATGCATATATTTAAGTGAAAAGTGGCCACCCACCATTTTGTGCTTTCTAGTTCTTGGTAGCCCTTTCGGCAAGGGCATCTTGGTAATTCTTTCATGAAGTCTGTCTGAAAGTTCCCTGAGAATTATTTTTACTAGAGATCTAGTGCATAAAACTGGCTGATAATGAAGCTTTACTCTCTCAGAGACAGAGAAATCATGCAGTTTCAGCAGTCAGGGGTTTAAAATCATCGTGTCAACTGAGACAATTTAGCAGTGAGTCCAGGAATCAAGCTAGCTGTAGAGCAACTTTCCTTCTCTGCGTTGGTCCCTTAGCTTTCCCTTTTTGGGAAATCTTTTTGAGAAGATTATTATTTTCCATCAATGCTGCTTGATATGTCAGTGTATGGGTAGCAAAATGGCATTCAATTTCTTTTTGCTGCAGTTTGGCCTTGCAAAATCGCTTCTGATTTTCCGCTCACTGTCTCCTGAATGTCTCCTTCGACATTACCTTGTTTAGATTTTTCTTTCCTTCTGCCTATTTCTCTTGTGTAAAACTGCATTTTCCCCATACAAATTTTAACATTCTACTTCTACTTTCCCGATTTTCATGTCTCTGGCTTCCTTTAGATGATTTTTCACTTTTCATAACTATCTCGTCTTTCAAAATAAAATTATTATTAACAGTTTTGATAAATTATTTAATTCTCTTCATTTTAAAATATGAATACATTTAACAAAATCTAACCTTTAGTATAACAATATGTAACAAGATGCTTTCTGTCACCACTAACATTTAAGATAAGCTATTAAAATAGGAAAAAGAAAGCTAGCTATTAAAGAGGAAACATGAACATGAACCATGCAAAGAAGTGTTAAGTTGGAACAAATGTTGAAAGATTGGAGTCATAATACTGGAGATGATGCCTCTGTACTAGGGACACAGAAATTCCTATTCCTATTGCATACATTTTCTAGGATATCTTTCCCACAAAGCTACAGAATATTCATGGATGAAAAAAGTACTCTATCATTTATGTTAGTGTTAGTCCATTTTATACAAGTAATTCTTTCTTTTTTTCAGTCTCAAGAACATAACAGCTGCTGTACACTTCAGTTCAAAGGTCCATCTGGCCAGTCTTCTGTCCCAACAGTGGTTAGAGACAAATGCATGGGAAAAAGCAACAAAAGACTAAGTATACGGACATCTTCCCCTAATAGTGTCCTGAGCCCCCAGTTATTTTCAGGATGGAGGATTTCCTGGGTTAGATGTCATTTGTTCATTTAATAGCTGCCAGTGGAGATCTCTTCTCAGCTACTCATAACCTCTTTTCTGCTAGGCAAGGGTGTGGGGTTTTTTTCATTCCCACTGTCTGCTAAGGAATTTGACAGGACTATTACCTATGTAGTGTAGAAACACTTGCTCTTGTAATTTGAACATCACATGCCCCCTGTACCTAGGCAAACAGGTCTAACCATTTTCTAGACAGCGAAACAGTTTCTAGAAGAACAGATAAGGAAATAGCACCTTAAAGCATTCTGTTGATGAGGGAACTTATCTGAAAGAAATTACAGTCCAAACTTTCTTTTTTTTTTTTTTTTTCATTTGAAGGTGGAGTTTGAATCCTGCTATTAACTAGTATACACTAATAAATAAGATACACAATGCAGTCAAGTTTCTTCACTCCCTTGTGAAAAATATTTGGTTAGTCACTGACTAAGGAAGTGAAAACGAAAAAAAAATTCTGCCACTGACTCTATCATGTCAGTTCCTAGTGTATGCACCATAGGGCTTCTCTTTCAACAAAATCAGAATATTGGCAGCAGGAAGTTGAATTTGCGTCTTCCAGTGGTGATATGCTGCCCCTTGAAATCATGAACTTTAGCCTTCTCAACAGACAAAATAATCAAGCTTAACTATACTATATCCTTGACGGATATTTATCTTCTGAGCTATTGACAGACCACTAAGCAAAGACTTTGTCCCACCTTGAAAGTAGTTTTCTTCTATCAAAAATTTAATTTTAGATCAAAGGAAATATTTCATGTTGACCAAAACATGCTGCATGATATTAGTAAGAACTTCTAAATATAAAAAATGAACTGGTCTCTGTACTCTTCTATTTAAGTCTGTCTGCAGAGAAATATTACTATTTCCACAGCCTGAGAACACAGTCATAATGAATACCTCTGAACCCACAGCAGAAATGATCCAGATGAAGTAATTAGGTAAGTCTGTTATATATAGTCCAGCTCAAATCAACTCCAATTTAGCATTAGTTAATAGTCATATGAAAGAAAATAATTTTTCAAGCCAAACTTGCATTTCTAGAGGAGACAGTGTAAAAATAAACAGCACAGGTGTATATTAACAACCCCACTTACCTTATTCTCACTTCTAAGCAGATTTTAAACTTTGGGAAGAATATGGTACTCTAATACGCATTAGTGAAAATATTTTAAAGCTAAATCCCTTACATGTAATTTTCAATTATACTTCTGTAAATTCAAAAACAATCATCACACTAGCACTTTGTGTTGTTCGTCCTAGTGCAATTAGATAAAAACCAGTATTCAAATGTATATATGACAAAATTCCTACACAGGTAACTTCTGTGGCCATTACTTTGAAGCTAGATATTGCAACAGTGAAAGAATACAGATAGCTGGAGACAAGAAGCATAAAAATAACAAGAATTATTGTAGTTTAACTATAGAAGTCAGCAATAGCCACAGACAAATTATGGCTGACAGTTTGCTTACTAAGGTTACAAAAAGAACTAAATGGCAATCAAAGTACTATATAACATTTTTATTCTAGGAACCCTCAAAAGGAAAAAAATCCAACATTATAGAAAAGAGACAGAAAAGAAAAAGAAGGAAAAAATGGAGGTGTGAGAAAAAAAGAACAAACAAACAAAGAAAACTAGCTGCAGTAATTTCTGTCATTCATAACTTACCATAACTATCTACTCTTTAAGACTGCTGCTGTAATTTGAAATGTCACCCTCCTGATCTAATCGGCAGACTAATGTAATGACTTGACTAAGAACCAGGAATGTAGATCTTGCCATTATGTCAGATTCACTTGGATTTTAATGCAAAATTCCCTCAGGAAGACTTACGATTTAATTAAAAACATTGTGTTTCACTGTCCAGCATAGCACCTGCAGCATCATTTAGCCTGTGAATCTTGATTCCCTAGAGTGAATTGCAGCTGACCTTTTTGATTTCCATTTAGCAATCACTTCAGAGATAAAATTTCAAGTTTCCTATTTAGCTCTTAAATGCACTTCTGTAGCTCCAGCTTTTGAATTCTGAAGTTTATCAAAGCACTATTGCAAATTTGCAATGATTTCTCCCCTCAAAATACTGCTGCTATGAAAAATACAAATGGGAGAAATCACAGTCACCTGTGATTTAGAAACTTGATTCATTCCATGGAATAGAAATACTTCTGTACAGAGCTATATGAAACAGCTTTCAGTTAAGTTAAAGCAATGTTCTCAAAGAAATGGTCACCAAACACACTGAATTATAGCATAACCTTGTATAATACAGTATTTTCTATTCTAAGCTTCATAATCAATAGGGTGCTTTGTCCCAGTTCCTTTTATGCACAGGAAATAAGTCAAGGAGTTGGAAAGAAGCCCTACCTAGGCAATATTCCAGACCACAAAAATATGGCAACATCGAGATGTTAAGATAGGTGGCTTTATGAAAATCATCACATTTTTAGTTACAAAGAGGTAATCATTCTATCACTTTTTATCACAGTGGAAGAGTGCAGAAATGCTTCTGCTCAAGACTGCTGCTGGACTTGGCAAACCCACTGTTAAAAGAAGCAAAAAATTGAAAAATATTACCTCCTTCTACTTTTGAACAGACTGAGTTGTCTGTGTTAGGCAGTGATCTGTACATCAAAGATAGTTTCCAAAGCCTATACAGTTTATTTAAATTTAATTTATTTAAATTTAATTTCTCACCAACTACCACCACAAATACTTCTGGTGGTAACAACATGCAATCAAATACCAAATTAGATGGTAAATTAATTGTGGTTCTTCATTAAGATAGTTTTGCACAGTAGCAACCTGGCAACAAAAAAGTACATAGATTTTATCCCTGTAAAACTGAGGATATCTCGAGAGCTTCCAAAGACCAGCTACTGCAGTGCTCTGTGAGGTCATATTTTCACCCACTAAGCCCTTGGAGAAGTCTGAAAATAGGCTTGGGACTGTTCACCTATCGGACTTTCATGTTTGGATTTCTGGACTGCAAACACTGAAAAATTCTTTTCTGGGCATACATATATGTACTGCTCCTGCATATACTCTGACCAATTAGCTCTTGCTGAATTAGATATTTTAAATTCTTTATTAACAAAACAGAAAGGACAAAACTTTTAATTATGCTGAGAATAAAACTACCAACGTCTGATTTACTACTGCCTGTAGTAAACACATTACCGTTGACCAGATGAAGTAGATTTATGAGCATGTTGTGCCACTGGCCAGTATATATCAGACTGGGAGTACAGACAAACCTGACCTCTAATTTCTAAAAAAAAACCAGTAGTTTTTCCAGTGTGGAACTCAGGTTCAGGCTTTTATTCTGACATAATGTATACAAGATCTAGGAAAAAAAAAATCAGGATTTTCAAAGCTGCTTTCTCACCTTACTGAATCAATCTCAGCCAAAGTTTAATCAGCATAACCTCTTTGTCCTTTACTCTCTAGGAAAATGTTTTTCTTTGCTTCCTGTAAAACACGTAACCTACTTCTTAAAAGATGCAAAATAATTAAACAATACAGTGTTGGAAGAGGTAATAAATCTTCTCTGAACTACTCCTGCAAAATTTCACATTTTTAAGAGTTTACAAGTTCAGAAGGAACTGCTGAAATGCAATCTTATTTTTCTCCCTTTCATTTTGACTGTTCATTTTGACACTAAATATAACAGTGAGCTGCAGCAGCGAGGAAAAAAATAAAGACTTGGTAGGGCTGGCATGAATGGCATAATTTTCTTCAGTCCATGTAGCAGGCTGTTTTTAAACAGACATTGGTACAATACAAGGACTGTCCAAGGAGTTACCTTACCACTGCAGGCTTCTCCTAAGGCCCTAATTTAACTGATACGATTATAATAGTACCATGGGTGTTATGTCCAGCAGTGCTGAGACAGAAAAAGATAAAAATGTGACAATGCCTTTCAGTTCTTGATAACAACTAATGAGACATCTCTATCAGATGGGAAGACAATTTTGCATGTTTAGACCTACACAGGGTGCAATGTAGTTTTTGTCTACTCCTCACATGGAGAAGTAATTGACCTGACTGACTGCTAGCCCAACTTGAGTCTGATATCATATGCAGTATCAAGCCTGGATCTCATCCATAAAGTCTTGGCAATCTGTCCCATTGAGATGACAGCAATTAATTCAAAAGTTTGTGTTAAAGTTGCTATTTTATTGCTTAGAATGAGGAGGTTAGCTGCAAAAAGGCATGATAGGTTTCAGTATGCTCTCAAAACAGAAGTGACTGCTTAAGAGGTAGATTGATGCAGATAATCTAAGTACTGTTTCAAACCTTCACATAGAATTTGAAAAGAAATTTTTTTTTTTTTTTTTTTTTTTTAAGATGACTTGTCAATGGGTTTTAAAAGTGCTCTTTATATCCTTCTGCATATCCATGCTTCTTGGTTCTGCCAGAAATGCATACTTAAGTATTTTGAAATACAAGAGCTTCAGAAGCTCTTTTTTCTTAATACAATGCAGCTCTAGATTGGCTTTTATACATCTCTTTAAACAAATGTGCATAAATTCAAGACAAACAGGCATTTAAACATTGCTGGCTGACAATCAAACCCTCAGCAAACACACTTACTGCATAACTACCTGGTGTCTTGGCTACCCCTTCTGTCCTTCTGTCAGGATGGCACCCTGCCTGCTCCAAAGTTGATTGAACTCCTGTAGTAAGGCATGGGTGCCAGACAGCACCAACTTCTGCAGAGCAGCCTTCTTCAACCCACACGTGCTATCCCCTCTACAGGAGCTCCTGCCTTCATGCCAGGGATGAAGCATTGGCACAACGTCCTTCCTCACAATTGATCCCACCTGTTGATACTTACACAGCGAGAGAGGAGAAAAAAATAAAACTAGGCAAGAAAGGCAGACGGGCAATTCTGCCAAGAAGGCAGGTGGGATAGCAGCAGGTGTCTGATCAACTCAGGAAGATAACAGAGTGTCAAAATGTTACTAACGGGCAAGTGCGGTACTTCTCGCAGGACTCCATCCAAAGACAATCAACATATCCATCAGCAACTTCAGGGGGCAGCCTTTTACATTCTTTGGTGATATGTTAGAGAGAAAATAAGAAAATAGTGTCACAAAAGCAATTAAAATATTGGCTAAATATTGCCAATAAGCTGTGTCGCTGTTCTCTTTTCACCAACAAAAGAATTTCATATAGAGCATGAAGGGGATGCTAGGGAGGGTTTAGATTTGACATACATGAGGACTTTTTCAATCCCAGATTGCAAAATACTTGAGGGAAACCCTGATCCTGCTGAAATTGGCCAGGGCAAAATTTTATCTTTTGCTCTGAGTGATGAATAATTATTGAGGTAAATAAGCTTGTAAAATGTCAAAATATGAGCCACAGATCTCATATTTTTAGCTCAGTACAAACTGGAAAGGGGAAGGGAGTTCCTTTAGACTGAATGGATCCTTGAAAGAAAATGCCAATAGCAAAGTCCACGTTCCTTACAGAGATATCTAAAAAGTGCCATCCAAAAATCTGTACAATTTGCAAGGCTGAAATGTCCTTTTGAGGTTAAAATTAGTAATGCATCTGTCTCTAAATAAATAAATGAATAAAAATCCTATCATTAATTATTATCTTTTCATCAGTATCTGGGAAAGTTTCCCAACTGGCTGAAAATCTTTCTTTTTTCTCTTTCTTTATAGAGCCATCATGCTGTGTGGTCAATCCTGGCTGGCTATTACATATATGATTGCTCTTCCTGATGGGATAATCTTAATCCCACACTTTCTTCCCCTTTGAAATGTATATGAATGAAAATTAAAAACAAAAATCCATATTATCTTTCAAAACTAATTATGTGAATAAATATAAATCAGAATTACCTTTATGGCAGGAGTTTAGGACTTTCAAAGGAACCTGCCATCCAAATGCAGAATTTACATCATAATGACACGTTTCATTGCCGGATGCCAAGAACAGAATCCAGAACCTCTCTTAATTTCCTAGGCATGTTTATATATATCCAATGACAGTAAAATATAGATGCAGATCTGGGAGGCAAAGCCCGTATCTAGGACTCCCCAAATGCAGAAAACCAGACTAAGGTACAGAGTTACAATCTTATCTTTTCTTTGCTTGGATGATTTAACCTTTTCGTATATATGCCCACGCTTAAATGCTCCCTAGATGCCACTTTAGACTATTAAATGCTTTATTTGTTCTGGACACCATTTTCTCTAAACTTATCCTTCCCTTTTAAATTCATTTGGATTTGGGTGTTTAATTGCCTCAGATTCTGCTAAAAACGCAACCAAGACTGAATGAACTCTCATTAAGTCACAAGGTTTAATAATCAGGCAGTGCCAACAAATAGGAATGTTATTTGTTGCATTACTCCTATTGAAAGCAGTGGAAATATCCAGGCTCCCTCCATACAGTTAGCGAGAGGGGCAAGATTTCTGGGGTGTGTTGCCTAAACATAGGCATCTGATTTAATTTTAGGACATGATATTTGATTTACAGTTGCTGCTCCAGAAAGGCATAGCTGTCCATGTCATGTCTTTCAACCTATGCAAGTGCATTGATGGATCCAAAGGCACTAAAGTAGCACCTCACATGAACATCTAGTGAACCGCAGTCACTCCTCATACATCTTCATTGCACACACGAGTCTTCACTGTTTCTTTGCCTTTGCTTGAAATCTCTGCGTATATTTTCCATTTCTTCTTTTGAAGAAAGTTTAATCAAGAAAAAACAAAATCCTGAGAGATTAATAAGTACTTTCTGTTGGAACAGAGATGAGAATAGGGGTGATGTTTCCTTATTCTGGCAAAGGAAATATCACCTTAAAGACATTTTCTTGCAGAAAAGCATATCTTCACATTTGTTCAGATCTCATACCTAGCACTTTCTGATCTGACTTCCAATAAGCCACCCTTATTCTGTAAATAGCTGCATAGCTTTCCCTATGTGAAAGGATATTTTGGAATTAATGAAAGACCATCTGCAAAATTCAAAATTTTTAACTTAATTATCGATAATCTGCTGGTTTGCATGTCCTTGGAAATTCAGAATACTGGAGAAGTATAGCTACCCTTTTGCAGGTGTATCCTGGGTTCAGCAGCAGCAGTCAGTTTTTTTCCTTCTTAGTAGCTGGCGCAGTGCTGTGGTTTTGACTTTCGGCCTGGGAATAATACTGATAAAGCCGATGTTTTCAGTTGCTGGTCAGAATGTTTACCCTGACCAAGGACTTTGTGAGTCTCATGCTCTGCCAGGGAGGAGGGGAAGCCTGGTGGAAGCAGGGACAGGACACCTGACCCAAACTAGCCAAAGAGGTATTCCATACCACAGCACGTCATGCCGGGGGATGTAACTGGGAGGTACCCAGAAGGGCACGTCCTCTTTTCTGTCAGGCTCTTTTCTGGCGGGCGGTATCGTATTCTCTTCCCTTGTTATTTCCCTTATCATTATTATTATTGGTGGCAGCAGTAGTGATTTGTGTTATACCTTAGTTACTGGACTGTTCTTATCTCAACCCGTGGGAGTTACATTCTTTCGATTCTCCTCCCCATCCCTCTGGGGAGTGGGGGGGAAGTAGACTGCGTGGTTCTAATTTACGGCCTGGGCTTAAACCACGACAAGGTGTCAACTATATTGATAATTGTTCTTATTCTGGAACACTATTATTATTTTATTATTGTTGTTGTTGTACTTGTTGTATTTATAAAAATGCTGAGATGTCTATATGGGACCCTATCTGTGTTACTCAAATCCAAAAGGACATGTCATATTTGGACTATTCTTCACCCAAAATAGATCCCAAAGGAAGTTTTTTTAAGACTTGCTCAAAAGATTTCTTTTTTGTTTCGAACTAGATTTCTTCTCAAACAAGACTTTCTTTTTATTTCTTTTTTAATTCCCCACAAAATTGTCATTGAATTCAGGTACCTAAAATACTGGATTTCTGAAAATATGATTTAAATCATAACTGAAACATCTCAATCTCAAATTCATCTCAGTTGCCATTCTTTTCTGTCAGACAGAGCTCCCAGACACATTTTTTGTAATACGTGGCACAGGGGAGACCACAGTATGCTCAAGATTTTTTTTCGGAGATCCAACAACAGAGGTAGCTCTACATGAGCTGTCATTATTGTAAGCCTGAAAGCATTCATCAAATTATTTCAAAATCCAAGTTTTGTTCTCATCTGATTTACTGTGAATTTCAATATTTAATAAAGAATTAAAATTTTAATGGCGAAAGAGATGAGACCTTGCTGTGATTATCTCTCATTTCTGAGAATGCCAAGGGATTTTTGGTGATATATTGAAAATAAGGCCAGATTCTTAAATTGTAGAAGTCATCATTCCACATGTTTAACAGCAAAAGATTTCAAAGGAAGCATGTCAGTTTACAGAATCTAAAGATCAGCTTTACAGATTTACAGATTTGAAGATTTACAGGTTCAGATCAGTAACTACAGGAAACAGAAATAAATGTGTTCAAAGTAGCTATGTGCCAATCCCTCTAAAATTATGTTATTTCCCATTCAGCTGAATTCAGGGACAACTAAACTATGTTCATTACATGCAGCTTTTAAAGCAAAAGAAGATGAGTTTAGCAGGATTAGACATAATAACATAACAAATTCCAGCTGAAAAGTTACTCCTGTAAGAAAGGTTAGATGAGGTGGAAAATGACAAGATCCTGGTGATTCTGAGGCTTTTGAACCAAAAGGTAGAGGTTTGTGTGTGCCAGAGGGCTGATGTTCACATGTGAGTGTGCTGATTAAACACTCCAGAAAAGGCAAAATAATTCCTGCATGTATGGAGGCATGTCCTGAAAGGGAAGCCTTCCACAGTGGAGTGGCAGCATACCTCGGAAACCTGACTGCCTTATAGAAAAGAATTTGTAATTGCAGACAAGCAGGATGGACTTAATGGACATGAGGGAGTACATTTCTGAAGTTACGTAAATTAGATCCTGAGAATAGAAAAGTGACATGAAGTCCCACACCTCGTGAATGAAAGTGTATGAGGATACTGTACAAATAGGCTGTCTCCGACTGTCTGTAAGCCTGCAGAGCTACAGGATTCAAATCTGAAATAACAGAAAGGACCTGACTTGAATGGAATTGCACCTATAACAGGCTTGAGTTATGCCTGTATCATTTCTCCTAGCGAAATAGCGAAGGACATAAAATTATTGTATGCTTGCCTAAAAGTTTTCTCAGTTCCTCCTTCTATCTCCTCTCACTGCTTCTTTCTTCTTAAGCCACGTCATGCTGTTTTGAATGCTTTCTCTTTCATGTCCTGAGCCTCCTTTTCTAGTAGGCAGAACTCCATTCTTTTTTGCTCTTCCACATGCTTTGTGCATAGTGAGCTTTTTCATACTCTTCTCTTAGGCTAATTCCTCCTCACAGCCAAAGTACCTTGTCCTCTTGTTTCCTTCTTTCCCTTGTCTATCCTCCTTCTCACAGGTCTTTCTGAATTCTCTTTTACACCTTTACTTTCTGTTCAAATACTGCTTTGATAGCACTTTTTTCTACTGACAGACTTCTAAGTGAGGGAGGAACTGAATCATATTCCATGCCCCTTACAGCTTCCAGTCTTCCTCCAAGAGAGCAAGTTTGTATCTCTTTTACAATTTGTTCAAGTGGAAGTGAGGTACTTACTTTGATTTCAAGTATTCAACAGGTAAGATGTACTTTCCAACAGGCAAACTGGGAAAACACTTGTACTAGTTATAACTCCATCCCTGCAGCACAGCAAGATCACATGGACCCTCTCCTATCAGACCAGTTGGGAACAAAAGAAACGACATGCAAAAACATTTATACCAAGTAACACAGCCCTTGATATTTGGGCAATTCAGAAGGGAATTCAAACCAGGCAGTGTACTGGACAGGAATCATACCATGTAGCCTGTTCAGTGAGTGGCTGTGCTGAGGCAGATAGCTGTGAAACAAAAAAAATAGGAATTGACTGTAGATCTGATACCTCTCCTGTCACTGCAGTCAGCTATCTCAGCCCATACAGAATCTTTTCTGTAAAATCTTCACCTAAATGTAGTCATTTACCTATAGTAATTTTCCCAAAATACTCCTTCTTTTGAAACTGTAGGAGGTGGGAGAGGACAAAAAAAAGACCTACAATATAGAACAGCTGCAAATTTGGAGTATTTCTTGACAGTGGAAAAACCCAAAGTCATTTCTTTCTTTGGCCTAAGGTAAATGAAACCCACATAACATAATTTAATAGATTGATACCTCCTTCCATACTTCTCATGTTGAAGTGATCCTGCAGAAAGAAAGTCAAATGCTTCTCTGAGTCAAAATGCAGCATGAATTCACAGTTCGTTGCTATGAACTGCCACCTTTGGTGTTGGTAAAGTCTGCATTTTCTCCCTGACTTGAAAGACTTTCTAGATTTCATGCAATGTCTGTTTCCTACCTTCCTGCTGATATTTATTGTTAAAGAAGTTTAACAAAAACATTGATCTGTAAACAAAGGCTAAAGAGTAACTACAATTATAAAAAGCAAACAATGAGCAAGGAAAGAGTGTTTAAACAGGCAGAACTAGCACTGATGCCCAGCCTCCAAATAATTTCTTTGTTTTCATGTTTAAACACAGAAGGTAACATCCCAGAGGATGAGGTAGAATTTCCTTCAGGGAGAAGGAAGACTGAACTGTTTAAAGCTTTATCATTTCATTAGAGTGGATAATTAGGCAATTAGAATGATTAAAAGTTGACAAAGCAACAGACTCAGATGAATTATAACCCACAATCCTAAAAGTAGCAAGGGGAAAAGGAAAGCGTCTGGAGCTCAGCTGCTGATAATCCTTGAATGACAAAGGTTAACAGTAGGCGAGATGAGGGCAAATGCTGTTCCTTATCTCCCATTCAAAGTACATTTCTTTAATCAGAATCTCCCAGGCTAACATAAGGAAGAGGCTGTGGAAGGGAACATCACCCTTTCTGGAAAAGAGCCTGGAAACACTTCCTACAGACTGCAGCCTGGTTTGTTCCAAACACTCTGTTCTTCGAAGCAGCTGAGAGCAAGGAGATGTGATGGAGCTGTATCTGGGACTTGAGTGACCTCACTTATGGAAGATAACTCTTTGCACCTCTTCAATTTGAAAGAGTTTCAGAATAGAGTTCTGGAAAATGTTGGCATTGTTTTCCCAATATGTAACTGAAGCAAATTACTCAATTTAATGTAATTTGAACCTTGATTTTACTTCTGTACTAAATGTCAGTACTATATATTCTTTATCTACATTTAGAGTTGTTACTTTGTAGTTCCAATTTCTACCAGCCTTTGGATACCAATCCTGGAAGACTTGATGGCTGAGAGGAGAAGATGAGAAATTCATCATCTGCTTCTTCAACAGCTGTAAGAAGCAGACTTACAGCTGTTGAACAATTCAGCCAAATCTATCCTGACAGGGCTCCTCTGAAGGGGAGACAGCACTGAAGTGCCTAATGGATGTGCTGAATTAACCTGTTTCCTGAATGGCCTTCATCTTACAAGCAGCCTGAGCTGCAAGTAAAACAGCTCTCCCCTGGCAAGACCACAAGAAGGTGTGCGTAAAAAAAAAAAAAAAAAAAAAAAAAACAACAAAAAAACCCATATTCTTATTTAGGGTAGAACTTTTATTACAGTGGCACCCCAAAGGCTCCCTTCACGGACAGAACCAACTTTGATAGATGCCTAAAAAACCTGCAATAAAACACAGTCTCAGTCCATATCAGTCATAGCTATTAAATACATATAAAGTATTATTATTGCCATAATTAATGTAGATTCAGAGACATATTTTGTGCTTTTTCTAAAGCTAATTTTGAAATTTATTGTAAGGAATTCATGCCCTGAAAAGCAGCATCAGGATACCAAAAGAGTATGTTCACAAGTGCATGTGTTTACATACGTAAATAAATCAATCTGTAAATCATTGTTTCTTCCACTTTCACAGTCAGAAGAAGATATAGTTCCATCACAGGATCAGATACTCTCTGCTTGACTTACATAGACCTATATGTACAGCTGTAGTCACAAACAAAACAAAGTTTAGTTCCTTCTGGGTAAGACTGTAGCTATTTTTTACAAAACATTTTCAAAAGAAAATATATCTTTAATAAATTATCATAAAGGTAGTATAATTTCAAGTAGTCATCATAAAGAAATTCTTTGTATTTTTGAGAATAGAGACACTCAGCCAATTGGGGTGGTATGGAGCCAACATACACATTAGCAAGAATAAATGGCCTACAGTTCTATAAAAAGATGTCTGAAAAATATACGTATTATCAAAAAACCTTAAAATAAGTGCAAATAAGCTGAAAAGTGCTCAAGTATGCAGCTGCTAATTTGATCTTTGAAGTGACTCTGAAGTTCTGATGCTTTTACATTATTTTTATTTTCACATTTAAGATTTATATAGTAAGTCATGGGGGATGTTACTGTCTCACCACACTGGTTTCTTATTCATGCTCCTCATTTAAAAAAAAAAAAGTTTTCTTAGGGTTTAATCTGTTACTACCTTTTAGCATAAGGACACTCTTTATTTCCAATCTGTCATCTCTTTCTCAAGAAAAAAAGTAATGGGCTACATTTGCATAAGAAATGGGTAAACTTACTATTATGTTTTAAGCCTAGGTTTAAATCCCAGCTTTTGGCCTCATGAGCACTCTTGTGGATTTCAATGGACTGGAGCAAGGCAGAGCAGAAAAAAGAGGAAAGTTATGGGCAAAACCTGCTATTAAAACCTGTTTAATATTCAGTTGAAGCCAATTAGTTATTAGGAATAGTCTGTTAATTTTACACGTTGGAAATTACCAGGTTGGGTTTTTTTTTTGGTTTTGTTTTTTTTTTTTTGGTTATTTGCTTTTTTGTTTCTTTTTACAGAAGCAAGATATTACAATTATTAGGATGCTGTATAAGAAATTCAAAACTAGACTAAATTTCCTCCTCTAATATTGATCTGTACTCTTGGGCAAAGGCCCAAGTCTACCCCTGAGGGGCTAATGATATCTTCAAAGTTTTTCTGCCAGGGCCTGCTTTTCCATTACTCACTATAATCATAGCTGCTGATTGATGATGCTGTTCTTCCATGTGTCGTGGTTTAAGCCCGCCAGTAACACAGAACCATGCAGCCACTCGCTCACTCTCTCCTTCCCCAGTCCCCTCCAGGCAGGATGGGGAGGAGAATCAAAAGAATGTAAACCCCAGTGATTGAGATAAGAACAGTCCAATAACTAATATAAAACTACTACTACTAATAATAATAATGACAAGGGAAATAACAAGGGGAGAGAATATAAAACTAAAAAGAGAAGGAAAAAAACCCCCAACAATAAACACAAGTGATGCACAATACAATTGCTCACTACTCACTGAGCGATACCCAGACCCAAGCAGTGATCTGCCCTTCTGGGTGACTCCTCCCAGTTTATCTACTGGGCATGACATGCTGTGGTATGAAATACCCCCTTTGGCTCGTTTGGGTCAGGTGTCCTGTCTACTTCCTGGGGCTTCTTGTGCCCTCCTCACTGGAAGAGCGTGAGACTAAAAAGTCTTTGATTGAGGTAAACATTACTTAGCAACAACTAAAAACATCGGTGTGTTATCAGCATTGTTCTCAGACTAAAGCCAAAACACAGCACTGCATCAGCTACTAGGAAGGAGAAAAATAACTGTTACAGCTGAACCCACGACACCATTAAACATAACTTTATGCCTGCACAGAACTGGAGGATGTGGACAAGGAGCTGTCCCACACCCTCACAAAGAGATCTTCCTCTGTAATGGGCTGGGTGGGAGCACTTTTATAGGCATCCCTGTGGTTAGACAGTTCATCTAAGTCTGTTTTTCTATGTGTTACATATGTGCATTACTATTTTCCTGTTTATTAAAAGTGACCAAGTTATGCTGAAAACTCAAATATTTAGATCCTATGGTTAGTAAGTGGGAGTGATACAGATAGGGCATTTTGCATGTATGTGTGTATCCTACTTCTAAGTAGCCTATGAATCCGGTCTGAGCATCCATACGTGTAATGGTATGTACACAGTAAAATAAGAGGAAGCATTATCTTTCATCAGAGACTATGTGTAAGTAGCACTATTGATTTAATTTCTTTTCATATTCCTAAGGAACAGGAAAGATTATATTGCCTTCCAAAATCATTATTTCCAATATCAGTGAAGACAAATTACTGGCATATCCAGCTCTTAAGTGTCCTGCATATACGTCAAGGCAACCCCTGGTATCAGTACAATCTGGGGGACACAGGGATTGAGAGCAGCCTTGCCAAGGACTTGGGGGTACTAGTGGATCAAAAGCTAGACATGACCTGGCTATGTACACTCACAGCCTGATAGGCCAACTGTATCCTGGGCTGCATCCAAAGAAGCATGACAAGCAGGCCAAGGGAGGTGATTCTGCCCCTCTACTCCATTCTGGTGAGACCCCACCTGGAGGACTACATACAGCTCTGGAGTTCTTAGCACAGGAAAGACATGGACCTGTTGGAGGGGGTCCAGAGGTGGGCCACAAAAATGGTCAGAGGAATGGAACACCTCTCCTTTGAAGAAATTGGGGTTGTTCAGCCTGGAGAAGAGAAAGCTCCAGGGAGACCTTATTTTGACCTTTCAATACTTAAAGTGGGCTTATAAGAAATTTGGGACAAACTCATTGTGATAGGACAAACAGCTTTCAACTATAAGAGATTACAGATTTATATTAGATATAAGGAAGATTTTTCTTTACAAGGGTGGTGAAACACGGGAGCAGATTGCTCAGAGAGGTGGTAGATGTCCCACCCCTGGAAACATTCCAGGTCAGGTTGGACGGGGCTTTTGGCAACATCATGTAGTTGAAGATGTCCCTGCTTATTGCAGGGGGGGTGGATTAGGTGATCTTTAAAGATCCTTCCAACCCAAACCATTTAATGATTCTATGACAATTTTATCCTGGTTGACTTGAAAAGACACATCACCCCTGCCTACCTTATAATCTCCTTATTTACTGAAAAGTGTGGA
Organism: Psittacula echo; assembly: GCF_963264785.1. Classification (NCBI taxonomy): domain Eukaryota; kingdom Metazoa; phylum Chordata; class Aves; order Psittaciformes; family Psittacidae; genus Psittacula; species Psittacula echo. The sequence goes on along the minus strand of NC_137738.1, from coordinate 84,661,223 downwards.
AAAAGAATCTTTTAGTATAATACAATCTCTAAGTGAAGAAAAAAGATTTGGCATATTTTACTGTGAGCTTTCATGCACATATTCCTTTCCAGTTCCTGGAGCTAATCAGAGGCAGAAAGTAAAAGATGAAGAACTACAAGTAAATTCCAGCTAATAAAAAAAAGACCTCTTAGTTGACTTAGGAAGTTTCTTTGCCGGTTGCCTCCAGCAAAAGAGAATTATTATATTCCCAGTGAAACATTATTATCAGGTGCATTCTTAGCACAGACTCTTCAAGCCCTGAAGGCAGAGTCTATAAAATTTGAAATCTTAGAAATACTAGGTGAGGAGATAGCTATTGTCTTCATTTTTTTCTTCAAGAGGAAAGGAGAAAAATCCAGGTAAATCAGATATTTTCAACTTCTGTGTCTGACATTTCTCACAACAACATATTGTTTTCATATTTCCACATTCAGACTCTTCTCTTATGATAACATTGCTTTGAAAAATAGAATGCTGCACAGTTATCCATGTCCCCTTGCTCAATCTTACTCCGTAAACAAAAGTCTTGAGCCTCTATTTTCTCAAAAAATCGCTGTTACTCACTTGTGGAATGCACTGAGACACTACATGACTGAAGATTTGCAGCATGATTTTTTAAACCTTCTGAGCTGATCCTGTCATCATTCTTCACAGAAGATTTTATTTTTGAAGTTGTGTATTTGGTATATACACTTCAAAGTGTATTTGGAGAGGTTTTGAGATGAGACTAATCTACAAGAAAGACATTTTTCAGTATCTCTGCCCAGTGTCGTGCAAATTGCTAAGTGATAAATAATCCTAAGAGATGTTTAACTACAATATTCAGAGAGCAATACAGTGGTACTAACCACTATAGTTACCTTTCCAAGTGCGCTGGTGTGGAAACAGGCTTTTTCACAATTACTAGTTAAACTCATTTTCTGAACAACCCCACTCAGCACAGAAAAATTTTAAGAATAGATAGTATTGTCCTTTTCCAAGTCTGAACCAAAATAAATAGGGAAAGAGTTGGAAATGTAACTTTGCTAGTGAAACTTCAGAGCAAAACTGAAGGTTATGTTAATTTCTATAAAATGACTGGCAGCTTCTCGAGGAGAGATTTCAAATTCTGCTATTTGCAGAAATATATCTACAAGCCTCGTGATGTATTCTACTTCCAAATTTTCTTGGAACTTTACATTTTAAGATAAGATCTTCTGCTAACCTATCCCATACAAAGTTAAATGCAAAGTGAAACAAAAGGAAATTAAACTAACCTTCAAGTTCCTGTTAATCACAAGTAAAAGGAAAGACAAAATAAAAACACTGATATCCTCTACCTGTACTATTAACTCAGCAATCTGCTTACATACTTATTCAGTATAGGTGGTAATACAGGAAGCTGTTCATTAAGAATAAATTGTTTGCAACATATCAGCACCATGTGTGAATATCTTCATCCCCTGATAACAAAACATGCAGGAGAAAGGTATATGGCTGCAAATCCCCACAGAAATCAGAACAATTTCTGCCATGTTTCAGTTGTGCATTGTATGATTTTTTTTCTTCACCAGATGAGACCGTGAGAGGGACCATTAAGACTTGTAGATACAGGGAATTTTGGTATCAGGGATTAACCTGGTTACTGCTGCAGTTGAGACCTTTCTATTTCCTTTCTTTCATGTGAAGATACTGAAAGTATGCTTATAAACTGTAAAACAGCATACAAATAAATTTTCATATTCTCTTGACCTTGAATATCTACAAAGGCTCTGAGACTTTCAGTCACTCTCAGACACTGAAACTTGTGGTTTGTAGTAATTGGATTATAAAGATTCTAGATTTTGGAAGCAGTCAGGACTATGATATCCTGTAGTCTATCCTGTTATGTATCATTATTATACTTCATTATACTTTTTTTTTCTTAATAAATCAAATAGTTTGAGTTCAGCTATTATTTAAGATCTTGGGTTTTCTAAATCTTATATTTCAGAAAGACACTATTTTTGATCTGAAATATATGGAATGGGAACTCAAATTCTTAAGATAGTTTATTCCCATGTTTAATCACCATAGAGTTAAAAATGTCCTTGACTTCAGCTTTCAGACATTGATTCTCATTATGCTTTTCTCTTTTAGACTAAAGAGCCATTTAGCATGGCATATGACATCAAGGAAGATACCACTAATTCTCAATACATTGGGAAAGGTAATTCAGTTTGTCACATGGACATTTTCTTCAGAAAAGTTTTGTTGCTGTTTTCTATTACATTCGACTAATTTTTTATTATTTTAATGAATATTAAAACTATATTTATTATTCCAGTACAGTTCCTCTGCAACACCACATGTAGAAAAATGATTTTGCTATTCCAATTTGCTACCCATGAGCAAACCAACCCTGTAGCTGCGGTCAATGGCACTTGTGTACTGGGAGCTCGTTTGTCTTTGCACCAGATTTCAGGCATCGCTAACTACTTCTCAGTTAACTGTCCATTCAATGGGATCCAGAATTAGCAAAGCTTTGATATGGATCATATTAGACCTTTTTGTACAGTGAACTCCCCCAAGAAGATCAAAAGGCTTTTAAAACTGAAAAAAAGTCAGGCTTTAAAATAACATAAACTAGAATTCCTAATTTTTTAAGAAGAGGAAACTCAAAGTAGAACAACCATAATGAGAGTTTATTACAGCTCTCCTCTGCTCCTTTGCAGACTGGTCCTGGCATCCAGGTTTGGTTTTACTCAACTGACTGCCCTCTCAAATTGCACCTGGCTCATATCACTTCTCTGTCATTGCAGGAAATTTCTTTCATCGTCTCAGAGACCTTGTATCTTCTCTCTGTCCCTCACCATGATTTCTCAGTTTTCCTTTGAGCTTCGGTCTCTGATCTCCAGGCAATTTCCCTTACACCTTGCAAGCCCTGCAGGCTTCTTTCCCTGATTGTGCTCAGCAGCTCCCCAAAGAAAGGAGCAATCCCCACTCCAACTTCATTCAGTCTTAGTAAAGGCATATAAAAGACCTGGAACCAGAGGGGGGTTGGAACTTGATGATCTTAAGGTCCTTTCCAATCCTAACTATTCTGTGATTCTACGACACAAAGTATCTATTTATTGACTGTGAGTAGTAATTTTGCATATGGCTGACTTATAATGCCTTTTGTTTTGATTAGATTAGGTTTACTAAGCCATCTACTTAGATGTCTCCTAGAGACTGAACAACTAGGTAACGCTTTCCAGAGTGATGTGCGTAGCTCAGCTGGCCCAGAACAGCATTACCCCAGTGAGAACTTGCTCCAGTATTAAGCTTGAAATACTATAATATCATCATCAGCTTTATAAACAGATTTATTATGATTGTGCAAAGTCACTTATGGTTTAAGTTAATGTGGAAGTTCATGTAAACAGGATTTAACTGCCTGCAGTCTAAAAAAAGCTGACAAATATATCTAGTGTATATTAAGCAAACATCAAGGTGCTGGTCTACCTATCTGACTGGTATACTGATCACATTTTTTAACCCAGTCTATATAACAAGCACATTTTTATTTGTGCCAAAGAAGACATTGTCCCTCTTTCTCTGTTGGTTTTCTTTTTTTTTTTTGGGGAGTGTGTTTTTTTATAAGATATGCTAAATAAATGCAGTGTCACTGAAAAGTGAACAGGTTGGAAAACAGGCCAATACTATCACCAAAATAAGGACAGATTTCACCTTTGCAGCTATAATGCATGACCTCTGCAAATGCAGTATGAGGAGCCGGCCCTATTGACAGGCAAAGCACACTGGCAATGTTATGCAATACCAGAGCTGGAATAAACAAAACCAAGTCTCAGCAACCAGTTTGTTCTCAAAACACCCAGACAAAAGAAAACAAAATAATAACACTTCATTAGTACCATTAAGCAATAAATATTAAACAAAATTTAAAAAAAATAGATACAGACATACCCTATATTCTAATTAGGAATATATTAGAATATAGGAATATATTCTACTTAGTTATTTAGGAGCATAAGAAAAGTGATTTATTTAATGCAAGAAACCGATTTATTACAAAACTGCCCATTAATGTTGATTATTGTCATATTAATCAAACAATAACTGTGTTAAAATGAATCCTGAGAATATTCATTTTTAAAAAAAACTTCTGCTTTGGTAAGATTTGTAATTTTGTCACTCACTAAGCAGACACAGTTGTGCTTTAGGAAGTCAGCAAGCATCGGAACTATGTTTAAGAGTTGCAGGAAGTCTGCTATTGTATCACACTGACTGAATACTTGCTATGCAGAAAAGAAGGGACAGCATAATTAATTTATACTTGTAATTCTTCCACCTTCCTGAAAATTATGAAAATTCTGCTATACAGGTGAGTCACTCCAGAAGCTCTAAGTAGATAAATGCCACTTGTGGTTTTATTTAGATTAGGAGACTCTAAGTTTGCATAACTACAGGTTAGATTTGAATACAGGATAATCTTAATGTTTCAGAATTTATAAGCATGGTAATATTTAAGTAGCATATATTTAAACACTTCAATTAACTACTTTTGATCATGGGGACAGACCCTTTGTCAAAACTTTTTTACTAAATTGTAGTGAGGTTTAATGTCTTAAGTTATATTTACGTTAAGAATTTATGTAGAGGATCAGCTCTCACAGTTTAGTTTGCCTTTCAATGGATTAGCTATGTTAGAAGATCTGGCAAAAAACATTTTTTGTTGTTTCTGTTCTGGTTTGCTTTTTAACAATAAGCAATACCTCTGTGCTTGGAGAAGAGGCCAGCCAACAGCTCTGCCAGGGAAATACCTAATGCTACTGGAGGAATGGAAATCAAATTAGTATCTGTAAAATGAAAGCAGGATCAGTACTGGAAATGCTCAGATTTTTCAGTATAGACCTGTACTAAATGTTTTAATTAGTGACTAAAAACAACTGCCTTTTTTGCCAATTGTATGTAGTGACTACAGAATGACTGAAAATCTATTTCTTTGTCTTGTCCCACTGAAGTTGTAGAGTCTGGCCTATTGTAGTCCAATTCCCTTCAAAGCAGTTTAATACTTGAGAAGCTTACACTGAATGCCATCACTTTTCTGGAATATGCTCAGTGTTTGAATGACTTTAGAACAGTGTATAGGTAAGTTTTATCAGATCAGCCAAATGGGAAATTTGGTACAAATCCATTACAGCATAGGCATATCAAGAAGCAGCCTGTAGTAGAAAATGTCCTGTTTTAAGGGATAATAAAGATACAAAGAGCTTTTAAAGGATTATTAATGTACAATGAGCAAGTTCTTAGAAATCCATAGAAGGAAAGAGAAGGTGCAACACAGCCATGTTCTCAAAAGCACCAAGGGCCAGAGTCCAACTGAACATGAACATAATGTACGTAGACATATGTTAACATTTAGAAATGTATCTATGCTACTGTTCCTTCAGTAGTGTTCTAGTCACCATATGTTCATCTGTTCACTGCATGCTAAATAAATAAAGACAAATTAATCATGCTTTAATCAAAATGATACCTCTTAATGAAGTTCATTAGTATTGAACCATTTAAAATATGTAAAGTTTGTTATATAGAGCTGTTGTGCTAAGATAAGAATTCCAGCAACAATAACAACATTTATAGTGAAAAAGAAGAAGAAAAAAAATCAGTCTTTTCTCATGGCAGGAGAGTTGGAACTAGATGATCTTAAGGTCCTTTCCAACCCTAACTATTCCATGATTCTATGATTCTATGCAGTATGCAGTGTTACATAATATTGACAATATTCATATACTGAGAATCTGGTCTTTGGAATTGTTAAGGCCCAATTGTATCTCCCATTGATTTTCAACTCTGCTGCCTGCATCCAGCAGTTCTAGAAATCCCACTGGATAATTTCCTGAAGGCATTTAGACCCAGGAGGATGCAAGCAGGCTGGGATTTTTCAAATTCCTTCTTGATTCAAAGGGAAGACCCAAGGCAGATAAATGCCTAATGATTTTTTTAAAACACTTATCTTGCTTCAGGTACCCCAAACAGCTGAAAATCTAATCCTTGACACACAGATAATTCAAGCATATTTTTGATACAGAAATCTCTCTGCTATTTATCTCATTAAGCTCAATCTTCATTAAAATGCAAATAGAAATTAAAAAGTGATTAGATATAACCTAATTTTAAATATCTCTATTCATGATGTATTGTGTCTTTCAGAGGTCTAACAACTTATTTATCTAATTAGGGTGGCAGCATTTTATCAACTTGACAACTTCTCCTTTTGTTTTAGGTACTTGCAATAGGTATTACAGTAGGGATTTTATTTTAACTGCTACATGAGAGTGTGTTAACAAGCAACTGATGACTCTGTAAGCAAGATTTTCACATTGAAAATCTGGAAGTTGGCCTGCCCCTTTCTTTGCACAAGCACCTGAGGGAAGTTGATAGGCAATGCTAGGCATAGCAATTAGCTTATCCAGCATGAAATTCAATAGAAGCAGGTGTTGAAAAAAGATTTGCCTAAGAAGGTATCTCCCTTCTCCTTCCTTCTCCCTCCTGTGCCACAACGGCTCAAAGGTGATACCTAGTCAGGAGTAGAAAGCCTGTCCCGTATTGTTTACCTATTCTACAATATTGCATTGATTTATATCATCATCACTGATGCTTTTCAAAGCCCTTAGCTAATAAAGTTGAGAAAGAAGTAAGCTCCTTGCATGCTGGACTGTGTTACACCATCTGTCCTATGCTATCGGCTAAGACAGCTGTGGAAGAGTAATTTCAAAATGCTTCCAGATTACATTGTTCTGAACATTATTTCTAGGAAACATAATAAACAGCAAAACACTGCTCTCATTCGAGGAATCTGAATGTCTGTGGCTAGCCAAACCCTTTCTACATGTTGAAATGTCAGAACCTTTACTGTCTTTGAGGAAAAATACATCTATATAAACAAATTAAAGCTTTCTTTATTTATAGATACATTACTCACATTGCTTAGATGGCAGATAATATTTCATTAACATGCCTTCAAATTCTGTTTTCTGTTTGGGGACTGGACTTTCTAAACTGTTGTTTTGCTGTTGAAGTCACAGTTAGTCACTTCAAGTCTCATGTGTTTTTTCCTTTCTGTGATTTTACCTCTTCTGCTATGAAGAGAAGTCATGCTTGTCAACACTGCTGAGGTATGTATTTTCCTTGGAGATAATCGGTAAGGCTTAGCTATCTTTATCAGCACACTTTTGTTTTGTTCTGTAGTTGTTCAGTGTTTCCTTGTACCATTTACGTGATTCATTTAATCAGTCACAAAAATAAGTATAAAAGAAATACTGCAAAATTAGAAACACCCTTGATGTAAGTGTTAACCCCAAGTTTTAAATGGCTATAAACCTTCCATAGCACTATTGTACAAGTAATAAAATAAATATAGAGGAGTATGATATAACCACATTCTTGCAGAGAACATAATGATATATTTTTGCTGTTGAGGAGGAAACTGATGAATAAGGCTAACATATGTGCTTTAAACTGCCACTATTTTGCTGCTTGCATTCACAGAGATCTGGTCTGAGACAGCTAAGCTTTATGTTCAGACTTCGGTATTTTATTGCTGAAATGGTGCCCTGTGCCTCTTGAAGTGAGGGCTGCAAAATGTCCAATAGGTCATCCGATATCTGAGATGTAAATCTCAGTGCTGTAAATACTATCCCACAGACTTCATAGACAAGGCTGTAATTGGATGGAGAATGGTGTCCTAGTCTCTTTACTCCCTGCTCTGCTTTCTATAAACGCAAGATCCGACAGTCCTTGATTCAGTTTGAAGCTAAGCTTATTACTAATAAGAAGATGCAGCTTATCTCACATCTCAGCATGTGATACTCAATCTTGATCAGACATATCACATGCTGGGACCTGCTGCAAGTTTTGCTGATTATTCCTCTGTATTAAGATGAGGACAGCTGTAATATACTTCATTTTATTCACATCGCTCAGGCTCATAAGAAATTGCCAATTCAACCCACAGCTGGGCAAAGATCTGGCATTCTGACAATACCCCATCAGAAATACATAGGCATGCTGATACCACCCACAAATGAGAAGGCATATTTACAACCTTCCTGTGAATAAGTAACTGCTAGAAGAGAGAAGAGAAAGATCAGAAGTAAAGCTGCAGCACCAATACGAAGATCTTTAGTGAAACACTCAAGCTCTATTGAAAAGTAGACTCACAATCAAGAACAAGTGGGAAAAGTAAAGAGAAGTGATTGACACAGCTTTTGGGGCCTGCAGGTGTGGAAAGGAGCAATCTCCAAGAGTCACTAGACTTTGGTTAGTAAAAATTTGTGTTCGATTCTGAAAGATGCTTAAAAAAGGACAATGAAGAGAAGGGCTATACTGCATGGTGTTTTACAATTTCTATGTATAGCTCTACTACAGCCAACAACAATGCTGCTACTGACCAGTCAGTCTCACCTCTGTGCCTGGAAAAATCTTGGAGCAGATTCTCCTGGAAAGCATGCTAAGGCACATGAAAAACAAGGAGGTGCTTGGTGACAGCCAGCATGGCTTCACTAAAGGGAAATCCTGCCTGAACAATTTGGTGGCCTTCTATGATGGGGCTACGAAACTGATGGACAGGGGCAGAGCAGTTGACGTCATCTACCTGGACTTGTGCAAAGCCTCTGACACTCTCCCGCATGACATCCTTTTCTCTAAATTGGAGAGACATCAATTTGATGGGTGGGCCACTCGGTAGATAAAGAACTGGCTGCATGGCCACACGCAGAGTTGTGGTCAATGGCTCGATGTCCAGCTGGAGACCAGTAACGAGTGGTGTCCCTCAGGGATCGGTGTTGGGATCGGTCTTGTTCAACATCTTTGCTGGTGACATGGACAGTGGGATTGACTGCGCCCTCAGCAAGTTTGCCGATGACACCAAGCTGTGTGGTTCGGTTGATATGCTGGAGGGAAGGGATGCCATCCAGAGGGACCTGGACATGCTTGTGGGGGGGGCTGATGCCAACCTTATGAAGTTTAACCATGCCAAGTGCAAGGTCCTACACCTGGGTCAGAGCAATCCCAGGCACAGCTATAGGTTGGGCAGAGAAGAGATTAAGAGCAGCCCTGCAGAGAAGGACTTGGGGGTGTTGGTTGATGAGAAAATGAACATGAGCCAGCAGCCCAGAAAGCCAACCGTATCCTGGGCTGCATCAAGAGGAATGTAACCAGCAGGTTGAAGGAGGTGATCCTGCCCCTCTACTCTGCTCTCGTGAGACCTCACTTGGAGTATTGTGTGCAGTTCTGGTGTCTTCAACATAAAAAGGACATGGAACTGTTGGAACAAGTGCAGAGGAGGGCCACGAGGATGATCAGGGGACTGGAGCACCTCCCTTATGAAAACAGGCTGAGAAAGTTGCGGCTGTTCAGCCTGGAGAAGAGAAGGCTGCGTGGAGACCTCAGAGCAGCCTTCCAGTATCTGAAGGGGGCCTACAGGGATGCTGGGGATGGACTATTCACCAGGGACTGTAGTGACAGGACAAGGGGTAACAGGTACAAACTTAAACAGGGGAAGCTTAGATTGGATCTAAGGAAGAAATTCTTTACTGTGAGTGGTGAGGCACTGGAATGGGTTGCCCAGGGAGGTTGAGAATGCTCCATCCTTGGCGGTGTTCAAGGCCAGGTTGGATGAGGCCTTGGGTGACATGGTTTAGTGTGAGGTGTCCCTGCCCACGGCAGGGGGGTTGGAACTAGATGATCTCAAGGTCCTTTCCAACCCTAACTATTCTATAATTCTATGATTCTACTGGTAGAAAGTGAAAAGATAAGAAGTGATTTGAGGCAAAAGCAAAACTTTTACAGAAACACCATTGGTGTTGCTGTGTATATGCTTTTATTGTGCTCCTGAGTATGCTTCTATTTCATATTGCTTATATGCATTTGTATGCGCTCTAGTTGGAAGCAAATAAACAGGTTTCCTGACAGTGTTAGGCTCTATCATACAATAACTGATGTGCCTACTTATTAAGTGAAAAACTGTCCCATTGGAAAGCAGGTCTCTGAATTAAATTTCTCTGGGTTATGTTTCTAAATTACTTGACCCACTGCAAGTGAGCAGATGATACCTACAGATTGAAGCATACACTTTCATTATTTATAGGCTACAGAATATTGCAAGGTTTAATGGTATCAAAGTTCAGTGTACTTGCTCCATTCTGAGGAAAATATATTTCTCACTTGTGAAACAACGTCAGATATTTCCGATCTACACACTCTTATAATTCAAGCCCTGAATATCAATTTAATCATGTTTCAGTATGGTAATGAATTTTGCAATTCATATAAAAGTATGACATTCACATAAATATTAAGTAAAGTCTGCATGTTCATCTTTAAGTGACAAACTTGGTTATCATGCAGTCTTTCAGACACAGGACACTTACACTAGATTTGATCTGTACACCCAAATTCAGTTTGCAGACCCTAGTTCCTAGGAATTCGACTCCTTGTATTAACAAAATAATTGTACGTGCAGATTTGCCCCTTGGTATTAGATAACAAACTCACTCTGGAGATGGAGATGAAGATGTCTCCAAGCAGTTGAACAAATACCCATCTCAGACAGTGATTAGGAGTTTATTTATTTCCTTTGTATACCTAGCCACCTAAACCAGCATGGCACAAATCAATATATACTTTGAATTGATACTAATTAAACTTGAATTAATTTAAACACTTATTTGAGACTTTTTTTTTTTAAAAAGGTATTATTTGACCTGACTGTAGACCGCTAGTCTAAAGGCCCTGAGTAGTTTTCAGAAAACCAACTCGATTTGTGATTTTCAAATGTCTTACTTTTGCATGTACAACTTGATACAGTTTGAAGTTCCTCACCTGTCAGAAAGTCCTGAGCAAGGCTTAAGCATTTAGGATGTGTAGAGAGCTTAACACCACGTTGCTCAAAACACAGGCATTCAAAAAGGTCTGAACATTTTCCCCCTATAGTCCACACCAACTTATAGCCCACCACAACAAATTGATAAATAGTGGCACATTTTACAGAATTGAAAGACTGCATAGAGCTTAAATCACCAATCCATTTACTTAAAAAATATTTTCCAGCTTTTTATATTACCATGTAACACACAAACATTGAATACTATTGACTATTATTTTGAATCTGTTAGTATTATTGAATACTGAATATCAAATTTTGGATATTTGATATTGGATATTTGGTATTGAAAACTGAATAGAACTGCCAGACCTGCCATACGCTTAGCAATATATAAAAACCTAATTATTTGAGGGAAATGAAACAAAAACCTAGTTTAATTCTTTCCACCTGTTCCTAACCTTACTGAAAGTGAAAGGAAAAGGAAGAGTTAGATCACCTGTTTCAGTGAAGTTGGGACTATCTCTCCTCAGAGCAATAACAATAATACAGCAAAAGGCAATCCATTGACTTTGATAACACACAAATGAACTAACTAATGTTTAGATGCATAGAATTTTATTTCAATTAAACAATACTTTCCCTTATCTTAATTTCTAACAGGGTCAATACAAAAAGGGAAAAAAAAAAAAAAAAAAAAGAAAGAAATTAGGTATATTAGGAAAATCCTCTTAGAAACAAACCTCTAATTATCTAGTCAAATTGTATACAGCCAGCACACTTCAGTTGTTTGCCAAGACCATTATTGGTAGTGAAACTGCCAGTGTATTTGTGCAGCTGTAGTAGATGCACCTTGATGAAGTCTAGAAAATGACACTAATGAGCCTTGCAGTGATTTATTAAGACAGCCTGGAAGTGATTTAGTAAGTTGCCCATAGAGAACTCCTCATAACAGTTGTTTTACACATCACAAGAGTATTTCCAATAATGTACAAGACACTTCTTAGAAATGAGGTTCACATTTCAAAAACTACTGATTTGTTCCAGAGTAAGTGAATTAAGAAGACAGTATTTTTGACTTTCCTCTTCTCTTGTCCCCTCCTGACAAGTAATGTGAGCATGTCAAAAATACTGAAGGAGTCTCGTAGCTATGAACTTCCTCACTTATGTTTGATTAACCAGGAGTATTACAAATTCAATACCCTTTGAAGTTTGCATTATATCCACAGTTGTGTCCTTTAATGAACATCTGCAATCCTGGTATCCTAAACATTGCTTAACTTTAGACATTGGCTAGCAGCATTGAAACGAAGAGAATTTGTTACTAGATCAGAGGAACTTTGATTAAAATTCTCTTTGTTAAATTTTAGTAAAACTACTTCTTTTCTGCCACAGATTGGCGATAAGTCACAACATTAATAATTTTCTAGTTTTAATTGTATGTGTGTGTTATTATTCAAAGATAATTATATGATAGCTTAAAATCCCAATGGTACTATTCAATAATTGTTTTGTCACCCTATTTCTAACAGCATATTTCTTAGGCATGCTTTGTCTAAACTTTTCTGCAATAAAGGATAATAAAATTGAGAAAAAGACAAACACATAAGAGATTATTCCAGCCTGGCACTTCTTCATGCAGAACAGCAGCAAGTAGCTCAGGTAAGAACAGTTTTCTCACCATAAAAAGATCATAATACTTCTTTGAATTAACAGTTCCATTTTGCTTTCCAGTGACACCTCTGGCCATTTCTGGAATAACAATGATAGACTTAGGAGTCAAAACAGTCATCTCAGCTGGATACATGTTTGTCAGAGGATTCCACAGGGAAAGCAAATAACAATGACAAAAGCTGAATTTGTTTTAAAAATAAAAAACATCCTATTTTTTCATAAAAAAAAAAAAAAATTATAGAGGAAAATATTGTGAAAGATTCATTGTAGAGCAATTGCACCATTCTATACCAAAACCCAACATTTTTGTCTCATTAATGGAAGAAATAGAAATAAGATATTGGGAACATCCAATGAAAATGATCTTTTATAGACCACCTCCTACAATTACATGGTTTTGTATAAATATAAAATAACTTTTCCTTCTTTCCAGAGACAGTTATATAAAACTAGTTATAAAAACACAGAGCTGGTGGCCTGTCTCTGGAAGCCAGTCCCTGGAAGCAGCATACACATTAGGCACTATACTGAGACATGCTGAGAATTTTGAAGGGTTACAGAGAGAGGAGAGGGAGCTAAGATATGCTGCCTCTTGAGAGAAGCAGGCCATTTCTTCATTTTGCTGAAATCATTAGTCACACAGAGCCTCATTCCTGAGTGGGATCTGTAGCTATAATTAGTGCTCAAACTCTCATTTGCATTCTTGCTATAAAAGTTAATATTTTACATGTCAAATAACCCAGATGGATTCACTTTTAACATTAAAAGCACCGCTGTTCATAATACATATGCAGAAGGTTTTATTATACATATTAATGTCTTGTACCAGGTATCTTTTGTGTTAGGATAATGAAATATGACTTATTAATGCAGTTGTGAACCTTTTTGTTAATAGTCTGATTATAAATGTGTTCAATCTACACAATTTTAGTACATTATGAATCACCATTAGTCAGAAATATACCTTTCCCTCCCTTTGCACAATTTAGCCTCACATTTTCTTGGAAGTATCCTGTTCTGTCACTGCAAGTGATGCCAAAAATATTTGTAACTGTTGAGTCTCAGCAAAAGTGTGAAGACTGTGTCTGAAAATGGATCTCTCCTCCATGAAGCGCTATGGCTGATCAATTCCTAAACATGCAGGACTCAGAATCTGAGTCCTAGAAAATGTCATGTAAAATGAAACCTATTATTGTTAAACTGCTTGGTGTACAACCCCCCACTTATTTTGAGCTCCTTTCCATATAGCCAGAGCTAAATCAGTCAGCTGGGAAGTGGCAGGAGATCCTTTCAAACCCAATCTTTGTGTAAGTATCCATTAAAGGATCCTAAAATTGTAGTTAGTGTAAGTCCTATAGAAACACCTGTGACATTCATATGAATAGCAAATGAATTCTTTATGATCAGTGCTATTACAATGAATATCAACTGAATTCCATATGACCAGCACTTCTAAAAAGAATATCAAATAAAACCACAAAGAGGTAATTCTTCAACTAAAGAGCTACTTCCAAAGAGTCTACCTATCACAAACTCTAGCACAATAACAACAGGTAAGGCAACAATTATTGCACGTGTTATAAGTGCAGAAAAATCAACAGCAGCCTGGTAATGTATTCAGAACAATAAACAAACAAAAGACATGATCACCTTTTATTTATTTTAAGAGATACTATAAACCTAGAGCATTATTACTACGTGCTGCTTTTCATTCTGACCATCTCAGATTTTCTACATCATTGTTCTATGCAAAACTGCCAAAATCATCTCCCTCTCTCAGCTCAAATGTACTTGTCAGAGTGATTGAAGGGTTAATACAAGAGAAGTGTACAAGACAACCAGATAGCACTGAGTGCTTAATGGAAGGGTTTGGTAAGTTACTATCTCTATCATTTCTATTGGCCCTGCAAGCTGGAGGGCTAGCTTATAGATATTACTGTACTCAAAAGACTAATTCTCTTGTTGGCAAGGCTAGTATGGTCAGAAATTACAAATACAGTAATTAGCGGTGTACAGATCTTCACGGTGCAGATCAGAGTCACGCTCCTCAAGACCATTGTTTTTTTGGCTGAAGGGAGGAAACTGGAAAGAAAGCGTCAATGGAAAGAAAGAAAGGCTGTGTTCTAGAAAATGTGAATCAGTGTGGTGACGCTGTTGTCTTTCCAGTATAAGGTAGTCCAGCAACTGGTGCCAAGAATCATAACGTGGAGGGAATTAAAAAAAAAGAAAGACTGAATTTGTGAAAGGATTTTTAAATCTGTTCCTGTTAAAATCATACGATAGCTTGTTGTGCTTTAGAGTCTGCCATCCTACGTTTTTGCTTAGGCTTTTTACCCCTCTGCTGTGTGTCCTGCCATAACAGCGTGACATCCCATGCCAGAGCTTCCATAAGGCTGTGTGAAAGCAAACTGCACTACTGCAGTGTACCCACAGAAATCTGCCTGTCTGCATTTAAATAACTTCAGCAAAGAAATCAAATACAAAAAGCTGAGTTACTGCATGTGCAATAATGATATGTTGCTCTAGTTAATAATACTGTTACTAAATATGGATGGCACTTAGCACAAGATAAGGGGATAAGTACAATGCCCTGATCGTTGTGCAACCTCAGAAGTGAATACTTGATTAAGTTACAGTAACTTAACAAATCACTCCCACATCAGTCAAGTTATCTCTATCCTGTGTGTACTCTCAGAGAGTCTTAGAGAAATTATCTGTATTGATTAATGACTTTAGCTCATGTTTGGGGTGAACTAAGGTATCCAGTTGCCTCAGTTCAGCTAATGGGAAGTTTCTTAGAGTGCCATGACTATTTACATTGTAGATCCATAGCTCCAACTTTAATTTACAAACTAGACAGTTTCTATTAAGAATGTAAAGATAGGCTGAGTAATTCACATTCCTAGAATACTTACACTGAAAACTAAGATAATGCAGCAGAGGTAAATCTCTTAAAACTCTTAACTCAGCCTGATGTATATACCAAAGGAGCCACTAACAATACACGATATTCATTCACTGAGGTCAATTGACTCGATTATTCTCCATTAATTTGCATTATTAACACTCATGAAAATGGTGATAAGAAGTCAGTATTTTGATTTAGTAACTACTTAAGCTGATGTGTAAAAACAGAACAAATAACAATGCAGAGTGGTAAAAGAAACAGTATTTAGCAAATGAAGCATCAAAAGAAAGGTAGCTTTTAAAGACTGAGAGTATCAAAAGAGTAACTTCACAAAGGGGCTTAATCAGTAGCATGAGGGCAAAGGATTACTCTGCTGCAACATCATCCCTAGGCACCATGATTTCATATGAAAGTACTCCAGGTACATACTGGTCTACTTCTCGGCAAATTCAAAAGCATTTTAGTACTGACTATTTCAAAGTCTAATAAACAAGAATAAAGAAAGACAGTCTTTCTCCACCTATACTATGTGAAAGGTCTGGTCTTGTTAGCGTTACTACAGCACTTCAACAAATCAGACTGCATAAAATAAAGGTACATGAGTTCTCAAGCTTTCTGCTTCTAGATGTGCCTCACTGACCCAAGGTATCCTGAATTCGTTTTTGCACAGTGGAAATGTTTTGGCAGGAAGCACAACCCACATGCCTGAGATTAATGGTCAGAATAACTTCTAAGTGAATAAGAAGTATAGATATAAATCTCCTATTGTGTCAAAAAGAAATGACATTTGGAGTATGCTGCAACTAATCAACATTGTATAAAGACCACAGTATTACTCCCTCCTCTTCTGGCACCAGTCCTTTAAAATGTGACCTTGACTGGTTTTCTGTAAAGAAAACATTTAGGCACCCCAATTAAGGGGAAGTTTCTGTAGCTAACTTGTAAAAAAGGATATGTGAGTCTCTGATGTTCTGAGGGACCAAAATATTCTCTAATTGCTCATTCAGTCTGCTGCTGTTTGTGACTCTGTTCGCATACATCTAATGCTCTCTACACAAATGTAGAGAGTCTGGTCCTAGGGAGAGTCTTTTGATTGTACTCATTGTAGCACCTGAATCCTTTCATGGGACTTACTCTGAATGCCCAAATCACTTCAAAAATAAGATTTTGGTTCCTAACCCACCCAGATGGATTAACATTTTATAACCATTAAATCCTACCTTTAAAAAATTTACTTCACTTTCTACTGAGCTTCACAGGAAATTGTTCCTGTTCTTCATAGAGTGGTCAAAAGGTCTTTTGCTTTGTTATCCAGTAAGTGAACTTTTATATGTTTCTAGGAAAAATTAACAAGTTGTATAATCATACTTTTCCTTCTGGAATCTCATCTTTTGTATTTTCTGATTGATTGGTATCCTTTCCAATGTGTCAACTAATATCCAGTGGAGTTCTGTTAAGCTAACAAAATCAATCAGGGAAACCAGACAGGGTCACGGTAGTATTTTCTGAAAGCAAGCAAGAACTCCACTTTGAGCTTTTAGGGTGGGTTTGGTTTTTTTTCATTCTCAAACTAAAAAGCTGCACATTTTATATGAATACAATGTGTCTGGAACTTTTAGAATTGTTTCTAACTACAGGAAGAGTTGAGATGATTTAAGTCATTTCTAAAATCATACTTTGTATATGGAGTAGTGTCGTGGTTTAAGCCCAAGCTGTAAATCAGAACCACGCAGTCTACTGCTTCCCCCCCCACACCTTTCTTCCCTCCGCTTCTGGAGGGACGGGGAGGAGAATCAAAAGAATGCAGCTCCCACGGGTTGAGATAAGAACAGTTTAATAGCTATGGTATAACACAAATCACCACTGCCGCCACCAACAATAACAACGACAAGAGAAATAACAAGGGAAGAGAACACGATACCGCCCGCCGGAAAAGACAGCCCGGCCGAAAAAGGGACGTGCCCTTCCGGGTAGCTCCCAGTTACATCCCCTGGCATGACGTGCTGTGGTATGGAACACCTCCTTGGCCAGTCTGGGTCAGGTGCCCTGTCCCCGCTTCCTCCCGGCCCCTCCTCCTCCCTGGCAGAGCATGAGACTCACAAAGTCCTTGGTCAGTCTAAACATCGGTGTTATCAGCTTTTTGTTCCCAAGCCAAAAGTCAAAAACACAGTGCTGCACCAGCTACTAAGAAGGAGAAAAACTGACTGCCACTGCTGAACCCAGGACAAGTAGGCCATGAAATCACACAGCAAATCTTTGTCAGTGATCAATCATGTTTTGAAAATTATGGAAATTCTGACATGCAGAACTACTGACTGTAAGATTTTATCACCTTCTGGAGCCTAGACAAATCTATGGCGATATCTTTGCTTTTAAAAAGTACAAAAGCTTAAAAACTGTGCTAGGTAAAGTGAATTAATAAAGATACTAAGGGTTTAACAGTTTTTCAGATGCTTATTTCTCAAAGAATTTTAACTGGGAAAAACAAGGAAGGCTGTCACATAAGCAATATATTTCTTCACTTGAAATCCGACTTTATGCTGTCTTGCCACAGTAAACAATTTATCATCTTTCTTTCTTAAGTAAATACAGTTTGGAAGCATGAACTGAAAATAATTTACTGTTTTTTATATAAATAGCTAAGGCAAATCTCTAAACCTGAGTGTTTTAAGCAGCAAATGATTAATAAGTTGTCTACCACAGGTGATATTCTCAAGACATTAGTAAAGAAAAAAAATGTTTTAGTTGACTTCAATGTTAACAGAATAAATACATAAAGAAATGGTAAACAGAAAATAGTATGCTGCTTCTTGTCTCAGCTGTAACACCCTGCATCAAGTAAATGTACTCATTTTCTTCCTTTCAAGAAACAGCTTTCGCTGTCAGTGTTCCATAAAAACTGTTCTGCAAGATGTTAACCTGGATTTCTTTTTGGTTCAGAAAAAGATTATTCATTATCCAATCATAAAATTTAAAATGCATTTCTTCATGCCTCAGAAAGATCATTTCAAAAACTCCAGTCCTACCTATAGTAAAGTCAATAGCCAAGTGGATTAATAAGAATCAGGCCCTTGCCTCTGACAGCAGTCAGAATTGCAGGCCTCCCTCTGACTCTCCATCTCATAACAGAGAGGAAGGAAAGAAGCCAGCCTCCCTGGCTGCTGTCCTCCCCACTGGCCTCCCTGCCCATCAGCCTCTCCACCAGCATCCATGGCCTCCCCGCTGGGCTCAGTGTGCTACCTAGCCATGGCTGGCAGCACTGCTTCTGCCCATCTCATTGGTCCTGAGTGCCTTGCCCTGTACTCCTGAACCAGCAAGGTAGCATCTTCCTTGCTGAAAAGAAGGCTACAGCTTAACTGGAACAGAAGGCCCCAAATTAGTGCCCTGAAAATTATTTCTGCCTGAACCTGAAGGCATCAAAACTCTATGAAGTTTGAGCT
The DNA here is from genome assembly GCF_963264785.1 of Psittacula echo. NCBI lineage: Eukaryota > Metazoa > Chordata > Aves > Psittaciformes > Psittacidae > Psittacula > Psittacula echo. Next base: position 84,642,331 of record NC_137738.1, on the reverse strand, counting down.
TTTTCCAATTACTTCCACATCTAAACTGTAAAAAAATCCTTACAGCATGTTTTAGAGCCCAAAACTTTCCACAAAGCCCCACCAGATCAGTAGGATATCATTATTCTCTCCCAAATCCTCCACGGCAGTCTTGAATTGTTTTAATCTAAGGGAAACAAGCCCTAAAGGAAGACTGATCTTCGTCCCTACCTGTGTTTTATGTTACCTTTATGTTCAGGACTGACATGAGAAGAGACAGACACAGAAAATGCCTTTGACCCAAGTTCCTGGGAGTGCCTTGCCTTCAGAATGCACTTCCCTGCACGCGTTGCAATTCCTCAACAGCAACTACAAATGCTAGCAACTACAGATGATGAGTCAGTTCAGAACCATTAGTGAACTAAGGCCAAACAACGCTTTCATGTTGAACCAATGTTGACTGACGCTGCCACTGCAAAGTTTTTTGTAAAGCAAATTTTTCTAAGTAAAACTTGTTTGGACTGGAGGATCAGGAGTATTTTACATGAGCCTGAACTTTATAATGAATAACATGAAGGTTTAGGAGTAGGACCTACAGTTGCCACCAGACAGGTGCAATCTGAGCAAAGAATGGTCAGTCTTGGTCTGAGTTTTTCATGCAGTTTAGTATATAGGCATATTCACTGAATGGATATTATAAGAAGGTGCTAACACTTTGCCTGTCTCTATTTTGGCTAGTAAAGATGTGTTACCAGAGGCACTCTCTTTCTGATCTGTTCCTTCTGCCCCGAGAGATGTAGGCACTGAAGCAACAAGGGTGCTATATCCAAAACTGTATTTCACTGAAAAGTGTGAAAGCCAGATAAGATGCTTCATGTTATTATATTTTAAAATTAAAATTACAACGGCTTGTCTTACGGTTTAGGAAGAGAGAAGGGAAGAGGAGAAGAGTGGAGGCAAGAGAAGCAGAAAGGAGGGAAAGAGAGGAGAGAAGCGGAGAGGAGGGAGATAGCTATGAAGATAGAATCTAGAAGGAAAGGATTTTCGTCTTGCAGGGATGAGTGAAATCAATACTTCTTTCCTAGAGAAATAAGGGATAGGGGGTATTGCATGTACTGCAATGAACACCCTGCTCAGTGCCTATTTACAATTCTGTTCTCCCTCAACAAGAAATAAAGCTTAACACAGACTTTAAGTTTGAGGTTTGAGGACCAGACATTTGGAAGTGCTGCTACTAGAAAGGGCTCCTAGTGTTGTAGCAGCCAAGTCACTTTTTGAGTATAGCCCTAGCTATAAGAGTGAATCTACGTATGAAAGAAAAGATTTAATTTATGAACTTCAAAGCTGTGAGTCATGCAACAAAGAAACTTTCCGTAACTAGGGTTAAATGCTGATCTTCTGAGACTATTTTTCTTTCTTAGCAGACCTAGGAGCATAAGAAAGTCATGAAGAATAAAGACCATCTTAGTAAAAAAATAGCTATTTCAGTCTTTCTTTTTTTTTTTTTTTTTAATCTTGTTTACCTCATTTTTCTTACATAAAAGCAAATGCCTACTGGACTGACTTGGATTTATTATTTAATTATTTTCACTTGAAAATTAATATATATTCTTTACTCTGGAATTCAGATACTTGGGAATGAATATAAAGATTCCTTAAGAATTTAATCTAATCTTTATTAATTTAAATAGAGGTCTGTGGAATCAGTGACTTAAGTTAAGACCTGAATAAATGCAGAGTAAGAATTTTCTATTTCTAAGCTTACATATATTTGTATAAAAAAGATAATCACCTAGGTTTTCTACCCCATATTAAGCAAAACCCTTACACCTATAGAGGGATAATGTAACTCATTAATATTGACCTGGGACTCATGAAATATGAATCCTAGATCACAACTCAGGCACAGACCTTCTTTGGATAAATCACTGTGTCCTTTGTGTCTTTTTTCTCCCTTGCTTGTATAGTTAAGCTGTTTTATTATAACCTTCTTGGCACATTATGGTGCTGTCTCTCATTAGAATGCTGAACACAACAGGACCTTAATTTTGACTAGAATCCCTGGGTCCAACTATAATAAAAACATCACATATTTTCGTGGTTTACAGTAAAAAAAAACCCTAAGTTTCTTTAACATTCTTCACAGTTCAGTTATTTGGGACCTTATACCCTTTGTTTTCCTACAACAAATCCCAACATGAATAACATTTTCCCTGAATAACTATTAGCAATATTGTAGACCATGTTCTAGAGATGCTTTTACAACAGTTTTGTGTACACTCACAATATACTTTATTTTCTTTGATATGTTTTCTGTCTTCCAAATCTTTGCATCGTGTTGACCTTTTGAAATGCTGCTTTGCTCTGGGCTGATGGCTTCAATTTATTTCCTCAATAATTCCTAATTTGTCTTCTTGCTTAGTATATAGGCTGATTGTTTTATGTAGCATTTTCTAATTTGTTTTGTGTTCCTAGATTAATTATTCTATATTTTCCTAGTCAAATTGTTTATTTTTGCTATACAAGTTATATAGATGATACAACACCTTTTGAGTATGATCACATTGCTCTGGGCTTCTAGATATGCTTTTAGATCCCACAGAAGTTTCAAATTCTCCCCCTCTACAAATTCTATTACTTATATTCACACATACATAATCATGAACAACGGAGAGCCTAACACTGACACCTCAGAAACTTTGTTCAGATTTTCCCTTTGTGGCTTACACTTAAACTAGCCTCCCATCCCACAGTCTCTTTGCTTTCATGATGATTTCTCTTAGCCATTAATCTCAGATGTGGTGCCTTGTCAAATGCTTACAAGTAGACTTACATTCGTTGAATTGAACTTAGCTACAGTGGCAGTAATACCTTCAAAGAACTTCAGTGGGTTAGTTAAGCATGACCTCCCCTGCCTGAATCTATGCTGGTTATCCTTAATCAAACTGATTTTCAAGCTGTTTCTTCACACTTCCTTATGGTAGTTTAATTTTCCCCACACTTGTTCAAATTCACACAAATTCACTGATGTAGAGTTTCTTGGACTGTCTTTAATCTATTTTGAAGAATTGCCTGCTTTTTTTCAGTCTGCAAAAAACATTCCTAGACAGATCTGGTTTAAATTTTGTTAGTAAATAGCCTTTTGTCCCTCTGGGTTCTTCAGTAGCCGTTTAGAAGTATGTTTTCAAAACTGGTTTTGATGAGAAAAAAGTCACAAAATGCATGTACTTCATGCATTTCTTTTGTTGGTGGTGGTGGATTTTTTATGTGCGTCCATGTGCATGTGCTGGTTTTCTACATGTGGTAAAATGTAAAATACCTATTGATGTCAATACAGAGTGGTAAACTTTGAAAGACTTTTGTCACTGCATTCATGAAGGCAGGGATCAGCTTTCCATGGTGCTGTAATCGTTAATGCAGTGGAATAGCTATCAAAAGCTGTTTCAAATGCATTCCTCCATTTACAGGGAGCCAAAATGCATTGTGTTATCCTCAGGTAAATAGTTTTAGTGATAAATTTACACATCTGTGGCCTTCAGTCTCGATTATATGTCTCCCTGTGCCTTGAGTTGAAACCCCATGTAATGTTGCAGCTGATAAGCAAGGCAATATACGGCCAGCACATCATTCCAGTATTTCAGAAATCCCAGGTTGAAATTCAAGGTCATGGCCTTGAGCTGGAGAACTTGAATGGTGAAGTATTTCAGACAGGACATCTTCCTGTGTGGCAGCAGCTTGCTCTGACTGCTGCACTCATAAACACAGGGAAAGCTTTCTACGTGATCAGAAAAATGGACGAAACTTTAAGAACAGTGAGCAATAACTAGGTGACTACCTCCACAAGAGATTCAAATGACTGCAATTCTCCCTCTCTCTCAGATACATATACACACACACACACACATATTTATACCTTATTCATTACTATGGTAACTGGGCACGTTCAGACTAATGCATGCAAATTAAAATGGGAGTGGTATACATAGACCTAATTTTTTTCATGTCTCTAGTATCACTGATGATGTCAGCAGAGGTATAAGTGGCAGACAGAAGTGGCACGGCAAAGTCTGTACTAGAAGAAAATAAAAAAAAGAAAATCTGGCTCACGTCTTAAGTACTTATGAACCACAGAACAATTCAAACAATCTCCCTGATAACAGCATACCTCTTTGTAGATTTCTTTGTAGAATTTATTTGAAGAGCATAACATGATGATTCTTAAGTTCCTAAAGATGAAAGCTATTGACTATTTCCTCAAATGACCTGAAAATAGATATTTCAGCACCTACCTTTTAGGTACTTCCTGGCAAATGAACCCCTGAGCAGTATTCTGGTGGGCTACTTACAGCTCTACTTTTTATACAATAACTGAATATTCACTGCGCAAGACAGAAACCCAGTCATACCGCTGGCATGACTCTGATGTGGCGAGTAAGGCTCTCCATGTAAGAGGGGGCCAGCAGGAGTCCAGTTACTGTTTCTGCAGATTTTTTAACATTTTATATTCAGTTCCTTTAAGCAAGGTTTGGAACCCAAACCTTCTACATCCAAAGGAAACGTTAACTGGAAACCTTCACAGCACCAACAGGGGAGACCCTAGGGCAGTCACAGTATATGCCAGAAAAAAAAGGATGAGACAGGCTTTAACTTTCTTGAAGAAGAAGCCTAATGTAGATTTTTCACAATCTAGCCAAGTGATCCAACTGTTAAATTACTCTCTCTACTGTGGGAAAATGAGAGGGCACCACTTCCACCCCCAGGAATATCTTACGTAAGGCCAAAGTTGGCAGGCACACTTAAAGAAAGCCCAAGCAGTTTTATCCCTGTGGAAGAGCATCTATATTGAAGATTACAGTGACTGTTCAATAACAATCTTATACAAATTGTCAGTATGCAACTGTTCTGAGTGTGCCTAGAAATGTAATTTTAGGCTCAAAGGAACTTTTCTAATGAAAAACAGATGTGTAAATTTGGGTGTTTCTGGGGTTAAAGTAGCCATTGAGTGGTAGTTTAGTACTAGATGTAGATATCTTGACAATAAAGAGAGAACTTGCCGCTTAAATTCTTCTGTGCATTTATTTACTGCTGAGTTGCCTCAACACCCATGAAATTAATTCGGAACCAAAGAGTTCACATCTCAGATCTAGCTTTTGAATTAATAAGTTATATTATATTGAATTAGAATAATCAGCATATTTCTATGTTCTGAAATTGTCAGGTACATATACTATACTAACCAAAAATGATTCAGGCAAAGAGAAGAGAAGACAGATATTGAAGGATTATGCCAGCAACAGAACAGTAAGGAATATTATAGTTTATCAACAAAATCTCTTTAAATAATTTTATCTGAAGAAATGCTATTCTACTAATTCAAGCAACTAAATGTACATGCCATCTTCAATTCTTCAATGTAAGTGGTTGAGATATTCTATATGGCATTTTTTTCTTATGGTCAAGTGAGTAATTGTTAAAAGAGGCAAGCTTAATACATAAACACAGGACTACACTAATTTTTATGTCATTCCAAACCAACATTAAAGTATTGCTACCTAAAATGACCAATTAGTTTTTAATTAAGCACAGTATTTATTTGCAAGCTCAGTCTGGTTCTTGATCACAATCTTTAGCCGTTCAGGCATTTTCTCATTTTAATAAATGGTCAATTTTTTCTAGTCAAGCAGAAAATAAAATTTGTTTGAAAAATAATTTTGTTATCCCATTAAAACAGTCCTACTCAAATGACTCAATCTTTCTCTCATCTGCTGGAAATTTAGATTGCAGCATGTCAGATATATTACATCTTGTTCAGATGTAGTCCTTTTCCAGTCATCTTTCTGAAACCTGTGGTCTTGTCAGTTCTCAAAAGCCAAGCAATGATTTTGTTTGCACAGGACTAGGTAATTAATGCCTTCCTTTCCTGAATAGACTCTATCAAGAAATATTCAGAAATTTCTCTTTTATGGAAATGAAATGGAGCCTTTCAGAATGAGGGAGCAAGAACAGTCATGGGAGGCTTCTAACACTGAAGAGATTGGTTTCTTCTATCTATGCTACTCCTGTTCACAATGGTCAGCATGCATTTGCTAATTATTTATTTGCATCACTTTGTTTTGCTTTTATGATACTGACAAGCTTTTCTACAGACAGTCCTGAGAGGAAGAAGTAGAATAAAGGGGAAGGGCAGAATTTGTACATCTTGCTCATAGCCAGCTTAAATGCATGCAGGAAGGCTGCTGTCACAGGGAACAAGAGAAACAATCCTTGTTCAGACAGTAACAAACTTTCAAACATGAAACTAAACCCAAAACCTATGGAGCAAAGTTCATACAGTATCTTGCATTTTTTAAGGTTTGAGATAGACCTCTATCTAGGGGCAGAATTTTCAATGTTATTTTTTATTTTTTGGAATTTCTTCTAGATCTGGTTCTTGGAAGCAGGGAAACTGGTTGATTTAGAAGGATGACATGGTTTCAGCATTCTCAGTGTAACAGAGCTTTTCCCAAACCTTTTCTAACAGAAATTCTTGCTGTGTTTCCCTAATCTCCACAGAAACCCAGTCCATCATCAGATCCCATCAGCAGCTTGTCACAATCCCCACCAGTTCTCACCAGACTTTCTGCTTATTGTCCCAGGGAAGAGAACACCATGAAGATATGACTTGTAACCAATAACAGGCAAACAGCATATATAGAGTGCACTTTATACTATCAATGAGCTACTAACACATTCCATGGAATTTGATGTCAGAGGGAGACTAGTAATCACCTGGTTTGCTGTATTCATTTCTTACCAGGACTTAATTTTCTAAGCATTTTCTTAGCTGTTCCTCCAGAAATCTGTCATACGGCAAAACGTTGAACATCACCGTCATTCAGATGGTCACTATGTATTGGAAAGTACACAATCAAAATATTATTGATGACCATAAAAGCTAGATAATGAGATGATGGGACAGAGGGAAGTGGCTGTTCATAATGAAACATCATAGACTATTACTCTTTTAAGTAAGTGCATCAGCAACACTGACTACATCATGATCATTAAAAATTACGAGAAATACTTTTGGGAATCATGCATTAGTATTACTTGAAGTTGATGAATATAAATATCCATACAGAATTTTTAGGTGTACATAGGACAAGTATGTCATTTACAGATTCACATCACCCTTCCTATCTATCAGATGCAGTTTTGTGCAAGGTGAAATATTTCTGAAGAGCTGAAAGTGCTGGGAAATGAGCAGGTAGCAGCTTCAAAACAAGCAAAATGCAGTGCTTTTTTACACAGCAGGAATTAAATTATAAAACAGATTGTCAGAATATAGTGTGGTAGTCTGAATTATGAATAGGTTCAAGAACAGATTCATGAAAGTTAAGTTTATTGACGAATGTGCAACATAGATGCAACCTCTAGGTAAAGAGTTCCCTAAACTGGCCAGAGGCTGATAAAATCTAAGGCTGTCTATATCTTGTTTCCTGCAGTTTTTCTATGCATTTGCTAATGGCCATTGTCAGAGAGAGGTTATTTTGGTCTGATCTGATGTGACACTTTTTGCATTTTTAAATATGTGAAGACTGAAATTTAGCTAAATTCATGGGACAAGCACAAAATCTGGGCACAGCTTATGTTCCTGACTTACCTCTTCTGGTTTTAAAAGTGTCTTGTGCCCATCTGCAGTGTTTCTGCTGGCTGCCCAGTGCAGGACTCATCACAGATTAGACTCTGGGTGCTTTCATCCATGGGAATGTTAAACAGCCACTTTGGAGTATAACAAAAAGGTGTCTTATACTCCAGCAGAGGAGGAAATTGTAGAATGACTGGAACAAGAAATATAAGGTCTGCAAAAGGCACATTTTAAAGAAACAGTAAGAGGAAAGGAAAGACAAATAGTGTTTAATGATGCAAATCTGATGGTGCTAGCTCTGCCAGTCCTACGAGATAAAAGCCATTATTTTCAGCACATCAGCATAAAACCTGTGTATCAGCTCAGCAACTGGACTACTATGCCCATGAGGGCATCGGTCATTATCAGACCTTCACAGTAATGGTCTGAGGGTTTCTACTGAGGGCACTTGCCAGCAGACTTTTCAAGTTTTGAGCTGTGTTACCAGTTCTGCTCAGTGAGACTACACCAGTATGCCTGTGCTACTGGAGACAATAAGGGAAGGTGGTTATGCATTGCTCTTCAGTAAGACAAATACCAGTAATGGAGATTAGGACAAAAAAAAAAAAAAAGAATAAAATGAAAAAGAATCATTATTGATGGATGTGAGTGAAATAATCTGGGCTATGTCCTCTGTAAAATACATGGAAGCATGAAGCTGCTCTTGGTGTTTCAGAAGATTTTTTTTTTTCTTTATTCTGGTCATGCAAGAAATAGCATTCCCTAGATCTGTTTCCTGTCACAATATTGTCCGTGGTGTTAATTTCGGGGTTTTTTTTTCATGTTCATATAATCATTTGTGTGATGAGTCCCTATACCCTAGGATTACCATAAAGCAGATTAATAAATTACGCTATAGCCATGTCACTGCCTAGTGAACTTTCATTTAAAGAATAAATAGCAGAATAGATAAAATATCCTAGAAAATAATGAGTGGAAGAAGGCAAATGAGGAGAGTAAGAATTGATTTAAGAAACTAAAATAGTCTTGACTGAAACCCCCATTAAATGCTGTCATGCTTTTTCATATGTGGATTCTCTTCTAAGACAGGTTACCTTCCTCAGTGGTACTACTGGAAAGTGTGTCAATGAAATATAAGTATTATTTCCATCAGCTGCCTATGCTGTCTGTGCTGAATGCCAGTCCCTCATCTGACACAGTCTTTCGCCACAATAGGTTATTTTTTCACAGTGGGCAGTACATTATCTTTCTAGTGTCAAACAGTAGTTTCTTTTTTTAATCGAGTCTTTTCCCCCAGGGGACCTGATCCTCATGCACATCGCTCTTTTAGGATAGTACATAGACAACAGCAGAGTGACTGAGCAGATCTGAGAAGCAAACTTCTGTTGAAACAGTCATGCAAAACACTTCTGCTTTACAAAACTGTACCTGAAAATACCAGTGCTATATGATTGTGGTGAGCTGACCCTGGCTGGACACCAGATGCCCAAAAAAGCCACTCTGTCACTGCCATCCTCCACTGGACATGGGAGAGAAACTACAACAAAAGTCTCATGGGTTGAGATAAGGACATGGAGAGATCACTCACCAATTACCATCATGGGCAAAACAGACTCAACCTGGGGAAATGAGTTTAATTTATTACCAATCAAACCAGTAGGATAATGAGAAAATAAAACCAAATCTTAAAAACACCTTTGCCCCACCCCTCCCTTCTTCCCAGGCTTAACTTTACTCCCAAATTCTGTCTCCTCCCCTTCAATGGCACAGAGGAACAGTGAATGGGGCTTATCGTCAGTTCATCACATGTTGTCTCTGTCTCTCCTTCCTCCTCAGAGGGAGGACTCCTCACACTCTTCCCCTGCTCCAGCATGGGGTTCCTCCCATGGCAGACAGTCCTCCATGAACTTCTCCAGTGTGAGTCCTTCCCACAGTTCTTCACAAACTGCTCCAGGACGAGTCCCTTCCATGGGTGCAGTCCTCCAGGAACAGGAAGCTCCAGTGTGGCCTCCTCTCTCCACAGGGCCACAGGTCTTGCCAGGAGCCTGTTGTACTGTGGGCTTCCCAGGGGTTACAGATTCCTTTGGGCATCCCCCTGCTCCAGCGTGAGGTCTTTCATGGGCTGTAGGTGGAAATCTGCTCTACCATGGACATCATGGCCTGCAGGGGCACAGCCTGCCTCAGCATGGGATGCACCATGGCCTGCAGGGGAATCTCTGCTCTGTCACCTGGAGCAGAGAGATTCTTCTGCTCCACCTCTTCTCTGCTCCACCTCACCTCTTCTGCACTGACCTTGGTGTCTGCAGAGCTGTTTCCCTCACATGTTCTCACTCCTCTCTCCAGCTGCAATTGCTGCTGTGCAGTAACTTTTTCTGCTGCTTAATTATGCTATCCCAGAGGTGCTACTACCGTTGCTGATGGTGGGTAGCAGCAGGTTCATCTTGAAGCTGGCTGCATTGGCTCTGTCTGACACAGAGGAAGTTTCTAGCAGCTTCTCACAGAAGCCACCCTTGTAGCCCCTCCACTACCAAAACCTCACCATGCAAGCCCAACAGTGACAAAAAAAAAAAGTGACACATTCAAAGCATTTGCACAAATCTATCTGTCCTGCCAGTACGGTTTGCATAGCAATGCGCAATAATATCCAAAGAAGTCTGGTGCCTATCCTACAGTGGTAAAACTGGGTAGATACCCTTTTTTCCACCACAGCCTGCCTCTCCTCTTCCAAACATTCTGTTTCTTTGAAAGAAAAAATTGAGCCCCAAAGAACTGCAACTAGTTACCATCAATGTGGGATAAATGTAGAAATTATGGATACTCATAGAGGAAATAAAGTGGAAGTGGAGCTGATTGTTTTTAATTCTGGGCCAGGACAACAGCCTCCATTATGCAATATAGCCAGTAGTCTATGAGCTGGCTTCACTCCAAATTCTGATTTGCTGCTGCATTTGATGTTTGCTTTGTTATCACAAACATTTTGTTCCAGGGTACATCAGATCCAGGGTCTTTTTTTTTTTTTTTTTTTAATACACAGAATTACTTAAGTACAACCATTTTAAAGAAAAACAAACCACAACTTCCCTTGAGGAATCCTAAAAAAAAGCCCACAACTGTGGAAAACTGCTTAATTCAGACACTACCTGGGGGATAACTATAGTAAATGCTGAATACTTTTGTCTATTCATTCTCTTTACAGCTCTATACTGCATTCAGATTATGATGATTCTCAAGTGTAAAAGTAAGTTCAGTACAAATTCCTTGATGTTCAAAAATGCTGAGGTCTGCAGTTCTCTTTTATGGCAGTGGGAACTGCAGATATTTGACACTCCTGCCAAGAAAGTAAAAATACAAATCTAGGCTCTTGACAATTATCAGTACCTTCTGTCCCCTTCCCAGCATCCTTGAACTTGACACTATGACCTGTTTTGCAGGTAAATGAGCTCAGATGGATGCTTTTATCGTTCGGTATGTACATGTTGTTTTATTCAATAAATGCATCTCCTCTTCCATCAGATATTTTGGAAAAAGAAGGTTGTTTTTCATGCTGAATGGAATGTCTATGACCTGCTATCTATCCTAAGTGTATTCCATCCACAGGTCTGTTTCTTTATTAAATATTCACATAAGTAAGTACCACTTTACCTTAACACTGTTTGTGGATACACTGAGATGCGTTACCAGTGAAGTGGACTTATAAAGTTAGTAAGGAAATAAGACAGAAATAAAGATTCCTGTACAATATGAAATCTTGAGGACTCATCCTATAGTCGTTACTCATTCAGCTCCTGCTCTGAAGGCAAGGGGATAGAAAGGCTTTCGAAAACAACCATACTTGTAGAGGCTGAAATTATTGCGGTACAACCTAGCTTAGCAATAAAATAGCTAGTACTTTACAGAAGGTGCATGAGGCTAACAGAAGAATCCAGCTCTGTCACCTTTTCCAGTATACAGAAATTACAGATCTGGACTTAACCATTTCTAACAACGGGAATTTGGATTTATGGGCACAACAAGAATCAACAACAACAACAAAAATCAATTAGGTGTCTCTGTTTAAAGAGAAATAATAATTTGAGTGTATATGAAAAAAATCAAAAGAAAAATTGAATTCACTTTGACAAAACAACTTCTCAATTTTCCTTCTAATGTGATATGACTCATCTCAAATCCATTGCAAAGCGGTAAACAAACTACACCAACTCAGTAGGCATCATCTGCCAGGAACATTTTAAAAAGAAAACCATTACTGAGCTACTTTTCTTGTCTTCTATACAGAGAAACTTATTTTCCCAGCAGAAACAGCACTTTGTGTTATCTTCTTTTCGTTTACTAGGTTTCCCTCACTGCTCACAGTACTAAGAAATACCACTTTAAGCCAATCACTTATTTCTTAAGAATTAAATTAAAGTAGTTTGGACCAGGTTTAGGTATTTTCAAAGCACTCCATTTCACTTAAAACAAAGCAGAAGAGAAAAGTCCAGTTTGATTAGTAATAATATTGTATATGAGACATATCTTGGATAGCAATTTAAGTACGTGGACAACAGCCTTTTGATTTTGTTTCTCATTCATTGAATTAATTTTATAATTGGAACTGTAACAAAAATAAAACGATTAGGTTTTGTTCTATAACCCTTCTGTAATTTAATTTCCTGAAAATAACTTTCAAGATAAAATAGTCATGAAGATAAAAATGACAACTATAAGCTGCCCTCTCCACTCTTCATTATCCATTATTGGCTTATGATCACTATTTATATTATTATATAGCTATTTAAAAAAAAAAAAAAATCTAAGTCACATGAAGTCAGCTTCTCTGCTAGTGCAAATCACCAGAGATCCATGAAGAAGGTTCCATGATGTTATATTTTTTGCAATAGTTCTTGTTTGTGGATTTTAAAATATTTTTGGTCAGGCCCTTCACTGTGTTAAATGACACTAAATTGAAAAAAACAGAGCAACTTCAATTTCCAAAATATTCCCTGATTCATTGCTTTAAAGAAATTACTTCAGCGCTTCTCAAAAGTTGACAAGAAAAATCTGAATTGTCATGGCAACGTGAGTTGAAGAAATCCTTCTTTGCTGTTTGCATAGATCATCTCCATGCTATCAGTCTGTTTACTAAATGTTGCTAAAGAAAGCAATTAAAGGCTAATCTCTCCTCAGAACCAAATAAATTATATAACTAGTGAAAGCCAGTGGAGTGAGATACACTTCAGATAGATAGGTAAAAAAATTTGAGGCATCACGTATCTTCAATGCAAATGACACCAAGCTGTTGACATGCTGGAAACGATGGATTGCCCTTCACAGGCACGACCATCTGGTGGGCCCATGCAAAACTCATGAAAGTTCAACAAGGCCAAGCACAAGGTCCTGTACATCGGTCAGGGCAATCCAAGCACTATTTGTACTGCAGGTTGATCAGAGAACGGACTGAGAGCAACCCTGAGGAGAAAGACTTGGAGGTGTTGGTTAATGAGAAGCTCAACATGACCCAACAGTGTGCATTTGCAGCCCAGAATGCCAACCACATACTGGGCTTCATCAAAAGAAGTGTGACTAGAAGGTCAGGGGAGGGGATTCTTCCTCTCTACTCTGCTCTCATCAGACCCCCACCTAGAGTACTGCATCCAGCTCTGGGGCCTTCAAAATAAGAAGGATATGGACCTGTTGGAGCAAGTCCAGAGGAAAGCCACAAAGATGATCAGAGGGCTGGAACACCTCTTCTGTGAAGACAGGCTGAGAGCGTTGGGATTGTTCAGCCAGGAGAAGAGAAGGCCCCAGAGAGACCTTAGAGCAGCCTTCCAATACCTAAAGTAGCCTACAGGAAAACTGGAGAGGGACTTTTGAGAAGGGCCTGTTAGGGATAGGACAAGGGGGAATGGCTTTAAACTGGAAAAGGATAGATTTAGAGTAGATATGAGGAAAAAATTTTTCACTGTGAGAATAGTGAGACACTGAAGAGGTTGCCCCAACAAGGGAGACAAGACTAGGCTGGATGGGGCTTTGAGTAACCCAGTCTAGTGGAAAGTGTCCTTGTCCATGGAAGGGGTGTTAGAACTAGAGCATCCTTACGGTCCCTTCCAACCCAAACCATTCCATGATTCTAAATGACATTTCTGTGATGCATAGCATTTTGTATTCATAATAACAAAGAGTTTGAATTTTCTTTCTGATTGTTAGGTTTGTTCCACCATCCTTGTTTTAATGCAAGTTCTGTGTGCGATATGTAGCTATAATAAAGGCCAGATTCAGAGTCCCTTAAGGTTAATGTGATTTTTTTTTTCTGTCAGTTCCCCCACCTCTAGATCAGGTCCTAACTGGTCAGAATCCGACATACAGCAACCCAAACTATTCAGCTGATGACTAGTGTCTATGTCCAACATACCAAGTTCTGCATAGCAGAATGCTTTTTCTCTACAAACTGGCAGATTTGTCTCAAGTTAACTACATTATGTACCTGTTAAAAAGAAAGAAAAATTTCGGCATTTCATTTATGTTAATTAAATACCATGATAAAGCCTCCCCCACATAGGAAAGTAAGACAGAAATGGTGGAGTATATATAGTTCACAATCAAAATGCTGCTACTGCTGCCACTGTTGACTTCGTAAAATCTATTAACACTACATTCTTCAGTGTTAGAGACACTGCAAACAAAGGGTCAAAATGTGCGCTCAGGATATTTACATGCTATGATAAAGAAAATCAATTTAATTTCTCAAGAGATGTCTAGATGTGCAGAGGGTCACCGATTATGATATTAGCAGTTGCTTAATAGTACCGAGGTTCTAAAAGTGAAAAAACAGCTCTCCCTCCCCCCACCAAACATGCTTGGTATGACTCAATCTATATATTATGAGAAATATCAGCAGGATACCAACAGAGGATCTGCTGCTGGGGCAAAGCTAAAATAGTGTACTTAGTCACTTGGAAGCAGTCAGATTCTGCATTGATATCTCACAGACACTAGTAAGAACAGTGTGATTTGTCATGACCATTTGTTTCACAACCAGAAGCACATAAAATTAGTCTAAAAATAAGTTAAGCACTTTGCTTTTTTAAATTTATTTAATCAAAGTGGCCTTTTCAAAATCCTCACTGTTGTTCAAGAAGCACCCTTCTTTCTTTTTTTCTTATCCTCAGAGTAATCTGTTTTGGTTTTTTTTCTAAGGTTCAAGGCAAGGCAGGTTCCATGAGCTCATGTGTATTCCTGTAATATCTAGACAATTCCTTCCCAACGTAAGCTGTTTCCTGACCATATCACTTCCTTGCTCCTTGCACCTCTAGCTGTGCTGGATACCAGCAGTCTGATGTAGGTCCCAAGCTACATGGCACATGTTGTACACAACATGAGTTCAGACTGAGCCCTGAGGCGCTCATTCAAGGCAAGTTCTAGATCAAGCACAGTGTCCAAAGCCAAGCCAAAGCTCTTGTTCATCTATTTTGGATACACTAAGCAACTGAGCCAAGCTCCCCATCCATTTCAAGCTTCAAATACAGAGTAAGGGTGGCTGTATTTTTGTTCCCGGTGTACCGTACATTGATGGTGTTTCAGCACCAGTGAAGGCAAAATATATGTAACCATTTGATCTGCAAATCATAGGATTAGGAAAAGACAGACCCTAGAAACAGATTTGCTCTGTGTAAAATATCAAGAATTTGCTGCAAACAACAGAATTGTAAGAGCATTTAAACAGAAAAAAAACCACCCTCCAATATAGGTTGAGAAATTGCTTTCTAATAGGAAAAAAAAACCATGGAAAACTTTCAGCCAAGAAAGAAGAAAAACTTCATGTTTGGCAAAACTGCATGAAAATGTCATTGCCT
Organism: Psittacula echo; assembly: GCF_963264785.1. Classification (NCBI taxonomy): domain Eukaryota; kingdom Metazoa; phylum Chordata; class Aves; order Psittaciformes; family Psittacidae; genus Psittacula; species Psittacula echo. The sequence goes on along the minus strand of NC_137738.1, from coordinate 84,626,914 downwards.
TGAAATGGAAAATAAGGCACAAAGCAAGTGCTGCAAAATGTAATTTTAGAATGCTGACCGTATTTTATGCAAGTTTGCAAAACAAACCCTGACAAAGTTTTATTCATTATTATTTATTCAGCTCTGTGTCAGCTGCAGTGCTGGAAACGTTTCTTTTGGAAAGCCAATGTGCAACGGAGACATGAACACAGAACGTGATTCTGTACTTTAGTAACCATGGGATACTGTAAAAAAGAGAGGCATAAAACATCCAAAGACTAAATGATTCTAGCTTTCTCTATAAATTGTCCTTCATAATTTCTTTAAGGAAAAAGCAGAGTCAAAAATAGAGGAAGCAAGGTATAAGTCAGACAATACCATGCTTGGAGACACCAGAGATACTGTTTAAAAACAAATTACTTCAATAAATATATAAATTTTTTAATATTATCAAGGTTGGTTGCTCAGATTTATCCAGCTTTCCTTTTTCTCAGTCACACATGGATGTAAACATTGCCAGAAGTTCTCAGCCATGACAGCTCATATTAGACAGGGTTTGGCTCCACTGTTCATAGAATCATAGAATTATACCTGCATTATTCAGAGTAGCAAACTTTTCAAACTGGACAATCCAACCGCTGCTGAAATCAACAGAAATTTCAGTTTCCACTGTAACAGAGTAGGACCCTCACAACTGTCTGAAGTTAGCTTTTTCTTGCAGTGTAAGACAAGAAATGAATTTGAAAGAAGTGAAATCAGTATTTAAAAATATGCATGAAGGTATTGCTAAAATGCATAATCTAATAATTACAAAACTATAACAAACTGATTAATTTTATGATAGAAATTAAAGCATTACTGCAATTGCAAGAAATAGTCTTTTTTTTTTTTTTTGGCTTATCTTTTGCTAAAAGCAAATAATTGATGGTATTCTGATTAATCAAGAGGAATCCTGGTTAATCATCAGCAATATAATGGTGATTAAATCCTTCTCTGCCCTGTTAACTGAATGTGCCTTCCAGGTAAAAACGGCAATGTTGTAATTTTCTCTCTTTTATTTTTTTTTTTCCATATGAGTAAGAAATGCAGAAAAAAATATTCTCTGAGCAAGTGAGACTTGTTATTGGCAATAAGATGTATTATTACTCTTGTAAGAGTTTTCAGTGCATGTGTGCCTCCATTTACTATTCAACTACTAAATGCAGGCAACTGATAAATGTTGCCTTTATGTGTGAATATAACACTAGATATAATCCAAGTAATTTGTTTAAGCAGTTATTCCATTGAGAAATGTGTATAACAAATATAGTGTAAATTTTCTTACATGCAATGGAAATGTCGTATAGTGAAGTCTTTCATCCAGGCAGAACAAGAATGTGTAAGGACAAAGTAAGATCTCACAGTTTTCCTCAGGCATTAACGGCATTCATCCTTATTTCAAAACTTGCTGGTTGATAAAAATGGCTTAAAGGAAATTGCAACTGATATAGAAGAGTAAAACATCTAAGTAAAACAAAGTGATTCATATTCATTAGGAGAATTTCCGTATGATCCTTATTCCATATTGGAAGAACAACCAATTTATCTCAGTCTAATCTGGGTGATTTTGCAGCCATATGAAGAATTAGAGATCAGATTCTTATTCGGTGATGCTGATTTAAATCCAGTGGTATGCTCGACCTTTATTAGAGATCGTCTCATACTTATGCTACTGCTTGGGTAGATTGCAGAGTTAAGCCAACAGCTCCCCTCTCCACACTGCATCCCTCTGCTGGTTACAGGCAGCCTGCACTACACTCCAGCATTGGTGCTTACACTTAAAGCTGTTTACTAGCAGAATAATGTTATCATGGTCAAAGAAACGTGACAGTTCAATCAGGATTTGAGCAAAATGAAATTACATCTTTAAATTCATTGGAGGTCTTGTACAGTCACACTATTAAGCAGTTACTTCTCTGAGGAAAGGTTATGAGTAGTTTAATGTGATGGTGCACAGATTACATGTCTTGAAAAAGTTGAAAACAGTGGTCCCTAAGGCTTTTCAGCCTCTCTAGAGAGCATGGCAAACCTTAGACACATCGGTTTCTGTTCAAAATAATTACAGTTTCAGATTGTTCCTAATTTGGTGCTGCCAAAGTTTTCAAGAATGTAAGTATATTGAGGCCACAGGCCCATAGATATCTTTAAAAAACTTGCATATGTCAAAGCATATGTAATAGTACTACCACATAATGAGTAATAAAAAGATGCAAGCTAGATTCCATGTTTGTATAGAAAAAGCAGTCTGCAGAGACAGGAAATACAACTGCCCCCTCCCCCAAAAAAGCCCATGCCTGATCAAAATCGTACATGCTCTACAAAGGGACATGGGAGTGACAGTCAGTAAAATAAGCAGAAAACAATCTGCAGAATGGTTCCTATCTATATAGATCACAAACGGTGCTGAAGTGCCCTCAGAGATTTCAGTACATCCTGAAGTTCCTGAGTACTCACACCTGCTTGTATGCCGTCTCCAGCTCCTCACACCAGTATCCTGCTCCTCACACTCCAGAGGAGCTGATAACCTTGTACTGCCTGACGATGGGAATTCCAATCTCATCTACAGGTTCAAAGGTCTAAAACGAGTGTTTGGGGAATCTCTGTTGAACTGATATGCTCTCTACTATATTATTTTCAAATTGACCATACTTCCTATTCCTCTACAGAGTTAAGAACACTATGCACATATCTTGATGGAAAGTTGGGAAAGATACAGACCTTGCCAAAAAGTACATGCATTTTTACATTAAAATATTATGTGGTCAGAGCTGGCTGTTGTATTTTCTGTCTTTATATGGTAAATTCTTTGCTGGGATGGGAGATGGAGAATGCATTGGGTTTGCACCTGGGTATTCAACACCTAGCTCTGATACTCTTTTAAAAAATACCCCTTTTCAGCCCATTTTCTCTAGAATCGCTTTAGTCTTCTCTGGAAGAGAATGAAGCCTCTCTAGAGAGACCAGCTTCACAGTTTGAGAAACACTGCTTTGGAGAGAGAAAATACATGGCTTTAAAAGAGACAAACACTCTCAGTCCAACAGGATTAGACCTTAAACACAGTGGTAACCTTGTGTGATGTACTCATGGCAATTATTTTGACAAAGTGATAGCAACAAACAGAGGGTACATAAAATGTTTTGAGGTTTATTTCTTTTCTTTCCTTTAATAAATAAAAAAATAATAATAAAAAATCCTAAGCTGTAAATGTGGGAGTCCTTTCACTGTCTGGATTCAATTGAAAAAGAGAAATGTTTTCCCTTTGCTATTTCCATTAATCTGAATGATACCTCTGTGCATAAGCATGTTTATGTAGATTTTGTTTGAGGCAATTAGATGCCAATGAAGGTCTTGCATTTGGTTATCTGAAAGTCCAGAAAATTATCTTGAAAACACGTACCAGGACAATTTTAAGTATAAAGCATTATCCATTTCTACATTGAAAATAGGCTGTCCACGGACCTCAGGTCACAGCAGAAAGATATTTTAATCGTTTATCTTGAATTTTAGTCTGAGTTCAGTCTAAATTTACCATTTGTTGCCTAGCAGTATGAATTTTTACAGAAATGATACTGACGTGTTTCATATTTCAAGCAAATCCATAGGTTTCTTATGTTTGCTTTTGCTAGGCTATAATGTACCAGAATTAGTAAATGGCTCTATAAACAAACCCATCTTAACATGCAGAGCTGAGCACAGTGCTGCCTGCTTTGTTGAAGCCTAACTGCTATGATAGGGTAGTTTCTAGGAGTGTGGTTCCTTTAAATGACTCCATACTCATTTCCCTTGATGGTTAAAGCATGATGGACAGGGAAGAATCCTCCAGATATTTTCCAAAACACTCAGATACATCAAGTCAGACAAAAAGAGTCCAAAGAAACATATAGGGCTGCACTTCGTGTACCACAATGAATGGTGACACAATGTTCACTTTCGTCTTTTCCTGTTCCTTTAAAAAGTTATGAAAAATTGCACAGCAACAAAGGGTTTCAATTTCATTTCATAATGAGGAACAATGTGGAAAGCAACTCACCCCTCATTTTCCTAAAATATATGGGAACGCCTGTGGCAACACCTCCAGAAATTCACTTTTATTTTTTCCTCATAAAACCCCCAAACCAACCAAACCCTGGGTGAATCCTAGCACAGTGACTACCAAATGATTCGACTGCCAAGAGGCTGGGAAAACAAAGAGTTCCGGGGATCTATTAATTAAAATTTTGCGTGCTTCTGAAAGCCTAGGCTCTACATGCTATAAAGGAAGGAGTTCTTTCTCTAAACTATGAATGCAATTTCAGCCTCAGGATTACAGTTGCCTAAATATAGGTACCTGTGCGCGATTGCCTGGTAATGGGTAAGAAGTTAAATGGGAAAGAATTATGTAAAATGTCCCCGCTGGTTCCCCCGTCTACCTGTTGTTTGAATTCAATATTAAGTCAGTTTGTAGCCTTTAAGTTGGTGTGTTGCTGCTCCACATTAAGCGAGGTATAGTTACATTCTGCAGAGCAGCATCGGCGGCAGTGCCCAAATGTTCCTGGCAAAGCCTTTGTATGTAAGCAAAACACGTCGGATCTCCGCTGAATAACCATGATCCAGCCTCCAGCTTTTCATATGTGCTGTCAGCCATGAAAAGAAAACACTTAAATGTCAAACGACAGAACCAGCTACAGTGTATTTAACAAATGAGTCGCTGGTGTCGGCCCGCCCCGGGAGCCGGCGAGGCCGCGTCTTCAGCTCGTCCCGAGGCGACCGGGACCTTGTGCGGGGCCAGTCCGTCTCCCATGTGTGCGGCAAGTTGCAGCAACGCCGCCCGGCCCGGGGCAGCGCCAGGGCTCCCGGTAAACGTGCGGGCTGGGGGCGGCTGCCAGCCCAGGCCGGGGGGAATCGGGGGCCAAGACACTGGAGGTGGGGGGGTGGTGCTGGAAGTTTGGGCAGGGCGGGCACGCCGAGAAGCCCCCGCCCGCCCCGGGCTGTATGTGCCGCCAAGCACAGTCCGGTCTCCCGGAGCCAGCTGCCTCAGAGCCCAGGAAACACCGGCGCTGCTCCTTCCCCGCTCTCCATTCCCCGCGGAGGCAGGGCGACCGGGGGAGACGGGTGGCGTTGCCTGGTGAACCGGAGCAGCGGCTGGGTCCGGGAAGAGAAGCGGTGCCACCGGGCGAAGCTCCCTCCCGGATGCTGGCAGACCGGGCTGGCCTGCCACCGCCTCTCCCTGCGGATGGCGGCCGGACGTTGCCGGGGGCCGGGCGCCCTGCAGAGCCTCCCGGGAGGACCAGGGGCCCCGGCTGCGGGCACCCGCAGGATGGGGAAGGCTCCGGCAGCGCCCGCCAGCCCGAGCTGCGACCGATTCTCCCCGCACCCTCCTCCCCGCTCCATCCACCTCCGCACCGAAAAAGAAGCGGTGAGAAAAATAAAATGGTGGGAACGATGTAATTTGCCTTGGGAGGGTTAAGAGAGGCTTAGACATCACAGACCGCAAGGGGAACCGTGTTCCCGGAGGCAGGCAGAAACAGCCGGGAGCGAGATAGGAGCAGGCAGAGGCTGTAACGGGGACAGGTGCTCAGTTGCTATCAGCCTTTCTCCCTCTCACTCTCCCGTTTGCTCTTTCTCTCGCTCCCTCTGACACACACTCCCATCTCCCAGCGTGAAAAAGCGCAGGGCTAATGAGAGGCGAAGTGAGTAATGGGGAAGTTGTGTCCAGCTATGAGGCAAGTGATGGGGCTGAAGACAGCACTGAAGTTGTGTAACCCAGTTTCCCATCGTCACCCCCCTCGTTCCTCCTCCCTCCCCCCATTGACTTTAAAGAGAAGCCCAGCTGGGGGTGGGAGTCGCTCCCCACCGCACGCCGAGCAGAGGAGCCCTCGTCTCTCTGGCGCGGACGAGTGCAGGGGGACCCCGGAGCCACATACCCGCCTCCGCGGAACTCTAGGAGCTCGGAGCCGGCTGAAGCAGGCCGGGGGCGGCTCTCCGCGGCCACCCCTCCGCGCTCCCTCCGAGCATGGCAGAAGCCAGGGAGGAAGGAGGAGGGGAGAGCCAAACTTGCCAGCCCGGGGACTGTCCCTCGCACAGCAGCGAGTGCCGCGAGTGCGTGCGCGGAGAGCGAAGTGTTCCCAAACTCCGGCGCTGCCCAGGCGGCTAGATGCGCCCGGCTCCTCTCGCAGCGCCGCAGCGGCGGCTGCCCAACGCTCGGGGGCTGGTTTCTCCGGGGGAAGTGGCCGGCCGACTGGAAACCGAGCCCTCGGGGAACACAGGCGGGAGCTGGGAGGCAGGGATAAGGGAGACCGGGCTCGGGGAGCCTGCTGTTTCCCGGCGCAGGAACGAAGCGAGGGAGAGAGCTCAACCGATCGGCAGCGGTTTAGCTGGGGGGTGTGGGGGGGAGAACCAGTGTCATCACCACAGCCTACACGAATCCAGTGCAAGAAACCCAAATCTTACCGTGAGCTGCAGTGAGGAGCCCCGCGCAGAAAACCAGCAGAGACTTGAATTTCCTCCACGCAGTCATGTCTGCAGTTATTCCACACACACACACACTCACACAAAACCCCGGCGGCTCTTCTCGGCTGCGACCGTGTCCTCCGAGCGGCAGCGGGGCTAAGGACAGCGCCAAATAACCACCACGGGGCGAGGAGAGGCGGAGAGGAGCGCTTCGGGTCCCGAGCGCCGCGCAGCGCCCGGCGCCTCCTGCAGGACTGCGCGGGCGGCTCGCTCCGCTCTGCTCATAGCATCAGTCCCGAGCCGCGGCGGGGCTGCGCCGCTCAGCGCCCGCGGAGCCCCGGCGCCGCCGGCCCGCCGCCCGCCCAGGGGAGGGGAGGAACGGGAGGGAGGGGAGGCACGCCCGGTGCCGCGGGCAGCAAGGCATCCACGGCCGCCGGCGGGGAGAGCCGGGCAGCGACGGCAGGAGAGGGATGCAGGGAGTGCGAGGAAGAGGAGGAGGAGGAGGGGAGAAGGAGGGAGGGATCGCGGCGGGAGCAGCGCAGGCAGCGCAGCGGAGCGGCTGCCAGCCGCACGAGAAGTCGCTGCTGCCGCCGCCGCCGCCGCCGCCGCCGGACTCAACCATCACTTCCCACGGAGAGGGGAAGGGGCCGGCGCTGCGCAGTGGGCGCACGTTAAGCCCGCAGCCACCCGCCTTCGCTGGCCGGCCCCCGCACGACCCCCCGGGGCGGCAGCGGCCCCCCTTCTCCCTGGCGGCGGCCCGAGGCTGCTGCCGCCGCACCCCGCAAGCGCCCGCGGAGAGAAGACTTTCCCTCGGCGCGCGGAAGGGCGGTGGCTCCAGGGCTACACCTGCCCAGAGGCTTCTGCTGCGCTGCCCCGACGCCCTGTGCCCCGGCGCCCTGTCCTCCGGCTTTTTCCCCAGCACGGCTCCGGCCTCTCCACCCATGTGTGGGGTGCGGTGGTGTGTGCACTGGGGTAGGGTGGGAATCCCTAGTCCTAGGTGAAACTCTCCACTTCTCTGGTCCTTGCTTCTGAGACAGGAAGGCTTTCGGATCCAAAATGTGCCCCACTCGTTCTGTTCAAGTTGTTCGTCTGAACAAGCTGTTGTTGCTGAGGGGAAGGAGTTGAACCAGCGTCTCCTTAAGGAACACTCCTTTGTCTTTATGTTGCCATTCCTGAGTGCTCCTGTTGCCAAGAGGAATTCCTGCCATTAACTACCCTTTCCAAAACAAGAAATCCCACCAGAGTCAGGCATGGCGGTATGCAGGCAGAGGCTTCCCTTGTGCCACCCTGGATTCAGCAGGGCTTGTTCCCCAAGCCAAGGGAAAGGAGATGATGACCCAAGGCTGGCCTGTCTTGAGTCCCTATATTCTTCTGCGGCCCTGGCAGGTGATGCCCTTTGGCAACAATGGTTTTGGTGCCAGGCCTACAAAATGGGTACCAAAAAAGTGCCCAAACCTGGCTTTCAATCCAGTCAGAATTGTAAAGATTACCACCACCACTGTGCACCAGGCATGACTCTATAATTAATGCTTACCTATATCCATAATTAAAATGCAAAGGCTCATAGGAAGGAAAGACAGAAATGTGAACACCTTTGGAAAGGTAGTTTCAAGGTTGTAATTAATCACTTATGATGAGTTTTCGTGGTGAAATATGCAAAGTTGTTTTCTCATTGTAAGTTGCAAGAAGGTGGTGAATGGACACTGAACAAGGTAGGCTGACTTTGTAATAAGCTTGTATTTATGTATAAACCTTGCGCTTCTCAGTCAAAAAGGTGGAGGGGGGAGGAAAGGAAATCCAGGCCCAGACAAGCTATCGGGAACGACGTGGCATTGCTGCCATCTCGTGGCAAGCGCTCCCGCTCTTGCCGCACTCCGCTTCCCTGCGTTTCTCCATCCGCTCTTCTCCTTACTTCCCAAGCTCGCTGAGCTCCGGAGCCGGGCCTTCCAGAGCAGTGAACCAGTCTTAGTATTCATCCATATTTTAAAAACGCCTCGGGGAGTCTTTTTTTTGTGTTCGTGAAAGTGAAATGATGCTAATACTTGTTAGTACCAGATGCGATGTAGTCAAGCTGCTGTGCAGAATTCCCTAGTCAGAGCTGGTCAGGCTCCACGTGTACACCTCCCCTCTTACTCCATGTCAGTGGGCCGGGAATAATTCGCTAAAGATTTTGAGAAAGACAGAAAAGGTCACTAAGCTTAAGCTGAGACTTTTCCTTTCTGGCCTGCAGTAGTCTGAGGCTTAGATTTTTAAAACAGAGTTTTTTGCATCTCTTCTAAGAGATCACAGTTGGGTTTATGTTTATTTCATTGTATTGTCTGTTGAGTTGGAATAGTTAAAAAAAATATAAATAAACTCCATTTATGGTTTTCTGAGTCTAACTGAAAACAGTAATGATTGTGTAATTCCTTGCTCTGCTGTTTAAGTAAGCATTTTTAATTTGAGAAGTTGCTGTTAAACTGTTCTTAGCAGATTCTGCAGAAGCTCCAGTATAATATAACATGTGCTTTCTTGGTCTTGACTCACTGGGGTTAGATTTACTGTTTCCTGAGGCTTTCCAGTCTTCAGAGGATTTTCTAGCCTTTACTGATCTTTTGGAACCTGGTCCTTTCTCTGTTGAGCCAAACAAGTGGTAATTTCTTCCTATCATAGCATGTAGATAAGGCCAAATAACTGGACACTGCTAAACAGCCTCTATCACTGCAAAAGATACCTTCTCTCCTTTCTCACATCCTATGACAGTAAACCACATGCATAAACATTGTTGGGCTTTAGCACATTATCACATGTTGCCTGATTTAGTGCCTTACTGAGGTAAATGGGACAGCACAGTTCCCTCAGCTGATGTTTCAGGCTCTCTGCAGACTCAAGTAGCTGTCACAGTGACTTTTAGAAACCCTATGTGACTCCAAAGTTTTGCCAGACCTCAAAGAGATGGAAGATGACTGTGGAACTGAAGCTTGGCATTACAGAAGGGATCTCCACCAACAGATCAGCATGGAACTTCAGTAGCTAAACACGGTAATTACAGGAGATGATCTAACCTAATGACTGTAATCTCTCTATTGTATTTTTTAAGTACCTAATGTACTACCATAAAATCTACAAATTTATAAGTTTGAACAGAGGCAATATTTCTATTCCTTATAGAGAGTATGGGGGAGTGTATATGTCAAGACTGTTTGTACTAATCAGGGTGATTTAAAGGTAACTTGACAGGGATTTATTTTTAACTGAGAGCATGTCCTTTTGCTTCCCTATGCCATATATACATATATATATAAGAAGTCTGAAATGCTAGTTTTCCCCCTTTCTTTTCATTTTCCTCAGCTCGTTATGTTAATAATTTGAATCCACCTTTCTGTATTGTCACTTTCAGGGAAGAAGAAGCATCCTTCTGTAAGTTGCAGGGATTTTTGCCGTATCTAAGCAAAACTACTGATTCAGAACATAGCTGAAAATGTACTGTATACTCATTAAAAAGGGATACTTGGGGGAACACATAACCAGAATTTGTACTTGCCAGTGGAGACAGAAAACAGTAGTTTTCTGCCAGAAGGTTATTGTGAAGTGTTAAGTTAAAAAATGTGGAAATTTAAAATTTGAAATAGCATGTTGGGGAAAGAATTCTGTAAGAAGAGAAATCTTCAGAAGAACACAGATTTAGGGTGAGGAAATCATAAAGTAGAAGTCTTATCCATAAGCAACTTCATCAAAATGGGTTTTTGTCACACAAGCTCCTTAGCTGTTAGCAAAAACAGAGAGCAGAGTTCTGAATACTCTTACTTAGCACACTCTCTTTCAACACCTCTGTTTTCAGACTTTAAACATTTAATGATTTCTTTAGTTGTAATAGTCTTCCGAGCTGGAACAGTAAAAAATGTTTATATGTACATATGTTCCTTACCACCATTTGTTATACCATAAAGAATAAAAAGGAGGCCATGCTACCCACAGACTGTCTACAGTTAGAAATTTTGTTGTTTGGGTTCAGATTTGGCTCTGCTTTCTTTTTGTTGTAACACTCTGTCCAAGCTAGAAGTTTCACTTGTAAGATTGACAATAATGATGACTACAGCTGCATCAACTACAGCTGCAACATCAGCTACAACTACATCATTGTTTTATATACTGTACCAGCTCAGGCCAATAAATGTAAGTACAAAAGTCTTCTAAGCTGGAAACAGAAGGAGAAAGCAGGAGAGAGTTGTAGGGAAAAGATGGTTACAGACTGGCAGGCAGAGTGCTTTAAGGAAATATTGGTCAGCAAGAGAGGATGTTACCATACTGTTGTTCAAGAGGGTCCCTGGGGCTAAATTAATTGTTCTACTATATTGTATTCCCTCTGGAGTGCTTAGTTTAGGGGTAACAGTTGGCAAGGCCGTGGGGGGAGAGGTATGTTGCCTGTTTTAAAGTACCCTCAAGCATTACTTAGCTCCCCCAGGACAGGGTCCAGCACACTGTGTCTTTTCTAAGCACCTACACTGATCCCATCTGTCCTTAACGTGACAATAATTGATATTAGGAAGATGAGACTTCTGAAAGACATTTGTGCCTTTGAGGGAAGGTGGGATTTATAGGTAGTAGCCTTCAGGCTATAGGAGGGAACACCAAGGTCATTCCACCTAGGTACTTAGGTTGCTCAGAGGTTTAACTATTTTGATTTTAGAGGGTTAACAGAGAAAAAGAAAACTTTGTTAAAGAAGTTCAAGGAAAAGAAGGTATTTATTTTCTAGTTAAGCAGGAGGTATGCTATGCAAAAAAGCTTGAAGCAGCCAATTAACATGGTAACTGTAGCTAACATTATGGTTTAAAGACAAGCAAGTCAGTATCTTGAGCAAAATGTGACAGTGACAGCAAGCTTTGAGAATGAAGAGCAGTAACTCCTTTCAGATGGGAGAGATAAGGAAGAATCAGTGGAGGGAAGCAAAGAATAGCTCAGAAAACAATCTTTTTGGCAGCAATCTGATTGGATATGGGAAGGGCAGGACTGCATTTGTCAAAGCTGGAAATTGTTATTGAGAGAGAAGAATAGATGTTTGGTTGTGAGGAGACTTTGGTCATACCTTTCAAGAAGGCTTCATACCCACGTGTACTGAGAGTCTGAGATAGTGATTCTTAGTTACTTCACTTGAGATGTTTTGCCTAAGAGTGACCACGGTGCTGATGTACAACTATGCAGTGTCTAAACTATGAACACATTTTGACTGTATTAACAGAGTGCTTGGTTTAGCATCTAATGAATTGCTGTCACTTGAGCTACTTTGGGTCTCCTATGCTATTTGTTTAAGCATTTGCAAGAGTTTTCAGCCTAGCTCTCTTTGTGCAATCTCCTTGTGATGAACCATGCATTTCATTTAGTCTTTATAGAAACTAGAGATTTTTTGTCTATGGCAAAAGACACAAGTTAGAATCTTGACTTATATTTTGAGCTAACTAACTGAGAAAGAAAGGTTGGGTGCATGGGAAAGAATAAGCTGTTTATTTTATTCATGATAAGTCGGAGATGATGGCTGCATATACATGAGGAGATGTCAGAAAGGCAGGCTGAAATTTCAGTTTGGACATAAGGAGATTAGTCTGGAGTAGACTAGTATATCTGTGAGTCATTAGCAAACAGATGGTAGTTGAATTTGTATTTGCTGATGAGATCACACAGAAACAAGGTGTAGAGGGGAGAGAGAAAGAAAGCAAGGACAGAAAACCCACACAGTAATTTGGAGAGTGGATGAGAAGTATGTTCTCGAATTACCACCTTGGTAATCAAAGAGAATTGTTGAAGATATGGACATACAGTATTCTAAGAAAATCTGTGTGTCAGGCCTGAGTGGATGAAAACAGTGTCTTCATGAACTTTAGATAGAAAGCCTTTAGAGATTTTAGAGTGAATACTTTCACATGTCTCTGAAGAAGTTTAAAACTACATCAGAGAAAGCAAGTTGGTTGGAATGGATTTCTGATAGTGTTATGGTAACAGACTAATGTTCTCATGTTCTTGTTCTTCTCTCATGAAGCATGAGATAATAGTTGAGAAACGAAAGTGAAATAGTTGCAAACATAGGTAAAATCATAGTATTTCTAACATGGGAAAGACTAATCCATAAATCATAGAATCATAGAATAGTTAGGGTTGGAAAGATCATCTAATAAGGGGTGAATTGTCAGAAGAGAGAAAAGAGGACAAGAAGAGTACAGATCACGGGAAAAATGCTGAGAAGTTATGATACTGATCATGAGAGAAATCAGGTAGCTAGGTAGAATGGAGGCACTAAAGAAGCTACAGGAATCAGAGGCAAACAGGGAAGAAACTTTTGAATCCATAGAGGAAAGGAAAAGAAAGGGAAGGGAAAGACAGTTAATAGTGAAAGGAGGAAAAAAAGAGGAGTAAAGCTAAAGCAAGGGTAATTTTGAGCAGTTCTTTAAAAAATGTCAATAATCATATCTTCTAGCTAGCTTACTTGAGATCTTTACTCCTTATTAGATATTGCTCTCATTTAAGGGTTAACCATTATCATGATGATGGACAGTTCATATATGGAAAACAAAATGTATTGCAATAAAAAATCAAACATATCAACAAGAACAGTTAGTCAAGCATTTTGCATCTTGTTTTTTATCACACCTTGAGACTGCTTGGCTGGACTTAAATTCTGCCAGATTGCCAAATGAAAGTAATTCCAAAGATAGAATCAGTCCTTCTATCTTGAATTTTTTTATTTAGATTTTAATAGCAGGGTCTTCACAAGAAGTGTTAACAGGCATGATGGAAAAATGGGTAGAATGCACAGATAACCAGGTGTGTAATCATCAGTGCTTTAAAAATAATCACTATCAACAAATTACACTTAGACTTAAAGAGCCTTGACTGAAGTGACTTAATCTCTAGAGACGTATGCGCTTTGGCAGGTGCTCCAGGAAAGGGTTCCTATGACTTATACTAGCTGAACATTTTGGCTACATTTCGCCCAGTCATAAGGAAAGGTTACTGCAGCAAAGACAGAGAGGATTGCTGTGAGGTTTTTATTAGGAAGGTGTTGCAGCAGTTTCCTGAGCTGTAGGGGTGGACTCATGGGGTATGCTAAGCTGGAAAGTAGTAATAGCGACGGTCCCAGTAGAATATCAGAGATACGAATAATCTTGTGAAGCCCATATATATATTCTCAATAGACAATTGCAGAAATAGCTTCCAACACACCTCAGAATACTTCTTCAGAGTAGATGAATTTCACTTATGTACCTTAATCACCTAATTTGTGCCTACCTTTGCTTCAGAAATCTTCTGATGCCAGAGCTCCTTACACAGCAAAGTGGTCTGTGCAGGCCTGCAGAGGGACACTGTTTAAGTGCTTGCTGGATTTCACAGCTAGTTCTCTCTCTGTATTGACTGGGTAAAAGAATTTGATGGTCTGGTTTAAGCAAACTGCATGACAAAGTTAGGTTTAAAATTATCTAAATGTCTCCAAACTGTTCCATTATGTGGTTTTTCATTTATGTATTAATCTGCTTCTAATTCTTATTTCTGTCTCATGATGTGACTGCACAGAGGAGTGCTGCATCATGAACAGGGCTGCATATATAGAATCATAGAATAGAATCATAGAATAGTTAGGGTTGGAAAGGACCTTAAGATCATCTAGTTCCAACCCCCCTGCCATGGGTTTAGTGCCACACTAAACCATGCCACCCAAGGCCTGATCCAACCTGGCCTTGAACACTGCCAAAGATGGAGCACTCACAGCCTCCCTGGGCAACCCATTCCAGCGCCTCACCACCCTCTCAGTAAAGAATTTCTTCCTTATATCCAATCTAAACTTCCCCTGTTTAAGTTTGAACCCGTTACCCCTTGTCCTGTCACTACAGTCCCTAGTGAAGAGTCCCTCCCCAGCATCCTTATAGCCCCCCTTCAGATACTGGAAGGCTGCTATGAGGTCTCCATGCAGCCTTCTCTTCTCCACACTGAACAGCCCCAAACTTTCTCAGCCTATCTTCATACGGGAGGTGCTCCAGTCCCCTGATCATCCTCGTGGCCCTCCTCTGCACTTGTCCCAAAAGTTCCATGTCCTTTTTATGTTGAGGACACCAGAACTGCACACAGTACTCCAAGTGGGGTCTCATGAGAGCAGAGTAGAGGGGCAGGATCACCTCCTTCGACCTGCTGGTCATGCCCCTCTTGATGCAGCCCAGGATACAGCTGGCTTTCTGGGCTGCAAGCTCACACTGAAGCCGGTTCATGTTCATTTTCTCATTGACCAACACTCCCAAGTCCTTCTCCGCAGGGCTGCTTATATGCATATAAACTAAAGTGATTTCTTCCCCATGTATGTATTCTGACCCTTCATTAAAGAACAAAGAGGTGTATTCCACTTTCCTCCAAAGGGAAACAGCCTCACAATTCCTGTAAAGTAATAGAGTACACATGAGTATTTATGCAGTATCCAGTGATACCTCTGCATTCTGGGAACCTGAGCCAAGTGTCACCCTTTCTGTTGACTTCAGTGATGATAGGATCATGTCCTAAACAAGTAACAAGGCTAGAATCTTGACAGAGTGAGAAGGAGGTATAAAATTAAAGTATCTTTTGCATTCAATTGCAATGCAGTGTTACTCCTAACAGCTCTCTAAAAGCACAGGACAAGAATATCTACTGGTGGAATTTTTTACCTGTAAAGGAAGAACTGGATGTGTTCTTCCTGCAGTAACCCATTATCAAGATAATAATATCCCCCTCACAAGAAAAACATCCAAGGGGCCCATCACCAGAATAAGGTGATTAGGAAGTAGTCTTATTTCTCTGCTCACATACTGACCAAGACAGATGGGGACCAACAAAGTCTTTGAAACGCAAACATTGCTAGAATTGACCCATCAGCATAACATCAGTTATCTTCCCAAATATTGGGTTGTCTGACTTTGGACAGTATTGGCTTTGCTAATGTCATCCAAAGGTAGGATTTTGAGAAAGAGCCTAACTGCTGCTTAAGAAAAGCTGGCAAAATGCCCTTCTGAAGAGAACCATTAATGATCTTCATCACTAATAAGCTTAAGTGTCTCTGCTTGCTTTAATCAGCTGTTATTTTTTTCATTTGGAAAGATGTAAACAAGGCAGAACCATGTTCTACCCTTCATGCATGAAACTAAGGGAGGTCTAGCCTTTTTCACTGGATGAATTTTTTGTTCTTTGCCATCTCATTCCCTTCTTGAGCAGCATTTTAGCCAGCTGTTACAAAACAGTGAGTTCCAAGTAAGGATCACAGAATCATAGAATAGTTAAGGTCAAAAAGGACTTTAAGATCACCTAGTTCCAACCCCCCTGCCATAGGCAGGAACACCTCACACTAGACCATGTTGCGCAAGGCTGTGTCCAACCTGGCCTTGAACAGTGCCAGGGATGCAGCGTTTACCACTTCTTTGGGCAACCTGTTCCAGTGCCTCACCACCCTCACAGTAAAGAACCTCTTCCTTATATCTAACCTGAACTTCTCCTGTTTAAGTTTGAACCCCTTACCTCTTGTCCTGTCACTAGGCCCTCTTCAGATACTTGAAGGCTGCTGTGCATTGCTGAGGTGAGTAGCTCGAGGGAGGACACTTTCAACACTGGAGCGGGGAGGAGATCAGCATCCAGGAGCCTCTACTCAGAGCGGCCAGAGCCACCGAGGGAGCCTCAAGTCCTCGACAGGACTTGCCCAGGAGCCGGCAGCTCAGCTGACGCGAGCAGGGACTCACAGGGGGCGGAGCCACGAGGAGCGGCACCAGCCCTGACTGGTTAAAAACCTGCCCCTGGGAGTGCGAGCGACCAGGAGCGTGGTGAGGCAGTTTGTGTGGGCAGGCGAGCGGGATGGTGAGCACTCGCCTTATGACCAGGGTCCGGTCTGGGAGCTCTGCTCTGGCTGCCCCAGCGGTGGCCAGTGTAGGCACCCAGACAGAGCTGATGAGAGGGGAGGCTGCAGTGCAATGCTCAGAGTGTAGAGAGTGCCTGCACTGGTCTCCTGAGGGAACGGTGCACAACGAGCAGGGCTGCACTCGGTGCTCCCTGGTGGAGGTCCTCCTGCAGCAGGGGCTGAGCTGCGGGATGCTGTCAATAGGTTGAAAGATGTCAGGGAAGCTGAGAGGAAGCAGCACTGCTTGCTCCAGGCCCAAACTGTGCAGGGGCCTCAAGTGCCCCCTGAAGCTCATGGAGGAGAGGAGGAGGCTGTCAACCCAGAAAGCTGGGAAATAGTAACAACAAAAAACAACAAAAAAAAGAGGAAGAGGACAATTAGAAGCAAGGGGCTTCCTCCTAAAGCTGTTGTCCCCACCCAGAACCGCTTTGCTGTCCTGCAGGGGGCTAAGAAAGAAGGTCAATTGCACCAGAAACAACTGGCTGGTGCACCGGTAAAGAAGATCACTACTGGTGCTGGTAGGGAACTCTACTTTGAAAGGGACAGAAGCACTCATCAGTTGGCCTGACCCGATCTCGAGGGAGGTGTGTTGCCTACCTGGGACACGGATCAGGGATGTTGCAGAGAGGCTGCCCGCTCTAGTGAGTCCCACGGACTATTACCCACTTCTAGTGATCCATGTGAGTGCTAGTGATGTTGATAGAAGTAGCCTGGAGAACATAAAGAAGGACTACAGAGCCCTGGGAGAGGTGGTTAGGGGCTCTGGAGCTCAGATTGACTTTTCATCAATTCTCCAGGATACAGGGGAGGACCTTAAAAAAGCTAGGGGGATTGGCCAAGTTAATAAATGATTAAAAGGGTGGTGTCCTAGTCAGGGGTTTGGGTGTTTTGAATACGGGACCTAAGTTAGTAGGCCAGGTCTACTGGGGGCTAGTGGAGCTAAGAAGAGGAAGAGAGGTTTTGGTAGGAGGCTTGCCAGACTGGTCAAGGTTGCTTTAAACTATACGTGTTGGGGGGAGGGGGGCATTGTTTCATCCCAACACACCCAGTCAGTTGCCAGCACCTACAGAAATGCTCGGAGCGATGCAGAGATATTCCAGCCACTCCAGCCAATGAGCCGACTTAATTTGGAGCTCAGCTCAGATGCCTTTATACAAACGCCCGTAGCATGGGGAACAAACAAGAATTAGAGATGTGTGCACATCTACAGGGGTATGATAGAATAGGCATCACAGAAACATGGTGGGATGGCTCCTACGACTGGAGTGTTGGAATGGAAGGTTACAGGCTCTTTAGAAAAGACAGGCCTGGCAGGCAAGGAGGGGGAGTTGCTATTTATGTTAGGGATAGGCTGGAGAGTATGGAACTCTGTCTGGGGACGGGTGAGCAGTTGACAGAGAGTTTGTGGGTCAGGGTTAAAGGGAGAACAGAGATGGGAGACATTACTGTGGGGATCTGTTACAGACAGCCTGATCAAGAAGAATCTGTGGATGAAGCACTCTATAGGCAGATAGGAAAAGCTTTACGCTCACAGGCCCTTGCTTTCATGGGGGACTTCAACCACCCTGACATCTGCTGGAGTGAAGGTATGGCTGGGCACAAGAAATCCAGGAGGTTCCTCGATTGTGAGGAAGACAACTTCCTTCTGCAAGTAATAGAGGAGCCAACAAGGAGAGGTGCCATGCTTGACCTCGTGCTCACCAACAGGGAAGGGCTGGTTGGAAATGTGACGCTCCAGGGCAGCCTTGAATGCAGCGACCACAAGATGGTCGAATTCGAGATCTACAGGACAGTAAGAAGAGCGTGCAGCAAGCTCACTGCCCTGGACTTCAAGAGAGCAGACTTTGGCCTCTCCAGGAACCTGCTTAGTAAGGTTCCATGGGATACAGCCCTAGAGGGCAGGGGGGCCCAAGACTGCTGGTTGTTATTCAAGGATCAGCTGCTCCAAGCTCAGGAGTGTTGCATGCCAACTAGAAGGAAGTGCAGCTGGAGGGCCAGGAGACCTCCTTGGATGGATAAGGAGCTGCTGAGGAAAATTCAAAGGAAAAAAGAGGCTTATAGAAGGTGGAAGCAGGGACAGGCGACCTGGGAAGAATACAGGGATGTTGTCCGGGAAGCTAGGGACCAGGTGAGGAAGGCTAAGGCCCAGTTAGAATTGAACTTGGCTCGGGATGTTAAGGATAACAGGAAGGGATTCTATAGGTACGTAGCGAATAAAAGACAGAGTAGGGACAACACAGGCCCTCTCCGGAAGATATTGGGGAGAACTGGCTACCCTGGATTTGGAGAAGGCTGAGGTTCTTAATGACTTCTTTGCCTCGGTCTTCACTGGCAAAGTCTCTGACCACACCACCCAAGTCTTGGAAGGCGGACACAGGGACTGTGAGAATGAAGACCCTAGGCCCACTGTAGGAGAGGATCAGTTTCGAGACCATCTTAAAAACCTAAATGTACACAAGTCCATGGGACCTGATGAAATCCATCTGTGGGTCCTGAAAGAGCTGGCGAATGAAGTTGCTAAGCCACTGTCCATCATATTTGAAAAATCATGGCAGTCAGGTGAAGTTCCTGATGACTGGAAGAAGGGAAATATAACCCCCATTTTCAAGAAGGGGAAAATGGATGACCCGGGGAATTACAGACCAGTCAGTCTCACCTCTGTGCCTGGCAAAATCTTGGAGCAGATTCTCCTGGAAGGCATGCTAAGGCACATGAAAAACAAGGAGGTGGTTGGTGACAGCCAGCATGGCTTCACTAAGGGGAAATCCTGCCTGACCAATTTGGTGGCCTTGTATGATGGGGCTGCAAAACTGATGGACAGGGGCAGAGCAGTTGACGTCATCTACCTGGACTTGTGCAAAGCGTTTGACACTGTCCCACACGACATCCTTGTCTCTAAATTGGAGAGACATCAATTTGATGGGTGGACCACTCGGTGGATAAAGAACTGGCTGGATAGCCGCACGCAAAGAGTTGTGGTCAATGGCTCGATGTCCGGCTGGAGACCAGTAACGAGTGGTGTCCCTCAGGGATCGGTGTTGGGATCGGTCTTGTTCAACATCTTTGTTGGTGACATGGACAGTGGGATTGAGTGCACCCTCAGCAAGTTTGCCGATGACACCAAGCTGTGTGGTTCAGTTGATGCTCTGGAGGGAAGGGATGCCATCCAGAGGGACCTGGACACACTGGTGAGGTGGGCTGATGCCAACCTTATGAAGTTTAACCATGCCAAGTGCAAGGTCCTACACCTTAGTCAGAGCAATCCCAGGCACAGCTACAGGTTGGGCAAAGAAGTGATTCAGAGCAGCCCTGCAGAGCAGGACTTGGGGGTGTTGGTCGATGAGAAAATGAACATGAACCGGCTTCAGTGTGCGCTCGCAGCCCAGAAAGCCAACCGTATCCTGGGCTGCATCAAGAGGGGCATGACCAGCAGGTCGAAGGAGGTGATCCTGCCCCTCTACTCTGCTCTCCTGAGACCTCACTTGGAGTATTGTGTGCAGTTCTGGTGTCCTCAACATAAAAAGCACATGGAACTTTTGAGACAAGTGCAGAGGAGGGCCACGAGGATGATCAGGGGACTGGAGCACCTCCCGTATGAAGATAGGCTGAGAAAGTTGGGGCTGTTCAGCCTGGAGAAGAGAAGGCTGCGTGGAGACCTCATAGCAGCCTTCCAGTATTTGAAGGGGGCCTGCAAGGATACTGGGGAGGGACTATTCATCAGGGACTGTAGTGACAGGACAAGGCGTAATGGGTTCAAACTTAAACAGGGGAAGTTTAGATTGGATATAAGGAAGAAATTCTTTACTGTGAGGGTGGTGAGGCACTGGAATGGGTTGCCCAGGGAAGTTGAGAATGCTCCATCCTTGGCGGTGTTCAAGGCAAGGTTGGATGAGGCCTTGGGTGACATGGTTTAGTGTGAGGTGTCCCTGCCCATGGGAGGGGGGATTGGATCTATTTGATCTTAATGTCCTTTCCAACCCTAACTATTCTATGATTCTATTCTATGATTTTATGAGGTCTCCATGCAGCCTCCTCTTCTCCAGGCTGAACAGCCCCAACTTTATCAGCGTATCTTCATATGGGAGGTGCTCCACCCACCTAATCATCCTTGTGGCCCTCCTCTGGACTTGCTCCAACAGCTCCATGCCCTTCTTATGTTGAGGACACAGTACTCCAAGTGGGGTCTCACAAGAGCAGAGTAGAGGGGCAGGATCACCTCTTTTAACCTGGTCATGCTTCTTTTGATGCAGCCCAGGATACAGTTGGCTTTCTGAGCTGTGAGCGCACACTGCCAGCTCATGTTAAGTTTCTCATCTACCAAAACCCCCAAGTCCTTCTCAGGGCTGCTCTGAATCTCTTCTCTGCACAACCTGTAGCTGTGCCTGGGATTGCCCCGGCGCAGGTGCAGGACCTTGCACGTGGCTTGGTTGAATTTCGTGAGGGCACTGGCTGTCATGGGCCCACCTCTCAGCTGTGTCAGGGTCTCTCTGGATGGCATCCCTTCCCTTCAATGTATCAACCAAACCACACAACTTCATGTTGTTGGCAAACTTGCTGAAAGTGTTCTCAATCCCACTGTCCATGTCACTGACAAAGTGATGATCTATCCTTCTTCCTTAGTCCTTCCCTCTCCCAGCTTCTAAATTAGAGTTCCTCTGTCAAAAAAGATGTGGAAGAGGAGCTTCTCTTATTGAGAACATTGGTAACCCTGTCTGTCTATAGGACTTAAGCAATAAGAGAACTTACCACAGAAATAACCTGCTTCTCACATTCACCTTTCCTGTTAAGTCTCCATTCCTGTCTTTGTAGGGAGCGTAACTAATGGACTGCAGATCTGAAAGAATCAGATGAAAAGATAGCATCATTGTCATTTTTCATATGGACCTATTTCTGATTAAATTAGTTTTTGTCTTTGTATTACATGCAGATTGTGTTTACCTGACATTCCCTAAATCTCTGTATTTTAAGCCTACCATAATATGGTAGTAAAATGGAATGAATGAAAAGCAGAACAAGGAATTTAACTATCATCTATTCTAAGCATGAAGTAATTTCATGTCTTTAAGTATTTTTAAAGGAAATTACTAAGAAGCCGAGCAATTTGGAATTTTATTATTATTATTTGTGATGATTATTGTTAGTTCTGGGTGTTATTATCTGTGGTCCATGCTTCCTTGTGGGAACATGAGTCTTCATATTTCAGCCAGCATAAGAGTTCTTTGAAAATTTTGGGAAGTAAAACAAAACTCATTTGATCCTCAAAAACTCCCCCCACATTCTCATGGTAATGTGCTGGAGTCAGTGTGGAATACTTAAGTGCCTGGGAGGTAACTGACATATCATAAGTCTTCTTGAGCCCATGAGATTGAACTGGGTCACTTCGTTAAATGCAGTTATAAAAAAAGATCATTAAAAGGTAATGAATACCGCCAATTTAGAGTTTGTTAGAAATAGGTTCTATTAATCTGGAAAGACCTTCATGAAGCATACGTGGCATAGTCATCTTTTCTATTTTTTTCCTCAGGACTTTGGTGCTCAGTCATTTACTCTTAGTTGGTTTTTGTGTAGAATATACAGAAGTGGGTAATAATGATGTTCCTAGTTCACCTTATGTGCAGGAGGTATTCACATGCTTCCAAGTCCCTGGAACAGAGCCTGTTCTGCCTGTCTAGTCAATGGAGAGATGTAGAGATTAAAACCCATATTACCTAATTTTAGGCACCTAGCTGACAGACACCAAGAACTCAGGTAGTATCTGATCATGTTCTGTATCTGAGAGTATGTTCTGTATCTGTTGTCTAGGTAGCTTACAGAAATTATATGCCTAACACTAGGTGGATGGCCTTGGTCCTTTTGTTAAGTGGATGAGTGACTCTCCCCAGTCATCCGTCCACAGTGATGGCATGTACTTCTTTATCCCGGCTAGACTGCTGTGCTTTCCACATTAGAAAAAAGGCAGGGTTCCTTGGGGGGTTGGGGGTATGGTATGAACCCTAGTGCTGGGAAAGAAAAATTCTTGGTGTGTTCTTCATTTTGCATATTCACTGAAGGGTCTGTCAGTCATTGGCTTTTATTCCACTGATTTTAAAAAGCAGTCTATGGAAAAACAAGAAAATGTTGTGTTATAGAATAGAATAGTTCATAGAATAGTTAGGGTCAAAAAGGACCTCAAGATCATCTAGTTCCAACCCCCCTGCCATAGGCAGGGACACCTCACACTAAACCATGTCACCCAAGGCTCTGTCCAACCTTGCCTTGAACACCGCCAGGGATGGAGCATTCACAGCTTCCCTGGGCAACCCATTCCAGTGCCTCACCACCCTCACAGTAAAGAATTTCTTCCTTATATCCAATCTAAACTTCCCCTGTTTAAGTTTGAACCTGTTACCCCTTGTCCTATCATTACAGTTCCTAATGAAGAGTCCCTCCCCAGCATCCTTATGGGCGCCTTTCAGATACTGGAAGGCTGCTATGAGGTCTCCACGCAGCCTCCTCTTCTCCAGGCTGAACAGCCCCAACTTTCTCAGACTATCTTCATACGAGAGGTGCTCCAGTCCCCTGATCATCCTCGTGGCCCTCCTCTGCACTTGTTCCAACAGTTCCATGTCCTGGTTTAACAGTAGCAGTCATTTTTTTCTACTTCTTAGTAGCTGGTGCAGTGCTGTGTTTTGACTTTCGGCCTGGGAATAATACTGATAAAGCCGATGTTTTCAGTTACTGGTCAGAATGTTTACCCTGACCAAGGACTTTGTGAGTCTCATGCTCTGCCAGGGAGGAGGGAAAGCCGGGAGGAAGCAGGGACAGGACACCTGACCCAAACTAGCCAAAGAGGTATTCCATACCACAGCACGTCATGCCCGGGGATGTAACTGGGAGTTACCCGGAAGGGCACGTCCCTTTTCTCTGTCGGGCTCATTTCCGGTGGGCAGTATCGTATTCTCTTCCCTTGTTATTTCTCTTATCATTATTATTATTGGTGGTAGCATTAGTGATTTGTGTTATACCTTAGTTACTGGACTGTTTTTATCTCAACCCGAGGGAGTTATAATCTTTTGATTCTCCTCCCCATCCCTTGGGGTGGGGGGGGAGTAGACTGCGTGGTTCTGATTTACGGCCTGGGCTTAAACCACGACAGTTGGGGACACCAGAACTGCACACAGTACTCCAAGTGAGGTCTCAGGAGAGCAGAGTAGAGGGGCAGGATCACCTCCTTCGACCTGCTGGTCACACTCCTTTTGATGCAGCCCAGGATACGGTTGGCTTTCTGGGCTGTAAGCCCACACTTTAGCCGGCTCATGTTCATTTTCTCATCGACCAACACCCCCAAGTCCTTCTCTGCAGGGCTGCTCTGAATCTCTTCTCTGCCCAACCTGTAGCTGTGCCTGGGATTGATCTGACCCAGGTGTAGGACCTTGCACTTGGCATGGTTAAACTTCATAAGGTTGGCATCAGCCCACCTCACAAGTGTGTCCAGGTCCCTCTGGATGGCATCCCTTCCCTCCGATGTAACAACCCAACCATACAGCTTATTTTATGACATAGGTGATTTGCTTAAGGTTTGAAGTGAGAACAAGAATATGTAATACAAAGTCAGCACTGAGATGTTCTGTTATACTCGAAGCTTCTGTGGGAGATTTTCATATGCATGAGGGGCTTAGGAACCAAACTTCCTTTGGCATTTAGTGGGTGCTGGGCATCTACCTGCCTATTTCTGCTTTTGAAATATTGTCCCATAGTGGTTGAATTGGAATGGGTAAACCAACAAAAAATTAGAGTGGTCTGTCTTTTTCTCACTATTAAAATGATGCTCCTTTGAAGAATAAAGTTCTTAAAACAGAAAAAGAAATATCAGTGGATCTCTGCTCACTGT
Source organism: Psittacula echo (assembly GCF_963264785.1). Taxonomy (NCBI): domain Eukaryota; kingdom Metazoa; phylum Chordata; class Aves; order Psittaciformes; family Psittacidae; genus Psittacula; species Psittacula echo. The sequence continues at coordinate 84,602,719 of NC_137738.1, read as the reverse complement.
GGGCTCTATTTTTGCCTTGAAGCACTCACAGAGCCTGCCTTAATGTTAAGAATTATTCAGACATATAAGGGGTGTGTAATTGATAATATATTATCACTGTTGCTTAGAATAGGTCTCCATGAGAATCGGACTGTAGGTGAGGTTTCCACATATTACACCTTCAGTCACAAGACTTAGCTTTTTAAGAAAAATTCTGTCTGTTATGAGAATGTAATCTATTTTTATAGGTGCCTAGTAGGCTGAAACCTCCCTGAATAAATGCCACAGGCCAGTCTCTTCCAGAAGCACAACGGCGTGACTCTGGATGCAGCAGTACATTGCTCACATGCTCTGATCTCTCTTAACCCTCACCAAAGAGAGCTACAGGGCCCCTATCCTATCCTATCCTTAAAAGGTCAGCTTCCATTTCCCCATCACTATCATCAAACAGTAACTACAGCAGGATATATTGTCACTAAAGACAAAGTAGGTTAACTATTACATTCAGATTTTACAGCCAGATGAAACCTAAAGGGCACGTAATGAGACCAAACACCACTAATGAAACCTTAGACCAGATTCTGTGGTGCAGCTCCCTTTCACACTAACAAGGTGATGCTTGCATAATTAGTTACACAGTGCAGGATACCACAGTACCAGTTCTGCACACCTGATTCTGAAAAGATTCCTCGCTCTGTTCTGTGGGGTTTGCTACAGCTTTATATGCCCAATTTAGAGGCTGCACCACATCTGCCATGAATTATGGTAAATTTGGATGGTTATCTGTATGTTTACATTACAGTAATACTTTGATCTCTGTTCGAGACTGATTCAAATTGATTTCTGTTTTCTTTAATTGTGTTAACATGCCAGTTCTGTGGACTACCTTTTAATCTGTATTTTCTCAGATCCATCTTGTTTGCATTGTGGGCCATCCATTCTCAGACAATCTGATCACCCTTGAAACAGACACATTTTTATATAACCTGGTAATCTGTGGACTATCCTACCAGTCATGTTTTATTTCAGACACAGACTAATTATTCTAAGACACTGGACCTGAGTGATGGTTTTTTCCAAGCATGATTCAAGGGAGCCTTAACATATTAAAGCAGGTTTATATTCTTACTTTAAAATTCCCAAGCTTCTTAGAGTTTTTAGAAATTTAAGATACCTAATAACTGTAAAAGAATCTATAGGTGTGACTGTTTAGTTACTTCTCACTTTTGCTATTAACATCTCAAAAATTTATCCAATTATTGCAATGATAATAGTAGTTATCAAAATTGCTTACTCAAATTTGATTGATACTCTTTGATCTGCAAAGAAACCTTTTTTTAAAACATCTGTACCAGAGATTTCCCATATGCTTGGAAAATGCACTGATTTCCCATAGCAATGTTCCTGACTATAAAATTTCCTGGACAGCATCAACCTTGTGGCAAAGGTGCAAACCTGAGTACATTCATGTTAACCATGAGAGGAACTGTAATTATTTGATGCTGCTCAGTTCTATAACAGAAACTGATTTGTATTCTGATACCATGAAGCGGGTTAGGCAATATTTTGTTAGCCAAGGTATTGAGATAGATTCTTCTTTCTTATATTTCATAGATTTGTAGAATCTTTTAAGTTGGAAAAGATCCTTAAGATCAAGTCCGGCCATAAACCTGACACTGTCAATGTCCCCACCAAAGCATGTCTCTAACACCATGTCCACAATTATGTGCCTGAACAGTCTAAACAAAATACCCAACAACAAAAAAATCCCCAACCCCCCAAAAAAGAAACAACCCGCAAATCAGCACCGTAATTATGTGGCCAATTTAATTTGATCATTGTTTCTGAAAATGTAAGATGCATTTGTTGGGTTTTTTTCCACAACTTTTCAATGAATCCTCTTATCCAAAGAAAAGACATTTACTGTTCCTGAGCTAAAGCAATGCTTTCTGTATCCAGTTGTGATTTTATTGATTATTAAATTAAGATGATTTATATTGTTATCTGTCACAGGTGACTTACAGCTCTGCTCCTTTATCAATTTTTCTCATCCTAAGCAAGACTAACTTTTTGGATTTTTTTTTTTTTTTATTTAGGGAGAATTTGTCATTATTCAATGACATTGACTCCGCAAGGCAGGTCTGGAGTCATGGGGAGTAGGACTGGAGGGTACCTGAATTTATTAATAGGGCTATTTATAGTGTTTCTGTGATTTCCACAAGTTACTATAAGGTGTAAGTTCCATTTTGATGTCTGCTTTGTATATAAAGATATGCAAATATTGTGTTTACAACATCCACCAGCTTTCATCTGCTTAAATACTGAGACAGCTTCATGCAGTAGATCAATCCCTCTAAAATTGCGGTTATACCCAGTACATCAGTTTGCAGTTCTTCTGTTTAGGATGGCGTAATGACTTTAAAGTGCAAAATAAACTGAGCTATTCTTTCAAACCCTGTACTAAGAAATATGAATGTGGAGATCTACACTTTCTCTGACAAAGAAGACAAATGCAGAGGTCTAACCCAGAGAACAGGAGATGAGTTGTATACTATAAAAGAACAATTTGCTTTAAATGTCTGTGAAACAATGTGCAGTCAAGGACAAAGTTCTATGCACCTTGAGGATCAGTTTGTTTTTACACATCCATAATCATAATTAATAAAAATTGTGAGTGGAGTTGTGCTTGAGCATTCTTCTGTAGCAGAGATCTGTATTTGAAAATGTTAGTGTTATGTGCCTAAATTATTCTTTTAGTATTATGTACCTGAAGTTTTTGTGAGCTTTATTACTATTTCTATGAGTTCTGTGTGCAGATAAGAAACAGTAAACACCTTCAAGAAACTGCAATATTGCCTCTTTTGATCTAAATGAAAGGCAATGCAGTTCAGATCAATGGAGTTGTGACCATTTACTCTTTAGAGAGTTTATTTCTTAGCCTTCTCAGCTGGGATACAGCATGAAAACATATCCAGTTTTAAGTATGTTATTTCCCTTATGCTCTAAGTCCAAGAAAAATCAACAACCATTTTGATATATTTTTGTGTCCTGATTTTCTTCTGTGATCAATGTGGGGACCAGAATTTTAGGTGACAGAAACTGAAAAAATCAAATCTGTTAATTTCATTTGAATTCTGGTTCATATGACTTGTGTATTCCTGTCCCAAAACACATAGACTGGAACAATTTTTCCTGTCCCTTGGCAGTAGCTTTATAACTGTGTGCTTCACTGTATTGCTGTCATTCAGTTCCTATTCACCTAAAATATAGCGTGATACAAAACATTTAATTCTTATTCTCAAAAGGAATCAGCTTCTTTATGCGTAGGTCTGACTTGTCTTGACGCTCACCAGGTCTCCATTCTTGAAAGTACTTAAGCACTTGCTTATTTTTACTGGAGTGTCATTGAAGAATTTTGCGTAATAGCACTGAAGTGTTTGCAAGGATGGATGTGAGATACAGTGTAAAAGATGGAAATTGGATTGGGAGAACACATGCAGCTCAAACAGCCAGATATTCCATAATAATAATTTGCTAGACTTATTCCAAAAGCATGAAAATACAGAAAATACTTCAGTATAAATTAACTTTCTTTCTGGAGTAGTGTCCCCTTTGAAGGAACTACTTAATACAACAGAATTCTGTTGAAATAACAATGAAAGCCAGGTTCATCTGTTAGAGTGAGGCCTCAGAAAACTTACCTGTAAATGTGTACATTACCATGTGTAAACATGTTAAAATATTCTACTAGGTGTAACTCCCCTCAGTACAGAGTGATCAAGCTTGAAGCTCCATTGCTCTGGAGGCACACTGTGTCAGTTCATGAATGAAAAGGCCCCCAAAAGCTATTCTCATTATTTTTGGATCAGGCAATTAACAACTGAGTTAATTCTTGCTTAACTGCTCTAATGACTAAATCTGACTAATACTCTTAATCAGTCTTGCTTGAATTTCCTAAAACAACACCACAAACAAAACAAATCGAACTTTCAAAATTGATTAAATATTTGTCATTAAAGTGTAGTCCAAGACAGTGCTTCAATTTCCATGTTAGTACAATTAACTCTTGGTGTCTCTTTTAGTAGCTGGACCTTGCTGAGAGGCTTAGGATCTCTGAGCATGTCTCTCACCTTGGTAGGTGGACACACACATGGCTGTATGTACAGCTGAAGATGTACCACTTGAAAACTGTCACTGGTGGGACTAGGACATGATTTTATGAGAGAGACTGTTACCCCAGAAAAAACCTGCTTGTGATACACTTATATGGCACGCATAACCTGAGCTGCTGTGTTAGTTACAGCAGGAGTTTCACTATAACTTGCTAGCATTGACCTCCATGGATTCATTCTGATGTACAGTAGTATAAATAAGACTTTGCTAAGAACCCAGAGTTTGCAATATGCTGTCTACTAATTTGTATTTTGTATTTTATTTTAATACTTGCATATCTTTTTCCTCAAGTTAATATTTTGGAGCTTCTCTGAACAGTGCAAAACCTCTTCTATCACTTTCCCAGAATTTTAATACATTCTTTCTGTTAGTTGCAATATAAATCTGAACCATGTTATTTTGCCTTGTTTGCTATAAAATATGCATTGCTCTGAGTCATTATTATGGAGGAGTCACTAACAGACATACCATTCTAATAATTTGTAATAAGTAACCTTTGCAAATTGTGTCTGATGCTTTCCATACAAGTACAGCGCTCAAATAATTTGCATTGCAATTAGATTCTTTTCCTAAAAAAAAAAAAAAAAAAAAAAAAAAGAAGGAAGAAAAGAAGGCTTTGGGGCTTTTGTTTGATCACTTAAGAAGTCTTTTGCAATTCTGCCTGTGAAATATCTGGGAGGTGATGCATACGGAACTATTACAGTGTAATGTACACGTTTCCCCTTTCTCATTTATATTCTTGGTCAAACTGCACTTAAGGTTGCTATAGTGACTAATACCCTATACAAAACACATGACAAGAACAAAACATGGAAAATAGCCCGAGAAATAGAGAACATAAAAGGAGTCATTTAGGGTGTGGTAACCTTTGTGTCACAGATTTAAGAGCTATGGAAGGGCTCCTGCCAGTGGAGCTCAGAGGATGAAGGAGCTGAGACTCCTCTGAGGAAGCACAGCTAAAGACACCTACTCTGTCAACAGCCTCATTCCTTCCTTACAATACCTTCTGTTTTCTTTTCTGAGACTTAACACGTGATGACATTTCTCTTGTTTGTCTGTCGTTGCCTACAAATAGAATGAGTTGTAGGCACCCATAAACAGCCTTCAGCATGACACAGCCTCCATTCGCATCTCTGTCATTATCTTAAATAAGGTTGGCACCATGAAAGATATACGCCCCAGAGAAAAGTAAAAGATAACAGTAAGGATGGGATGGGTGGAACAGCAGAACTAGCAGAAAGAAAGCTATATAAAACCTTGAGGAAGCAGAGAATGAGAGAGCCGGGGGCAGGTGAGAGGAAGAAATGGGAATGGGAGAGAAGTAAAAGGCACATAGCGTACAAAATTAGGGAAATGGGGAGAAGGTGGAAGAACAGGAGAAGTATACTGAGTGTATCACAGAGGAAGAAATAGGAAGACAGAAAGTCCTTGGCTTGAAATAGGCAGTGGATGTTTCTCTTACAGGGGAGGTGGCTTGAAGGACACTCAAAGCACCTGGTACAAGCGTAACTGTTTCAAAATAGAAGGGAAAAATCACATGCATGAGAAAAATGGATATTTAGTGTGCTTGGTCTACAAGCAGCAAAGGGAGTATGCTGAATTCTTCAGAAACGAATCACTGGTTTTCTGATACAAAAGCTGTTTTTCAGTTCTGGCCTTTGGGAAAGATTCACTTGCTCCCTGCTTATGGTCTGAGCAGAAGATGTCTTCCATATTTTCTCAAAGGCTGTAGATCTCAGCCAGGTGCATCCATGGGAATGGTTCCCACACTGTCTGAGAACTCACTGGCTGTACCAGAACAGATAAATTCCTTGCTCCTCATTCATCTCTCTTCTGCTGGCTGCCTTTTCATTCTTCCACACTTTTTTTTTTTTTTTTTTTTAAGGGATTCTTCTTTTAGCTGTCCAGGTCAGTCATGCTCCTTCCCCTCTTAGTTCCTTCTGCAGTCTGTGAAAGACAACATTAGCTTTTCTATACCATAAGGGATCCATCAGCATGCAATTTTACAGCCGCAGAAGGTTTGGAAGTATGCCACTGGAGAAGAAGTCTGTCCCCAGGAGTTGCTAAGAACTGTCAAGCTGCCTTTCTGCAGAACCTGGAGCTGTTTGGGGTAACAACCTGTCTGAAAAGTAGAAGTCTTTCCTATTTTCTTTCTGCGAGATCTCCAGCTATCTTCTCAGTGCTCTGCATTTGGAAAAAAAGAAAGCAGAAATTTTGACATCAAAACTGTTTATTTTGCACTTCTAGGGAAAAATCTTTGGGGAAAAATAAAAGACTGCAAACTAGTATTTTTTATCTGTCCATTTTCATGGAATAAAAACAATTAGCTCATTTGGTTGTTAGATCCAGTTAAGATAAATTTAACTAAATTTTTGAGCATTAAAACACCTTCTTGTTTGAGAGTTCAAAAATATGATAAGCACTTTTGAAACATTTTTAGAAATAAACAGTACAAGGAAAAAATGTTAAAAATAAACTGTGTAATTTGAATTATGATTTTCACTATCATGATCCGGTGCTCTTGATCCAAAAGCCCTTTCAGGTAAGTGAGAGCACTCTACTGACCTAAATGGGTCCTGGATCAGGCTCTGATGATAAACTCATGGACTCATGGCACAGGTACATGGAGCATCTAGTGAACTGCAATCAAACGGTGAAAAATTTTATTTGGTTTTTAGGGTAGTTTTTAATGTGATATATGAATAATTAGCTCTGATTCATATATGAATAATATGAAACTCGAAGAGCCGCTATGGCTATTTAGAAACTAAGGAAAGTACTCGATAGATCTTTTTAGTTACTGTGAAGTGCCTTTAGGCTACTAAACCTTCAATTTTTTAACTTTTTTTTTTTTTTTTTGAGCTATCAGTATACTCTAGATCTAAAATTCTTTGTTATGAAATTCTGTAGGCTTTTTTATATGCAAAAGAGCAAGTATCTGTGGTTTTCCTTCTTTCCTCCTCCTCCCTCCAACCCCTCAGTTTGGCCATACATTACATAAATCAGTTGGGTTAAATTTGCTCTTTTCTAAAGCATCAACCACAATGGTGTTTTGTACAAGTAAAGTGAAAATGTCAGGCTGTTCATGGTTTTAAGTATCATGAACATAAGATATGGGAACTTTGTGTTTGGCCACACAGAAGTGAAAGCACTGTTTAGCTACTTTGCATTTTCTTACTGTTTGTTTGCTAAAAAAGATGTTTATTTTTTGACATGCATATTGCATGAGTTCTGACAAGAGATGATCATGCCAACCATTTATGTTCCTCAGGATCATTTTGAAATGAAAGGAAATGTGAAGAACATTTTCGTACAACCTTTCGATGTGTAACCTTTACAGTCACACTCTGCAATGGTATCAGGATAGTAATTTAATCTCCCTAAAAAGCAGTTCCCTGATTCCCTCTTCTTCTATCTCTCTTTCTCATTTAAGATTGCAACTGACAGATAGAAAGCTGATACCAGATTATAATGTCTCATCTTAGCTGCTCGTTCAGAATGTTTCCCTTGCAAAGCTCTCCTGTTACTCTGAAGAAACACTGCGGCTGTAATTGGCACCACAGAAGCATTGCAGTACAGAAAATGAACTCCCACAGTAAAATGGAAAAGTTCTCTGGGTTCAGAAATGTAGAGGGGACATATCTTCCTGAGAGGGACTAAAGCACGACTGGGAGGTCAGTAAAACACCATGAGACTTTAGAAACCAATTTTAAATTTTATTTAGGCCCTAAGCATCATGTGACCATTTTTGTCTCTTACAGCCTCAGTTCTCCGAATGTAAACTGGAGGCCGTGCCCTTTACTTGGCATACAGGAAACCAGAATTAAAGGTAGTGTGCCTGTGTACACAGATGAGCATGGGTGGACATGAGCTCACTTGCTGAACACTGAGCTGGCCAGACAGAAACCAGGAGTTCTGCAGAAGCCATGTAGCTCTATCAACCGAGTGGTGTTCCAGGGCTAAGAAACTCTGAAAAGAGTCAAACTACACTAGAGCATGGCGGAAATCTCATATGACAACGTAATTTATGGGATGGCACTGACCAGCAGAAGCACGAGCAGAGAGGACCTGTTGTCCCTCTGCTCCCGTCCCCACCAGAATTAGTACAGAGCAACTGGGAAGTACTGCTGCTGTGGGCAATGTAAGTATTTGCAACTCTCCCTTTAATGGAACCACAAAGGTTGGTATATCCCTATATCCCTTTGCACAGTTCTCCCTAAGTTATGCCTCTGTTTCTGTGAGACTCTGCAAGATATCAGAATTACTGGTTTGGCCTTTATATACCTGGGTCATATCTCTGGTTTATATCTCTCTTACATCCTCAAATACTTGGGAAAATTTCTTGTCTTCTGTCATGCTGGAATTTAGTTTGCACTTTTACAAGAAAACTGAAAGATGACTCTGGAAATTAATCTTACCCAAGTTCCTTTGGGTAGTTAATTCACATGGATATCAGTTTGGAATAGATCTTGTTTATTAACTGAAGAAGCTTCATAGCAAAACTGGGGTTGGACTTCTATTGTCCCCATTATTTTGCTTAAAATTATATCCCAGGATTTAATCTCTTGATGGTTATGTATTGAATTTTCCAAGCTAGATTTATCCCTGTTTGGTTTTTCCTCTTTTGAGAATCAGTTCATGACAGATTTTTGTTTTCAGTCATAAAATCGTGATTGAATTACCTTAGTCCTCAAGGTCACCAACTCTTCCTACATCATATTGCTGTTACCCTCTCTGTCACTGGTCTTTTGTGTAATGTCCTCATTCACATTCTCCTATTTTTTGTACTAAGGTCATGGATGATGGTATTTAACAAAATTGTTTACAAGGCTGATCCTTAGGTCCCTGAGGTCTTACTCAGGAGTGGTGGTGACAGCTCAGATCCCAATATTGTACATGTGAAGTCATAGCGTGTCACATTGCATTTACCTATGTTTCAAATCTACTTAATTTCATCTGCCATTTTTTTGCCAGTCACTCACTTTCACAAGGTTCTTTGCCACTTCTTCACAGAATTCATGCACCATCTTTATAATTATGATAAATTTTGCATCATTAGGAAATGTTGTCATGTTATTTTTCACCCTCTTTTCCAGGCTGAGTAGCCCAAGGATTGTTGCATAGATATCTCTAGGTATCGAGTGAGTCCTGCTTCTGCAATGAGGACACAGTGTTCTCATTTCCTATCTTTTAATCAATTATTTACCTCTTTAAAGACCTATGCTTTCTTCCCATGGTTGCTTGGATTATTTAAAAGCATTTGAAACAGACTTTTGCTAATGCTTTCTTGAAATCCAAGTACACTATATCAACCAAATCTCCCTCATCATCTTCAATATTAACCCTCCAAAGAGCACTGACTGTGAGGCAAGAACTAATTCTTGCCCTTCAATCTAATACTTCTCCTTTCATCCAAAATATATGTTATCTTTCCTTTGCATTGTTTCTTAGGAACTTTTACAGGGAAGAGGTTTTTTTGTTGTTTTCAAAAAACCCCACAGTTTATCTGAAAGTTGACCTAAATTTAAAAAAGGAAATATTAAATAGGAGTTTAAGAAATGCCAAACGTGAATCAAAACTTTTATTTGAGGTTTTATATAACATTTTTTGTATCTTTTAAAATAACCTTTTTGATGTAAAAATATCAATATCACTTTACTGGTTCAGCAAAAACAGCCTTTGATTTGGCAATGTAAACAAAGTAACTTTAATGATGTATCCAATATTTCAACAGGAACAAATATAGAAGAGAAACAGACATTCTTGGTTTTAGGAAAAGAAATATTCGAATGTGTATACTTTCAAATTAATAAAATAAGTTCCTGCATCAAATAACGTTCTTTCTTCATCTTACATATTCACCATCACTATGCTGACAGCAATTGTATCCTCTACTTCTATATTTATATACTTGTGCCTTGGGACTTACGTACAAAGTCTTACTGTCCTCTCTGTACCTAAGTTTTCTTTCAGTGGAAATTATTAACTCTTAAATGCACTACACCCTTAAGTCTGTAATAAAATCTGCTGCACAGTGTGTAACTGAGTGTTTCAGCATTCTGTTGTGTCTCATCTTCTCACTTTTTTCAGGGATATTTAATATGCATTGCTACTTCTTAGCTGCTGTATATTTTAATTTTCCCAGATTAGTTTATGATTTCTTGATCTAGCATATTGACATTTATAGCTTTTGCTCTTCACAATAACCGCTCCAGCAACAGCAAGCAGAACCTGGCATACTGCAAGGGGTGCATTAACAAAAGCAAGGCAGAATGGTTCACTGTATTTATTCAGAGACTTGCATGATGATGTCCGTTGCACATTTGCAAAAGTGCAAAATAAGGAGAGAAGTGGGTAAGCTCAGTGTGGATATGCTGTTTAACTGCTTCACTCTGTTTAGCTCCAGGGCTAATCACATCCATACCACACGTGCGTTGATTTGTTTGTGGGCCCTCATCTGGAGCCAGGTTTTCTTGATAAGGAAAATTATTTATGGGAGAGAAAATAGCTTGCTTCAGGCTTTGAATTTTAGGGTCAGGATACACAGTTAGCTGGTCTGAACTACTTGACCAGGAGTAATCCCTTGACAAAGGTCACATAGGTTATGTAGAAGTGCCTATTATGCTACCAAAGAAAGTGAAATAAAGCTTTTTATACTTGTCTTATTATGGTGTAAAAAAAAAATCTGAAATCATGTAAGAAAGTGGGAAATATAAAGTACAATGTTTAATTAATTCTTTCTGTTTGCTACCATCTGTAGTCTACCTTTCAGTGGAAGAACAAATAACAATTGACATAGAGTGTGTTGTGGTTTAACCCCAGCCATCAACTAAGAACCATGCAACCACTCATTCACCACCCCACCCCCTCCTATTGTCCAAGTGGGATGGGGAAGAGAATTGAAAAAAAAAAAAAAAAGGAAAAACTCATTGCTTGAGATAAAAACAGTTTAATAATTTAAAGGAAGCAATGTATAATAATAATAGTGAAAAAAAGAGGAAAGAGAGAGGAATAAAACCAAGAAAAAAAAAAAGTGATGCACAATAAAATTGCTTGCCACCTGCTGATCGATGCCCAACCCATCCCCAAGCAGTGATCAAGGGCTCCCAGCCAGCTCCCCCCCAGTTTATATACTGGGCATAACGTGCTGTGGTATGGAATACCCCTCTGGCTAGTTCAGGTCAGGTGTCCTGTCTCTGCTTCCTCCTTGCTTTTCGTGTCCCTCCTCACTGACAGAGGATGGGAAACTGAAAAGTCCTTGACTTAGGATAAGCACTACTTAGCAACAACTAAAATGGTTGTTATCAACATTATTCTCAGACTTAAGCCAAAACATAACACTGTACCAGATACTGGGAAAAAAATTAACACTATCTCAGCCGAAACCAGGACAGAGGAGTTACAACCACTCCTCATCTCCCCTGCGTGTCCTTCCTAAAGAATCTGTATTCCTCCATTCAACACTCGAGTCTTAGGAGTCATCCCGTCACATCTTGTGATCCCAATAAGATCATAGCCCTGCAGGCAGGCACACATTTCTAACTCCTCGTTTATTCTCCATGCTACCTGAGTTTGCATAGAGGCATTTGAGTCCCAATGAAGCTGGTTTACTGGCTGAAGCATCTGGAATTCCTTTGCGCTGCTCTTCAGGTGCTCTCCTAATGACCTGCGTTCACTCTCCAGCCTCTGGCCACCCCTGGCTAGCACTGTCATCGAACTGGTAGGAGTAGTTTAAAGACCTCTTATATCAACTTGAAATTAATTTCAACTGGAGAGCAATACACAGAGACTGTAACTGCAGACCCTCTAGAGTACAAAGCATGGATAAAGGAGGAAAAGGAACCAAATTATTTTGTTTACTCAAGACATGGTTATTTCATGGTTTTATGTCTCATAAAAGTACCACATTTCCTAACTTGAGTACTTTTTTAACTCAGTGACCAAAAAAACTTGCAAGAACTTTCTCTAGAATCCTAGAGAGAAAAAACAAAACAAACAAAAAAAAACCCCCAACCCCAAAACCCAACCCCATTACATTTGTATTTAGAATATTTTATATATATAGAAAGTAAAGGATTATTGCAAAATCTTTCAACACATAGACATGGTGCTTGAGACTTATCAGCTTTACTATGTCAGATAGGTTTGCTTCTTCATATATAATTTGTAAAGACTTTGCAACACTCTGTATATGGCAAAAGAAAGTAAATTATATCATCTGCAGATATAAGTAAAATATATGGAATTATATTTTTTATTTTATTTACCCTTTGAGGATTTAAATGAAAATGAATGTTGGTTTTGCTACAGTCAGCAGACAAAAGGTATTTGGCTAAAAAGTCTTAGAGCTCTATTTGTCTCTAGTTGGTTTTATGACTTGGCTCCCAGAGTGCAAATACCATTTTAATAAAGCATTTTGTCATTTTAATAACTGTAGAAAAAACAGACAACATTGGAACTCTGTCTAATGATCACACTGTCCACAAGGTAAGTGTGGGTATTAGGTGTATTGTTAAAGGGAGTCTACTGAAATTTTGTTTCCAGAATGTGAAGGGTATGCAGTGCTTTTAACCCACACAGACCCCCAGTGGCTTCAGTTGAAGTTTGATACAGGTACAAGCTTTGATTCATCTATCTTTTTTTTTTTACATTTGGGATAATTTACTCTCTGATGCTGAGCATTAGCTACATATAATGTAGTGAGGATCTTTGAATTCTTTTAAAAATAAGGAAAATATGAGTGGCATTTTCAGATGAGTGGTTATGAAGATCTTTTGCAACTAAATTGTATGGAATCCACTATCTGCTATATTACAGAATATCATTATTCTATGGAATACCTTTACTGATATGGAATGTAGCCTAAACAAATAGCCTAATATTTTAGTTTTCTCTTCTTCTTCCCAGTCCTATTTTGCCGTATCCTTTATATTGTCAAAAGTCCTATCTGTAGTCCTTTATCTATCCACAGTTGGTGAAATTAATCTCTCCCAACTTGAGCATTTAAAAAATTAGCTGTCAGGGCTCAACCAGCCACCCTAGATCTGCCTTGTAGACAGTGGAAAGAATGATCACACATTCAAGTTAAGTGCCTAAGTTAAGTGAGACAAATTTCTCTTGGCAGTGCATACTCCTCTTAGATGCCTAACCTGGAATTTGATTAATAATTTTCTGGTTAGGTAAAAAGACTGTCTCCCATAGATAAGGTTCCTAGATACAAGCTATGTATTTAAAAAGTATGCACATGTCATTCTTTTTTTCTGAAATCAGACCATGTTTCAGTATTGAGCTGAGCTTATTTACGCTTACTATTAAATATGAATATAGATAATTTCTATATGGAAAGATTGCTTTTTGATTGATTCAGAATGAGAAGTTTTCTGTTATCCTTGTTGTTAACTTTTCTGAGTTGACATTGATGGATCTTTTGAGGACTCCCTAAACAGATAGGAAACAGTTACAAGGCTGGCTGCAAAGTTCACTGTAAGGAAGAACATAAACATGCACAAAGTCTCCCACTTTATAGACTTCAGAAAGTGCCATTTTCTTGTTCTTTTAACATAACAGACTTTCATTCGTAGCCCTGCAAGTTAGCTACTGTGTAGTCCTTTATGTAGTTGCTAAGTTCTATGATCTTCAGTTAACACTGAATTTTCATCTAAAACACCAAGATGTTTTATAAGCAAATAGTATTAAAATATGTGTCTTTGGGTCAGGGACTAAATTAGAAAAAATGCCAGAGAGTACAATAATAAATACAGAGCAGAGGATTAGATTTGTGGAATTGATGGGAATAAGCAAATTTTTGTAAGTTTGTCCAGATCCTGTGTCCAAAATAACTGAAACATGGGCTTAATTCCTACTAAATTAAATGAGACTTCTTACATGCTAAAGGACTACATATTCTGAGGGACTCTTTATAGGCATTGCTCTCCTTGCCTCTCTCACAAACACATAAATCCTGACCCTCCCTACTGAAAGCAAAACTTAACCTGACTTGTTTACTGTAATCCCACAGGCAGTATGCTAATATGAGTACACAGTGCAACCTGAGTTAAGGGAGACATCTTTCCTTATTACCAAACACTGGGCTAGTGCAAATGTATATACTACTTATCAACATTACAGAGGCATCTTGTAATTTATTTTGCATGCAAACTTTCCTATGAACTCAATCTTACCTACAGCTTTCTGACAATAATCTAGAGATACTGTTGCAAATACAGTCTTCTTTCTAGATCACTGAAAATCTCATATTATTGTTGGGCTATAACAAGATTGTTTTCTACAGGCCTTGTAGAAACAAAAGTAATGGTATTTTAAAAGAAAACACAATACACAGAACACAGCTCAGAAGAGGTATCTTTTTTCTAGGTTTGCAATAATATTTTTAATTTATGCTGAAAATCTCCCAGCTGATAGAAATATCTTTCAAACCACTGAAGAGTTGGAAGGTGCCTATTGTTCCTGCCTCTAGGATAGTTGATGATTCCCTCTGTTGTCCTCAGACAAATCTGTCAGCATTGGAGCTCTCTCTATTGCTAGAGTGAGGAGGAGAAACCAGGTAATACTTGCTTTCTCTAAAAGGTGACTTGATTGCACTGGATGTAGAACAGGAAGAAATCTTGTAATTTTAGGAGAAATAGGACTGCTAAATAACACCTCAAACAAAGAAGGGTTCTGTAACTGAAAAAGAAGGTATTTTTTTAGCCTGGGGAAATGTTTGGTTTGAGTTTGCTATCACACTTCCTTGCTTTCTTGTTTTCTTGCTTTCATGCTTTGTCTTCCTATTAGCTATTTGTTGCTTGCTTTGATACAGCACCTTAGCACAGGATATGTGCAGTACATCTACCTGTGATACTTCACCTGTGCACCCGAGCCTATTTTGCTATATAGCTTTAGTGAAGTCAATGAAAAAGTGATTATGCTGAGCTAAGATTCAAGTTTACTCAACTCAGCTCTGCAGTGGTGCAAAAGTGAAGGTTCGTTATATCTAATTTTAGATGTCTGAAATCTTGTTCTGCAGAGAATGAAGAGAAAGGTATATACAGGGAACGGTTCACGTCATCCTGAGCAGCAAAATATGAATCATCATCTGAAGCTTCCTCTTTCTAACCTCTGACTTTAAAGTGAGATGAGGATGATTAGCTTTTTCTTATATAGAGTTACATGATGTATCTATAAATTGCTGTAAAGCTAAGAGTGTGTAGGAACATTGAGGTAATGCTGTCATGTTGAAAACACTTAAAATTACCAATTCACATAGACTGTTATTAAACTTATCTAGGTTCACTAAACTTCCATTTGAATTTGGCCATAAGTCAACTACAGCGAGTAGATTGTGAATTAAATGAAGTGTGCCTTCATAACATAAATCTCTTTGACAGGGGAAACTGTTCAATCAAGTTAGAGAGAAAATTAGCACCTTTACATTTCATTTTCTCTCTTGTCTCTCAAATAAGTTTCATTAGGACTGACAGAACTGGTGATACTGGATTTTAAGACTGGGGACTTGCCATAGTTGATCTGTGAAATTATGGTTGTGCTTCAGACTTATTTTCTGTTGATAATTAAATCTGGTCTACCATTAAATTAATTATTTCAGATTTTCTTTAAATTGCGTAGCTATGATTAACATAGTATGTTGCTGCCTACCTTGCCCATCTGATTGATTAGAAAAAGAAGGGAGAAATCATGATCCCTTCTTACCTCAAGCAATTTATCAACAAAATTCCAAATTTACCATCTTGTATCTGACTTGGAGGCTGGAAAAGCCAAGGCATGGTTTCCTTCTTCTTATACACTGTGCCATGAGATTTGAGCCAGAAGCTGACGTGGGTGCTTTACTGTGAGGCAGATCATCCTTTGCAAAGACATACTTTAGTTTCTCTGTGATCTGATGTAAATAGGTTGTGGTTTTATTAGTAGTAGTGTCATTGCAAATATTATTCCAACTGGTGCTTATTAGAGTAGGTTACTCTGTGACTCTTACGTGTTTCAATTATCTGGAAAGGGAACATTCCACTTGAAAATCAGTTATTTATAGACTATAAAGCACACATGCACATATTGTGGGATGATTTTACAATAGAAAACAGTAAATTGAATTTTTCCCATGTCCTTTCAAAGTGTAAAATGAAATTAGTTTAACATGCATACTAATAAGATTCTGCTTACTTTCTTTAAAGTATGTACTTTTAAAATGCTTCTTCTAATATCAATTTTTCTACCAACTAGATCATTTCTTCCATTGACAATGATTAAAACTCAGCCTCTATGCTTGTAAGCTTGCCTTGCGTCAATGAAGGCTCATGTCTTAATAATGATACTATTCTGAAATATCCTATTGGGAAAATGTAGCTGTCTAAGAAATGTGTTCATGGATGGACAGATAGAAAGAATGATGAAAAATATTACTCATTTTCATCTCTAAACCCAGGAACATTCACAACTGCTCTACAGTTCAGTATTGAGTGCCCTAAAGCAAAAAAATGTGTTTGCAATTTAATATTTTTCCTTACTAGTAGAGACATTCTGATGCATCAGAAAAAATACAGCGTATTATGTGATACTTCCAGCGAGCTGCTTTTATCTTTTGGCTGCAGCAATGGTCCATATGTTTGACATTCTTTATGTAACCCAGTGATACATCATTAATTGTAATTTCATGCCAGGGCAATTGGCAGTCTCTGTGGACAATGACAAAAACTACTGCCTCCTAAAATTCTTTGATATACTGTGGGTAAATTTTCATCTGTGTCTTTAATGTAAAAAATGCATACTGTTCACAGAGTATCACATTCTTGTACTTGAAAGCAGCCTAGTGATAGGTGAAAAAAAAAAAAAAGATTCATAGGAGCCACAGAAAGAATAGAGAAAAACATCTCTTTAGAATCTGTCAGTTATTTCCTGTAGTAACTGGAACTGCTATTCATTTAAAATTCAGTCCTCATTTATTAGTCTGCAATAATCTCTAGGGGATTTTTTAATAGTCATTAGCACCCCTCAAAAAACAAAGCATAATCCTTTCTTTTCCTTGGTCCTTAGTTTTCTCATACACTTTAAGAATCTCAACATTGACAAGGACTTAATATTTTTACTTGTGTAAGAAAGCAATCAAATCTCTCACACTTCTGGAATCCACCTAGTTGTTGATATGTACAATGTCCACAGCACAGAGGATTTTCTGAAGCCTGTGAAAAACTGGTTTATTTTTTCTTTATTCTTTCTGTCTTGTACATCTGAAATCTTTCAAAACTTTGAATACAACTGTAAGTCTGTGAGAAGTCAGCAGGCTAGATGGCAAATTGAACTTCAGGCAGAAAGAGGGGGGTTGGTAGGTAAAGGGCAGCCAGATTCAGGCTTATGTATGTTTCTCTTTGCCTCAAATTATTTCCTTTCTGTTAAAGCTGAAAGCATTCATATTTGCTTGATAGTTACAGCTGAGGTAATGACTTTAAATATGCCAATTTGCACCGACTGAAGATCTGTCTATTTTCAAACTTGTTTTCCAGCTGTCATATGGGTCTGCACCACACAATTTGCTGACTGTGTTCTCACTACTTCTCTGGTTTAAAATGTAAAGGTTTGCTTCACTTCATGAACAGAGGTTGCCACTAAAAGAGAAAAATAATGCTAGGCATGCAGTCTTAGCATGACTGTAAGGATGTACCAGTTCAATGCTAATTATTGTAATACAGATGCTTGCCCTGCCTACATCTGTAGTTGTATGCCTGAAAGTGCCATATGATGTCCAAGTGGGTTCAGTAATTTACTAGCCTGTTAAGTGAACATGAAAAGCAAAGAAAACAAACTGATTTAGGTTTATTTATTGAATTAAGTCCAGAAAATACATCTATGTTCTTTTATTGAGTGGCTGTGGGATGAAATGCAACATACGTTTGGGAAAAACAAATCAAGGATTATTGAAGTGGTTGTTTACTTCAAGAAATGCAAAACATGCTGTTTGAGAAGCTGAATCATTAAAACAATTGCAATGGGACACAGTGCTTTTCTCATTGAGATGAAAATCTTTACATAGATCATCTAATCTGTTTATACCACGTTTTCCAGCAAGGTACTCATCAAGGTACTGAACTTGAATTCCATATAAAGTGCTGGTCAGATTGACCTAAAGCTAATTACTTCATAATATTTTACAAAAAGATACTACCTTAAATTAATTGTAATATTATACACTTGTAGCTACACCCCAATCTTTCCTGGAACTGGGTATATATAGGGGGTGGTGGAAGGGGTAGTGATGTTTGCTCACAGTATTTAATTTTATTCTGAAGGAATGAATTTTATAGTTTGCCTTGAAGATGGGTAAACTTCGTGGCTTTTTCCATCCTTGTGTGGAAGTGTGCTCCAAAGCCTTTTCTGTCAGCATAATTTCCTGCCTAGCTGATAGCTTCACCACTCCTGAGGTGTGGGTCTTTTCACAGAGTGAGAAATTATTACCCTTGAAGTAACCTAATCTAGGTCTTTGAAGATTAGGATTAGAACAAGAATTATGATTTAGCATTCACTCAAGAGCCAGCGTAGTGTTCACAGCACTAGGATGATGTACTAAAATTGACTTATTTTGCTTAGCAAGCAGAGTGATGAGTTTTGATCAGCTGCCCATTGAAGGCTATTTTTGGCACGGCCAGCACAGAATACTATAACTGTGGAGCCTGGAAGCCATGAATATGTACAATGCTATTGCCAAGTCAGCATCTGAGAGGATGTTCATAGGAACAGCCTGCTGGCTTATTGTGGATGGGAGAATTTATTTCTGACAGATTTCATAACTGGGAGGATGTCAGCTAACCCTGAGGCTGCGAAGTCTCTTGACAGAAACCAGACCCCTCATTTGAGGATGTTGTCATGGCTTTGGCTAGTTCTTCAAAATGTTACCCTTTTCCTTCTAACCTCATTTCTGTCTTGTTCAGATTTAGTTTCAGCCAACTGAATTTCAATGCAGAAGCTGATCTCCTGTAGGCAGTGAGGCAGATGGGAAACAGTGCTTTTAGGGTATGATGTGAAAGATGGTTTGAACTAAGAGTCAGTAGCACACTGTTCACTGCGGTGTTTCAAAAATATCTTCTGGTAGTTTTACATGTATAGCTACCAGAACAAAACAGAATACTGGAGAAGTTCACCAGCAAGGGGCCGAGATAAGAGATACCATTACCAGTCACAAATGTTTTGGATCATTCACAGTGGAATGATTTGATTTGGCTTTATGTAGCTCACTCGTTGCTGCGTGACGCTGCATGTGATGGCTAGTACAGCAAAAGTAGCTTCAAGACCCAACAGCAGAAGTATGGGAATGTTATAACATCCTGGGAATAATGTGTTGTAAATGCAAAAACAAACCAAATGATTCCCTAATGATCTCTCTTTCTTAAATATTGTTTGAACCTCATTAAAAATAATATGATGGTGGTTTTATGTGAAATTAGTTAATTGCCTTTTGTCACAGTTTCTTCTGGGAGGTGGATCGCAACAAAGGGAAGGTATAACAATCACATCCAAAAAGCTGTTCTGCCATCTGTTTGTTTATTTTTGTAATTCTGTATATTAGAGATTTCTGTCTGAGAAGAAGAAACCCCATTAAAACCTGTTAAAGTTTTCATTTCTTCATCTATTTGCATTTCAGATTAATATGGAATGTAACCTTGACAATAATATAATAAACTGATCAAAATTGACAGGAAAGAATGTCTTAAAATGTCAGATTTATTTGTAGATAGCCAATTTTCAGTCCTTGCAGATCTACAAGTCAGGAATAGATTGGATGGGATAGAATTTTGTAAATAGGTGAAGTAAAAAAATTGCTTCCTCTGAGTGCTAGCCTCTTCATTTCTGAATCTAGAACAATCCCTGAGGAACTGTTGATTTGAAAAATCAAAGAAGCAGCAATGTTATACTTGTTTAGTTAACCCTTTTCCACATGGAAATAAAAGGGAATTTTAGAGGTATACATGCAGAAAAAGTTTAGCTCTTTTCTCAGAAAAATAAATTTGCATCTCTCTGTGAGGGAAGGGACAAAGATAAATCCATCTAGAGACTATGTTATAGACCTAGTGTAATCTCACCTAGATGACTATATGTTGTTCTTGTCCCCTGATGATGAAAGTTAGTTTTACTAGTTGGCAGAGCTGCTTATGAAATCCTGCAGTGGAAAAGAAAATATGACATGAGCTCAGAAAACTCCTCTCAATTCTACCTCAGTCCCAAAGTCCTGAGAAAAGACCTGCAGAAAAAGAAATGAACCTGCTAATCTGTAAAGCAGAGATGGTCCAGAATTTTCTTAATCATCCCTGAAAGCAGAGATGCCAATAATATCTTCCCAGCCTTGTATTCCCCTGCTAACCACTGTCACTAAAAAAGCTTGTGTCAGCTATAGTACATGTCTGTGAGCTATGCTCTCCACTGATTTTACCTACTGACTCCAAATAATTGCAGGCTTCTTGTTTGTGCTTCTGGTTTGTGTCTAGTGGGGATAGATGAAGGGACTGTTAGCCCTGTGAAAATCAAGGATCTGCTGTTTCTACCTGAACGACATTCTTCAAAGGCTAGACATGTATCTATCTGAAAAGTTGTATAATTTGAAAAAAAAAAAAAGGGGGGGGGCTAAAAAAAAAAAGGTGCCCCATACAACAGATCATTGCTGGTCTGTGCACTGAACAGACACACATCACACAAATCACAGTAGGACTTCATACTGTTAGCAAGAAAAGTATTTCTCAGATTAATAATTGAGAGCAAAAGTTACCTTGCTAAAGCATTGGAAGGGCAAGACAAGGCTCACAGAATGAAAATGGATTGCAGGGTTAATAGAGGCACCCTCACATGAGAGAATAACTTGTAGACTACAAAACGACGACAATAAATTCGAAGAGATCTGAGGACAATTCTGGGAATTTATCAAAACTTGAAAATAGGCCATGTATGTAACCAACCACAAAAGATTAAGACACTCTGACCTTTACATTTGCCTCTCCTTTTTTCTCTCATACATAATGCTTTGGCACACAAGCAGGTAAAAAAAAAAAAGGTACAATTTCAGTGGTTCATTTCCAGTGCAAACAGGAAGAAGAAAACAGCAATTTGAATAGTGCTTCTGCATAGAGATAATACTTCTCACTCTGCTATTAAAAAATACCCTGTCTTTATTCCTGTTTAATATTTATTATCAGTCTGGTTTACTTGCTCTTTCTGCATTTAGTGGAATCAAATTAATTAGCCTTGTGTGGGGAAGACTACATTGCAGAGTATTTGCAAAAGCCATTTGGAACCAGTCTTTGCTTTTGGAGGATACATGTGTCACATAATGATGGTCACTCTAGTACCACATGAAGCAAATCTTCTGACTATTTGTATCTGATTACTGAACAGAACAGAATGCAAGTGGCACTGTAAAGATGTACAACACATTGGATGGTAAAAAGTTGATTCTGACATAATTTCAAAAGATTTGGCCAAGATTCTGTCCACCTGATTTTAGTGTTGAGTAGTTCAATGAAACAGCCTTTCCATCAGCTACTGAGGAAGCCCAGAACAATAAAAATCCCAACTCAGTTATGTCCCTGATATTAGTTTAGGTGAATACTATCTTTACAGCTTAAGTCAGCACTGCAAAACAAGAGGGCTGTGGGGCAAATAAAATACAATTTTTAGGCAAGACAAGTGGTGTATCAAGAGGAAAAGTGAGCTCAGCAAATGGTTCAAGAAACAGTGGACACAAACAGCAGTGATGTCACATTAGCAGTGACTGCAACTGGAAACATGCAGAGAAGAATAATCAAAAGTCTCTTCATTCCCATAGATCTTCTGTAACTAGTTCAGAGTACACGGTAGACAGAGAAGTTATTCTTTTCATAGCCCATTAAAAGGCAGGGATAGGCATGCTATTATAAATCACATTACATTTTCTTAGGAGTCACTATATATTTCTGGCAAAAAAAGATGTGCTTTTTATACATCACTTCTGGTGTGGAAGGTGTCACTTTATAACTAGATACTTTAAAAAGTACAGGATTGAAATGGAATCGAGGTGCTTATACCCAAAAATAACAGCCAGCTGCTGCCTGATTCTAGTTTAACGCTAAATTCCATGTCTCTCCTTGGCTTCCTAGTCTACCCTTGCCTGTAGTAGTACATCTCTGTGAGGCTGAATGTCTTGAATGCTTAAGATTAACTGCAGCCAAAACCTACATATTTTTGTAGGATCTGAGCTCTGCATTTTCTTAACATGCTAAGCTCCTTTAGCAAGCAGTCTTTAAAAAGATCAGTTATTCTGCTTCCAATCTTAGTCAACTGCTGTATTAGTCACACAGAAGTGGAAGAACCTGTGTTTAATTGATTCTTCAACCTGGAGAAATTCAAACCACTTGTTCCAAAAGGCTGCTCTGAGCACTAAGAATTTGTCTGTGACAAATGTGGGAAAGTGCAGGTGGAATTAAAGGTGAAGGGAGGCTTTTCCTGTTGGAGCAGAGGTATTATACAGCAATGAATTTATGATTTGTATGGCAGAGTACAGAAAGGGGGATATGACTATCCAAGAGCTACACTTGCTTTTCTCATGAGTCTTTAAAATTTTGGATAAATGTTTTTAACACCCACAAGAGTACCTTAGCCTCCATGCCACAGATTCAAGTAATCTTTTTTTTCCTGTTCTTCCCTTCTGCTCCCCACACCCCTCATTTAATTTTCATTAACCTGAGTGTATTATGTAAATGAAATTGAAGGGTTGCTCCAAGTTTTCTTGCCTTACATTGGCATTCAACTACATGCTACAAGATAATTCCAAAGAGGATAATAAAACTGGTAGCAAGGAGAAGTAAACAAATATAGAGCATGGAAAAATCCAACATTGCTTTAGGACAGAGTGACATTTAAGATGTCAGTGAAAGTTGGACTATTAAGATTTGTTAGCTAGGAACTCACCATAGGAAAAAAGATGACAATAAATAATAACAGTCATATAATAATTTATCCTGAAAGTGACCTCTGGAAGACATCTAGTTCAACCTCCTACAGCTCAAAGCAAAGGTAAGTTCAAAATTAAACTAGGTTTTCCAGTTGAGTTCTGATTATTTCCAAGCACAAAGACTACATAGCCTTTCTAGGCATCCCCATCCAGGGCTTACACAGTATCAGGATGAAGAGTCTTTCCTATGTATTTTCTTCCCTGTAACTCGCAATCATTGTTTCTTATCCTGTTACTGCACATTTGGCTTCTCTATACTAGAGTTTGGTTACATCTTCTCTATCACCCTTTTCAGGCAGTGAAAGGTTGCAGTTAGAGGTTGCAGTTAGATCCCTTCATCTCCCTTTTGTATGCAGGCTGAACAAATCTGGTTCCTTCAGGTTCTCATCATATATGTCCTATGTCCAACCTCCTAAACATTTTAGCATTCTTCCTATAGACTCTCTCTACCTTGTGAATAGCTATCATTCCCAGTAGTGCCTCAAACCAGACATGATATTCTAGAAGTACACAAGTTCTGGGAAGATGGAATAAACACTTCCTTTGATTTGCTGACCATATCCTTAATAATGCAGCAGTCCAGTATAGAATTAACCTTCTTCACCACAAGGGTGCCTGCTGTCTCAAGTTCCACCTGTCCCTCAGGTTCTTTTCTGCAGAGCTATCCTTCCAGCCATTCAGTCCACACACAGTACTGTTGCATGCTTTATTCAATTCCAAGCAGAGGACTTTGTTGCCTTTGTTGAATTTCATGAGACTTTTGTCAAGCTGCTTCTCCAGCTTGCTGAGGTCCCTCTGCACCCCAGCGTATCAACTGCTGCTTCCAGATCTTACAGATTTTGCCTGAATGCTAAAGCCATGTGAAAGGCCATTTTGGTATGGTAGAAAAATATGTGTCTGTTAGACAGTGATACGTTTAATTTTGATTTTTGGGGAATGAATGATCTTGTTTTTAGTTTTGTGTTTGTGTGTGTGTGTGAGCAACATTGATGTGCTTCTTTATTTGGCTTTAGTTTAGAATTACATTTTGTTTATGTCTCTGCTCATGTTATTTTAGTTCAGAATGTTTCTGGCCTTTCCTTAGATTTCTCAGTTTCTAACTAATCACACACATCCGTTGTAACAGCTTTTCTGTAGTGCCTTCAAATTACATCTCATCTACCACTGAGAGATCCTCTGCAAATTGATAATAGATGATGGAAATGTTTTTCCAATATCAGAAAGTAGTTCTAAATATTTTCTTTGGGGTTTTATCCTCAGAAGCAGCTTTGGATATTACAGTCAATTCTGTTAAATAAGACAGGACTTTCAAATCAGATAAACCTCTATGTAGCCTAAGTCTGAATTTTGGTACCCTTCTCTTGAGAAATCTGAAAGACCAATTTCTATTAAATTTATAAATGTCAATTTTCAGCTGCCTGAGGACAGCCACCTTGTGCTGGTTTTGGCACTGTGGGATATCATATCCAGCTTTCAGCTCATGTTCTAGAAATATGTGGCTCTCATGTTTATTCTGTGGTGCATCTTCCAGGTCTGTGCAATCGTCTTAGATACAGTGGGACATCTGAAAGGGTACCAGATATTTGCTCAGCCAAATGCATCCAACTCTGTGTATTGGCTATATTTCCATTAGTTACAATGGAAGCCTACATACCTAGCAGAGATCTAGACAACTGTGTTGCAAACAACTCAAGTGGAATTCACCTTCAGATTGAAACATGTTAATTTAGGTATCTACAAGTAGAAGCTTAAATATGAGCTAAGTTTACAAGTTCTTTTACAGATAATGGAGATTCATGCCTTGCTTCAGTTGCCTACACACTAGATGACTATCTAGTAACATTTAAGAGCCTTTGGGTGCTGCCTTACCTTCAGCTGCCTCTCTAGAAGGCGTAACTGTCCAGTAAGTCCTGTAACATTGCCTGTAAAACTTTATTCAGTGTCCTAGCATATATCAAATGGTACCAGGTGCCCATGCTAAGGCAGCTGAATCAAGCCTGTAGACATTGCAATAAATGAAGATGAAAGAACTATTCAAGAGATCATAAAGCACATACTGAAGGCTTTCTGGGACAAATCTGACTGCAAAAATTAGCTGAACTGAATCGTAGCAATTATGTCAGAAATACAGACCAAATGACCATTCTTGGTGTCTGCCACAACAGACATTTCACATGCACAAATATGTGTCATGTATTTTTAAAGGTAACCTCTTGATTCCTCAGTCATAGAGTAATTCTTTATCCTGTAGAATTTTCGTCCTTGCAGATATAATTATACAGTTTTCTTCTAGACAGTTATTCTGTTTTGTTTTGTTGGTTTTTTTTATCTCTGCAGGAATCTTTTTTTTTTTCTTTTGCTATACTGACCTGTGTACTGACCAACAATATACAGATTATCACAGTTTTATCCATTTGTCCTCTGTACACTACAGTAATAGACTTACTAAGGTCTTCTTACAGCCTTTGAATTAAGGTGCAGGGTACTTTCCCAGGATCATGGCATGAGACATAGTCGTGGTATAACTTCTCTTTGGCATAATCTGTGCATTTCCCTGTCTCTAGGGCAATTATCATTGCCCTGTGTTCTTTTGCATGCAGCTTTTTTTCAAGACCATTTTAAACCCAAGAAGGATATACTTAATTCTAGCTCCAGTGCAAATTCCATATACAGACACAACTTTTCTTATGCCTATGATGTAAAAGCTACAGCCTTCTTCCCTGTATCAGAATATTAACTCAGAATTTTTAAGTGAAATGAGGTGAAATGTGTAATATCCAATTCAGATCATATTCTGCTTTAGTGGGGATAATATTTTTTCTGACCACAGTAAATCTAGAGCTTCAATGATTTATTTTCTGCCAAATATGTTTTTCTTAAAGCAATGTTATTACCATTGCTTCTGGAAGCACATTAGCTTGTACACTCATATCCAACTTGAAATTAGTATCTGTCCTATTTGTTTTTGTGAGGATACAGTCAAGCAAGACAATGTTACCCATTACTCCTGCAAAGAGTTCTGCTTAACTAGAATTGATATTGTCACTCCTTCTACTTATGCCTGCAGACTCCTGCTATGAAGCATAATTCTTTGCAGTTTTGACTTTTTTTTTTTTAAAGGCATCTCCATGTCTCATTTTTGCAGACTGTCATTTGAGTTCTGTCATATGGTACTCTTCAGCATGGGTCTTTTATTCTTCCATATTGGATACTTTTGCACTCACAGCATCAGATCCTTGATTAAATAAGCTTTGCTACATGACTATTTTATCTTAGAACAATCTTGGAAAAATACTCATTTTAGGTAGTTCCCATCTCTGTAGATGTTTTTCTTTTTCAATTCTCTTTCCTGCTGTGTTTTGGTCTCATATCAAGAGCTGAAAAACCTCCAAACTGTTTTTTTTTTTTTGATGAATAATATTTTTTTTTCAGCATCTTGAGTGTGATTTTTACCTTCTTTTTGTACTTTTTGGTTTCATCTATATCATTTGCCTCTTGGGCTTTCTGAAAAGCCCTATTTTGCTAGTGAAGAGGATGTGAAATTTTATTAGTTGTTAAAAAATAAAACTGAATCGTAGCTTTAAAAATTATCCTAATGAGAGTTTAGTTGCCTAGCTTTCTGATACCTGTGTTACAGTGGATAAATTCAGCTGTAGATGTCTTGTCCAAAATAGTTATCTAGTCTTCCTTCACAGTGAAAAGAGAGTGCTCAGACTCTCCATAAGATAATTCAACTTACCTGTGTGAGGATGATTCTTGAATGACTCTCTGATGCTGAAACCCACTGATGTCCTCAGAAGTAAAGCAGAAACATGTTTAGAGACTAAATTATCAAATAAATTCATATCTTTTGTCTTGCTAGTGTTGGTTTGGCACAGTATTGCATATGGTGACAATATTTTAAGTGTATGCAATATAACCAATACCAAATGCTGTATAGAATAGGCTTATTCTCCAAAATACTGTATGGTGTAGATGCAAACTTAGTGTTCTTATTACTAAATAGTATGATTAAGAAGTCTGCAACATAATTGGGCAAGAAGAACACCTGTTTTCATGCATAATTCCATATCTGTTGTCTGTAGGTGGAATTTATCTCAGTGTCTGTATCACATGTGTAACTAAAGTTAGCATTCTAACAATGTGCTTGAGCTGAGGATCTGCCAACAATCTCACAGCAAATCTCAGCCGGAATTCCAGTGGCCCAAGTCTCTTCCATCAGGAAAATCATTCTTCAGAATTACTTTTTTGTAAGATACTTTGACCATGAATGTGTTATACAATCAATATTGTGTGAAATTAGCAGAGTTAATACTGGTATTCTTTGAACTCTTTTCCAGGAAAAACTGTGTTGTTTAATCATTCTTTAAAAAATCCTGGTTTAATAGACAGCTAGTTAGAAATATTAGAATAATCTGTTTTGGCTAACACTGCATAAAAGGATTGGGTTTCTATTACCCTGATGCTTATTTTCATTCCCCAAATTAAGATATCAATCTAAGTAAAATTGAGTAGCTGAAAAGACATCTCGAGCTGTGGCCTGGAATAGAGAATATACAGGGAGGAAAAACACAAATGAAATTACAATGCAACTTTAAGTTTATAAAATATTTTGCTGCCAGAACAAATTGACCAGAAATAGCATGTTGATCCTAATTGTCAGCTGGCTTGCCTCTGCTGACTTCCTAACAGACTAGTGTAATATACATGTTTACAGAGCAAATGCTGGAATGCACAAATATGAATTACACTCTGGCAGAAAATGAATTATAGCTGAAAAATTGACCACTGCAGTATGTAGCAGATTAAAAGAAAAAAAAGGCGCCATTTTAAACCATTTCTTAAAAACATGAGTGTGCCGTTCTGGTTAGGTTTACCTCTCTTTTACAAAACATGGCGATTAGTACATGAAGACAACATGTAAAACAAGGCTGTTTCAAAAAGGAAGGCTATTTTCTTTGGCTGTATTGCCATAATGTGTATTAGATTCAGAGTTATATTAAAAAATTCAGTAATTATTAATATAATTTAAAACCCAGAAAATTTCAATTAGGTTCAAGTATTTAATGAGCACACGTGTAAAAACATTAAAACCAACTATCAATATGATCAAAGACAGTAGATTAATAATTTATAAGTTCATTCATAAGTAGACCATAAAGCCTATATGAATCTGTTTTCCAGGGGTGCTTGCTTCACTTCACTGTGATCCCAGAAACAGCTCTGAAAATAATCGTGAGGGAATACAATAGTCATCAGTTAGCACAGCCACAGTCCCAGGGCACTTTAGAAAATGTTTGCATTTATGATTTACTCAACCTGGTAAATACCAAGCAGCTCAACTGAAGTCAGTGAAACAGCTTAGAAACTGTAAATTACTGTAACTGTTGTCTTAAACTTAGCTGGTGCTTTGGTTTGCTGCACTAATAATTGTTTTCAGAGACCTTTACTTACTATATTTAATCATTTGTGGTGAATGCAGTTCTATTGGCAACTAGATGCTCCTAATGTTGCCTATCAATATTACACAACTTACTGCTGAAGTGTTTTTAAACAATTTATTTGTCTAACATAAAATGCTTTTTGTGCCTTAGCTCATTATAACCATCTATAACTTTAGTCTATGTTTTCAGGATTTCAGCAGAGGATGACTACACAATTTCAGAACTCATGCAATAGAAATAAAGGTATACAAAGAGTCTACATTTGAGTGATGAAGTCCAGAGTTATGAGTCCACCTATGCTCATCCCTACATGGATCTTCTTCCAGTAAGCTTTGTTAAAACGTTGTTGAATATTCTATCTTCCTTATAGTCTACTCAGGAGTGATTGAAGATGCATCATATGGAAATATCTTAGTATTTTCTTGTCAATAACAAGTGTTTGTCCCCACATCACTTAAGAGAATGTGCATGTGCCAAGTAAAGTCAGTACAGGTCAGTATTTACAGAGGCTAAAATTAGGAAGAACAACAGCAAAGATGGTGCTTTAGACACAGAAATTAGGCATCATCATAAGCCACTTTCACTCAAAAAAAGTAAACAGAGCCACATCACTTATTTTTATGCTGTTAATCTGGGAATATTGTTTATTTAGCTTCAGTTGGTACAAATATGTTCTGCTGAAATGCTAAATTGAGGTTTACAGAAGTGGCTGGGAAATTAGATGTCATTATCTTCAGGTCTTGCTCTTTCTGCTCTGCAAGTGCAGCCATCTGCAAACAACAGCTCTCTAACAAAGACTCTGATGATGCACACAAACAAGATAGATTAAAAAGTTTGTATGAGTGGATTCTAATCTTTACTCTCAGGCTAGATCATGAACCATATGATCTAATTTTAGTGCAAAGGAATCTTCAGACAGTGATGGCACAATGAGTCATCCAACCAAACCACCATGCCCTTGTCAGATAATATCTGTCTGCTTATTTAGCTATCATTACATTTTTTTGGTAGATACTGAATGCAGGAGCAATTGACATGTTTGCTCTAGGTCTATAATGAGCGCAAACTTCTGCTTTTACTGCCCAGGTATGGAAAAAGATCTTGGCAGTATTACTCTGCTGTGAAGGATGAATTGGTTAGATGCACAGAAGGATGTTAGTACCAAATGTTTTTGCTTTACTGTGTGCCACCTGATACAACTTAAAGTCCTCGCACACCATCTCAGAATAGAGAGCACACACACACACCTAAGACAAATAGAAATAGGCTGTAATAGGAGTACTGAATAGGCCATGGCAATCAATTGCAGGCTCAGTTACCTGTTTTTGCTCATCCAGCCCCTGATCCCATTTTCCCTCTGTTTTCTCCACACTTGTTCTTCTTCAGTCCGTCTTGATCATTCCTTTTCATATCCTTAGGTTCTTCTTCTATATATCCAACAATGATTTTCACACAATCCCCAAATACTCTTCCTCTTGCATGCCATAACAAATCCTTTAGCCACGTAGGCTTTAACCTCTTAAGTCAGCACAGCATTCAGGAGAAAGAATCCTTGGGCAACTAAGTAAGTTTCACACCAGGCTCCTCCTGTGGTCTTAGGAGCAGCCAGCACAGTATGCTTCACAATCACATATTAGATTACTATTGCTTCTCTGCTTGATGCTGTTCCTTGAAGCTTAGTGAATTGGTATGAGACTTTATGCACAGGTTCTGCCTGCCATGTTCTGTTGCTGTGCTTAGGCTAACACCATTGCAGGGAGGCTGCACTACTCATACTAAAAGAAGCAGGCAGCTGTGAAGACAAATCAATTACAGAGGCAGGGCCCTTCAATCTTGTTGATCAAGCCATGCTCACTAGTCCAATTAACAACATTTATTACTTTTTAGGCCCTTATGCTTCTATTTTTATCTTTCCTTGGATAAATATTTTCAATTCTTTATCTTTGGATACTGCAGTTTAATTATATAAGAACATGTTTTTGGGGTCCTTTTTTGAAGTAGCTGCCACTAAGGTTGCCTTTATTAGCAGCAGATTCATGTGTGTATTTACCTTTATTTGTTCAATGTCTGAACAGGATTATCTGGCAGGGTGAAAAACAGGTGCAGGATTCTGCATACATCCTGCAATATCTATATTTTCACAAACACATGGTGATGCTGTAATTTTCAAGTCAATATATTCAGCTGAAGAAATGCAGGGTGTGTAAGGACTTATTTTTGACATGTAGTAAGGTGGAGTGGCAAAGGCACTACTTCTTTCTGCACTGCATCTTCTTCAAATTCCCTAGGAGTCCCTGCTTGTCTGAATGGAATTCAAGGCTCAATAGAGAAATAAGAGAGAAGCTTCACAAAGAAACCTCCTCTTAGATACTTCACATAGCTCAACACTGTGCAAACCTAATTTATGTCATTGCTTTAATCAAAACTAAAATTATAAAGTGGCCATTGGTTAACTTAGAACATTAGAGAACAAACATTTCCAAAAGGACCATATTCTGATCTTTGTTACTCCAGTGTACTTTTGATAAGACTGTACACGTACAGTCTACTAGGGGGGTAGTGCAACTAATAAATGTGAGTTTGGGAATTTGCTTCTTTAAAACAGGATTATGTTAGGTGTCCAGAAGAAACAGATACTGTTTTGCTATTCAGGCTGGATAGGGGTTATTGTTCAAATAGACCAATAAAACTCTTGGTCAGGTTTAACTCTCTGTGCAAGTAATATCTCTCTAAACCACCTCTCTATGCAAGCAATAAGTTTTTGTGCAATAACTAATTCACTGCATGAAGTGATGTATAACTCATGTATAGAAACCTACAGTCTGATAATTCACAGTTATCTGGGAGCGTTTACCAACCATCAGCAGTAAAACATTGCAGTGCTAAGAGATGAAAGCGTCATTTGCAGAACAAGACAAGGCAAAACAGCTTAAGAAATGTAACAAAATGATATGAACACATAAAGAGGAAATTAATTTTCACCTTTTCCCTATGAAGCTGCCAACCTGATTTCTGACTTAGTGGACTTTTCAGAAATACTGAACAGGTATTCTTTAGTTTTAAATCCACAGTATATTCAAACTGTGTATGTTAACTTTCACATGACAGAGGTAAACGTGGCAGGTAAAGCTGCTGTCACTATTTTACTTAGTCCTGTCAGTTTAATGATGCTTAACACTGTATGGGTTCAAAGCCAGGTAGATTTGCTTTTGACACATATTCCTTGTAAGGTGAGTAGATACCATTATCCTGGTATCACTGATAAGATACATAAGAAGGATTCTGAGTCACTTAAAAGCCAGATTTTGGTTTAATCCTTTTTTTTTTAATTTTTATTATTAATAACATTGAAGAACATGTCTTCTTGATTTACAGTGTTAAAAATTATGACTGCGATCAGGATCTAACCCCTGAGCGATGTATGCAGGGCTACAGAGTAAGTCAGTGGTAAAGCTGATTCCCAGTCCTGACTCCCCATCTGGAATTCATCTTGTACTTGCTGATACTCAAAACCAAACTAGTTTCATTCCACAAACCTCAGTGTCTAGCTAGCCATATGTCTAAATGCAGCCCACACTCTATAATGAGTACTGGATCCCAAAAATGAAATAATTGGTGATGAGATGTACCTTACAAGGAAATAGGCATTTCCTTCAGATTTAACAAGCCACTGAGTAGCTGCAGTAAACAGAAACACAAGTGCAGCTGGCAAATGTGCATTGCTCTATGGTTTATTATAATGAGAAGCAGCAGCACACGCAGCTTCTTTGGGCTGTAGACTTTGTCCATTAAAGCCTTTGGTACCTCGGAGAGCATCCAGCGACACCATGGCAAGTCTGTAGTGCACCAGCCTTCTTTTCAGCATGCAAGGAAACCTTCCTGCCTTGTGCACCTGTGTTCTGAGCAACCCAAAAGGAAGGCAGACTCAGCAAAGTAAAAAAAAAAAAAAAAAATCTTCTCTGCAGGATTTTTTTTGTACCTTTGACATTTACAGAGTAGTATGTCTTAGTATTTATTCTAATATTTAGAAAGTCCTTCTCCAAAGAGTCTTGTCATTGCTTCACAGACGTGTGCATTGCTGATAGATAAGAATACATCTATAGAACTGGTTTGAAATATATCTTCAAATATTTTAATAGCCTATTGATTTTTTCCACATTAACCTATCCTGAAAAGAGAGAGTGAAAAGTATGGGGCTGGCTAGTCTCCTTTCTGTGCAGAATTTAGAAGTAAGTCAATGCCTTCAAATTTCTTGCATTTCTGTTACCCTTTAAGTGTGTCCTCCAAAGTTACTGTGACAGATAGATATTTGCATTTATATTTCAGCTTTTACACCATAGAAACTGTCTGATATGTTTTCTTCTTTCTCCCAGCTGGCTTACATTTACATTCCCTATGTTTCCTGAAATGTACCAATGCAGATTTCTGTTTTTCATTATGACAGAGGAAAGCTGATCTCTCAAAGTCGGATTCTGCATTTGAGCAAAGAGCTGGCAATTGTCATACTTCCTCAATTCACCAGGTCTTTGGCATGGCAGCAAAGCAATTCTGAGCACTGCCTCACAAACATACATTATTTCCCAGTGCCTCATCAACTGCATCACACACTGAATACAAATTAATAGCAGATGCCAGTCAATGCTGGTTTATAGTTCCCCATGCTGCCATTGTTGTTCCTCTGCGCTCTCATTGGATTTTTGTGTCCAACTGTATGTTCACCCACATTTTGTCTCATTCCCTGCGCATGAATGAGTAATGAAGGCATTTCTATTTTTGAATCTGGCAGCTCTGCTACACACTGACTCCTGTGTAAAAGCTCTACGGGAAAAAATGAAGAGCGGCTCCGTAAGTCTTCTGGTTTTCTTCTCCTTCTTCTTCTTTTTTTTTTTTTTTAATGTTTACATCTGTGCCATACATAACTACCTTATCATATGGACAAAGTCATTTATTTATGCAGAGGTAATGCACTGAGTTGATTAAGTCTTGCCCGAAATCTATTGCCATGAATAGATTCTCATCAGTTCTTCCCCCTTGTTCGAGGTAACAGAGTAGAATCTATTAATACATAAAAGAAAGGAATTGAACATGTTTGTCGGCAATTATTCAGAAAAAAACACCACCTCCCAGCTAGCCTTATTCTTTTTTAGTCTTCCTATGCAGCTACTGTTTGTTGAAAGTGATAAAAACTAGCTAAGTTTTCATTCTGAGAACCATATAAATCTTCTTTCATTATATAGCATGTCTCAAGTAGCAGGCAGGTACATTAAAAAAAAGTTATTTACTGATTTCCCTTGATAACATTCTTTTAGATATTTGAATTTACAACCAAATATAATCCTGACCATTGACAGTCTTACTGAATCTTATGGCCTTCACTGGACTGAACGTCAGTACAAAACACAGGTGTCCTGTAGGTGTTCTCTAAGTGCTGTACGTGCCTCCTCAGTGTAAGGCTAAGATCTCAGACAACACTCACCTACAGTTCCACCAACCATAAAGATCTGTATTGTAAAACAGGACAGACATCAGATGAGGAAAACATTATTTTATTTGGATTTTTATCAGGGTCTGGATCCCATATTCATTAGTCATAAACTTTTAAACTATTAAACTCAGGAAGTCTGCATGGAAGTCAATAAAAAAGAGGCGAAAAACCTTCACATCTGAACTGCTTCACGTAGATGGAGAAGTTGTTTATGGCTGGAACTTCTGTAAAAAGAAAACATTTCTTATCATCAAAGGAGCAGTTGCAGAGATCTGTTTGTATCCAGTCTAGATTAATCCTGGAGTCCATCACCTGCAGAAAACCAGATCAGTTGGACAGTGTGTTATAGAATCATAGAATAGTTAGGGTTGGAAAGAACCTTGAGATCATCTAGTTCCAACCCCCCTGCCACGCGCAGGGACACCTCACACTAAACCATGCCACCCAAGGCCTCATCCAACCCGGCCTTGAACACCGCCAAGGATGGAGCATTCACAACCTCCCTGGGCAACCCATTCCAGTGCCTCACCACCCTCACAGTAAAGAATTTCTTCCTTATATCCAATCTAAACTTCCCCTGTTTAAGTTTTAACCCATTACCCCTTCTTCTGTCACTACAGTCCCTGATGAATAGTCCATCCCCAGTATCCCTATAGGCCCCCTTCAGATACTGGAAGGCTGCTCTGAGGTCTCCACGCAGCCTTCTCTTCTCCAGGCTGAACAGCCCCAACTTCCTCAGCCTGTCTTCATACAAGAGGTGCTCCAGTCCCCGGATCATCCTCGTGGCCCTCCTCTGGACTTGTTCCAACAGTTCCATGTGCTTTTTATGTTGAGGACACCAGAACTGCACACAATACTCCAAGTGAGGTCTCAGGAGAGCAGAGTAGAGGGGCAGAATCACCTCCTTCGACCTGCTGGTCATGCCCCTCTTGATGCAGCCCAGGATACGGTTGGCTTTCTGGGCTGCGAGCGCACACTGAAGCCGGTTCATGTTCATTTTCTCATCGACCAACACCCCCAAATCCTTCTCTGCAGGGCTGCTCTGAATCTCTTCTCTGCCCAACTTGTAGCTGTGCCTGGGATTGCTCTGACTAAGGTGTAGGACCTTGCACTTGGCATGGTTAAACTTCATCAGGTTGGCGTCAGCCCGCCTCACAAGCATGTCCAGGTCCCTCTGGATAGCATTCCTTCCCTCCAGCATATCAACCGAACCACACAGCTTGGTGTCATCGGCAGACTTGCTGAGGGCACACTCAATCCCACTGTCCATGTCACCGACAAAGATGTTGAACAAGACAAGTCCATGATTTTTCAAATATGATGGCCAATGGCTTAGCAATTTCATTCGCCAGCTCCTTCAGGACTCGCAAATGGATTTCATCAGGGTCCATGGACTTGTGTACATTTAGGTTTTTAAGATGGTCTCGAACCAGATCCTCTCCTACAGTGGGTCTAGGGTCTTCATTCTCACAGTCCCTGTGTCCGCCTTCCAAGACTTGGGTGGTGCGGTCAAAGCCTTTGCCAGTGAAAACTGAGGCAAAGAAGTCATTAAGAACCTCAGCCTTCTCCAAATCCAGGGTAGCCAGTTCTCCCGATGTCTTCTGGAGGGGGCCTATGTTGTACCTAGTCTATTCTATAGAATCCCTTCCTGCTATCCTTAACATCCCGAGCCAAGTTCAATTCTAACTGGGCCTGGTTATGAAGCTTCATTGTTTCCTGTGAAGAACAGAAGATGCTGTGCAGCTCCTTAACCTGCCATTTCTGAAGGTGTGAAGGCTGTTCTTCTCAAGCCAGTGCTGTCAGCAGGGTGAATTGCAGTTGCATTAAGAATAGAGAGAATTTTTGTTCTTATTGAAAACAAGACCTCAAAGGTGACCCCCAGAAATACAATCACTCCAAGAGCAATTACTTCAAACATCATAAAAAGCCAATGCACATTTTCACTTGTGAAAAATTAAGTTCTTAAGTGCTAGGAAAACAGCTTTCCTCAGGAACTGTTCTGGAAAAACTGCAACCAAAGAGATCCTCATTTACTACAACTGTTCAGGATAGAATGTATTTAAATTGCCCACACAGCAAATTTGCAGCCCTGGAGCTATACAAAATTATTCAGCCCTTTTTATCTTTAATTCTTTATCTCAAATGCTTGCCTATTATATTTTGAAATTATTTTTTGCAGCTGAGAAGAAAAGATGCTTTTTGGGTTGAATCAGTAACTCAGATATTTCTGCATGTAAATGTTCAACATATATTTTTCTGATGCATGCTGCCTTAGCCATTTCCTGGAACTGTAGCTGGAAACAGCCCTTTTATTGCTCATTTCTCACTGCTAAAACTCAATGAAATTCAATTATCACAAAACCAGTCAGTAGGCTTCAATTTTGCGTGTCCTGTTACTTTTTAAAATTTGGAGTGCCTCCCGATTGCTGTCACAGCTATTGCATTGTCTGAATCAATTGCCATGGCATGCTCACTAAATTGAGAAATGTTGTTGTGAATGCGTAAAAGGTCTCAAGTATCAACAGAATCAGATACAAACAGGGAGAAAATAAAAGGTAGGGGAATTTTTCACCTGCTACGAAACTTCATTCCTTTGTTTGATTTCCTTTGAGGATTCACCAAGGGACAAATAATACTTCACCCCTTCTGCCTGCATGTTTGTGTCAAAACTTCTTAAGCAGACAAAAGTACTGCTAAAGCAGTGATTCAAAGAGATGGTTGCAAGTGGAAATTTTATGGCTTCAGGCCTGCAAATTCTTTTTCAAATTCAAATATTGTGCTTTTTTCCAGAGTATATTTACAGAGAGATGTACTTACAGTCAGATTGTGTCCTGCATATTCAGTTGCTTATGGAAAATCAAAACCTACAAGAGATTGGACATGTGCTTGCAGGACTATTTCCACCCTATTAAAGGGTTGTCAAAGCTGGGCAAAAAGCTCCACTTTTTCAATACAATTTTATCTAAAGGCGGAGTAAAACATTTCACCTCACCAAGGACATACCCTTCAGCCTAGGAGCTACAGAAGTGCTCTCTGTTCCTCTGACATTAGCTGAACGAAACCCAAAGAAGTACAAACTGCCTGGCCAAAGTCATAGGCTTTTGTTGTCATTTACCAGCTTTAAGAGCATATACAAGATTCCAAGAAGCAGCCCAAAGCATTTGAAACTAGAATTCAGTTTCCACAGGGACACACACGTATGACTTTGACTTAGTCACACAGCAAGTGGAAAATGTACACAGATGTGTATAAAAAAAAATTGTTAAAAATTACAAAAGGTGGGCATCTTTGTTATCCTGGAGAGAAACAGCCTAAGCTGCTTCTATAGAGCACAGAGGAAAACAAACAAAATAGCTCTCATCTGAAAGTATAAATCTAGAGTAGATCAGATGGATTGCACCAAAAAAGGGACAGGTATTGTAGGCTGAGTGAGTAAGAAAGCAAGCTGGGACTGGCACAGAGGTGAAGGGAGGAGTGTCCGAAAGACTAGAGATGTGGATCCTGGCTTGTGGATGTGAAGCTAAGGCAGAGGTTGACTGAGAAGTTGGAGTGGAAAGGTTGGAGTAGGAATCAGTGAGAACGAGTAATGATGTGTAGAAATAAAAAAAAACAGCAGGTGGAAATAAGATGAAGTAAGACATCTTTTATGAAGGAAAGGAGGCTTAAAATGGTTAGATGAGAATGGGAATGGCAGGCCAAGGGGGACAAGTGACATGAGGAGTATCAGAAGTATGGTGGAACGAAATGGTTTACACTGCAAGAAAACTGAAAGGAAGCTTTTGCTAACAAGACCGAATTCCTGCCATAGCCTGTAAGTAGCCAAGCTTGCAGTAGTCAAGTCCCACCTTTCCTCTGGTATCAAAACTGTAAATATCTCCTCATTTTTAAGAAGTCTGCTATAATTCCCTGAGTTTGAAGAAGTGTCCCTGCAATAGAGTTAATAATTCTAGCCATGCTGGTGAAGAGTTGATTTATGATCACACATAGGATGAGGCACACAGAAAAATCTTAAAAGAACTGCATTTTGTTTGCAAAGTCAATTGGTTAGATTTTAGGAAATGTCAGGATTGAGATTGCCTGAGAAATTCTCATTATTTTCAATTGACAAGGCAGTCTTTCCTTGATTACTAGTGATTTCTTCTGCAAGGTTCATGCATAATATAGAGTGCCGAGTAGTAGAGTTGCTGTGATATGGGTTAAGGTCATGCAAGGAAAGATAATTGTTTTCTGTATTATCCCTTCTTCAGAAGATGAAATATTAGAATGTGGTAATTTTTGAATTAGACAAATGGTAAGAGGAAAAGCAAGAAGTTAAGCCTCAATTAAAGCAAACTAATCCTTCCAGGAGAATTGCACTCTATCCCTGATTCTGAGGGACAGACTCATAAGTCTGGAAAGTTCATGTAAACCAAAATTAGCCTTAGACCTTAATAACCATGATTTTCTGAGATTGAATACTCAAGATCAGCTAAAGGTATTACTCTTAATACCTCTATGTTTGTCTTCTCAGTTGCTACAAGGTTGATAGCCTCAAATCTCACATGGCAGACATTAGAAAATGATTCACAGAATAATTCAGTCACAAGCTATAATGGTAAATGACCTTGAAAAGACCAAGAGAAAAATATGCTTGTCTTAAGAAAATTGTTTGAATCATGAATAGTAAATACAATGTGGGTTTTAAAACAAACAATGAAGGGAAAATACAAGATTAAATAACCATCTTAAGAAGTATTTTTTTCAGATGACTGAAAAATACTGTGTTAAACCCACAATTTGTGAAATATTAATTAATAATAAAAGAGGGTGCCTTAAGGTTACACTGGAATTTCCTAACGTTTCCAAAACTTAGAAATGAACTTTTAGCTTTGTTGTGTGTTCTTTGGAAACTTAGTATTTATTATTTAAATATAAATTTTAAATTAAGCTAAGTAATTCTGTTATGTTTCTTATCTATTCTTTTTTAACTTGTGCCAAAATCAGTTTGAATTTTGTAAAAAATAAAACAGGCAAAACAGTTACTGTGTTCCCAGGAGCAATTAATATAATATCTGTGGATTAATTTGTTTTTTCAGTAAAATATCTTAACTATATCATTGAACCAACATAGCTCTTCTGCTTCTTTGTTTATATTCAGTTCATTCATTTCTACATTACATCGTGCTATACAGTACAGAAACACACCGAACATGTAAATTCTGATTCTTAAGACACCTTCTAAGAAAACAGGGAAAATAGCATACTTCTAATTCTCCTATATTCCAGGCTCAAGGGTCTCTAGGCTTGTATTACAATAGCCATGTGTCTACCCTCACTAATCCTTATAGTGGGCACATTTGGACCAGGGATCAGCAGGAAATCTCATGTAGGGAAGTTACACCTCCTTGCTTCCTGCCTGCAATGAGGCAAAAATGGCTTTGTATCTGCTTCTGTTACTGCAGTTCTGGTACACTGCTAGGGTGAATGAAAAGCCCACTGACTTTAGATACTGGGAAGAATTCACTGTGACTGCATAGGTTTTTAGCAGCAGTTTCTAAAACCAGTGGTAAGCCCTGGGGCTGGGAATAAACTCCAAGCTATTTCTGTGAGTACTTGTAAATAACCTTAGTTGGTGTCCATGTAGTGCCTTGTGTAATCAACTGTTAAGAAGTCTCAGGTTTTGTCTTCCAGTCCTTCTAGCTTCACAGAGGTTCAGGTCTGGAGTGGTGTGTATAAAACCTTCCCAGCAATCACACAGGGTGACAGATTTTCCCTGGGAGGCAGGTGGTATAATGAGCATCACTAGTCTATCATCTTCCAGAGGGTCAAAAGGACAGAGATGCAGCAAAAATTTACACTATATAAGTTGCGGAGTTTAAAAAGATAGATACCCTATTTTTTGAGAAGTTAAATGTAAAAAGCTTATAGGCATGACACTTATTAAAGCTTTATTTCAACAGCCGCCTTTCTACCAGCTTTCAATCTAAGGAAGCCTAAATGTAGTACTTTCTGCTACTTTCCCTTCCCTCTCCCTCATTACCCTGGTGCTGTGCTTGCTTCACATTCCCTGACAAAGAAGGAGCTGTGACAATGAAAACCCCTTATTATACCTGCGTGTAGCCCTGGTTCCTATCAGGAATTGCAAATGATTTTCACCAAGTCACAAGGAAAAGGACAAGGCTCAGAATGATGGATGGGAAGGCTGTGAAGAAACAGAATTCCTTTAATGAACTGCAAACAGCTATAGTCCAGTTTTTCAAATAGGCTTGTGCACTGTTCCATATATCTTCTTGGAAAATGTGGCCTAATTCATTTTATTTCTGCGTGT
This sequence comes from Psittacula echo, assembly GCF_963264785.1. NCBI lineage: Eukaryota > Metazoa > Chordata > Aves > Psittaciformes > Psittacidae > Psittacula > Psittacula echo. The sequence continues at coordinate 84,562,349 of NC_137738.1, read as the reverse complement.
TAGTGGATGCCTGTAATTACAAAAGGAGTAAGTCACAAAGGTGGTCTTCTGGTGCATGCATATATGCATTCCTGTTTGAATAACTATGCACAAACATGGCAGTTAAAGGTGCCTAAAAAATCTAAGATGTCATGTCATACGTTTGTTTTGTTAAATGTAGTAAAGACAGTGGCAGACTTAGGAAGCAAAGCTTGTTGAGTGATCAAAGTGAGCACCTTATTTTGTGAGGACATTTCATATATCTTTAAAACCCTGTGAGTACTCAAAGGTGAGGGATTACTGCTGTAAAATGATCTGCTTTTTGCCAATACTCTGACTAAGGAAAGTTGTCTTTTATGAGGGCTTATGTCTTTTCAACGATTTTACTTCTTCAGCTGTTAGAACCTAAACAGTAAAGTAGGTATATTGGGAGAGCTTGCTGTTAGTATTGCCAAGGGCCTGCACTGGGGCAGCAGTTGTAGAAAGAACTGTCTCTAATCCACGTCATATCAGCATTCAGACCTAGGTAGCAATGCAAGTACAGCACTTTCTTGCATCTGCACATGGTGAAGAGCTTGTGACCTTTCTTTCAAGACACAGATTTAGCCTCTATTATCCCTGCTTGAGATTAAGTAATTATTTTTTTTTTGTTTTCTCCATGTGTTCAAAGACTAAAGCTCTGCCCTGTAAATAGTACAGTTACAGTCATCTCTTTGCTAGCAGGTGCAAGAAGCACTGGGTCATTTTTCTGAACATAACCTCCTGCACCTGCTTTGGGGCATACAGCAGCTGTGCAAAGGATATAGCACAAACTAAGCTATAGGATCTCTTCTCAGTGCTGGATTTTATAGGCCTTAGTGGGGATGCACAGGTAGAAGAAATGAATATCACCACAAATACAATTTATCTAGGTAGATCAGACACACTTAAATACTCAACAAATAATTGCTGTAGTAAAAATCTGCATCTGCTATGCTACTGTATTTCTACAATTTACTTGGATTACAGGGAAAAACAAACAAAAAAATGCTTTTTCATGTAGTCTTTCTAAACTTTGAAAACAACCCTCAGAATGACCACATACACATACCAGATTAATAATGAAGTTACTTATTTGGATTACTTGACTGTTTCTTCTACAGTCTAGCAAGCTGATGGCTGTACACTGTGCAGACGGGTCCTCCTTTTTTAAAGTAAGTTTCTAGTGTTTATGGCCAACTGCAGTAACTGAGATGTAAATGACCCTGAACGACTAATGGTAGGGTTTTAGAGAGCCTTGGGCAAAGGTGCTCCTACCACTTCTAGCATTTACAGGCGTGTGGCAGCCTGGAGATAAATTCTTTTATCTGGCACCTTGGAGGGCAGCTGAGAGGAATCAGACCTCCTTTGTCTTCTTTGTACAACAATAAGTGTCCTGTTGTGTAAAGGCAATGAGTTGAAAGGAGGAGAGCAAGAAAGGGCTAAGAAACACTGCAGAGAGGCTCCATTGTTAAGTACTTGTCCATGCAGCATTTTGAAAGGGCATCTAGGTAGGAGAATTTTATACCGTACTCAGACTTGAGGATTACATCATCCCACACTGCTTTCCTTTGTCTCTCAGCTGTATTTCTCACCTTCATGGCAATTCAGATCCTATTAGAAGGTATGTTTTGAACATTATTCCCCTCAGTAAGTGAGTGTCTGCCTTGATACTTGTTGGACAGCTTCAAGATACAAATGTCAGTACCTACAATAGCATTTTTTCTAGTAAATTGCCCTATACAAAGTGCACTCACGCATCAAAATTACACACATTTGTAAGGTACGCTTGGAAGGAATTTTATGAATGGAGGATAATGGCATTTAACTTATGTGTTATCCCATAGGTCTCTAATTTAACAAAGAAACTACTGATTGCTGTAACTTGTCCTGAAGCATAACAATTCAGTTATGTAGGTGTTGTCTAGAGCTCAGCAGAATCACAAGACATCCGAATGCTGCATATTTTGGCTTTAGTTCACTAGCAGTAAGCATTTTTTTTTTTTTTTCTGGCATGAAAAGTGCAGAAAAAATCTATTTGACATTTTTTCTAGCATACTTTTCTTGAAACTTAAAGTAGATACATGTCTTGCAGTTTATGTGTTGTTTAGTGAAAACTTGATATGTATCTATTTAGGCAGAATCCTTCAACTAGGTAATAAACAGTAAGACTTACCAGTGTTTTCTCTAAAACAGGGACATCCAGAAGTATTAATTTAGGTATAGATTAAAAATTCTTTATAAGAAGTAGGCATATATTTTGCTTTTGGATCATTTGGAAGTGGCAAATGGAGAGATATATGTCTCACACTCCTGATGAGATGTAAAGATTTGTCTTTTCCATGAGACCTGCAGCTATCATCTGTCTGTTCCCATCCAACACAAGCAACCTTCTGATGGCTGTTTCCTTCTTGGTGTCAAGTATTTAGCCACTTAGTTTCTCACGTTGTACTTGTAAAAAGAAGATTAAATCTTTTTTTGAACCAAATTCTCTCTCTGATTTGTCTGCTCCATGCTCTACAGATAGATGCTTTAGGATGTGCTTCTCTCTCACAGTGTCCTCCTCCCTGAAGTTAATAAAAGCAGAGGATTATAAGGATGAGCCTACAAGGATGCTGGGGAGGGACTCTTCGTTAGGAATTGTAGCAATAGGACAAGGGGTAATGGGTTAAAACTTAAAGAGGGGAAGTTTAGACTGGATATAAGGAAGAAGTTCTTTACTGTAAAGGTGGTGAGGCACTGGAATGGGTTGCCCAGGGAAGTTGTGAATGCTCCATCCCTGGCAGTGTTCAAGGCCAGGTTGGACAGAGCCTTGGGTGACATGGCTTAATGTGAAGTGTCCTTGCCCATGGCAGGGGGGTTGGAATTAGACGATCTTAAGGTCCTTTCCAACCCTAACTATTCCATGATTCTATGATTCTATGACTCTGTTGCAAATTCCACAAGGGAAGAACTTCAGCAGAAGTCTGCTGCAAGATCTCATTCATGGTCATTAAGTGAGCAACATAGCCCTTGAGTTCTTAGCACCTTGTTGTGGCAGAAGCTCCTGTACCTCCTATTCTGCTTTTTGAATTCTCTTGTTTCAGCTCCAGGCTCCAAAGTGTGCTGGTGAAGCTAGTTGAAATGAAGGGAAGAGTGACCTGTGTTAAAGCATAGTAGTGCTCTAGTCTACAGTTCTTAATAGACTACCCTGTAGCACTAGGGAAGCTAAGTAAGGACTAAAATACCAAGTGATAAGAAAGTTAACTATGTGGGAACGGGTCTCTGATCACCATGGTTTCAGCTAAGAAATCACCCCAGTATATAGAATGGTCAATAACAGAGAAAATTCTGCTCTATGCTTAAGGAAATTGCAATCAGCAGTTGTACAATGGTTAGATGAGGTCTGAAAATCAAAAAAAAATTTTCTTTATTTGGGATATAGCATATAGTCCTTGATTGTAAAGCTAGTCTGTACTTCTCTGCCACTACTAAAACTGCATTTGAATTGATTTCTGTTTTTCCTTTCCTTTAGTCACTAGTACCAGTGAGCTACACAAACTGCCTCCCTACCTGAACTGAAAGACAACTCATTTGGGTACCTTGCTAAACCTTTAAACTTTAATTGACAGCTCCTCTTGCTGTAACATAGCTTTAGTTGATAAACTGCATGTGTTTCCTTCATCCACTTGGTTGTCAGAACTGACTCCCAAAAGCCAATAAACCATGAAGAACAGAAAAAACCCTCAAAGGTTACAAATTCCTCCTACTGGAGGGAGGCAGACTTGGTTAGATTGCAGCCACAGTCTGATTCTAGAGCTGCAACCAGCTTAAACTAATTTCTACAAAATTTTAGAGGGGTGAACAAATATTTTTGCTACCAATTAGTTAGCAATTCCCAACGAAAACCAATTGAATCAGTTTTATCTCCATATGTTTCTTCATAAAGTTTTGAGTAAATTAAAAGTTCCTGACTGCTTTTGCTAGTGGAAATTATTTGTAAATGCAATTCAGTCCTTGACAATGAAGTCATAACTCAGCTCCGTCACTTAGTAGTGAATGGTACAGCACGAAAATAATAGGCTACCGCTATAGTGTCTTGATTAACTAGGCATGAATATCTTTCTTTTTATTTTTTCTCTCTGGATCTGAAAGACCTTTTCGATTCCACGTGCCACAATTATGGTGGATGACCACATATGGTCCAACCTGTCCCCCAGTAGAGCAGCTGTACCCGTGCCAAGCCAGAACTACAATTTCCAGGTGAGGAAACTTTTGACCTGAATAGTTAACTTAACCTTCACCATTGCCTAGAAGATAATAAACTGAGGCAAATGAACACTTGGTGGAGCAAGCAGGTGAACAATCACTGGCAGAAATCAATTATAGTTAGCTTACAGAATAAGAAGACAAAAATGGAGGAACAAATTGAAAAGATTAAATCAAGTAAAAATGAAAGTAAAGATCCTTCTAAAACTTCAGCTGCAGCGCCTGAATTTCTGTACCTAAGCATAGTGTCCAGTGCTACTACACCAGTCTTATACCCATGTCCTGATTGTTCTGAAGATCTCTTAGACACTTGGGATCCCCCCAAACACACTTCCTTAACCTGCAGCCCAAACAGCAGTATCAGTTCAAACTCCATATGAGGCGGATATCCCTGTAATTACACTAATGATGCCAGACACCCTACCTTATACCCATGTGCTGCAGGGTTATAAGTAGATTCAAATCTGGAGTAGAATAATATCTCTCAAATTTATTCTACTGTCACCTTGCTTGTCAACAATACTCCTCTTGAAGTCCTAATTGGTTCTGAAGCTTCTTTCTCAAATATCCAGAGCTCAGAAAGTGCAGGTCTGAAGCCAGCTGATAAGATAATTATTGTTGCTGAGCATGATAGAAACATCCCTCATGCTGTATCTGAAACAACTCACATGCTCCTCTGCCACTGGGTGAGGAGCATGCCTTCCTTTTCAGTCCAACTTTCCCTGTGAACCTGCTAGGAATGAACCTGTTGTGCAGATTAAGAGCCACAATTGGTTGCTCCCCAGATGGTGTCTATTTGGACATTCCACATCATCAGATCAGAAAATGGGTCACACTGCTAATTGCTGAAGAGCTACAGCCTGAAGACACCTCCACTGACTGGAAGTTCTTCTCACTGTTTCCTTCCAAACTGCAGGCTTCCCATTCTAATGAAGTGAGAAGACTCTTAGCAGCTAGTAACCAGTAAAAATTAAATGCAAACCAGTCAGGCATTCCCAGCAGTTCCCCAATACCCACTTGCTTGAGAAGCTGAGGATGGCATCTGCCCTGTCATCCTCTCCTTAAAGAACCAAGGTGTCTTCATACCAACCAGGTCACCCTGTAACGCACATATTTCAGTAGAAAAGAAAGATGAAAATTTGATGAAAAAGAAAGACAAATATGAAAGTTTGTTCAAGATCTGTGAAAAATCAATGCTTTTGTCATCCAGAGTCACCCAGTTGCTCCTAACCCTGTGACTATTCTAACCTCCATCCCTGCAGAGCCTGTTATTGACCTATTTTCTGCCTTCTTCTCTATCCCCATATACCTCAATTCACAGTATGCGTTTGCCTTTATTTACCAGGGATAACAGTACACCTGGACCAGACTTCCTCAAGGGTACTGTGAATCTCCTATTGTTTTTTCTTGGTGCTTAAAACAAGACCTAGATTATGTTACACTCCAGAATGCCTCAGTCTTGGTATGGTACACAGACAATCTTCTGGTAGCTGACTATTCTTTGGGGGCCTGCCAAACAGACAGACTTCATTTACTGTGTTCCTTGGCCAATAAATGACAAAAAGCATCCCAAAAGAAGCAGCAGTTCTGCAAGCAAGAGATTGAGTATCTGAGTCTTACAATCTCAGGAGGGAAATGACAACCGACTCTAGAATTTCTATTGTCTTATTGATTCAACCTCATGCTCTTTACAGGCAGCTCTTTCATGAGACAAACTAGTTGCAGGATGTGCTTTTTGCTCCCAGTTCAAAATCCCTTCCCTACAGTTTTGAGTGCACAGCCTGCTGAGCTTGTTTCACTCACTCAAGCATGCATCCTTGCTTTATGAAAAAGCAAATGTCTATACTGATTCACAGTATGCATTTAATGTTTGTAATTCTACAAGTCAGATCTGAAAGCACAGATGATTTATTTCCTCCTCTGGAGCCTGCTTTTCTCATGGACCCCTAATCCTGGAGTTACTGTATGCCGTTACGCTCACTACTACTATCTCTGTGGTGCATTGTTCTTCTCACGTAGGTGCATTAGATGAAGTAAGCCTTGGCAATGCATATGCTGATGCTGTTGCCAAGCGAGCTGCCCTTGAGGGTTCTGCAGCATCATTTTTAAATATTGCAGCTCTTAACCCTGACCTCTCCATTTCTATTGAACATCTGACCAAATTACAGGAACAAGCTTCAGAATGAAAGAGCTTTTGGTTTCACTCTGGCTGTGTGTTACGCTTGGAGCATATATGGAGATCTCATGATTGCAGACCTGTAGCTCCCCTCTTCCTTCTTACTTTTGCATGGGAAGTCCACTAAATTGGCCACTCATGCAAGAGAGGTGTTCCATTCTGCAGTGTCTTCACAGGTTCAAGATTTGCTTACTGTATAAATCGCTGTGCCACATACTCTGTCATCACATTTAACTCCTGTTAGCTGAATTAGAAAGATGACAGGTTTAAAAGTTTGTGCATTTTCTTTTGCTGATGATTCTAGCAAAGGCTGGCTGGGAAAATATTCACTTGTTAAATAATCCCAAGTCTGGGAAAATTCTACTAACCCTACAAACGGTTGGTTGCGTATTACCCTCCCAGGGACCATTGGCATTGCTTCTGTTGGCTTTTCTGTTGGCGGAGAACACCTGTTAATGCTTCTTGGAAGTATAAATCAAGAAATTGATGGGCACAGTTTCCATTAAACCCTGAACCATTTGCCACCGAGAGTCCCTGTATGTACACATTCCTAGTGGACAAAGTGCGTGGATAATGCATAAGGGTGAATTAGAAAGACTTTCAATAATGAATAGGTGTGAATAATAACTATTCACAAAAGGAAGAAATGGAGGGGAAATTCAAATGGTAACTGCTCAGTAATAATAATATGTGACTGAAGAACTACTCAGTTTAGCTAGTGAGAAGGCCTGACTACAGAACCTGGTGAAACTGGCTGGAAGTATTAATGCTAGTGGGGGGACAATTCCATATAAGGGAGCATAAATTCCCTTACAGTCAGAGTGAAAAGTGCCACAATATTGACTTGTAATGGTATCATTGGTGCTGGTGCAAGTGTACATCAGAGGTTGGCTTGCGACACATATTTTCAGCCTTCCTGCAGAGCCATGTATGATGGTGGGGCTTTGCCTAATGTATTGCTTATTAAATCTCTTTATACTTAAACACAAGCACGTGTTTAATTTGCCACAAGGTGTGTGACAAAAATCCACAACATTTACAATCAAAATAAAAAAACCCTCACCTCTATTATGTATTGCTGATTGACTTGAGAATGATTCTTTGATAAACTTTAGAGAGCTCTTTTCTTTGAATGATAGTAAAGTACTTTTAGTAACAAGTTCTCTAAGAAAACTAAGCCAATGTTGTCATATGACTCAGTGCCAGCAATACTTTGGGGGGTATATTTCCAGACATTGCACTCAGAGCTGTAATGAGTATGGAAATTGTAGCTATAATCACACACTCACAAAATCATCCAATCATAGAATCATCATAGAATGATAGAATCATAAAAAACAGTTAGGGTTGGAAAGGACCTTAAGATCATCTAGTTCCAACCCCCCTGCCATGGGAAGGGACAACTCACACTAAACCATGCCACCCAAGGCTTCATCCAGCCTGGCATTGAACACCGCCAGGGATGGAGCATTCACAACCTCCCTGGGCAACCCATTCCAGTGCCTCACTACCCTAACAGTAAAGAATTTCTTCCTTATATCCAATCTAAACTTTTCGTTTCATTTTTAACCCGTTACCCCTTGTCCTGTCACTACATTCCCTAGTGAAGAGTCCATCCCCAGCATCCTTGTAGTCCCCCTTCAGATACTGGAAGGCTGCTATGAGGTCTCCATGCAGCCTTCTCTTCTCCAGGCTGAACAGCCCCACCTTTCTCAGCCTGTCTTCATATGGGAGGTGCTTCAGTCCCCTGATCATCCTCGTGGCCCTCCTCTGGACTTGTTCCAACAGTTCCATGTCCTTTTTATGTTGAGAACACCAGAACTGCACACAATACTCCAAGTGAGGTCTCAGGAGAGCAGAGTAGAGGGGCAGGATCACTTCCTTCGACCTGCTGGTCATGCTTCTTTTGATGCAGTCCAGGATACGGTTGGCTTTCTGGGCTGCTGGCTCATGTTCATTTTCTCATCGACCAACACCCCCAAGTCCTTCTCTGCAGGGCTGCTCTGAATCTCTTCTCTGCCCAACCTGTAGCTGTGCCTGGGATTGCTCTGACTAAGGTGTAGGACCTTGCACTTGGCATGGTTAAACTTCATCAGGTTGGCATCAGCCCACCTCACAAGCGTATCCAGATCCCTCTGGATGGCATCCCTTCCCTCCAGCGTATCAACCAAACCACACAGCTTGGTGTCATCGGCAAACTTGCTGAGGGTGCACTCAATCCCACTGTCCATGTCACCAACAAAGATGTTGAACAAGACCGATCCCAACACCGATCCCTGAGGGACACCACTCGTTACTGATTTCCAGCTGGACATCGAGCCATTGACCACAACTCTTTGCATGCAGCCATCCAGCCAGTTCTTTATGCACTGAGTGGTCCACCCATCAAATTGATGTCTCTCCAATTTAGAGACAAGGATGTATTTTGGGACAGTGTCAAAGGCTTTGCACAAGTCCAGGTAGATGACGTCAACTGCTCTGCCTTTGTCCATCAGTTCCGTAGCCCCATCATAGAAGGCCACCAAATTTGTGAGGCAGGATTTCCCCTTTAGTGAAGCCATGCTGGCTGTCACCAACCACCTCCTTGTTTTTTATGTGCCTTAGCACGCCTTCCAGTAGAATCTGCTCCAAGATTTTGCCAGGCACAGAGGTGAGACTGACTGGTCTGTAATTCCTGGGATCATTCATTTTCCCCTTCTTGACTGCCATGGTTTTTCAAATATGGTGGACAGTGGCTTAGCAACTTCATTTGCCAGCTCCTTCAGGATCCGTGGATGGATTTCATCAGGTCCCATGGACTTGTGTACGTTTAGGTTTTTAAGATGGTCTCGAACCAGATCCTCTCCTACAGTGGGCCTAGGGTCTTCATTCTCACAGTTCCTGCATTCGCCTTCCAAGGCTTGGGTGGTGCGGTCAGAGATTTTGCCAGTGAAGACTGAGGCAAAGAAGTCTTTAAGAACCTCAGCCTTCTCCAAATCCAGGGTAGCCAGCTCTCCCAATAGCTTCCGGAGAGGGCCTGTGTTGTCCCTACTCTGTCTTTTCTTCACTATGTACCTATAGAATCCCTTCCTGTTATCCTTAACATCCCGAGCCAAGTTCAATTCTAACTGGGCCTTAGCCTTCCTCACCTGGTCCCTAGCTTCCCAGACAACATCCCTGTATTCTTCCCAGGCCGCCTGTCCCTGCTTCCACCTTCTATAAGCCTCTTTTTTCCTTTGAATTTTCCTCAGCAGCTCCTTATCCATCCAAGGAGGTCTCCTGGCCCTCCAGCTGCACTTCCTTCTACTTGGCATGCAACACTCCTGAGCTTGGAGCAGCTGATCCTTGAATAACAACCAGCAGTCTTGGGCCCCCCTGCCCTCTAGGGCTGTATCCCATGGAACCTTACTAAGCAGGTTCCTGGAGAGGCCAAAGTCTGCTCTCTTGAAGTCCAGGGCAGTGAGCTTGCTGCACGCTCTTCTCACTATCCTGAGGATCTCGAATTCGACCATCTCATGATCGCTGCATCCAAGGCTGCCCTGGAGCGTCACATTTCCAACCAGCCCTTCCCTGTGGGTGAGCACGAGGTCAAGCATGGCACCTCTCCTTGTCGGCTCCTCTATTACTTGCAGAAGGAAGTTGTCTTCCACACAATCGAGGAACCTCCTGGATTGCTTGTGCCGGGCCGTACCTTCACTCCAACAGATATCAGGGTGGTTGAAGTCCACCATGAGATCAAGGGCCCGAGAGTGTGAGGCTGTTCTTATCTGCCTATTGAGCACTTCATCCACAGATTCCTCTTGATCAGGCGGTCTGTAACAGATCCCCACAGTAATGTCTCCCATCACTGTTCTCCCTTTAAGCCTGACCCACAAACTCTCTGTCAACTGCTCCTGTCCCCAGACAGAGTTCCATACTCTCCAGCCTATCCCTAACATAAATAGCAACTCCTCCTGCCCGCCTGCCAGGCCTGTCTTTTCTAAAGAGCCTGTAACCTTCCATTCCAACACTCCAGTCTTAGGAGCCATCCCACCATGTTTCTGTGATGCCTACTATATCATACCCTCGTAGATGTGCACACATCTCTAATTCCTCTTGTTTGTTCCCCATGCTACGGGGGTTTGTATAGAGGCATCTGAGTTGAGCTCCAAATGAAGCCTGCTCATTGGCTGGAGCGGCTGGAATATCTCTGCATTGCTCCGAGCATTTCTGTAGGTGCTGGCATCTGACTGGGTGTGTTGGGATGGAATGATGCCACCCTCCCCCAACACATCTAGTTTAAAGCAACCTTGACCAGTCTGGCAAGCCTCCTACCAAAACCACTCTTCTTCTTCTTTGCCAGACTAGCTCCACCAGCCCCCAGTAGACCTGGCCTACAAACTTGGGCCCCATGGTCAGGACACCCAAACCCCTGACTATTACACCACTCTTTTATCCATTTATTAACCTGGCAATAATGGTTTATTTTAGTAAATAAAAGTCTGTTCCCAGCCTTATGGGACCATTGCCCAGTGCACATCCTAAATCTGTCTTGATAATTCTTTATCTGCCAACATTGGTTTACCTCGTTCCATATGGCAGAAAAGAAAGTCTGTGTACTCCTTCTTTGTACTACTCTTTCACACCACATAGTTTTACCACTTTCGCACGTGCCAGTACCATGTTCTGCCAGTTTTCTGAGGTATACGCCCATAACAGTAATTGTTGAAAAGAAATCTTCTTGCGCCACAGAAGAATCACAGGCCAAGCTCTCAGTCTTAGAATGTTGTTAAGGCACATGAAAAACAAGGAGGTAGTTGGTGACAGCCAGCATGGCTTCACTAAGGGGTAATCCTGCCTCACCAATTTGGTGGCCTTCTATGATGGGGCTACGGAACTGATGGACAAAGGCAGAGCAGTTGACGTCATCTACCTGGACTTGTGCAAAGCCTTTGACACTGTCCCAAAATACATCCTTGTCCCTAAATTGGAGAGACATCAATTTGATGGGTGGACCACTCAGTGCATAAAGATCTGGCTGGATGGCCGCACGCAAAGAGTTGTGGTCAATGGCTCAATGACCAGCTGGAGACCAGTAACGAGTGGTGTCCCTCAGGGATTGGTGTTGGGACCGGTCTTGTTCAACATCTTTGTCGGTGACATGGACAGTGGGATTGAGTGTGCCCTCAGCAAGTCTGCCGATGACACCAAGCTGTGTGGTTCAGGTGATTCGCTGAAGGGAGGGAATGCCATCCAGAGGGACCTGGACACACTTGTGAGGTGGGCTGATGCCAACCTGATGAAGTTTAACCATGCCAAGTGCAAGGTCCTACACCTTAGTCAGAGCAATCCCAGGCACGGCTACAGGTTGGGCAGAGAAGAGATTAAGAGCAGCCCTGCAGAGAAGGACTTGGGGGTGTTGGTCGATGAGAAAATGAACATGAGCCAGCTTCAGTGTGCGCTCGCAGCCCAGAAAGCCAACCGTATCCTGGGCTGCATCAAGAGGGGCATGACCAGCAGGTCGAAGGAAGTGATCCTGTTCCTCTACTCTGCTCTCCTGAGACCTCACTTGGAGTATTGTGTGCAGTTCTGGTGTCCTCAACATAAAAAGGACATGGAACTGTTGGAACAAGTCCAGAGGAGGGCCACGAGGATGATCAGGGGACTGAAACACCTCCCTTATGACGATAGGCTGAGAAAGTTGGGACTGTTCAGCCTGGAGAAGAGAAGGCTGTGTGGAGACCTCATAGCAGCCTTCCAGTATCTGAAGGGGGCCTATGAGGATGCTGGGGATGGACTATTCATCAGGGACTGTAGTGATAGGACAAGGGATAAAGGGTTAACACTTAAACAAGGGAAGTTTAGATTGGATATAAGGAAGAAATTCTTTACTGTGAGGGTGGTGATGCACTGGAATGGGTTGCCCTGGGAGGTTGTGAATCCTTGGCGGTTGTCGTGGTTTAAGCCCAGGCTATAAATTAGAACCATGCAGTCTACTTCCCCCCCCCCCCCTTTTTTCCCCCTTCTGGAGGGACGGGGAGGAGAATCGAAAGAATGCAACTCCTACGGGTTGAGATAAGAACAGCCCAGTAACTAAGGTATAACACAAATCACTACTGCTACCACCAGTAATAATGATAAAGGAAGTAACAAGTGAAGAGAATACAACCACTTACCGACCGGTACCTCGCCCCCACCCCGCAGTGATCCAGCCCTTCCAGGTAACTCTCAGTTACATCCTGGGCATGACGTGCTGTGGTATGGAATACCTCTTTGGCTAGTTTGGGTCAGGTGTCCTGTCCCTGCTTCCTCCTGGCTTCTCCTCCTCCCTGGCAGAGCATGAGACTCACAAGGTCCTTGGTCAGGGTAAACATTCTGACCAGCAACTGAAAACATCGGCTTTATCAGTATTATTCCCAGGCCGAAAGTCAAAACCACAGCGCTGCACCAGCTACTAATAAGGAGAAAAACTGACTGCTGCTGCTAAACCCAGGACAGCGGTGTTCAAGTCCAGGTTGGATGAGGCCTTGGGTGGCATGGTTTAGTGTGAGGTGTCCCTGCCCACGGCAGGGGTGTTGGAACTAGGTGATCTTAAGGTCCTTTTCAACCCTAACTATTCTATGATTCTATGAATCTGAGTCCTCCCCACGGTGGCGAGTAAAGAGTCATTTGTGAGGAGTGTCATGACTAAAACTGCCCTTTTCTATATCTTCTTCCACTTTGTCTCATTGACTTTCAGATATTTTATCACCCTTTTTTCCTCATGGAGCCTGTGGTCTATCAGTGCTGCAAAAAAAACAGGTCTGGGACTGTTAACCCCAAGGTACCTAGTACTAAATTGCATGTGAGCTTCAAAGGAACACTTTGAAGAGCCTAGCATCCTCAAGGCTTGTATGGCCCACTGTTCTTTACAGCTACTATTCACACTTACCCACAGGTTTTTACCTGTTTCACCACACTTCTATTCTCATATTTTTATCCCAGCAATGATAAAATACGTTCTGGCCACCACCACTTTTCTGAACAGCTATAAAGATTTCTGGCAGCTGCTATGCAAGAACATATAGTTACAGAAACCTTAAACAGCAAGGGCATGTATTGGGATTCAGAATATTCCCATGCTGCATAAATCTGCTGCCCATGCTGTTGTTTTCCTTCAGCTCCCCTTTCTTTTCTTCTTATCCCTATAGTGCAGTCCATGCAGGTATTGTCTTACTGATTAGCCACTTGTGAACCTGGTCAGAGCAGAGCCCTCATTACTGTGCAGAAAGTTCATAGCAAATATGCTTGCTCTCTTATTTTGCCCTGCTCACATTGCTAGGCTTAACCTGCTTTCATAAACTTTCTAGAAAAGCACTGAGAGGACGTGCCTCTGTGAACTAAAGGAAAGCTAAAAAGACAGAGAAAAGCGCTCCATGGCTAGGAATTAATTCTGAAGGCAGCTGGTCATGGTCTGACCTCTCTCTTTCCTGAGAGACTATTCTTGCTGCTCTCTTTGAAAATGGCAGACAGCTTATTTTCCAGAGTCCATTTCAATGTTCCCAATTCCAGATCGAAAGAACCCTTAGATTCCCCATTGCATAAGTTGCCGTAATTCTGAACAGAGAAGCTCTTGTCTGTGTCAATAGCCATTCTTCCAAACAAACGCTTCCAAGACAAAAGAAACAGTATAATCTTTAGAAGTGCTCTTGATCCTGTAAAGAGTCTGGAAGCATCTTCTTTTCTGCCTTGGATAGCTGTGGAGTTCAAAGGATCTGCAGATGATTCTTTCACTATGTTCAGTACATGTATTTGTCTGAGATAAAAACCTGAGTTGGGCCATCTCCAAATTAGACTCTGCAACAGGCCCAGCCTTCAGAAATGAAAATCCTTTGATGCTAGCTTTCTTTGGACAATTCTGTCTAGGAGAACTGTCTAAATTCCTTGTTAAAGTAGTCCATTAATTTGATTTACAGATCAAATTGGAGGGATATTTGGTTTTGATTGGGTTTTACATTTTTCAGAACAATTTCCGGTCTCAGAGGGACAACTACTTTGTGAAATGCCTTCTCAGGCTTCACCTTTTTTTTCATGGGGTATTCCAGGATAAGCCAGTAGACAGACACTTTTTGCAGTATCTTGTATGACTTCAGGAATGTTAGACGGAATTAATGTCAGGGGAGTACTGCTTGGGTGGTGCTTTCTCTAGGGATCTATTTTTGTTCAGAGCTTGAAAGATTATAAGAGAAAAAATTGTACTGGAAAAAGATTAGGCTTTTTCTTTGCTTTTCCCAGGATAAAGTATATGTCATATAGTGGCAAATATGCCATCTTTTGTCTTGGTTACCTGAGAAAGAAGACTTCTTGCTCTCAAAATTTCACTGCCCTTTTCGGCTCCTCCGAGTCTCTTTGTATTTTGGAGTACTGTTCTCTTCTGCCATTCCTGTTGGTTCCCCTCAAAGCAGTGGAAACATGGGGCCTCTTGCAAATAGCAGGAAGATGTGCCTACAGAATATGATAGCAAGCCTTGACAGTGGATTCTTTAGGGGATCAATGAATATCCTGTTCTCATGGCACTCAGGTGCACCAGGTCAATGAGGGCATATTTTGTCTGAAAGACTGATGCAGACAGGCACATATGTACAGTCCTGATCTTTGTTTCCCCTTCTTCTCAGCTTGTGCTAATATGTGCTAGAAAACAATGATGAAAATAGCTTAATACGCATTTATTTGGTGGTGGGCAGAGGGGGAGTACACAGGGACTATCTGATGAAGATCACACAGAGAAAAAACATATGCTAGAAGAATGTAAATTACGGGGGATTGTGTGGGAGTTTATGCGATATCACTGCCCATCTCATGTTCCTCTAAAATGTTCCTAGGGCTTGCAATATAAATGTGGAAGACTTGCTGCAGTCTGGGGCTTTTGGAAGCAACCTGATGTAACTATTATGTTTGAATTCATGTTAAATTTATAGTAGCTAAATTTAGACACATGTATTTGAGTGTTTATGTGTGTGATGAGTATCTAAACTCCCATTTTAGGTTGTGGAGATGTAGTCAATATACCCAATGGGTTCTATAGAGCTGTTCAGCCAACCAAACCCTAGAGAAGGGATGCAGTTTCTTAAGTACAGATGCCTACTGTCAGTTAAGTTATTAAAGGGTATCTAAACACACACATGGGGCTTCCAGATACAACACATGTTTATTGGAGTTTCTAAGACTTACAGATTTTCCGCTGAGGCCAAGTAGGACAGCCTAAATTGTCTGAAATGACACCAGGTCTCCAGTTAATACAGTCAGTGGAGAATAGAGAGTGGTTTAGTTATCAGACACTAGAGTCTTAGTTACTTGTTCACAGGTAGGCATCCAGTGTCATTTAGGATCAGGTTTCATGCTTGTTTACTCAAAAGCAAGTCCAGATGGGAAGGTCTTAGAATCATAGAATCATAGAATAGTTAAGGTTGGAAAGGACCTTAAGACCATCTAGTTCCAACCCCCCTGCCTTGGGCAGGGACATCTCACACTAAACCATGCCACCCAAGGCTTCATCCAACCTGGCCTTGAACACCGCCAAGGATGGAGCATTCACAACTTCCCTGGGCAACCCATTCCAGTGCCTCACCACCCTCACAGTAAAGAATTTCTTCCTTATATCCAGTCTAAACTTCCCCTGTTTAAGTTTGAACCCTTTATCCCTTGTCCTGTCACTACAGTCCCTGATGAAGAGTCCATCCCCAGCATCCTTGTAGGCCCCCTTCAGATACTGGAAGGCTGCTATGAGGTCTCCACGCAGCCTTCTCTTCTCCAGGCTGAACAGCCCCAACTTTCTCAGCCTGTCTTCATACAGGAGGTGCTCCAGTCCCCTGATCATCCTCGTGGCCCTCCTCTGCACTTGTTCCAACAGTTCCATGTCCTTTTTATGTTGAGGACACCAGAACTGCACACAATACTCCAAGTGAGGTATCAGGAGAGCAGAGTAGAGGGACAGGATCACCTCCTTCGACCTGCTGGTCATGCCCCTTTTGATGCAGTCCAGCATACGGTTGGCTTTCTGGGCTGCGAGCGCACACTGAAGCTGGCTCATGTTCATTTTCTCATCGACCAACACCCCCAAGTCCTGCTCTGCAGGGCTGCTCTTAATCTCTTCTCTGCCCAACCTGTAGCTGTGCCTGGGATTGCTCTGACTAAGGTGTAGGACCTTGCACTTGGCATGGTTAAACTTCATCAGGTTGGCATCAGCCCACCTCACAAGCGTGTCAAGGTCCCTCTGGATGGCATTCCTTCCCTCCAGCATATCAACCGAACCACACAGCTTGGTGTCATTGGCAAGCTTGCTGAGGCCGCACTTAATCCCACTGTCCATGTCACTCTACCTGCCACCTCCAACTGGATATCCAGTATCCCAGGTATTCTAAGTAAGTAAATAGTTCTAGATAATTATGTGTGGGCAACTGACCTGAGCATGTAATACTAATAATTTATAAACATAAATGTGCCAGTACTTTATAGATTATTAAAACCATGCGGTGTTAGCTGTAATTTTAATAACAGGTTATTCTCCTTATATGGAAAAAAGACAAATCCTTGTTTTCTATCTGTCATGCACAGTGGCAACTGCATACACATAGTTTTCTTCCATCTTTTATCTTCCAGGTCCCATCTTTAGTGACTGCAAAAATGTTCTGAGGCATCAGTGTGAATGTAGCTCATATAAGGGAAAATATATTTTGCCAGTGTTACGCTGATTCCTGGGATGATAATATTACTCTTCTCCCAGAATAATAGTGTATTCATTATAGACTGTATTAGAACAGGAAAGTAACAGAAAATATATCACTAGCAACTTTAGCATGCCAGCAACAATTCCTAATCTGGACACAGATGCATTGGTTTTGGCTGGAGTAGTTAGTTTTCTTCACAGTAGCTGGTATGGGACTATGTTTTGGATTTGTGCTGAAAATAGTGTTGACAATACAGGGGTGTTTTAGTCACTGCTGAGCAGTGCTTGCACATTGCCAAGGCTTTTTCTGCTTCTCACCTCACTAGTGAGTAAGCCTGGGGTGCACAAGGAGTTGGGAGAGGACACAGTCGGGACAGCTGACCACAGTTGACCAAAGGTTTATTATCCCAGACCATATGGCATCATGCTCAGCTGGGGCAAGAAGAAGGAAGGAGGAAATGTTTAGAGTGATGACATTTTGTCTACCCAAGTAACATGTGATGAAGCTCTGCTTTCCTGGAGACGGTTGAACACCAGCCTGCCAATGGGAAGCAGTGAATTAATTCTTTGTTTTGCTTTGCTTGTGTGGACTGCTTTCGCTTTACCTATTAAACTGACCTCATCTCAATCCACAAGTTTTCCCACTTTTACTCTTCTGATTCTCTCTCCCATCCCACCAAGAGACAGTAAGTGAGTGAGTGGCTCTGTGATGCTTAGTTGCTTGGTGGGTTTAAACCACAACAACAGGTCAGAGGTTGACACAGTGGTCAGATTCCTCAGATTTTGTATAATTTTTTATATGTCTCTTCTGGTGATTTATTTATTCAGACTGATTCTTTGACACAGATTTTTAATTTAAGCACTTTTATAATTGTTCTGATTTCCACGGTTGAAGAGAAATCTAAATCAAATTATTATTCAATGTTTTTAATTAATTTGCTGGTTCTACCTTTTTGGAATAATTACCTTTATTGAAGATATATTGCCTGTGAGAATACAATTTCATCCATGTGCTCATCTCCACAGATGTGAGAATTTCCAGAGTGAGAATCATAGAAGAGAAAGCTCATCTTTCTTAATGATTGCAGTTTATTTAGCTCTTTATAATTTAGCAAGTGGTTAGTATTTAAACAATTTGAATACTAATTGTTTAAGGACCATAGTCTTGAGTTTGCAGTCAAGGTGCAAGTTCTGACACTGATTCGCTTCACGACCTTACCTCAGCCACTCCGGTTATGACAGCGAAAGTAGCAGTGTTTCCCGCACTGTATCTGCATGTCTGCACTAATTATGCTCTGGGTAAAAACTGGAAAAAGATTTAGATGTTTACATCACTCTCATGCAGCCTGCTCTATCCCACACATCTCCCACATGCTGTCAATGTTCATTGAAAGGAACTTCTCTTAGGCAGTCCAGATAAAATCATGGCTGATCCTGGCCTTGTCCTTACTGTGGACATAGTACTGATATCTCAGAAAGTGCTGTCATTCACGCTAACTCTTTGTTCAAGTGCAGCATTAAATTGGAATTAAATCTCTTGTCTGCAAAAAAGTAATAATCTACCTTGTCGTGATAATGTGTTTGTCAAAATTTAGGATTTCTCATTGTGTGTGTATAGTTATATGCAACATATGAAGCACCATGCAAGTTTTACTAATATGACATTAATTCAATTTTCATATTAATATCACTCATTCTAAGATACGGATTTTTTTTTGACATTTGATTTAAAAGAATATGCTAAAAATTTATGCATATTTGTCACAAACATCTCCCTTATAAATAACAACAACAACAACAACAACAACAATTCAAAGTCATTTAAAGAGGAAATTCAAAATTATTACTTTTTTTAATCTCTCAAACAAAAAAGATATTTTTCCCTTGTGGGCCTCTTACTGATTACATGGCATGAAGGTAAGGGAAATAGTTTTAAAAAACTAAAAGCTCATCTTTTATTTCTACTATCCTGCATTTTTTATATTCCATCTATTGTTAACATCTTTCAACATTGTATCTCACAACCACAAATAATCTCTTTGCATTTAGTGTAACAATAGAGACTCTCTACTTATAAATAAAAGGTTTATTTTATTAACAAGTTATGCAGAAGAAAATCACATTTTATGAACAACATCCTAGAAACTCGAATGTAGACTATATGTTTATGTCCCTTAGTCCAGCAAATTATTTTTTATTTCCCCTTTTTTTCTTAATAGGGGTATCTGTCTAATATAGGTAATCCACTACAAAGCATATTACATTTTTGTTACTTCTTTATGTACCTCTATTCACAGCGGTGGTGTCACTTCACATTAAGATGTCTCATTATGGTAATTAGCCTCAGGTGGGGTTATTCAGCTTGTAAGGCAAAAACCTGCAGTCAGATCTCTGGTCTTTGAGTTCTGGAGCAGCATCCTGAGCTCAGGTCTCCCTCAAAGAGAGATGGAGTCTTGCTGATTGAACCTCTTTTGCTGTATATGAGCAAATGCATACAGTTTAAGGCACAGGGCCTGGGAGTTGTTTCGCACAGTCATTATGGATGAGGCTGCCCATTTTAGAGGAAGTAAGAGATTTTAGTAGTATGGATACGATGTGACCTGGGCCATGTCATTTTTCCTCAGGGCCATTTTAGTAGTACAGATTTAACTATGACAAGTAGCATTGGAGGAAAATTGCTTTCTCTAATTCAGTGCTACACCATGAGTGCACATCACAAATGGATTAAAATAAAATCAAGGACCCAACACTGGTAATTTAATTGGGGCTTCCAAAAGTGACAAATGGAACTAGAAAAAACTGTTATTAACTTAATGTAAAACGTAGACTTTAAAGAGAAAAGATGTGAGGAAGGCACTGGTTAATAAGACTAGCAGTCTTTTTTAGCCATACCACTGATTTTCTGTCACACTTCTGGCAAGTCACTTATTTTTCGTAAAAAAAAAAAAAAAATCAGAAAAAGGAGTTATTAGACCAATTTCAGTTTAATATCAGTGCTGATTTTGTGTAGAAATTGCATGCTTTATTAGAGTTTCTACTTTCCTTATTATCCTTGCAATCCCCAGTCCCAGTCTGCAAAATTCTGATATCACTTTAGTGTCCTGCAGGAATGTTGTGTCTCAAAATCCACAAATACTGTGCAGACATCAGTTCTTATGGTGATAAGCAGTGTAAAAACCCAATAAATACAATATTTAAAAAAGATGAGGCTAGAGATATAGATAAAAAGCCTACATCACTAAATATTTGCAATCTTAGACTGCCCTAGCTGTTATTTCTAGGGAAATACAGAAAGAAAAAGGGGCAAAAAGGAGATGTTCATGGAATGCAATAGATTCATTTGCCCTTCCTTTTGCTATCAATATAACATGTGAAAGATGTGAATAAACTATCATGACTAGTAAAACAAATACTGAAGTGTCTTCAGTATTAAATGTAACAAAAGAGATGGAACTGTACAATAAAGACTGGGGAGGGAATGATTAAAAGTTTAAAACATTTTATTTTAATTAAAACAATAAATACATTCTTTCCAAACTTTTATTTCAGTGAAAAGTGTTGGTTTCTGGTTTTGATCCCAAATAAACTTTAACAAATCAGAATCCTCAGGGAAGTGAAATACAATTTTTAAACTAAAAAAAGGCATAAGGAGTCAAGTTTTTTTAAAATCCTATTGAGAGCTATATCAGCCCTGTTTTAGAACTGAAAGGAGAAAAATCCACACAGCAGCTCTTTCTGCTGTGCCAAGTGTGTATATGCATTGCTCATGTTTCTCCAGTTCATATCCAATAGCCAACACCTTTAATGTATGTATTCTCATACATTATGAGAATATTCTTATTAAATGAGAATATTCTCATTAAAAATTTACTGACAGAGCATGGAAGTTCTGTGTGACTAAATGATTCCCCAGTGTTCACCCAGACAGTTTGAAGTCACTTGCTTAGCAAGAAATTGAATCCTGGTATTTAGATTTCCAAGCTAATGCACTAACCTAATACTGGGTTCCCTGATGCTGGAGTTATCCTTCCTTGTTTTATCCTATACAGGAACTAGCATGCTTTCTTTTTCTCTTTTGAACTGCAAAGAAGATTGTTTCTCTGCCTTTCCCTGTAGAGATGTGATGGATACAGAGCTCATAAATTCTAGATTGTGTATTTTACACTGTGTGTGAAAGGCAAACATGACCAGGACAGAGCTCATTAATTCTAGGATATATATTTCGTACTATGTATAAAGGATTTTCCTAGCGAAGAATTAAAAACATACGTACTGTCCCACTCTCACACTGTCCCAGTCCATGACAGCATGTCTCAAGTAGCTTTTAGAGTAATGGAAATGTGCTGTCATTCAGGGGAGTTACATTTTATGGTCTGCTGAATAACATTAAACTGCTGAGAAACCCTTACACAGCTGCATTCTTATCTTGATCAAGACACAGCAGGAAGATACTGAAATGAAGAAAAATTTAACTAGATGTTGTAATCGTTGCCCTTTTAAGTAGATAGACCACCCTAGAAGGAAGTCATACCACTGGGAGAAGGAAGGTAGCTTGGAGACCTGAGTGCTTCTTAGCTGTCAGTGATTTCTGGTTTGGACTTGCTGAAAGCAGTGAAAGTGCTGACTCCATGTCCATGTGGGTTAGCTGACTAGATATGGGATTGCCCTAAGACTGGCCTTCTATTTTGCACATAATTAAGTTAAAGCTGTGCAGATTTTACCATTTATCACTCGCCTTTGTTCACATCTATGTTCTAAAAATTGTTTATGTTTTAAATAAAGAGTATTTGCTCAAGGAGGTTGGGGATACCCCTAGAGATACTCAAAAGCTGTCCACACACAGTCCTAGGCAACTGGTTCTAGGTGGCCCTGCTTGAGCAGGGAGTTGGACCAGATAACCTCCAGAGGCATATTCCAACCTCAACCATTCTGTGATTCTGTGAATTACCAGAATAATTCTTAATCATGTCTCTGTGTATATTGCTTCCATTCATAAAGCATTATGCATTCTTTAAGTCCAGAACCACATGGGAGTTTGAAGTTCAATAAGATTTCCAGGGAAACATTCAGCTGGGAGGGGCTTTCATTTGCTACTTAAAAAAAGATGAAGAAATATCAGTGTTTGTGGTGGGTTGACCTTGCCTAGCTGCAAGGTGCCTGCCAAACTACTCTTTCCCTCCCCCTCAACTGAACAGGGGAGAGAAAAATATGAGGAAAACCTTGTGGGTCAAGGTAAGAATAGGGAGATCACCTAGCAATTACCATCATGGGCAAAACAGACTCAGCTTCAGGAAATTATTTTAATTTATTGCCAATTAAGCTGAGAAGGATAATGAGAAATAAAAACAAATCTTAAAAACACCTTCCTCTCACCTGCCTTCTTCCCAGGCTCAGCTTCAGTTCTGATTTCTCTACCTTCTGGTGCAGAGAGACAGTGAATGGGGGTTTTGCTCCTTCCTCTTTGTGTTCTTCACTTGCTTCAACGTGGGGTTCCTCCCACGGCAGACAGTCCACTATGAACTTCTCCAATGTGAGTCCTTCACAGAGGCTGCAGTTCTTCATAAACTGCTCCAGTGTGGGTCCCCACCATGGATACAGTCCTTCAGGAATAGACTGCTCCAGAGTGGGTCCCTCATGGGGTCACAAGTTCTGCAGTAAACCTGCTCCAATGTAGGCTTCTCTCTCTATGGTCCTGCCAGGAGCCTGTATAGCTTTTTTAACCCTTGCTTAAATATGTTATTTTGGAGGTGTTTGTGATGTTTGTGATGGGCTCAGCTTTGGTCAGTGGTGGGTCTGTCTTGGAGCTTGCTGGAATGGTACTGCTTAACATGGCAGCAGCTTCTGGCATCTTCTCCTAGAAGCCACAGCTACCGCTACCCCAATACCAAAACCTTATGATGTGAACCGAATACAACATTGAAAATTATGCCAAAATTATGTCCAAAAAATCCACCCTCAAAGCCATCCAAACAGCTGCCCATAATGATGGGAAAATTAGGCAAGAAAGACAAAGACAAAGGCAAATCAACAGAACAAGATGTCCCATAATCTGAGGTGAAATGAAGTCAGTCAGATGACAATGAAAACAAAGGTACAAGAGAGGAAGACTGAGCACATAACATGACATATAGAAAGGTATATTTAGGCAGAGTAAGTAAAATGCTCCAGTGAAGTCACAAAATATTGTAGAATACTAATGCACCTAAAATTTATTAAAAAAAATACTATTCTCTATTTAGCATTAAATATTTTTGAAATTGACTTTCAGATGATTGGATTGGTAGGCATCATGTACGCTTAACAGACAGAATATAGATATAAGTATTCTAAAGAGTACTGGAGGTAAAAATAAAATTTGTATTAATAATTCCATTTCAACCAAACTCTAAGATCATGTGGAAAAATATGTCAGGGATTTATGGTGCAATTACTTCTAACATTTGTCTGAGAGAAACACAAAGCATGAACTTTTACGGTTTGAAAAATGTACAGAAGAGAAGTACATTTTTCTGACCAGGTTGGGTTTTCTCGTTTGTTTTTTTTTGTTGTTAGCAACACAAATTCCAGAGTCAAAAGGTTCCCATTGACTGCATAAAGAATTGTAGTTTTTTCAGGCCATGTTTCTATTCCTCATCTGTAATGTTAGTGTTATCTGAAAGTGAGACTGAAACAGATCTTAAAGCTACTTTGTGCTTTTAAGACTTCATATTGCTCGAAATGTAAAACCCTGTCCAAGCTAAGTTCTTCAAAATAATGTTAAGTAGGATAGACATCCGAGATACTGACTATAGGAAATCTAAAGTACATTTTACATTCTAGAAATGAGTCCATCTCTTTTATACTAGAAAATATTTCAGGATACTTTCTGTTTTGCAATCTCTCTGTAACAGCAAAATCCATTCTATTCCACTCTGCAGGTCTAAAGTAGCTGGAGTTTTTCCTTATACTACCTTGTATAAATCTCAGCAGGAGAGAACAGGTGGATTAATTCAACTTAATGGAAATAAAATGACATCTTTCATGACACAGATACGTTTTGAGACTTGTCACAGTTGGTTCTGGAAGGTAATGCAAAGATTAATACAATGGGGTGCCACATGAGATGCATTCTAAAAAGGAAGTTCTTCTGCACAATGCATCTTTAAAAGTATGCATTCAAGGAACTTTTTTAAATCTCTGCTTTATGACTGCAGAGTTTCTTTTAGCTGGAACAGAGGTTTGGGACTTTTCTCTGAACTTTTACCTCTTGTGCTGTGTACTGGACTGCATGATGTAACCTGCATGACATGTTGTCTGGAGGATAATTGTGTGACTTGTACTGCCATAATGGATCATAGTATGCAGTCAGATTGTTGAGCCTGCTTGAAAAGGTAAGTGTGGAGGGTTCTTTGAAGCATCTTAGCTGGGTTTGTCCCAGTTAACATCACATACCAGATAAAATTTTACAGAATGATGCAAGCAAACTGAAACATATAGGCTCTTTAAAAACTAATTTTAATGCTTGTGGAGTGTATTTCAAAAGCCCAGATAGTCCCTGGGTAATATCACTTTCCTTGAACTTTGCTTTCAGACTGTCTGTTTTCTGAAGTCATTTCCATCAGGATATTCAGATTACACAGCATTAATCTATAAATGTCATTTAGTGTTAAACTCTACCTTAGTAAAACAGTAATTAAGAAAGATGACACTAGTTTGTCATCCTTAGCTTGTCTGCAAGACAAATGATAGTGTTGATTATTAGTAACCATTATCTGCTCAATAAGTAAAAATTTCAATGGTTTGAACAAAAGACATATTAAGATTAATGTACTTTTAAAGTCTGGGGGAGAAAAGAGACTATTGGTAAAGTACAAAAAGATATAATTATTAAAACCATTTTTTACTGAGGGTAAAGTACATAGTGCAGTACTCCTCTGACAATTTTACTAAATGAGCTTTGTCTCTGAAGTACTTTTTAATTTTCATAGCTTACTATTTTCTATTAAACTGCAAAATTTTTGTGTTGGTACCTAAATCAGTTTTATCTTTAAACACTCTTTAAGTACTCTTAAAATATTTATGGAAAAGTGTGTATTATAATACACTTGTTTCAATCAGAAGAAAAAAAAAGCTTCAAACCACTTTATGTCCTTGTTTGCATTTCAAGGACAAATAAAGCAATTTTACAATCATTGCATCTATTTGACCATAGTTTTGGTATTTCGAACCCTCTTTTAGTGAACACTTACAGTCTTACGGTTCTTATCTAGAGTTCCAGTTTCAATGCTGCAGATGTAACAGCAATATCGTTCAAAAAAAAAGCAATACATTTTTGGTTTTTATAACTATATTGACAATAGACAGCCTACCATATTTGTCTCATACAAAAAAAAGATGAACATATATAAACATAGTCCAAAAGTCTGTGACTAGTTGTTGATCAAAACTGCTCTCAAACACTTATGTGTATGGAGTTTCACTGACCATTTTATTAAAAGATCTCTCGTGTTTCTGTTTTGAATGGCAGTCCTTCAGTTCTAGCAATCAGGAAATTCTTGGGCCCTTCCTGCCTTATTCCCATTAGCAGGGGAAAAGGGTGACATGAGTTACGTATTTTTTGTGGGGGTCATTTCAGTTCTGGAATAGATATTAATGTCTTTTCCCTCAAAACTTTGGGGTCAAATAACAGTGTGTTTCTTTGCACACAGGTCAGTCACCTCTTCCTTCCATTTTACCCCATGCTCACAAGTGTTTGTCTCAGAAAATCACATGGTTGCTTTTCTCCCCTTCTTAATGCCTCTTGGTTTTCTGATTATTTCTCTGTCTCTGACAGATGTAATACACACAATTGGAAGTCTTATGTACTAAGAATTAACAATGGCCTGCGGTGGCTAACTACAAGCTAAGTGGAGCCATCCAGAAATGAGTAACTGGTTTCCATGCTGCAACTTCTGGAGATGGTAATCTAAGAAAGAGGAGTTCAGAGGCACAGTGAACATAAACGGGTTAGCAGAAGGTGTTCATAACTAGAAGGTATGTGATTTCTAGGCTTGTATTAGTAAATGAGTTACTAGCTCATGGTATGGGCATGACCCATTGTCCATGCAGTGTCTCTGATATAGTTCCTGCTGAAGACAAATTGCATTTTAGGCAGATGACACCTTGTACCCACTTGTGCAATGGTAGGAAGCAGGCAACGTTCCTAACTGGTAGTTTGAATGCTGGTTAGAGAGCTTAATGGGTGGGTGTTACCTGTGTCAAAAGCAGAGTTTTACAAGTTTTATTTAAAGTCACAGATGTAGCTTATGAATCCCAGTGGAGAACAGGTCCAATGCAGTAAGTTGGCAGCTGTCTTGTCCTTTCAAGCAAAATGCAAAAGCAGATACACGAGATAAACGCAAAATCTGTAGAGATCTGAGATCAGCGTATAGCTGGGATAACACCCCCCCCCCCCCCCCCCCCCCCCCCCGAACAACTAGAATAGCCAAGATCCTGGAAAAACAGCTCAAGATCTATTTCCTGTTCAGCAGTTTCCAGCTAAAAATAGCATATGAAGTATGCCTTGTTTTAAAGCATTAAATGGTAGCCTGCTGTTACATGAGATAATTGTGTTGTTACAGCTAATCAGTCAGTTCTCAAGCCTTTGTGCTTACCACCATATTTGTTCATACAAACCAGCATGGGTTAAGAGAGTAAGGAGATATTAGCCTGTACTGCCTCAGCTGCTCCCAAGTAAAACATTTTTAATTTCTTCTCCTCCTTGCCTAAATGAATTGTGAATTCCATGCTTGTCATTTTTAATGACGTCTATGAAATACCTTGTGATTGATAATTGTGATTACCATTTTATGACAAAACAATACTTTTAATCCTGGGCAAATCATGCAAGCCATACAACCTCAATCCTATTTAGTCTAGAATTTAAATATTTTTTTCCATTTTAGAGATTGTTTTCTCATTTGCTATAAAACAGATTAGTGTTTCTTTTCCAACGTGTTTCCTATCCTTAGGTATAAAACTTTAGTATATGTTCTTCAATATGTAATTTATACTATAAGCTAAAATATACCATGTCTTCCACAGAAACATTTTACAGTCATTTGTTTTCCAATTAAGTGCTAAATAAATACTTTTGTATCATAAACCCCCCTACGTTTTCACTTTTAACATTCAGTTCTACAAATGTGGTTGTCAAACATCAGTAAATGAGACACTCCTAAGTCTCATAAGTTGTTTGTTTTTTTAACCATAAACACTTTAAATGTCTCCTTCTGTCCATTTTCATGCCTACCTCTCTAGTTAACAAAAAGTAAGTAGTCAAAATCAGTCTTTGTCCGTCCATAATCAGTGGAGGAAGACAGGCAACTCCAGAGGGTGATTCGTTCTCTCCCAAAATAAAGGGGATGAATCACCCTCTGGAACTGCCTTCTCTTTACCCTTGATTGCAGAGGGAATCTTGATGACTGCTTTTTAAAAAGACATGATTATGCAGTAATTTTAAATGAACATAAATTTAGGCTGTTGTCAAAAGTGTGGTCCCACCTTGCTCTATTGTCTATGCTTATTTCCATATCTTTCTTGGTGTTATGGAAGTCAGAGCTGGTACATGACTGGTTATAAAACTGGATATGGACATGGATAAGATTATAGTTTTGGTTTGGGGTTTTTTTTTGGGGGGGAGGGGTTTGTTTGGTTTCTTTTTTTTTTCACGAAGTTAGGTTTCATTCAGTTATATTCCCTAATTTGGCTCCCATGGTGATTGCAAAAACTTAGCATCAATACAAGCGTTTCTGGAAGCCATAACTGGCAATGCTCAGTGCTTAAGATATATAATCAAACAGCAAGTAAAGTGGCTTTGGACCAGGGTTATAAGTGAGACTCAGGCACCTCTTTAGGTGCCTCATTCTGACACCCATTCATCACATTCATTCACAAAATCCTGCTCAGATGCTGTTGGATTTAACAGAACATACATTCTCTTAGCATGCAATTTTGTGCTAAAGTTCTAATGGCATTTACCTTTTGCTGCACAATCACATAGTGGCTGATTATGCAGGTTACACCTTTGCTGGTACAGGATTAATTAGACTAGGATCTCTCTGCCTATCTCACCTATAAAACTGATGTAGTCCTTACGTCGTCAGCAGAGTTGAGAACAGAACCTGTTTATTCCTAGAGCAGAAATGTTTTGTGCAAAAATTGCAGTAATAAAAAATTATAATACCTATCTTTCTTCTAGAGAAAAAGTTGGGAAACCTCTCTCGCAAAGCTGAAAACTTTAAAATCTGAAAGCTTTAAAAGCAAACAGGCAAAAAAACCCTTTTGCTTACAACTAAAAAAGGTGGTGGGGTTTTTTTTTGTTTGGCATTTTTTGATTTTTAACTAAAACCCCAAAATACATACAGAATGACAGCAAAACCTGGTTGCCTACTGGAAAAATTAATTAGCTTCTGTTCAGAAAAATCTATTCAATCTTTTCAAAGATGCAAGCACAATTCCTGTATCAGATAAGTAGAACAATAGAACCCCTCTCATCTATTCTTATCTGCAAAGACAGGGATTCTGACAGACACTCCATCACATTTTAAAATACTATTGGCAGCAAGAATACAGACAGCAGTTCCCAGTGTAGCGTCAGAAGTATGGTTTTGCCTGACGGAGCTGCAAAGCCATGCCTTGTTCAATACAATTTCATTTTTTGAAAAAGGTTATCTGAAAAGAAAACCCCATCAGAGCAGATTCACCTGTAAGAGTCCTTACAGATTTCTTATTACAAAGCCTTCCTCTTGGTAGACAACAGGCAGAATTCCCTGTGGCCTGTGGAAATTAGCTGATAAGGAGGGCAACCTGCCGCATTGTAAGACCTTTCCCCTGCTGCCTGGGTGTAGGTACGGAGTGGTAGCAGGTTGTGAGAATGTTACTAGATTTGAAACTTGAATTTTCCCAGTTGTTCTGCAAACTTAGTCTAGATTTAAGCAGATAGTACTCAGGAAAGAGAGGCACCAAGGAAGAGTGTAAAACAAAGCTTGCAGCTTAAGGGGCAAGTACTGAATATATATTCTTATTCCATAGAAAGTTTAGGAGCATGATGAACCCAGAGCCTATTCTTTAGGAAAAGCATCCCTAAAAATGCTGAGTAAAGAGTGGGGGCTCTAATATCTGTGGGTGATCCCTCATCAAGTCTAGGACCAACACTAGATAAGCAAAATGCTTCATGGGAACCTCCTGGTCTTTCCCATAGGGAATATGGTTTGATAGCTCTCAGTTTAGGCAATTTTATAAAACAAATTTTTATCAGAAGCTGCTTGCAACTTGTGCATTAGGGATCAGAGAGAGTCTCGTAAGTAAAAATATCAGTCAGTGTTATTGGTTCAGGAAACTGTTCTCTACCAGCCTAGGTACTGCTCTGACAAATTGCGATCATCTTGACCAGACTAAGTTTTGCTTTTAATTAGCTCTGTGTAAGTAATAATCTCTGGAACACTGGATATTATTTACATACATTTTAAGTTACCAATTATGAGCATACATATAGATACTAAGAGTTGATTTTTTTTTTCTTTTTTTTTATATTTTATTTTGATAATATCAGATGCTATTTTCAGGAAGGTTTTATCTGAACTTCTACAGAAAAGAAAGGATAGTGTTACAAAAATATCCATTTCCCAGATGGATGAAAGATACATAGAACAAGACTAAGACTTACATAATTGAAATATTTGAAGACCAACAAATCCTGGCAGAGATATAATAATCAGTTGCTAAGGTGAGTGTGTAAGGGGCCAGCACAATCCACAGTGGAATGCTTTAGCACAGTGCATAGGAGGATTTCACAAACTGGGGAAACCTCAGGGGATTGGGGATAGCTGACAGGAGCCTGCAGCTCATGTGACAGTGGCTGTGAAAGGAATTGAGGCAGGGTGGAGGGAGGCCAGGAGCAATGGTGGCCAAGTTTTAGTCTCACATATAAAAGAAGCCCTTAGGGAGCACCAGTGATCAGAAATGCTGCCAAAAGTGTGGGCAAACAGGGCATGGCGTCTGGCAGTTCACCCAAAAGGGTCTGCAGAAAGGTGCTGAATCTCTGCCAGCTTGACCAGAGAGCAGCAATATCTACCCAGCAGAAAGCCCTGGCCTCTCTAAGCTCTACATCCACTACAATGGTCGCAGCTGCCCAGGTAGAGCTCCTGTGGAAGCACTTTGCCACCCTGGCGCCAGCTGCAGCCTGTGCCTTGCTCTTACGTGATAGGAAACAGCCTCAAGTTGCACCAGGGGAGGTTTAGATTGGATATTAAGAAAATTTCTTCTTGGAAAGGGCTGTCAAGCACTGGGACAGGATGCCCAGGGAAGTGGTTGAGTCAACATCCCTGGAGGTATTTAAAAGATGTGTTGATGTGGCACTTAGGGACATGGTTTAGTGGTGGACTTATAAGTGTTAGGCTAACAGTTGGACTCAGTGATCTTAAAGATCTTTTCCAACCTAAGAGATTCTATGATTCTATGAATTAGTTTTCAGTAAAGAAACCCAGAGGCCTTGAGCAGATTTGGAATGCTAAGTTTAGCAGCTATATGCATACATCTTACAGCAAGATCAAGCACCAAAATCCTGAGGGTTTCAGCAAAGGGGAAATGTTAATGGCAGAAATATTTTATAAAATCAGCAGTACAGGTACAGTTTATGGATTCCAGAATGTTCTATAAGGTTCATAAATATGTTTTTTCAATAATTGCTTACAGAAAATAATACTGGAGCTCACACAAAGCACATCTATTAATTTTTCTGCCTTTAATTGTGATCTGAAAGTTAATGTATACATTTATGTAAATCTCAGCTCTGTTTCATGAATTTCACATTTGCTCTTTGAATCTGTTCTCTGCTGTTATACTTCCATTCAGCAGAGCTTCCCTGACTGTTTTGGAGATGCCACCCATCTTTCTACCTAGCAGCTACATAAAAAAAGATTATATCACTCTAAATTAGCTTCCATAAAGTAATTATTTGATAGCTGCAAAGCAGAAAAAAATGAATTCCTTATATTTGGCTATTTTGGATCTCCAGATATTGTAAAAATAATCTTTGACTATAGTTCACTACTGTTTCCCGCCACACTTGTCACTAGAACTTCAGCATTTAGCAGTCACTGCTGGGGGATACAAAAGAAATAATATGATACAGTTTGAGGAAAGCAAACCTCTTACAGAAAAGAATGTATGCCACCACAAAGGCATCAGAGCTGTCTGCTAATCTCATAGTACATGCGGCATGGGAAATAGAGCTTCCCTAATATGCTGGTCTCTATCACTTTAGTGAAAGAAGACTTTCCATTAGCTGTCAGTAGATAAGATTTTCTGGAGGAAATGGCCAAAAGTTTATTGATGTTGGCAGAACTAAATACAGCCCTTTAATACCAATACAGAGCTCAGACTACATTGTCTTTCTAGTTTCCTACCTCATACATAATTCACACTGTGGCTGCAAACTCACCAACTCCTATTTACAAGTATATTAGCAAGGATATATTTGCTTATATTTTTAGCTCATCTTCATAAAGAAAAGAGACTTACTTATGTAAGTAGTTATGAAAGTACTTATGTACTTATAGGCTAATCTTTATGTGTTAGTGTCCTTAGAAAAAGTTTTTAATCATTTGGACAATTTCGACAAATTTCAAAGAAGAAAAGGGGCTTCCAAAATAATTATTTCCTTCAAGTTTTGTGAAAAGCTAGGAAAGAGCAAGAAGAAGTCTGCCAAAATCCATTCTGTTCGAAGGTATCCGACTGCACCTAACATCATCATGTGAGAAATCTAGACATGCATTATGCCTTTCCCAGTAGGGTCTATTTGAACTTTGTGAAATATAGAGAAATTTTCTGAAATTTTACAAAATAGGAAAATCTGAATGAATTCTTCATCAGACCAAAAGGTCCATACAATTTCATTTAAAAGTAAATATTGTAGTTGAATTTTATTTTCCTTTTGCTGGTCAAGAACAATCTTTTCAAATTGCATGCTTCCCCAAACAAATTGTTATTATTTTTTTAAATATACATTATTAAGCTACACATATATGACCTTTATCTTGTCTCATCAATTATTCATAAGTGTCAAAATTGTTATTGGTCAAAGGAGACCAGTGAAATACTGAAAGAATCAGAGAGAGTATTTCTTCCATAAAACAACAGATGAACTTCTCTGGCATCATTAGCTAGTACTAGTTAGCAAAAATTGCTGAAATTTTCTTTTTTTCCTTTTCATCTGCTAGTTTTGGAATTTCTTGCATCTATCTGATTTCTAGCAAGTTCTGAAAAGTTGAGAGAAATAAGTTCTGCAAATTTTGGTTTGGTTTGGTTTTGGTTTTGGTTTGGCTTTTTAATAAGTCTGCAAAAGTCCTGTTGGCTGCATAGATTCACAGAAGAAAGCATGATGTGAAATTTTTCTGTGCTTCATAACTTTCAAGCTGCCACTTTTAAGCAATTTTTTGTAAGGTCATGTTTTGCAGAATTTGAAGGCTTTGAAGGCTTCATAATAAACACCCACAGCTTTATAGGTATTTGATTTGGAAACTTCAGTAATTGTATATGGCTCTCTTCTTGAAATTTTCAAATTTCAATTGCCTAGGATATATATAGTGAGACCTTTTCTCTGCAGGAATGAATGACAAGATTATCAGAAATCACTAGAAATTTTTATATAAGTATTCACTATGTTATCCTTAGTGTATTACTGTCTTACAATTTTAAATCTGAAATTAAAATCAAATTCATCCCAGATGGTTACCAGGGCACTCCTTAAATTGAATAGCATGTGAATGTCTTTTCTTGTCCCAGTCTTTACTTGGAATTTAGAGCAGTTTATGCAGGTACAGCACTTGCATAAAAAGTCATCATATAAGACAAACCTCAAGCTTGAATATTTCATAAATATTAATTTGTCAGATAAAAAAAGACCATTATATCTAGGATAACAAAGTTCAGGAAGTTTTCTGAAAATTTGAAAGCAGAATATCTATACTTAAGCTGACAAAAAAAAAAAAAAAAAAAAAGTGATGCTATTAGCACCTAAGGTTGAAGAATGAAGTGAACCTGATTTTATCACTGATTCTTTCTTCATACATTGTCAGACTGTAATTTCCATTACACAAATTTCCTAATTAACTTTCTGTATTTTAATGGCTCTATAACTTCATTTATTACACACATGAATTGCTGAAATTGGGCAATATGGAGGAGAACATACTTGGGTGTAGAAATGCTACTGGAGCTGTTAAAGTAGGATTTAAGTGAAAATTAAATGGCTTAGCCTAAGAAATAAGTTCAGAAAGCTCATGCTTCATGGGCTTTATCATACTGTAGATTACTGGATTCATATAATTTCCTCCGTTTGATCTGAGACTTACTTAGAAACCTGATTATGAGACTGTCCAGAAGAACATGAACAGGCTAGTGCCTGGCTTCTTCCAAACTTCCAACATCATTCAGACAGAAGTCCTAAACTCTTGAATGTAAAATAGTTGTCAATCTGCCAACACCTAATACAGATGGGTACTGCTGTGC
Organism: Psittacula echo; assembly: GCF_963264785.1. Classification (NCBI taxonomy): domain Eukaryota; kingdom Metazoa; phylum Chordata; class Aves; order Psittaciformes; family Psittacidae; genus Psittacula; species Psittacula echo. The sequence goes on along the minus strand of NC_137738.1, from coordinate 84,528,735 downwards.
TCAGCACAAAGGAAGCTGATCAAAAGGGTTTCTTTTCCAATAAAGAGGCAAACGAGATGGTGTTTGCTGCTAATGGCCTATTGGTTAGAATACTGTATACAGGAGGGAAACTTGTCTCTATTACATAAAATCCAGAATGAAGTGTAGATAAATTTAAAACTGTGTAGATAAATTTAAAACTGATTGCCTGTGAGATCAGGGAATCATTCAAGATTACATATCCAGAATGAACTGTTGAAATCCAGTTTCTCCTAATCTGTAAAACAGCCTTCCTAGTTTTCTGGTTTGATTCCTACTCATAAAATATACCCTGGCACATCAGAACATGATGTAGAAAGTCTGACTGTGGAAGAACTTGCCACCAACCTAGGCAACACTGTTTTAAGATAATTACCTTAACTACAAAAAAAGTGTGTTTGATAAGACTGAATTTGTTTAGCTTCACTTTCCAGCCATGTATAATTTTACTGATAAATAAAGAAACCTCTCAATGTAATTTTTTTCCTCACATGCATGCTTACAAATTGTGATTGTTAGTCAGCATCTTTTTTGGTAGGTCAGATAAACTGATCTCTGTGAGACTTTTGCTGCATGACATGTTTCATATCTTCTCATGATACTTTACTAAACCATTACAGTTTTTCAATATTTGTCTTGAATTGTAGATGTTAGAAATAATCAAGGTATGCCCATATTGGCCAAACCAATGCAAATGTTAAAGTAGTATCACCCTTTTATTCCTATTTAGTATGTCCTTTCTCTTGTTCTGTTGGCCAAGCATAATACTGTGTGTTAATATTTGCTGATTATTCACCATTACCACCAAATCTTCCAGGACTTAAAGATATAACTTATGCTGTGTGTTTTGACTTTAAATATCAGAATTAATAATTGCTAAGCTCACTAAATGCAAAATTTTAATGGGAATTACTTTTCTAACTTACCTTATTGTTGATTAAAATCTCATTTGGTGTTTATTGGCTACATTTTTACCAAAATGCCTCTGAAACTGTGGCATATATTTCTACAAAAGAGTTAATACCTTTTAATTTCCTTAGATGAGATTTGAGGTGCATGTTATAAGAAAAAAAAAAGGAGAAAATTATATTAAATATTTCTAAAGTTGCTTTCTACATCTTAAATAAATTGAGGCCAGTGAGACTAATTCACAGGAGTGTTGGATCCAAATCTTATAGAAAATTCACAGAACTCAGAAGTAGAATCCATTTGCTCTTTAATTTACTCATCTTTTCAGATACTCAGGCTTTTTGCTGCCAACAGGTTATTACGACCTTATTGAACTGTGAATGTCTGATAGAAGAGGACAACTTCATTCAGTACTACAAGAAGCAATTTGAAACAGCGTCCATTAAAATCCATTGTTCATAAAAAATTAATGGTATTAAATATCTAAATACAAATCCAGAAAGTTTTTAATCATTAAGCCAGAACAAAAACATTTATCCATGTGCTATTGACAAAGTAAACTTGTAAGTGCCTTTGATGGCATTTTAAAATATTGATACTATTATAGACCGAGGTGGTATATTTGAGAAGCCTTACAGGAACAGACCAGGTTAATACCCTCAGGTTCTTTTATTGCAAATAAGCTAATGGTATGAAAGAAAAAAAAAAGTCTGCATTATTTTAATATGGGTAGATATTAAGTGTAGGAAGAACAAGTTGTACTGTCTCTTAGATAACCATCTAAAGGGACAAACATCTATATTCTGCACTTTCCAAATTTTCCATGTGGCTCTCAGTGGCATCCCAAAATATTGTATGCATTGTATTGTGTGGTATCTGACAATAGAAGAACTCTACATTCAGAAGTGCCAAAAAGCGCTAAAAGTAGTAAAAGTAGCATCTCACCTGCTACAACTGAACTCAGAGTTAACAAAAAGCTGCTATGCTCCACAAACACACTGTCTCTTGTTGAGTATAAGCTGAGAAGTACAGCCACAGATTTGGTATAAGGAATGAATTAGTGAAACTTTTATTCAGAAATTCTTTAAGGTTGAAGCAGGGAGAGAAAGAAAGGAAGGAGTAGAAAGAGTGACTCATTTAGTGATGCTTTCTGCAGAAGATTGATTAAAAACTGCCCATAGGAATTGGGAAACAGGGAGCCAAGTGCTTGACTTAAACTATGTGGAGCATAGACATATGTTATTACTATTAGCGATTGACTGCTTTGGACTGGATTCCTGATTTTTGAGAAAGATTCACAGTTTTTGTAATGCACCAGTCTGGAGAGGCAACGTTTTCATAAAATTCATTAAGTTTAATGGATGAAAAAGCACTTCCAACTCTGTAATCCATATTTCTGAGGCAGAAAGAAATCACTGTATTCTTCAGAAATATATACTTTCTCTCAGAGAATTCAATCCTTCCGCATCTGTTCAGTTATATCATCACCCACTATCCAGTAAAACAGAAGACTGGTCTACATTCATTTTAGGGACAGTAGAAGTACTATTGCTTTTATTGCCATATTTAATATGAATAATTTTATTAGAACCAATCAGAACTCAGGTGGGCTAAAGCCAACTCAAAGTGATAAGCATGCTATTTATGAATTTTAAATATGGAAATATTCTTTGAATACCTAGTTCTTGTCTAAATTGTGTTAGAACTTCACTGCTGATTATTTTTGTGCAATAGCATTGAATGGTCTTTACTATTAAAGTTTAAAAGACAGATTGTCAAAAGAAATCAGCAACTCAGCAACTCCTGGTTTGATATAAATATAAGAAGACAGATTGTCCAAAAAGTTCATTTCCATTTAAACACATAAATGAACCAGAGAGATATTCTTAAGTATTCAACTCTCAGCATGTCCCCCTGAGAAAAATGGATCTGCTGGACGCATGCTCATGAGAACAGAACTGTTTCATTTAGGAGCTTAAATGGGAGCTGAATTCTTTTGACAGCCCAAAGCATTGTCCTATTACAAAAGAGACCCATTAATGGTAAGATTTTCATACCACTATATTAACTTACTGCAGAAAATTACTTGTATCTTTGCTTATATAAGACTACAAAGCTAGGTGATAAAATATGTAATAAAGGAAAAAAAAGTTTTGTATTTTCCCAAAATGTGTTTTTCTATCTAAAGTGAATTTCCTCTACAGTGACCCAGTCTGCCGGGCCCTGTGGTTGGATTTCTAAGGATATCTGCAATAGATTGAGTTATAAGCTTAGGGATACAAAAGTATTTCTTTCTTCTTAGAAGTACACCTTTTGAGATTACTAAATATGTATATGCAATTCCCTATTGAACCTCTGTGGATTTACTGGGAACTGTTTACCTCCTTGAATATACCTTTATAGCTTCATAGATTTTTTAGAGCAAAATGATCCTAGTCTAGTGGCTTCTGTATCACCCATAGAAACATTTCTCCAAGTCACTACTGCTTTGGACACATTTACTTGGAGTTTGTTTCAGCAAGATCTCACCATCCGTGAGTTGTGTTACACCTTTGTGGCTTTAAAACTGTGAGTGGCAGTTTCTCTACAGGAACAGGGGTATTACACTTACCTGATTGAGCAAAACAGCCATAAAGTATTTCTTCCTCTTGAGTGGAGGGAGGACAGCCTCAAACAGTTTTAAGGGTATGAACAGAAATGTTAGATTTCTGAAGTTTTCCCCATCTTCCATCTTGGAAATACTGAAAAACCTCCATTGTCTCAGAGAACCCTTTTCATCTTTAATTGCTCACTAATGGGATGTAGAATTTGTCTTGAGCATCTGCATTTGGATTGCCCCAGCTGATGAGATAATGAACCAAGTGATGTAAATAATTTCTACATGTCCATTTGCTTTGATTTTTCACATGGCACCCATTTTCCCATACCAGGAAGGCATTACTAAATAGCACTAATTGGATTCGGCTCTGGACTGAACTGGAAGACAGGCAACTTGTGTCAGTAATTCTAGTTTATTCTGAGAACTTCTTAACTGAGCTCAAAGAAAAAAATTGAAGTTCCCAATGCAGTGTTCCACTTACCCAGATCACCTCTTGCTTAGTTTTTTCAAGCATAAGTCTCTGTGGGTAAAAATGCATATTTTAAAATCATAGAGTACTACTCAAACATCCTCAGGAAATTAGACATGAACCATTATGACAAATAAAATCATTATGAAAGTAAGGCTGAGGATATGCATTTTTAAATGAACAGTAAAAAAATAAGAAGAGAACAAAAGTTGATACGGAAAGTCTCCATTTATGCATGAATTTAAAATAATTCCTTGCAGCCTGACATTTTTTGAGAAAATTTTCCCTGTCTTCTCATCTCTTTATCAGATAAAGGAGGCAACAGCAGAGAAAATTTCCAAGATTAGACCGTACATTTCACAGCTGTATAAATACTTATGGAATCTTGCTTTGATGTTTTCTGCACTTTTTTTTGGTGCTGTTAATGTCAGATGTATATACCATAAGTGGTCATGTAAAACATAGACAAGTGAATTTAAAATAAGGTCTTAAAGCATTTTTTTCTGGTGTTCCTTTCTTTGAGTTGTTTTGTTTGTTTTTTTTTTTTTTTATTTTTGTATGTTATTGTTGTCACATCATTAAGACTAGAAATCTGAAAAAAAACGTAGTTGACAATACCTTTAAAAAAAAGGTTAACAATAGTTACTCTTCTGTGGGAGCTGGCACATAAGATAATACAAGAAGCACAGTGAATCAAAATATTTAGTAATACTCTTCCTTGGTTTTTTTTTTTAAATGCCACTACTCGTTTTTTCCTATGGCGCTTATTTGTACAGTTTGATTAGGTCCCTTCTCACAAAACCAAAAGTAGCCCATGATATTGGGATCCTTTGCCTTTCCCTCATATACTTGTCTACCTAAAGAGATGCTCGATTTATTGCATTAGGTATCATAGAATCATAGAATAGTTAGGGTTGGAAAGGACCTTAAGATCATCTAGTTCCAACCCCACTGCCATGGGCAGGGGCACTTCACACTAAACCATGCCACCCAAGGCTCTGTCCAACCTGGCCTTGAACACCGCCGGGGATGGAGCATTCACAACTTCCCTGGGCAACCCATTCCAGTGCCTCACCACCCTCACAGTAAAGAATTTCTTCCCTATATCCAATCAAAACTTCCCCTGTTTAAGTTTTAACCCTTTACCCCTTGTCCTGTCACTGCAGTCCCTAATGAAGAGTCCCTCCCCAGCATCCTTGTAGGCCCCCTTCAGATACTGGAAGGCTGCTATGAGGTCTTCTCTTCTCTTCTCCACGCTGAACAGCCCCAACTTTCTCAGCCTATCTTCATGCAGGAGGTGCTCCAGTCCCCTGATCATCCTCATGGCCCTCCTCTGAACTTGTTCCAACAGTTCCATTTCCTTTTTATGTTGAGTATCTAGATATGCATGTCAGGCTGACATTTTAAAATATGAAAAAGGGGCCTTATTCTTACTTTTTATTCTTTGAAATTCATAATTTTTACACCCTCATGACAAGTCTGTAGCAGATTCGTCAGAAATAGGGGCCTAAAGCATCCAATAGAAGCAACTCTTTAGAGAACAGCATTCAAGGCAAAGATGGGTGAGCTAGCTTAGATAAAGGCATAAAACTGGATTTTTAAACCATGTGGAAATTAAATTATAAGAGGTGTACAATGAAAAAAGTAGTGGAAAAAAACAAGAAATGTCAGGGTTGTTGCAGGCACTGGAGCTCATACTGTCCTAAGTCAACACTAGCCAAAATGGTAAATCCACAGAGAGCAGCAGCACAGATGTGAAGATATATCGCTATAGGACATGAGCTGACTCACACAGAACCTGCTTGGGTTGCCAGTGGAGCAAAATTAAGCTACAGCCTAGCTTATACATCCACAGAGAACAGAGAGTTACCTATAGTTTTTTTTGTAAATGTAATAATGAAAAGAAAATGGAAAATCCTAAGGAAATAATGTACTCCTACAGCTGAGTGAAGCAGAGGCTGTCTTCTGTAAGCTCTCTCTATCACAAGTGGAAAGGAAAAAATGGAAGCCTGGGTACACCTCTGAAATATTATATCTCTGCAAACCACTTCTTCTTCCAGGTATGAAAAAACAGACCAAGGTTTTCTAAGAGACAGTTAAAAATACTTATTGCATGATCATTGATTGTTATCTACCAAAGGATCATTTTCCAAGTCTCGTTGCAGTGACTGGTATTTTTCAGGTTGTCTTCAGTGAGCTTTGGATCACGCCCATACACACAGGCCAGAAGCACAGATGCTCACAGCTGTACAGTTAACAAATATGGAAAACACTTTTCAGTAATCTTCTTAGCAATCATTTTCAAACCCCTGAAGTTCTTTCATTTTTACCTTGTCATTGGTCTCTGGCTTCTCTATCTCTCAGCTTTTCCTTGATTTTTTCAGAGCATTATCTCCAATCTTTTGAGGATTTTCTGTTGTGAAACACTTTTCTCATGGAACCTGAAATTCAGCTTTATGTATATTTAACAACATGAAACCATTCAGTCAGCACCTGTGTACTTGTTTGCACAACAGATGACTTCATTTTTTAGTACTTTTCTACTGTCTTGTGAATAGACAATTTAATTTTATAGGCAAAAAACCAATTCACTCGTGTGCGACTCACATCTAAATATGGATCAGCTTAAAAGTAATCTCTTTCCCTCTTCCAGAAAAGAAAACACTTTTCACAAGTTAAACCTTTCTCAAAATCCTGTGTAGTCCATTTATTCTTGATAATGGCTAAATAAAGTCCCAGAACTTTTATCATTCAATCTGGGTGAGATTAATCCCTGTGCAAATTCTCAGGACTACAGTCATAGAATCATAGATTAGTTAGGGTTGGAAAGGACCTTAAGATCATCTAGTTCCAACCCCCCTGTCATGGGCAGGGACACCTCACACTAAACCATGCCACCCAAGGCTCTGTCCAACCTGGCCTTGAACACCACCAGGGGTGGAGCATTCACAACTTCCCTGGGCAACCCATTCCAGTGCCTCACCACCCTTACAGTAAAGAACAATACGTTGGAACTGCACAAGTGACAATGACACATGGACAAATGTGCAGTCTTTCACTTTCTTATGCATATATGCCTGTTGCTCATGATTTCAAACACTTAATAAAATTAAATATATTGTTAGTATCTTGTCTTTAAAGACAAATGTTTTATTAATAGTTAGTTCAGATAATAAGCATTTTTGCATGCTCTGTTAAGTGCTCTGTTAAGCATCAGAAAACCCTCCAAAAGGAATTATCTTTACAAGATAGATGAGCTGATTGAATGTATACCACAAGAAACGAGCTCAGCAAAATTAAGCACTGACTAGGGAAAAGATAATTCTAGCAGGGAGATGTTGTGACCTCCAACTTATTGACAACTGGCTCAAGAAACCCCCTGACCCAAAGAGAACTAAAAATGAAGCATGCGGACTAATTAACATAAGAAGCGAAAGTTGTTTAACAAATAGGAAACTCAGTATTAAGTAATGAAAGCATTATGTAACTTGTAACCAATGAAGGCTGATGTCTTTGTTGATGAAATGTATAAATAGCGTGAAGTTTTGACAGCTGGGGAGATAGACATTCATGGGTTAGCATTGTGCAAACTAGAATAAAAGAATAGAAGTAAATTCAGTGGGTGTATTGCTGCTGTGCACTGAGTAATGAGCTCATATCCAGGACAACACTCAGAGCATATTGTCTTAAAACTACTTATCTACTCACTTCCTCCTGCTACCCTATTGTCATGTGTGAGATCTCCTACCACATGTTCCTAGCTATCACTATACTGATTTTTTTCTTCGCTTTTGCAAACAAAAAAAGAGCTGTGTTTAAGGTGTTTAAATGTGGTCTCATTGTTCCTCACTTGCTATTCAGTTCTACATAGTTTTGCTCTGATGTTGCTTCAGTGCCCCTGAAACAGTCCTGCTGGATTAGAAGAGGACAAACGCTAAGACTGCCTGTCTTCTTGAATGATCTTTTCACAGGAGTAAGCACTTCATCCTGTCTTGACTTTTTCTGGCAACAGCACCCATTCTCTTTGCTTGTAAGTGACTGTACCGCTGTGCTCTCTACCAATGTGGTGATTTTTTTCTGCTGATTTGGGTAGCCTTAATGTGACCTCCCTTCACTTTTCCCTCAGGTGTCAACTACTTAAAGCATTATTGGAATGGACTCTGCTGGAAAACATTTGCCAACTAGAAAAACAGTGATGCTTCCAACTACTTTCCCCGCATACTTCTAATGCAAGCAGGTATTTGTTCAACTCTAGGTTTTTGGTTGATCTGTGCTTGGCACTGTTAGCATTGCCATTGCCACCTGCCTGACCACATAAGACACTCAGATAGGTAATATCTGAGAAAATCTGAGCTAATTTATACAGAAAATTTCTTTTTGCTGTGGCTAGATTAAACACTGAATCATTTGCAAACCTATGGCCTAATTCTATGCCATGGAACATTAGCGAAAGCTTTGTCACGGAAAGAAATTTATCAAGCCCAATAACTACTCTTATAAAGTTCATTTATACATGTAAGTACTACATAAAGCATGTTTCTGTTACATTTGCTTCTAAGTTCTTGCACAGCAATGTTTTTTATTGAGGGATTTTTCTTTTATTGTCTGCTCATCTTTCTGTTACTTTATGGAGCAATCTGATCCATTCTCTGTTTGTCTATTTATTTTTTGCTTGAGATTTATAAAAGTAATCTGACTGAGATTTTGCTTTTAAATATTGTATTCTAAGTTGCTTCAGTATCTCTCTCAGCCATGGAAATAAACACAGAAAGCTGAAATACTTGCCAGGATGTGATTGAATCTTTTCAGGAATAGGTTTTTGCGTATTGCAACCTTTATGAAAGCAAGAGAGATGGAGCCATACACATTACCTAGGTCAAGCCAAGTTTGAGCTAAATGGCTTCTGCCTGCTTTTGTATCGTGAATTATTTTCTCTCTCACATTCATGTGTTCCAAGAAATCCTTAGATTCCAGGCACTCATACTTTTGCACAGGGCTATATAAGTATTTATCTGCGAAGATTAATGCTGAGAACATTTGGTACAGACTTGAAAAGTACGCTTGCCCTCCCTGTTTGGTTGAAACATTGATCTGAGCTCCTTGATGTCTGTCAACTCTTCCCTTCCTGGTCTGGTGCATCCTTCCAATTTATGCTATATTTTGAAAACATTTCCTAACCTGTTGATCATTTTCAGAAATAGCATCAAAGCTTGGAACATTTGAGAGGCAATGTCTTTCCTAGGTAGCTTTGGTGCTGACATTGCATTTCCCTCTATTATACCCTTGTATATTGCTTTCATGTATCTTCTGTTGCACAAAATCTGGCACCTCTATTCAGAATGGGCAGAGTCTCAGAAGGTCTAGCCTTCAAATCCGAATATAATGAGAGAATGAATGGTGGTGTTAGAAAAGATGTTAAGGTGAGTCATATCTTCTTTACTTCACGCTTTTCTTTCATCTAGATATTTATCTCTTGGGATCTGTACCTTTGTCCATCCTGGCTACCATAGCAAGGGAAAGCAGGTTCTCCTGCTGCTTCCAGGCTTTTTGTTGCCAATATGAATGTTCCAGCTTGCCTGCATGTGTGGCTATAGAGGAGCTTTCAGGTCAGGCACAATACATTTACTTCATGATAAAAGGGAAAACGATATTGCACTTCAACTCTGCCTTTTCTTACAGAACGATTCTTCTTCCATTATATTATCTTCCTTATATTATCTTCATTATTTTGTCTTCCATTATATATATCACTATATTATCATTATATTATATTATGGTTAAAACATTGTGTGGAAGAAGGTTTACATATTGGAGTCGTATGTACCAGAGGATGTAGTATATCTGGGTTCAGGACCTTCCCAATATGGTTAGAAAGTGGATGTCAGGGCAATATCTAAGGACAATACCCTAACTATTCAACCATAGGGTCTTCCATACTCTGAGGCAGAGTCTTTCCACCACCCCTCATTCTGAAGTCTGAGTCACTATTGACCAGGAAGGAAAGAATTATGAATCTAGATGAAGAGCAGTGGGATCCTCACAACATCCAAGTCTCAGTCACTAGTGACCAGGAAGGTACTTTATATCATCTCCAGACTGAAGGTGGCTTTGAATCCTTGGTGAATGTTGTAACCACAAGACTGTTATGCAGAAGATGGACATAACATGATGTTATCTTTTTAGGATACTCAGTGGAATTTATGTGGGTTTTTATTTAGAATATATGACAATGCATTCAAAACAGCATTGTGAAGGAACAGCAGTGGGGACACATATTTGTTTTCCCAGAAAAAGCACTTCTGAAAACGTGAGCATAACTATAAATTATGTTTAGGGAATTTCTGGGTTGTGAAAGTAGGTGTCTTGTTTGTTACTTTATTCTGTCCAGGTTATGCAGTCATGTAAAATAGGTAGACTGGATGATGTTCTGGGGCATATGAGGCTTTTGCTCCCAATGTCCCCTTTTGCTTCCAATTTCATAAACATAAACTCTGTTTTCTTATTAGCAATTTTTATCTCTAATTTGAATTTATATGTGAAGAGAATAATATTAGGAAACTCTAGCAAATATCCTTGATTCTCTATGCTGTCCCCTGTACACTTAGAATCTGTTGAAGGGTTTCTCACACAGATTAGAAGTGAAGTCAGTGTTCAAGATACAGGAAAGCCATGGATTTATAGAGTGATGTGATTATATTTTTGTTTCAGAATGAGTGTAAAATTCCTCCTAAATGCACTTTGGTTTTGGAAATTTTAAATTCTGAATAAGAAAGTGGAGTAGAGAAGTGGAGAAGAGGTAGATTTTATAGGATAAGCTGACAAACCCCTTCAAATCTTCTTTTTTGAAAGCATTTAGTATTGTTTTAGGAATGTATTTTGAAATGAATTGATTTTTATGACAGCATCTTCTACTCTATTAAATGGTAATAGGGCTTTAACAAAAAATTATTACCAAGGAACAATATTTATTCTACCATGAAAAAATATACCATGCAAAAATCATTGTGAAATGCCAAGGCTTACTATACTGATGATGTGATATTAAAAAAACATAAGAAATTTAATTGCAATAAGAGAAGATTTTATTTGGAATCAAGAATATAATGGAATATTTTTGGTCAGCAGATACCAGAGACGAATTTAAATCTCCAACTGGAGTGATGGAAAATTTTGTCACTAACTTCAGTTCCTGATTGTTGATTATTATGAGACATAATATGTAATCACTATTAATGGAAAGAAAAAAAAAAAAAAAAAAGACCACGTCAGAGAGAAACTCAAGTCAGGAAATCTCTTGTATATAACAACTGTTTAAGGGGTGAAGACCCGTTATAAGAAAGACAGGACAGCATCTTGGATCAACATCACTTAACCTTTCTTAACACTGAAGCAAAACAAAAGATATAGTAAGGTTGTTTCCATTCTAAATGTGTTTTGATGTTTGTCCACTGCTTATCACTACGCAGGTTGATGATTGAGCTCATCTGTTCTTGACTGGTTGTTTTACAAAGGTACCCAGGAATTGGTACCATCTATTTAATATATTTATGGTACCCAGGAATGGTTGCCATCTATGCCTGAAACACAGTTTGTAGCAGTAACCCTCAGGAATAGGCTCTGTTACAAAATCCATGGGATTAGAGAACTGCAGAGCATTTAAAAAAAAAAAGGCTATATTTCCCCCTTAACAATGTTTATACCTAAGTGAAGAACACATGTAGAAGCTTGCTGGATATGCAACAAAGGTGTTAGACAGCAGAATGCTACTAGAAAAAGTACAAGGAAAAGCTTTTTATTAAATAAATTATCAATAGAAACTTGAAGTTTGGGCTTAGCCAAACTCAGTTGTAAACTGATGCTGCATTTAACAAACTCTTTTGGCAGGGAAAAAAAAGAGAAAAAAAAAATGTGAAAGTTGAAATATTTAATTTTGATATATTATCAAGTGTGTTAAAATTAATATACAAAGATTTAATTCTAATAAGAGGGTAAAGAAACCAAAAATCAATTGGTTCATTTGGAATCTGATTACAAAATTTTGCTCACTTAGTAAGAACAACAATGATGAAAAAACCAGGATTTATTCAGCAACAAAACCTAAAGAATTGAAAGAGCAGGTAGAACCCAAACAATTTTAATTGCTTTAATTCAGTCTTTGTGCTGAAAGCTCAGTTATTCAGACCATTCTATCCTTTAGAATTTTCTAACTGCCTGCTGGTTTTCATGTGAAAACTGCAATGTTGATTTTAATTTATAAAGCACTCAATGAGAGATTTTTCTCTCTTTTCATGCTGTCAGCTTGAGCCACATTCCTGTCATTATAATGAAAGCTTGATCCTTCTCTTTGCAAAATATATGTGATGCAATATTAAAGTTCTTTTTTTTTTTTTCTTTAAGGATGCTTTGTTCATTGGTGTCCTAAGCCATTTGTTTTTTGACTTTCTAGGTAGGTTTCAAAGCCTGTTTGCATGAATGTTGGCATGGACATAAGGCAGATAAGGATTAGATTTTTATGATCAAGAAATATGAAGAAAAGCTTTAAGATTTATTTGGCTGTAGTTCTTTTTATCAAATGATATGTGCAAAGGCAGAAGCAGTGTGTTATAATTTTTCACTTATACTACTGCCTTTTGCTTTCTTTTTAATTCTAACAGAAGTTTACATAAAATTTGAATCATTCTTTTAACTGAGGAATTCAGGTCAAAATCTGAGTTATTAAAAACAAATTCTAAAAGTACCTGAAAGTACTGTTCAAAAAGTAATATGACCCCTATATTTTGAGCAGTTCTAATAAACATTTTGACCAGGACACATGAGGTCTTAAACCTGCTTTCTATGGCAGAGAGGTGGACATTGAAGAAGGCCATCAAACTAAGATGACTGAGCTTCTAAATAAGTGTTACATGACTCAATTCAAGACGGATAACCAGAAAAAAATTCCCCACTCCTGCAAATTGGACAGCCATTGGTGCAAGCACTGCTAGGTAAAGAAAGACTGTAAAGATGTTGATCTTTCACCACATAGAGCAGACCAAAAGATAGATGAAACACAGGGTCATTATGTTCAATAAATTTTTTTATTAATTTTTTTTGTAATTTCCTCTGTCTTAGGTCCAATGACAAAGCAGACACTGCTCTTCAGTCTATGGTGCTGTAAGTTGCTGTATCTTTACATTACAGGATCCCAGCCAACATTTTTAGCTGCAGCTATAAATGTACAAAACTTTGCTTAATTTCCAAGGTGCTGGGTAACCGTAGTTTCTCCTGAGAGCTCAAGGTGACATATTTGTTGCTGGAAAGCAGGGAAGAACAGAACAAGATATAAATGGAATGTATTCACCTTTCACTGCTAGTGGCTACTTCAAAGTGTGAGATTATTGCTGGTTGTCTTCTCAGGAATTTAAGGGTATTACATCATTTATTTATGCTCCAGCAAACACTTCTTAAACTCCCCTCAAAAACACCGCTGTGAAACTATGAACTTCTCCGCCTTTTTTTTTTGAGAAAAATGAGTCATAATTTTGAGGCAGTTTGATGAAGGTCACCTAGGTATTTTAAGTAATTACTGTAATTTAGGTTTTCTTTTTTTCCATTCTTGTGTCAGTATTTTGCTAAATGTATCGTAAACTATGCATTTTAAAGATAGGTGTTTGATGTCCCTGCTTTGATCTTGCAGGAGAATGAAGTACATCTGACGACAGATACATGCCTACAACTGAACCAAGATGAATTTGAATAGTTTGAGTAAAACTGCAAGTTTATAGTGATGTAAATGAAAGGACAATTTGTCAGTTTTGCACAGAGTAGGATTCAGAATTGTATGTTATCAGTGACTAAGGACCCGGACTCTTTCATATTTCAAAGTCTTACATCTGTAATATTACAGATTATGTTCAGAAACAGTCATAATTAACCAAGTTCAATGCTATTAGCCTACTTATGAAAGCTAGGCATATGAATATTTGTAATGAGGTACAGCATGAGGAAGCGTGTGGCACTGCTTCCTTTTCAGTAAGTTTGTTTCTCTTATTGAGAGGACATAAATCATGGGAAGAACAACATTCAGGTCACATAGCAAGTATGCATAATCATAGAATTATAGAATGGTTTGGGTTGGAAGTGACCTGGAAGATCATCAAGTTCCAATCCCCCTGCCATGGTCAGGGACACCTTCCATTAGACCAGGTTGCTCAAAGCCCTGTCCAGCCTGGCCTTCCACCACTTCCAGGGCGAGGACATCCACAACTAACTGAATACAAGGAATAGAATACACAGTAGAGTACAAGAAGCATTTGCCCAGGTATATGGAGGGCTAATCTGTGTAACTATGTTCAGGATTATTTATTTAGATCTTTTTTATTCTCTAAAGAGTTTTAAATTTCCTCTGGAGACAATATTTCTGCTACTGATTGCCTGCTAATTTCTGCTACTGAAAGAGTACATCCCTCAAACTATTTGGTCATAACTTTTAAGTTGTAACTGGCAGGGATGGAAAGAACACAATTAACAAAAGACTTTCTTAAAATAAAAGACTATTTTTGTAGTGTTGCCATGTAAGTAATATTCTGATCAGGTTAAAAAGAAAAATAATTGAAAAGAAAATAAGTATTTGGGATATTTTAAAGTTTTTACTCTAGAGTCCTCAATTACACAGTTATCGTTGATTTACATTTCTCGATTTTATTTGTTTTTTTACATAGGGTCTCAGGGAAGGAGTGCTTATGTTCTTCCATACTTCTAACTGTTGGATAAATAATCATTTTTAAAATATATCTCAAACACATTTACTTAGGAAAGGTAATTAATTATGGAATCTCCAGAGTGAAAAATAAATGGAAAGTAGGGAGAAAACGAACAATTACAGGTTACATAGTGTTCTGTTTCTAAACCATACTTTTGTGTGTGTGTGTGTGTGTGTGTGTGTGTGTGTGTGTAAAGAAATTCAGACTGTGATGTGACACTCAATCAATGTGTCGTTAACGTACCAATCTCAATCGAGGAATGTTTGAAATTGGAGAAATAGTTCAAAAACACGAAGCCATGTTGAAAACACCATGCTGAATTCTTTCTGTAGAACTCTGTCTTAAGCAGCAAAATATTGACTGAAGAGTATTATTAGTTTTGCATGAAACTATGATTAATCAAGCAAAAGGTTCTGCCTAGCCTCAGACATTAACCAAAGGAAGGATCAGGGTTTTGAATGTTTCCAAGGTTGGAGACTCCATAGTCTCTCTGGGTAGCTTCTGCTAGTGGTTAGTCACCTTCACAGTGAAAAAGTGTTTCCGGATGTTCAGACAGGGTCCCCTGTGTTTCACTTTGTGCTCATTGTCTCTTGTCAACATCAGTGGGCACCAGTGAAAAAAGCCTGGCTCTGCCTGTTTTACACCCTTTTTCTTCAGTTATTTATATACATCAGTGAAATCTCCCCTGAGCCTTCTCTTCTCTAGGCTAAACAGTTGCAGCTTTCTCAGCCTTTCCTTATGAGACATGCTCCAGGAAGGTACAAGGAAGAACCTGTTTTCTCCTTTACTCTCTATGACCCAAATTGTGTCTTGTTGCTTGCACACAGGTTTTTCAGGCATGTTGTTCCTTCTGCATCAATTCTCTTAAAATCTAAGCAGATCTCTCTCAACTGAAATTGTTGCACAAGTGCTGCTGACATCTCTTTCAAGTTCTCCATTTCTGTAACCTTTATCCTTTCATCTAAAATCTCATTAACTTGTTCTTTCTTTTAAACATTGCTCTGTTTCTGACGGATGACTTACAGGCCTGTGGATCTCTGCAAGGTGCTACTGATATCCAGGAAATGTGTTAGGAAGATGCTTAAACACTTCCGGGGAGAAGTCTTTTCTTCACAGTGTTTCCTAGTTCTATATTCCCAATGCTTTATCAGTCCATAATATCTGGAAGATGCCTTCCATCTCATTCTCATCTAATCCTGAATCACTTGAATTCTTCTGTGATACTTTACTAGAGTGTACTGTGTTACGTATGCTTCAGTCGTTTGGTCACAGGTCTTGCCTGAGTGTCTTCTCCAAAGACTGCTTCCACAAAATGCAGTTATAAGGTATCATGATGTGGGTAGAATGAGTGAAGCTAAGAAAACATAAATAGCATACGGAATTCTTAGAAGTTGAGAGATATTGAAGATTATACTGGGGGACTGTGGGAAAAGAAGAGCCCAACTGCTCAGTTTCCAAGGTTCCCGGGAAAGTAGACAAAACCATCTGCTGGTTGCTTTGCAGCGCTTGGGAACTGCTAAAAGTGATAAACAATTTTTGTTTTGCAAGTGCATTTCTTTCTGAAAACCCACCACAACGGAGCTTTAGGTGTTCTGGTTAACCACGCTGTTCTTCAGACGCGTGTTATGTGGTTGTTTAACTTAGTGTGCTGCAAATGCCATGCTGCATTATGCTATGTTAACATTTTAAGGGTTTTGAGACTACTGATAGCTGTGTACCCAATATGAAAAAAATTTATTAACAGCTTTTGGCATGTATTGTTTTGAATTGCTTTAGTTTCTCTGTCTGCATATTACTATGGTTCCTAAACAGTAAACATGCATAAACAAGGGATGAGCTCTGATCAACTTCAACTTCTCTGAACTCAAACCTAACATCAGGCTTCCAAAGTCTATTTTTATTTTGTTGCCCTAGAATATCATGGTTCCGGGCACAATTTTTCCTGAAATCTCTATCTTTTACACCACCAAGAGTGTCAGATATAACTGTGATGGCTACCAAAACCTTTAGTGGTTGATCTAGTATACTTTGGAGGTTTTGTGTGATGTCTACATAGAATGACCAACTACTAGCCTCTACGGTAATACGACAAGAGTTGCCAGGAGGATGGTTCATTTAATTCAGTGTGCCAGAAATAATCTTGATACAACAAAAAGGAGAGTATTTGCACTAGGATAAATTAAGTTCACATTTCTTATGCCTATGAATTATCTAGTGAGAGTAAGATGAGGCTTTTTTTTAATCTTTGCCTTCCTTGCTCTCTTGAGATTGCTGGAAGAAACAAGCATGTTTGCATTTCAGGATGGACTTTTTTTGTGTTCTGACCAGCTGAGTACTTTGTATTCTGCTTCTCTACAGCTAGCAGTGTTTCTCTCTGTCACTACTCCAAACAGCATCGCCTCGTGTTTTATGGTGTCTTAATGACAGCTTGAATTTTCCCAGTAGCCTCAGATAGTTTTAGTGCACATCATTATAACGCTGTCATATTTCTAGGCTTATCAGTGTTACTAGGATTACATCGTGGCTGGCTCCACAATCCATCTGGAATAAAATTGGTCATTGATCTAATATTGTAGTTTATCAGTGTTGCTTGGATTACATTGCAGATGACTATGTGTACCATCCGGAATTGAATTGCTCATTAATCGAATAGCATCATTGTAAACGTGGCAGTTGAATACTGGTTTCCTTCTGCAGTTTCTGTGCAGTGGATTTCTCTACATTTGCTAGAGTCAAGTTCCAGATATTTTCTTCAATTGATATCTCTGACTGCTGAATCACTGCTTGGATTTTTCTTTTTATTTCAGAAGTCACTTTAGGACAAAAAGTGGTTTTGTTTAAAAAAATTTTAGGTCATGACTCAAAGGCAAGGCATTGTTCTGTCCCTTCTTTCCATGTGAGTTCCCAGTGTAATAATTACACTGAGAAAAATCCTTTATTTACTCATAGAATCATAGAATAGTTAGGGTATCTAGTTCCAACACCCCTGCCATGGGCAAAGACACCTCACACTATACCATGCCACCCAAGGCCTCATCCAACCTGGCCTTGAACACCGCCAAGGATGAAGCATTCACAACCTCCCTGGGCAACCCATTCCAGCGCCTCACCACCCTCACAGCAAAGAATTTCTTCCTTAGATCCAATCTAAACTTCCCCCGTTTAAGTTTGAACCCGTTACCCCTTGTCCTGTCACTACAGTCCCTGATGAATAGTCCCTCCCCAGCACGCTTGTAGTCCCCCTTTTAGATACTGGAAGGCTGCTCTGAGGTCTCCACGCAGCCTTCTCTTCTCCAGGCTGAACAGCCCCAACTTTCTCAGCCTGTCTTCATGAGGGAGGTGCTCCAGTCCCCTGATCATCCTCATGGCCCTCCTCTGCACTTGTTCCAACAGTTCCATGTCCTTTTTATGTTGAGGACACCAGAACTGCACACAATACTCCAAGTGAGGTCTCACGAGAGCAGAGTAGAGGGGCAGGATCACCTCCTTCGACCTGCTGGTCATGCGCCTTTTGATGCAGCCCAGGATACGGTTGGCTTTCTGGGCTCTCAGCACACACTGCCGGCTCATGTTCATTTTCTTTTCGACCAACACCCCCAAGTCCTTCTCTGCAGGGCTGCTCTGAATCTCTTCTCTGCCCAGCCTGTAGTCATGCCTGGGATTGCTCCAACCCAGGTGTAGGACCTTGCACTTGGCATGGTTAAACTTCATAAGGTTGGCATCAGCCGACCTCACAAGTGTGTCAAGGTCCCTCTGGATGGCATTCCCTCCCTCCAGCATATCAACTGAACCACACAGCTTGGTGTCATCGGCAAACTTGCTGAGGGTGCACTCAATCCCACTGTCCATGTCACAAATGACAAAGATGTTGAACAAGACCGGTCCCAACACCGATCCCTGAGAGAAACCACTCGTTACTGGTCTCCAGCCGGACATCGAGCCATTGACCACAACTCTTTGCATGCAGCCATCCAGCCAGTTCTTTATCCACCAAGTGGTCCACCCATCAAATTGATGTCTCTCCAATTTAGAGACAAGGATGTCATGTGGGACAGTGTCGAACGCTTTGCACAAGTCCAGGTAGATGACGTCAACTGCTTTGCCCCTGTCCATCAGTTTTGTAACCCCATCATAGAATTCCACCAAATTGGTCAGGCAGGATTTCCCCTCAGTTAAGCCATGCTGGCTGTCACCAACCACCTCCTTGTTTTTCATGTGCCTTAGCATGCCTTCCAGGAGAATATGCTCCAAGAGTTTGCGAGGCATAGAGTTGAGACTGACTGGTCTGTAATTCCCCGGGTCATCCATTTTTCCCTTCTTGAAAATGGGGGTTATATTTCCCTTCTTCCAGTCATCGGGAACTTCACCTGACTGCCATGATTTTTCAAATATGATGGACAGTGGCTTAGCAACATCATTCGCCAGCTCCTTCAGGACCCGTGGATGGATTTCATCAGGTCCCATGGACTTGTGTACATTTAGGTTTTTAAGATGGTCTTGAACCAGATCGTCTCCTACAGTGGGCCTAGGGCCTTCATTCTTACAGTCCCTGTGTCCGCCTTAAAAGACTTGGGTGGTGCAGTCACAGACTTTGCCAGTGAAGACTGAGGCAAAGAAGTCATTAAGAACCTCAGCCTTCTCCAAATCCAGGGTAGCCAGTTCTCCCAATAGCTTCCGGAGGGAGCCTATGTTGTCCCTACTCTGTCTTTTATTATATCCTATGTACCTTTAGAATATGTACATATATCCTATGTACCTATAGAATCCCTTCCTGTTATCTTTCACATCCCTAGCCAAGTTTAATTCTAACTGAGCCTTAGCTTTCCTAACCTGGCGCCCAGCTTCCCAGACAACATCCCTGTATTCTTCCCAGGCCGCCTGTCCCTGCTTCCACCTTCTATAAGCCTCTTTTTTCCTTTGAATTTTCCTCAGCTGCTCCTTATCCGTCTAAGGAGGTCTCCTGGCCCTCCTGCTGCACTTCCTTCTAGTTGGCATGCAACACTCCTGAGCTTGTAGTTGCTGATCCTTGAATAACAACCAGCAGTCTTGGGCCCCCCTGCCCTCTAGGGCTGTATCCCATGGAGCCTTACTAAGCAGGCTCCTGAAGAGGCCAAAGTCTGCTCTCTTGAAGTCCAGGGCAGTGAGCTTGCTGCACGCTCTTCTCACTGTCCCGAGGATCTCGAATTTGACCATCTCTTGGTCACTACATCCAAGGCTGCCCTGGAGCGTCACATTTCCAACCAGCCCTTCCCTGTTGGTGAGCACAAGGTCAAGCATGGCACCTCTCCTTGTCGGCTCCTCTATTACTTGCAGAAGGGAGTTCTTTTCCACACAATCGAGGAACCTCCTGGATTGCTTGTTCTGGGCCGTACCTTCACTCCAACAGATATCAGGGTGGTTGAAGTCCCCCATGAGAACAAGGGCCCGAGAGTGTGAGGCTGTTCTTATCTGCCTATTGAGCACTTCATCCACAGATTCCTCTTGATCAGGCGGTCTGTAACAGATCCCCACAGTAATGTCTCCCATCACTGTTCTCCCTTTAAGCCTGACCCACAAACTCTCTGTCAACTGCTCCTGTCCCCAGACAGAGTTCCATACTCTCCAGCCTATCCCTAACATAAATAGCAACTCCCCCTGCCCGCCTGCCAGGCCTGTCTTTTCTAAAGAGCCTGTAACCTTCCATTCCAACACTCCAGTCGTAGGAGCCATCCCACCATGTTTCTGTGATGCCTACTATATCATTCCCCCGTAGATGTGCACACATCTCTAATTCCTCTTGTTTGTTTCCCATGCTACGGGGGTTTGTATAGAGGCATCTGAGCCGAGCTCCAAATGAAGCCTGCTCATTGGCTGGAGCAGCTGGAATATCTCTGCATCGCTCCGAGCATTTATTATAGGTGCTGGCAACTGACTGGGTGTGTTGGGATGAAACAATGCCTCCCTTCCCCAACACATCTAGTTTAAAGCAACCTTGACCAGTCTGGCAAGCCTCCTACCAGAACCACTCTTCTTCTTCTTTGCCAGACTAGCTCCACCAGCCCCCAGTAGACCTGGCCTACAAACTTGGGCCCCATGGTCAGGACACTCAAACCCCTGACTACGACACCACCCTTTTAACCATTTATTAACCTGGCCAATCCTCCTAGCTTTTTTAAGGTCCTCCCCTGTATCCTGGAGAATTGATGAAAAGTCAATCTGAGCTCCAGAGCCCCTAACCACCTCTCCCAGGCCTCTGTAGCCTTTCTTTATGTTCTCCAGGCTACTTCTATCAACATCACTAGCACCCACATGAATCACTAGAAGTGGGTAATAGTCCGTGGGACTCACTAGAGCAGGCAGCCTCTCTGCAACATCCCTGATCCGTGCCCCAGGTAGGCAACACACCTCCCTCGAGATCGGGTCAGGCCAACTGATGAGTGCTTCTGTCCCTTTCAAAGTAGAGTCCCCTACCGCTATGACCCATCTCTTTTTCCTGGCAGCACCAGTAGTGATCTTCTTTACCGGTGCACCAGCCGGTTGTTTCTGGTGTAAGTGTCTTTCCTTCTTAGCCCCCTGTAGAACTGTGAAGCAGTTCTGCGTGAGGACAACAGAATTAGGAGGAAGCCCCTTGCTTTTAATTGTCCTCTTGCTCCTTTTTTTGTTTTTTTTTTGTTGTTACTATTTCCCAGCTTTCTGGGTTGACAGCCTCCTCCTCTCCTCCATGAGCTTCAGGGGGCACTTGAGGCCCCTGCACAGTTTGGGCCTGGAGCAAGCAGTGCTGCTTCCTCTCAGCTTCCCTGACATCTTTCAACCTATTGACAGCATCCCGCAGCTCAGCCCCTGCTGCAGGAGGACCTCCACCAGGGAGCACCGAGTGCAGCCCTGCCCGTTGTGCACTGTTCCCTCAGGAGACCAGTGCAGGCACTCTCTACACTCTGAGCATTGCACTGCAGCCTCCCCTCTCATCGGCTCTGTCTGGGTGCCTAAGCTGTCCTGTTAAGGCTATAAGTACGACAAGTTCAACCATGCTCCTAAAGCTTAATAAGTTCCTTTTTAAGACAAAGTATTGGAGAATACTCTAAAATGCAGCTATCTTTGCAGCTACATCCACACATTGTGTGCTTTCACTATATTCTTTCTTGCCGAAAGCTGTGCTCCTTCATGAGCATTCTGCTACATTCTTTCTTGTCCTTAGAGGTAAGCAAAGGCTCTGGCAATCCTCTGCATTGGGAGAGAACAGAAACACAGGTCTAATAATCTGTAGAACCATTCCAAATGTATTCATGAGGCAAGAACACACAGCATAAAAATAAGGCTGAACATGGATTTATCCTGCATAGTTTCTTTTTACAGGCAAAGTCTTACCAAATGGCATTATTTAGGCAGTTACTCCAACACACTAGAATTTGTTTTTCCAAATGAAATATCAGTTCTCTCTCCTTAAATTTTTGCATGCTTAATTTCTCCTACAATAAGAATCTAGAGACAAGAAAGGAAATTAACTAGTTTTCTCCTCTGTCTTGGTAAAGGAACTTCCTCCAGCTGACAAAGCAGTCTCTTTCGGGAATGAAAATGAATCTTTCAAAAACCTGGCTTTGTAATAAATAAAAGTGGCATATATTAATTTAAATTCTTTGCATTTTAATACTTTTTCTGTAGTTTGTGTAATTTTGTTGCTGTGCTCTGGGAAAATGTTCTCATTATTAGTAGATCACACTGTTTTTTTCCCTCTTCAAGTGCTTTATTTACCTTTTCATAAGTGTATTATTGACTTGTATAAAGTTTAATATTAGCCAGATGGGGGAGAAATATTTATCTTGGTCTTTTATGCCTCATTTATTTTTATTTTTCAATTTATTTTTCACTGTTCATTAGAAATTGTTATTTATCTCTACTTTGAGAAGTCTTCCCAGTACACCAATGTATATGGTAATCACTATTGGGAATCCACAGAAAAAAAAAAAAGACTAAAATTGTTAACATTTTCCATTTGATTTTTTTGGTTCTTTTTTCTAAACAGTACCTTTGATTTATCTTCAATGACAATATACATCTGATACTGGAGGATTCAGACCTCCTTTCAAATACGAAAGCTTCAGAAGTGTAATGAGGATAATTCCACTGATATGAATCCAGAGTAATCTTTTTACTACCAAAGTGGGTAAACAGGACTTGAATTAATATGAGGAAAAAAAAAAAAAGAATTAGTGTCTGGCTAAATAATTGTTTTCCTCGACTAGAAGATAACTTAACAGGTGAGCTTGTTAAAAGTTGGGTACTACTGTGGAATAGTAAGAATGAAATACTGGTCTCCAATAATGGCAAAGTTAAAGCTCTCTAAACCCACAGTGTTTAAAGTTATAAAAAAACCAAGCTTATAACTGTTCAAAAATAAATATAGTCTAGTCTACACTGGGACTTTGGGAAAATGTAAATTTTTGATAAATTTAGTCTTCTGACTTCAAAGATCATGCTGATAGGTGAACATCTCTTTATCCACAAATGACCCAGCACACAAGTGGGAAGTATCACCTCTACTAAGTCAATAAAAAAGATAGGATAAACTAGCCTAGGTGTTCACTAGTTCACAAAGATTGCTTCAAAGTGCAGGTAGAAGCTGAGTCAAGACCCTCCTGAAAAAACAGGTGCATCTGTTTCCAAATACAGTTTTCTGATTCTGTGTTGCTGAAAATCACCCTGTTTCCTGAAAAGAGGACTGGAGGAGGAAAGGGAGAAAGACAGGGGAGTCAGGTCTGCCCATTTTCTTTTGGAAGCCTGAAAGGTAATCAAGGTGTCTGGAGAAATGTAATCCCTCCTCACCTGCCACCAGCAGCAGAGTGTCCTAGTGAGAATCATTTCTTTCAGAGGTCCCCATCTAATCTATTTGCTAGCTTCTTTATAGCACATTTCGCAACATAATATTTCACTGTGGTACAATGACACAACCCAGGGTAACTCCAAAACAAGTTATTGTCCTTAAAAATAGAACTATTTGAAAACAATCCAAGTGATGCATTGCATACAGTGATGGAAGGAGCTCCATCTAAATGGTGAAAGAAGGGACTTGTAAAGCTGCAAACTCATTGCATGGCAAAGACAACTTCCATGCCTCTCTTTCCCTATTAATCCTTCCCTCAGCATATGTTGCTGCCACGTTGTGCTATGCAGATACTAAGGTAAAATAGCAAAGCTAAGCATGTTTGGAGATGTCTTTGAAAAGTAATCAGAAATGGAATCTGCTTGCTTATTCATGTGCTTAATGTTGCATGAAGTTGCCACTTAGATCATGGCCTAATATCTTGGACCACATGTAACTGTTTAACTTAATAGAAGCAAAGCAGAGTCTGATTAACCCTTTATTCTTTGCTGAGCCTAGGACACTTCTTTATCAGTACAATTTATAGAAAGAAAAGGAAAGAAACAATTGATTCCAATGGCAATTCTGGGTCTGGTGAACCTCCTTGAATTTCTTCTTTAAAGGTGGCTATTTTGCTATGAAGGGGTTCCACTCTGTTACTTTAAAATGAAAACCATTTGAAACTGAAATAAATTAACATTGGCATATGAACAGCTTGGGGAACACAACAAGCCAAATGAAAAAGAACTAGGCAGCCTGCTATGTGGAAAGAGAAAAAAATCAGGAAATCCATTTGCAGAAGTAAAAGCATTAAAGGCAGCAAAATAATCAGGGTAATGGAAAAAAAGTCAGATGAATGTGGTATTAGTGGAAGATGAGGATGTAATTCACAACTAAGATGAAATTGTTAAGAGAGTGGATCAATATACATAAACACTAACATCACAAATTAGGCTAACCTCAAAATATTGAACATACCGAAAGAAACAGGAAACTGGACAGAAGAAAAAAAAAAAGATGGAGGAGTTAACAGATCCAAAAGAGGATATTGTTAATGAGAAGACATAGTGAAAAAAAGTGCTGTTATTATGAAAAGGACTAGGTTACAAAGGATTTTGTTTAGTTCATAATGCACAAATTTCAGTCTTCTGTTCTAAGATGAAAGCTTTTGCGATAACAGAAAGGAGCTATTTCTGTGTCTAGGGTATGACCATTCCATTCAAACCAGTAAACTGGTAGCAACCAATCAGCTATTCTTAATTCTCTCTAACTTTCTAGGTATAACACCCACATGGAAAGGTGGGATGGCCAGGTCACTGCTCAGTACCCACAATGGGGTACTTCACATTGGCATCTTCGTTGGGGACACAAGAACTTCACAGGCAGGAAATAACATTTTTGAATGGTGGGGAAAAGGTCTCTATACCCTGGCCATTTAGACAGAATGGGAAAAGAAACACCAGTGGAAAATGTTAATTGTCTAGGATAAGAAGCCCCAAATGAGCCAGCTCGCTTGTCACTTCAATTTTGAAGACAGTATTTGTATGGTTCGATAGTTTCAGTGTGTGATTGATCATAATGTTTATGCTAGTTGTTCACTTCAGGCCTGGGATAAGTGTGTACAGATCACAGCTTTACTGTGTACTGGATTAATGTTCTTAGCTATGTACTGAACAAATATGTGATTAAATGATTTTACATTATAATGCTTATTTCTGTATATTTCACACAAACTGAAGCAACACAACAGAAGAATCAAGGCTTGGCAAAGCCCAGAGTTACCTAAATGAGTAGTCTTGGAGAATCCTGGTAACTGATGTCCTTAAAATCAGTGAAATATATCTTAATTTCTGGTCTGAAGAGTTGCAATATTCCTATTTTCAGAGTAACATTGGTACTGAGTGCTCACAGTTTATTCAGTTGATGTCAGTGAGGGATGTGAGTGCTCTGTATGCTGTCTGGCACCACTGTGAACACAGTCCTCGCAACAAATTGATGCTGTGAGGAGTTAATGATTTCTCTTCATGACCAGCGAACTGCACCCCACTGTCACTATAGCAATAATTCACACTCTCCTCACATGTTCAAAACCAGCCCAGCTAGGAGTCCCACCACCATATGTATCTATACAGTACAATTATTTTGTACATGTACCTATAGAATTTAAAGATTGAAGTTATTAGATTGGGCTGAGGGAATAAAAAAAAGAAAAAAAAGAGAAGGAAGGACTGCACTCTACTGAAGAATTTATTTGTTCTGTAACATCATAATGAATATAGTCCCTTTGGTGACTCTTCCATTATTTGTCTCCCTACCTCAAGTAGGACCATATACAGGTTTTGCCTGTCTTTTGGTCTCATGAGAGAGTATGTCTACTATGTTTACCTGCAGTGGGATTTCTGATTGCTGTGTGCATTGAAAAATATTTGCTTTACTATACTGTAGCATTTTATAGGTGTGTCTGATTTAATAAAGAAATAGATTGCCCAAAGAGCTATAAGAAATCACTTCAGTGAATTCTCAGGTGGGTAACCCCAGGAAGTATATTCTGTGCTGGTAACCATGTATAGAAAAGAGAACGTCCTAAGAGGTGTTTCCTAAAATTTGTGGGGTAAATAAAGTCAATACCACAATGTTTTACCATATCAAACTTGTTGAGAAGAATGAACATAAAACTAACATAAATCCAGCATGCTACCAAAATTCTTTTTCCCTAAAGAAGTTCACAGTTAAGGTTCTGTGTGATTTTTTTAATTCCTCCTTAGACAGAAAGGAGGCTTTGGATGTATCTTTCAAAAAAAAAAAAAAAAAAGATTTCTTACAAATTTTAGTATAATAATAAAAATTAATGATAGTTAATAATTAACAATTAATAATAATAGAAAACATAAAAAGGACATGGAACTGTTGGAACAAGTCCAGAGGAGGGCCACAAGGATGATCAGAGGACGAGAGCTCCTCCTATATGAAGACAGGCTGAGAAAGTTGGGGCTGTTCAGCCTGGAGAAGAGAAGGCTGCATGGAGACCTCAGAGCAGCCTTCCAGTGTCTGAAGGGGGGCCTATAAGGATGCTGGAGAGGGACACGTCATTAGGGACTGCAGTGACAGAACAAAGGGTAACGGGTTCAAACTTAAACAGGGGAAGTTTAGATTGGATATAAGGAAGAAGTTCTTTACTGTAAGGGTGGTGAGGCATTGGAATGGGTTGCCCAGGGAAGTTGTGAATGCTCCATCCTTGGCGATGTTCAAGGCCAGGTTGGACAGAGCCTTGGGTGGCATGGTTTAGTGGGAAACGTCCCTGCCCATGGCAGGGGGTTTGGAACCTGATGACCTTAAGGCCCTTTCCAACCCAAACTATTCTATGATTCTATGAAATTTACAGGAAGTTAATGAT
Source organism: Psittacula echo (assembly GCF_963264785.1). Lineage (NCBI taxonomy): Eukaryota > Metazoa > Chordata > Aves > Psittaciformes > Psittacidae > Psittacula > Psittacula echo. Next base: position 84,501,768 of record NC_137738.1, on the reverse strand, counting down.
AATATAATTTTGCTTGGAAGAGTACAGTGAAAAATAAATTTAAAACAAATTAAAAATTTAAATTTAAATTGTCTCAGTGGTATTGTTTTCTTTACATTGGAAAAATGGAAGCAGAGTTAATTTCAGTTACAGACAGGTGAACAACTTTCCCTACAAGTAAAGATCTCTTTGTGACATCTATAACATTAGTGAATAGCCTGTCAAACAGTTCTCCTGCTTTGCGTTTTTGTGTGTTGATGGGAGTCTTTATGTCCTCTTTATGTAGGTCAATCTTCCTCCTGGGTCAATGCTTCTCAGCTCAGTAATTTCTGTGTTTCCAAATTATTATACATTTCTGGAAATCTATTGGCTGGCTATACTGTAATCCCCAGACCAGTTTAATCCAGTAATCATTGGTTCTAAAATAAACCACTGATGTCATCTTAAATGTCCAAGGTTTCAGGGAAAGTTAAAAAACAATGGCTCAGAAAAAGTTTTTGTTGCTGTTCGAATGTTACATTTGGCTGGCAGCAACTGCTTACACGTCTCCAAGAACTGGATTAATTTGTATAGGTAGGTTTCTTTTCTTTATCCAGTGCCTCCATGCTCTTATTTTTTTTCTACATGGACCCTCAAATAAAAATTATTTTAGACCATAAATCAATATATGCTGCATAACATACACCAACATCAACAACAGTTCACGTCATTATTTACTAATGAGGAGGTATTCCAAACATGACAACTGCAAATGAAAGCTGAGTGCTTAAATAATCTTTGGGCTTATAAAAATCACCCCCTGGATCTGCTCAAACCAAATAATCTATTTTCTGTGGTAATCTGACTTTAAAATAGTTGTAAAAAATTGATGGAGTTAATGTAATGCCTAATGAAAGACATAAATTGCAGAAACCAGTCAGTTCATTACTTTGTATGTGAATTTTCTTTTTAGCATATTTAAACCTGAAAGGAATGACTTTTTCTTTTTATTATTTAAAAATAAAATTTATCAATTAAGTTTAGCAGAACCATTTTTCTTTTCCACTGTTGTAGAGATGGAAAAGCTATGAAGCAAATGGCAAAACTTGGCAACATATGAACCACAAGTACAGAAGCCTATCAGTACACCTAGATGAGTATACTGGGATTGTAAGAGTTTAAAAGCAGGTCTGGCTTTGTCCAGTTTATGGTTGGATGGCCGCCTGGAAATCTTAATTACTGTAAGGCAAGAACAAAGGGCTGAATCAACTCTACAAAGTACTTCTGTACTTGCTGAGTTAATGGATGAAAGAAAAGGGCAGAATGTGCTGGAAACCGAGCAGTGGAAAAATGATTGTGATTCAAGAACCGTGATACGTACTCACTAACCATGAGGAAACAGGTTGGAAAGGTGAAAGGTTAGAAAAGAAATCCTTCATTTTTTCACCACTTTTGCTTTCATCCTTAGTCCTCAGAACACAGAGTCAGAAGCTTGAGCCTATTATCCAAAAAACCCTAACAAACTAATGCAAATTCTTCAAAGTCACAGAGGAAAACAGAGACACAGAGATAACTGGGTGATGAAAATAAAATATTTTGACCATAACCTATGCTCTATTCCTTGTAGCTGTTCTACTGCCTATGTATCAAGGTGATTCTGATATATATATTTTTCCAAGGTTTCTATTGTTTACTTACATTGTTTATTTTTTGATTCTCATTTTCAGAAATGAAACCTAAACAAGCTTTAACGCTTGTATAGAAAGTGACCTTGTTTTGTAAATATTTCAGGACATTTTTACTAAGAGACACAGCTGCGATTCTACTGACGGTTGAAAGTAAAAAACCCAGAAGTTTGCAAAAAGACTTTAGAGAACATTAAAGTGGGAGAGAGGGGAATGGGATGACTTGAAAGGAAGCATCATAAGGATCAATTGATCTGAATTTGTCTGAAGACTCAAAAGAAGCCATGTGAGTAGTATCTGTTTTATTCTCTGTGTGAGATGTGTTCAGGCTTTCTAGCTTTATTCACTTATTTATTTAATGATAATGGCCAGCAAGTCCTGGTTTTAAGTGAAGGAGTTGATGGAAGTCTGATGCCTGTGTTCTAAACGGTAAGCTTGTTTTGGTTTTAGTGAATTCGTGCTCTTGAATTTTACTTATCAACAAGACTGTAGGACTAAGTTGCAAGAAACCTTTCTTAAATAGGTCAGCAGGAAATGATGCGATGTCCAGGTTGGCTGGAACACACATGACTAGCTGGTATTTCCTAAGTGCTGTGGAATAAGTTGCTGGAAAAGTGTGGTGCAGTCAGAAGAATCTGGAATAAAAGATATGAGAAAAGTATTAATGGTGATAAATTAGCACTACTGCAAGTCCCCCTCCTCCTCCAAATCAGAAAAATGTTTTAAGATATATGTGAGAAAGCAAATCTTATGCAGAATCCTGGCAAGTTTAAAAGCATACCCCATGTTACAAGCAGAATCTCTCTAATACTATTGTCCACTTTTCAGTTATTTAAACAGAAACGTGTCATTTTAGGGCCTTTTTTACTAAACAGTGCTCTGTAAGAACATGACTTCTTGTGGGAAAACATGTATTTGCCTGCCCTGATTCAGCAGACCCTGTCTGGGCACCTGCTGCAGTTCCAATTCAAGGGCAACTTCACCTGACATATGAATCTCAAATTTTTCATCATACACATGGAGCAGTGGATTTCACAGTAAAGAGTGGAGATGATATAGATCCAAAAAAAAAATTGTTTCTGTTTCTTACTCACATAGATACAAATTAATTGAGAAGGAAAGAAATCCTTTATTTTGATGTAACATGCAGGGAACAGAGTCACTAAAGAATATTTGCATATTCCCCCAAGACATGTTCTGACATAGTAGTTTTCCCGACTGTTGTCAGTGTGATACATGAACAGTGACTGGGAAAATGCTGTCAATTCCCTTGCTTCAGAAGAGTCAACTGACACATCTGAAGCATGAGGAAACTTAAAACACCTGTTCAAAGATGGAGAAAAAAAAATCAAAAGGAAATCAATGCAACAGTTTGTGTTGTATTTTCAACTCCTAAGAAAGTACATGCTACGCAGGAAGAAAAAAAAAAAAAGGAGAAGCTATTCCCCTGACCCACAAAGCAAATGAGAGCATCTTGAGCTAAATAAATAGAAACATGGATGCAGGGTTGGTTTGTTGTTCAGTTTCTTTTTCTGATGCTGAGGCAACTGTAAAGGCAGTATGATTTTAAAAACCATAATGTAGTAGAAATTAATAATTTCTGCTCAGCTTTGGATGCAAATCTGACATAACCAAACCTAAAAATATTTCAGGAAAGCTGTTTGAAAATTGTTTTTTGTTTTGAAGTGCAAAAAGCTGGGTGTGAGGGGAAATTCAGATGTCAAAGGTTTGAGTTACACAAACTGCTAATGAAAACAGAACTTTACACAACAAAAAGTGTGGAAAGTAGAAGTCATTCACTCTTGAAAAAATAAACAGCAACCATTTCCAAAGCTTAATAACCTGATATTTTGTGCCTGATCTATGCCTCCTACACCTTTAAGCATTGAACATTCATTTAGTTCTGTTTAGAAAAATTCTAGGCAAAAAATAAATTTCAGCTTGAACATAAGCACCTGAATTTGTTTTACTTCAATAAAGACAACTCTGAACATTACAAAAGTAATGCTTCTAGTCATTGTAGTAACAAGAGTATGATTAAACTGATTTCAGTAAATAATTGGACAAATCTTCCAACTTTATTTTGAGGTTGAATTATGTAAATGTGCATGAAAACTGTAATTAAACTTAGATGTTTTTTCTTCACAAGATTTTCAGCCAGTTTTATAGATAAGAAACACTGAATGATGCAAGGAAATATGGAAACCAGAGAAAAATTATCACTAGCAATAAATGTCTGCATGAACAGCTGCAAATAAATGTCAATTTTTTATGTCAATTTTCATTAAAACCAAAGCCGAATGCTAGATATGATTGACAGCTTCTATTATCAGTTCTAAAAATTCACATAACTTTATTTGATAGTCATCAGTATGAAAGTAATGCATATTATGTTATTACTTGCATCTTAAATGCCACTCAGGGAGTTTCCAGAAATAAGGGATAGGTAACTGGTTGACACTCTGTGTGGACCCATGTGTTAGGGCCACACTCTCGCTCTAGTATAAATACATTACAAACCTGAATGAAGATATATTCAAAAGTGTGGAATTATTCTGTCTTCCAATTCATATTTGGAGAAATAGCAAGAGAAATAGGTTGAGTGATGAGCTCTTCATAGTCACATACAAAGGCTAACAAAACTTCTCTGGAAAAAAAAGCCCCAAACTGATGCAATGCTGTAATGGCAAGTACTAATTTCCTTTTAATTACTGAGATTTCTTATGATGATTTTGTACTCTACTGTCAATGATATAATCAAAACATACTGTAGAAGTATTTGAAGCTATTGTAAGTAATTCAAAACACCAATGGAACAATCCTCCAGCATTTTCTGGCTCTTTCCAATCTACCCTGACCAAGAAACATGCTCTTTTCTGACTGTATTTTCCCTCAGATTTTGTTTTGTAATGAGGAAAAATGAATTGCAAAAAGGTTGAGTAAGCCCCCATTCAATGTGGGAGGTTTCATGCAGTTTAAAATAGGTTCCAGAGACCTTGAGGCTCTGTATGACTGCTGGTGTGACTGACATGTAACCTCTCCAAAGAATACTCTGAAGTGACTTACAGAAAGGGTTACAGATGATGTCACTGCAGAGATGAACAGTGAAAAGCACCATGGAGAACAGGAGAGCATGTTAGTCCCAAATGCCAACTTGGTTTCTAGTATTAATGAACTACACTAAGGGAATAGCATCGTCCCTTCCTTTCTGCACTTCATTAGAGGAACTCTCAAAAGGCTAGAATAAGATACAAGAGCTTAAAGAACTTGTGCCTTGGTTGTGCTTAAAACAAATACAAAATTATGGTGGATCTCTGTTCTCCTTACAGTTTATTCATAATTTAATCTGACCTCAAGGCACAGTTGGAGGGAAGTAAAAGTTACCGTTCACTAAATATTTCTAAAAAAAACCCCTCTGCTAGGAACTTTTCTTCTTTTAAATTAATTTCTGACTTGCTTATGTTCCTTGTGGGCTGGTTAGAGAATTCAAGTTCACTAGAAAGCCAGTTCAGAGAACCCTTTCATTTCAAAGGAAACTTTTAGAATACTGATAAAAATTGCATTTTGAAGTAGCCAAGATCATAGAATCATAGAATAGTAAGGGTTGGAAAGGACCTTAAGATCATCAAGTTCCAACACCCCTGCCATGGGCAGGGACGTCTCACACTAAACCATGCCACCCAAGGCCTCATCCAACCTGGCCCTGAACACCGCCAAGGATGGAGCATTCACAACCTCCCTGGGCAACCCATTCCAGTGCCTCACCACCCTCACAGTAAAGAATTTCTCCCTTATATCCAATCTAAACTTCCCCTGTTTAAGTTTGAACCCGTTACCTCTTGTCCTGTCACTACAGTCCCTGATGAATAGTCCATCCCCAGCATCCTTATAGGCCCCCTTCAGATACTGGAAGGCTGCTCTGAGGTCTCCACACAGCCTTCTCTTCTTCAGGCTGAACAGCCCCAACTTTCTCAGCCTGTCTTCATACGGGAGGTGCTCCAGTCCCCTGATCATCCTTGTCGCCCTCCTCTGCACTTGTTCCAACAGTTCCATGTCCTTTTTATGTTGAGGACACCAGAACTGCACACAATACTCCAAGTGAGGTCTCAGGAGAGCAGAGTAGAGGGGCAGGATCACCTCCTTCGACCTGCTGGTCACGCTCCTCTTGATGCAGCAAAAAAGAGATTTTACCAACTAGGGGACATATTACTGAATAATGTGCTCCTCACAAGCCAAGAATGATCATTTACTTTGTGTTTAATTCTCAGTATTGAAAATAACTGAGAAAACTGAAAGCTATTCAGACATAATTCTAGAATAAGGAAGAGATAGGTCATTATATTGCAATTTCTTTTTCAGATATGCAGTGATTCCAGAAGAGATATAAAGGACATGAATTTTGCAGTTAATTTTAAAGCTCAATGAAATTTTCCACCCAATACCTGAAAAAACTGTGCCTGCTTTAAGCAGGGTCCGTGAGAGAACCCACATTGGAGATCTACATTCCCTGTGCAATCAATGAAGAGATGACGGTCTTTGTTGAGGATCTCCTGGCAGATGCTGTACACAGGGATTTGAAATCTTTCTCTTCAAGAGTTAAGATCCTCATTTCACCTGATAACACAAGTTTTTCTCCTAAGGATGAAGCTTTTCAAGGAAGAGCTCATTTATTTTGCAAGATCACCACACACTTGTGACGCACACGTTTTTGTAATATCCCACTGGTTCACATGCCATCTGGCAATAGCAAGTAGTATTCTCCAAGAAAACTCTTCATTCCTGTATAGCAGTGTAAAGACTGTTAGGAATAATCTCTTGAAATTGCTCTTCAGAAGATGCTGATTCAACAAATGGAGGTGTTTTAAGAGAATTCATGTCGTGAGAAATCATGACTGAAAATTACTGCAGAAGTTTCTTCTTAAAAAGATTGGAATAGTTTTTATATATTTTTATGATAAATATGGTAATAAAAAAGGCACCTGTTGTCTATCAAATACAACATTAAATATCTGTTTTCCACATACCTTATGCTTCATTGATGTGACGTGTTAATAATACAAAGCAAGCAAACATGTTTTAAGTCTAGGTTTAAATAAAACTTTCATCTATGTGATACTGTATCAACTTTACAGCTAATTTAGCAATTTTCTACTCATTTGGAAATAGCATGTCTCTGTTCATTCTACAGTTATTTGAAGGAGAACTACCTACCCTGCCTAGCTGCTATCTACAGTGTAGGTATTAACCTTTTTATTGCTTTTCAAATCCAACTAAATTTAATAGCTAATTTAGCATTTGAAGTTTTGAGATTTCCAGAGAAATCTCTAATACTGTTCTCTGCTAAAAGCAACTCACTCAGCCGAGATTTTTTGAGTCTAATGATTTAAGTTATGAATGCACATTGGGGAAGTTTCTCTACAGTTCCACACCCCCTGCCTTCTCCCCCAACTCCCAAATCCCATTTCTCCTCCTGTTGCAATTCTGAAACCTCTAGAAACGATGAGATTTCTGGTGCTGGCTGACCGCTGGTGCCCTGACTCACCGGATAGCTAACTCTTTCTAAGGGAAGTCTTAAATAGGAAATATAAAAAAAAAAAACCACAGTTATGAGGCCTTGTTAGGTTTAGACTCCTATCAGTACATTCTCTCTACAGCTTAAGGAGAGATAAACACAAGGCCAGAGTCATCTCTTGGCTACATTGGGCGTTACATCTCACTTTTAATGCTTTCAGAGTTTCAACTTTACAGTTCATTTAGCAGTATAATTAAAATTAGATACCAGTGTTTCTACCCATTCTTTAGCATTTTCCTCTACACTCTAACTGCTGTACCCTTTTCACTTTTCCCATGGTCAACTGAGTTTTTTATAATTTCTCTTCTTCCACCTTACTCTGGCTTTTTGTTGCTGTGCAGCCACTCCAGATTTTCTTTCATTCTGGATATAATGTATCCATAAATTTTCTTCTGCCTTCTTATGCTCCACTTCAGTGACAATATGCTCCTACCAATATGCTCCTAACCTCTTTCTCTCAGTTGCAACACGCAGTGTTGCACCTTCATAAAACCCCCTCAGTTCTTCATTCCTGTCCCATAATTTAAAATTCCTGTTCCACCTGTTTTGCAATCTTTCATGCTCTTTTTCTATTTCTTCCTTCTATTCACTTGCTTTTCTGAAACCTTATCCTGTCCTAGGCTTCACCTCACTCATTTGGTGCTGATAGAACCATCAGTGTGGTCCATCACATCCAGCCTCTCCTAAACTTCTTTCTTTTTTTTTTTTTGTTAATGTATAGTCTCACCCCTTTCCTTCTGTAGTTTTGACTTCTCCTCACTGCACAGATCTATCCTCTCTGGTTTCAAATACCTTGTGAGCATATAACTTTGCATTTGTTGTCTCCCTTTCCTTAGCGCTGAACTTGAGCTGGATGTAGGCAAGCTCTTTGCTTCACTGTGGTCCCTCTCACCTAGGAGGTGGATTTTTCTCTGATTTCTCTGTGTTCTTTTCTCCCTTACTCATCACACTCCCAGAGCTGCTTACTTTGCCATACTCCTGCTCTACTCTGAGCTGTCTGGGAGTTCTCTAATGTTCTTCTCTCTCTTTTGCTCACAGTTATGTTGGCAAGAATCAAACCATTCACTGTCTTTTCTTTCTTCCCTCAACAAGTTTACCATGCTGTGACAGCAGTCAGGTAGTACAAAGCCAGCAGCATATGGAACATTGAGAAGGGTAGAAAACAAGATAGTGTCTAGTTTGCTTAATTGACATCCCTTTAATAGTTACAGGAATTCAGAAATAACATGAAAAGGTTACACTTACAGTGCTGTGCTGAAGTGACTTTAGTTTTGAGGCTTTCTCTTTAGCAAGCAATTGACATCAAAGAGACAAGCAAATCGTTAAGCACAGTTGTGTAATAAAGACCTATAATATTTACTGTATTAAAGGATTCACTCCTTAATATCTAAATCTTCTTTCAGCTCCTGCTTCAGGTTGATATTTCTAAAGCAAATAATTTCCAGCAATAGAAATGATAGTTTACCCAGTTCAAATGAAAAATATAATTTTAGCATAAAAATCATTCAGAATGATGGACATGACAGAGTTGGGCTAAGCAACCTCAGCTGCAGTAGAAAGAGATCCTGCTATATTATGGTGTCAGCTGTCACTAGGCAGCAGGGGCATTGATCTGATAGCAAAAGCCAAGCTCAAAAAGGATTAAAGGTCCTAGCCCTCTGAATTTACCCTGCAGATGTCTCAAGGAGCCTTAGGTTATGTAGCACCAACTACTAGTCCTTCAGGAGTAAGACTAAAGTCTTGGCTGTGTGTTATGAGTTTGTATTTGGTCAATAAACCAGCTAAAGGTGATTTCTCCAGACAGCCCAAGAATATATCTTAGCTCAATTCTAGATGAACTACTTCCTGGGTAATGTAGCTTCCACAGCCAGTTGATATTTACTCTAGGCAAACACTGTTAAATAATGCCCCAAAAGAAGTGTTAACTGCAACAGCATACTGCCAATATTTTATCAAGCTGTTATCACTAAAGTGTCCCTCCTTACCTGAGCTGCTAGATGGTTGCCTATCCATGTAAATATAAGGGCTTATTCCCTCTGAAGATCTAATAAACATAAGTTGGCAAGACAACTTGCATTGATTGCATTCTGCTGAGACATACATATTTTCTTCCGATAAATTTAGTGGTACCATATTGTTCATTAAGCAGAATTTGAACAAAGCAGAAGAAGCAAGTAGGCATAGAGGGAAATCCAGTGATTTAATGATCTCAGAAAGGATCTTAAAATATTAGGTAACATCTCTTATTCTGAGAGTCCTGTATCCAAGCTACACTGGAAGTGCTTCTTCTCAATGATTTGTGGCTTTGCACCTCTCCAGTTTCAAAATAGAAAGGGAATCAGCTCTGCTATATTTTACTAAACAGGAGGTAAAGAAAAGGAAAATGTGATAGAAAAAAAATGTGGTTTCTGTGCACAGTTCATTCATAAACTGCTATGGGAAAAACCCAAGACACTGGTTCCACATTACTGAGAAAGATTCAACATGTCTTGCAACCCTTGATTATCAAAGAACTCTAAAGGGCAAAGGGTATTTCCTTGTGAGTGTTATAAGAGGATAAGCATCTGTTTTCTCAACTTGATTCCACCCATGAACTACTAAAAGAAGAAAGATAAGCAAGTTACAGTTATTTTTAATTAGGTTCATGAAACAGATGCCTTCATTTAAAAAAATCAAAGAAAAAGCAAAGAATACCTGCAAAGCAAAAAAAAAAAAAAAAGAAAGAAGATGAAGAAGAAAAGGAAGGGAAGGGGAAAGGAGAAAGGAAAGAAGAAAAGAAAAGAAAAGAAAAGAAAAGAAAAGAAAAGAAAAGAAAAGAAAAGAAAAGAAAAGAAAAGAAAAGAAAAGAAAAGAAAAGAAAAGAAAAGAAAAGAAAAGGAAAGGAAAGGAAAGGAAAGGAAAGGAATGGAAAGGAAAGGAAAGGAAAGGAAAGGAAAGGAAAGGAAAGGAAAGGAAAGGGAAGAGAAGAGAAGAGAAGAGAAGAGAAGAGAAGAGAAGAGAAGAGAAAAGAAAAGAAAAGAAAAGAAAAGAAAAGAAAAGAAAAGAAAAGAAAAGAAAAGAAAAGAAAAGAAAAGAAAAGAAGAGACTCTTTTTCCTCCCTCCACCTCTGTGATACAACAGAGAAGTGCTTACCATTTTGCATTGAGTGCTGTTGTGAGATTAGTCGCTCCTTGATTACTTCTTGACTTTCAAAGTGTTCCTCTCATGAGTGAAGCGTTACAGGAATGAGACAGGAGATATGAATGATATGGCATCCTACTACCTTGTTTCTTGTGCAAAAGTCACACATTTTCCACGCCTTGCACAGTTCCAGTGTCTTCATTATTTGCAATTAACATCAGGATTTAAAGATAACACTGTTCAGTTGAGACATGTAGCAGTACTGCAGATTTAATTATAATCACAAACTGACTGTCAAAAAATAAAGCTAGATTTTCTGAGCAAGTACAATATGCATGGAGAAGAGTATTTGAAAGAAATCAGAAAATAGAGAAAATATTATAGATAATATCATGGCCTTTTAGACTGTTCAATTGTTGGGTTAGTTTGATTGCCTCTGATGTCTCTGCACTTATAAAGAACACCTGGCATTTTTCTAAGCATTTTCTTTTACAATTTGAGTTATATTTCTAGTTATATTAGTAGTGCATGTAATATGTTTTCTGTAAATGAAGTAAGGATATTTTCTTCTTTTCAGAAAAGTGAAAAAGGCTAATTTCATTTTCCATTACTAACTAGAACATTTTCCAAAATAACTAGAACAGGCAAATCAAATTTAGGAAATGAATGCAAAATTCTTGCAGATGTCAAATGATACAGAAAAAACAATAGATAAGATAGTTACAGCAGATTACCTGCAATCTGTAAGTAAAAACAAAAGGTAAAAGGGCCTCTTCTCTGTTACCTCTGTTACCTGAGAGATAGGCACATATATTTGGTTTCCGATTTATATCAGAATAATCTCTTAAATAATTAATATTTAAGTGTTTTGGAATAGAAAATTTAAAGACCAGTGTTTTCACAACACAAACAAAATGTTAATAGGTTTATGGAGACTTGTGTCTTCAGGAGTCTTTTTTAAAATTAGTGATTAATACAAGGAACATAGTGCTTGCACTAACTTGAAAAATTTTACTAGTTTTTAAGAATATTCCACCTTCACAGAAGCTACCACTGCAGCCCCGCATATCAAAAGCTCACCACGTAAGCCCAATGCAACAGCTTAAAATGTTCAGCTCTTCATTGTTCTTCAAGAATGCTGACTGCAGCAGAAGAATATCAAACAAAGCAACGATTCAGCAGAGAAAGTAAGCACATTTGTAAGTTACTAGGACTATTCGAGGATGTAGAAAACATGTGTATGAGCAAATGCCATGAAGAGACAAGGCAAGAGGTTCTTAAATATATGATTCGCCTTGGTTAAATATAACATAACTTATATAATGGTTCCAGAATGATAATTTAAGAAAATAGGACAACTGGTAAATTTTAACACCCTAGGCTTTTTTTACAACACATTGATCTACCTGGATTTGTGCAAAGTGTTTAACACTGTCCCACAATACATCCTTGTCTCTAAATTGGAGAGACATCAAGTTGATGGGTGGACCACTCGGTGCATAAAGATCTGGCTGGATGGCCGCACGCAAAGAGTTGTGGTCAATGGCTCAATGTCCGGCTGGAGACCGGTAATGAGTGGTGTCCCTCAGGGATCGGTGTTGGGACCGGTCTTGTTCAACATCTTTGTCGGTGACATGGACAGTGGGATTGAGTGTGCCCTCAGCAAGTTTGCCGATGACACCAAGCTGTGTGGTTCGGTTGATACGCCGGAGGGAAGGGATGCCATCCAGAGGGACCTTGACAAGCTTGTGAGGTGGGCTAATGCCAACCTTATGAAGTTTAACCATGCCAAGTGCAAGGTCCTACACCTGGGTCGGAGCAATCCCAGGCACAGCTACAGATTGGGCAGAGAAGAGATTAAGAGCAGCCCTGCAGAGCAGGACTTGGGGGTGTTGGTCGATGAGAAAATGAACATGAGCCGGCTTCAGTGTGCGCTCGCAGCCCAGAAAGCCAACCGTATCCTGGGCTGCATCAAGAGGAGCGTGACCAGCAGGTTGAAGGAGGTGATCCTGCCCCTCTACTCTGCTCTCCTGAGACCTCACTTGGAGTATTGTGTGCAGTTCTGGTGTCCTCAACATAAAAAGGACATGGACCTGTTGGAACAAGTCCAGAGGAGGGCCATGAGGATGATCAGGGGACTGGAGCACCTCCCGTATGAAGACAGGCTGAGAAAGTTGGGGCTGTTCAGCGTGGAGAAGAGAAGGCTGCGTGGAGACCTCAGAGCAGCCTTCCAGTATCTAAAAGGGGGACTACAAGCGTGCTGGGGATGGACTATTCATCAGGGACTGTAGTGACAGGACAAGGGTTAACGGGTTCAAACTTAAACAGGGGAAGTTTAGATTGGATATAAGGAAGAAATTCTTTACTGTGAGGGTGGTGAGGCACTGGAATGGGTTGCCCAGGGAGGTTGTGAATGCTCCTTCCTTGGTGGTGTTCAAGGCCAGGTTGGATGAGGCCTTGGGTGACATGGTTTAGTGTGAGACGTCCCTGCCCATGGCAGGGGTGTTGGAACTAGATGATCTTAAGGTCCTTTCCAACCCTAACTATTCTATGATTCTATGATTGAGTTCCCGAAATATTACAGTCTGATTCATATATAAGAAAATACAATGAGAAAATAAAAACCACTCAGGACTTCATTAAACTATGGGTAATATATGTATTTTTTAAGAGAGTTCTATTCTTGATTTAAATCACAATTACCTTTGCTACTGCCACACTGTCAAGCTGAAAAAACTCTCTAGCTGTATATTGGCAGTCATCCAACTATTGGATGTTGTGACTTAAGTTAGTTGTGGAGCTCATTTATGTTCCAAGGGACTTATTCACAGGTCTTTAATGAAACTTCTATGCCAAAACCATACAGAATATATTTATTCTTCTTGCCATTTGTCACGGTTGAAGAACAAGTTTCTGCAAAACTTAAGGCTTTCTAAAACATTCAGGATGCCAAATTCTTTGGCTTCAGAGTTGCATGAGTGAAGCCAGAAAATATCTGGACCTGACACTTTGGAAATTACCTAAAAATAAAAATATTATAAAAGTTGTACATGTGCAATAATAATACTTGTTCTGACAGCAGGAACAGCATGTACATTGTACTTTTTTTTCTTCCTTTTTTCCTTCATTGAAGATGTAAGCTCAGTCAACCCTCTTAATTGTAGGTATCTAACTCAACCAGCTCTTTCTTGCCTTCAGAACAGCAAACTGGATCAGCTTCTATACAATGAAATCTCACCTTGCTAAAAATCACTTACTAAAACAGAAGTGAACATTAATCTCTTGCTGCCTCTGATGCTTGCACTTCTATTTCTTCCACTTCAAAGTTCCATTTTTCTTTATTTTGCCACTGAAGTAAGTTGCTCATTCCCTTTGACAAAAGCTAGATACTTATCTAGGTAATGTGAACTTTCATTAACAGCCTAGAAGCTGCAGAAATGTTTGGAATAGTGAAATCTTTTCTATCATAAAGGAGGGAAAGAGTTCTTGTTTTCCATAGAAATTTGCCAATCAGTCACTATTTAACGCCTGGACTTCATCAGAATGAATTCTGGGTCTTTGACAATATTTATGTGGCAACTCAACCAACTGGGTTTTTAAGTTAAGTAGAAAGATGAATTCAAAGCTGTGTCCTGATCCCCTGTATGATCTCCACAAAGAGACATGATATTTACACTTCATTAAATACCATCCCAAGGATAAGTGCACAGTTCTACCCAATGTTTTGTGCTGAAAGAATGAAAGGAGTAGCAAACCTATTCCTCTGGACCAAAATGTGTTAGAATGTGAAAGGCGTGGTCAATATAGCCACACTATTTTCCTCTTTGCTTTTACCAGGCTGAAATATCTTTCCTTGAATGTCTGACTTCTGTGGTTTGAGAGAAACAACATGAGTAGGAGAATACTGAAGAGAGAAATTCTCTGTGGCAAATCTTTCTGTAATTCTTTAGCAAATCTAAATATTCACATCTTTTTTCCTAATACAAATCTGAAATCATTACCATAGATATATGTCACCACCTCTGAATTGCAAGCTTGATAATCGTTAAAAAACAGTTGTGTAATATTCATGCAATACTACAGTGACCCGATGCTGGGCACTATTTCATGACACATCCAGTTCTCATTTCATCTATGCTTTTCACATGTTCCTTCATGAATCTCTTAAACTGTGTGCTGTTAACTTTGGTTTTTTACTATTTAAAATTTGCATTATTAAAGTGTCTGAAAGTTTCAAAAATTTTGCTCCCTTGCGCTAGGTGCAGTACACACAACCAGTAAATGACAGCCTACTCACAAAGAGACTATTACAAAATTGTACATTAGAATCCAGGAAGAGTTTTTCTGAGACTCTGTAAAAAACAGAAGAAGTGGTAGATGTTGGGAAAAACAAAACAGGTAATACATAGTAATCAATAATGAATTTGATCACAGAGTATTTCTGTGGGACAAAAAAAACCCAAACTTTGACACTAATATATGAAAATGTCAGGGTTATACTTTACCACATGCGATCAAACAGCTGCACTCAGGATGTCTACTACTGAAATAGGAACAGTCCACTGGTGAAGAAAAATTGGTTGAAGTTGAACAGAAGTAAGGATTATGTCAGACAAGAAAACATACAAGAGGGCACTTTGAAAAGTGTGCAGAAATGGCACAATTTTCTCTTCTTGATTGGTAAGGGTAAAAACTGCTGTGCAACAGCAGATGGGAGGGACAAGTGAGAATACCTGAGAGAAACAGCCCTGAAGACACCAAGGTCAATGAAGAAGGAGGAGGAGTTGCCTCAGATGCTGGAGCAATGATTCCGCTGCAGCCTGTTGGGAAGGTCATGGTGATGCAGGCTGTTCTTCTGCAACCCATGGAAGTCCATCGTTATCCAGCTGCAGCCCCTGGTGGTCCCCATGTTGGAGCAGGTAGATGTGCCCTGAGGGCAGCTGCAGCCCATGGAGAGCCTGCAATGGAGCAGGGTCCTTGAAGGAAACTGCAGCCTGCCAGGAGCAGGTTTTCTGGCAGGACTTGGGACCCTGTGGGGAATCTATGCTGGAGCAACCTATTCTTGAAGGACTCTACTCTGTGGAAAGGACGTATGCAGGAGCAGTCCTTAAGAAGCTACAGCCCATGGGAAGGACCCATATTGGAGTTATGAAGGACTTTCTCCCATGGGTGGGACCCCACATTGGAGAAGAATATGAGGGGGAAGGAGCAGTAAAGGCAGAGTTATGAACTGACCTTAACCCCCATTCCCCATCCCCTGAGCGGGGGAGGAGGTACAGAAGTCAGGAATGAAGCTGAGCCTGGGAAGAAGGGATGGGTAAGGGGAAGGTGTTTATAGAGTTGTTCTTATTTTTCATTATCCTGCTATTAATTGGCAGCAAGTTAAAGAAATTTCCCCAAGTCAAGTCTGGTTTGCCTGCAACAGTAATTGCTGAGTGATCTCCTTGTCCTTATCTCTACCCATAAGTTTTTCATCATATTTTAGTCCCCTTGTCCCCTTGAGAAGGGGAAGTTACAGAGCAGCTTGGTGGCCACTTGGCAGCCAGCCAAAGCCAACCCACCACATCAGCAGTTAACCCTAAATTAAGTAACCTTCAGTGATCCTAGAATCAGTGATGTAGTTATGTGACCCTTCTCATGCAGTACTGCCTTTAGCTTCATTATTGAGGCCCATGAGTCTTGTCAGAAAATAACCCGACTTCAGGGATTCACAGGTGTCACACTTCTGGAGTAACTCCATGTTAACTCCATGTATGTGAACATAACACCTAGGAAGTTCCAACTAGTGTAAAATACTCTAGCACCTTTTCTCCACAATACAAGCAATCACAGACATTAGCAAGTTTATTTTTTCTACCTTATTTTGCATCCTCACAGATTATCAAATCAATTCAAGGTCTTTGTTCTTATCACAAAAGCTCTTCATGACCTGGGCCAAGGCTATCTAACACTGCAAGCAAAAACTTTGAAATAAACACCATTTCTCTGATACAGTGGAAGAGGATTATTTGTGTGGAAAATAGAATTTTACATTGGCTGGTAGGACTGTGGAATAAACTCTCTAGAAACTTCAGGCTTCACTAGTTCCAGTACCTTCTAGACAAGCTATCTTGTTACTTGTACACTTGAATAATTTTTGTAGTCAAAACATCTAAGCTACTGGATAATTTTCATTGTGAACAAAGAATTGAAGGGAAAAGAGCTGGGTTTGACAAACATTTTTATGAGCAGGAAATGTCTGGATGAAATTTATATATTCAACTTTAAAATTTGAACTTGCAATATACACAATATTCTGTCACTGAATGGTGATATATATATATGTAACCAAACTGATATTATACACTATTAATGTTATAGATGTTTTAAAAAATATCTTCTATTTAGCTTTTAAAAAATATAAGATGAAAGTCATGTCAGAAAGCCGTCATATGATGGTTTCAGCTGGACATTAGAAACTGTACCTAGATTGATTTTAACACTCCTGTTTTCTGAAAATCAAAGGTCTGTGAGATTCCTAATTAAAAAAACAGCTAATCCCTGTTCCATTTTCTGTGCAACAAGTGAAGTAAAAAATGCATCCCAAGAATGATTCTTTTAAAAGAATTTTTTAAAAATCAAAGCATAAATTACTCTGACATTTTTAAGAAATAAACTTAGCTTTCACCGCATGCCTTGTAGACACTCATCCTTTTAGTCATAGGACAATCAAAATGAAATCAGGCTATAGATCTTGATGAAATTATGGTAAGTAGAAATTATTGGATTCTAAAGATGACTAGCATGAAAAGCCAACCAGCCTGAAAGGCAACAATTCAACACAGCAGTTAAGCACATGTTTAATGTTTATTTCAATGGATTTACTCACAGACTTTGTTTGTAATGCCCTGTGTATTCTGGTCCTGATCCAGCAAAAACACTTAGAGAGCTTAGAGAAAGTGTGTGCTTAAGATATATATGTGTTCAACTGAACATCTTGGCATTGCATGCTCAGAAATAAGCATGTGCTCAAATATTTTTTCTGCTGCTAAACAACCTAATCTTGTTTAGCAGAGAATATTGGAATTTTGCACACAAATGAAAGCAACCAAATTTGTAATACTCTGATAACCACCAATACAGTTACTGTACAAACTTGAAATTCAAAATGTTATGTTGAAGAATGGGTTTGACTGCTAATGGACTAAGCACAGTAGTCTATTGACTGCTAATAATTGGCATGACTAAGATGTTAAAGTTTTTTTTTTATACACATGGGTATTACATAAGCATTGTTTATTGTATTCATAAAAATATAATGTCTATGAAGATTCAGTGACTGTAACAAACAGTACAGAGCAGTTTTCTGACAAACTATTGCTGATGGAAACCATCTACTAACAGTATTGTACGCTATGAACTATTTTTAGTGAGTCCCAGCTGGTTATTTAATCTCACAAAGACAGTGAAGATTGTTCATGAGCTTCTGAGAGGCTTGTTATCAGGTAACATATTTGAGGGATTTTATGGTCTGCTTCAGTAATTCTACTGACAAGCCCAGCCTGGGAGGCTAAGTGAACAAATTCAGCTGAACAGTTACTGTTGTCTGTTTGTGTATAAACAACTTCACAAAATTTGCTGCAGTAGATTTCTTGTCATTATTTTCAAGCAATCTTACTAACATTTTGTCCTAAAAACATTTGTTCTCAGTTTGCCCTCAACCTGAACCACTTTCAGCCCAATCATAAGCCTGTGTGCTACAGCAATTACCATCTCCCCCCACTATATAACGATTTGGCAGACTTTATGAGTCCCTAGAGAACAGTTATATAAAAAATATACATGAACAAATTTTAAAAGAAGTACTTAAGATGCTTCAAAATGTAAATGGAAATAAAAATTGCAGTCTGCCATAGGTAATAGGGGTCAGCAAATGGACTTTTGCTTAAGCATCTTCAGTTTCTTAACAAAATTATTTTCCACTTTCCATTTTGAACAGAGACAATTTAGGGATAAGGTGGTGCAAAAAAAGCCATGAGTTTCCATTTGACTCATGCCTCCCTTCAACTGTTTTCTGGGTCCTGGGGTACAATGAATTTTATCTAGGAAGGATCTAGAGACAGAATAGTAACAACAGCCATTCTCTATCAGAAAAACCTAATTTGGAATATGAGTTGAAGAAGGTGTAAAGGAGGCCTCTGTCATCTTTTGCTGGCTGTTCTCATCCTCTTCTGCTCAGCAGGAAAGACAAACTGGGAAAAAGTTTCCAAAAGTGCCATGCTGTGCTTTTACTAAAAGAAGAAACTAAGCCACAGAAATG
Source organism: Psittacula echo (assembly GCF_963264785.1). Lineage (NCBI taxonomy): Eukaryota > Metazoa > Chordata > Aves > Psittaciformes > Psittacidae > Psittacula > Psittacula echo. Next base: position 84,483,134 of record NC_137738.1, on the reverse strand, counting down.
TGCTGTTCACAGAATATTTTGCAATCTAATAAGCTCTAGACTACACTGAGTTCATAGGTACTTTGAGTTTGACCAAACATATTGTTTAAGAGCCGATTCATTCAATCTTAGCATGTCCTTGTTCCTAACACAGAGGCTATGGGGCTTGTTATTTGCATGAATTTTCAGAACTGTTGTTATTTCAGCTATGTTTTTCATTTCAATCTTGTCTACATTGTTAAGTTTGTTTTTCTTCTATAGTAAATAGGACATAAAGACAGCATGAGGAAAAGTCAACATATACAGTGTGAGAAGAAATAAACTACCTTTAAATGAAAAAGTTTGAACAAACTTGTACCACCACTTTTGAAAGGTCAGTGGTCAGAAACCTAGTAAAAAGAGTAGTTAAGCAATACTGCATAGATAGAGTGCTGGCAGCAATGATGTACACAGGGGAGAAATCAATTTAACTGATTGGGGATCCAAAAACAATGCTGAAGAGAGTCTTAAAGGTAGCTTACACACAACCTGCAGAGAGTAAGGGAAAGACTGTCATAGCACGCATTTGAAAAGAGTGAAGTCAAAAGCCTGTTGGAAGAGTCCCACCTGCACATTGACTTACTGAGAGGGAATAAAAAATCAAAGACACCCTCACTTTGGCCTTCTCCTCAATAGGAGAATTTTTATTTTTCTAAATAGAAAAAAATAAACTGGTAGGTCTCAATAATCTGATACATTTGTGTAAAAGTTAACCATTCTCTTGTACTCTGATAAGATGTAGATGCTTATACTTATTTCTTAGCTGCTGCTATCCTGATATTTGTTACCATTTTCACAATATGATGGTTTTCATGATTAGCTGATGATAGTAGACTCTTAATTCACAGCAAATATTAAATAAAAAAACACAAAGCTTCCTTACGGAACAGAAAGCTGAAATAACAGAGATGATGCTATGCAGCTCCTGAGCTGTGAAAGACCTTCCTTGCTTTTCATACACCCTAACTTATGAAGGCACAGGTTTCATCAAGGCTAGATAGGGAAGGAGCTGAATATAAGCTTTGGTAAGAAAGCTGCAGGCAGGTGTAAGACAGACAACCGGAGAAAGATGCTCAGGAACACCCAGAGGAATACTTCACAGGACAATCTGGCAAGAAGCGAGTAAAAAGAAAATACTATATAATTTTCTGGATAGAAAAAATGCCTTGAGATTATGAACAAATAAGGAACCTTTTTTCAATTTAATTCATGCAAACTTCATCTTTTCCTGACCTCTTTCAAAAAAGTGTGTAAAAGACATACTTTGTGATGTATTCATCACTTGCTTCCAATCAAAATGAAAACCAGGAAACAGAGTAACAAACTGATCAGTGAAGATCAGTCAAACAATTACAAAACACTTTTAAAAGTCTGATACTGTCTTAATCTTCTAATACCTGTGTTTTGTTTATTAAAATCAAGTGTGCCCTACAAAAGAAATCCTTACCATAAAACTGTTTCTAGCTCATTATGCAAGTCTTTACATTGTCTGTGGTCTTGCAGGTTCTTTATCCTTATTTATCTTTAAATCTTTACCCTTATCTTTATTCTTCTCTGTTTCCATTTCACTATATGCACTATATCCACTATATGCACTTTGCGCAAAACCATAATGCTATTTTTTTTTTAACCAAATGTATTATAGTTTGTTATTGCTTAGTCTTGTGCACTACCCTGAGGTGCTATGTGCATTTCTATACATGTCTTTGTAAAGCCAAATTTCATCATTCTTATCTGTCAAGGGAACTAGATAGCCACTGATAGTAAATAGGTAGATACTGTGTGATAAGAAACTAGATAGAGACAGAAGTGATACTGTCCTCTTGTAGATAAATATACAGTGCTTTTTTACAATATTACAGATGCACTTATAACTTTGTAATTTACTTCATTCTAAAAGTACTTTCTAAAGGTGACTATTTCTAAATATAATAATCACCTCCCCTCTTCACAAAAAAGCTATATCCTCTTCGTAGCTTCTCCATTTTCAGAAAAGGGAACAAGTAAGTAGACAGTAAACAGCAGAGTTACACAAGTACAGGTGCAGCATATTGCTAAGGTCAATTCCACTTGGTATTCCAACAGAGGTTTGGCTGAAGTCATATCAGGCAAAACAGTGCCTATATTTTCTTAGAAAAGACATTATATTTACTTCCCATCCTTGGGCTGGGGTTTTTGGCTGAAAACATATTTCCTTGGAAGCTATTAGAATAGGCCTGTCAGACTGGGCAGAAGACAAAGAGGGTATAAACAGACAGATCTTGGTCTATAATGAAGTGTTAATTCTAGTGGCTCTAGACTGGCAGAGCATAAACCTTGGGTAAGGGGTTCACATCCTCAGGATACCTGTAAGGATACCTGGGTTACGAAGACATGTGGTCTGTGACAATATCTGTTTAACCACTATTCAGCATAAAAAAATACAAATGAGAAATAGGAAAATAAATTAATCAAACACATATATCCAAAACCTCTAATGAGTAGTAGACAATGGAGGTTGTGACAAAGATCAGAGGTCTCTGGTCACTGAAGAAACAAACCATACTGGTAAGTATCAATCAGAACTTTATACCTCATGAGAAGGAAACAGGGTTATCATGGGTCTGATGGGAAAGAACAAACGTACGTAGAATGTTCAAGGGGGACTTTGTTGTGTTTAAAACTTGATCTGGGGTATTTTAAAAGATTGTGGGAATGTGCAAAGCTTATTACAGACTGCAGAGGAAAAGGCAAAGGCAGGGAAAGAGGAGCCTCACTGTAGAATGGGGAGCAACAAACGTGTGAATTAGAGGGAAAAAAAACAGAATAAAAAAGGCCATTTGTGTGCAAGTGGGCTGATTTGCACTCTTGTTCGAATAAGCCTTGCACCTGATCACCAAACTCTGCCCTATCTTCTATTAAACTCTATTTACTGTATGACTCTGCTTTCTATTTCATGACTGCGTGTGATTTGCTAGTGAACTTTAAGCTGTACTAGCCAGTGAGGAGACCAGGTTATGGGAAAACTAAGGTCAGAGTCAGAGAGAGGACAGGAGACCTGGGGGGGCTGTGCACAGTTTCTGGATTGACTCAAAGCCTGGGCTGGGTTTGAAGATCCATAGATGCATGTGCTTGAAAATCAAGAAAGTGCAGGGATGCACATTTCTCACTGAAGTATACAGTGCTGCACTACTGGCTGGACCTGGGAGTAGAATAAAATAACCTCCATTTAACAGACCAAGAAGGAGAAATCCTCTGGCTCTTAACAGAAAGACTCTTTCCTATTTACTCACTATAATTTAAAATAATGGATTAAAGGACTTCATAATTTCATAAATGAGGTTATATGGTAATGCAATAGCTAAATACAAAGGCATAATTTGTGTTAATGCATATCTTTAATACAAATTACAGTTGCTCTCTACCATGCCAACTGACTTCAATGGTTCTGTTTTGCTTTGAGCCTGAGGTAACAGCAGTTATGATTTAGAGGAATAGTCCCTCTATGTGTCCAGGCACTATGTTGCACAGTGCAATATTGCACAGCTGTTCTTTCTCTTGCCCTGAAATGTGGCTCCCTGGAGGTTATGGCACAGCTGTTTTCTGAGCCTGCTTGTATTCCTCACCTTGGAACCTTAGAACTGGGAAAATTTGAAAAACACAGATCCCACCAAAAGGAAAGGGAGGTAAATGGTGACATTCACACTCTATGTTTTCTGTGCTTTTTTATTTACTGGAGATGTCTATAACTTGAGATTGCAGTGTCTGTCCACCAAAAAGCATTGCAGCACAATGCCTTAACTTTGCCTTTTAGTGATTTTTCAAGAAACACATCAGACTGGATGTCTTTCTAGTAAAAATAGTTTTGACATTTAATTTTATCATGAAGTGGGATAAACATGTATGAACATATATTTCCCTAAAGGACAGGAACTATGTATTATCAGATCAGCAAAGACGGGCTCACTAGACATGTGATTTGATATGATTTAAAACATTCATTTAGATATTGTAAATTGTGTAAATGAACACAATTATCATTGCAGCTAGCTAATGATAACACAGTAAAAGCTTATGCTGTTGTATGACAAGTTTCTTTTGACTAATACCAGTTATTGTTCTATTATTTCACTTAAGTGATTTTCAGATGTAAATTAATAATAGGCTTTTAATTTACACCAGCTTTTGAAAACTGTCATGAAAATTTACTAGTAGGTGAAAAAAAAACCATTAACACTACTCTGGATAATAGTGACCAGTAAAAATAATAATACTTAGATATTTTAATCAGCTGTCAAAGATGGCCCATTTAGTCTGAATGACTAGAATTTGAAAAGTCAGATTTAGGCAATGCTTTGTTTAAAGTCAAGGCAGGCTCTGTTAGAAAATTTTCAGATGCAGATTTTAAGTACTGCAAACTCATAATCACTTTTTGTTTTGAATTTAAATTTGAGTATTTTTTCAAAATACCCTAGACTGAAAGCAAACACTGGAAAACTAAGAAATATATTAAAATAAGCTATAAAATGCATTGGATCTCAGGGATACCAAATGAATCCAAGTGAATACAATACAGCAGTTTGACACCTAGGATTCTCAGGGATTTCTACCACTACTGATTTCACTGTTTATGTCACTCTTTGGATCAAACATATCTGTTAGTTAAAGTGGGAGATCCCATGGCTGTAATTACGTACATTGAAGTGCAGCTTGGCTTTATGTGATTTTGTAGTTGCTCAGACAATAAACTGTGAGAATAGGGGTTCTCTGACAAAAAACGACCCTGGAGTTATAGTCACCTGTCTTGGAAGAAATACACAACAGTTACATTATTTTGATAATTTCAAAATTTCTTCCTAAACACACAATGGCTGGAGATGCAAAAGATCTCTTGACTTACCAAAACCATCTCTTGCCAAGCACAGAGGTTATGTCCAGGAGACATTAACTGCCTGCTCATGAAAAATGAGAACTTATACATACAGTGTATGCTTTTAGAATGTATACATACATTTATACATGCCCACCCACATAACTTAGCCTTGACAGACACACTCAGTACTTGCACAGACTCAGGCAAAACCAATGACCTCATCCTGTTTCCCCTCTCTGGCTGAGCAGGCTGGAGCTCTGCAGGTGAGGCCCTGATTCCACCTGGGGATGGCATTGGGGTCACTCACTTGGGTCTCCACAGTCACCGGCACTCAGGGACATGGTCCAGCCCAGCTGCTGGCACCCTGACACACACCTGCCCCAGGCTGGCGCTCATGGGCCAGTACAACCCCTGTGGGGTCATGGACAGGCAGGCCAGTATTTTACATGCAACGTACTGTTTGTTCTCTCATGCCTCTATTTTCCCGCAGCTGTTCCTCCCCAAATCATCTAAATCCACCCCCTTCTCCACTTCTGTTTTTTTCCCTAAGCATCCTGTGATAAAAGTCTTGTGCAATCTCAACAAACTCTTCCCTGGCATCCCGTAACATATCCCACACTTCAAGCAGCAATCCCACAAGTCTAAAAGTGGATCTGGTGCTGTTCCTCTTAGATCATCATGGTGGGTGTCATATCTAGACACTGCAGCTGAGACTTTCCTGGGACAGCCCTTAGATTGGGTTCCTGCCTGCCCTGGGGCCCTGTCATCCTCTGGGCATGTGGAGATGCAGCTCTGATGTCCTGATGGCTCCTGCGATACATCTGGGAAGAGCTAGGGTGCTGTTTGAGCTGCCCCATCTGCCATTTTTGCACCATATAACATGACATAGCCAATACAATATTTGATACTAAAAAAAAATCTATTAAAAGTTATATTATATTTAGAAAGTAAACATTTTGCATAAATGCAACTTAGCAAAAGCCTGTTTCATTCAATATCTTTTTTATTAGTGCCAGACAAAGCACAACTTCAAAGGAAAGTCAGCTTGAAGAAGAAACAAGTCAAGATTGAATATGAATATTGCAAACTTAATCACACAAATATCCTATAATTATCTTCAGCCATAAAATGTCGTATAGTGAGTCTATTAAGATCCACAACAGAGAATGTATTTTAATCAGTTCTTTACATTCTCAAATGTTTTCTGTGTTGCTTTAGTACTGATACCACCTCTTTCAAAAAATGTGTATTTCTGAGCCTCATGCCAAATTTTAAAAGAGGTTTTGACAACATGGTTCAAAGATGAGAATTAGGGGAAATTCCCATGAATTTCAAGGATAGCAGCTAAAATGGCTGCAATTAATCCAACATCTGGCTGCAGACAGTGAGCTGTAACATCTAAAATCCCTTGAAAACACCTGAAATGTAGGAAAATTTGTTAGTGCCCGATGGACAGCTGTGGCTGCATTACTCCTTAAGAAAAAAATGGTGAAAGGCAAAATCCATATAAAGAGCTGTCACAGAGACAAGGAATGATTTTCAAAGGCATCTATAATTTTTTTAGATGTGATTTTTTACTCATAATGAAAACTCTGAGGGCAACACCATGTGTCCAGCTAGATGTAGACACAGTATTACATACCCACATAGTAAAACTGGAATCTCTTTGAAAGTCATTTTTTCACTATCAGCCACAAGGAAGCCATGGTACTGAATCCACTAAATCTACTGAGATGCTCTAGAGAGCTTTTCAGGGAAGCAAGCAAAATAATCTTCAACAGCTTTGTCAGTCTAAGCTTCCGTCGGTCCTTGACGTACTTCTCCTTTGAGGCCAACAGTAGATAGTACAGCCCTACTCTCTGGGACTGAATCCTTTGAATCTTGTTTATTTTTATTGCCATCTTATAGCCTTCTATAAATCTTCTGATGACATTTTGAAATCTACTAAAATAATTTCCTGAACTGTTGTAACACTTCACACAAAATCAGGGCATGGGGCATTAGTGTTTTCACCTCTCCTTTTTGTTGTTTTGTTGCTGGGTTTGTTCATTTGTTTGTTTGTGTCATGGTTTAAGCCCAGGCCATAAATTAGATCTCAGTTTTGTCTCACCTGTTTTTTTTTCCTTCAGAGTAGTGGGTACTGAGGACAGCTAAACTCAGCTATATTTCTTTATCTGGAACAGATACTAAAAATGCTCTCAGAACTAATATACCTTTAACTGCTAGCAGAAATGCAAAATAACCTCCTGGAGATGTTTTATCTCTGCATGAAACAGCATGGACGCTACTAGTAGGAGAATCTCTGTTTTCAGGTGCATGAACAAAGAAATTTGGCAAATACTGTGTCTTCTCTGCCTCCTCTTTTCTAACAAAAGAGTTGTGCACACACTTTCATCCAAACATAAATTAAAAAATTACTTATAAATTCATTAATTAATAATGGAAACATAGAGAAGTGTTTGTGAAAAAGACATAAATACAAGATAGAGGAGAGGATAACAGATGAGTTTTACTCATATGGGACAAGTCTGATTATGCCATAGTTGCATGTATTTATCCTGGAATTTTAAGTGTTTATTTTTTAAAATACAAACAGATTTTACAAGTTATCAAATGCCTGCCACCTTAAATGTTTGTTTCCAAGTCTTTCTTTCCTAGAAATTGTTTTAAGAGACTGTAATCTTGTTCCAGGGTTATGATGGCCCATGACTTCACCTTCATTGCCACTTGAGAACTGGAGTATTGCTTTCTTCAACACTACCGTCACCTAATTCACATGAAAACCCACAGAGCTTCTTCAATGTTATTACACAGAAACAGTCACCAGGATCAGTAGAAAGGATTTAAGTAGAATCTCACCTAGATTTAGATAGCTGTGATGTTTATCTGTAAAGGTTACAGAGTATTTAAATGCAGCAGCATACAGTTACCTTTTATGCTAGCAGGACATACCCTCACATTGTTAACAATGATCAATATTCAAGCTTATGAATAAGCTTCTAAAAATTAATTTCTTTCATGTGCATTTAAAATGCAATCTACGTAATCAAAATCAGCTGTGACGGTACTCTATTTGGCAAGAAGAAAGCTTCAGGGAACATCCCACATTTTCACAAGTGTGAATGGATGAAAGTGAAAATTGAAAATGCATTCTGCTAACCAGGTCTGTGCCTTTAGGATGTAATTTGGCAAACCTTTTACTCTAGTCCTTCCTCTTTTTTAATTTTCATTTGGCTCAGTTCCAGCCCAAATAAAGTCCAATTAAGTCCATTTGGATCATGTGGAAAAGTTTACTGAGTGTGAGATTAGAAGAAGTAAAAAGATTGCCTAAAATAAATAAACTCAACTGTGCTACAAGCGAGAACCAAAAATAAATACTCAGCAAAATTGAGTCCTGCTTGTAATTCAGCAAGAAGTCTATATTAAGATACTTGATATCTTGGGGGGGGGGGGGGGGGGGGGGAAGGTCAAGAAATCCAGAAATAATTTTCATTAATTTCCTATAAAGAAAAATATGGGCATTTCAAACTACTTCTAATATTCCCAGTACTTTTCTGAACTTGCTTGATCAAAGCATGCTCAATGTTGTCTCATATCAAAGATTATTCTGGAAAGAAGTTGGCAGGTTCCACATTGGTTCATTTTAGAAGTATGAATACCATTCATTAGAATAGCTTTTGAAATGAATTGCTTGCAGCATTTGGGTGAATGGTGCATTTGTGGCTGATGTAAATCACTCATTCTTCGCTTGGTTAGTTTCACATCCCTTTGGAGATGGCTGCAGTCCATGGCTCGAACCCCAAAATGTAGTAATGGTGGTACAGCTAATAAAAGTGGTATCATGTATTGGAATCCTAGTAACAGAAAACCCAGCAGATAGTGTTTCTTCTCAATAAATTCGACAGAAAGTACCTCCACATTGGAAGAGAATTATCTGAGAAACTGCATTGCACAAACAATCCTGAAACCAATTTTTGGCAGTCTATGATTAGTAATCAGCTCATGATCATTAGGCACATCCCAGAAGATAATAGCCAGGAATTTGTTAAGAAAGGTAAATCAAAGTCACTTGAAAAATGCACTCCCAATCTAAAAACATAAATCCTAATGTGAATGCATCCTTAATGCTGCAGAAGATAAAGTCCACCAGAAGTAGGGCATCTTGATTTGGTTCACACTTTTGCCCAATTTGTATTCATAGACCCCTCAAAAAGATACTCTAAACCACTAGTTCAAAGAGAAGAAGCTTTAATTCTTGTTTACCAGGGCAATTTCACTTTGCAGACCTAATTAAACATGCACTGGAACAGGGACTGGATTTAGGATCACTCACTTCCTAGGTGAGCATGGTAAATTAAATATTCATTATGGAAGAATATCCGCTGTTCATATGAAACAAGCAGAAAATAGGTCTCATTTTATTTATTTTTATTTTTACTTCAAATGTCCTAGCTAGGCCACAGAATTGTTTTCACTAAAAAATTAAATATATTACACAATGTGATTTCTCTTCAACAGGATAAATGGAGAACTTGCTGCAGAAGACCTGAAGGAACAGTGTTTAGGATCCTCAGACTTAATCTACAGCACCAGCAATAGGAGAGAATAGTATTTCCAAATTCAGGTACAGACCATAATTTAATGGTTGACTACTTCACTGCCAGAATGGAGGTGGATTCAAATTCTCTTAAGCAGAAAAGCATTTGAATTCAAGGCCCCTCTATAGACACTTTACAAAAGTGGAGGTACTTTCTGGTCCTCTGCAGCTGTGTGCTCCTCATGCTCCACCTCCTTGGTTTTTTGCACACCCTTCACAATGGGATAATTTTTTTTCCACTGTAACTTGGATGTTAAAGTAAAAACCACCAAAATGAAGGAGATGTTTGTACCTCTACTGAGTCCTTGTGAAACTGGGTTTTGTTCAGAAACTCTTTTTTCCTCATAATTACCATCAAGTTCAAGGCAATGAAGGCATAAGGAGGAAAAGAATATTACAATGTATCATTTTATCTACCTTAATGTCACAAGTGATGCCAGTGAGGTACACAACAATCATATTAAGTCATTGTGTCCATAAGCATTATGGATGGTATAACTGGTATTTTATGAAATTATATTCAGTTTAATGATTAGAGTACTTGCAGTGCTGTTTTAATAAATAATCATTAAAATGTGTTGAAGTTATGTATCATTTTTATCTTAATATTTTTAATTTCATTATCTTCATAGAAGCCTCAGAGCATTTTTAACTAAGTCTAATTTTGCATAATAGGATGAATATTAACATCAAATACTAATACTCTGGGATCGTAGAGCCTTCATATTTTCCCCACCTTGTGCATTTTCCTCTTCATAAATATACAAAAAGAAATCTCACTGCTCTGTTTGAAACCACTTCTTAACATTTTGTTCTTCTGAAATGCCTTGAAAAACCCAGGGAAATGACTAAAGAGTAAATGTGCTGTGACCTCTGTTTTTCATGGGACTCTTGTAAGTATCCTTACAGTAGGTATTTTATACTGTATCAAATCTTTTCATCTAAGACAGTATATAAGGAAAAAGATTTTGCCTAGAGAGTTTTCAGAACACAAAACCTCTTCCAGCACAGTGCAGCCACGGAAAACTAGCCTCACTGTGACCAGCAGGCAGGTAGTGCAGCTGTGGCTGCAGTCATTTACTCACATGAAGCCAGAGCTCCTCCCTGCGTACTCTCACCTGGTCATGTCCTTTGTGCTCCCATGAGGATCAGAAGTGGGGGGTCAATCAAGCTAAAAGCAGGATAAGGAGCCAGCAAGAAGTTGTGGTGCTTCTTTGACAATTCAAGAGCACCAGTGTTGTTGCAGGGCAACACAAGGTAGGGTTTAATGGGGAGGTAAAAGCCTCCTGTATTCTACTATAGGGCTACAACGTGTATACGGGGTGCCTCCCCATGTGTCTCCCTGTGACAATGATAATTGCCTCCCCCAAGTGCAGAATGTTTTCCTATTCCTACTACTCCTTTGCTTTCTTACAAACAATGAAGATAATTTCTAATGTCTCATACAACTGCTGAAAGCAGTATCCATGTTATGAATGGTGAATCTTCTTCCCCATCAGATTAAAATTCCTATTAAAGGCAGATTGATCAGATTTGAAGTGTTTTTCATAATAAAAAAAAATTAAAAAAAAGGAGAAACCTTGCAGATAAAGTTCATAGTTGCATCTGTTGAATGCAGGAACACTAGCAGTACTATGTATGTCAGCACATCTCTAATTCTGTGTTGAAAATTCACAGGAATTTGTTTAATTTATTGTGCTTTTGAATTAAAGAAATATATTCTTATATGATTAAATATGTGTCATCTTTTGGTTGAGAATGGCCAGTACTCAGTTTAAAATACAAAATGAAGACCTACAGGATGCAAATGCTATGGATACAAGGTGAAGCGCTAATTTACTCAATGAAGTTGAAAGCAATCTCTTTTTTTTTTTCTTCTAGATTTTTACTTGTTGTTAGTAAAGAATTTCTGTCAGTTAATTTTTTTTCCTCCCAGAAGTGCAAACTTCTTCATGTCAGCAATTACGTTTGCTTTGCATAGTAGAGGACAGCATGCATTTTCTTCTCTTGCTGCTGACTCTATCCACATTTTGCCTGATATGCTTTTCCATCGCTACCTTTACCTTCTGCACCCTGGGAACATAAAAGATAAAAAATAGATTAAATGAAAGGGAGCTGAAGAAATTGAAGTGATCACACAGGTTTGCTTTCCTGAGATAGAAGTAGTATATTGCTTTCTCTGGTAAAAAGAATTTCTCGTATACATGAGGTCTTTAAATGAAAGTGTATCATTACATTACAAAATGTTCACTTTTTATTTAGCCCCTTATTATTAAAGCATACTAATTGCAATTAAAGATAACATTTGACATACATAAAAAGAGCAGAATCTGTCTAAAAATATCTCTGCAGCATGCAAATCTTGTGTATTAACCAAGACTGTTATTTGAGAAGGCTGTCTTCAGACTTTTCTAAACACTCAAATTCTGTAATTATACTTTTAATCCCTGTTGCAAAGAAAACCTTTATTTTGCATAAGGGAAAATATTTATCTTCAGATTTCAATGTTTGACGCCCTAAAGGATTACCTTTGTCTTTGTATTTTATAGTGCAAACAGAATTACTTCTTTTTTTTTTTTTTTTCTTCCGTAATATATACTTTCTTTCTAATCATAAAAGAAATAGAGGTATCTATCAATATGTGTTTTGGCATTGATTTTTACCAGGAGTGTTGATTAATGTACTGCTGTAGCACAGGCATTCTCATTGTGTCCATGTATGAGTGTTTGCCTCTCTGAGATAGAGACCTTTTCTCTCTCTTTCTCTCTTCTCTCTCTCTTTCTGGCAAGCTGAGCATAAGGATCTATTTTTTGACAGGCTGCCACTCTCAAGAGGGCATAAAATCTGCATTTCCTTTCATCTATCTGGTTTAGAGCATTACCCTGCAGTCTGCTTGGTGACTGAGATCCTTTATATCTTTGAGTCCTTAAAACTAATTTAACAACAGGTGTATTTCTAAGATTTGGCATGTGTTCGAGAGTGAGAGGGTTTATCACATGGCTGATTGGTATCTTAAAATCACTTTTTTTTTTTTTTTTTTTTTTTGCAGAGACCTCATTTTAGCAACCACCAGTATCATAATAAAGAAGTCACACTTTTTATTTTTGCTTCATTTTGTGATAAAAGCACATCAAACAATAAAGTTGGAAGTCTGCCTTTACTATTTGATCCAGTTTCAGAAGGGAGAAGGGACAAGAGAAGAAAAGAAGGGAATTAATTAGAGCAGAAAAAGCTGTGTAAAGAGGAGGGTTTGTGTGATGGTCTCCAGTGTAATGCTAGAATAGGAAACAAAATTCCATTTTAAAAACAAAACAAAACAGAACATTTAGAAGACAGTGCTGTTCCAGTTAACTGTCTTCCAACTTCCAAACTACTTCTAACAGGTTTAAAATAAAGGACTTGCTGATGTCCCCACCCCACAAACAGAAATATGATAGCAGCTGGAAAGAGCAGGTGAGGTATCTTGCCATTCCCCACTGCCAGCCATGCATCACTCACCATGACCCTCACCATCACCTAGACAGCTTCAGTGAGCCTCGACCAGGTTTCCTGTGATAGTGTTAGGTTTTTTTCCTTCAGGTGTTTCAGCAACATACTACCAGCAAGTGGCCAGACACAGTGATCAAACAAACAAAGGAAAATTAATGTGAAAAAAAAAAATTATTTCACCTACAGAACAGGTTTGTACAGTCGTATTATAATATTGGTTATCAGCAAGGTTGAAATCTGTTTTGTGCAGTTTTAGGTATGATATTTCTTTCTCCAAGTCTTTTATTTTCAAATCAAACCCTATCTTTTATTTTTATACTCAGTTGCTAATCACTTTTGTCAATTGATTCAGCCATGTATCACAATATATGAGTCAATGAACTTCTTATCTATGTTTCCCAAATACCTTATTATTTCTTCTTTTTTGTGTCCTGGTTTCAGCTGAGATAGAGTTAATTTTCTTTCCAGTAGCTGGTACAGTGCTGTGGTTTGGATTTAGAATGAGAATAATGTTGATAACATACAGATTGTTGTTTCTGAACAGGGCTTACACTAAGTCAAAGACTTTTCAGCTTCTCATACTGTCCTGCAAGTGAGGAGACTGGAGGCGCACAAAAAGCTGAGAGGGGACACAGCCAGGACAGCTGATCCCAACTAACCAAAGGGATATTTCGCACTATATGACATCATGCTCAGCAATAAAACTGGGTGGAGTTGGTGGAGGTGGCAGCTCTCTGCTCGGGGATTGGCTAGATATTGGTCAGTGAGTGGTGAACAACTGCACTGTGCACTCCTTGTTCTGTATATTTTCTTATCATTGTTATTATTGTCTCACTCCTTCCTTTTCTGTCCTATTAAACTGTCTTCATCTCAAGCCTGGAGTTTTACCTTTTTTCCAGTTCTCTCCCCCATCCCACGGGGGCTCATGAGTGAATGGCTGTGTGGCATTTAGCTGCCTGCTGGGTTAATCCACGACATTTTATTTCCATATAACTTCTAATGATTCTAAATCTTCTCAAATGGCCCTGACACATATTCAATTCTTTCTCTATGTGTGTGTCAATAAAGATCTAGATACAACTCATCTAGATGCTTTAGATGCAGTTGGAGCTCAACTGAGATTTGCATAGCATCTAATATATATCCTGTACCTGTCTATAACTGTAAACTTCGTTCATTGTGCCATAGGCTGAAAGTCTCTGAGACCTTTTAGGGATCTTATTATTTGTTTCGCGTGGTGCCAGCAAAGCATGAAGCATTTTTAGATACTCAGGACCATGCAGTCACTACCCGAAGAAAATCATACAGTCTAAAGGGAGCAAGTTCAGAGGAGAAAAGAACAAAGGGATGTTTGCACAAATCTTCTAGCAAGCTGTAACATTCTGCGTTCTCAAGCTAGGGATACAATAAATAAGGAAAAATAAATGTTGTCTTGTAATTATGTTCAATGCATTTCCAATGTTTTTTATTTCACTTTATAGTTTTTATTCCTTAAAACAACTAGATGTTATTTTTTGGTCCCCTTTTTATCAGATGGAAAATAAATGCTTTGGAAATTTATTTAGGCATTGATGGTAGCAGACAATTGCATGCTTAAATTTCAGAATTCCATGAACATAACTGAAACATGAAAAAAGATTTCAGTGGCAAGCCAAACTAAATAGAAGTGGTTGATGGGGAATAAAAAACTCAATTTTTTTAGTCCTGGCAAGATGAGAAACAACGACCATAAGTTTTAAATTTGAAAATAGATTGCTATAGCATGGGCATAACATATGGCATAGACAGCAGCCTAGAGAAGGAAACAAGATGCAAGACTCAGGCAGGTGAAATGAGAGTTAGCTGTAAGTTCACTAGTCTTTACATTGATATTCCAGTCTGAAACCAGCAATATGACACTGAAAGCAATGAGAACATAAAAATGTGAAGAAAATGAAAGAACGGAAATACTCTGTAAGAATGAGAAAGGACAGAAAGTCTCCACCAGTACAGCATGAGAAAGAAACTCAAATAAGAAAAGGGAAAAGCTAGAAAATCTGTCTTATCATAGAATCTTTAGGGTTGGAAAGAACCTTAAGATCATCTAGTTCCAACCCCCCCTGCCATGGGCAGGGATACCTCACTTGTCACTTTGAGACACATGGACCACCAGCAAGGGAGTGAAAAATCCACTGAGGTCAAGTAGGCTAAGAAGAAGGAATAGTCATTCACTGCAGCTGTGGGATTTAACACTTGGCAAAGTCCTGTGTCACACAAGAAAATGGCTCAAATAACTTGCAAGTCTGGACCTAGCAAGATGGTTTACAAAGTGACTATTGCACATTTGGACTGAAAATAAAACATAGCTCAAATATTTTAAGGTGCATTAATTTGCTAGTATGCATTTTCTTGACATTGCTGCAACATAATTGGGATTCTGTGCCAAGATCAGCATTGAAACCTTGAGGACACTGTACTGCTGTGACACAAGTAACAATGAAAAGTTCCATTTTAAAAATACAGAATGTTCACTGTTTTCCTTTTTTAACTATCAGCTTTATTTGGCCTTTGTTATCATAAATTTGCATTATGTTATAGGGATTTATAATTAATTCCAAATGTAAAATAAGCAGTTACTAAATTAGTGGCCCCATGACAGAACTGCATTGAAGATGCAAGAAACCTCAGATTGGGGGAAAAAAGTTAGCTGTTATTAGGCTAACAAATGTCTACTTTCAGATACTGCCAACAGCTCTGGGGGGAACCTACAAGCTATGCTGCATGGCCTGACTAGTTACTAACTCCCCTTTGAATTTTCCTAGCCTAGCAGACAGAGAGTATGCTAAGTCCACAAAGGCAAAGTATCTTACATTCTTTAGGTTTATGGAAGGTATCTCCTGGAAGGTAAAGGGTTTTTCTTAGAGATAAGATGCATCTCAGTAATGGCCTACTACACAAGGCAGCATGTTGTTATACATGGGGGATGACTTGCATTTTAAAGAGACTTCATGATGACGATGGAAGATCTTGCAGCAAGGTTTCAAGCATGAGTATGTCCACGGTGTTAATGTGTCCAAAGCAATCTAGAGAAACTTACAAGAGTAGTGAACAGAGCGGCATAATGTCTGACTTTAGTCCCTGGAGTTTCAAACTTGCAAAATTTATAACATTTTGATTTTTTAGTTTAAAAATTACATTTCTTTATAAACTTTCCTCTGACATGTTTTATCTTTTTCATTTCCTTTAAAACAAACATTCTAATAAATTAAAAATCCCTTTTATTTTAAATTTGATATTGAATTAAAGCAAGAAACATTTAAAATGAAATAATTTTATATCAATATATAGGTTAGGTATATAAAATTTAACAAACTCAAAAATCCATTTTCATTCAATTTTACTCTAAGGCCTTTTCCAAGTCAATGCTTTACACATAACTATTCCCCACTCCATAAATATGATGTACATTCCCTTTTTCTTGTTTCATGACCTTGTATATGTTCAAATTAACCTTACCATCTCTTTACCAAATGACGCATAGCAATCTTTATTACTGACCTGCCTCTACTAGTATTTACTGCTCTACCCATGTTCGTCACCTACAAATTTATCTTCATTGATTTTATATTTTCTTCTAGAACATTGATAAAAGCACTGAACAGCACTGGTTCCCGATGGATGCACATAGCAGGAGAGTTTGTAAACTATAAGCACTCTGTAAGTGCTTACAGTAAACTATAAGCACTCAACTAATCAGTTTTTAATATATTGAATATGGGGGTTGTGAATTTTGTGCAGTGCCATATTTATAGTAGTTTGTTATGGCATTCTAAGAGAAATAATTTTGTGTTCTATCTACATTATAAAGTCCTAGTTACTATCTGACACCAAATGTAATCTCATCAGAAAGACATAATTTGTTTGATAAGAGCTGTTTATTATAAAACTATACTAATTGTCATTAATTATGCTTCTATCTTTACTGATTTTATCTCATATTATTTTCTATTGCTGCAGAAGTTGAAAGCCAAGCTAGCTTTCAGAATTCATATTCTTAAGCTTTCTTAAATTTTGGTGGAACGAAAAAGTACCAATTGCTCTAATACTTTGAACAAGTAAATAGTAGAGGACTGGAAGGAATACCCTTGGCCAATTCCAGCTGTCACAGGCAATCAAACTAGGTAGTGTTTCTGTATGCATATTGATCACCAGCTTAAAACCAAATTGGTATTTTTGCCCTCATTACTTCATTACTTTTATTAGAAGTTTGTGCCAAATTTTCCCCGTAGCCAGCTTGCATATTCTTACCTTTAAGCCAACATTATCACTTATTGCCAGTGGTCAAACTCCTTCCCAAAATATTTACCCTGCTCTTCTCTGAAGTATTTATACTGTTCTAAACACCAGTCTTACGTCCTTCATCTTTTCTTTTGCTAGGCTCAGCATTAATCTATTGATAGTCCAATCAAGATGTATTCCCCATTGTACTGACCATCATATTAGCTTATCTCTCCATCTGTTCCACTTTGAAATAAATTTTCTTATGTGTGACCAAGCTATACTCAGTATTCAGAAATATATGTACTGTTTTGCATTTTTCCTACTTTAACTGGAAATGCATGACATGAGCTGAAGTTCATATGTTTTTATTCTTCCCAAGACACATTGGATTGCTGGCTCGTAGGTATTCTGTGATCAACTAATACACTAGCTCTCTGTTCCTCTGCGTCATTTCAAATGAATGAGGCCAGTTAGTAGCTCTGATTCAAGATCAGCAGTTCACAGCCAATTCTATTCAGTGATCCAATCCTTTGATTTAAAAATATTTAACTTCTTTAATGAATGCTGTTAATCATCCTCTCAAAGTACTAATAGAGAAGAACATATTTCATTTTCTCTAAAAGATATGAATACATTAAACCACTTCTTTCCAAAGACAAAAAAGGTGGATCAACCAAACATTTCAGACTCTGCTGTATCATGGGGATGATCATACTTGTCAAGGCCTTAAAGCAGACTTGTCTCCAAAACTACGAGGGATCTAATCCTCCTGATGATAAGCCTTCATATATATAGCATCATGCAGTTTTGTCATCTTATTTGGGTAACAAGAAACACTATAAAACAAAAAGGATGGAAATTGAGGATTCACAGAACTGCAGAGCTAAACAGTCATGATTACTTTATGATTTAGCTTTAGACTCTTCTTCTGTGTATCAGAAAAGATGAGGAATGTGAACATTTGAGCCTTTTTTAAAAAAAAAACAATTCCTGGTTTATGTGTTTTGGTGTTTCTATTTTTGGATACCTTTTTTTTTCTGAAATAAATGGATCATCCCTGTACCTATTAAACTTGCAACCAATCAAAAAGCCTTTCTTAAAGAGATATTTGGGACTTTCACTATAGACCTTGGAAAATGTACATGGTGGCAGTAGCAGGTGGTGAAAACATGAAGATGAGCTGGAAGTGAAACATCACTTCAGTTCCAAAATATTTGATCATAAAAGATGGCAGAGAGATAAGGGATCCACGTTTTTTTCTTCTTTCACTTTCTGAACAAAATTAGTCATCTATTGTACAAATAAACAGAATAATTAATCTGTATTTGTTGCATGGCAGAGCATAAAACTATGATACCACTGGCACGGCAGCTGGTTTCCCTTTTTAATTTGCCACTTAGGCACTTTTAATTAGGGATTTTCTTCCCTTATCACACACATTTAAGAGCTGGGTGACTATTGTCTATTAGCGCTTGTTACTGTGGTTTGAATTCTCATTCTTGACAAGAAAGAGGGGCAGAACCTGACTAGATGCATGGGACCAGCCCACTGATGTTATTAAAAATGTTTAGGCATTCTTGGTGAAATAATTCTGTCCAATAAGAATACCACTGCTTACTGAAAGCTGCTTACAACGTTAACCACTTTTGCCCTTGTCTGAGAGACTAGTAGGTAGCATCATTGAATTTGATACTGTAGGTGACAAGCACTCCCATGTTTTACATAGCAAACTTCTTCAGTCTTTTTACACAAGGCTCTTCCACATGCAAAAGACAAGCACTGTGACAGCTCCGTAATGAGCTGTTCCTAGACCGGCTCCTAAAATACTGCCTTATATTTGATACTGGGATTAAACATTGAAACTGCAGATCAAACACATGTCTCTTTAGCATGAGAAGATATAACTTTCATGCCTGTGAATAAAGGCATCATTTACCCCAGGACCAGATCATTCACCAAGATTGTGAAAGACCTGACTTCTTCCTTTGCCTGGTTTCATATGAAAGTGGACATTTTCATGTCTCATAAGAGAGTGACATAATTACTGTCCTTTTGGAGAGGGGTGGAAGTGAGTGGAAGATGCTTCACTTCCTAAAGATAAGCAGTATTTGGACCAATAATCAATAAAAATACTGGGTGGTTATCACTAGTGAGTCGGAGGAAACTCCAGGAAGAAACTTGCCAACAAAGTTTTCAAGCTGACAAGCAGGTATTCTTTATTGCGGCGCCGGGAGACACGGGGGATAGCTCCTCCTAACGTGTGTCTCCCTCTATTGCTCCATACACTGCCTTATATAGATGTTGGGCATACATACATATTCATGAGGTTACGTATGGATTACATAATTTTCCAGAGAGTTCCCCGCATGCGTACAAAATGGTGGTAGGGGTCTGTGAGGGTCTTTTACTTCTTCCAGCAATCTTCATCACTTCTGGCTGCCTTTGACGCATGTGCAGTAAATGCTCATACCAGCTTAATTGGATTGTTAACACCAAAGACATAATAATCCTTCTAGCTTCCTACTTATCAGTTAGTTTAACTGTAGCCCATCCTGGACACCTGCCATTCCTGGATACTCCTTATCCCTATGTCTCGTTATTCTAGACTATTTTTCTTAAAACTATGTCAACTATAACAACTTATCTTGCACAAGAATTCTCAGTGTTTTCTCTAGCTGTACTCTATTTTTCCCACTACATATCATGTCCCTCAGTAATTTTCCACTGCTACTGTTACAAAGCCATTACACTTAGCATTACTTAAAACTAATTCTAAAAGTTTATATATTCTATTTTATGATTTTATGGCCCCCTTTGTTTCACTAGTGCATGGTATAAAGTAACGTTAACTCACTCAGGATAAAGCATTACTGGATTTGACTGTCTTCTGCAGTTTCTAGTCATTTACACAAAAAAAGAGTGCTTCCTACATAAGGATGAATACATTTTGTTCCAGTATATTGAGTATTCTGACAGTAAATTTTTTCCAGAAAACAGAGGACTAAGCTCAAGAAACGAACAGGGAGAGGGATTTAACATTGGTTCTTACCTCTCATTATACTTTTGACTACAGTGTGCAACTGTGTGTGGGAACTAGGCAAGAAAAAAATGCCAAAATCTTGTGAAAAGAATGGTGAAATCGTTCTCAGTTGTGCGAATGGCTGTGTGAGACAGATGTTGCTTGGCTAGGGGTTGCCTGGACTTTGATGGCATTGCTCAGTAATGGTGCTCCAGGCACCATACAGCATTTTACTACTAGAAATCTAGCTGATAAAAGACTGACTTCTGGGCTAGACGACATCAGATTTAGGGTTCTGGTTTTAAACCATTAGCAAGACTTTTTCCAATCTTTCCCTCCGCTATTCCCTTATTAACCTAGTTGCATTCATGTGAGTAATTGAAACACTGAACATTTAAGGGATATATTATCTTTCACTTTCTTTTTTGTCACTTTATGTTTACCCTATGACAGCTGGAAAAACTGTAACTTGAAAAAAAGTGAATCAACACTTCGGGAAGCATCTCCACCTTAAAATGCTGGTTTAGAAAAGTTAGGTTCAGCACTGTGGGATTTTGAATGTCAGGATGACTATTTTATAAATCTTTTTGCTAGAATATGGTTACATCTAGAAAAAAAGAAACTTGAGCACAATGATAAACAGTTTCTCATTGTATCTTGTGCATTGCTGTTCAAGAATTCAAGGCATGAGCAAAGTCAATATAAGCTAATAGTACTGCTTTGCAGGGCTAAGGGCATAATGAATTGCATAACAACATACAACTGTACCACACAATTCTTACTATAATCATATACTTTTCTAACATAAAGAGATCTAGGAATTACAGTTGATGTAGACTGTTTCAAGGATATAGATAGTTTCAGGGATAATGGATCTTCTTGTTTGATCTAATATTTAACAGAAGCATGGTAACAGAATTAACTCTGAGTTACTTGACAAAACAATAACGGAAAATTCTGATATATGCATGTTTAGGATCTCACATATTTTATTTTTTCTGTTCCATTTGTTTTCAGTTCGGGTGCTAGTGTTGTATTTTTTCTTTCAACCAGGTTTTCCTGACTACTTTAACCATCCTGAAATCCAGCTTGCCCACATCCCTGGCAGCTTGAGAACTTTTTCAAAAAATTGCCTGCTTTCTTAAGCATTCTTACTACTAAAAAGATTTGGAAACTCAGAACCCATGTGGCCCTCAGTCTCATGAAAAATTCATAGTGATTTAGACATAGTGATAATGTGACCACAGAGATACGACAAGTTTTTCTTACTGTAGTTCTCCCTATGACTAGACATGATTGCTGCTACCTTCATCCACCTTTGTTTAATTAAACATCATGGAAGTCATATGAAGTAAAAATGGAAATAAGATGCAACATTGTTTATGGTAAGGATAATTGACATTGAAAAAAAATGAAGATGCAATAAGTAGAATGACTATTTAGAAAGTATGCTCTATTTCAACCGCAAAATAGTATATTTGCTAAAAGAAATAGCAGGTGTTAGCCCATGGTTAATCTTGGGCTGATGGACAAATTAATGCTGGATTACACATTTTCTATTTTGGACAAAGAATCGGAGGTTTTTTGAAAAGCCTCTTTTACAAATGTTAAAGTGGCTGTGGGAATTTGTATAATTTATATTAAACTCATATAAATACAAATAACATTAAAGTAAAATCCCTAGCAATATATGCACCAATAGTCATGTCCTAAAGATTAGTTCTCTTTCTTCTTTAAAACAGTCTGGAGAAATAGGTTGACTTCATGGTGTACCAGAAGTAATTTATGCTATCTGTGCTTTAAGAAAGTTCAGCAGTTGACAAGGTTTTTGTACTGAATGGCCTGATGCAACTGAATAGCTTCAAAACTATGCAAAAGATGTAAAATTAACTAACTTCAGTGATTTTTCTTCAGCTAAAGAAAAAGCTTATAAGTAAACACTGTTTTTTAGTTTGTTTGGTTGTCGGGGTTTGTCCTGGCTTCAGCAGTTACAGTCATTTTTTCTCCTTCTTAGTAGCTGGTGCAGTGCTATGATTTTGACTTTCAGCCTGGGAACAGTGCTGATAACACCAATATTTTCAGTTGCTGCTCAGTAATATTTAGTCTGACCAAGGAATTTCTGAGCCTCATGCTCTGCCAGAGAGGAGGGGAAGCTGAGAGGAAGCAGAGACAGGACACCTGACCCAAACTAGCCAAAGAGGTATTCCATACCACAGCACGTCATGCCCAGGATGTAAAACTGGGGGCAGTTACCTGGAAGGGAGATCACTGCTTGGTTGGGCTGAGTATTCATCGGCGGGTGGTGAGTGGTTGTATTCTCTTCCATTGTTATTTCCCTTATCATTACTATTATTGGTGGTAGCAGTAGCGGTTTTGTGTTATACCTTAATTACTGGACTGTTCTTATTTCAACTCGTGGGAGTTACATTCTTTCGATTTTCCTCCCCATCCCTCAGGGTGCTGGGGGGAGGAAGGGGGGGAGTGAGAGAGTGAGCTGCGTGGCTGGGCTTAAACCACGACAGGGTTTTTTTGTTCGATTGTTTAGGTTTTTTGCTTTTTTTTAAACTTTTTTTGGTTGTTTTCTTTAAAGGAGTTATTGAAACCCTAAGCAAATTTACCATTTACGAAAAATTTTCATGGGGATTCAAATGCTCCTGATTCCAACACTATAAGAAAGAGAAAACTCTGGTTTTTAGGTCTTGTACACATTATTCAGAATTGTGTTGAATCCAAGCCAGTATATCTGTACTTGTAAAATTTCTTACAGTAGAATGAAAACTCGCTTCAGAATAGGAGTCTCTACTCATCTATGGTAGCGCAGCCAGTTTAACGGTGGTAGTATCATTAGAATTTTCTAGGCAAACAGGCGGTTTCCTGGATATATATAAAGTTTCCTTGCAGCAAGTGCTTAATCTCTGACCTATCTAATGCTCTAGAAGCAGCAGAAATTTGCAGAAACTGTCACTGCAGGTTCCTTTTGGCTGTAATTGGTGCTTTCACATTTATCAGGGAACAGGCTTTCCCCCAGATCACTAGGGTGTGTTTGCTCTTGCCAGCTGATGAATTTACAAAACCAAGTTAATTCTACATATTCACTACCTCCAGATGAAATAGGTTATTTATCAGCCTGTCTCTGCCTTCCATGGAGTATGGTGTATAGATCCCTGAGCTAGCAGAGATGCAACTCAGTAAATCCACATGGTGCAGATCAGCTCTATGGCTGACCTAAAAAGCTCTGCTTCGCAGCTATCTTTATTAGCTGGAATGCACTGCTGCACAAATGTGTCTTAGCCTGCAGTCAGACCCAAGCTGATGCACATCCAGTCAGCTCAGGAAGCTCTGCACCATGAACCCACTGCATTATCAACCCTGGGAAAGATGTGTTTGCACCAGTGCTGTAGACAGATCTATATGCCTATGTGGAAGCTTATATGAAAAACACACAACTAAAAGGTATTGTTTTCTAATGCAGATAAGGACCAACATTTCAGCTAGGTAAAAATTTTTTGTTTCTTGGAAACTTTGATATTTGAAGAATTTGACAGCATTTTTTAATTAAATAATCTCTTAATAGCAGGGATAGAATCATAGAATCATAGAATAGTTAGGGTTGGAAAGGACCTTAAGATCATCAAGTTCCAACACCCCTGCCATGGGAAGGGACACCTCACACTAAACCATGTCACCCAAGGCCTCATCCAACCTGGCCTTGAACACTGCCAAGGATGGAGCATTAACAACCTCCCTGGGCAACCCATTCCAGTGCCTCACCACCCTCTCAGTAAAGAACTTCCTCCTTATATCCAATCTAAACTTCCCCTGTTTAAGTTTGAACCCATTACCTCTTGTCCTGTCACTGCAGTCCCTGATGAAGAGTCCCTCCCCAGCATCCTTGTAGGCCACATAGTATTAATTTTTTTATATCTTTAATGCAATATCTTTACCACTAATCCACTGGCAACCATTCCCCTTGACAAAGAACAAGGAAAAGTACAATAGTAGCTGTTTCTCAGCATGATTTTAAAATTGTAAAATTTTAAAATTTAAAAAAATTAAAAATTTTTAAAAATTAAATTTAAAAATTAAAAATTTTTTTAAAAAATTAAAATTTTAAAATTAAACTTATAATTTCTAGGACTCCTAGACAACAGAAGGTTAAAACTAGACAGACCTAGCCTTTCTGCATAATTAAACCCACCCATTCCTTTCCAATCTAAATAATACCCATAATTTCATGCCAATTTTATGATTTTCAACTGTTTATGGAATCTGTTCATATAATTAAATGCAGCACAACAATGTTTCTAAGAGCTCAGAGACATCACTATGAACCATATATATCCTGCAGTGGTGGGTTAACCTTGGCTGGACACCAGGTGCCCACCAAAGCTGCTCTATCACTGCCCTCCTCAGCTTGGCAGGGAGAGAAAATATGAGAGGCTCATGGGTTCAGACAAGGGCAGGGACAGATTGTTCATCAGTTACCATCATGGGGAAAACATACTTGAGTTTGAGAAATTAATTTAATTTCTTACCAATCAAATCAGAGTAGAATAATGAGAAAATAAAACCAAATCTTAAAACACCTTACCCTAACAGCTTCCTTCTTTTCAGGCTTAACTTTACACCCAAATTCTCTACCTTTTCCTCCACAGTGGCAGAGGGGGATGGGGAATGGGGATTGTGGTTAGTTCATCACATGTCTTTGCTGCTCCTTCCTCTTCAGGGGGAGGACTCTTCACACTCTTCCCCTGCTCCAGTGTGGGTTCCTCCCATGGCAGACAGTCCTCCATGAACTTCTCCAACGTGAGTAGGCTGCAGTTCTTCACAAACTGCTCCAGTGTGGGTTCCTTCCATGGGTGCAGTCCTTCAGGAACAGACTGCTCCAGCACAGGTTCCCTGTGGAGTCACAAATCCTGCACCAAACCTGCTCCAGCGCGGGCTTCCCACGGGGTCACAGCCTCCTTCAGGCATCCCCCTGCTCTGGTGTGGGGCCCTCCCTGGGTTACAGGTGGAATCTGCTCCACCATGGACCTCTATGGGCTGCAGGGCACAGCCTGTCTCAGCATGGTCTGCACCACGGGCTGCAGGGGAGCCTCTGCTCTGGCACTTGGAGCAGCTCCTCCACCTCTTCTTCACTGACCTTGGTGTCTGCAGAGCTGTTTCTCTCACATGTTCTCACTGCTCTCTCTGGCTGCAGTTGCAGTTGTACTGTTTTGGTTTTTTTCCCCCCTTCTTAATTACGTTATCCCAGAGGCACTACCACTAGTCACTGATGGGCTTACTCTTGGCCATTGGGGGTTCCATCTTAGAGCTGGCTGGCATTGGCTCTATCAGACAGAGGGGCAGTTTCTAGCAGCTTCTCACAAAAGCCACCTGGTAGCCCCAAGCTACCAAAACATTGCCATGCAAATCCAACGCACCTGAAGAACCCTATCAGAACTCAGAGAACAACAATTTTTCAACAAATATTGTCATTTGATATAACGTATCAGGTGTGAATAACTTAATGGAAAGAGCTTGTTGATTGCTTCTCATAAAATTATAGAGAATAATTAACAAATAATTAACAAATACTTTGTTAAAGGCCTGTGTCCCTGAAGAGATGGCATTTGATATAAATGGAAAGGAACAAGCTGGCCTTGGTCCAACCTCTGAGTGTTCCTGCTTTAAAACCTCTGCAATTAAATTGGTTAATGAGAATCATGTTAAACACGAAGTTGTTCATGCCAAAAAGTTGAGAAAGAATCATCACGCTCTAAGTTAACAGGGTAAAAAGAGATGAATTAATCCAATCACCCCTTTTTTCAGTTGTTCCAGGGAAAACCAAATTCATTCATATTCAGCATCCAATGCATTTCCCTAATTAATGCAATTTGATAAGATGAAACAAATTCATGATGTCGTTATCTGAGTTGTGCTTAATGAAGTTGGGCTGTATGAAACATTAACTGCTATATTGAATCCATTTCCTTGGACTGGGAAATATGCATTTATTATTTCAGTACATTTACTCTGGAAGTTCCAATCATGAGGCCTTATCACCATAATCATTGTGTCCTGATAAATCTACATAATATTATCATTTTGATCAATGTAATCGTTAAGCTCAGACTATAAAGAATTCAATCACTTGGTAGCATGGAAAGCTAAATAGGCTGCTTGACAACCTGAGCTATTTACCAGTCAAAGGCAAGAAGTTGTCTGACAGACAACTGTCAAAGTGTAAGTGGAAATAATAGTACTTATGTTATCAGCTTTGTTCAGCTACTTGTTCTTCCACAGAGGTCTGCATATTAAAGTGGTGTCTGTAATATTCCTGTTCACACAAAAAAAGACATATAAACTTTCATTGATAATGAAGAGTATTACCAGAGGTACATTTACGAAAAATGAACCTTTCATAGGGACATTCATGTGGGAAGGAGTGACAAAAAATTAGCATTGTTTCCTCTTTTGTTTATGCATTCAGGGGTTTTTATTGAGAATATGCTATTGAAAATACGGAAAAGATTCAAGCCTGCTGCCTAACACTAAAACATTTGTTCATGTAAGGCCTCCTTGTTTATTAAAATCTGATAGGATATTGTATAAGCAAACATTATCTATATAGGGGTTATTGGACCAAGAGAGAAGTGTCTGATGTTATGAACTTTGAAACTGAATCTGCTGAATTGAAGCAGAAAACTGTGCATGATTTTTCTAAAGAACATGCTGTCATTCTCCGCTCAAATACTTAAGTTGCAGAATTCCCAAAAGGGAAACACCAGAATACTGGAAATTTGTTCCTAATATTAGGCTACCCTGCACACCTAATGGAGCAGAAGAGATGGGACAAATCATACTCAGAGATTTGCAGAAAAGAGTGGAAGAAACATTTCCCAGAACTGGCCCACAAAGGATGTTTAAAATTCAATTACTAGAGAAAAAAGTTATATGATTATAGAATTGTGAATGCACTGACATATATTTGAATACTCCTGTATCTATTTCCCCAAGGTTTTCACTGGTGTACAGCTGTATAATTTCAGTCTAATGGTTTAATAAGACACCAGCATATTAATTTGTTTTCAGAGAGTGAAATTGGTCTAATGAAAAAATTAACACTCAGTTATACATAAAGAAGGAATGAACCACCAGTGTTCAAGTCATAAGCAAGCTCTATAAAGCTTTATAATGGCAGACTGCAGAGTTTTATTTATTAATTGACTTCATTTAAATTATTGTCTCAGTTTAATTTTCATTACGGTTTACTAATACTATTGCAAGGAAGAGATCCATAAAACTAAAATTTGAAACTGTATTTTTGGCTTGAGCAAATCATTGACAACAGGAATAGCAGAGCCTGATTAATAAAATATTTACATACTATTTATGCTAAAAGAATTAAGGTGGAAAGCATAAATTTAAACTTCTTTCATTAATTGAATACTTATTGGCTTTTGGTAAAATCAAGTGTGGGATACAGTCACTCCCAAGGAGAAAGCTGTGGACAAGAACTTACAGACTCTAAGTAATTCAGCCTGTAAGTGACACTTGTTTCAGATTTGTGTGTTGACCTGTAATGAAAAAAATTATTTGCAGGCAATTTACATCTTAAAATTAAAGTTCAGTGTGCCATATAAACTTTTTGAATGTTAGACAAGTCATACAAAAGGGAAAAATATCAGCTGATAAGGTCTAGTTAATTAAAAAAATCTAGGTAATTGTACAGTTGTTTGGCTGTTTGGTTGGTTATATTAAATATTAAAAAGTGAAATTTTCAGAAGAAATTTTCAAATGCAAGGTCACCTAATTTTGAAAGTGATTATAACATCATTTTTTCAATTTCAAATAAAATTTAAAGAAAAACATCTTGGTGTAAATTCTAATATTTTCTAGATTTTCTAATTTGAAAAAAACTTGCATTATCTACAAATATTTTATTCTCTGGAAAAAGAGAAATTCGAACCACTGCCACATCATCAGGTTAGGGACAAAGACTTCCTGGAAGTTTGTTTTCATTGACTTGTTACAACTCCAGTTGAGTTTTGTAATACTTCTTTGGACAGCCTGTTAGTAACTCTAAAAAAACCCATCAATAACAGTCACAACACAGTTCTTATGTCATTTAAATGTACTCCTTGAAAAACAAATGTTTTTACAGTTCAACTAGTAGTTTGTTTCATCTAGTTGTAGCTAAGCAACCAGCATTTTGACACGATTTTGCTGTCACTGTTAATGTCCTCAAACATATGGTTTTCCAAGAATATAATTACAATTTAGCAGTGGTAAAACAACATGGCAACTATCACAGGACACAGCCTTGCAGATCTTCATGCTACAAATTAAGCCAATGATAATTACATTACCATTGCCAGAAGCAGCCAGTCTACTTTCTTACATAAAATCAAATGCTAAACTATGTAGTTTTAAGATAACAATTTCAACAGTTATTTGCATAATGTATACTGAATTATATTAAGTTTTCATAGCACTCCTACTGAAGTATTTTAGAAAATATTAAGCATCATCTAATCACAGTAATCCTCGACATGTCAGCTTTATATTTTTAAAATCAGCAGCAAAACATGGCTTGGTCCTGTTATATGTACAAAGCTAGGATCTGTAGTACACATTCTTCATGACACCTACTATGCTGCAGTAAATTATCACAAGTGGCCCCATTAATCTTTCTTACCAGAAGGCCCATCCTAATACGTAGTATAGTTGTATTTTAAAGTATTCAGTCTGTGTTCTTTTCTTCTGTATGAAAAACTTACTGTCTATAACCACAGGTCTGTCTTCATTTTAGTGCAGATTGCTAGACAAAATGTGCAAAGTGAGGGAATACTCCAGAAAACAGCAAACTTCATTCAGATTTCTGTTCAGTGGAACCTGAGTGGAAATGAACATTCTGCATATTTGACTCATATATATTATCTTTAGGAAGATTATTAATTCAAAAAGGCCATTATCATAGAGCTGCAGGTTATTGTGAGCTTAACTTGAAGCATATGATTAAATCCCAGTGACTTCAAAGCACATAACAGCAACAAAAAAGTCACTATCATGTTTAACTTCTATTACATTTTCTAAGGAAAAGATACTCTTGCAAATTTCCATATTCATGATAAAATATTTTATCTCTTGACAAGGACAAAAACCGCCAAAACACAAGTACATTTGTTTTAGCAGGTATATGATATCTACTTTTTTTTAGCTTTAAAGTTTCACAAAAAATCTTCTGCAGTTCTGCCTCTTTGAATATAATACAAAAAATAGAGTCAGAGCTTTATGTAGTAGCATTTCCAGAACATCAAATAAAGTAGTAACTGAAATAACTGTAGGATTCCTAAGAGTTTAGGCCTGAATCCCAGACTTTACATCTGCCTCTAAACTTGTAGTGAATGTTTTGCCTCTACTGATTGCACTTATGTTGCATAGGAAAATATTACATCACAAGTTGTCTAAATTCCCTTGAAAATATTCTTTGCTACTACACACATATTCAACTAAAAATGTCTTGTTTATGATATTTTGATTTGTGCCTTTGTTCTGCCTTCAGTGTGAAAGCTGGTTTTATAGTCTCTCCTACTTCTCCTTGCTTTGCAACAATTTTCTAATATTTATCATTCAGAATATAGTAGCATAATATGGGAAGTGGGGAAAACACTTTTATTAATTTAATTTTAGTTATAGGTTGAAGAATAGTTGTTCCTTCTCTAACTTTCACCCTTTTTAACCTTTCTTATTAATTGGAAGAGAGATAAAATAAAGAAGGGATAAACCTTAATCTTTACATTAAAACTTTTGGGCTAAAAAGCTAGGTTAAAATGAAGTTAAAATAAAGTTGATATTTGAAATTGAAAAGGGTATCTTCTGTTTCTTTTTAAAAATATAATTTCTGTATGACAGCTGAATAAGTGAAATTATATTGAGTATTAAATCTGGATAAGAATAACTTTTAAAACATGCATGGAATAGTGTCCCTATGACACAAAGTGAAATAGTGCCTTTTACAAGCATGAATATAGTGCCTGTTCCTCTGTTGTGCCAATAAAGGACAAATATCAGACTGGAGTATGAATTGGATTAAACATATATTATCATGAATAATGACAATTCTATTATGATGAACTCAGTTTGGCCTTAGTTATTGCCAAATGCATCAAGTTGCACACTCCTGCTATCTTAAAAAATCAGGGAGATGGAGAAGAAAAAAAGGAAAAGCAGCAGAAAAGGAGAGAGCTGCCCTTGTAAGAGGCTACCACCACTGGAACATTTCCTTGCACTTCTGTGCTTTTATGCAACTTGCATGATATTCTTACAACTTTTAATAGTGAAATACTTCCAAAGAGATGGGAAAGATTTAGTAAAAAGAAACTCTGCCAATGAGAGAAGCAGAGTTACTGAGACATGAGTATCACTTAACACATTCACAGCTATGGGAGTTTTTAGCAAATAATACTCATATAAGCCTACAAAGTATGTACTGCATGCTTAGGGAGATAGTCATCTAACATTTGCTAGCTAATTCTTAGATGTTTGATCTAAGATAAGCAGATGGATTCCTTGTGTTAATGAAGAGAAATAAGCCTGTCTCAGCAGACAATGCAAACCATCCAAAAATAGGTATCTGAGACGTGCCCCTGTAGATGCCACCTGCA
Source organism: Psittacula echo (assembly GCF_963264785.1). Taxonomy (NCBI): domain Eukaryota; kingdom Metazoa; phylum Chordata; class Aves; order Psittaciformes; family Psittacidae; genus Psittacula; species Psittacula echo. Next base: position 84,452,250 of record NC_137738.1, on the reverse strand, counting down.
TTGTCTATGGAAGAAATTAATACCTAGTTTATAACAGATGCTTAGCCTTTCAGAAGCTAAAGACAAGTGAGATGTATCCTATTCATATTGTGGCTATCGTATCAGTTGAAATCCTGGAAAAATCTAAAGTTGATTGTTACAAATTCTATGTATATATGAGCCAGTACAAGGAAAGGGTGACTCCTCTGTGTTTGTTGACATTTCTGAAATTAAGCAATTAAGTGTATAATGAAATAATTTGCTACATCAAAGGCTCATCTACAAGGACCTTTACATTGTTTGGTTTTTCTTTGAGGGAGCCACATAATGCAAAATTCAATCTGAAAGAGACATAGCTCCTGGGGATGCTAAGTAAAATATAGAAACAAAGCTGATTTCTAAATACCTAGGTTATATTTTAAGGCTATTTTGCAATTGCAGGCTGTGAGTTAATATTTTGAACCACAACATTTTAAATGTAACCAAGGTGGGGAGCTCCATACACACACACAAGCTTGCACGTGTTTTCCACATGTTGGGTTAAAAGAACACTTGCTTCCGTCTCTGAAGCCTATCTCACCATTGCTCAGTGTGTAGGTACCATACTGTGACCTAAGTGTTTATTTAAACGGTTACAACTAAGGCTTAATTCACCACAGACATAGCTGTTAAAAACAAACATTTAGATGTGAAAATAGCTCGGTGGCCTTCACAGTGCTAGTTAGATGAGCAGGAGGAGGTAGTGGCAGAATGTGCTGTGCCTTTTTGAAATACAGCCATAATACAAGTATTGTTGTGAAAACATTGGCTGAACTTGTAAAAAGAAAATAAACTCATGCTTCTGCTCTGGATTAGCTGTGTCCATTGAAGTTTTATTTTCCCTTACACATTATATGAAAAATGTTAAGAAATAGAAAATCTTTACTTGGAATTTAGCCAAAGTACTAGATGCTCAAAAGAGATTCGTTGAAGGCAGGTAACAGATGCCACTTACACCATTCAAACAGTTGCTTCTATTGCTTCATTTCCAAGCTTAATATGTAGCTCAGGAACTTTCAGCTCTCTTTATTTTAACTGCCTACATCTGGAGTAAATTAAGCACATAGTTTAGTCTTCTGTTCTTCTTAAAACCAGATTTCAGAGGAGTCACTCCATATTGCCCATGTAGATAGATGAGCTTTGCAGATTTACAATCTGTAAATGCTCATACCTCATTCTAAGCTCACTGTTTACTTCAAATTATTACTGTGACATTGCAGCATGATGAGAGTATTTTTCCAGAAGCTAAGAATAACCTGTTATCAGTTACTGTTAGTTTTATTATACTTTGATATAAATAAGTTTGTTTTGACAGAAGAAAATAAAGTTATAAATTGCATATTTTAACATAATCTTGTCTTCTTTGAGAAAAATGACCTCTTAACTATTTTATAGATATATACTTTTTTATTTCTGTAGACCTTAATTGTTCCTGTGACAAAACAGTGTCCTAAGAACCTTGATGATTAAAGCAGAGATAAAAACTTCATATTTTTTATGGAATTGAAAATATAAATAAAATTTTTCTAGTCCATCATATCCTTTAAGATATGATTAAACTTACATACAGATGAAACCCTGACATTTTTTTGAATAATCTTTTAGTTATAAAGAGGAAAAAAAGACTGATGCAAATAAAGCAAACTAATAGCATACTCTTTTAAAGCTAAGCATATAAGTTAATAAGAAAAGAGGAACTTTTAAACATTGAAAACTAAATGTTTTTACTTTTAGAATCAAAATTTGGGAGATATTTTTACCTAATAATAAATAGTTGTGAACAACATATTGTAAAAAGTCATTGGATTAAAATATTATTATTTATATATATATTGTTTAAAAATGTATATATTTATTTCACCTGACAAAATCAGCTATATAGAGTCCAGAGAAGAGCAACAGACAGTTTCTTAGAGCAACTAAGCCTGAAATCAGTTTTCTTCATGGCTTTGTCTGAGACAAAATCAACTTTATGAAAACCTTATGATGAAACGTTAAAGTTCCCCCGGCAATATGACTATTTTTAATGCTTATATCCAAACCTCTTTTTTATCATTTTCCTCAGCAGAGTGGTTAAAACCAATCAAGCTTTGCTAGACAGAGCTCATTTACTGTGTCTTCCCAGAGGGCTGCTCTGGAAGGATTTTCTGGAGCATAACTCTGCAGTCTGTCAGCACAAGTAGATGGTAGCGATCACATTTACTTCCTATTGACACAAGCCTGGTGAAGATTTGTGCTACAATGTAGTTTCTCACTACTCGTGTGGTGAGGGACGGAAGCACTAGTTCCCTCCGAACTAGGGCTGAGACATAGAGCATTCACGGGATGCGGGTCATCAACGATTTATTGCGCAGCTAGAATTCCTTATATCTGCCGCCTAAGCACCTCCCCAGGGTCAGCTGGTTCCTGTCCCTCCTGGCAACCTCCCGTCCATGCACCAATCCCTACATCTCCCCCGCCTCAAGACTAGAAAACTCAGGGTTTTAACAGCTATTCCAGATAAGCAGCTTATAACTCTAATTAACTAAGTAAGAAAGGTTTGTGCCACTAAGTATTCACACACAGTGCATATTACATAATCAAACAAGAAGGAAACAAACATCCTAATACTAATAAACACAGAGCGTCAGCCTAAAGGGACCTAGACGCAGGTGTTTCCGGCCTGAGTGATGTCGTATTCAACAGCCGGCCACAAAGTTCGTAAGGCATGTCGTGACTGGATCCGTGAGTGAAGTCATCTGGACACACAAGGGCCATGGATGTCATTTCACACCTCTTTCCATCACTCTCTCCCAGATACAGCCGAGCGCCAATCACCACCTGTGAAATATAGCTCAAATGCAAACTTACAGACACAACTACAAATACGGTAATAACCATTTTGCCGGTACCCAGCTTAGCCCAGTCTCCCCCTCCACACAGGCATAGCCTTGCCCGTGAGCACGCAGGGCAAATGGACCTATCTTACCCTTTTCCAGATCTTTCACCCGTACCTGTGGATATGGGGGTTTGTCTAGAGGTGGAGCAAAGTGCGAGCTCATGGGGGATTGTTCACTTGATCCATGCGAGAATTGATTTAAACTAGCCAGAGCAGAAAGTAAAAGTCAGCGCACGCGGCTCGCGGGAGTTTCTCCGGGTACGGTCTCCCCTGCCTCAAGACACATGAGGCGAGCTTTCAGAGTCCAGTGCACGCGCTCGACGATAGCTGGGCCAGTGCTGTTATAAGGACAACCGGTCTTATGTTCAATGCCCCACTGTCATAAAAACAAAGCCACCAGTTGACTTGAACATGCTGGGCCGTTGTCGGTCTTGATCTGGCTAGAGACTCCCAAAATCGCCATGACCTCGCACCAATGCAAAATGGCCGCCTTAGCGTCTTGCTTGCATTGCGCCGTAGCCAAGATGACACTGCTACAGGTATCAACCGTGACATGTAAATAGCGCATAAAAACTGGAGCACAACAGTCAGGAACTGGCAGACCTTGTGCAACACGGTCTGCACTACTGTTACCTTCAGTCAGGAGTCCAGGGATGTGCGAATGACTATTACAGTGATTTGGGCAAATTTCAGCAGCTTGCTCAGACAAAGCCTGAAAAAGGACTTGCGCACACTCCATTGTAGCCTCAATGGCTAATGGGGTCCGCAGACCACTGTCGTAGCACAGTAGCTACAGTAGCTACAGTATATGCTTCCAGAAATCGAACTGCTATTGGCTAGACGTAACCAATATAGATTGTGACTGGCTCAGAAGCGCAGTCCACACTTTTTGAAGCAGATAACAAGCTAGCTAAAATTATCCATTCGCTACCTTTCTCACATAACTTGCAGTTTCACCATCCCGCTCCCACATCTTGTTAACCTTGAGCAAATGCCAAGTTCCTTATTCTACTGCATGTAACTGTCCTTTAGTAACCTAAGGCTAGGCCTCACAGCCTGAGTAACTTGAGTTCAGGCCTTGCAACTTAACTCAGAGTCTGGCTAAAACCAAACAGCTGGGATTGCTCACATGTCCATTGTTCAGTTGTATTCTTCATAACCACCATCTCCTAAGGCTGACATCTGGATTGGTCACGAAATGTCCACCGTCCCTCAGCCACTCCACAATTCTCTTTTTGTCTTTGAGCAAACCAGGCAGATGTTACATTTTTCTTAACTATAGACATCATACACCACAACATGTAACTTGCTACTAATACAAATAAAACTAACACACATAATATAGTTACTCCATCCATCATCTTTCGTTAGCCATTTAACCCTCTCTTTCAGTTGTTGTACACTCTTATAAATTGATTCCAAATGATCTGACAAATTCATGCAGCACATTCCCTCAAATTCAGCACAACCATGCCCCTGTGCCAACAATAAAAAGTCGATTGCTGCCCTATTTGTAAGGTGGCATGACGAACACTATCAACATCAGTCAAGAGCCCACTTAGTGCAAGCATAGTAGCTTTTGTCAGTTCCTTCTTATCTTGCTGTGATTCCTTCAGCTTTTGTTGACCCTTGGCTCATGTCCGACTCCACGTAGGCACTTGTTGATCTGGGTACATGGCTGTTCTTTGCCAGAAAGTCATCCACATCTCCGCCTTTTTCTTTCTATACAAGCCAAATGTGCTTTGTAGCACTCATAATCATTCGTTGGATACATTAAAAATACACAGCAACAAAATCAAAATGGTTAAAATGACAATAAACACCATTAGTCCACCTTTTACTAGAGCAACCAGCCAACCTGTCAGTCCCCATTCACCTAACAAATTGTCCAGCCAAAAGGCTTGCTCATCCTCATACACCATGTGTAAGATCTTAGCATGTTTCCATATTACTTCAACATAGGTCAATCACAGGCTGCTGGGTCTGCCATTTTTCTCCTGGATGTCTCTTTGGTAACAGGGGAGCCCATCCCCTCACATCAAGGTCTGGCATGGCATGTGTCCCCACCGCTCCACGCCTGCTGGGTTGCAGCCAACAGCGGAGCTAAAGGTTCTTCTTGGTGGCAAACACAGAGGCCAACCCAGTCTTGCCCTTGACTGTGGCAGCAGGCATTTGGTCAACCTCAGTTCTTGTACCTCATTGTCAGTGCAGAGTTTCACCTGCTTCATCCAGTAACAAGTTGCTACTGTGGCAAAGCATACACAGATTTACATTACCAGAGTAACTATTACAGGTTACAACAGCATGTTGAAAATGCTGATGGCAGCAAGAAACTAGCCAAAGAATTTTCTTACCAGTGGAGTTCTTCCACCCTCTTAATTTGTTCCATTACCTGGTTTATAACACTACCATCATAATAGAATCTTTCTAGCTTTTGCCTTAGCATTTTCTAGCAGCTGCTGCAAATTTGCATGCTCTAACATCTTTTGCAAGTAACAAATGCACACAATACAAGGTATAGTTTCTCATTAGCAACTGGCTAGTAAATACAAGTGGGTTTTATACACAAAATCACAGCCTCTAATAACAGCTACGTTACAAGCACACATATTCAAGTTGTTACTTTTCAGTTGCCCTCAAGTGATGTCCTGTAATCATTTATTTTTCTCCTCCTCTATCTCATTCTGCTCGGGGTATTCACTGTCAGCTCCTGTAGCTGAGGCATCGGGTTCCTCCACTTGTCTGTCCAGCTCATGGCAAGGCTTTGCAAACTTTGCAGGCAGGTGCCATGGACCTGTAGGTAGGAGAGCACAAACATATCCCCTCTCCCATGCTATCAGCTCTTGAGAAGGAGGCCGGTTAAAGTGATTCAAAGGCATTCTGATGGGAAAGAAATGTGAAGCTACAGCTGCCTGCCTGCTTATCAGCAGCAGTAAATACCTGCCAGCAACGGCAGTTTGCATTAACCCTTTCTTGTCCAAAATGTTAATCTGCTACCCATTAAAACTTTTACACAAACCCAACAACAAAAAATACATAGAGCACTGTCCGCCCTCAGCACACACACACGCACACACGCATGGGATCCCACAAGCACACTCCATACAATTACAATATTTGAAACACAAAACCTAGACGATCATTATTCCCACTATATGGTCCCTCATACAGAACGTAGCATAAGGACCCTGTGAAGACAATCAAAAATCAGCTGCAAGCAGCATCATCACAGTGTGAGGTGGCAGGCTCAACTTCAGCGGGCGTCCCCGCAGAGGCTCTGCCCCCCCAACATCGCACGAGCCTTGGGCTTTTACACTGACCAAAACGCACACTCATTCCGATGCAGGTGGCCAGCCTACATTGGAAGAAGTGGTCAGCAATATCCATAAAAATCTCCAAGGGCTAATAGAAACATGGATATACATGGATACATATTTGCCAACTTCTAGTACATGTGGATAACAAAGAGACTATCAAATGAGTTGTATATGGGGTTTCAAGTCCACAGCCCACCACAGCACTCACACACCGTGCTCAAAAGGCTGAAGGGTACCTTTTTCTTTTTTTTTTTTTTTTTTTCTGGAAAATCAAAACCAAACTGAACACTCCTGCCTGGTAGCCAAGGATAAAGACAATGTCGTTAGTAGGGAGGATTCCCCCAGGGTAGGCTTTGAGGGTTGCTGTCGCTCGTTGTGGGGAACCCCCCTGTCCCCTGCCCTGTCGCACAAAGGGGAGTGTTGCCAGGGCTCACAAGACTCCGCTTCCCGGTTTTTTGCTGCTGCCGCCGCCGCGGTTTCTGGCAGTCTCGCTGCAGCCCCGGCGCTGCCCGCTCGGCTGCGTGGCTCGGGGGCTCCGGCCGCGCCTCCCGGGGCACCTTCCTCCACAGCTCCCGCGCTTGCACCCGCGGCTCCTCCACCCGCAGCGCCTCCGTGTCCCGCGGCCGCTCCAGCAGCTCCTGTCCTGGAGACAACTTTTCTCGATGGCACCCCACGTCTCCCCTAGGTCTCCTGCTTTCTTTTCCCCAGCCAAGACCGCTTCCAAAAGCTCTTGGCAGATCCGTCCCCATCGGGAGGTATCTAATACGTCCACGGGGGCCTCCACCGCCCCCCGGCCTCGCAACCATTGGATGCAGTGGCCCGCTGGCTCCGAGTTTATCGCCTTCGGCAACCCAGCTTGCTGCACGAGGGCCTCCAGTACCTGTACCACGTGGCTCACATCCATCGCTATCATGTCGGGGTCACCACTTGTAGTTTCTCGCTACTCGTGTGGTGAGGGACGGAAGCACTAGTTCCCTCCGAACTAGGGCTGAGACATAGAGCATTCACGGAATGCGGGTCATCAATGATTTATTGCGCAGCTAGAATTCCTTATATCTGCCGCCTAAGCACCTCCCCAGGGCCAGCTGGTTCCTGTCCCTCCTGGCAACCTCCCGTCCATGCACCAATCCCTACACTACAACTTCTCAGTTATTTAATTATACAATTAGAAGGTTCATGCAAGAGAAAATAAAGCCAGATTCATTTTTCTCCTGATATGAAGGGATTGAAACACAGCCCCTTCTTAACTTTTACCTTAAGAACAACACTACCTGATAAGTTCCACCCTTTTTAGATGCTGCTCATCTTCCACCAGACAGACTACCACTGGTGCCTCTGCACTGCCTGTATCTCATGGAAGAGGCTGGTGGAGAGAGCACTGCTGCACCATCTCGTGAATGGTGTCATTTAGACTGAGGCTGCATCTGCTCAAAATGTGGATGGGTGCTCTAAGGCAGATGTGCTGTACCTCTCCATTGGCTTAATTTTTAGGGCTTTCCTTCACTTCCAGAGAGAGGTTTGGATTCTGAGTGGAGGAAGATGTTACTGTTATCTTTGTATAATGCCTGAGATTACAAAATCACTGAGTGTTTGAGGTTGGGAGGGACCGCTAGCAGTCATCGAGACCACCCCTCCTGCTGAAGAAGAGCCAACTAGAGCCAGTTGGCCAGAATACTGTCCAGACAGGTTTTTGGATATCTCTAAGGAGAGGGAGACTCCACTCTGGGAATCTGTGCCAGTGCTCAGTCATCTTTATAGCAAAAAAGTGATTCCTGATATTCTGATGACACCTCCTGTTTGTGTCCGTTGCCTTTTGTCTTATCACTGGACACCAGTGAAAAGACCCTGGCTTTATTTTCTTTGCACCCTCCTTCCAGGTATTTATACATATTGATAAAATCTCCTCTTATTCTTCTCTTCTCTAGGCTAAAATGTCTCACAGTCTCACATGAAGTGGGAGATGTACTTGATGATATAGCTTTGTCCTCAGTGATCTTTACTTGATGGGATAGTTTTGTCCTCAGTGATCTTTACTTGATGAGATAGGTTTGTCCTCAGTGTCTTTAGACAACACCCTGTTCAACGAGTTGATATTTCTGGATACTTTTCTTACAGTAAGACTATAATGAGATTATAGGAAAAGAGAGTACAGAGAGTACGGGTACCTAGTTTCAAATTCTTTCGCACAACCAGCTCTTAAGATAAGCCACATCACACTCTATTAAGACCCAAAGCCTCGTTTTAGATCTATCCCTTCATGATCTTCATTTGTTTTAACTGAGAATCTAATAGAAGGTTAAAATATTCAAATGGCTAGCCAAAATGATGGAGTGTTAAGAAGTAGCAAGGTATTTAAAGACAGCACACTAAAAGGCTGAGGCAAAACACATAGTGGTTAATAAATCTACAAGAGAAGACTTTAAAAAGAGCACTCCTCTACAGTCATCTTATTAAAGAAAAAAGCACTCTGCGTTTGCAGTAAGCAGCAGCAAGTAGCAAGATAAAGGAAGCTATTAAATGTAAGAAGACAACCTTCAAAAGCCATGTCCCACTGAATAAAAAACAACCAAAGGATTTAAACACTGTGGAGTTAAATGTAAAAATATAATACAGCAAGTCATAATAGATCTTGATGAAAAACATGTGGATGGCATAAAAGCTAACATCAAAAAATTTCTAAACAGATCAGAAGGAAGCTTACCAGAGAATATGTAGAGCCAGTAAGTGTAAAAGAATATTAAAGAAGCTAAGGCTGTAGCAGAAAAGCCAAATAACTTTTTTTGCATTTATATTCACAATGGAGGATCTAAAGAAGGTACTCAGATCAGAACACTTGTTTGTGACCAACCTACTGGAAGATCTGGCTCAAACTGAAGTGTCCTTAGGAAAGATTCTAGAATGAACTAGTGAAATGACTTAACAGACCCAGATGGTATTCTTTGAAGTATAAAATAGCTGACCTATTTAACTATGGTGTGCATGCTATCTGCAAAAATTGCTTCAAAAGAGTTGAGATAGAGGGTGACAAACATAAGGGCAATTTTAAAAAAAATATTCTAAAATAAATCCCCCAAACCTGCAAATAAGAAATCTGATTTTTATACTGGAAAAAATAATGGTGGAAAGCTTAATAAACAACAGACTGTACATAGCTACACACATACAATCACAGTAACGTGATATGTTTGGGAAGAACTGCCACTGATTTTTGAAGAAAGGATTCACATCCTACAAATCTACTACAATTCTTTAGAGGAATCATTGTGCACAAGAACACGAGTCATCAAGTTGCTACAGGCTATTGCAGTCTCCATAAAGCTTTTGACATAGCTTTTACCAAAAACTCTGAACAAACTTGAACTGGCATGGGATAAAGGGGAAGTTCATCAACAGCATTCTTTTAAAAGAGTAGAATTAAAAAGTAGGAATAAGTGGTTGGCAAGTGTAAATGACTGAAGCCATCATTAGAATCCTGTGGGAATTAATGCTAGGATCTGCTGTTCAGTTTATTCATCAATGACTGTTAAAAGGATGTGAATGAGATGCAAAGGTTTCTAAGTTATTCTAAAGTTAATTTGGGTCGTAAAGATGAATCTGGACCAAAAAAGTCACAAATAAATCATCTGATGCCAAGTGGCTGAGAAAGAAAATGGCAAATGAAATTCATGTTTATTATGATTTATTATATAAAATGTTTTTTATAAGGAAAACCTATCCTAATTTCAAGTAACAATGATAGGATCTGAACTATGAAAAAGGTTTCAGTTGTGAGGGAAATAATTTTTATACAAATATCAGCTTAGCATTCAGTAATTATCAAAGAAGCAAGTAAAATGCAATAAATTATTAGGAAATAAATGACTGATAGCACAAGATACATCATTATATCATTATACATTGCACAGCACACCCATATCTTGATTACTGTTCAGGTCAAGCAATTTTGAAAAAGATATAGTGGACCTGAAGAAGATGCAGAGGAGAGTGAATTAATTTATATATAAGGAACAAACAAGCAGACATTTGCTGAGGTGAGTAGCTGGAGAGAGGACACCTTCAAGACCTGAGCGTGCAGGAGCCTCAACTCAGAGAGGCCAGAGCCACCGAGGAAGCCCCAAGTCCTCGACAGGACTTGCCCAGGAGCCGGCAGCTCAGCTGACGCAAGCAGGGACTCACAGGGGGCGGAGCCAGGAGGAGCGGCACCAGCCCTGAGTGGGTAAAAACCTGCCCTAGGGAGCGCGAGTGACTGGGAGTGTGGTGAGGCAGTTTGTGCGCGCAGGTAAGCACTCACCTCGTGACCAATGCCCGGTCTGGGAGCTCTGCTCTGGCTGCCCTGGCGGTGGCCAGTGTAGGCACCCAGACAGAGCCGATGAGAGAGGAGGCTGCAGTGCAGAGCTCGGAGTGTAGAGAGTATCTGCACTGGTCTTGTGAAGGGAGGGTGCCCAATGGGCAGGGCTGCAGTCGGTGCTCCCTGGTGGAGGTCCTCCTGCAGCAGATGGCAGAGCTGCAGGATGCTGTCAATAGGCTGAAAGATCTCAGGGAAGCTGAGAGGAAGCAGCACTGCTTGCTCCAGGCCCAAATTGTGCAGGGACCTCAGCGTCCATTGTAGCTCATGGAGGAAAAAAGGAGGCCGCTAACCCAGGAAGCTGGGAAATAGTAACAAAAAAAAAAGGAGGAAAAGGACAATTAAAAGCAAGAGGCTTCCTCCTAAATCTGTTGTCCCCACCCAGAACTGCTTTGCTGTCCTTAAGGGGGCTAATGAGGAAACACACTCACACCATGAACAACCAGCTGATGCAGTGGTAAAGAAGATCACTACTGGTACTGCCAGGAAAAAGAGGCAGGTCATAGTGGTAGGGGACTCTACTTTGAAAGGAACAGAGGCACCCATCTGTGGTCTGACCCAGTCTCAAGGGAAGTGTGTTGCCTACCTGGGGCATGGATCAGGGATGTTGCAGAGAGGCTGCCTGGGAGTAAGTCCCACTGACTATTACCCACTTCTAGTGATCCATGTGAGTGCTAGTGATATAGATAGCAGTAGCCTGGAGAAAATAAAGAAGGGCTACAGAGTTCTGGGAGAAGAGGTTAGGGGCTCTGGAGCTCAGATTGTCTTTTCTTGAATTCTCCAGGATAAAGGGGAGGACTTTAAAAAGGCTAGGAGGATTGGCCAGGTTAATAAATGGTTAGAAGAGTGGTGCCACCGGCAGGGGTTTGGGTATCTAGAACATGGGACTCAATTTAGTAGGCCAGGTCTACTGGGGGCAGGTGGAGCTGCTATGATAAAGAAGGGGAAGAGCGGTTTTGGTAGGAGGCTTGCCAGGCTGGTCAAGGAAGCTTTAAACTATATGTGTTGGGGGAGGGGGGCATCATTCCATCCCAACAGTCCCAGTCGGTTGCCAGCACCTACAATAAATGCTCAGAGCAATGCGGAGATATTCCAGCCGCTCACAGCTGATGAGCCGGCTTCATTTGGAGCTCGGCTCAGATGCCTCTATACAAACACCCATAGCATGGGGAACAAACAAGAGGAATTAGAGATGTGTGCATGTCTTCAGGGGTATGATATAGTAGGCATCACAGAAACATGGTGGGATGGCTCCTAAGACTGGAGTGTTGGAATGGAAGGTTGCAGGCTCTTTAGAAAAGACAGGCCTGGCAGGCGGGCAGGGGGAGTTGCTATTTATGTTAGGGATAGGCTGGAGGGTATGGAACTCTGTCTGGGGACAGGTGAGCAGTCAACAGAGAGTTTGTGGGTCAGGGTTAAAGGGAGAACAGCAATGGGAGACATTACTGTGAGGATCTGTTACAGACTGCCTGATCAAGAGGAATCTGTGGATGAAGTGTTCTATAGGCAGATAGGAACAGCCTCACGCTCCCAGGCCCTTGTTCTCATAGGGGGCTTCAACCACCCTGATATCTGTTGGAGTGAAGGTATGGCTGGGCACAAGCAATCCAGGAGGTTCCTCGATTGTGTGGAAGACAACTTCCTTCTGCAAGTAATAGAGGAGCCGACAAGGAGAGGTGCCATGCTTGACCTCGTGCTTACCAGCAGGGAAGGGCTGGCTGGAAATGTGATGCTCCAGGGCAGCCTGGGTTGCAGCGATCATGAGATGGTCAAAATTGAGATCCTCAGGACAGTGAGAAAAGCGTGCAGCAAGCTCACTGCCCTGGACTTCAAGAGAGCAGACTTTGGCCTCTCCAGGAACCTGCTTAGTAAGGTTCCATGGGATATAGCCCTAGAGGGCAGGAGAGCCTAAGACTGTTGGTTGATATTCAAGGACCACCTACTACAAGCTCAGGAGTGTTGCATGCCAACTAGAAGGAAGTGCAGCTGGAGGGCCAGGAGACCTCCTTGGATGGATAAGGAGCTGCTGAGGAAACTTTGAAGGAAAAAAGAAGCTTATAGAAGGTGGAAGCAAGGACAGGCAGCCTGAGAAGAATACAGGGATGTTGTCCAGGAAGCTAGGGACCAGGTGAGGAAGGCTAAGGCCCAGTTAGAATTAAACTTGGCTAGAGATGTGAAAGATAACAGGAAGGGATTCTATAGGCACATTGCAAATAAAAGATATACTAGGGACAATGTGGGCCCCCTCTGGAAGCTACCAGGAGAACTGGCTACCCTGGATTTGGAGAAGGCTGAGGTTCTTAAAGACTTCTTTGCCTCAGTCTTCACTGGCAAATGCTCTGACCACACCACCCAAGCCTTGGAAGGCAAATGCAGGGACTGTGAGAATGAAGACCTTGGGCCCACTATAGGAGATGATCTGGTTCAAGACCATCTTAAGAACCTGAACGTACACAAGTCCGTGGGACCTGATGAAATCCATCCACGGGTCCTGAAGGAGCTGGCGAATGAAGTTGCTAAGCCACTGGCCATCATAATTGAAAAGTCATGGCAGTCAGGTGAAGTTCCCGACAACTGGAAGAAGGGAAATATAACCCCCATTTTCAAGAAGGGGAAAATGGATGACCCGGGGAATTACAGACCAGTCAGTCTCACCTCTGTGCCTCGCAAAATCTTGGAGCAGATTCTCCTGGAAGGCATGCTAAGGCACATGAAAAACAAGGAGGTGGTTGGTGACAGCCAGCATGGCTTAACTAAAGGGAAATCCTGCCTGACCAATTTGGTGGCCTTCTGCGATGGGGCTATGAAACTGATGGACAGGGGTAGAGCAGTTGACGTCATCTACCTGGACTTGTGCAAAGCGTTTGACACTGTCCCACACGACATCCTTGTCTCTAAATTGGAGAGACATCAATTTGATGGGTGGACCACTCGGTGGATAAAGAACTGGTTTCATGGCCGCACGCAAAGAGTTTTGGTCAATGGCTCAAAGTCCAGCTGGAGACCAGTAAGGAGTGATGTCTCTCAGGGATCGGTGTTGAGACCGGTCTTGTTCAACATCTTTGTCGGTGACATGGACAGTGGGATTGAGTGTGCCCTTAGCAAGTTTGCCGATGACATCAAGCTGTGTGGTTCGATTGATACGCTGGAGGGAAGGGATGCCATCCAGAGGGACCTCAACACACTTGTGAGGTGGGCTGATGCCAACCTTATGAAGTTTAACCATGCCAAGTGCAAGGTCCTACACATGGGTTGGAGCAATCCCAGGCACAGCTACAGGTTGGGCAGAGAAGAGATTCAGAGCAGCCCTGCAGAGCAGGACTTGGGGGTGTTGGTTGATGAGAAACTGAACAGGAGCCGGCAGTGTGCACTCACAGCCCCGAAAGCCAACCGTTATCCTGTGCTGCATCAAAAGGCGCATGACCAGCAGGTAGAAGGAGGTGATCCTGCCCCTCTGCTCTGCTCTCCTGAGACCTCACTTGGAGTATTGTGTGCAGTTCTGGTGTCCTAAACATAAAAAGGGCATGGAACTGTTGGAACAAGTCCAGAGGAGAGCCACGAGGATGGTCAGGGGACTGGAGCACCTCCCGTATGAAGATGTGCTATGAAAGTTGGGGCTGTTCAGTGTGGAGAAGAGAAGGCTGCGTGGAGACCTCAGAACAGCCTTCCAGTATCTGAAGGGGGGCTATAAGGATGCTGGGGAGGGACTCTTCATTAGGGACTGTAGTGACAGGACAAGGGGTAACGGGGGGTAACTTAAACAGGGGAAGTTTTGATTGGATATAAGGAAGAAATTCTTTACTGAGAGGGTGGTGAGGCACTGGAATGGGTTGCCCGGAGAAGCTGTGAATGCTCCATCCTTGGCGGTGTTCAAGGCCAGGTTGGATGAAGCCTTGGGTGACATGGTCTAGTGTGAGGTGTCTTTGCCCATGGCAGGGGGTTGGACCTAGATGATCTTAAGGTCCTTTCCAACCCTAACTATTCTATGATTCTATGACAAAGTCTCCTCAGTCTGGAAAAGACATCAAAGTGGTCTTTAAGAACATGGAGTAGCCTGAAGAAAGTAAATAGAAAACTATTATTTCCTGATCCTTATAAGAATTAATGGAAATAAAATGAAATTATGAGATAGCATGTCGAAAACAAACAGAAAGTGGTATGTTTCTATGGCAGGTATTATTAAACTTTGGAATTAATTCCTATCAGTTGTTGTAAATGCCAAGATTTTACATAGTTCAAAAAGCAATTGTAAAATTCATAAAAGCAAAATTCATAAAATGATATTCAGTACAGAAATCATATCCACCATGTCAGAAATATAATTCTGAAGAAATCTTACTATATGAATGCTATGTTATATCTTATACCCTTCCTTAGACATCTGTATGGATGTCAGTTCTGGCTGATTTCTGATTATATGCAGCACAGCTATTTCTACTTTGTTGTTCTTGTGTGGTTTTGATAATCAGAAACTGGTTCTATCTTACGTATTACATGAAGGTAATAACAAGATGAAAGCATTAAACACCAGAAAAGAGTTGGCTTGTGCAAAAAAAATTTAATACCACTACATCAACTTGATTTATACTTTTTAAAATGACCACTTTGAAAAATATTGAAGGGATTGCATTATTTGTTTTCAGCTCTTTAGAAGCTATGCTAACTCAGAATGAATGAATGAATTCACGAAGAGATCTCTCTAAAGTAGGATACTTAAAAAAAAATTATTTCACCCCGTGTCTATTTTTCCCCTCTGTAGATTTCTTTTCACGTTCAGGAGCTTCATGGGCAATGTACATATGTTTTCTGAAGTTCTACACAGCTCTAGGAAACAGCACATTAAGAATATTCTCTCCTAGCAGGGAAACAAAACACATTATTTCTCTACATACACAGAATTTATAACAACCTTAGCACTGATTTTTAGGCTTGATTTTGTTTCTGATAACACTTTTTTTTTTTTTTTTTTTTTTTTTTTTTTGTCTCTAAAAACTAACCAATGCTTTGCAAGAGTCTGAACTAGGTCTCCTGAAGCATAGCTTAAGTCATATCAATGTCTCTATCTGCATCTGATTCAAGAAAATGGAGCTTCATTTCATAGCTCATTCCTTTTACCCCTGTCTGCATCAAATTTCACTTGTACCGGGATATGACATTGGCTGAACTAACATCCTCTCTTCAGCTCACTTCTTTTACTTAATGTCAAACACTATTATTAGAAAAGTACCAGTTGGAGACTGGGAAAAAGGTTGAAGTATTTTCCAAATGAAGATTTCAGATCACAGTAGACACATAGACTTTTCATACTTAGTGTGTTTTGACATAAAAATTGGTCATTATGCGCAGTTAAGTCCACCTGCTCAGGTAGGTGAAATTTTCCATTTCATGTGGTTCATGGGGTTTAAGTTTCCCAAGCATTTTGAGATGTGTTGGAAAAAGAAACTCATACTGTCTGCCATTACAGATTCCACCCTTCCCTTGGCAATTCTGAGGTCTTAGCTGGAATTTATTACACTAGAGTGATTTTTATTTTTAAGATGCATTATGCTGACACAATTGTTAGTAATAACACCTGCCCAGAGAAGTTGTGGATGTCCCATCCTGGCCTAGTAGAAGGTGTTCCTGCCCATGGCAGGGGGATTAGAACTAAATGGTTTTAAGATCACTTCCAACCCAAACCCTTCTATGAGTCTATGATGATTCCCTATGTTACATGCATTTACATAGAAGCATTTAAGTTGGGCTCTATGAAGCTGATTTAATGGTTGGAGTGTCTGGAATTTCTTTGTGCTGCTCCAGGTATTCTCCTACTCTGGTCATCTCTTGCTGGCACTGGCTTAAAACTGTTAAGAGTGGGATGGATTGAGGTTCCTCTCCCGCAGCAACTCATTTAGAGTTCTGACAGATGGATCTCATCAGCCCCCATCAGCACAGGTTTCTCAAAGTAAGTCCCAAGCCTAAGTAGCTGAACCCCTGGCTGTGGCACCAGTCCTATAATTATTTGTTGATTTACCAGATTTGGGTGGTCCTTTCAAACCCCTTTCCTTTGACAGGGAGGGAACATGTGTCCAGACACAAATGGGTAGAAATCCTCAATTGCTTTTCTAGTCAGCTTCTGTATATAGCATAAGAACTATAATTTATTTGGTGTGTATAACCACATGCTTTTTAACTGTCTCTGAAAGATCATCAGCTTTCTGTCACTGGGGATGTCTGTGTATTGTGGAATGTGTCCGACTTAGTTCCTGTTTAAGTAAAGAGCTGTGAAAATGATCAATAGAATCTGTATATGACTAGAATCTTCATTTCTAATCTACAAGGGCGCTACAGCATAAGCATTCATATAAACCAGGCACTGAGATGATCTGCATAGGCAAAAATGACATCTCTGCTAGGGTGTATTCTAGCAGAATTGTAGTGCTTATTTTAGTGGCTAAGATTTAGGATGGAGTTCAGTCCACCTAATTTAGGCATTACTTTGCCAAGGGGCATAACGCATAGTCCATTCCTCTTAATGAAAGCATCCAAAGTCTATATTCAGGGGAGAAGGAAACATCTCCAAAGATTCCATTTTCTCCTAAATATAGTTCTTTAACTGGAAAATTAAAGACTGAGGATAGGTGGATTCCAGTGCATCAGCGCTGGTCTGAAGACATCAGTACACTAGTGCTGTATTGGTCCTTTGAGCCTTTTATTTGCAATGTGTTTTTTAAATTACAGCAATTAGACTCGTATTGGCTCATAAACAGAAAATGTCAGTATTTCCTAAGTACATTTAGGAGATAGTCTAGTTTACAGTCAGACTGTAAGATCTGTTTCACAGATTTTTCGAAGACCTGAGAAAGCCTAGTAGAAAAGAATTAACTGTGTAAGTGTCTAATAAAGAATGATATGAGGAGATAGAGAATGGGATGTAAATAGGACTGAATTATATAGTTAAGGAAGATGTATGCTGACAGCATAATGACCTCTAGCAGACAAATTCTGTCTTTTGCGATTTTCATATTGCAGCATGTTTCTCCGTATCTGTTCGACCTATTGTTTCAAGGTGTGTGGTTGAATTTTCAAACACCAAACCAATACTGAAGATATATATGGATGATGGTTGCCTCACCTGAACTTTTTTTTTTTTTAAGTTTCTGCCATGTTCAAGAATGTGATAGGAAAACAAATTGCTCTAGGTTAAAACCGTCAAACAGAATTTTCTTCAGGAAGACCTAGTTTGAAATTGGACTTTAGCAGCAGGAAAGTACGGAAAGGAGTCTTCAGTAGGATACTTTTTTACCTGTTCTCTTACTATCCAGCGAAGTTTGGTGTAGCTTTAATTCCCTGAAGAAGAATTTTGAACACATGCTCAGTGAAGATTCGCTAAAAATTGGTAGCTACATTCGCAGTATAGTCCTATGCTGTGTTCTTCTTCCTTCATCTCTAAGGACTTTTCCTGTAACTGACACCATGTATAGGTGGGTACCTAAAATGAACGGGCACTGAATGTTCTCAGTGATTCCTCCAGGACTCTTGAAAGAAGAATCTGTCTGACAAAAATTCAGATAGACTAATATAAATTCAGACAGACTCATCACAGTGTATGTGTTGAGGGAAGTGGACTTGTTCCAGGAAAGCTGGAATAGGAATATAGGGACTAATGGTTAATTTAGGAGAGGGAAGCCTTTATGGAATTGGTATTTGTTAGCAGTCTTGAAAGAAGAGTAGGAATTGAGATTTGAGGAGACAAGTTGGAGACCTGAGGTTCTGTGGAATTACTTGTCTGCAATTTGCATTTTGGTAAATTCCTGATTGTTTTACAATGGGCATATTTTGATAAACTGTTTGGGTTATTTTGCTATCTGTCTGAAATATCCTTGGAGGACAAAGGGCAACTTTGTAAAAGTGTCTTTCCTCAGAAATTCCTCCCTCTGTAATGGCTCCCAGCAAAGAGGTCTCTGTACAGTTCAGCGTTTTACCCCTGACAGAGAAGTAGAGAATGCTGGTGGCTGTCAAAATGGGTATAGAAAAGAGGACAAAAATATCATCTTAGATATGTGGTATGGTGTATGGACTTTTGACTGTTAAAATATTTTTGTTTCTATCATTTCAGAGAATGCAATATCCTCAAAGCTCAACATACATAAGCTTTAAAATAAACTGAAGGAGAAGGAATAGAAAATCTAATTTAAAGCACAACAATTTGGATCTCCACTTGTTTTTTTCTCTAAGACTTCTGGACCTGGTTGAATTTTCCATTTTTTAGTTTGTTTAACAATATACCTGACAGAAGTACAACATGAAGCACAGAGTAAATATTCTCTCTGTTCAGTGGTCAAAGATTTTCCATTGCATCCGTCTTTTACAACTACAGCAACATCTCTGCAGCATATACATCAGCCCGTATTCCAGCAATCTATAAAGGCTTCTTTTTGTGTGTATTTGAGACATACTAGGCACAAACTACTACATCACAAGCAGGTTTTGTACAAAAAACCTTCTACTTTTACTGTTTGAAGTGAGCTTTGGTAATGTAGGACATGGAATTTATAGCTCTATTAAAGACTCTTTTTGAGGGAGGAATGCAATGGAAACAGGAAATGGAATTTTAATGACTAACAGCACCTGCCTTTTGTTTAGTGTTTGACAGGGCTATCGCTCCTTAGACTCACGAAGTCTGACAGTTCTACTGAGTTTCCAGGTCTGGGAGGCAAGGGAGTATTAGAAAGAAGCATACTTTGAACTGAGAAGATAAATTTCTGGTATTTTCAAGAAAAGCCTACAAATATTATGAAGAATCCCCCTAACATGTGAATATCCCAAGCCAAAACCAAATCAAAACCCACAAAATACTCATTAATATCATAGAAGCATAGAATGGTTTGGATTGGAAGGGACCTTAAAGATCATCTAGCTCTGTCCCCCCTGCCATGGGCAGGGATAGCTTCCTTTAGACTAGGTTGCTCAAAGTCCCATCCAACCTGGCCTTGAACACTGCCAGGGATGGGGCAACCACAGCTTCTCTGGGCAACCTGTGCCACTGCCTCACCACCCTCACAGTGAAGAATTTTTTCCTAATATCTAATGTTAGTCTGCCCTTTTTCAGCTTAAAGCCATTCCTCTTGTCCTGTCACTACATGCCCTTGTAAAAAGTCCCTCTCCAACTTTCTTGAAGGCCCCCTTTAGGTGCTGGAAGGCTTCTCTGAGGTTGCCCCAGAGCTTTCTCTTCTTCAGGCTGAACAAACCCAATTCTCTCATCCTGACTTCACAGGAGAGGTACTCCAGTCCTATGGTGATTTCCATGGCCTTCCTCTGGACTTGCTCCATAGAGTCCATTTTAAGGAAACCCTCATGCTTTTAAGCCAGTCCTTGGATTCTGACATTATTTTAGGATCTTTGGTGTTATGAATGCTAAGAAGGGCAGAATTTCAGCTCATAAGAAATAAAAAGCAGGAAAAAATTAATAAGCTGCATAATGGGATCATTCTTGTATTGCTTATGTTTTCCTGCATAGTCAAAGCCTGGACATTTTTTTGTCCAGTCTCTTGTTTTCCCTTTGGGATTAGTTTTATTTGTGTTCCTTGTTATGGGTAAAATGACCTTCATTCACAACAACTTTCTTGCTTGCTCGCCATTACGCCCACAGGAGATGACAGTCTTTGATCCTGTTTATGGAATGGTTTTCTTGTATTCATTTGCTAAATCATTGTTCTGGTTAGTATACTAACAGTTCTCCTATTTACACCACAGAAAGTAACATACATTAGCAGAATAAATTTGAAGCTCTAGGACAAAAACTGTGAAAAATTTACATTAAAAAAAAAAAAAATTCTAAGGAGTAATTCAACTTCATACTTCTAATTTCCATAGCACTCCACTGACTTCCACCCACAAAAAGTCTTTTCTGACTTTGGCATGAATACAATAACATTTCCTTTGGAGCAAATTCATAAGGTTATAACCCTCCATTTTAGGTAATGTCATTTCTAATGCAACTGCTTTTGGAAAGGTGTTGAAAAACCCTTTAGAGAAGGCTCAACCACCAAACCACCAAACATCAAACACCAAACATCAAACCACCAAAGTTTGAATAGCTAAGGAAATCATCACTTCCTTATTTATCTTGCACTAAGGTAGTAAACTGTCTTTAAAAAAAAGAATAAAATAAAATAAACTTTTAGAATTTAATTTTCAAATTGTAGTAAAAATCGCTGCTTGTGTCTTACTGCAGTAAGGGATAACTGGGTCCATTCTTATATACTTTTGTGCCTGAAGTGAAGTATTAATGTTCTTTGTCAAGAAACCAAAACTAATTCACAGTTGCTGCATGGAAGGTGAGTGATGATTTGATCCTAACAGAGGGATGCCAGGTTGAGATCCAGATAAATTTACAGTCTCACAGTTACATGGTAAAGCCCTGCTACATACACATAACACACAAAACTGTGCCTGTCTCACCAAGAGAAGCAAATGCCATTAGAAAAAACATACAGTTATTATTATATGCAGATGTATATTTTTCATGCAAAATCCCAAATCAGATTTGAGTCTTTCTTACAAAAGGTTTATAATCAGATGGAAGAAGTGCTGTTGATTTAAATGAGTTTTTGTAGGAAGATATTGCCTTTGGACCAGCAGATGCATACAAAGTCAGACCACTATAGCTCTGCTTACATTAACAGGAAAATCAGCAAGGGTAGAAAATTTGGCTATTTCCCTCTGAGTGAAGATTTTGTAGTGTTGTACAAATATGTTACTACTGCTGTGTTTCCACAGCAAGGGTAGCACCCAGTAAAGCTGTGCCTCAAGTCTAATTTACAAATTTATTGTGTCAGATGTTACTAATGTAACAAAAAAAAAAAAAAAAAAGAAAGAAAAATTCCTATAGAAACGTAGTATTCTTGCAAAGTGGTTTGGACTCAAATGATTTCCAGCATGATAAATAATTGGGTCAATAATATAATATTTTAAAGGATCAGGACTGTCTCATGTAGTCTATTTTTCCATCTCTAACAATGTGAACTAGCTACAATGTGGTATAAAAAGCTGCTCATTGAAGAGCTCATTCAAATCCCTAATAGCTAGGTATCTGCTTAAGTCAGAAACAGGATTATTATGTAGTTGTGGTATAAGCAAACTGACACAGGCTTTGAACCACCTTTTCAGCTTTTTGTTATCACTCAGCTGACACAGACCAATGCTTCTACAGCATGGCTGGCACGTAGGATGTGTGTCTATACTCTTCTAAGATTACTAAGATTGTCCTAATGCAAATCTACCTTCACTGGTGATGTCAGCTTGTGTGCTCTTATATATGAACCTGATACACAGCCCACACACAGTTCTGCTCACTCTGCTGTACTGTTGTTATCCCCAGCACATGTTTGAACCCTGGCTCTGAGGAGCCAATAACACTTCAATCATTCTTCCTCACACTTTGCCTCTGTTCATTAACTTCTTGCAGTTCAGAGGATTTATTGGAGTCACCATCTCTGATCGCAAACTCAGTGATTCATACTATACTTCCTCCATGAGATGCTTATATCCATTCCACCTACAGAGTTTGCTGCCTGGGCACAACAGTCTCCTAAACTGCATCAATCAGAGCACACGTTCTGTTTTTGATCTTCCTGTTGGTCCTTTCCTACACTAATCAGCCAGCAGAAGACCAGAATACTTAGTTTTTAATTATTATTTTTTTAGTCTGGCATTTCAGCTTATATTTAGTTGAATATGCAGGCTGAAATACTGTGTTCTCTGGAAATTTAAATTGTGGTGTTAATATAGCAGACAGTTATATTAACTCTAAACTGATCTCCCTGGGGACCTTAACAGGACTTGGGTTTTTTCCTTTTGACAGAGGTACCTGCTTCCCATGAAATGTTAAGTTGAACAATGCTATTGTGATAAGAGTTAAAACCTGTTTTTTGTTGTTTGTAAGTTATGCACTCATGAAATTTTTATAGATTACCATAATTTTTGCAGATGAAAGATCATTATCCAATGCATGACATACACATTGACGACACACAGTTTTAATTTACAAAACTACAGTCTCGCTACCTTGCATTTCAAGACCAGGCAGACATGTGCCAGCAGTCAGAACATTCTGTTCTTCAAATATATTGTCTTGCCCTTTATAGGGCATCACAGGGACTGATCTAAGTTTGGATCTCATAAGAGGTGTTTGATTTCTCTATATAAAAAGGCCTTGCCTTTTCTCTCATCATTGATTCTCTATCAGATGGAAAAAAAAGGCTAGACTACAGCAAAATTTTAATGTTCACAGCAGGAATTAATGTAAGGAATATGTATAGTTTATAACTCAAGCTGCCTGTTTTTGTTGGCGTGGAGTATAGTGTGTTTCTTTCGTGCAGTAGTAATGTTACAACACATCCAGAACATCCTTTTATTTTGGAAAAAATACATTCATTAAGGCAAATAATTCAGGTAAAGATGAGGCTGCACAACTCAAGAGAGGAAATGTCATTATTGGGTGTCTTTGTGGTAGGAAAGCATAGCAAAATGAAACCAAATTTGCAGTGTAGAAAACTGGTCATTAAGGGAGTCATAACAGAATTGATAAAGATTCTTTCCCTTGTTTTGGGTTCTATGACAGCAAGGCTAATTTGTCATTGCTTTATTGTATTCTCTGTGAAATAGAAATTAAATGAAATTGTAAGATAATGAGTTTTATCCCTCTGAAAAGAGACACTGAATCAGTAACACTATATCTTGAAGACAGATTTTGCAGGTGACTAACTCAAGAGCCATTATTGCCCCACCATGATTAATTACTGTAGTCTTGTGTCAGTCAAGACTCACTAAAATGCAACTGGAACAAATCTAACTTATGTGAATCATGTACATTTGTCATTTCATAGATTACTATAAAATGAAATGTTCAGAATTTGAGAAGATATGTCACATTGTATTATTTCTGTCACCCTTTGCTTTGCTTTCATGATGAGCCAGCTGTGCTCCAGAAGCTATGTTATGGCCACTGCTAAATTAAATTCAAAGGCCAAGTTAGTACATTTATTCCTGAGGAAGGCTTAGCCTGGGCACACAGCAGGCAAAGCTAACTTGCTTACTGTTTGTCGGATGAGTTTGCTTATAGCTGGGCAGTTTGGGGCATAGATGAAGACCAATTCGTATTCATAATTGTGTATAAGCCCCATGTTATTAAAAATTTCACGCTTTTGTATGAATGACTGAAATTTTCTGGCAGATTTTTGTCTTTTAAAAAAAATCTTGTATACATTTATATTAGAAATTTAATTTAATTATATTAATTTTATTTAGAAATGTAACTAAAAAAACTTGTATACATTTATATTAGAAATTTAATTTAATTATTTTAAATTAGAAATTGATTTTTTAATAAATTGCTTTAAAATTTTCTATGTCGTGGACATACCACAGATTTTTCAAGTGGCACAAGGAATTTATTGTATTTTCATCTTCATCAGCTCTAAATTTTCAAAGAAATCATGCACCTCCATGCCAACAATTTTCAGAAAGTTTGTCATTTCCAGTAGAGTTAGATCAAAGAAAGTATTCAGGTGTTTTTAAGTAAGAAACTGAGAGCAGTGGGCTGTGTGTGAAATTGCACTCCTGTCCTGTTGTTACGTCCAGAAATTAGGTAGGTCCACCTGGCAAACTCCTCAGTTTTCAGTCTTTATATCTTATCCTTCGAAAGAATAAAATCACTATTTTGACTCTGTTTCTCAGAACACGTTTGGGACAAAGAACTACTGCTTGTTTTGAGAATCAAATATGGAAAATAAGATACCCTTAATTTACTGTGTTCTTTGGCTTAAATACACCTTATCCTAAACCTAAATGGGAAATTTCTCTGATCTGGAAAGCACCTCAATTGCTAAGGTCTAGAGGAAGTTGAAAGAATGAATCATTCTTCCTTCTGCTGCAACTATATGGCTGTCAAGAAATTAATCACAACATTAAAAAGAAGATAGTGTGGGATAGAAATATCTGGGAGTAAATGAAAGACTGAGACTGATGTCACAACAGAGAGAGGGGAGGAGTCTTTAGTTTTTTTTCCTAGTTCTAGGGTTGTACATTCATTTTTTTATTAAATTGATATTGGTGAGGGAAATAAAGGAAGTAGGACACCTTCTTTAGACCTACTGTCTAACCTGTACTTGCATCACCAGGAAGCTCGTGGGGGGAATGTAACTTAATTCTTCAAGCCTCCAGTTGAAACCTCCAGTTTCTTGGGCATAGTTCTAATCGTCAGGATACTTTTCTAGTAGTTCTGTTTTGAAAAGAAAAGCCACAAGCAAATATACATGCAAATATACAGACGTGCCTTTACTTGCTAATTCTGCTCAGAGCATGTGTATTTTGGGATCTTCACAGGAGAACATGAAACTAAAATGAATCGTGACTGATCTGAAATGCAGCGCAGGTACTTGTGCTCAGACAGCTCTTGGTCTGCAAAGGAAGAGTGCTGGCTGAGTGCACTCAAGCCCCTCAGGCCTCCATGGAGTCAGGAGGCACAGTGGGTTTAGAAATTTAACCCTTCAGGGTTGAACTGTAGCTAAATCTGAGTTAAAAGTCTGCCTAAGATTTTCCTATGATATTTTTGTGGGGTCCAGCCTATATATGTAGGATAAGCCTGCCTCACTAAGGTCATCCCAGGTGTTTCTTCTGATTTCACTAAATGAAGTTTAGTGAAATAAATAAATCTGAAGTGGAATGTGACATATTTTTTAAATGTAAACACACATTACCCTTACCCCACAGATGTTATGTCAGAAATTAGTCCAAGCAATCTCACTAACCACAAATGCAAGGGAAAAGGTTTGCTGATTTGCAATGGTTAGCACTGGTCACTGCAAATCTTCAAACTTGGGTCTCCCCATGACTTCAAAAAGGGAAGTTGTCTTCTTACTTTTTTCTGTATCTGAATTTAAATGTGGATAAACCAAGAATAGTCTACCTTGAATATTGTACAGATATTATGTAAAACAGCTGATTAAGTATCTGTACAGATTACCTTTTTATATTAAAAGTTTGACTCAGGTATTTTTTGTTTATGTTGTTGCTTTTCATTTGTACATTTGCACCAATCAATCTTAATAAACAGGGCTGCCAAAAGCATCTGCTATAAATAAGATTCATTGTGCAAGTGTCCTGTATTTCTCTACATATGAGTTAATAGTTTCTTGTTTCTGTCATAGTTTCTATTAGACTTTTTTTCTTGTGCTTTAAGCATTTCCCAATAAACATAGAAAGGAATGAAAGTAGTTGGGGAAGGTTAACACCAACAACATCAAGAATTATTCTCTCTTGCATTTGCAGATAATGAAATTCCTTGCATAAATTTCTAACATATTAATGCGGTAATATTGAATAATTATTATACTAGACTATTAAACCATTTGTGGAATTCCAAAAATGCAACTTTGATTTGACTGGGCTATTAAGAGCACAAAACAAATATTTTGGCTGTTTTTAAAATCAGAGATTTTGCTTATTATACTTCAGTGTGAAATATTCTTGAAATATTCTCAGGGTGAGATATTCTCGAAATTAAGAATTTTTAAAATTTATAACGGAAATGTATTGTACTCTTGCATGTTGTATGTTGACATACTTTCTGTGTGGTAAAACCACATAATACAGTGATATTTTGCTCATGTTTCAAGTCTTTATGAAACATTCATCTTAGACTCTAGAGAATGCTAAAGCTTCATGGTGCTCATGAAAAATAGTATTTAAGTTTCTGAAACTGGAATGAAATATGGGGTTCCAAGCTTCAAAATCCATGAGGATTATCCAACAAAATACGTCTGTATTGATGTTTTGAGAAGTTGCAGCTCCTAGTGCACCCTGAATCTTGGTCCCCTGCAGCTCATGACAGAGTGAAACATGCTATAGCTGCCTATGCACATTCCAGTTTCCTTCCAAAGTCAGACCCTGGTCAGATATCTACCCAAAGAGGACTGTGGAACTTGCATTCCACGCACCACTGATTCAATTCATTATTCTGGTGAACATGCAATATTGCTACCTACCCCTAATGTTATCACCAAGGTCTTCAAGATTCAAAACCTAGGTGGGCTGTTCTAATGCTTGAGAAGCCTCCCCCCAAGATGTCAATCTATTAGGTGATTCTATGCTCAGAAACATGTGTAACAAATAGCTACAGACGTGAGTTGCCCAAAGCACAAAGCACAGCATTCATTGCTTTTTTCATTCAGAAAGGTTTTCATACCCTTAATGGCCACATTGATCCCTAACTTATTAAATTAGAAGTTCAGGTCATTTCCTACAAGGAATGATACATGGGTTCAGTTCCTTTCTGACTGACTCTAAAACCTACTAATTGTGTCAGTCCTTAGCAGCTAAAAATGTGTCAACAATGGATTTCTGCATTTTAAATTATAAAATCATTTTATAAAAGCAATCATCTTTGTGAACAGAGAGTATGGGCTGTGAATCCTATTCTCTTCACTGTAGGCCTAGGGGACTGTAAATGGCTAATAGAGCACCATAGAATCCACTTCAGTCATGCACGCCTGAGCTACACTCTACTTCTTTATCACATTTTTTGTTGTTGAATAACACAGTAAGAGATCATTCCTGCTGGTTGAGCATTCTAACTTTAAAACACAAAGCATTTGTTATAGAACAAAGAGTTAAAAATTGTTCTCCATTTTATCAAACTAACCCCCAGTGCTTGGCTTGTGGGAAGGTTACCTTGAAGTAAGCTTGACTTCCCCTCACAACAGCATTTCTTGGCTTTCTATCCTCAAGACCATGGTAACTTTATAATTTTTTTTTTTTTTTTTTTTTTTTTTTTTCAGTTTACAATTGCAAAAGAAAACCAGAGTGACACTGTGCTAAGGAACAGGCATTTAGTCATAACACCTTTATACACTTAATAATGCCACATCAAACTGAGCAGAATTAATGGGAGAAAGAAAAATAAAAGAATCTAAAACCTCCAGAGCCCTTTCAGTAAATCAATCAATCAAGTAAATCTCAATCATGTAAATATTTCCTCTTTGTCATCAGCAATTAGTATACTGTCAGAGCAATCCCAGGCACAGCTACAGGTTGGGCAGAGAAGAGATTCAGAGCAGCCCTGTGGAGAAGGACTTGGGGGTGTTGGTTGATGAGAAATTGAACATGAGCCGGCTTCAGTGTGTGCTTGTAGCCCAGAAAGCCAACTGTATCCTGGGCTGCATCAAGAGGAGCGTGACCAGCAGGTCGAAGGAGGTGATCCTGCCCCTCTGCTCTGCTCTCGTGAGACCTCATTTGGAGTATTGTGTGCAGTTCTGGTGTCCTCAACATAAAAAGGACAGGAAACTGTTGGAACAAGTGCAAAGGAGGGCCGTGAGGATGATCAGGGGACTGGAGCATCTCCCATGTGAAGACAGGCTGAGAAAGTTGGGGTTGTTCAGCCTGGAGAAGAGAAGGCTGCGTGGAGACTTCATAGCAGCCTTCCAGTATCTGAAGGGGGCCTACAAGGATGCTGGGGAGGGACTCTTCATCAGGGACTGTAGTGATAGGACACGGGGTAATGGTTTAAGACTTAAACAGGGGAAGTTTAAATTGGATATAAGGAAGAAGTTCTTTACTGTAAGGGTGGTGAGGCACTGGAACTGGTTGCCCAGGGAAATTGTGAATGCTCCATCCCTGGTGGTGTTCAAGGCCAGGTTGAACAGAGCCTTGGGTGGCATGGTCTAGTTTGAGGTGTCCTTGCCCATGGCAGGGGGATTGGAACTGGATGATCTTAAGGTCCTTTCCAACCCTAACTATTCTATGATTAGATATTACAAATCTGAGAGGACAGGGTCAATAAGTAATTGGTAAAGTATTAATCAAAAGCAAAGCTCTAATACCTTC
Source organism: Psittacula echo (assembly GCF_963264785.1). Lineage (NCBI taxonomy): Eukaryota > Metazoa > Chordata > Aves > Psittaciformes > Psittacidae > Psittacula > Psittacula echo. Next base: position 84,423,827 of record NC_137738.1, on the reverse strand, counting down.
TTCATGTTTTAAATATTTTATTCTTGTCAGCTGCTGAATTCACTGGGTTTAAGGGTGTGCTTCCCAAACTCCAAATGCTGTAGTCAATTTTGAATAATGCATGTGACTCAGATTCACTGGGGAGGGAGCTGAATTTGTTGTTCCATGACACTGTGGTGCAGAAGCACAGAGTAAAAATTACAGGAACTGTTAATGTTGACTTTTAAAAAGTCTGTTTTGATTTATCATCAAGTAATCAATACACAGAAATCAGAAATTAAAAAATAACCCAAAGTCTAAAACTATAAACACCACCATAAAAAAAAAAAAACACAAACAAAAAAACCCACAAAAAACAACAAAAAAACGAAAAAAACCCAAGACATACAGAGACTGAAAAGTATTGAAACAGGGTTTAATTATGTGATGGGACAACAGAAAATGTCTCACTTCAAAGGAAAATGAACAGAAACTTAGGGAGATTTGGTTGAAGAAAACAGGTGAGAATAAATAATCTATTTAGACTTTGTACATATTTATTAAAGCTTTCCAGTGTACACTAACTTATACAGGAGATCATCCATATATTTTTGAAACATACACAAGAAGGTGCAATACCATATTTTGACATGTATTCAGTTACTGTTATCAAAAATGTTGAATAGGAATGACAGTTCCCAGGAAATGTTCCTTCCTCTGCTTCTAAAACACAGTGTGAACTCAGGCAATCCTTCACCTTAGATGATACTATTTTCCTATTTCTAAGATAACATTCCTAACAGGATTTTTCTGTTTAAGAATTTACATAATATTTCTACAACTTTCTGGTACTCTTTAATGAAAAATGAGGTACTAAAAATCCAGGTATCAGTAAACCCAATAAAAGAAATCACCTCTGGCATGAAAAAAAATGATGGAAGTACATTTTATTTTAAACATTCACTCAAGTGTTTTTCTAAGCTGGTTCTGTAGCATAAAATTTATTTTCTTATTCTGTATTTTAAGATACTGATATTTGGAAGTTCTGGGGGATACTGAATATGTAGGCAACCACATTAGCATATTTTTTTTTTAATTTCTTTTCCTGGAAGACATTGGAAAAGCCTTTTGGCAAGTAGATAGTCTATGAATATGTATGTAAAAGAAATAGACTGTAGCAAAGATTTTTTTCTGGCTAAGGTTTTCCTTTTTTATTCATAATTTGTACTCATTGATATAATTCACAATTTCAGTTCATATCTTGAATAGGAAGACTTAAAAAAAAACCCCAAAACCCAAAATAATCCAAATCACCCCACATTTTTCCTGTGTATCAGACACATTGCCATGCATTTCATGATCACTGCACTAGAACATCACAACCTGTCTGGATAAATCCATTGTATCTACAGAATAAGAAGTTAATAAGAGCAAAATAGTTGCTTCTTTTTTTGTTATTGTTGTTGTTTCAAAAATGTTCTCCCATCTGCCGCAGCACAGACATGGGTTAGATTTTGTTACCTCAAAAGCTCTATAGATATTTGAAAAATAACACTATATTTCAGACTAAGAAAGATGAGTACTTTAAAACTAGTAAAAATAACAGCAAAATGATACATTGCTTAATCCATAATCTTTGCTTGTCACCAAGATCCTAACAGTGAACTAACTGCTTGCGTAGGTTAGCATGAAATCCAATTTGCAGTAATCAGCCAGAAGCAAAGGGGACATGAAATAAAATACTTGTAGCAACTTTTTAGTTTATGGTATATATTTGCCCACCATACAACAAATGGAACTCAGATCTGCTTAGATCTTGTTCAAGTAATAAACTTGTGATGATTCCTACTCATTTGAAATGGTTTCATTTTCTGCAGAATATATTAAAATCTGCAGGGACAATTCGGAGTGTTCAGGAGGCCTATTTCCAGGGTGGCTAGTTCAGACTTTATAGAAATTTTTATAGAAATATGACATGTACTAATGGACCCTTTTCATTCATTTTGCTTTTCCTCACTTGTGCCTATGCTTTACATATAGGAAACAGAACAGGAAACTTTCAGAGTTCTAGGCTGAGTCTACTTAATGTAAAGGACGACACATTTTAGGACCTTTTCCCACCAAATTATTTACTGGTTATGCTGGTCAGTAGAAAATCTAGTTATCTGAGCAATATTTATACAAATTCATAAACAGAGACTTAATAATCAACACTAAAGCAGTCTAGATATTTGAGATGGGAATCTAACTCTTCCTTTGCTATTAAAGGCAAATGGGCTGGAACCAGGTGGACTTTGAGGTCCCTTCCAACCCAAAACATTTTATGATTCTATAAATGTCTCAGGTTACATTTCTCAAAGTTAGATGTCAGAACAAGCAGATTAATTATGAAAATAGATATAAATTATTCCTTTTAAAATATGCTAAATTAAGTGCACCCATCATTTCTCTTTAAGAATAAATGATTAAGGATAAACAGATGTGAGTTAAATTTTTTTTATGTTAATTTGTACTAAGAATATTTATCATCCTGCAGCAATAAATATTAAAGGTTAACCAAAAAGGAATCACACCCAAACATTTTAGTTCTGCTTTGTGTTTAGACCTCCTAAATATTTCTGAAGACTCATCTACATAACTCACAGCCATACACTGGAGGTCAGCTTCAGCATCAAACTATATGAAAACTAGAAAACTGCCAAAGGAAAAGCTGGACACAGCTAAAACTTAAAATTACAAAAGTACAAGCTTTTCAGATTTTCCTGTTCATCAACCTAACCTGGGGTACAAGTGTATACTGTCACTTCTGAAGTTAGAGCTCTCTCCAATGTCACGTTGGTACCATTTATCAAAAGAGCATTTCTTTTAAATAACAGATTAGTGTCACTTCTGACTGCCAAGTACAGAAAACAGTTATGGTACTGAATAACACCAAAGCTCAGTCTCCTTTCTTTTTCTTATTTTCTACCACTACCAAGGAAAAAGAATGCCATCAAAAGATAAAAAGCTCTTATAAAGGTTAAAGAAGTGAATAGTCTGCAAATTAGCCTTAGAAAGCAATTTCAATACCTGTGTCTGTATAATTCTACTTTAAAAATCTCAGCCTACTTGCAGCTCATGGAAGCTTAGTTTAAGAAAAAGGAGAAGGGTAAACATTGAATCTAAGTATTTTTATCATTATAAAAAATTAAGTTAGATAGGAGGGGCCAAAATATGAAAGTTGGGGAATTTTTTCAATTTAGTTTCTATCAAAACTGGATTGAAATCTGTCTTTTCCAAGCTTATTTTAAGATGGATATGCAAAACCAAATCCCCTGCTTGGCAACACTGAAACAGAATATTTGTCAAATTAAGTAAGCCCCCATATCTTGTCAGCTATAAAATCAAATGTGTCTCTTCCTTCTATCACAGCATTTATCTCCTGTCATAAGACTGAGAAAAGTGAAAACTGTAACCAGTAGTTGCTGTGTGCCCGCAGTTGCTGTGTGTCAGCAGCTCTAGATCAGTTCCCCATTGAATTGCACCCGGTAGAAGAGGACTGACTCAGATTTCTGGTGCCAGGACAGAAAGCCTTGCACCACAGCTTCCAGCTTTTTGTGACAAAGAGGGGAGCAGGCTTGGATCCAAGACAAGACACTGATGGTGCTAAATCTAGCAGCAACTTCTGTGAATTTGTGCAGCCTATTGCCCCAGAGCTGTAGGTCATGAAGCATCATGATCTCTAGTGTCCCTCACTATTACAGGTAGAGAGACTGTGAAAGGAATGAAGCAACATACTATCTGGTCACAGAAAAGTTCAGAGCCAAAACAGAAGTGAAGTCATCTCTCTGAGGCCTGTGGTAGTCACTAGAATAAGGACACCACCATGCCAGTTTTTCAGTGCAAGCTCTTCCATGTATAGTGCTTAGCAGGTTTATGCTTTTCTAAATAAGAAGTCAAGCCAGCAAAGTATAAACTCTCTTCTCCAGATATGGCTGTCCAATATCTGGCTGTCCTGATCTGTTCTGTTTAAGATCTGTCTTCAGTTCAACACTGCTGGAAGAAGGAAACTATTCAGTAGAGTTTAATCTTGAAATGCATACAATCCTGACAAAATAACAAAGATAAGACAGGTTGCATAGTCATCATTGAAACCTGTGGAAAACACCAAACCAGATCATTTTCTAAGCAGTCATTGATGTCACACAGCACTGTGCAAAGGAACTCACCAGACTGGCCATTTTTTTTCAATCACCCAACATTTTCTGAGCTATTTGTAACATCTGTTTACAGGTTCAGCCGAACACAAGAGGGTAGACATCTTAGACATGAATTATGAACTGATATTTAAGGGGAAAGCAAGTGAACCACTGATAAAGTACAGAAACTTCTATGCACAACATATTTTTAAGACTTGCCATACAGTTTTTATATTCACAACTGCGTGTGAGTATCGTGTCACAATGCATGGGTATTTTTTCAGTAGTAATGAATATCAGGTGAACTTGTAATTTGGTAGAATTAAAAAAAAAAAAAAAGTAAAAAAACCATTTTACCCATGTATATAAACTTAGATTAAAATACATCGTGGTTATAATACTTGCCTGAAGCAAAGTTTATTTGAGTTTTCATTGTATTAGATATTAATTCAATTAGCTAGGGGTTTGAGAGAGCATATTAATGCTATTTAAAACTATTTGCCTTAGTATTCACATCAATTCACATCAGTTGAGTAAATTATCATATTAATGTACAAAGACACAAAGATCTTTTCCACAATTATTCTGCAAGCAGTGTCAGAAATTTCACGGGTTTAATGACCTCTAGATCTTTTGCACCCATACTTTAGTCAATTTTGTTTCTGTGCCTATCTGCTCTCTAAATGGTGTTTGGGACACCACAGAAAGAAAATATGACAGAAGTTTTTAAGCTAATACCTGAAGTTCGCATGCTATAATCAGGGACATCAATTTATTTCAGCTATATCTGATTCTTGAAATGATGGTTTCTGACAGTGTCATATTCCATTTTATAACCAGCTTCTGTTGCAGGCAACTGAAATAGATATTATTTCTTCCTTACTTCCTGCTGAATTCAGTTAGCTTACAAGCTTGAATTGCCATTAAGTTTCTCTTCTTTGTCTCTTGATCTCATATTAAAACAGTATTTTTTTCCCTTGAGTGTTTCCTCTGCCTTGTATAAGACAATGTTTCTGCTCTGTAAAACCTATCACTAATAGTATTGTGTTCATTTTCTTTTACCATTAACCTTTTCTCATCTTTTCAATGCCCATTTAAGAACTAGACTTCATATATTTGTAAGAATTACTATTTTCTTTCTATGATCGTCCCCATAATTAGATGTTAAATTAACTTTTTAGGCTATCATTGAGTGAGCAGGAGCACTGTATTGTGCACTACATTTAACAATTGCATCTACATCTTTATACTAGAAGGTGCATTCTGCATTGTATAATGTATGGGAAACAGCAAGCTAACTTTAGTAGGCAAAAGTAATGCAGTGCATAGTGGTTTCTTGTTGAAAAAACTGTTGTTAGTCTTTTTTTACATCTGGCAAGTTAGCCGGAGTCAGGTTTTCTCTGAGCTTTCCCCATGAGGAAGAGAAATTGCTTATGGAAGTCTGCAGTGCTTATTTCCTATGAAGATATAAGCTCATTTTCCTAGAACATAGCAGAAACCTAATGAAGGACTTGTGTCTCTACATCATACATCTCCAGCGGCACTCAGCACCCACCTCTCTCAGGAGCAATTTTTTTTTTATTCTCATCTGTAGAGGCAGAGTTCATGTCTGAGCCAGTTGCCAGTTTCTGAAAAGTCCCTCTGTGCAGTCAGATCACAGGTGGAGAGAGACTTGGGTCTCTAGGCCAAGGGAGTTTGGACTCTACTAATGACCTGCACTGTGAGATAACATAACATTATGCACAAGGCTTTGTCTGTTTGTCTATCAGATTTTACTATCTGCATAAAATGGGAGTTGGTGAAACTGGTGACTCCAGATGACTTGGTGCTTCTTAGTCATGCCAGATCTGTGACTGGTGATACAAGGTAACAGATACAACCTACATTAAAAATTCTTAGATAAGAAAAAGGTTGGTTTTAACCTGCTGACTTCAAAAACCTAGCTTATAGCATGAACTCACAAAACCCAGCATTGGTAGAACAGAGGGGACAGCATTTTGTAGAGCCAGGAGCAGGCAGCGAGGGAATAATACTGGGGGACAAACTAAACTGGATTTGCCTAAGTTAATACTGAGTGAGATCATTCACATGGTTTCATGTGCTTTAATGTATGCACAATAACTTCACACCTGTAGCTATTTGGCTTGATTTTCTTGAGCATCTCCATACAAATAAATTTTAATTACACCAGCCTAAGCTGAAAAATGAGAAACCTTTGATAAACACAGTTCTAGGGTGTCAGATCATGATTGTGAAAAAACTCAGGAAACGTTGCTTCCATAGAAAGTATATGAGTAAGTAAGAGTGACAGAAAAAGAAAACAAAACCAAAAACCCAAACAACAAAACCAAAATAATATGTAGCTGAAAAGAAACTTCCAAAATTAATTTCAAATCAGTAGCTATATTTGAACATTAACTGGAATGGTAACATGAACAACAGTCAGAAATTTTATGCACAAGGGTACTTTTGCACAATAGGTCAAAAACTCCAAGAAAATGTGTTGGTATGGTACAGAATATCTCCAGGGGGAAATTGTTCGTCCCTAGACTACCTTTATATTGGCAAGTCAAATGTTCCTACAATCACTTTTTGTCATAAATGCCAAAACACAGTTAATGGATCTTGTCTCCACTATTAAACTCTCATATGCAAATACAGGGCAGCCACCTCCAGATTCCCTGTTGTGAATAAATGCTGGCTTACATGAAGCCACAATCTCTGCTTAAGAACTGTTTTGTAGAGTGCTAAAGTAGCTCAGTCTCAAAGTCAAAAAGCTTCCCTATTAAAACAAATGATTCACAGTGACTGGGAATGTTCCTCTTACAGGCATAACCATCAGACAATTATAATATATGCCTAATGTTTGATGTGAGGTAGTGGGAGAAAGAATTAAAGTCACAGTGGTTCATACTATTACTCTAATATGGTAGTAATTATAAGTACTAGGTAGTATATAAGCTTCAATCAATTTATACCGTTAAAGCAGCAATATTTTTGTTATGAAGAAAGGAGCCTTATCTTCAGCATGCACCCAGCTTCCTTTAGCTGAGGCTTCCATACCTACACCACTTTCTACCTTCCCATCCCAACGTGCTTAAGATATTCTACATTAATACAGTGTAAGAATTCATTAGTACTTGAGTTCTGCCTGCTTTTGTTACACATACCAAATGAATGGGTGGCATTTTGCTTTAAAGTGTCAACACATTTTACAGTTATAATAAAGAATAATAAGATATTAGATGTTTTCAACTTGAAACTACAAGACCAAGTTCTCTATTATTTACAATTCTATTGTCTATAGGGTGTACCAAAAACATAAAGTTACTTTTGTGTTTCACAAGTGCTTCAGGTCATGAAGCTTGAACATGTTGAAATTGTACAAAAGAAAGGCACAGTTTAGAAGGCTATTAATGCTTCAGTATTAGTCTTTTTACCTAAACAGAGCAAAAGTAGATTTGCATGTGGTTCAGGGTAGTGGAATATGAATTGTACAATAACACATATGACTGTAATGTAATAGGGGAAATGAAACTTCAGTATAAGTATTCATGTTCTATGTTTGCAAGTTTGATGACACTATTGAAAGATTTATGGAGTAGGCAAGGTGTTAGGTGGATCAATACAATCCTCTAAGTACCCAACAGTGTTATCTTCTCTACTCTAGCTCCTTTTTGTGAGAGTGCTAATTGTACCCAAATGTGTCATGGATTTAAGGCTTATATTCTACTGAGGAGTGGTCTATAAAAAATTACTGAAGAGAAAAACTTAATGAGTATACTGTAATCTAGTTAAACCCACATGTGCTGCTTGATTTTTATTTTAAACCTAATTTCAGGCTCCTACACTGTTCAGTTTCTATTACCAGAAATCTTTGAGTCTCACTATCAGCACCTGGCAGATAGCTGGAAATGTGCAAAGACAGAGATTTCAAAGTATACAGCAATTTCTCCTGGAAGAGTTAAAAATACATACAGTACAAGGTGGACAAATTATGCTGTAGTTTATTCCATGTATTTGTGCAATAATTCCAACTTTAACACCAGCCCTCTGTTTCCTGTAAAACAACATCTTTAACAGAGAACAAAAGATTGCTCCCTCTGTGGATAGCTCTATATTATTGAGAAATTAAAGAACACTTTTGTGATATGAAAGAACAAAATTCCAGTCTAATGTCTAAATTAGCATAAAGTACCTCCCAAAGCCGTAACTTCTAACCTTTTTTGACCTGCTTTTGCTGAAGATGTACTTTTTTTTTTCTTCTAGAAAAAAGGTAGCTAAATATATTCTGTTCTTTTCAGCAGCATACAGATTTCAGAAAGATGAATTCCCAGTGTATGGAAGGGCATGATTTTTCAAAGCACACACAAGAATCAGGCTTACTAAATAGCTTCTTCTAACCAATTTTTATAGCTGCACAAAGTTTTACAAATGCTTACCCCAAATTAGGTAAAGCTTTTAATAAGCCATTATTATTTAAGTATTAACAAGGCTTGGTTGGTTGGTGCTTTGAGAAGCTTGGTCTAGTGGAAGGTGTTCCTTCCCATTGCAGGGCATGCTGGAACTAGATAATTTTTAAGGTCCTTTCCAACCCAAACTGTTCTACAATTCTATGATTATTTTAAAGGCATAATTCAGTTGGTATAAGACTACTTGTCCAGAATAATCTTAAAGGCTTTCCAGTACACCAGAACTAACAAGGTCTCTTTTGAACCCTTGCAGAGCATGGAGTCTATTGGAAAGATAGCCCTCATCACAATTTTTGAGGCACTGTGTAGAGTGCAAGAAAATGCATATCAGTCCAAACACAGTCAGTAAATCAGTACTTTGAAAGAGAAGAAGTATTTTGAAGAAAATCTGTTACAGTAAATGGGATTTATTTTGCAGACAGCTGTCTGTAAGAAACCTTGCAATTGGAAAGTAAGTTTAAAAAGCATTAAGGAAAAAGATCTGCGTTCAACACAGTATATTCTCATTACACTTTTACTGCCTTGGGAAAGGATTTATATCAAGGCAATTAAGGTCCTTACTGGCTCACACTGGCATGAGTTAGTCAACTAATAGCCCAGTACTATCATACTCATTTTTTTCATATCTATAGTTACTGTCTTTTTGCATCCTAAATACCAGTTTCCCTACAGACACCAATTAAGCTTTTGGGCTTTGTATCATTTCTGAAAAGCTAGAGTGGTTGTTTTAAGGAAGGTCTTTGAGAAAATCAAATGTATACTTCACTTTTTTTTAAACTAGTGATTTAGCTGTGGCAGTGAGGACTTATAGTAATACAGCATTGTGGTCAGAAATTTGAGTGGGATTAAATCTCTCAATCTAACCCATTAAGAGGGAAAAATACATAGAAATTTAACTCAAGAAGTCCTTTGCGGACAGTGGAATTTCAAATATATATTTTGCATGTGAAATCTATCCTATTGCTGAGGGAACAATTAAAAGTTATTTTTCAACTATTTTCTTTTCCTCCCTCTTTTTCCAAGTTCCTTTTGTTCATTTACTACCATCACATATACTCCAAGCTTCAGACACCTATACACATCTCAATATATTCTTAGATTTGTAGCTCCTTGTTATAATTAATCTCACAAGGTTAATCCCCTAATGAGTTCACTATTTGGTTCTCTCCATGCAAGGATTAGCCCATGAAAGTTCCCCAAATCATCAGCTAATTTCTTAGTCCAGCACAGCCATGTGTCACCAGCTGCATCTGGTCAAGTCAGAAAAAAGGGACCCTGTGAAACTAGAACCAAGAAAATGTAACTTCAGAAAGGAGGAAAATTTTGCTGCTCTTTTCTCTCTTCCCTGTCATCTACTTACCTGGTTTCTGCATTTCAAAGGAGATGAGCGTCTGTTTATGCAAACATTTCCCAAACAAAGCTTTCTAACTCTACCGAGCAGTTGGAGAAGAATTTGAGGAAGATTCATTGTCTCCTTTTGCCATGTCTCATTCCTATGATCTAATGAGCCTGTTCTTCCCTCACACAAACCATTCCTAATAAGTTTGTTCCTCATAAAGTTTAACTTTCCTACTGAAGAAAGACAAATTCCTCAAGCTTTTCTTTTTTACTATGCACGTGTATGCATGTACATGAAAGCCTGACAGCCACATGAGATTGGGAAACTGGTGAAAAGAGGGTGAGAAGTAGCAGAGGAGAGTCAGGGATCCTTGCAGCTGGGTCTCCAAGGTGGGAAAAGGGGTTTCAGTGCGTACTGGGAGCTGAGCAGGCTGAGTGTTTAAGGTCACACAGCTGGACAGGCTGCGCTGAACGGCATAGTGCTTAGTGCAGGACACAGTGGTCTAGGAAACGTAGTCTTGTGAAGCAATATCCAGTGATAAACTTGCCTGACCTTGTAGTAGTACAAAAGCTTTATCAGATTTAAGACCTTAACAAACAAAGCTGCAGTCTAATCTCTCATCCTAAAATTATAGAATTTTCAGAAAGATTTCATAGGATACTCATGCCTTCCACATCAACGATGTTACAGTCCTTTTCTGTTTAATTACCAAGTGTCACTCCAGCAGTTAAATAGTTCCTTAATTACCTAATTATTTAATAAGAAAATAAATAAAGAATTTTTATTTGATTTAAAATGTCAAGGGAAGAAAAAAAACAATCAATTATACTTAATTCAATAGCTATTTACTTAGCAATAATTTATCAGTTTTAGAAATGTTGTTAGGCTTCAGAGTCAGCTTTGTTTTGGTTAATTGAATACTTTTAATTGACAGCTGAACACAGTCTTTATAACTTTAAACACAGCCCCAAAGGCATCACTTGGTTAAAAAATGTTCAAAGAAAATTAGTATTTGAAGTACAGCACATACTCCAATGGTTTGCCAATTGAATTAGTAGAAAGGTTAATAACCACACTTTAGAAATATTGACATAAGTTTAATTCCCTTTTCTGGATGAGGTTACTAGTCAAATTAATTGGTGCCAGTCCCTAAGAAGAGCAAAAATAGTATCTTCATCCTTTATAATAGCATTTCACAGAGATAACTTCAAATAGATGCAAAGACTATACTCTCAGAAAGTGTATGTTTTGCTACTGTAGCATGATAAACTTACATTATGCTTCTTCAGAAGACATGTTAGTATTATCTGTTTACAAGCAAAAATGCTGTTTCCTACAGAAAAAATTTCAAGATGTGCCAAACATGTAAATCTTCAAACATTTCCCAAAGATATTGAATCACTGAAATTATCTTTCCTGCCTTATTGATATCCACAAATACAAGTCAAAATGAAATTTTGTTTGTAAAAGTGTTCAGGCAAACAGACTTCATGTTGGTTCATAAGAAGGGTGCCCAGAAGTCCCATTGAAACAGTGCCATTTGGAGTATGAAACGGAAAACATAATGTGATAAAGGGCGAGGCTATGAAAATGCTGCTGTCTGGATATACTTACTCTTTATGACAGTCCCTAACATGTTCATATTTAGCCCATCAGTACAGGATTTTATAGCATGTTTCAAAATTGCAGGCTTTGAAACACCCTTTGGAGACTGAGGGACAGTGAAACAAGCCCTACACATAAAACTTTTCTGTTTTGTAAATAAAGTTTTTGTTTCCTCTGTACGGAGAGTATCATCAGAAATCAATAGAATCACTGTACACCTGAATGGCACTTCAAACTTTAATTGTTGGATTCTACACTATTGTATTCCTTATGTACTGATTCACACTCTATTTAACAAAAAAGTTTTAGTTTTGTAAGCTCTAAAGACTGAAGAGACTCTTGGGTCCCCTAACTTATCCTGCAGATTTAGGATAATAGAATTTAAAGAAATGCATTCAGGTATTTCCCTTTGAAGCCTAATAACTGGTGTTTCATTGAGGCATGGATATGATGTGAATTCAAGAAAATTAATTTCTGGTGTGAAAATATGAAGATACTTAGGATCCAAATTTTTCCATTATGTTCTTTGTAACTACTGATTACCTTTACACTTTAAAAACTCTGACATTTTATATATAAGTTAAGTTCTATACCATGAACCTCCTTTTGCATTTGTATGTCAGGTTAAAGATCAGATTAAAGATACACTTTGTATACAGAATTTTCTGCCTATGAAGATGCTTAAAAAATAATCAGATCACCTGTCAGTCTTTTGTTCACAACATATAAAGAATGAGTTTATAATCATGTAAATTTATATAATCCCTGAATTATATAGGAATTTATTTCGAAAAGAACACTGCAGTTCATTTAGTCTAAGCACCTGCTCAAAACAGAGGTATCTTTGATATTGCTGACCACATTGGTCAGTTTGTTCAGCCAAGTTTCGAATATCTTGAAAGAAAGATCCCACAGTCTCTTCTGGCAGCCTATTTTAATGTTTGCTCACTCTTACAGTGAAATATTTTTTTTTTAAGCCTGTTGTGGTATTTCCTTTGCTGCAAGTGTGCAAGTTCGCAAGTTCTGCAACTTCCTCCTTTTAAGACATTCTCTCTAGTACTGAAATCATGTTTTAGATTACTTTTTACACTTTCTCTGATTTCTCAAGAACTTGAAAAAATTTCTGGTCACCAGAACACTAATGCTCTGTTACTTGAGTCACTAGTGTTGTAGATGTTGCTAAATCACTGAACTGCCTGTATGCTTCCTGTCTACATCCTTCTTTTTGCCATTATGCCACCATAGATGAATTTGTCGTGTTTCATGGCCACTATGATTGTCATAGCCTGTTTGAGTCATTGTTCTTGGAGGTACATAATCCATAACCCACCACAGTCTGTGATCACTGACCTTAAATGTATAGCTTTGTCTTTTTGAAGACACATTTTGTATGAAGGCTCCCAGTTATTGAAAAAATCTAGGATGGTTCAATATGACCACAGAGGTTCATTACTATTCATCACTTTATTAAGTCTAATTTTATCAATAGTATTTTTAAATACATCTTGTTTTCAATAGTAGCAATTTGATATTTACTTCCAGCTCATTCACAAAAATGTTCAATAGCATTTTTCCCTGAATCCTGAGAAACATCAAGTAGAATCTAAAACCATGTTGATTGACATTAATGATATTCTTATAATTCAATTCTGTATTGACTAAATCCTAAATCAACATTTTCAATATTTTCCTTTGGTCTGATGCCAGCCTAAGTAACCTATAATAAGTACAAGACTTGTTTTTAAATAGTTATGTTTGTCCTTGTGCAGTCTTTCAAAATTTACCTATTCATCTGGGACCTAACTGTCAGAATGGTTTTGTAAATATTACCAACACATTTTATTCCATGTTACTGTAATCTGTGCATGTCTACCTTTTGTAACCATAATTGAAAATGGAAATATTATTTTTCCAATAAAAAGTACACAAGGTATTAAAAGACGTCTATAGCTATTCAGACTGCTTATGAAAAACGATTTGGCTATGCTATGCTATTATGATGCTGAATATAAATATTTTAACAAAATTCAGGTAAGTAAAAGGTATGTACTTCAGCTTATCTGCCAGATCACAGAATTATATGATGTGTGTTACTACCCATACTAAGAAACATTTTTGTACCATTGAATACTTTATAAACTTGGCTGTGACACAATACTTTATAGTGATAGTGATACAAGGCAGAATGTAATTTTGCTTAGTTTAGAATTTGATTTCCTTAGTCCATGTTCAGGTTTATGACTTGAAATTATATCACTGAAGAGTTATGCAGTCAAAAATATTAAACTAACCTGCACTGAACTAAAGAAAAGTGGGGTTTTTTACATTAACTGTTTTAGTATATATTAATTCATAATTATGTCACTTTTATTAATGACTTACTTCAATATAAAACCACAGAAGCTCAGAGGTCTAAATTTGAGTGTCTGCAAGCTACTAGTACTTGAGAGAAGTTTTACTTTACAGAAAAAATCTTAGAGATGTTTGACTGTTTCTCCATAGTCATTATTTCTTAAGCAGCCTTCTGGTTAATCATCAGCAAAATCAATTCAGAACTAGGTGAAAACCAGAAAATTATTTTTGCAATGTCAATGCTGAGAGTTTTATCTTTATGTGTGGAGAACAAATGACGGTTTGGGTGGTTTAGGGTCCCAAATAATATAAAAGTTTAATATTCTTAATCCGGGAACAACAGAACTTCTGGTCCTGTGGTGTCTTACTTCCTGACAACATCCCTGACATCAAGGAAAGAGCTGACAAGAATTTGTGGAATGAGTCGGGCTCATCTAAGAATGAAAGATAAAATGAGTGTGCAAATTGTTGTTCCCTTCTGCTCTTGCTAAAAAATTTCATAACCAAAGAACACTTGTGTCTTTGCAAGTTTTGAAAATATACTGGGTTTCAACCAAATTTGTTTTGCCAGTGAAGATTTTAGCTTTTCATTGTGACAGCCAGTTAGATTGAAAAGGAGAAACTGAAATATGTGGTATATTTGTGCTAATATCCAGTGATTTTTCAGAAATATTTTCTGTATTTGATAGCCATGGCATGTTATTACTTTATAATACTGCTTTGCTGTATATGACTCTTGCCTAATTATGTGAAAGTATGAAAATTAAGAGAAATTATATAAAGAAAAATTATGCTACCCAGACCTTCTTTCATTAGTACAGTATTGTTCCTAGTCATTAATTTTGCAGTTCAGAAAGATTAAGAAGGGTTTTTGCTTAATTGTAAAGACTGCAGTGGTATTTCTATATTCTGTAAAATAGAAAGCTAAATGGTTTACTCCTTACAAAAAGAAAGATAAGGCTGCTGGATGCAGACCAAAGGACAGTCAAGCTAAAAACTTCAGGAAACTTAAGGCTGTGTAAATGCCTTGAATTAGCCTGTTCAGCTTCAATTATTTAATTTGTCAGTGGGGATCCCTAATCAGAAAGACTTAATAAATCTCTTTTTTGAGGTGAATGTCTTATAATTTAACAAAATACAAATTTGTATTACAGTTAAAATGGATCAAGTTACCATTCACCTCCAATTCAAATTAATAATTGCATATTTTATGCAATCAGAGCAGTTTTTAAGAATCAAGAGGCTGAAACAAAATAAAACATTACTGTCAAAATACTGCCAGAGTTGTGGCAGGTTTGGAAGCTAGTTCCCTAGAATATTGGATGAGGTATGTGCAATTAATCATCCTTTAATTGTCAAATGTGTCATTAACATAGATTTCTTATCCAAGGAAAGTTTTCACTACCTGGAAGTACCACCATTTACTGAAAAATATGGTTTGCCTTTCATCTGGTCTACAAAAAAAGTAGTTTGTCATTTATAGTAGAACATAGTATAGTAGTATAGTAGAAAATAGATATTTCAATATAAATTAGTTGTCCTTTATTGAAAATATTCACATAAAAAAATGATATATAATAAAGGATACAATTAACTCTTACAATATAATAATAATTGCATATAATTTTCTAATTTAATTGAAAACAAATCTTCAAAGGGGATACTGGTTGCCTACTTGGTTCCTTTTTTACATGTGTCTGAGCAACACCTGGCTTTTGATATTGATATATAGACATTCATGGCTTTACATATTCAGTAGAAACCATCAGAACATGATCTTGCATCTGAATGCTGAGCAAAATTAGTATTCAGTCAACCAATAATGATGGGATATTGCCAGATGGATCCTGCCAGATGTTAGCAATTAATTATTGATACATTTTGGGGAATATTTACAGGGATATTGAACTATGATCCTCCTGCATGAGATTTCTGCATTATATTGATGGTTGCTGATTGTATGAGTTTTCAACCTTAAAGAAAATTTTCAAAACAGATCCTTCTGAAGAAATCAAAGACATCCCCTCTGGCAGGTTATTGTGGCCTGTTGAAATCAGGGTTTAGAAGAGGTGATTTCAGAATGTATTTTAGAAAGGAATAATGATCACACAGAAATGCGTTTTCCATTCTCCCCAGCTTGCTTGCAAGTTTTTCTTTGCTCTTCTCTGTAAACGTGCATTTCAATACAACCATAAGGACCCAAAAAAAAATAATCAAACCAATAAAAATTATCACGACCTCTTGTTAATAGTCCAATTATGGTTTTGAAATGTTGAAGGACAAGTAGAAGTGCAATTTACCTAATCTACGATTTAGAAGATATGATGCAATAGTTCAGCTGACAACATTTAAGATCGATGCCTTCTGTTTCACAGAGTAGGGACAGCAGTAGAAGTCACCATAGAGACTTATTCATGCTATACCAGTAATGCATTGTTTATGAAGCCTGTCCTTGGTACCATAGCTCATTCTTTGCCAGCTCAATTTCAGAGTTGCAGCTGGATGGCAAACAGCAGTGACAGGGAGGGGTTTGTATGAATATTTGTCCATAACATCTAAACTGTGGGAAATTAGATCACCTCAGGTTTCCAATCCAGATTTCCTGAAAATCTCCTGCAAATTTTGAAAGCTCTCAAGCTTGCACTGAAGGTATCCAAAAGTAAGGAATTTTCTCAAAACAGAACTGCCCTACTGTGCCAATATATTGGAGAGAAGTTAATTGCATGATCGTAGTCTGTTGTTTCGTTTGTTTTTTCTACTCTGTCTCACACCATTTAATGTAGAAATTAAGCAGTAAGCAAAAAATATCTGAAGCAGTATGGGACCATATGAGATATGTTTCTCATCATATATGTATGTATATTGTGATGATATTGTCAGTGACATGTAAATGCAGCAGAGACTTATTTAATGGAGGATTAGAAAGCAATTAATCATTGCCTCTTTCATTACCTGCACTAAGATCCAATGGAAAAGTACTATAGGTAGAAATACATATAGAGAGAACAGGGAAGGGATATTAAATCAGTATGCACAAGACTCATGATTGAAAAGACAATTTTAACATAGGCATTCATTTACTTTTAAATATTTTGCTCTGTAGCATTCAGTTTTCTTGATACAGTTTTTTATATAAAATCCACAAGAAATATTTTTCTACATCTTATAATTTAATTCATATACATCCAGTGAAAAACTCTGTATGCACTTTGCGCTAGGATTAAAGGATATTTTAAAAATTTTAAAATTCACCTTGAAGTATCCATGTTGTCCTGGAAAAAAATAATGGTTTTGGAAAGTCATGTTTAAACCATATCTGATGTGAAATAATAATGGGGTTTTTTGATATTTTTCAGCTGAAATGGCTGTGACTTATAAGATTTAGAAAATGTTCAATTTTTAAAACTCCAAGACAGAAAAAAAAAGTTTTATCTCTCTCAGACCTATAAAAATAGAAGAAACCACTTTCTCCCATATTTTGCTTTGTGTTTTGCTTCAGTTTGTTATCTTGTTTAGAATATAAAGTACCAACTGCAAACAGATCTTGTCATACCATGTATATCTTGGTATATTGTGTATGTATCAGTGAAGATCTATTTACTTTAAATCAACTTCATTCACTTCTGCCTGATGAAAATCAAGGCTACTGCATATAGTTGCCTTGAAATGGCATATGTAGAATTTTTAAACCAAGAATATATGCTAATATGTTGTCCTGAATTGAGATTTTTAATGCACAGTAGAATGAAATTATTTGAATAGTAAGACAAATTATGACACTTCTGCAAAGCAATACTAACAAAATCACTAGATAACAAGAAAAGTTAGACCCTCAGATGAAATTTAAAACGTGATAGTGAACCAAAAGTGACATTAAGAGGGTTTGATTTGAATATGCAAATAGTCTTCAGAAAAGTGACACGTGAAAAACTATGGCAACATGACTTGGGAACCTTTGTGTCATCTACTGACTAAAATTAATGGAGACAACCATCTCATAGATAAAGGTAATTAACTAATGTAATCTAGCTATATTTTTAAAGAAGGTTTACCTAAAAAAACATGAAACCAGTTTTTTCATAAAAAGCCTTATCAAGTGCCCACTAAAGCCAATAGGACTCCTTCCAGCGATTTCAGGCAGCTTTATTTCCAGTCTTGTAACAAAATATCAAGGCATTCATAGAGAATAAAAGCTGGCACCAGAATATTATTTATTTAGTTTTCGTCAGGCAGAAGTTTTACACAGTAGGCTGACTCTAACTGCTCATCTGTTACCTGGCACTGCAGGTTCTTGAGAAAAGGGTTTAATCATACTGGTACCGCTACCACCATTTCTATCCTTATCACTGACCCACCCACACATGTTACTGTGACACTAACTTCCTTAACTCTGAGAAACCCATGGTAACAGTGACTTTGATAACTGCCTGTCTAATTTTCTATACAAAATGCATTGTTTAGGCTAACTTGTGTTTGGAAATTCAGTTGTTAGCACAAGCAATCCATAGTTAAGGAAGTCAGTTGCCTTGCATACATGTTTGCATATGATCACATATGTAGTGTAGCATGCAGTGATGATTCAAAGTGAATATGAAAGTGTCATATATTGAGTAAATATATGTAATCCACAGATACTTAATTGGTACTGAAACATTGATTTTTTTTGTTTTGGCTGATTTATTACATTATCCAATAAGGGCCAAAAAGTCACTTAATAACTCAGTGTACCTGATAAGTGAAGCTGAGCTTAGAAAACTAAAGAAAATTAATTAATAGAATTATAGAATACTTAGAGTTGGAAAGGACCTTAAGATCATCTAGTTTCAACCCGCCTGCCATGGGCAGGGACACCTCACACTAAACCATGTCACCCAAGGCTCTGTCCAACCTGGCCTTGAACACCACCAGGGATGGAGCATTCACAAACTTCCTGGGCAACCCATTCCAGTGCCTCACCACCCTCACAGTAAAGAATTTCTTCCTTAGATCCAATCTAAACTTCCCATGTTTAAGTTTTAACCCGTTACCGCTTGTCCTGTCACTACAGTCCATAATGAATAGTCCATCTCCAGCACCCTTATAGGCCCCCTTCAGATACTGGAAGGCTGCTATGAGGTCTCCACGCAGCCTTCCCTTCTCCAGGCTGAACAACCCCAACTTTCTCAGCCTGTCTTCACATGGGAGATGCTCCAGTCCCCTGATCATCCTCATGGCCCTCCTTTGCACTTGTTCCAACAGTTTCCTGTCCTTTTTATGTTGAGGACACCAGAACTGCACACAATACTCCAAATGAGGTCTCACGAGAGCAGAGCAGAGGGGCAGGATCACCTCCTTCGACCTGCTGGTCATGCTCCTCTTGATGCAGCCCAGGATACAGTTGGCTTTCTGGGCTGTGCCTGGGATTGCTCTGACTAGGGTGTAGGACCTTGCACTTAGCATGGTTAAACTTCATAAGGTTGGCATCAGCCCACCTCACAAGTGTGTTGAGGTCCCTCTGGATGGCATCCCTTCCCTCCAGCATATGAACCGAACCACACAGCTTGGTGTCATCAGCAAACTTGCTGAGGGCACACTCAATCCCACTGTCCATGTCACCGACAAAGATGTTGAACAAGATCGGTTCCAACACCGATCCCTGAGGGACACCACTTGTTACCGGTCTCCAGCCGGACATTGAGCCATTGACCACAACTCTTTGCGTGCGGCCATGCAACCAGTTCTTTATGCACCGAGTGGTCCACCCATCAAATTGATGTCTCTCCAATTTAGAGACAAGGATGTCATGTGGGACAGTGTCGAACGCTTTGCACAAGTCCAGGTAGATGACGTCAACTGCTCTGCCCCTGTCCATCAGTTCCATAGCCCCATCGCAGAAGGCCATCAAATTGGCCAGGCGGGATTTCCCTTTAGTGAAGCCATGCTGGCTGTCACCAACCACCTCCTTGTTTTTCATGTGCCTTAGCATGCCTTCCAGGAGAATCTGCTCCAAGATTTTGCGAGGCACAGAGGTGAGACTGACTGGTCTGTAATTCCCTGGGTCATCCATTTTCCCCTTCTTGAAAATGGGGGTTATATTTCCCATTTTCCAGTCATTGGGAACTTGACCTGGCTGCCATAAGTTAATATGTTGCTTGATTAGTTTCTTTTACTGTTTATTAATGCATAGGCTTTTTCTTTTGGTAATAACAAAATTTCTGTTTTATAGGTGAATAAAAAATAACCCTAAAATTACATTTACTTACGTATCTATTGACTACTCCTTGTTTTTTCCTCAGAATAAATAAGGTGATTCAATTTTTCTCTATTTGTCCTTAATAGAATTGAGCTTTTAACTCTGCAAATTCACTTAGGTGTCTTAAGCAACGTAATTTGCTTCAGTACAGTTCTTACACACCTTTTGTCATTTTTCAGCTGGTAAATCAGACCATCTAGTAAATGTAAATAAGCAATCATCACTGAAAAACCTACTTCTTCCCTGTTGATCACTCGTGGATGGATATGTTCTGCATTGTAATGCAGGCATCGATACCTTGCTTGTGATATGTGTTTGAAAACAATGCACATCTGAACAGTGCTTCACTCTATTTTGCCATTTTCATGGGGGTTTTTTTGTTGTTGGGTTTTTTGTGTGGTTTTTTTTTCTTTTTTTCTGATTTTCTAGTTACAGATCAACCTCTATTAGTCTGCCTGATGAAAGCAAGACTATTTACTGTTCACAGCAATGTTGTCTCTCTACTTATATAAAATTCATTCACACTAACAGAGTGGTGTCAAAACAAGGCATTTTACCTCCAACAATTTTTTTTGGCACTTCCACAAAAGTTAAGCTGTCTCCTTAAAAAGCATCCCAGGGTAAAAGTGGCCTATCTTAATCCAAGAGTTATTCCAGGTATTCTCAGTATCCAGACAGACACCATAAGAAACAAAGCAGGAACCTCCAAACTGTAGCTTTATAATGATTTTGAATGCTATCAACACAAAATTAAGAACCAGTATTAGTTAGCAAGAATTAGAGGTCTCTTTTATTGTCAAGTTTAGTTAAAATCTAACTGGAGCCATTGTTTGCAGTCTTGTGTGTTATACTTGCCAATCTTTTGGGGAGGTGGGTGGGGGTAAAGCACAGCATAAACAACAGAATAAAGCCAAATGTGGTATAAACTTCACATATCAACATCTGAAAACTATTATCTGTAAAAATATAATGTTCATAGCAAAAATTCATTGGTTTGAGGAGAGGAATAAATGACTCCTATACATATGTCTCTCTCTCCCCCTCCCTCCTCTTATTCTGATCATTAGGAGACAATACTGAGATGCCGAAGAACATTTTCAGCAATGGAAATTTACAGTTTATAAATATTTCACACAACCAAATGATTATACTTGATTAATTAGTTTTCGAGAAGCAAGTTGAAAATCATGAAAACGTCAACAAAACCTCTCTGAATAATTTCTCAAAGAGAAAATCAGTAATCAGAAATCCCTTTTAAAACATCAGTATTACAAATTAGCAGGGCTACCTACCTAACTGTAATGTATGTGTTAAAAAGAAGAGAAAATTTCAGTATTATTTTGATGGCTATTTTACATAATAAAATACCTGTACTTACCCTGGCAGAAAAAAAATACATCTTTACCAGAACATGAACATGAATGATCAGCACTTTTGGGGCTGAATTTTAATTTTAGTTCTAAATTATTTTTAAAATACCATCTGTTACATAGTTGGAGCCATCTTCTGTCTTAAATTCACATCTTAAATTTCTTAAACCCACTCAATATGTATGATAAATATTGGTGAAAAGTATTGGTGAAAATTGGTCATTTTCAACATCTATCAGGATGTTCAATATCCAGTGCACCATTCACATGAAAGTCCAGTAAGAGATAAAGGTGATGTTAAATTCCAAGACTCTACAATAAAGGTACAAGGGACATTTTTCTCTTGCTTGAAACAGAAATTTAAAGAATATAAAGTAAAAACAGGGTTGAGTTTACAGTGGTTTTGCTGCTGTTTGTTAGAAAATTAGTTTTAATTAGGCTTAGTGCATATGCCTTATTGAAGGCATACTGAATGTTAAAGACATGTTGAATGCACTTCAATCTCCAATTTTTGATTCTTTAAAGGAAAGACTAATGATTCCACAAGTTTTCAAAGAGAATACAATTCAAATATAGTATTTTTGCATTCCCATTGAGCCAGGAGCAGCAACGTAAGAGACAGGACCTTCAGCTGCACTAAGTAAAAGATTCAGCTTCCTAACTAAAAAAACAGTAAAAGAGAGCAAAACCCATTTTATCTTAATGCAGAGTAAGAGCTACTCTCTTTTCTAATTAGTGAATAAATTGATTTTTAAATTTCCTAGCACTGAAATGAATTTTCCTGATAGGGTGAGAAAGGAGAATGTAACACTTTATAGTACATGCATACATGTAAAATCCTTATTTTATTCTCAAGAAGGAAAAATTCTGGTATAGGAGCAAAATACTTGCTGGCTTATGTAAGAGTTCAAATCTGGAGGAGGAAGCTTCTCTAGAGGTAATGCCCTGTAAGTCTGATGGAACTGGATTCTTGGCAAATACGTTTCCTTCTCTTTCAATAGCAATTTTTCTTCCCCAGCTAATTCATAGAAATAAGCAGATCTTCAAAAATGGAAAAAATTGCAACCAGATAAAGAAAACAATGCAAAACAATAGTCAAAGGTTACAGGCAATTTTCCTCCTGTATATTTTCATTGCCAAAAGAAGCTATGTTCAATAGATTTAAGCTAGATTTAGCCAAATGCAGTTAGATTTATTTATTTGATTTTTATAAATCCTCCCAGATAACAATACCACTGTGTCTACCACTAAAAAAAATCATTGTCCAAGTTGCGAGCCACTCCTCTGAAATGTTCCAGCAAGTCCTAAGATGGTCTTCTACTGTCCAAGGCTGTAGAATCTGTAGGTATCCCTGCACAGCTGCTGCCTACTGCGTATTCTACTCACATATTATGTATGTATTCTAGGTACATACTATGTAAATTATGTATTCTGATTTTCTATTACTCTCAGAGTTTTACTTCCTTACTTGAGCCCTGCATTTCATTCTTTATTATCGAAATGCCTTCTGTCTCAGCATGGCTGCACTTCAGTCCCTTCAGAAGATTTTGAAAGGTGCCAGTCTTGGAAATATTATTGAACTGATGCACTTGCATAAAACAGATTGCTTTAGTAGGCACTGAAAACTTATACACAAGCTAAGGATTAAGTAAGGTAGACTGATCCAGACTTTACTATTCCCAAACTGGAAGCAAGAAGAGAAATACAAAATTAAAAGGTAGCAACATATACCGACATAATACAGCTTGTGTTTCTTCTTTGGTCTGAGTTCCTGATAGTTTCAGAGACTGAGCTCTGATCCTTCCTATTGAGCAAGTGTCCTATTATTATCTGGTCTCCTCTGTAAACTTCAGCAATCACATTTTAAGCTCAAATGTTCTGCATTTATACATTACAAATTATCTCTAATATCACAAAGCAGAGGTTCAATAATTGCTTAACAAAACAGAAAACTGAAGGAGGAGCATCCAGTGACGACTATATTTGACACAGAACTGTAGTTTGAGAAAGGAATATGTTAAGAAGAAGAGCTCAAACCAGAAAGAAAATGTACTTAAGCAGCAGTAGGAAAGGGATTGAAGTGCCAGAACTACTACAAAGGATTCAAAGTAAAGCAAAGAAAAGATGACTGGAAAATGGGGAAGGTGTTCCAAGTACCAAAATTTCTAGTTACAGTTCTGGTTCATTACTCTTTCATTAATAAAGCTTTATTATTGTCTGGGATTATAGTGTAGGCGGGAGGAAAAAGCAGCAAACAAAACCTAAACTGTAAGCAAATCAGTCAGCAGTGTAGCGGTTGAGAAGAACTTCCTATCTCTTCTCATCAGCTGCCAATGCAAAACCCTTCTAATGGACATAAAGAAACTCTGTAAGAGATCCATCAAATCCACTATCTTCTCTCAGTGAATATACAAAACTATTGCAATAGCAGATTCAAGGAATTTTGCAAAGTTTCTTATGAAGGTATTTAATGGTTAGACTTATGCCTTGAAAAAGCAAAGTATATCTCTAGTTCAATGTATTTTATCTATTGGGTAAATATTCTCGGTAATGTTACAAATTAGTTTTATTTTTACTGAGTTCAAGATAATCACTCTTGTCAATTAAAATTGTGTTAAAAGCAAGATGAACTTTTCTTTTTACTTGAGTTTCTACTGTCACATTTTCCTCGCACTGAAATCTCTTTTTCTTGTATTACAAAAATGTAAACTGAGACTCCCTGCAATCCCAGTCTTTTCAGTCTTTCCTTGGATAGAAGCCTTTCCATGTCTCTATCTTAATTCATGCTTGAACTCTCCACATGACAATTTGATCCACCCTAAGCAGGTTACCATGCCAACCTCCTTAACACTAACCTTTGCAAGAAACCACAGAAAAATTGACAATTTTTTGGGGTAGCTATTCTAAAATAAGAGCAAAGCTTTAAAATGCTACCACCTGGTGGTATCCGAGTAGCAAAACCTTTGGCACATGCTAAAAACAGGTAACCAAATTCTGCCTCTGACTAAATACAAATTCAGACCTTGCAGGGTTTGCAAACTGGTAAATGGGAGCTAATGTGATCGTACTACATTTCACCTACAATATCCTGTAGCTATGCTCAAGAGAGGAAATATGACATACCAACCCTTGTACAATCTAGCGTCATGTGTTATGGACTATTGTGCACTTCAGCAATCACATTTTAAGCTCAAATGTTCTGCATTTATACATTACAAATTATTTCTAATATCACAAAGCAGAGGCTCAGTAATTGCATTTCAGTTTACATATGAATCTGTGGATAGAAAGCCTAAATCAAAGTCTCCTAAACAAGACAGTTATTGAGGTGGTCCACTACTTGGTATTGAATGAGTAGACTACTTTTCCCACTACAGAAAAAAAATGCTGTAATTACACAAAAAATTAAAAAACCCAACCCAACCCAAACCAAACCCAAAACAAAAAAAAACAAACAAAAAAAAAAAAACAAAAAAAAAAACAACAACAAAAAAAAAAAAAAAAAAAAAAAAAGAAAGAAAAAAACAACCAACCAAACATAACCACCAAAACCAAAACAACCAAAAAACCAGCTGCATTTTCTGCAAGTGCAATTGCACTGACTTCAGCAGAGCTACTGGTGCAGGAAAACTCTATCACTCCTTTGGTGAATGCATTATATAACATGAATCATGCATTAATCAGTAACTAAGAGAAGGTAAAGGAGACAAATGTTTGTTTCTACAAATATCCAGTGATAGCAACTAAAATTTTTACAGTTGTCATTTTCAGGTAATGAAATCTCTATTCTCTGGGCAGGGAAACCAAAAATATGAGTGCTTTGCAAACTCAGCTAGGCAAAATAAAGGCTATGACCCCAAAAACCACGGACCTGGGCCTGATCTCACACTGGGTTAGTAAAAGGCTGACTGCTGGCTTTAGCTGGACTATTTCTGATTTATATAGGACTGAGATAAAAAAAAAAGAAATTCTTCCTCCAAGTCTAATTAATCATAGAATCATAGTGTATCTCAAGTTGGAAGGGACTCACAGGGATCATCAAGGCCAAACCCCTGCTCCTCATGGGATTACCTAAGGCTAAACCATATGGCTAAGGATGTCTCTGAGATTGTCTCCTTGAACTCTGACAGGTTTGGTGCTGCTCCTGGGGAGTCTGTTTCAGTGTCTAGCCACGGTCTCAGTGAAGAACCTTTTCCTATTGTCCAAAACTTCCCCTGACCCAGTTTTATTTCGTTTCCACATGTATATTGTTTTCATTCTCACTTGCATTGAATTAGCAGTGGACATCTGATATGTATGCATTAAAATTTCTGTATTAACTCTGATGATAGAAGCATATGTGTTTCACAGACTGCTGTGCTTCAGGGTACCTGGAGAATATGGTTTTAGTTGGTACCGACAGATCATAAGAGAGGATACCCACAGGTATGAGAAAAATGCCTGGTAATTTGCATAAGCATCTGGCAGTATGCTCAGCGGGCCAAAAACTCCCAGCACATCTGAAGATCACCATTAGATTGGCCTGCTTCTGAATGGCTGCTGCATCACACGTATTTCACTACGGAAACTACAGTTTCTTTTTCTGCCATTTAAATTTTCAATAGGCTTAGAAGTGGATGTGCTATTTCTTCCCCTTCCCTCAGAAGCAGGAAACTCTTCCTTATATGTGACAGCTTCTTTCCTTTTAAGGACATGGAGTTTTGTTTTTTTCTTTCTAGTACGTTCAGTTTTCTGATCCATAATCATTAAGTTGATTGACAGATGCATAATAGCCAGAAATGCATGGTGAAGTTGAAAAAGAAAATAACTTTGCTACAGTATAACATTTCATTTAAAAAGCAGTTGTGATACCTCATATTTCCTATATTATTTCCTATACTTATGACAACATATAACTGTGATATCTATTTGCACTTACATTTTATGATTGTCATTGCAGAACTGACTACTGTGAAGCAGAATAGCTTGTTCAAAGAAATAAGGAAACATTTCAAATAAGAGGATCCTTGTCTTTTTTTCTGGAATAAGGACAGTATTTTAGCCACTATTTCATATCTATCCAGTTGATTATAGTTTATTACTTCAGATGACACTAGAATGGTAGTATCATGCACAAAAGCATCAGATCCTTTCAATTATTTAAGCATATGCTCAGTCTGAGTATTTGATTGGGACTGAAATAGAAAGTGATTTGCACATCCATTTGTTCTTTATTCTTCATAAGTAGCTGCTGCTAAATTCATGTTGGTAATCAAACCAGCATTTTTTATGGTTTTTGCTCATACTTCTGAGAAATGATGAAGAAATAAGAATTAGACGTTTTTTGACAATATCAGTTCTGTTGAGCTCCTAATTGTAACTAGTGTTCATTGGTACCCACAGGATAATAGACCATTTCTTTTCAAAATTTATTTTTCTCTGGAAAATCAGGAACTACTAAATATACTTAATATTCTCAGATTGCACGTTTGTAAACCTGTGTATTGACCTAGCTTTCCTTCAGGTGACAGTATGGTAGTTCTTTAAGAGCCTTACTGAGTAACTAAGGTAGTGATGGATTGGAAAACAAAGTAATTTCAGTCACCCCCTACACACACACTTCAACCATTAAAGTTAGATTAAGTGTTTGCAACATGAAGTCTGGCTAGTAAAAGGTCTGATTGCCCTGTATTTTGTAAATGCCCATAAAGCAGAAGGAAGAATGCATTCAGAAAGAGGAATGAAATCACTGACCACTGGTTCTGTCAAAAATCAGGAACTATGAGTTTATGTGATTGCAATGTGATTAAAATCAAGATAATATAGCTGGCAGTAATAAACAAGAGCCTCAGGAAGGACAATCAAAAGCAGTGTGAAGAGCAATGGAGACAAAAATGATGAAGGAAAAAAGAATGCCATGATTTCAGAAAAAAAACCAGAATGCTATGTTTAAATTTGAAATTCATGAACAAATGAAATTAATTCACAAACACTGATATACACATGCTACTGGATAAATCTATGACAGCCATGTGATGAGAATAAAGAACCTGCAAACAATTCTTTTCTCAAACAGTGAAGGGCTTAAACAGAATTTAGGTCAAAGCACCAAATGAGTGGTAGGAGAATCAAGGACATGTTAAAGCAGACGAAAACCAGAAATATTTGCGATGTGCAGCAAAAATTTGGAGCTAAAAAAGGCAGACATACAAAATACCACTCCAATCCTTGATATAAGCAAAGCCAGAAATCAGCCAAGGATACAGCTATGCCATTACAAAAATAGAGTTTAATATGAAATGTAGTGAAAAACTCTTTAGAAGGGTGGTTGTAGAGGATGAAAGGAGTTACTCTAATAATGTCTGTGTGTAGTATTTTTAAGTGTTTCATAAATAGCAGGTCATACGTACATTCTGCATCCATACTGAGACATCAGAATGCAGAAAAGCTATATTTGAAATACTGTAATAAATTGAAAAGCGGGGAACTATGGTGTTAGCTGCATAGTTAGAACAGTATTATATAGCTGCACAGTTAGTAGAATTTGGCCTCATAAGCAAGCTGAAGATATTTAATTAAAAAAAAAAAAAAAAGCAGAAATAAAGCATTTTATGGCAGCGTCAGCCTCAAGTACCAGATAGTACACATACTAGTGCTTCAAGGAACCAGATTCTAAATGCTGTATCTTAGTAAGCCCTTAACCCACAACACATATTGTTTTATAGAAGGATCTATATGCTATCTTTTTAAATGGTGTTTCTCCACAAAGGAGCTATTTGTCCTGATTTGTCAGCCTATTGCTTTATACCTAATCTAGCAAAAGTAAACAGATCATAAGTGAGACAACAATTTAAAATGCTGGCCTATTCTTCAAGGAACTTGACTCGAGTGATTTCTATAAAAGAAAATAATGCAGATCCTGCAGATGAAAATTCTGCAACCAGACCCACAGAGAGTGAGGTCCTATTGTATTTCAGCCTACAACTCTCAGCAGTTGTGGCAAAACCAACCAGGCAAGTAACGTAAAATTCTAAGCAACTGGCCAGACTGATCCTTGGTGTAACCCCATTTATTTGGAGGAATTTTTATCCCAGACAGCTGTTGTATTGAGTCAAATTCAAATCTGATGTAAGCAGGTTTGACTCCCTTGATATCAATGCAATAAGGCTAGCTTAGCTTAGGAGGTCTGAATTTGGCATAACATGTCTCTTGTAGTGAATTGATTTTGCAAAACACCACACTTTGACAGCCCTTTTGATATCTCCAGTCTCAAGAGAACTGCCCCCTTCTAGTACTGCATTGATTCATTGCTGAGTTGACCTTTACAAGTGGACCAGAATAGAATGGAATTTAGTTTATATAATGTCTTTCACTCAGGAGTTGTCTCCAGTCACTGATAAACCACTGATAATATGAAGATAATTTATAGGCAAATATAAAAACAGTTGTAAATTAGTCAGCACTACATATATTACCTTTAATACAAGGCTATTACAAACGAAAAAAACATTTTTTGCTTGCATTTGAGAGTTTTCCCCCTTCCCATCTAAAGCATGATACTGTAAAATTCATTTTGAGGGCTATGAATATACTAAATTGTAGTATAAATTCAAATGTAACTCATTCTTCTGCTTTTAAAACTGTTCTTTTTCTTACAGATGAAAAGTATGTCTTTTTAATTGGTTTCCAGATTTAGTTTCAGGCAAATCTATACCGTTATTTTGAGTTATGTGTGAGGCTGTGCTTTGTAGGTCTTGACTATCTGTCTCTACAAAGCTGCCCATTGACCATAGCAAACTGTTCTTTTCAGCTCCATTACTTCCTTTCTATTTCCTAATACTTATGAGGTTCCACAGAGATAAAGAATTATCATCATGCTCTTCATCTGAAACACTGAAAATGCTCTAAACAATACAGCTGTATGCTGATACATTAAAAATATTTGTGAGCCTACAAAACCAATATCTCCCTTACATGCCTTTGTATTCACCTTGAATTGTATCATGCTTAATAGGACTTATAGCAGCTGAACTGCCTTATATGCTTGGGATCCCAGGGAGCTATAGCATGGCAACAGAGAGGACATGAAGCACTTGTTTTGCTAGAAATGCAAAGGGCAAACATTAGAAACAGGAGTCTATGAGCCTGGAAAAAAAAAAAAAGAAAGAAACCAAACAATGAAATAGGGGAATGCAAGAAATTCAGTTTCAGGAAGGCTAATTTGGAAAGGATAGAAATGCAGACTAGTTTCTTCTTTACCTTGTACCAGCTGTGGTTATCCAACATCAGATGTTGCTGTTCTGATGTATGTTTTATATTTTCTTTCTAGCAGTAAATATAACCCCAAATGCTTAATGCATCATCAAATGCCTTTGTGGAAGAATGCTGAAAGTCCTCAGAGATACCTGTCTTGTTCCTAAACACTGCTTTGTAAATCTGTTTCGTCAGTCAGTGTATTTCCTACTCCTTTGCACCAGCTAATGGGTAGCTATGAAATGCCAAGAACTGGTGCATACAGACCTCTCTGAGTTTAGAGAACTTTTCAAATACAGACTTTTTTTGAAAGCAGATTGTAGCAGATGTCTCGTTCTGTCTGGTAAATCCTTCTTCATTCGTGGCTCATTGAACTAGTAGTGTCATTACTGTCTAGCATGTTAATTTGGAATCCATGTGCTAAATTTCATTGCAAAATTTTATGATAAAAATATTTGTGTACACAATAGCTACTGCTTCTTATTCAATATGGCAGAACAGTTAAAGTCCCCTATACAAATCTTTTAAAGCTGGATTTTAAAATCTCTTCTACCATTTGATTGGAAAAAACAGATTTCATGAATCTGTGTTTAGTTGCTAGGAGGTTAATATAGGAATACATATTTTCCTAGTGACTTGGAAACAGATTAAAAAAAATCCCTTTCTCAAAATAATTCATCTAACATTAAATATATTTTACATTTACAGCTGTATCTTTCAATTCTTCGCAACCTTTTTCTCAGCACAGGAGTTATTGAAGAACTTCACATTTCACATACTGCACTGTTCATCTCTACAACATAAGGCAATTTGCACTGGAAGCATACATTAAAAAAACTTAGAAATTAATCTTCAACATTATGTAGTGGATTTCCACAGGCGTTTTAGTGATTAAAATTTTAATCACCTGATGATTAAAGGTTTCATTACCAGGCAATTAGCACTTTAAGTGCCAGGCGTTTAACTCTCTTTTGAAAGTAGAATAGTCAGTGTTTGGGGATTGCAAAGTCAGATGGATCATAAGGCAGCAACTAAGTAAGAGCAAAGGGGCCAAACAAGGTCAGAGAGAAGGGGAGGCTCCAGGGTGCAAGTGCATGAGTAGCTGTCCTGGGTTCAGCAGCAGCAGTCAGTTTTTCTCCTTCTTAGTAGCTGGCGCAGTGCTGTGGTTTTGACTTTCGGCCTGGGAGTAATACTGATAAATCCAATGTTTTCAGTTGCTGGTCAGAATGTTTACCCTGACCAAGGACTTTGTGAGTCTCATGCTCTGCCAGGGAGGAGGGGAAGCTGGGAGGAAGCAGGGACAGGACACCTGACCCAAACTAGCCAAAGGGGTATTCCATACCACAGCACGTCATGCCCAAGATGTAGAACTGAGAGTCGCCTGGAAGGCCTAGAATGCTGCGGGGTGGGGGCGAGATATCAGTCGGTGAGGTGTTGTATTTTCTTCCCTTGCTATTTCTCTTATCGTTATTATTATTGGTGGTAGCAGTAGTGATTTGTGTTATACCTCAGTTATTAAACTGTTCTTATCTCAACCCGTGGGAGTTATATTCTTTCAGTTCTCCTCCCCATCCCTCCAGGAACAGAGGGAAGAAAGGTCGGGGGGGGAAGTAGACTGCGTGGTTCTGATTTACGGCCTGGGCTTAAACCACAACAGTTCTTTTTGGCGCCCAACGTGGGGCATGAAGGGTTGAGATAACGACAGAACTGACCGAGGCACAATGCTGATTTATTGGCTCTCAAAGTTGTTTCTCTTGATGTCACAGTTTCAGTATGCTGTAGCATACTTAGAGCCGGTTTTTGCTGTGTTAGTGTTTATCAAGTGTGGGCCTTGGGCTAAGGTTCTTGTTTCATTGTACTTTACGGTAATAGCTTGTAATACGGGTGGGCTCCGGCAGCAGGGCGGGATGGACGTGGCTGTGGACTTGTACCTGGCCGTCCCGCTGCTCTTCACTGTCCTGGCCCTCGTCCTCGCCTCCGTCTTCGTGAGGCTGCGAGGAGCCGAGGGGGAGCGGCCCCGGGAGCCAGCAGCGGCCGAGGCGGCCCGGGAGATGGGCCCCGGGGACCAAGCGGCGGCGGGAGTGTGGCCGGAGGCCGGGAAGGAGGCGGCTGCCGGTGGAGGAAGTCGGGGAGGTCGAGGAGGGGAAGGAGGCGGCTGCCGAGCAGCGGGAAGAGGCGGTGGAGGAGCTGAGCCCCTCGGCCGAGTCGAGCCTCCCGGCAGCCAAGATCATCCCCCGGCAGCTGCCCACCTAGCCCCGTGAGCCGAGCCCCAGGAGGACGCAGCAGACCCCGCAGCACTTTCCAGCAAGGCAGAGGAGGAAGATCTGGACTCAGAAAAAGAGAAGCTGGTGGTGAGAAAGCCTTCAAGCACAGCAGCTACACCAGCCCCAGTGACAAGTACAGCAGCAGCATTTGAGAGTTCTGAAGGTTTTGAATGGCCTTTGGGTACCCTTGGGACCTGCCTGCTGATTGTGATGGGGATCACCATGTTGGCACACACACAGAGTGTGTTCTACCCACGACCATTTTGTCTGATCTCAAAAGTTAAACAGAGTCGGGTTTGGGTCTTGTCTGGGTTTAGACAATACAGGGGGACCAAGAGGTTTTCCCCAAGGCTGGACAGTCATGAGTGGCAGGGTGTGTGGGACTGTATGGGCGAGTATTTGGTCCACTGGGCCCCTCCAGTGCTTTGGAAGCATCGGAGATGGAAGGCATCTGTGTGGAGTCCCCAACGACAAGTTGCAGAGACTGCTGGAGGGGAGGGTGAATTATTTTGAGCCTGGTGGGCCCGTGGTACTTCAGGCCATCAGGGCAGAGATGCAACATAGAGATGGACTCATGATCGAGGGGTGGACTTATCAATGGACACTATTACCCAGGTTATTCACGAGTGTGAACACTGCACACCGCCTCTCCTGCTCTGAAAGACTGTTACAAGAGATGGAGCCCAACATCATGGACCAAATGGACTCAGCAACTTTATAGGGATTGGTCCGTGCACTAGGATAAGAGTGCACTGAGATGAGAGTGATGGTATATTGATAATGTGGGATCTGAGCATGACGTGAATGGTATGGAATAAGGGGTGGATACTGTCCTGGGTTCAGCAGCAGCAGTCAGTTTTTCTCCTTCTTAGTAGTTGGCGCAGTGCTGTGGTTTTGACTTTCGACCTGGGAATAATACTGATAAAGCCGATGTTTTCAGTTGCGGGTCAGAATGTTTACCCCGACCAAGGACTTTGTGAGCCTCATGCTCTGCCAGGGGGGAGGGGAAGCCTGGTGGAAGCAGGGACAGGACACCTGACCCAAACTAGCCAAAGGGGTATTCCATACCACAGCACGTCATGCCCAGGATGTAGAACTGAGTGTCGCCTGGAAGGCCTAGAATGCTGCAGGGTGGGGGTGAGATATCGGTCAGTGAGGTGTTGTATTCTCTTCCCTTGTTATTTCCTTTATCATTATTATTATTGGTGGTAGCAGTAGTGATTTGTGTTATACCTCAGTTATTAAACCGTTCTTATCTCAACCTGTGGGAGTTATATTCTTTCGATTCTCCTCCCCATCCCTCCAGGAACAGAGGGAAGAAAGGTCGGGGGGGGAAGTAGACTACGTGTTTCTAATTTATGGCCTGGGCTTAAACCACGACAGTAACATAAAGATCTCTCAGCATTTTTCAGCAAAAGAAGGAGATTTAGGTCTAACAAAGAAGATAGCAGGGCCTAGTGGGAGTCAGTAACTCCCTGGGTGCCAGGAGCCAGGCAGCTGGGGGGGCAGCAGGTCAGCCCCAGCACTGGGCACTGAGCACCTCCCTGGGGATAGGGAAAGTTGTTCAGTCCTTTCATGATAATGTGGATCTTGAGGCAGGGTAAAGCTTGCCCAGAAATTGGTCACAAAGAATGTTTGTTTAATCTCTGTCTTTTGAGAGAGAAACCACTGTTGAAAACCCAACTATTTATTGTAGTACATTTTAACACATGAATCATTATTGCTGCTGTTATCCACAAAAAGATATATTTAGCTGGAAATCTTTATTACCCTAGGCAAACTGAACTGCAATTTAAGCAAGATGCATTTGTTTGAGTTTATTTCAGGATTGTAGATTTTGCATATTGGCACTGAGTGTTGAAATGACAAGCTGGAAGCTGATTAGTTCTTTTCTTAGCTCTTGCTAGCTCTAGCTGGCTCTTAATCTTTTTCTTTTTTTTTTTCCTCACTAGCAGGAACACTTTTTTTAGTCATAGAAGGGCTACACAGTCTTTTCCCAGTATAAATATCTAGTATTGATTTATCTGTGAACAAACTGGATTTGTTATTTCATTATAAAATATGTTCAGTAGATCCTAGAACTGGAGGGTGTTAGAATTCTCTGATCTGCCATAATAATAATAATAACACTAATGATAATAATAATAATAATACCAGATTTAAAAAAAGACCTTATTCTGACTCAACTCCATAGCTCACTTTGGTATTAGAAGAAGCTGCATTCATGTATCAGAATCTAGACTATAGACCTTAATATATTCCTTCACAGTTGTCATGCTATTCGAAGATAACATAGAGGTTTGAAACTGTAACCGGTCATTCAGAAAGATAGGAAGCTCACTCTTTTTATTTTTTTTCTTTTTCTTTTTCTCTTTCTTCACCATTTAAGTACCATTCCAGTGACTAAAGTCATTGAGATGCTGGGCAAGTCACTCAGCAGCATAAAGTCCATCATGATTGTAGTAGATTTAGTAAATACATGGGGAAAAAAATCCAAATTTTTCCCTGTGTATTACCTAGTTGTTTCATTTGGTAGAAGAAAAATGTAATAAGCATTGGACTAAGTCCTGTCCTTAGTCCTGCTGAAAAGCCAGATAGCAACTGAACAAGCATCAGAATGAATCAGGCATTAAAGAGCTATGTACAAGTAGGAAGTAAATGGTATGTGTGAGCTTTTTTTTTTTTTTTTTTTTTTTTTAAGATTCAGTTAAAAAAAGCACAAAGCAGTGTAAAAATAGAGAATGAATGCTGATTTCAATCTGGTGTTTTGGGAATAGGAAATAGTACACTGAAATGTTCTATTACCTGAAGAAATAATGCCAACTAACAAGCAAAATCCTCCTTGGAGAGCAGCTACTGGAAAGATTCTAACCTGGAATATATACTTTTTTTCCTTTCTGTGGATGATAAAAAGCGTGAAGACTGCATGTGTCCTTTGTGTCCTTATATACTTTTTATTTAAAAGTTGGCAATTACACTGGTCTCTGCTTACATGAATAATTGCACTGAGACAGGCTGAATTCCAATATGGAAGTGAAATCTGAATGCTGGTTTTGTTTATTGTTGATTATGATAAATCCCTGCCAATTTACAGCAGAAAATTCTACAGATGTTATAGGCACAGCACAGCTGTAGCTTTTCAAAGGTAGGTCTATATGGCCTATAGAGTAGGTGCAGTAGGATTTGTCTCATGTTTATTTTAGCCACCTGTAGAAATTCATCAGACTAGTTTTACCTACCTACCTAAGAAGGTAAGGGCTTTTGTCCTTGAGGTGCTTATTTCTTTCCTCTGACTACAAAGTGGACTGACTCAGACATGTTTGCATTGTGGATATTTATGTCTGATGAGAGGAATTTTATCCTTAGGAGTATGAAGTTCTTCCTTGGATGCTCATGGCCAGCTTTCATTTTTATAAACCCTAAATAAATCTAGTTCATCAGCAACTTGTCGTATTACTGCTAGGATAAAATGAATCATGCCCTGAAAGTGATGGGGGGTGGGGGGGTGTTTTTGTGTCTGTGTGTGTGTTTGGTTTTTTTTTAACCCAGCTCATGACTATGCAGATTAAAAATCCTTAGAACAATGTTGTTGTAAACAAATTAGGTGAGATGAATTCAGGCCTGAGTATTTTCTTTTCTTTAACAGTCAGCTTTTATGCTTCTGAGCTGCTAAGAACATATCTTAGAATGAAATTAATTGTACAACACTAGCTGCAGCTCCCCATAAGCCTTTAGGTAGCAGTTTAAGTGAAAGGAATTGCTGTACTGGCAAAATTGACCTCTGTACCTTAAAGGGAGATTTATTTTTTCCACTTTTTTTGCTTTAAGTATAAGGCTATCATGTAGGAGGAAATGGATAATTTATAATTTTTTTTTTAATTACATGCTGTTTTTTGTACTGGTTATAAAATGAAACCCTGATGAATATTAGTAATGAAAATGATAGAAAAAACAAACTCATGTATTATTGGAGTTGAATGGTGAAAGAAAATCTTGAGGCACTTAACAAGCATTATCAAGTTAAGCTCTTTCTGACTGGTTTTCAAAGAAAATATTGTTTGAAGAAACTGTTTGGATAGAGTCAGGACCAGTTTTAAGGAAAATACAGTCACAATCATAGAAAAAGGCCCAACCAGTTAAATAGACTTAAGGACAAAGTACCTTGTCAATTGAATATAACTCCATGGTAAACTAAATTAACAGGGGATTAGACTTTTTATATGGCTATATTCCGTCTTTTTTAAAAAGAACTGGTTGAAAATTATAAAAAAGAGAATGTCAAAAGCACTTTGAAAACAGGATTATTACATTAATGAGCATAAGCATATGGAATGGAAAAGAAATTGGGAAATTTAAAGCCTACACATACATTTTTTAAATCTGTGAAAGTGCAAGAAGACCAAAAAGGAAATCTAAAATTATCTATATATTTCTCATATTTACCATTAAATGCAAAAGAATTTAGTTCCACTTAATGCATTGGTCCATGAGATCACCTGCATACAGAAAATTTGTTCTAGGAGATTTCCAGTTGCAATACATCTTAATTCAGGAGATTAAGTGATTTTAGCAGTGTTGCAAGTGACTTCGTATATAACATTGAGAATGATCTCTCAATGAATTAGAAATAAATCAGTGATCCAAATTGCAGCAACACAAAGTCACCTGTTTAAACATTTAAATCCAAGGAAGATATTTAGTAACATTAGAGTTGACATGTGGGGACCATATAGGAGCTTCTTTGGTTCTTCCTTATCTTCTAGTAGCCCAGGCTTGATTCTGGGCTATCTGAAGATGGAAATACAGAGCAATGGAGAAAAGTGACAACTGTAAAAGGGTCTAGGCTCTTTGAAATAAAAATGCTACAAAATACCTGCTAATTGTCCCCTTTTTAATGCATCCAAAGACTTTCATGCTCTTCCAATCAGCAAGTTCCTCTGTGTTGCACGATGCTATATTTTCATTTGATAGCATTCAGATTAGCTTGTTTTAATAGATCACTTCACCATACTATCTAGATTACATTCTGTAGCTGGCTTGGTTTAATCATAACTCATTCTTCAGGTCTTTAAATCACTCACAGATTTTATCAGTCTCCCCTCCCCCGCCCCCCCCCCCCCCCCGCCCAGTATCTAATTCTAGCTCATTTAGATGAATATTGAGTGATAGCAACATTATTCCTCGTCAACCCAGAGCCCCACTAGAAACATGCTCATTCAAGATTTCCACTTGTTAGATTTTGAGATCTGCCCATCACCTGCAATCCAAATGTCCTGAAAAGTGCTGATACTGCATTACGCTACCTTCTTAGTCAGCATGTGACGGGACACTAAACCAGAAATGTCACTAAAAAAGAAAAAAAAGAAAGTGTGTTGCATGTACATATTTATCTTCTTCTTCTTCTTGTTTAAACCACTGGCAAGGAGCACAACACAAGACAGGACTGTATGTCTGAATTTTGTCAGAATATTTGACCTAGTTCCACTAGATGCTTGATTAAAAATCTGCATTATATGAAAATAAGAAAGACTAAGTAAGATAGGTTTTCCCAAACATAGTTGTTAATGGAAATTCATCAGTTTATGGGCACATATCTCAAGGGATTGGTATTGTGCCAAGTGCTATTCAATGATTTTGTCAAGAATGTAGACAATGATATAAAATCTTGACTGAGTTTACAACTGACACAATGATAAATAGGAAAGTAAATAACAGAAACGGTTACCATTATGGAGTGATCTGAATTTTTCCGTTAAATGGTTACTCTCCAAACAAGCTTGTTTTCAAACAGCTGTAGTTAAGGTAATTCATCTGGGGAACAAGGAGTGAATGTTCTAGACAAAGCATGGGAATGCTCTTTTGGAAAACAATCATTCAGAAAGCGCAATGTAGTCATAGTATATGAGTGTCCTAATGCAGAAAAAGGGGGTGTAGAGTAAGAATATGTCACTGCAGACACAATTAGTCAGACTATTACTATACTACTGGAACTATCCTTGTTGACTGCATCTAAAGAGGATGTTAGAAAAAGCAACATGTGTAGCTGAAAAACAACTCTTATAAACAGAGCCTTTAGGGACTCAATTTATACAACTAATCAAAGTGGAGGTTGAAAGGTGATTTGGTTGCTACATGGAGATGCTTACTTCTACTTTGAAATCAAATCTGATAATAGGAAAAACAAAAAATTTCAGTCTTACAGACAAAAGCATAACAATATATGCATAGAATCATAGAATAGTTAGGGTTGGAAAGGACCTTAAGATCATCCAGTTCCAATCCCCCTGCCATGGGCAGGGACACCTCACACTAAACGATGCCACCCAAGGGTCTGTCCAACCTGGCCTTGAACACCATCAAGGACGGAGCATTCACAACTTCCCTGGGCAACCCATTCCAGTGCCTCACCACCCTCACAGTAAAGAATTTCTTCCTTATATCCAATCTAAACTTCCCCTGTTTAAGTTTTAACCCGTTACCACTTGTCCTGTCACTACAATTCCTAATGAATAGTCCATCCCCAGCATCCCTATAGCCCCCTTTTAGATACTGGAAGGCTGTGTATGACCTCAGAGCACTGAGGTCTCCACGCAGCCTTCTCTTCTCCAGGCTGAACAGCCTCAACTTTCTCAGCCTGTCTTCAAGATGTGTTGAAACCTATGTTTCAACCTTGAAACACAGACAGTAAATGTAATTAGCAATTTATCAGGAAAGGCAATAGATGCACTCTGACTGTAAAATGAGATTAGATATCTTTATGGAAAACAAGCTTTGACTCAGTATCTGAGAAAATTATATACATTATAGACTATGTGATCATAATGGTCTGCGTATAAAGGCTATGAATCTATTTGTCAAATGAGAAGCACTGGCAAAGAAAAACAAGGGATAACCTGTCAGAGATTAATCCTGTCATGCAGTTTTGAAATGGCAATATTTTGCTTCCTTGTACTGGGTAAAAGTATCTGAAATAATGTGGCAGATCTCCTCCAGCAGGTAGAAGAGTACTTTGGTTCGTTATAACAAGGAAAATAACCTGATTACTTCAACAGAGAATGGATGAATGTTATAGGTACCAAGAGTGTCCTAGGACATGATATGTTGAAAGAAATTGGATTTGGGTGACTGAAGAGGGTTGGTGAAGAGATGACTTCATAGATAGGTACTCTGCCTGAAAAGGACCCTAGAACTCCCTGAAAAAGACTGCTGTAAATAATGCAATCTGACCTGAGTAGCTCAATGAGCAATTCCTGGGTATTATTTGACTAGCAATGTCATTGTCATTTCCTTGTAAGTCAGCAAAGAGAACCTCTGAAATAAAACAGTGTACATATACTAGCCGTACAAGTAGATAAATGCATGGAAACAGGTTGAAAACCTGGCAGTTAAAAACTTTAAAGGAGCTGAAAGCAAATTTAATCAAAATGGAATCAAACTAGTAAATCAAATTAAATAAAATACTACAGGATATGGTGCGGTACAAGATTATGTAAACTATTATGGCTATTATGTAAACTATTTGAAAAATGAATTAAGGTAAAAACACTCATTAAATGAAATAACAGCTGAGAAGCAGTTAAACTATACTACTTTGAGCCTTTTGGAGGTTTTTTCCCATCACTTGGTCATATTAATCAGCATTACCCTTATTAAGAAATAAACACAAATATCTTGCAAATGTGGTTAGTGCCTCTTAATAGTCATTTGGTAAAAGCCTGAACAGCCCTGTAAGAACTTCAGCAGCAGAACAGCTTGTCAAAATAAAACCTTAAGCAGATGGTTCTAAATCACTGGAACTCTACTGCATATGCTGAATGCTTGAGCAGTTCCATGAATAACAGAAAGCTGTCCACAAACATAGATGAAAATAGCAGATGTGTAAGGCTGATGTTACCTGATCTCCATCACATGGAATCCTATTGCTGTCAAAAGTGCTGTCTCTTGCCTGCTTGAGAAAGTGACTAAAAAAAGTCCCTGTTGCTCATAAGAAGTTCGTAAGTTCATAAGAAGTTCATAAGTTGTTCATAAGAAACATGCCCCTTTTAAAATACAGTACCTCAGCCTGTTGCTGTGAAAAAGAGGAACTTATGCTAGCACAGTCAGAAAGCAGCTAAAACAACAGTTCCAAAGAATGTTTTCAGATCTCTTTATCCCCAGTTTACATGTGAACGTGAATTGAATGCTTACTTTCTGGTTTTTTACTACATGCATTTCATTTTCACCAAACAGAGCATGTCCTAGTCATTCTTTTTCATGAGTCTCTGGTTTCTGTGTCCCTGTAGAGTCTTACTCCAGTGTAATGTCTGAGGCAGCAATTGTCGAACCTTTATTTAGCATCTCAATCTCTAGAGTCCTGGTCACCTCAGAGAAACAGAACTGAACTTGGTCCCTATTCCCAATACTGTTCCTTTGTTTTATTATTTTATATACTATTTAGGATAAAGAATACGGCATAACTGTCTGTAAGTGCTACAGCCTTTGGCCTCCAGAGCTCTAGTTTCTGAGGCAGTTTGTTTCTCTGAGAAATAAAGGACCCACAGCAATAAGATTTGTTTCTGGTAAGCAGTTATGTTGTGGTAATCTGAAGCAGAAAATAGTCTTTGGCTGCTGATCTTTCATTCTCTACATAAATAGGGATCAGTTGTACTTGAAGACCTTTAAGCATAAATATATTTTTTCAGAAATATCAATTGATTTTACCCAGCATTTTGTATTGGTGGAAGCTGCAGGCACCCTTCCACTGCATTACTGACTTCTGTGTAGCATGGTGGAACTACTGGTGTTTCCAGAAACTGTTCTTGTTTGAATTATAACCTTAAAACTGCTGATAGTGATTTTCAAAAAAATATATGGCAGAATGCAGATCGTCATCTGCATGAGGATGTATGTTATGATACCATATATATTATCTGTCATGTTACTATATCATATCATACTGTAATGATACTATGATACTGTAATAATACTGTACTATCTGCAGAAGACTGTATTATCTGTAAAGTGCAAGAATATCACAGAAACTGTATTTTCCATATGTTCCAAGAATATATAAAATGAGATATGCTGAGAGTTTTAGCTTATGTAATCTTACTTCTTTTTAATGTAAAGAGTGACCTATGCAAACTGAAAAGAAAGAAAATTATTTTGGATATGCTTACCTGAGAGTTTTATTCCAGTACCATTCCAAGTAATTTCAGTATCTGTCTCTGATCCTAGAAATTAACAGACTGACTAAGATCTTCAGAGTCCAGAGTTCAGATTCCAAAGGTGCCTTTTATTTGGATTTCAGAAGTCCAAGCCAAACACCAAGAACAAAGTGCATTTTTAGCATAGCAGGTGATTTAACATCACTGATTAGGATTCCATTAGAGAACTGCAAATGAGACATTTCTGAGAGGTAATGTTTGGGTTTCAAGTTTTTTTTTTTTTTATTTTTTTTTTTTATTTAATACTATACATTGTGATGCTGAACTCTTCATTTGGGTCATCAGGGGCTTTGAAAGATTTTGGGGCTCCAAGTAAAACATGAAGATCGTAAGTTTTCTGTAAGATTTATATTTTTTTATGTAATCTGGCAGAAGTCTACTGAAACTGAGAGTTCTCCTCTGTAGTTCCAATAATTTCATTTTCCATTCTTTCTGACTGTATCAATAGAAAGCTTCCTCTTTTTTTTTTTTTTTTTCTTTCCCAAAAGGGAGCTACTATATTTTCTGGTGCTTGACAATTTGGATAAGTGGTCTGATTATAACTGAAATGTTATTTCATTATTTTCAGTGCAATAACCTCAGAGCACAAGAACAGACATAACATAAGCTTCTGTTGGAAGGTAAAAGCTTCAAATTGTATCATTAGCTTACCAGAAGCTAAGTTCATGATCTGCATAACTGTACCAAGAATAAAGCATATGGAAGACTGTCAGTTATTTGAATACTAGTATACCAGTACACCATTTTTCCCTCTTATCTTAATTTGTAAAGGAAAATCCAAGGAAAGGGACAGTTACCTTTTCCTCTTAAGATTAAGACAGCTAAATATAGGTGCCTTTGTACAGTTATCTGAAGAACTATGTGGCTAAGCCACCATTATAATCACTGGATATTTGAGCTCCATTTAACCAGCGGCCAACAAGGTTAGCCTTGAATAACATCCCTCCTAGAACATCCAAAGGTGTTCATAATGCCCATGTGTTGGCAACTGAATTGAGCTACTAGTGACTGTCCATCTGACTTATTCTTCAGGTTCTACTGATGTTATTGATTTATGACCACACCCAACTCTTCCCTTGAGGGCTACCTTAACTGCCTTCTCAGTGGTTTTCTCACCCCCCCTTTCATTGGCCTTTCTCATAGTTTACACACCATAATTCCTCTGTTTGTTTACATGGCCAGAGGTTCGTAGGCATTGCCCAAGTGCTTTCATGAGAATCTTGGTCATGTAATTCTATATCTCATTGAGTTCGTGAAAAGAAATTCCTCTCTGATATTTTTAAATCCAACAAGACATGATCTTACATTACATTCTATATATATTTTTTCACAGTGAGTTTCCCCACCAAACTCTCTGAATTACTTCCAAAGTGTCAAGCAAAGTGACTAACATCTCAGTTGTGCTTTATTGCTTATCTTCTGCTCCCTGTGTGCAGTGTGCAGTTTTTGTTTCAGTTAGCATTGTTTCTTATTTTTTTATTTATATTTTTATTTTAATTTTAATGAAAATATTATTAAGAATTTATATTGAAAATTACTGTCAAAGGAACACACCTGGCAATTGCAGCAGAAAATAATCAGGTGTGATACTGTCATTAATCTCTGGAGAAAGCTGCTTCTGTAGTCCCACAGAAGGCATCTCTAGCAGAGATGAGCTTTTTATAATGATAAAAAATTCACTGCATCAATGGAATGAAATTGTTGGTCACTATTTCAAGACTACAGTTTAATAATTTTTTTAGATCCAGAAGAATAAAACGTTTTTGAGCAGGAATTTGAACTTGACTCATTATTCTAGAAAACAGTAACATCAGAGAGGAGAGGACAAGTGAGTGTGCAACAGCTAGGGATGTCAAGGGAATTGACTTCACAGTCATAGATTTTAAAGCTGGATATGACTGCAGGTGGTGTAGTCTAACTTCTTTCATATTAGAGGCCACATAATATTTTGTTTCCCTCTAGTGAGTTCAGCAACTGTTGCTCAACTTAAATATATTTTCTAAAGCCTTTTTCATGAGACTGAGACACTACCCTGTCTTTCAGATTCTGTTTGCTTTACTAAGGCCCGTTTTTGTTCTGTGAGGGTGTCTGCTTTTCTACTAGTAATTATTGAATTCACTGGCTGCTTGAAGCTGAATTTGTCTGGAGAGGAAAACTCCCAGAGATACTAGCATTAAAATTGACCCCTAGGTAGAGGAAGGAGGCGATGTTAATGCTTCTAGTGAAGGAAAGGCTGCAACATAAACTTAACTCTTTAGCTGGCAGTGAGGGAGGGTGAGGGAGAGGTCACATCCACCAAACTATAGTGGTTTTGGTTGGACTGTAGTCCTTTACAACTAACTTTGTTGACTTCTGCAATTGCCTCAAAAGATATCTATGTAGAGTGGATATGAATCAAATACAGATGCATAATCTTTCTTCTAGACTCCATAAGAAAACAAATGCATTGGATTGTCCCGTGCAAGTCCTGACTGCTACAGGAAGACAGAGGGACAAAATTTGGTGCACTAAGTGTCCCACTGAAAGTCTCATAGGAGACTTGCGTCTT
This sequence comes from Psittacula echo, assembly GCF_963264785.1. NCBI lineage: Eukaryota > Metazoa > Chordata > Aves > Psittaciformes > Psittacidae > Psittacula > Psittacula echo. Next base: position 84,380,071 of record NC_137738.1, on the reverse strand, counting down.
TCTGTTTGCAGTATAAAGAATGTAGGAGTTTACACTGGCTTCATAATCTTATATTTTCAATGAAGTAAGGCCTAAACTGGGCACATAAATTAGATGGTACTTTAAATTTCAGCCTGAGGAATCTGCTCAGAAGACGAATGTTATGAAAACTGCAGAACAGAAGTGTCAGTCAAGCCTTATAATTTTTAGATACCAGATACATCAATCTTAAGGAAATAAGGAAAATGTTTTCCTTACCATTAAATTCAGCTTAAGTGTTCCTAATTATCTTCTTTTTAGATCAGGATAATGGCAATTACTTTTGTGATGATGTTTGAGAAGTGTTATACAAAAGTATTTTTTTGTTTCTGTATCTTTCCTGACTTGATTACGATATTAACTCATTAGTCAGTATTTGTTCAGTCTTGAAATGTGGCTGGATATATTGGAAAAAAGCAGCAACACTTTGCACTCGTCTGCAATTCTGTGTGAATGAAGACTATGCTAATGTAAATTTATGGTAAATTTTCCACTTACTGTGGAATTTTGTTATCCAGAATCTAGGGCTATAAAATACCTTTTCCTGGATATCATTAAGATTGTGCCAGATAGTCAGAAAACACTGAATTGACATATGCTGAGAAGAAATTTCCATTTATTTTTTTGATATGAATATTCATATTTGGATGGAGCTAGCTACTTCCATGGCAGCAGAGATGTGCCTAGGGGTTAAATCCAGTTTTCTCTAATTAAGTCTCAGCCAGCGCCACCTGGTGAAGTCGCGGAGCTATAAGAGTAGGTTCCATCAGTTAGATACATATTTGATTCGCCTGCTAGGGAATAAGAAGTAGATGCTATTTGAAGAAGTGGTAGGCGAGCTTTGCTAAAGAAAATACTTGACAGTCACGGAAACTGCTTTTCATCATGTAGCAATAGATTCCTTTTGGAGGCAGAGGGAAAAAATTATGATAAGCTGATTCCAGCACTGCTCTAAGTTTACTTTGTTTGACTTAAAATGACTTAGCAGTATGTTTGGTACACTGTGCCTGAACTTGGTAATGGGCAAAGATGAGATGCTTGAAAATTCAAGAAAAACAAGAAAACTCCAGCAGAAGTGAAATTACACATTCCTTTGTTTCTGAGAAACCTCTTTGAGGTCTGTAGTACTGGTTGACTAGTCTACTACCAGCAAAGCTTCCTCACACAGAATTTAAGGTATATATGTCACAAGCAGCAAAGTTTGTGAGTATAGGCAGCTGTGACATTAGTATATCAGTGACATTTAGATCTGTGCCATGATTCACTCTTCCCAGTGTCTTTGAGCAGCTAACTTGGCATCTAGCAGAAAAAGGGCTATTAGTAATAGCTAGCTTTGTCAGGTGCTGCTTAAAGGACACAAAAAAGCAGCCTTTGTATCTTAAAAATTATGCCAACATCTGCCAATGAAGCCATTGTTTTCAATTTCCATTACAAGGCAATATCTAGGGAATCATCATATGCTTGCACAGAAGTGGTTAACATCCAGCTTTAGCCCACTATCCAACAATAATGAGCAATACCAGGTCAGGTAAGGAGCATCAAAAATTACAAATACACAGTGGTATTTATCCATGTGTTAATGGTTGCTATACATAGGTATAGCATGTGTAGAATGAAGTTTGTTTGGGTTTTTTTTAACACTGTTAGTTTTCCACCCCCAAAATAACTTCATACAATCTCCAGAGGCCAGTTTATTCCTCCGAGAGGTTAGAGATGATGATTCCACACTAATCACATAAAAAGTCAATAGTCTTCATCTATAAGACTATAGCAGTGGAACTAAGCTGAGATAATCTAAAAACAAAAGGAGTATTCTTTCACTTCAAAAGTCATGTTTCTGATGAGAGATCACCAGCTTTCTAACATGGTTTTTTTTTTTGTTAGGTCCACTGAAGTCCACATTTGAGAACCTTTAGTTTCTTGTTAACCTTGACTGTTTTGGGACACTGAACTGATGAAAGACCATGGTCTAAAAACCCTGAGAGCTCAGGAAGGGAATTTCTTGTAATAAGAATATAGCCTTGATTTTTTTTCTATGTAAAATAAAAGTGTTATAAATAAATATGCATTAATCTATTGCCTTCCTAGGAATACAGATGACATTAATAAGATTGAAAATATACAAGAATTGTGCTGCTGTTCCAAATGCATGTTCCAAAACTCCAGTGGAGATTTTTGAACTCAAATGTGTTGCAGCTCCAGAAAGGTGATTTCTGAAGTCACCAAATATAAGAAGGAACAACTAGCATTCAAGTAAACCTGAAGATGAAAATCAGAACTAAGATTCTCAGGAAATCATCTTTAATATTTGTCCAGTAGATAATTCTATGAGTTTTGAAATAAATCTTTCATCCTTGGACTGTGTGAGGACACAGCCATGTTTATGCACCCACTTAATCCCTGCATGTGTAAGGTGAACAACAAAATTTCTGTCAGGAGTTGGAAGAACTCAGCAGCAAGGAATGGGTCTTTGTGATTATCTCAGCTTCTGTCCAGTCTGATTACAAACAAAAATATTTATAGACAATGCCATTTTTTAATATTATTTAAATGTTTACAATATCAGATTGGATTTGTCCTTTTCAGGAGCTATATGGAGTACAGCTCTATGGGCTGAGTTCCAGCCGGTTGAGTGCTGTTTTCATTCATAAAATCAATATTGTAGGTTGGCAGTAACATATGCAAGTGTCCTTACCCTGTCCTGGTGCTGGCCTGACAAGAAAATCAGTAAATGAAGCAAATGCAACCCTTTCTATGAGCTATTTTTTTCAACTTGTTCTCTGACTCCCAGTGCAGTTTCAGCATTTTTTACAGTGTGAACATATGGACCTAGATCCATGAAAGGACCCACAATATCTTCTGGGCTTAGCAGAAGAACGAATGGGGATTGCAGGAACATAGACAAAGAAACTGAAGACTTCAAACTTCATGATACAGTGCAACACTTGTTCTCAATGATTTTGCTCCTTTTCAGAAAAATGGACTCTTCTACTAGCTTACAGAGTCAAGTTCACCTTAGCTTTTTGGCTGAATAGCTCTATATATATATATATCATGCAATTACTGGACCAAAGTAAGCACGAGGGATTACAAATCTGTCTGCACTGGGAAAAGTGTGCTCTGTAGAGTACAGGAACTTAAATTTGATTCCTTTCAAGAAATAAACCTCTAGTCATGAATACTTTGGCTGGGAGTCTCACTCATTGAAACACTGAACGGATGAGGGTCCTGCTCTATCACCCCCTGACAGAAATCAGCACAAACTGCTATGTTTGTTCGACAGGCACCTGTTTGGACCCACTCATAGGTTTAAATCCTTAAGAAGACAGAGGGAAAGATGAGACAGGTGGAATTTCTGATAACTTTTATACATGATGATCTTAGTGCTCCAAACAGGAAAATTCTGGCCTTTCCCAGAACTGAAAACAATTAAAATAAATGTAAAATCTGGGGTACCTCTGCGCTGTAGCTAGTTCCAGGGTAGACAACGGCTGAACAGAGATTTGGAAATGGAAATTAGTCTCTAAACATTAGATCTAAGTGGGACTTCAGAGCACAGACAGGACATACCTCAAGTGAGCTAACTATTGAAGGTGCCCTGCTTTACCTGCTGTTTGCGAATGGAGAAGGACTAGTGGATGACGTGATGGCTGGAGACTGTCTTGGGCATAGTGATCATGAAATGGTAGAGTTTTTGATTTTTCATGAAGGAAGGACAGAGGTCAACAGAACAGTTACCCTGGGCTTTCAGAGTACAAACTTTGGGCTGTTTAGGAGACTTCCCAAGAGTCCCTAGGGAAGTTGGACATGCTTCAAGAACTAAATCTTAAAGGCATAGGAGCAGGTCGTCCCACCTGCTGAAAGATGAGCAGTGGTGAAGACAGCCAGCTTGGCTGAACAGAGAATTTTGGCTGGAAGGCATGGAAAAAAAGGAGTGTTTATGGCCTTTGGAAGAAGGAACAGGCATTTCAAACTCAGGAGGACTACAAGGATGTTGTGAGGTTATGCAGGGGGAAAATTAGAAAGGCCAATGACCAACTAGAACTTTATCTGGGTACTGCCATACAAGACAACAAAAAATGTTTCTAGAAATACAGTAACAACAAAAGGGGGGCTAAGAAGAATCTTATCCTTTATTGGTGGGGGGGAACATAGTGACAAAGAAAAAGGAAAAGGCTTAGGTACTTAATGCCTTTTTTGCCTCAGTTTTTCATAGTAAGACAAGCTGTTCTCCAGTACCCAGTCCCTGAGATGGAAGACAGGGATGGGGAAAAGAATGAACCTCCTATAGTAGCAGAAATAGTCAGTGACCTGCTACACCACACAGACACACACAGGTCTATGAAGCTAGATGGGATCTACCCCAGGTTACTGAGGGAGCTGGCAGAAGTGCTCACCAAGCCCCTTTCAATCATTTATCATGAGTCCTGGCTGAGGAGGTCCCAGCTGGCTGAAGGTTAGCAAATGTGGTGTCCACCTGCAAGAAGGGCAGAATGAGGATCCAAAGAATTACAGGCCTGTCAGCCTGACTTCGGTTCTGGGAAGGTAATGGAGCAGATGATCGTAAGTGTTCAAGACCAGCTTGGCTGGGGCTTTAGGTAACCTGGTCTAGTGGAAAATGTCCCTGCCCATGTAGATGTAGGTGACATGTATATGTGGTGCTTGTTGACATGGTTTAGTGGTGGCCTTGGCAGTGTTAGGTTAATAGTTGGAATTGATTTTCAAAGTCTTTTCCAACCTAAACTATTCTATAATTTCTGGTCTTTCTTGCTAGGAGATTGTACTGATATTACTATACCCTATCCGACATTAACCAGGTGGTAACAGCTTTCAGTTGTTAATGATCTATAAGGGATGAAAGGCTGTTTGATGTTTCCTGTTCCTTATTTTTGCCTTTTTCCAAAGATCTGTCCTATACTTATGAGCATGGTGCCTGAGCATTAATACTTCAAGTATTTTGAACCATCCACACCAATTGGATTTTCATGTTTTGAAACATGATGTTCTGCACATCGATTTGCATGTTGTTCAGGAACAAAGGCAAGGCTGTTTGAAATAACAAATGAACAAACTGATTTTTTACGATCCAAAATGGATTGAAGCTCCCAGCCCTCTGAGCTGGATTTTGCCAGCTAGCACATTGTACGGCACAGTGGTTTCTTGACTATGCCAGCTGCAAAATAAATGCTTAAGAGCTGAGTAAATTATTTATTTGGGTAATGCTTTTCCTCAAATAATACAAGTTCTGAGTAACATATCTGTGTTTCAGGACCAAGTTCTATCTTTGAAATGAAAATTCATATAGATTTGTCAAGTGGTTATTTGGCTGAATTCTTCAGGTCCTTATTCATGATTCTGAGGTGATGTATAGCAGGGTAAAGGTTCACTAAAATTTAACAACAAAATGCTGGCTTTGAATACTAGAATTGCAGACTGCTCAGTCTCTCCTCCGAGAATATCATGGCCTTTAATAAACTGCTTGGAAGAGCTGTCCAGTATCTTCCTGGACATTCATTCAGTTATCATTTCCTACAGACCACAAATGAAGCAATAACAGCAAAAGTAAATCACTATTTGCAAAGAGATACTCACTTTTGTGGATTGCTCAGTAAGTGTGGGTGTTTAGATCTTAAACTTCAGATGAAAAAGTCAAGCAAGAAAGAACACAGGAGCCACAGGAACAGCTGAGAGTAAATCTAAATGTACATTTTAAAAAGCTGCAGGTGGGCTTCATAAGCAGGTGTAAAAATTATTACTGTGGGACCAAAACTTCTGTTCTGAGTAAATAGTGCATGTTTTGATCTTATACTGTGTGTATGGATGGGAAATAATAATTCAGAGATAACAGACTACATTTAACCGGGTGGAAAAATCTATTCCTAAAATTAAAAACAAGAAAGATCCAAACATACCATGCAGATCATAAGTCTGTAACTCAACCAAGGCTTAGGATATAAAATTACTTTGAAAGGGAAACATACTCATCAAGTAGACTTGTTTTTACCTGTTAAATGTTCTATATATTGAAGGTTTTACTGTCCTATCCACTTTACCTATTCTATTTTTGAGTTTCCAGTAATTTTCTTTTTTTTGTTTGTTACTGGTATCTAGGGTAAAGGTGTCAGTTATTCTATCAACTACACCTAAGTAACAGTTGTTGAAATAACTGGGACCTCTGCAGCAGGTATTGCAACTTATCACAGGAACTCTTTCTCTGCTTCCTTTTTGGATGATTTGACATGTTAATATCTGCTCAAATATGAACTTTCTGGAACTCATAAAGGGAAAAGTATCCCAGGTTAGTAAACTTAATAAAAATATTCAACTTTTTTTCTGCATATGTGATGCACTTTCAGGTAACTTAAGTTTCTCCATTGTAAACCAAAGTGTCTTGAAATGACTTCTAATATGAGGTCATTGACCTGTGAAATGAATTTGGCAGTCTCAGTTACCAGGTGACAGGTTTCTACACCATGCACAACTGAAAACCACTGCACAGCTGGCATCGACTTCCACCTTTGGCCACACTCCTAAACCAGAGGCCAAGCATTGAATCAGATGTGGGCAATGAACTATACTGATGGCTTATCCAGTTCAGGTTTCAGGCTTACTACCAGTAAAACTTCACTGTCACTCTTTGCACTTGTAACCTTTTCTTCAATAGAAAAGACAAAAGAACAGAATATGTTCTTCAAGGCCATGCAGCATAACTCCCAAGAGACAGCCACCTAAGGAAATTGGAAACTCTTAAGTGGAATTTCAGTAGTTCAATGTTTCCTTGAAAAACAGGGGATCTGAAGGAAGAGCAACATAAGAAGACTGGATTTTGCTTGTATAAAATGCAGGATTTATATTGACTTGGGAAGCAAATCCTTTTGTTCTGAACGGAAAAAAAAAAAGTTTACAATTTTGCAATTTAGAAAGAATGTTTTTTCTGCACTGAGAGAATAAGTATTCCAAGACCCTGAGTTATTTTTACTCTGTGTGCAAGACAAACAATTTTGAGCCTCACCAACAAATATTATTAAAACATCAAGCTCTCATACACCTTTCTTTTAAATTACTTTTACTGTCTCTCCTTTCCTCTGGAATCACTGTACATAACAATTTTGATGTTTATTTTAGATGTTAAAAAACTTGCTACTTCTTTTCTACACACCACATCTCCATACATATTGACATCTTCATTTTTTGTAGCCCATTACATTGGAAGACTTAGTATTAGGCAGTACAAATTTTATCTAATCTCTCTAAAATATTAAAATTAAGGGCATGACTGTCATTATGATAGCAAACAACAGACAAATCATCAGTTGCAGAATTTGCAAGGAGATTTATCCTTTTTTTTTAGGATTCCCAAGACAAAGGAATGCAAATATAACCACTTAGAGAAAGAACACCCTAATATTATCCAGATTTGCAAACAAAATTAATCATTAAAAGGGGAAACTAAACATAGTATAACTACAAGACTCTAGACACTGATATGTAGACACTGATATGCCTTTACCAGACATCCCCAATGGATGAGTAAGACAAATTATTCACTGTAAGAGTAGCCTTGGATGAAAGTATTTTTTGTCTCTCTAATGACTGTGTTTGCCTTACCATCTGAAATAACTTCTTTTTCTCAGCACCATTTCTTCCCCTATTAGATGTTCTCATAAGTTTGGAAGCTGTGCAACACCTCCTATTTAAAAGCAAAATAAACCCCATAAAACCAACAATAAACCCCATCCAACAACAAAGACATCCAGAAGATGCTAACCAGCAGATTATTTTTCTTGGTTGTGTAAATCCAAGCTAAATTTCCTCTTCTATTGGCAGTCAAAGGTTTTAATCCCATAAGGTAGGAGAATGACTAAGCTATCAGTCTATTGCCTATTCAGTGTAGGATACATGATTAAACAGTAATTTAACTATAATATTAGATTCACTGTTCTTCTGCACACTCTGGATACAAGTGTATCTGAGCAAATTAAACTGAAGGCAAGTGACCTCATAGCAGCCTTCCAGTATCTGAAGGGGGCCTGCAAGGATGCTGGAGAGGGACTCTTCACTAGGGACTGTAGTGATAGGACAAGGGGTAACGGATTAAAACATAAACAGGGGAAGTTTAGATCGGATATAAGGAAGAAGTTCTTTACTGTAAGGGTAGTGAGGCACTGGAATGGGTTGCCCAGGGAGGTTGTGAGTGCTCCATCCCCGGTTGTGTTCAAGACCAGGTTGGATGAGGCCTTGTGTGGCATGGTTTAGTGTGAGGTGTCCCTGCCCATGGCAGGGGGGTTGGAACTTGATGATCTTAAGGTCCTTTCCAACCCTAACTATCCTATGATTCTATGAATTTTGGCACAACCTATGCAATAATAGTTGTTTTCTATTCTCAAATGAAATATTGCTAGATAACCATGACTGTAATAACACTTTATCTGTTACTATAAAGTATATGACTCGACAGTGCAGATGTTCTCTCCATCGCTTTAAGTTTTTGCATCAAGTTTGGCTATTTTTCCAGCAGATCTGTATTTCATAAGAAAGGAAGTATGCCCCTATTACAGAAATTGAGGGAAAGGCTGTGGATGTTGTTTACCTGCACTTTAGTAAAGCCTTTGACACTGTCTTCCACAGCATTCTCTTGGAGAAACATTTGCTCATGGCTTGGATGGGTGTGCTGTTTACTGAGAAAAAAAATGCTGGATGGATGGACCCAAAGAGTGGTGGTGAATGGCGTGAAATCCCGTTGGTCACAAGTGGTGTTCCCCAGGGCTCAGCACTGGGTCTAGTTCTGTTATCTTTATTCGGCTAGTTCTGTGTCTTTATCAATGATCTGGAAGAAGGGATTGAGTGCATCCTCAGTGAGTTTGCAGATGACACCAAGTTGATCTGCTTGAGGATGGATCAGCAGAGGAATCTGGACAGGCTCCGTCAATGGGCCTGGGCCAATTGTATGAGGTTCAACTAGGTAAAGGGTCCTGCTTTTGGATCACAACAAACCTGTGCAATGCTTGTGCAAGAGTGGCTGGAAAGCTGCTTGGCAGAAAAAGACATGGGGGTGTAGGTCAACAGCTGTCTGAACATGAGCCAGCTTGTGCCCATGAGGCCAAGAAGGCAAATGGCATCCCGACCAAGATCAGAAATAGCATTGCCAGCAGGGCCAGGGCAGTGATCATCCCCCTGTACTTGGCACTAATGAGGCTGCACCTTGAATACTGTGTTCAGTTCTGGGCCCCTCACTGCAAGAAGGACATTTTGGTGCTGGAGCAGGTCCAGAGAAGGAAGCTGGTGAAAGGTCTGGAGCACAGGTCCTATGAGGAGCAGCTGAGGGAACTGGGATTGTTTAGTCTGGAGAAAAGGAGGCTCAGGGGAGACCTTGTCATCCTCTAAAAGTATCTGAAAGCAGATTGTAGTGAAGTGGGTATCGGTATTCTGCCAAATAACAAGTAGACAAGAGGAAACAGCCTCATGTTGTGCCAGGGGAGGTTTACATTGGATATTAGGAAAAATTTCTTCACACAGAGGGGGTTGTCAAGCATTGGATCAGGCTGCACAGGGAAGTGGTTGAGTGACCATCCCTGGAGATATTTAAAAGACATGTAGATATGTCGCTTAATGACATGGTTTAGTGATGGACTTGGCAGTGTTAGGTTTACATTTGGGCTTGATGATCTTCAAGGTATTTTCAACCTAAACAATTCTATAAAATTAATGAATTAATTTCTATTGCCACTGTTTGAGGGCCAGAAGAATAGTGTCTCATCATTTTCACACATGAGAAAATCCAGCTTTGTAATGATGTCTGGATATTTTAAACAATGATGGCAACTTCATGTAATTCCTGTTGGTGCATAGAAACCTTTAAGAATCCATAGGGCCCTATAACATTGAGGTTACCTGCTCATGTAGAAAAGCCTGCTGAATATGAACCCTGAGTGTACACTGATTTCCTCAACTCTCTTTTGCTGTGATACAAGTTGCATGTCCAGTCATTAGTGAAATGTGGCCTGCAACACATCCTGCAACACATTAAGGCCTTCAAGATTTTTCGCATCTTATAAATAGATAGACTGATGGTACTAAAAAACAGACTGCATTAGACAGTGTTTAATATTAATTAAAACAGATGCTCCATACAACCATGCAAGTCTTGGATCTTTCATTAATTAAGTAACTTTTGTTTTCCACTTTGTTTTTAAAAATACATATTACATATTAGTGTCTATATTTTCTTTTTGACATTCTGTAATCTAAAAAGCTTTGGTTGGTAAGGCTGTGGCTGTAAACTTGACAAAGTTATTTGCTTTCTTGTTTAGATTCTTAAGAGATGGATAAGTTGCAGAAAAGGTATGGCTTCATTATATCAGTATTTTCATGCAGTGAAAATCTGTCATGATGAAGGCAGAGAGTAGTTAAAGCATTTATGATTATGTCCTTCTTCTCTTGCAGCTTTTCTCCCATGTACCATTTCTTATATCCACACCTAGATTTTAAAAGGCTTTGCACTTTAAAGAGCACTTAGCCTGACATCCTGCACCAGCTGCCATTTTCTGGGTTGCCCTTCTTACAGCCAAGCAGCAAGTTGGCAGCAGAGCACCTATGCAGATGACACAGGTCCCGTGTTCCTTCAGAAGTGCTTCATGTGCTGTGCATGCACAAAGAGAGTGCTCTCTGGGAAGTGACAGGTTTCCTGTACCTGTACGACAGATCCAATCATATTGTCAGGCTAGGCATGTTCCAAGCCCTTCTTTTGCTAAAACGAGCCCTGCTTTTTCTAAAACTGGCTGTCCTATTCTTATGCTTCCCACAAGATGCTTGCTACTATACAACTGCTGATTTAATTTTTTTTTTGGTTAATTAGAGAGAATACATACAAGAGGGTTTCAGGATTTAGTACAGTCTGTGCAGAGATCTAAAATTTTACACTTTTCTTTCCATCCTTTTTTCCAAAAATGTTAGCTGAAGCAAGAAAATTTCATTTTGAGCAATGACATATCATCCCATTAGTTACATACAAACCTTAGTTTCTTTGGCATTGTTATGAAGTCTTGACAAAAAAAACCAAACCAACAAACATGTAGGTATAATATTATATCAACAATAATGCGTCACAGTTTATTACTTGAGAAACTTAGGAACATTCAAAAGCATTTGTAGATCATCTTCAGTAAAAATGAATTTGGTATTGTGAGAGTATTCAGTTTCACATTATTTGTCTTTACTCTTTGACAGGTCAAAAAAGAAAAGTATTTTGAAGTCTCCACGAATTCCTTATTTATAGGTTCATGGTTTTCATAACCAATGTTTTTACTTTTTCTTCTTTTTGTTGGCAAGCTCATAAAACATCCTACCAATTTTTAGTTATCTGAAATTGTCTTTTTCCAGATTTCATGTTTCACTTGTGCATTTTCTAGGTAGCTCTGTTGTCAAAGAAAATATTATTTCTCCCAGAGTTTTATGAATTTAGCCGAAGACAAGATACGGTACAATGATAGTGCCAGCAACTGGAGGAGGCAAAGCAGAGATATTAATATACATAGCTTATTAGCACCTTATTTAGATCAATTATAGGCCTGAACTATGGCCTTAAGTCAATTCAATTATTTCCATTAACTTCAAAGAGCATCAGATGAAGCCCTATGTGACAGGTTCAAGTAATTCTCAAAAGTATATCAATAAAAAGGAACATGAATGGTATTATATACTTTTTTCTCACCTCCTGGCCAGGCATTTCTATTTTAAATAGAAGGACAATACCTAGCAATATCATCCTCAGGTCTGACATATTTAACTATTAAGCTACTGCATGTTCTTCCTAATGTGACAGTTCATGTCACAATTGACCTTTTTACACAGGTGTAAGGCCTCTTTCATACTGAACAATACTGAGCAATACAAATAACGCATCTGGCATGATCTCCAGAAAACTGTTCTTCTTGGTCATATTCTGCAGATGATGCTCAGGTTTCCCTGTGCATAAAAAAAAAAAAAATAGGACATTTAAGAAGGCATGAGAAGTCTCCAATATATTGAAGTTTGCTAAAATATAAAAATATAACCAGTGAGTACTTGTGTATGATGCAGAATTTTTGAGTGTATATAGTGCATGTGGAGGCCTCATGAGACAGTCATGGACAAAACTATGCATACACAAAACAAGAAACGATCTCCATGAAAATGTTACCCAAGACTGAGCAAGCTCTTCACAGCAGCTCACAGACCCATAGTATCCAGTCTGAAAAGCTGTATGACCCTTTGGGATACAAGACAGTGCAAGCCTTCCACGGAAATAGAAAAGGACGTTTTGATTTTAATAGCTGATACTTATGCTACAAAAACATCATTTTAGTTTTTAGCTTATGTTGTTGTATTTTAGAAATTTTACCCAGCTGAGATGCACAACAATTTACCACACAAGACGTCAGATTGTATTCAGAATTCCAGAAATAACTCTGGAAAAGACTGAGCTGGATGCAGCTTCAAGGGGAGGTGCAGGGTAATATTAGCAATGATAAACTGCTTGGATATAACTGAAGCAGACTATGACATGATCTTTCTGTTTTCTGTCTGTTCCTCTGCTAGAGGAAATCTCCCTCACAGCTGGGGCAGCTGGGGCAGAGAAAGTAATGTGAAGCATCCTAATGCAGAGCCTGGGATGTGAATGCCAGGAATAAAAGGATTTTTTAATCTATCAACTGAGAAAGCCCATGCATGTCTTGATAAACCTTCTGGAGAATGCAAGATGCTAATCCTGCTGTTAAAAAGGAGAAATGCCTCCTCCTGGCCTTTGCAGCTCCTGACAGATGTTGTGCATGGTATGCTGATGCCCACCTATTTCTTTGTTGGAAGAAGTCACAGGGCCACCAGTTTCACAGTGAGAGGAGAGTAGCTGCTGCTGCTGCTGAATTGCTTCTAATGCTGGTCTGTGTCAAAACAGCACATCTGAGTCCTTTGAAATTAGTTTCAGTTGTTGGATGTGACCATGCTATAGGCAGTCTAATGACAAGGGGAATAGTGCAGAAAACAAAGGATCTGTGATTTTTTAAATGGGTCCACAAAGCTAAACAGACAAGATTTACTAGATAACAACACATGCTCTTCTAAACACATGCCTGTACTCAACTGATCATGCATGTAGAGGACAAAAATATTTAATGAAGATTTTAGACATGCTGTAACTCTATCAGAATTTCCATTCATCAAATAAAGTTGTTTCTCTCAGTGGAGCTGCCATTTTTATGCAGCAGAGGTCTGCTTTGATGATGAAAAAACGAATGAAAGGACTAACTTTGCCATCAGGAAAGAGGGGGAATCGGAAAGTCTAAACAGTTTCATAAGGATATATTCTGTAATTTTAAAACATTTTTGGTTAATTGAACAGCTTATTTTAGTTAAAGAACTTACCTTTCAGCACCGAACTTCCTTACTGCTAGCTCTTTCCAGAGCTAAGACAGTCCTTTCCAGCTTACTTTAATTAGCTGTTGCTTTCTCCATTTTTAAAGGAATAATATCCTTTCCTGGGTTAATCCCTTACCTACAGTATCAGCTTAGCCTAGTGGGATTGAACATTATCCCTGCTAATGCTGTAGATGTTCTTTCTTTCTCTACTGGCTCTCGCAAAGGTCATTTCTTCATAACTGTCTCACTTTTTGGGTTATACAATGCTCGGCAGAACCATGTGCAGAACAGAGAAACAAGACCTCCCTGAAGGCCAACAGCAAACAGCAGGATGCATTCATCCCTCTCTGGTACAGCAAAACAAGGCAGAGACAGCACACCCTGCTGTGGAATTCCTGGGCTTAGTGGTACATATTTAGACACAAAATGTGGTCAATCAGCAGATGTAGAGCAGGCTCCCTTTCCCAGTTTACAGTGGTGCCTTTGAGTGGGATGGAAATGTACTTCACCTTGCCATTATTTTTTAAGCCCAAGTTTTCTCTGAGTCTTCGGCTACTGTGGAATGATTTTAAAATAGCAAATTTCAGTTGCTTTGGAAATCTCTGTAAGCACTAGGTGTGAGACTATTTTATTCTGACACTTGAATCCATTGAATTTGCCCAGTTGTGAGAACCAGTCTGCTGGAATAATGAATTCATGCATAACAAACTGCCTAGCTGAGCTTACAAAGAACAATCTCTTCCTTAACACTGTGATAAAAATTACATTCAATCTTTGTTTTGTGCTATTACAGAGCAAGACTACATGTATGATTTATATAGCTTGATATCAAGCTTATTAGAAATTTGTTAGCACTGAGGAATACATTTTAAAATCTACATAAAGTTTCACTTAATTTTAGTTTACAGTCTGATCAAAGACTATAGACCAGCATTCTTTGTCTTTTGAGTAGTATTACCACGTCATGTGGAAAATCTCTGCAAGATTCAACACTTAGACTTTCCTGCATATTTGTCTGGACTCTTTTTTTTTTTCCTTTCCCTCCCTTTCCCTTGCCACCTCCACTGAAGAAGCAAGTGGTTTAGTCTTTAAGTTTCAGGTCAAAAAGGCACACCAGAACCATAGGAGTATCTGAGCCTGTAAGCACAGCTCTGCAGTACTGCTGTACACTTCACAATACATATAGGTTCAACACCTGCTGCTTTACAAGAGCAGGTATAGGGGAATATATTTCAGCAATATAGGTCAGTGTTCTACTTTACTGTTGTCTGTCTGACACAGCACGTACAATTCTAGCCAGCCTCAGAAACCTAGTATGTAAGTAAGCACTATATTTTTTCCCCTGTTCTCTGGTCAAAGATCTGTAGAAGATCACATGGTTTTGACCAGTTATCTGCATTCATTCTGAATATATCTTTTTTTTTTTTTTAATGTTGTGCTGTTGGATCAATATAAGCAAATTTCATTAAATGCTCTGCCTCTGTAAGATTGAAAGCAGGGGTTACTTAGTAATGTAGACTTGCTTAATGAGTTTGGAAGCGTTTGTTGCATTGCTACCAAACTCTGAATCTATTCTCAGTAGCCTGAGAGTATGAGGACAAGTTTTCTGTCTGAAAACATGAGTTAAATAGCTTGATATAAGTACTTGAGACAAAAAAAGACTTTCGGTGTGTTAGCTATCTTGTTATCATTTGCATAATATATAAAAAAAGAATCACTGAGCAATGAAAAAATGTCATACTCATAGCAATAGTGAAATAGCAGGCTATTGTTGTAACACACGTCATATATGTTAATGTAATGTGAAATAATGAAAGCTTCCTGTGCGAAAAATAGAAGCACGTTTGGTGTGAACTATTTAAATATAGGTTGGTCAAAGCTACTGAAAATGCAGTAGTGGAATGAGTCTTCATTAACCATGTGTCGTGGTGTAACCCCAGCTGGCAACTATGCCCCACACAGCTGCTCTCTCAGTCCCTCCCCTGGTGGGATGGAGGAGAGAATAAGAAGGGTAAAAGTGAGAAAACTCCTGGGCTGACATAAAGACAGTTTAACAGGTAAAGCATACATGCAAGCAAAGCAAAACAAGGGTTTCATTCACTACTTCCCATTGGCAGGCAGGTATTCAGCCATCTCCAGGAAAAGAGGGCTCCATCATGTGTAACAGTTAGCTGGGGACAAACGCCATAACTCCAAACATCCTCCCCTTTCTTCTTCTTCCCCAGCTTTTCATGCTGAGCATGACGTCATATGGTCTGGGATATCCCTGTGGTCAGCTGGGGTCAGCTATCCTGGCCATGTTCCCTCCCAAAACCTTGTGCATCCCCAGCCTGCTTGTTTGTGGTGTGGGGTGAGAAGTAGAAAAGAACTTGACCCTGAGTAAGGGCTGCTCAGGAATAACTAAAACTTCAGTGTGTTATCAACATTATTCTCACCCTAAGTCAAAACCACAGCACTATACCAGCCACTGTGAAGAAAATTAACTCTATCCTAGATAAAACCAGCATGCCGTGAGATGGACAAGATAGCAAATGTATCATAAGAGCTTTGTTATTGAAATACTACTACTAATTTTTGAGTGTATATAGTGCATGTGGAGGCCTCATGAGACAGTCATGAACAAAACTATGCATACACAAAACAAGAAACGATCTCCATGAAAATGTTACCCAAGACTGAGCAAGCTCTTCACAGCAGCTCACAGACCCATAGTATCCAGTCTGAAAAGCTGTATGACCCTTTGGGATATAAGCCAGTGCAAGCCTTCCATGGAAATAGAAAAGGACTTTTTGATTTTAATAGCTGATACTTATGCTACAAAAACATCATTTTAGTTTTTAGCTTATGTTGTTGTATTTTAGAAATCTGAACTGTAATACACCTGTTCTAAGTGAAGTCAAATGTGAAGTTCCCTCAGCCTTAACAAGGATGCGATTAGCCTGCAGTTCTCTTTGGTCTGTTCAGGCTCTCAAATGTCTCAAATCCAGCTCCATCTCATAGCAATATGGCAAGTCTTGCATATTTCAGATTTTAGTCAATAAGAAAAGAATATGAAATAGTATTGTTATCCTTATTTTAGAACAAAAATGTTGCTTCGAAAAAAGAATGAGGATCAATTTTCAAATATTAACAATTAGGTAGATTTTTCACATTTGCAGATACTTCACATTTTAACTGGGACTGCTAAGCTTTTCTTTTTTTAACATATTTTCAGATTAGCCTCGTGATTGACATGACCTTCAATTAAGATTAGACACCATACACTCCTCACAAGCAATTTACAAACTGAAATGGCAGTTGATCCTTTCAAAGGAAGTCTTTTCCAGATTATCAAAAATTAACTAAACTAAGGGTAGCTCTGAAATGATGCAGCTCACACTTGCCCTCTTTTGAAGAACTCTGTTATAATAGGCTGTCTTTAATACTCTGTGAGGGTACTTGGTTCCTAACTGTGATAAATCTTCCTATAATCACTCCTTTTAACAAGATCAAACAGCTTAGAACATCCAAACCACTTAATTCCTTCAAGTTGATTGCATTTATCATCAAAGAATATGAAGCATATTTCATGACATTTGGAAAATAGTTTTAATTGCCCTTTTATTCATTATCAGTTGTGGAACATAAGAGTGAACAGGAATATCATAGATCTTACTGTTTTCAATAAACAATAGCAGTATTTAGAGTTTGAACCAGATGTCCACCACGTATCCCTTCCAAAGTAATTTATTCTACGATTTTATGATTAACAATTATATATACGTATGAATTGCATGCCAGAGAAAGTGTCAGACAATTCCTTATTTATGGAAAGAGATGTGCATCTTTATCCATGAAGAAGCAACATGGTTATTGCTGCATAGGGTCAGGTGTACTATGGTTTTAAGAAAGTGCAATTGGACAGGAAAGGGAAGAATGAGAGGAAAAGCACTTGCTGAAAGTGCTGTAGGAGAAATGCCTTACAAACTAGCAAAGAAAGCTAGAAAGGCAATGGAAGTCCTAAACTTGATGGCTTGGAAATGGAATTATGCAATATATCATGAAAATATCACAATAAAAATAAGAGGAGAATTTGGAGAATTATGAAAGATGCATTTCAGTAAATTGAAGAGCAGCATAGACAATAGTTGTGATTGGAAGGAGACTAGAGTCGTGTTCATTTCAGAAAGTATTCTGACAAGAAAAAGACAACTCAGGTCACCTCATGTTGAGCTAACACTACAGTGAAAGGTACAGCTGTGTGAAAGAAGAGAGTACTTATTTAAGCAGAACCATTGCCTTCAGGTAAGTGGAACAAATTGGAAGATTTGTATTGTTGTGTGAAATATTTTTGCATTAGACAGAAGTGCCAGATTTACACCCTGTAAAGTAGATGGCCTTGAATCTGACACCTAACTGTACATTCCAAGCATGTGTTGCAGAATTCTGTGGATCCACTTTTTTTTTTTTTCATACCTCTTTTCTGAGTGAGGCTTCTTCTCCTCAGTTTGATTACAGCCGACCAGAAATGTTTTTTGAAGGGGGAGGGAAGTAGCAGGTGGTGAGTAATTATTCATGAATTTAGGTCAAATATGGCAAGTAGTTCAAGCTAAATAAAAATTGAAAACTTAGAAAAAATCAGTTCTTCATTTTGATGAAAAAATCAAATTTTTCTTGTGACAAAAATTTTTACAGACTATCAGAATTAATTTCATCATAGATTTTTTTTTTCAAGTTTGTTTTGCTTTTTCTCCTATGAAAAATTACTTACACTGTGTTAACCATGAGGCCACCATAGCTCAATATCTCCAGTCAAATAAAAATACTATTTTCTTCCAGGTCCTTCCAACAGTTATTTTCATTCACAGAGTTGCTGCTATATGCAGAGAACTTGTAACTTCTACAAGGCCACCATAGGAGCAGGAAGAGCAGAATATTACGGAAGCATCTCTTTGCCACTGCACTGGGACCAACCTGCCAAATACTCATCATATCATAGTGTCAGTCTGAACAGTTATGTTTGCCAGTGGAAAATATATGTGGCTGACTCATTCTAGCTGTAAACACATGCCAACTGGCACTGTCTGGGAATTTTTCAGCAAAATAATTTTGACCAAAAACATTGATTTGTCAAAACTAAAATACTGCAGTGGGAATGTACATACCAATTTCAGCATCCAGACACTCGTCTGCTACAGGATAATCAATATCATTATGGCAGGGTTATCCTCTGAAATACAGAGGTCCTGCTCTGCATAAACGTGTAAAGATAAAACTAAGTTTTTCTGCATTGATTATGTAGTGAGCCTAGGAAAACTGATTAGCTAGGTTATGCATCTAACCTTGTGAACACCTTCCCACAGTTCAGTCTTTTCAACCCTCACTTGAAGGGAAACCTGTTCATAATCTCCTCAATATAAATGAAATATCAAATGCTCATCAATGACACACTAGCACACCAGGTGTCTTACAAAGCTGACAGCAAATGTTTGAAACATAAAAGGCCTATGAGGAATTATAGAGTGAGATTTTAATTTGTGTTTTATGATTCATCAGTTGAGTTCTTTATTTGAGCTTCCATAAAGAATTAGGAGAAAACACATTTTTCACTATTTAAAACTTTTGAGAATTTAAATGCTTTCCTGTGTTCTTTTAAGATAAAACCAGATACCTTACAAATGTGGGAAAGTGTGAGAGCAAAGACTGAATTTAGCCCACGTTTGGAATTTGGGAAATTCTAGTTCAAATCTCTATTTGGCAACTGTTTACACAAACTAAAAAGTAACTCTCGAAGATACTCAGAGATGCATAATCTTATAACAGGCATTATTGTATTCAATAGAGAACTCACCTAAGCACTGGTAATTTTAACTTCTGTGATGAATCCAACAGAACATGGAGTATACATACTTTTAATTGGTCCCCAAATAATCCAATTATGTCTCTATTGGTATCTCCCTAACAAACAAGATTTTATCCCTTTCCTGCCCATTTGACATTTTTCTTACTGAGTTGAGAATATCCAGTTCCTATAAACAATATTTTGAAACAGCAGCATCTTCTATCAACAGAATGTATGCAATTGAAAAAAATGAAAATTTTCCTTCTAGCGCTGATTCCTTTTGACTACTACAGAATGTTCTTGAATTACTCCCTACTCTTACAGATAAACTGAATCCCAAGGCAGCTCTGTGCACAAAGCTTATATCCCACCTCAACCTCCAGATTGCCCAAGTTTGCTGTAAATATAATCTCTCACCAAAAATAGGCTATGCGCTTCAACTCCAAGCAGAAAGGATGTCCTATCCTTTTTTGTACTCACTTGTGCTTATGTACTGTTAGAGCAGATGGCAGAAATTTGCTTTAGCAGTTAATCTCTTCAGTTTGGATCTCTGTAGGCAGAGAGGCACCTTAAATTTCACTTTGAGCTTCAGTGGAAAGAAAATGAAAAATATGAAAATAATTCTCATTGAAATACAGATTTTAGCTGAAACTTCTCTGTTGAGTCTTATTCTTCCTATGACTGTAAATTTTAATCTGAACACCTGGAATAAATTTAGACATTGCCAGGTTATAGTCATTGGTCCGTTCTCATCTTGGGCCTAACTTTGATTAAATCGCTTTCTTTCGTAAGAGAGAAGCAGAGACTTCATTTTGTCAGAGTAATTTTACGAGTTCTTCTTCTATCGGTCCAATTTTGGTGTAGCTCTATAAATCCCTGCCCAATGTCAGTCCATCCAACATACCTTTTTCTGTAAATTTGCTAAGGATGTGTTCTGTCTCATCACCCAGGTTATTGACAAATATATTAAACACTTCTGGCTTCAGTTTCAACCACTAGGATATTCCATGTGTTACTGGCCAGCCACTGAATTTCAAACCGTTGGGTACAAATCTTTGAGCTGGGCATTCCAGCCAATTTTTAATTCATCTAGCAGCATTAGCTGTTAGTTCCTCCACTTCCAAATTAAACAGGTGTAAGAGATGGTGTTAAGAGCCTTACTAAAGTCAAGTTACTTTACATCCACCACTCTTCCTCATTCACACAGTCAGCCATTCAATCTCAAAAAGCAGTCCTGCTGATCAAACGTGACATAACCCTCATAAACCCATGTTTCCTGTTCCTGATTGCCTTCTCATCATTCTGTGTTTGGGAATGGTTTCTAACATGATATGTTGTCGGTTTAGAGCCCAAGAGGAAGCTGACCAGCCTATTATTTCAAATTTCGGTCTTTTTGCCTTTTCAAAAAGTGAGTGTAAGATTAACATTTCTTTTGAAAATTATCAGGAAACTCCCCTGATTACCATGACATTTGCCTAAAGAATGACAATGACCATTCTTGGATGAAACCGACCTGGCCCCAGAGATCTGAATATATCCATTTTTTGTTGGTAGTCTTGCTAAATGTTTCAGTTTTCTTACAAGGCTGAAATCAGAAATCAGATTGATCTTTGACAGGTCGTCTCTGTGCTTATATCTCGACTCTCTAAATATAGTGTTCTTTGCTGATCTCTTTTTTTTGCCACTTTTTTTCCTAGTTCTATGCTCCTAATACCATTCTCCTACCCCCTATCTCCCAGATTATTCATATCACTCATTCTGGAATATTTCCATACAGAATTTTTACCCCTTGCCTTCATGACACAGAAAACCTTCCATTACAGTTTTTACTCTCCTTAGACATATAAATATTGTTGACATTTCTAGTTAGGTTTCTTTAGTAGCCCAAAAATTGTCACCACAAAAAACCCTTACATATGGACATTTATTTAAAAGTCCTTCTGATGTCCATAACCACTTGATCTAAGGGTGCTGTCTACAATTCCACATCTTCTGTGAGTTAAAATTGACAAAATTACATCTAAAATTTGATGATTTCAAATGAAAATATTTTGGTTATTACATCTAGGAACTAGCTATCGTGTATGGACTCTATCACTATTAGTAGCATTTTTTTTATCTAATCTCTCTCTTGGAAGTTTAAATAACACAACTCCCAATAGTTTCTCTCTTTTAGTAGTCTTGCAAAAAGTAACCTATCTATACAACTGCATTTTTAGTAAGGCAGAAGACCCTAGAAATATTCTTTTCTTTTGTAACTAATTCATATAACTACATTATAAAATCCCAAGTGATCTATGTATACTTATGTATACAGAGATCTATATATACACCATAGAATCATAGAATAGTTAGGGTTGTAAAGGACCTTAAGATCATTTAGTTCCAACCCCCCTGCCATGGGCAGGGACACCTCACACTAAATGATGCCACCCAAGGCCTCATCCAACCTGGCCTTGAACACCGTCACGGATGGAGCATTCACAACCTCCCTGGGCAACCCATTCCAGTGCCTCACCACCCTCTCAGTAAAGAATTTCTTCCTTATCTCCAGTCAAAACTTCCCCTGTTTAAGTTTGAACCCATTACCCCTTGTCCTGTCACTACAGTCCCTGATGAAGAGTCCCTCCCCAGCATCCTTATAGGCCCCCTTCAAATACTGGAAGGCTGCTATGAGGTCTCCATGCAGCCTTCTCTTCTCCAGGCTGAACAGCCCCAACTTTCTCAGCCTGTCTTCATACGGGAGGTGCTCCAGGCCCCTGATCATCCTCGTGGCCCTCCTCTGGACTTGTTCCAACAGTTCCATGTCCTTTTTATGTTGAGGACGCCAGAACTGCACACAGTACTCCAAGTGAGGTCTCACGAGATCAGAGTAGAGGGGCAGGATCACCTCCTTCAACCTGCTGGTCATGCTCTTTTTGATGCAGCCCAGGATACAGTTGGCTTTCTGGGCAGCAAGTGCACACTGCTCTGCAGGGCTGCTCTGAATCTCTTCTCTGCCCAACCTGTAGCTGTGCCTGGGATTGCTTCGACCCAGGTGTAGGACCTTGCACTTGGCATGGTTAAACTTCATCAGGTTGGCATCAGCCCACCTCACAAGTGTGTTGAGGTCCCTCTGGATGGCATCCCTTCCCTCCGGCGTATCAACCGAACCACACAGCTTGGTGTCATCGGCAAACTTGCTGAGGGCACACTCAATCCTACTGTCCATGTCACCAACAAAGATGTTGAACAAGACCGGTCCCAACACCGATCCCTGAGGGACACCACTCGTTACTGGTCTCCAGCCGGACATCGAGCCATTGACCACAACTCTTTGCATGCAGCCATCCAGCCAGTTCTTTATTCACCGAGTGGTCCACCCATCAAATTGATGTCTCTCCAATTTAGAGACAAGGATGTCATGTGGGACAGTGTCGAACACTTTGCACAAGTCCATACATGCATATATACTTTTTTTTCACATAAAAGATCTTCATCCTGATATTTGAGCATTATAAACAAATATTTTTAAATATGTTGCATTGTATTGAAATATTTTTGTCCTCAATTATGTCATCTTTAAAGCTGTACTATGAAACATGGATGAAAATTTAACTGGCTTTCTAATGTAACAGACTAAGTAATCTGATGGCAAATTATCTTTTTTAAAAGCAGGTTTCTTCACATCCAGTTCTTTGCCCTTCTGTTGCTTCTGAAGGACATAGTATGAAAGCATAATTTTATTTTTGCTTCCCTTTAATCCTGAGAGTTGTCAGGAATATGCTTGTTTACTGTGTTCAAATTTGCAAAATTTAGTAATTTTCTTTGGTCTATAGTATTTGTTATCCATTATTTATTGGTTGCCTGTTAATATGTTTCTGACCCAAAGAACTGATGGCAGGCAGCACACCCAATTTTGCTGAGAAAGTTTCGGAAGACTTAGTTGATTTAAATTTACATTTTAAAATTTAAACATATGGGTTGATAGTCTTTGCACTGAATCTCATATCTGAACAAGACATCCTTGGAAATAATTTTTGTCTAAATGTAAGCAGAATCTCATTACCTCATAGGACTGTAAAATACTTGCAGTTTCTAACAACTATAAAACATGGAATGAAAATAAAATGTATCTAATCATGATTAGATTAAATTTAGTATACTAAAACAGCTGCTGAAAGCACTCTCTCAATGTAAGTCTATATAATAATACAATACTCTTTTCATTCATGCAGCTTTTAAAGCCACTAAAATTGAGTGGCATATATGAGTGATCCAGATGAATAAACTAATTGCACTGATGAGACCTGACTGAAGGACATTTTACAAGCTGCAATAGTGCATATGGTATAAAATTCACTAGAACACAAAATCTGTGGGAGGGACTGCCCCTATTTGTATGTATTTAATAATAAAAAACTTTTATTTTTAAAGTATACATCTTGCAGAAACTTAAGGGGATGAATAAAAATAGATATGGATGACCTGACTAAATATACTTCTGAGAATAATGGAACTTGACTGAAAGCCGCTGAAACAGAGAAGGGATACACTGGATGCTAAATAACAAGAATTTAGGGCTCCTATGAGTGAAGGTGACAAAATGCCTTGAACTGAATACTGAATCTGCACCATCTAATGACAGATCAGCTCTCATTTCCAAAACATCTGAAAGAAAAAGTTGTTTTCCCCTTTTTTAAGAGGCTGAACTAGTCCCAGCTATAAAGCCAAGCATTTAGAGAGTAGTGTTTCCATCATACAGATAAGCACATCCATATTTTTGAAGATGGAATTTGGAAATCAAGCCTCAGTCATGAATGTGAAATAAAGAGCACTTCAGGTCATCAACTAGCAGGTAAAAACTACTATCAGTACTGCAAAATAGGCCTGCAGAGGTAGAGGAGATAGAAAATAAGGCAAAAGTGGCTCAGACTGGGAACAGGTAAAGTGTTGTAATTGAACCACCTGGCTTCCCATCTGACACTTTGTATTGAGGCTGCTGCTAAGCATCACTGCTACTTTCAGCTTGAATTTAAGTTGACCCTTTTGGTCTATTTAATCCTCTTATGGCATACTAATCTTGATCTTTCTTATTCCCAAACTTTTATCATATGATCACTGGGATCTGCACTGCTGGAGAAATTAGGCCTTTCAGTTCCCTGCTTGGAATAAGGTGTTTGCCATAGCTTCTCCATTCATTTATAAAGAAAAACAGAAATATAAAATAAATTTTCTGTCTCTAGTAAAAAATATTTTCAGTTTCTGAATATATTCTTTGCCTCAATACAAAGCAGGGGCAATGGGACTGCTTGAATGGTTTTGTACAATCTAAATACTCTTGTGATAGAGCCCTCTTTTTCATCCCCTCTATTCAATCTTTCTAGTCAGTATTTACTCTCTCCTGCTAAATCCTTTCTACAGCTCCTTTTTCTGGCAGCTGCAGCAGCAGCCTGCAAGGGTCAGGCACATTTATGCTCCTTCTATATTTATCCATAGTCTTTGGTAAATTGTGTAAAAAAGATACCTAAATCAGACTGAAAGAGGTAAGGAGTGAAGACAGCAATTCAGAAGGAGAAGTAACCACTGGAAGAAGCGGATGCATTGTCAGAATCAAACAGAAAGTTGGTAAAATTCTGTAAGGAATCTGATAATCTGTAAACACTTGGAACAAAGAGAACTTGAATCACCTCCAGGTTCCTTAAGACAACTGGGACTTCTAAACAACAGATTGATTAGGACTTCTTAATAAAACTGTAAATATCAGTTAATTTTACCTAACCATGAAGGTACCTGGTAAAAATAGTCTCAGAAGACAGACTGTCTTTTTATCTCAGCTGCTAATTGCCCACAGCCCAAGCTACCTGCTTTGACAGTGGCCTTCCTCAGCAAGGACGAATTTGAAGATCTGAAAGGATAAGGTCACAATTTGCTAGGTTACTGAGATTCCCTTAGACTTTTCATCAATACTAATAGGAGATGCATGGATGATATTCTTGTTTCAGACAAACGGACCTGCAAAAATGTATCCAATTCCATGATGAACAAGGTGTGTAAAGATGAATTTCAATGGTTTCAAATACATATGAGCTGAGAGATAGGATTCCATAAGAAGAGGGACTAGAATATTTTTCTATGCTTTACCTAGTAGGAAAGTAGATAAAATATACAGTGAAATCTGCATATTTTTTCACTTTGGAACACCTTAGGGAAGCACAGGTCTTCAGCTGTGGCACAGTTATTTCTTATTACACTGTCGATTCTAGACATTTCAATCATGAAGGAAAAAGAAGTAAATTACAGGCTAACCCTATTTGCATGAAACATACATAGTTATTACATGCCTTTAAAGTCTTATTCCTCTCTAAACAAGGAGGACTTATACTTGTAAACTAAATAGTATCAGGGCACAAGCATTGGTGCTGAAGGTGAATTTCTTATGCCATTACACTGCTTGATTGCTCCCTGAGGTGCTCACAGGATGTACCAACCAGCACTCCACCAGCAGCCATTCCCAAGAAGCTGGTTGAATCACACCACCGTGGAGGATGAAAGAGTTTTATAACTAGGAAGTCAATAAAGTTTGCCAGAGGATATGCATTGGTCCTGTTTAGTTTACACATACAAATACCACCTTAGTGTCCTACACGCATCTCAGATGAGATGCTCATCTTTACCTGTTTTTTTTTAATGTAGTTTGGGAAAGGAGACAAGCAGCAAATGTGTAGAAATCCCACAGTGGATACTTATCTTGTATTATTGTAGGGGAAAAGTGAGTAAGAAAAAGAGTTGTGATTTTCTTAACTGTTTTCAGGAGCAGGACACGTGTGTGGGGGTTGAATGTATAAAATGGTAATGCATGAATGTGGAATTTTACTGAAATGTCCACATGTTTCATTACATTATTTCTTCGGGTTTTGCCAAGCTGTAGCTGAGAATCACTATGCTACGTACAAAAATGTTACTCTTCAAGCACTCAGGACGGAAGGTGTTTTCCAACTCACTTGTAATGGGCATTTTCCCACCACATGAAAGCATTACAGCCAACGTGATCTGAACATCTTCCTAGCCTTAATTCTAGCTGTTCTATCTTCCTTTGCTTTCACCGGTCTCACAGTGCACCATGAAAATAGAGTGGCACTTATCAGATCTCAGAAGACCAGTTGTGTTCAATCAGTGCAAAAATAATCTTACAGTCCAAGCTCATGTGCTGTGCATTGTAAGCAGACCACAGAAGTTCTAGCTTGCAGATAGCTGATGAAAAAGTTTCTTTTCCGTAACACCATCAGCAATAGTGGCAAGGTTTCAACCATCTTTTTAGGAGGAAAGGCTGTGGGAACTGTGGCTTGCCAAACCTCCTAGCAAGTACATGGAAAAGGCACAATTTGGAACTGCAAATTTTCTTGGAAAATTCAAGGGCTAACAGTAATTAAATGGCATTTATTGTCCACAGAGAACTTGGGAACAATACAAGGAGCTAGAATACATTTTTCTCTTTTTCTGGGATTGGAATTCAGGTGGAGAGTTGATTTTGTTCTTTAATAGCAAACCACTCCAAGTAGCAGTTAGTGGGAAAGTACAGTTTCTAGCTTGGATTTCAAGTGTCATTTAGCTTAGCTTCTGTATTACACCAGTAATATAATGTCTAGACACCAATAACTAAATTGGATTCAGTAAGGGACAATCTAATGACGTATTTACTAAAGTTCTTGTGGAAGCACACGTTTTCCTTAGTCTTCCTTTTGCTACTGATGTCCTTGACATCCCTTGCCAGGCTTATTTCCAAACGGACCTTACGCTTCCCAGCTGCATCCCTGCATACTCTGACAACATTCCTGTATTCCTAAGTCACCTGTCCCTTCTTCCACATTCCATAAACTTCCTTCTTCTGTTTGAGTTTTGTCAGAAGCTCCATGCTCATCTATGCAAGTCTCCTGACCCCTTTGCTTTATTTATTACTCATAAGAATGCACTGATCTTGAGCTTGAAAGAAATGATGCTTGAATATTAATGAACTCTCTTGGATTCCCTGCCTTCTGGAGCCCTAACCTATGGAATTCCTCCAATTAGGTATGTAAAGTGGCCAAAGTTACTTCAAAGCCCAGGGTTGTAATCCTACTTATTGCCCTGCTTCTTCCAGGCACAATTCTAAGCTCCACCATCTCATGGTCATTGTATCCAAGGCTGTCTCCAGCCTTCACATCCCCCACTAGTCTTTATTTGTTTGTTTGTACAAGGTCCAGCAGCCTTGTACCTCTTCTCATTGTCCTCTCCACCACCCGTGTGAAAAAGTTATCATCAATGCTTTGCAGAAGCCTCTTGGACTACGTGTTTTTAGCTGAGTTGCCTTTCCATCAGGTATCAAGGTGGTATCAGAGAAGAACTCATCAACTTCATCCTCTTGATCAGGTGATTTATGCAAACACCCACAACAGTGGGCTGTTGGCTTGTTCTTCATCCACCCCTGTGTAGAGCTCAATACATTCCAGGCCTGTCTTTTCTAGAAAGTATGTAGACATCCTTGCCAGCATTCCAGTCGTACAAGCTATCCCACCATGTCTCTGTAATTGCAAAGCATCATGGCCCTGTGACTTCACACGGATCTCTAATTTGTCCTGTTTATTTCCCATGCTGACTGTGTTAGTGTACCTGCATTTCAGAAAGGTGATTGAGCATGCAGCTTTCGCAGGAGGGGTGGAAGAGGATCCACCATAGTAATATACAACTTTGAGGTGGTTAGCCTTCCGATTATCATCTTGGGTGGCAGCTAAGGAACATTGGTCACTGCTCTGGTTGGCCTGGCTTTGAAATGGTACCACTGGCAGACAGAACAAACAGCTGCAAGCCATGGAATTATCCATTAATCTATCCAAATATCTGTCATAACAGAGTGGAAACAGATATGTAATAGCAAAAGTATGAGAAATCTAAATTTAGACTTACTGTACTTTTATACCAAAGATGGCTACTGCCTGAAGCAAAAACCCAGTTACTAAGTGCCAGATGTTGCAACTCAGAAAACACATCTATAATATGGGAAAATAAGAAGGAAATCCTCTCAAGATAAAAATGCCAGGTGAAAAGGTATTTCAAACTTTAATTAGTTTTATAACATATGGTTATGTTTTCAGAAATATGTTTTGAACATCCTAAGTAGAGGGTGTTGACCAAAACTAAATTTGTTTTTAGAGGTAACTGTTTACCACATATTTAAGTACAAAATGTTTGCAAGTTTGAAATAAAAAATGGGAGAGGCTGTTTTTTCAATTAAATAAAACTTGAGCATGATCCATCTGCTTACTTGCTGTGCATTGACAAAATCTAGGAGTATTTAAAAAAAAAAAAAAAAAACCAGAAAGAGAGAGATCTGACAAGTGGTAGACACTTCTCTGATGACATCTCTGCTAGTAAAGATGGAAACCCACAAGCTTCAATTTCCTTCTGTTACACCTGGAGTTCTCACTAGAAAATTGTATGTTTTGTACCATTTTCAAGTATGTGAAGGAGAGTGGAATTATCCTCTCAGGGTCCCAGTTTAAATAATTAAATCAAATGTACTAGGAATTGAGACCAAGAATACATTTGAAGCCACAGAACAGACTTCACAGGCAATGATTTGCCCGTATGCATTACTGTTTACATTTAGCTGATATGACTGCACATCTCAATCATACTCATGAAGTATAGAATTCTTTTATCTTATTATTTCACTGTGCTCTACTAACTTCATTTTTATAAGCAACATAGAGACTTAGACTAAGTTGCTGATCTTTTTTAAAGGCTTTTTCTTCTAATGGTCTAACTTTATCATTAGTCAGCCAATTTCACACACAGCAGTCATTTATATTATTTGACAGGGCCAGGAATAGGATTTGCCTTAATCCATTATAATTAATTTTGAGAGATTCTATATGTCACATTTGCATTAATGAAGATATAGGTAGAAGAGGGTGAAAGAGAGATGATCTGTAGAAACTAACTTAATTTTTTAAACAGATGCATAAAACATGACTAACAAACACAAACCCTAGCATCATTTACCCCTGGTTTCTGGCATTTTTGGGATCTTCAGGTTACGGGTATGTAACAGGAACACATGCACACAAATAGCTCTGGCCCTAGTTCCACTTTAACCAAATCCTTCAGTATGGTTTCACCACAGAACAATTGTGCCTGACTAATGTGGTGGCCTTTTACAGTGGAGTGACTGCATCGGTGGACAAGGGAAGAGATATGGATGTGACCTATCTAGACTTTAGTAAGGCCTTTGGTACGACCCCCACAATATTCTTACCCCTAAATTGGAGAGACAGGGGTTTGATGAATAAACTATTACATGGTGTCGTGGTTTAAGCCCAATCAGTAACTTGGAACCATGCAGCCGCTTGCTCATTCCCCTTCCCCCCCGCCCCCCCTTCTTCCTTTCCCTGCTCCTGAAGAGATGGGGAGGAGAATCGAAAGAATGTAACTCACACGGGTTGGGATAAGAACAGTCCAGTAACTAAGGCATAACACAAACCACTACTGCTGCCACCAATAATAATAATGATAAAGGAAATAACAAGGAAAGAGAATACAACACCTCACCACCCACCGACTGATACCCAGCCCAGCCCAAGCAGTGATCTAGCCCTTTTGGGTAACTGCCCTCAGTTTATATACTGGGCATGACATGCTGTGGTATGGAATACCTCTTTGGCTAGTTTGGGTCAGGTGTCCTGTCTCTACTTCCTCCCAGCTTCCCGTCCTCCCTGGCAAAGCTTGAGACTCACAAAGTCCTTGGTCAGAGTAAACATTACTGAGCAAGAACTAAAAACATTGGTGTTGTCGGTGCTGTTCTCAGGCTGAAAGTCAAAAACACAGCACTGCACCAGCTACTAAGGAGAAAAATGACTGCTACTGCTGAACCCAGGACATATGGATAAGGAATTATCTGGATGCTCTCAAAGACCTGTGGTCCAACAACTCATGGTCCAACAACTCATGGTCCAAGTCACACAGTGACATGCCTCAAAGGTCTGTACTGGGACCAGTACTGTTTAACATTTACATCAGTGGCATTGACAGTGGGATTGAGTGCACCTTCAGCAAGTTTGCAGACATCAAACTGGGTGGTGCAGTTGATTTGCTGGAGGGAAGGAATGTCATCCCAAGGGACCTTGACAGGCTTGAGAAGCGGCCTTGTGCCACCAAGACCAAGTTCAAGTTCCTGCACCTGAGACAGGGCAATCCGCAATATTAGTACAGATAGAGGGATGAACTACCCGAGAGCAGCCCTGCAAAGAAGGAGCTGGGGATACTGGTGAATGAAAAATTGGGCATAAGCTGGACACGTGTGCCTGTAGCCCAGAAAGCCGTTGTATCCTGAGCTCAATAAAAACCCCACCTTCAGTATTGCATCCAGCTCTGGAATGCATAGTACAAGAAAGACATGGACCTGGAGCAGCAGTGGCTCCAGAAGATGGGGCAACAAGAATGATCAGAGAGCTGGAACACCTCTCCTATGGAGAGAAGCTGAGAGATTTGGGGTTGTTCAGCCTGGAGAAGAGAAGGCTCTGGAGTGTCCTTGTTGTGGACTGTCAGTATCTAAAGGGGACCTACAAGAAAGCTGAAGGGAGACATTTTACCAAGGCCTGTTGTGATAGAAAAAGGAGCAGTGGTTTAAACTGAAAGAGGAGAGGCTTAGATTTGGCATAAGGAGGAAATTTTTTATTATTAGGGTGGTGAGGCACTGGAACAGGTTGCCTAGAGAAGTTGGGGCTACTCTACCTGTGGAAAAGTTCAAGAACAACATGGTCTAGTGAAAGGTTAAATGATCTTTAAAGATCCCTTCCAACACAAAACATTCTGGGATTCAATTAATATCTTCTAGATGTCCAGCAAACTGGAATGGTTCCCCAAAAGGTCTCAGTGTGTTCTAGCTAGAACAGCCAGGAGACTGGTGGAGATATAAGTGATCCCACAATGTTGCAACAAGAAGTGGCAGGAGCATATTAAATACCTAGCAGGTACTTTTATGGGGTACCTTGAAATGAGTGTCTTCAAATGAGGAATACTATGGCTAAATTCCATTATTGACATTGCTTGAAGTCCTTAATGAGTCCAGAGCCACCAGTGCAGGGATGGGAGTGAAGGGTGCTGTGATAGACTTTGTCTCAAAGACCTTATCATCTAAATAGTTGGAAAGGATAAGAAGAATACATAGAATTAGAATTGTGTGTGGAAATACAAAAGGAATGTGTCAGAATCCAAACAGAAAGCTGCAGTTCCCAGAAATATTTTGCCTATTGGACAAAACTGTACGTCAGGGTCAGTCATGTACAATGCTGGACAGTGATATCTGCCAAAAATACCCATAGATTCTTATTTTCAAATCCAATTTTCTGAGCTGGTGTTGATTCTTTAAAACATACAGTTTCACCGTCTATTAAACAGTGTTTCATAATGCCTAAAATTTCTCATCATCTGTTTTCGATAAGTCTGTGAGTATTTGTCAGATACCACCATAATGCTTTCTCCTTCCCATGGTGTACTCAAGTTTACAACAACTGGGCATTTGTTGGCTATTCAGTTTTATCATATTAAAGTTAATGTTGCATACTTTTATCAAACAGACAGTAAAACTAATTCAGATCATGAGCATTAAGAAAATTCAGTCTTCTGGAAAATTAGGAATATTTCTCCCGTGGTTTTAAGAAAAAATGAAACCAAACCCCATACTTTTCTCCTGCTCTTTGCTTTCAGTTTATTCATCCTTCAACGGTTTTCTGGTCGAAAGAAAAATTACCTCCCTCAGTTTCCAGTGCGCACAGTTTCTTTCAAGAAAGTCTATGTACTGCTGCTTTAAAATTAACTCTCACTTTGTGGCAAATGGAAACCAATGAAGCAATCAGACTCCAGTAACTGCAGTGGAATAGCTTTCACCAACTTTTTATTAGGAGCAGGAAAATAGTAATTAAAGTGCTGAAAATGTACTTACAGAAACCACAGAAAACACAGGGGTCTTTGACTGACATAAGGAAAAATCAGAGTCCTTCTGCTTTTCCCTTGCTGAAAAGAAGTGGCTGTATAAATAAAATTGATTGATTTGGGGAAGGATTTACGATCCTGAGTTCACTGACAGACAATGGGATTTATCCTAAGCCTTTTAGTCACTTCTGGGAATTTCAACCTGGAGAAAGACCATTATTGTTTTGTTTGTTGTTGTCATTGTGTTTTCGGGTTTGTTTTTTTTTTTCCATAGCACATGGCAGGTATGCATTTTCATTATTGATCGATGGTACATTCCCTACATCTTATACTCACATAAGTATTTTAATTGACTTTGAAATAAATATCTTAAAGAACGTGATCTAGAGCTACTGTAGAAATTACTTTTCAGACATAAACATATTACTTGTTACAAGTATCTGTTACAATTCTGTAGCATGCAATAACATAATAAAAATAAAAGTTCATTCATTAACATAGCCTATAAAATTACAAATAGATACCAAGTTTGACTGTATACTGACAGTTGATGCTGAAGAAATACAGCTTGGCCATTTGGATTTTCTCAAAAATGTGAAATTTATCTATAGAACTTTCTTTTTTATTGGAATAATGGTCCCTAAGCTTACAAGAATTTGAAGTTTAGGGGTGCCCTTGAGGAAGAAATATAACTGACTGCAAATTATCAGGCTGTCACGGGGGGGTATGGAAGAAATCTGGTCATTATGTCCTGGACTAGGTTCATCATTGTGGAAGCCAAATAGATGGTCTGAGGAGAGAGAATAGCTGTCACATTATGTGCAGCTATTTGAGTGACAATTTTTGAATGCATAGGAGTGAGTGAAGGCACTTAAATTTTTCTGACTTTAGTTGTCTCCCTTATCCAATTTATCATCATTGCTTCTCATCCTTTATTTTCTGCCTTCACCTCTTTCTAACAATATCTTCTTCTTCTTTTTTTTCTTTTTTTTTCCCCTCTTTTCTGAAAAATCTTCCATTGGCTTGGCTTCCAGTATAAGAGCTGTTCCACTAAGCAGAACTATTCAGATGGAAGTACATTGGAAACATGTCTACCAACAGTGAAAGACATTATCTTTTTTCCTGGTGTAGTTAAGCCATTCCTTGGAGTGACAGATGCTCTATCCAGTAAAAGGTCCTTTGCTTTTGTAAATTTCACATACATATTGGTGCTGAATAGTGTCGGTTTGAGGTAAAGGTTTCATGTCATAGCTATTGCAGGACAAAGTACACATTTTTTGTGTACAAACTAACAAGTTTTGACTAGAAACAGCTTTGTAGTATATCCATAGCTTCTGAGTTTCCTTCTTAACACAATTGTTCTCTATTCTTGATTTCTAAGTATTTATCTCTTTGTCTTGTCAAAGTTATATCTTCTGTAAGACTGCTGCCTAGATTTTGATACTTGTCTCAGGAAGTGTAACTGACACCTGTATATTCTGAAAATATTCTGAAATTCAACAAACGTTAGAGGCAACATACTGATATAACCTAGGTGGCCTATAGAATCATAGAACGGTTTGCTTGGAAAGGATCTTAAGATCATCTAGTTCCAACCCACCTGCAAAGGGCAGAAGCACCTCCCACTAGACTGCAAGCCCCATCCGATCTGGCCTTGAGCACTGACAGGGATGGAGCATTCATAATTTCCTTGGGCAGCCTGATCTAGTGCTTCACCACTCTCACAATAAAGAATTTCTTCCTTATATCCAATATAATATACAAAAACAAGAGGATAAAATGTGGCCAGGAATATCTTTCAGTAGCTGATAACTAATGCTTCACTATGCCTGACCATTCCCAGGTTTTGCAGAAAACATGTCCTTTGTAATACTGCTAAGGAGAATCAACATAGGGAACTAAAATGGCAGGTTTTAGCTTTGCTTTTCTCCCTTCCCTCTCAGTTCTTTCTTTCTGACTAAAGTCAGAGGGAAATCTCAGACAGAGCAAGGACAGAAACCCCAGCCCAGCTGAACCAGCCTGTTCTTATTTCCTCAAAAAAAACCCAAGTAATGTGTCCAGCTTTATTGAGCTCTTTTAATGAAGTCAAATATTTCGTTGCTTCATCCCGATTTCTTTGCAATAAATGCATACAAAGTCCTATTCCTTTGAAAACAACAGGAAGATAAAGAGTGAAACTGCTTTGTAAAGCAGCCAACTTTCCATTTGCTCAAAAACAAGGGCTCTTTCCAGTGCTATGTTTTGTATTTCTCTCTTGGCATGCAGACAGCTGGTTCCTTACAGGTTCTTAGAAACCTGCAGCCAAATCAATGGCTCTGACTTGTGTGTTTTCAGTCAGTCTGTCTGTCTTCAACAAGCTTCTCTCTGCTCTGTGCTTTGACCTCTGTCATTATAACAAGAGATTTTGTAACAGTTTACTGGAAAGGTGTGACTAACATCTATCGTCTCACCATGTCAGACACTACCATCACTGACCACCAGAATCTACAGCTGCCTTCTCTGATGTTCTCAAAATTCTGCTAAACAGAGGTCCTTCTCATCTATTATATACACTATGAGACTCTCCTAATTCAGAGTACAATACCTTTAAGTGAAAAGACTTCCTCATAATACAGGTATGTACATGGGGCAGTGTGGTTCTAATCTCAAATGGTGGATACCTGCATTCAAATAAATTACTAATGCAAAATAAAGATTTTGAGTAAATATGGAAGCAGTATCAGCTCCTTGTGTAAAACCATGCAGAGTTCTTCATAGACTGTAGAGTAGGACCTTGAAGTATTTAATGATTTTGTACAAAAACTTATATTTTCCTTGTGATTTTGATTTTGTTTTCCAAACTGTTATATAAAATATATAGCTGTTCTATAAAATATATTTTTCAGCACCAGGCTCAGTGTCTGATACCCAGAGTTTGCATTAGCTAGAATAAAATAAGAATTTGGGAAAAGGGGAACAAAAACAACAAAAAACAGCACCTCAGAGAAGGATTAAAGAGCAAAATTTAAAAAAAAAAAAAGAGAGAGAGAAAAGAAAGACGGAAGTATGGATGGGGCATGTAGGCCTAGGAATTTGTAATATTCCCCTGTTGCAGAATATGTCACTGCCTGAAGCACCATGCTGATATGTGAATTGCACCTTTTCAAGGTGAGAATACTTAAGGCACAAAATGAGGCTGGAGCGAGAGTGAGCAGAATTCACACCAGACAGATGTGTGAACTCACAGAGGGAGCAGTAGAGACAAAGTTTCCTCTCAGAAACATTACAGCTAAGGCATAATAAAGCTATTAAGAATGTAGAAAATGAGAGCATAGTTTAAGTTCAGCACACATTAAGTATTGGGAGCTCAAACACTAATTTTTGAAGAGCCTTTCACAATTTCTGTACAGTATCAGCAACCCTACATGTTTTGACATTTTTTAATATGAATTTGAGCTTATGGTGTAGAAAGAAAAATGTATGAATAACATTACAAACCATGAAATAGTGGGATCGATGTATTTTAGCATAAGCTTTCTTATTTAATTTCTAGCTAACATCCCTGTTCTCATTGCTGACAGCTTCATTTACGCTGGCTTGACTGAAAGGCGACCACACAAAATTGCCGCAGCTCTGTAGTGTACCTCGCAGCATAGAATGTAAAGCAGAAGTGGCAGCTTGAGGCAGAAGAAATCACAGGGATGGGAGAGGAGACACATTTCTCAGAAATGCTTATCTCTCACCAACTTATTTGCAGGTAGAAATCATATCTTGCTGTTTAAAATCTTACCCACTACTGGAAAGAGAAACTTCTTTTATGAAAACAAGTAAATGATTGCCTGCACCACACACTCATCTCATTTATTCAAATCCTTCTGCTTCATTCACCATTTTAGTTTAATACGTTCTCTAAGACAAATACAGCAATTTCAACCTCCCTTTCTCCGAGTAAGAGACATTGGAAATTAAATTGTCAGCAATGAAAATGGTGGTGCCTCCTATGTATTAAAATATTTGCTGAAATGAAGTGAGCCAAAATGAGGTCCCTCATGCTGGGGATGGACTATTCATCAGGGACTGTAGTGACAGGACAAGGGGTAATGGGTTAAAACTTAAACAGGGGAAGTTTAGATTGGATATAAGGAAGAAATTCTTTACTGTTAGGGTGGTGAGGCACTGGAATGGGTTGCCCAGGGAGGTTGTGAATGCTCCATCCTTGGCGGTGTTCAAGGCCAGGTTGGATGAGGCCTTGGGTGACATGGTTTAGTGTGAGGTGTCCCTGCCCATGGCAGGGGGGTTGGAACTAGATGATCTTAAGGTCCATTCCAACCCTAACTATTCTATGATTCTATGAATACACTATGTTCCATAAGTAATCTGATTGTTTATCATCCCTATATACAGAAGAGCTCCTAAGATTAAGCTGCTGGTGGCATTCCATAGAATCATAGAATAGTTAGGGTTGGAAAGAACCTTGAGATCATCTAGTTCCAACCCCTCTGCCATGGGCAGGGACACCCCACACTAAACCATGCCACCCAAGGCCTCATCCAACCTGGCCTTGAACACCACCAAGGATGGAGCATTCACAACCTCCCTGGGCAACCCATTCCAGTGCCTCACCACCCTCACAGTAAAGAATTTCTTCCTTAGATCCAATCTAAACTTCCCCTGTTTATGTTTGAACCCATTACCCCTTGTCCTGTCACTACAGTCCCTGATGAAGAGTCCCTCCCCAGCATCCTTATAGGCCCCCTTTTAGATACTGGAAGGCTGCTATGAGGTCTCCATGCAGCCTTCTCTTCTCCAGGCTGAACAGCCCCAACTTTCTCAGCCTGTCTCCATACGGGAGGTGCTCCACTCCCCTGATCATCCTCGTGGCCCTCCTCTGCACTTGTTCCAACAGGTCCATGCCCTTTTTATGTTGAGGACACCAGAACTGCACACAATACTCCAAGTGAGGTCTCAGGAGAGCAGAGTAGAGGGGCAGGATCACCTCCTTCGACCTGCTGGTCACGCTCCTCTTGATGCAGCCCAGGATACAGTTGGCTTTCTGGGCTGCGAGCGCACACTGGAGCCGGCTCATGTTCATTTTCTCATCGACCAACACCCCCAAGTCCTGCTCTGCAGGGCTGCTCTGAATCTCTTCTCTGCCCAACCTGTAGCTGTGCCTAGGATTGCTCCGACCCAGGTGTAGGACCTTGCACTTGGCATGGTTAAACTTTATCAGGTTGGCATCAGCCCACCTCACAAGCGTGTCGAGGTCCCTCTGGATGGCACCCCTTCCCTCCAGCATATCAACCGAACCACACAGCTTGGTGTCATCGGCAAACTTGCTGAGGGCACACTCAATCCCACTGTCCATGTCACCGACAAAGATGTTGAACAAGACCGGTCCCAACACTGATCCCTGAGGGACACCACTCGTTACCGGTCTCCAGCTGGACACTGAGCCATTGACCACAACTCTTTGCGTGCAACCATCCAGCCAGTTCTTTATCCACCGAGTGGTCCACCCATCAAATTGATGTCTCTCCAATTTAGAGACAAGGATGTCGTGTGGGACAGTGTCGAACACTTTGCACAAGTCCAGGTAGATGACGTCAACTGCTCTGCCCCGTCCATCAGTTTTGTAGCCCCATCATAGAAAGCCACCAAATTGGTCAGGCAGGATTTCCCTTTAGTGAAGCCATGCTGGCTGTCACCAACCACCTCCTTGTTTTTCATGTGCCTTAGCATGTCTTCCAGGAGAATCTGCTCCAAGATTTTGCCAGGCACAGAGGTGAGACTGACTGGTCTGTAATT
This sequence comes from Psittacula echo, assembly GCF_963264785.1. NCBI lineage: Eukaryota > Metazoa > Chordata > Aves > Psittaciformes > Psittacidae > Psittacula > Psittacula echo. The sequence goes on along the minus strand of NC_137738.1, from coordinate 84,342,108 downwards.
CCCCGGGTCATCCATTTTCCCCTTCTTGAAAATAGGGGTTATATTTCCCTTTTTCCAGTTGTCAGGAACTTCACCTGACTGCCATGACTTTTCAAATATGATGGCCAGTGGCTTAGCAACTTCATTCACCAGTTCCTTCAGGACCCGCAGATGGATTTCATCAGGTCCCATGGACTTGTGTACATTTAGGTTTTTAAGATGGTTTCGAACCAGATCCTCTCCTACAGTGGGCCTAGGGTCTTCATTCTCACAGTTCCTGCATTCGCCTTCCAAGGCTTGGGTGGTGCGGTCAGAGATTTTGCCAGTGAAGACTGAGGCAAAGAAGTCTTTAAGAACCTCAGCCTTCTCCAAATCCAGGGTAGCCAGCTCTCCAGATATCTTCCAAAGGGGGCCTACATTGTCCCTAGTCTGTCTTTTACTCGCTACGTGCCTATAGAATCCCTTCCTATTATCCTTAACATCCCCAGCCAAGTTCAATTCTAACTGGGCCTTAGCCTTCCTCACCTGGTCCCTAGCTTCCCAGATAGCATCCCTGTATTCTTCCCACGCCACCTGTCCCTGCTTCCACCTTCTATAAGCCTCTTTTTTCCTTTGAATTTTCCTCAGCAGCTCCTTATCCATCCAAGGAGGTCTCCTGGCCCTCCTGCTGCACTTCCTTCTACTTGGGATGCAACGCTCCTGAGCTTGGAGCAGCTGATCCTTGAATAACAACCATCAGTCTTGGGCCCCCCTGCCCTCTAGGGCTGTGTCCCATGGAACCTTACTAAGCAGGTTCCTGAAGAGGCCAAAGTCTGCTCTCTTGAAGTCCAGGGCAGTGAGCTTGCTGCACACTCTTCTCACTGTCCTGAGGATCTCGAATTCGACCATCTCATGATTGCTGCAACCAAGGCTGCCCTGGAGCGTCACATTTCCAACCAGCCCTTCCCTGTTGGTGAGCACGAGGTCAAGCATGGCACCTCTCCTTATCAGCTCCTCTATTACTTGCAGAAGAAAGTTGTCTTCCACACAATCGAGGAACCTCCTGGATTGCTTGTGTCGGGCCGTACCATCACTCCAACAGATGTCAGGGTGGTTGAAGTCCCCCATGAGGACAAGGGCCTGTGAGCTTGAGGCTGTTCCTATCTGCCTATAGAGCACTTCATCCACATATTCCTCTTGATCAGGCGGTCTGTAACAGATCCCCACAATAATGTCCCCCATCGCTGCTCTCCCTTTAACCCTGACCCACAAACTCTCTGTCGACTGCTCACCCGTCCCCAGACAGAGTTCCATACTCTCCAGCCTATCCCTAACATTTAGAGTGCTTTGACCTGGAACCTGATGAAAAAGTTCATTCTAAATTTTTTTACAGGTTCAGCAGTGCCAACTTATGAATATTGTACAAGGCAAGGGGGCTATTGTCTGGTCCTGCTTAGTTTTAGCTGTCACATTTTATTTATATGTAGCACAACCTTACTCTGAATGGCATTGTTGGTAGCAAGTCCGGTTGCTCCTCTAGTAGTATCTAGTTTTTACCAATATATTTCTGGTGTATAGGTTTTAGGGTTAATAGGTAGGTAGATACTTCAGGCTTCACTGACAGCTCAGAGGCACCAGAATCAAGCATAAACAGTTTTCGCAGTCAGCAGTTTTAAAACATGAAATCCTGAATGGCAGCTGCTACTCTGAGCTGTGAGAGATTACAAGTGGAAGGAAAAGCCAAAAAAAAAAAAGAGTAATCTCATGGCAGACTGCAGTGGTTTGGGGTTTCTTCTATGGACAACAGTGGGGCTGAGTCAAGCTTAAATAGCTTTATGTGTTTTTCTATCCTAGTAAAGCCACACACATTCTCAAGGCTCCTCTGCCTGTGGAGACACTGCAAAGGTAGCACGTGCATTAACTTTATCTCCTCTACTGGTGGGCTGAAAAAAGCAAACCTAGTCAGGCAGGCACAGCAAAGGCAAAACAAGTCTCTTGCAGGCACATACAGCCTTTCGGAAGATTAGCCTTCCGAAAAAGAATACCATATTTCCTAGATGGTCCACAGAGAAGACCTGGTCTGCTCAGTTTAAGGGCATAACCTTTGACAGCCAGGATCTCCAACTCAAGATCTCAGCTTCCTCGCTGTTTTGTAGAGGGAGCATGAGCATCCACCTCAAGTCCCAGACATACTTTGCTCAGGAGCAATCATTACAGAAAAATAGCAGCCATCCTGTAGCTGAGAGACTGCTTACTCTAAAACCCTGTCATAAACTGGCTGGCAAAGAGTATATTGAAGGAGTTTTATATTCACAGGGTGCAGAGATAAATGAGGTCTTTCCCTTTAAAGGGTTATTGTCCTTCACCCTCTTCCCCGCAGGCAGACCTTTGCTCTTTGGAGAGCTCAACTGAAATCTGTATCGCTCATCAGGGGCACAGGGCTTTACAGCACACAGAGTTGGAGAATAATTAAGGACAAGACACAACAAGTGCATTACAGAAACCGGAAGGCAATAAGAGAGAAGGAAAAAGATTACAAGCAATCGTGGCATTATGTAGGCCAACAGCATGCACAGCTTGACAGTTCAATATGTAACTTGTAAATGATACACAATTTTACAGTTCAAAAATGTTACACTGAATCAGTGCTTCAGCAAATCCCACTAATCCTTGCCTTGGATCTAACAGTACACCCACAAAAGCATAAAACTGCCTTACTCCTTTCGAGGTGTCTGGCATTTTCTGAGTTCCAGAGCAGGCAAATTCTCTCAAAGCAATAACTTTTTCAGGTCCCAATCCTTATCCTCTTTCCACAAAAACAGACCCACACAACTCCACAGCACTGCAATGGAGTTTCAGCGAGTAACTCAGAATCACATCTGCAAAGCCAGCTTCGTGCCCTGTATATCTTGGCTACCACTTAACAATGCAGAGCTGAATGTGTTTGTGGAGAAGGTGAGGATAGATTCTCCCATTGGGAATAGCAGCTGCTTGTGTATAGAAAACTACCAATTATAAGAATAACTTAGGAAAAGCATAACCTCAAGTTGTTGTGTTGAAGCTACCTATTAATGTCAATTACATCAAGTAAAATTACCTGGCATTTGCACATAGTGAAAAATATCACTGTAAAATTCTGACATGTTGCTATAGATTATCAGTTCTTGTCTAACTTGCTACAGAGAAATGTTAGCTGGAGATTATGATGAAGAGGAATAAGACCAGAAATAAGACAAAAAAAAAAAAGAAAACCAACCAAAACCAACCATGGAATCACAGAATCATAGAATCATAGAATGGTTTGGGTTGGAAAGGACTTTAAAGATCTTACAGTTACAACCCCACTGCCATGGGCAGGGTCACCTTCCATTAGACCAGGCTGGCCTTGAACACAGAAAATGAAAGTTTCTACAAAGCCTACAATAGATTTCTTAAACAAAACTGGGAAGCTTTTGTTTTACTTCGGTTTCCTGTGAAGCCCAAAGAGAAACCCATGTATTACGGATTAGGTATCATGCGTGGCAGAAGCTGCCTACAAGTATCAGGGTTGGTGAATGACCAAATAAATGTCCATGTTGCTAAGGACCTAATATTTGGCTTGAAGTAAAGGAGATGATGATGAAAGGTGCTGAAAAAAATTAAATTATAAACTATATGGCAACTGTAATTGTATTTCATTCAAGATTTTTATGGATCTCTTTATATTCCTTCTGTGTTTTAGCAAGCACAATTATCTCAAATATTTCAGTCACAATTTAATTCAAAATGCAAATAAATTATCCTAGAACTTCAGAAAAGAGACCTCATTATCCGAATAGAATCATTAATAGATAATCAGTGTAATTTTGTAGAGATGATGTGCAAAATCAAATTGTGCATTTTAAAAACTGTGTGTGAATCCCTGGCCCTAATAAATCAGTAGGAATTTGGCAGCTTATTTAAGAGGGAACAGGATCCCACTAAGTATCATTATTTCAATAAAACATATGAGTTCAAGTCATGATGACAAACATGAAACAGTTTAAATCTATCCAAAATCTGCTAACTCTTTTTCCCAGATAAAAAAATCAAGGCCTGCTAAATGCTCTCATTTGAATTAACAATTCTTTTAATAATATGAAAAAGAATAAAGATCCAAAGGACTCTCTTCTTCCTGTAAGACATTAGAATATAGGTGCTCTCTACCTTAAGATAAAGCTCTAGAAACTCACAGTGCACTCTCTGCTCATGCAAAAATCCATCTGCTGCACAACTTTTCGTTTTCTCAATTTGAAATGGTACCTTGGTGTTGGTTGTGTTTTATCAGTTCCTCGAATATAAATATTGAAAATAAATACATGGATTTTGCAAGATGTCCAAATCATGTGTATTATTTTTCCTAGTGAATAGTAAATAATCTCTTCATTCTCTGCAATATTTGTCACAGTAACTTGGCATCCACTCACATTCAGACAGCAGTAGGGTGAATATAGTGTAACAGTTTGCTGATAAACGCTCCCACTCAGATCTGGACACTCACCTGCTCTGCCGCAAGCATAGGATCAAAGACAAATATGTTAATAGATCTTCCAGAAGAGATATACTTTTTTATCCAGAAGCTGTTACAACTTTTCTAATCTCCCCAGTGATTTATGGCATCACACAGAAAACATCATTCTAACTTGCAAATGCTCTTCCAGAATTTGCAGTGCTGCTGAATGCAGAAATACCAGAAAGTCAAATGGATCAGTCTGCATGGCTCCATGATATTAATTTTCTCACTTTATTGCTGCTGAGTAGATTGGTTATAGGACTGTTCATTGATTACTAAGCTAGCTATTTCTAAATTCATTTTCTCACCTAACTTACTCTATCAAACCTTCCTTATTGAAAGAATGTGCTTTTAAGAGATGTGGGATACATTTCTTTTGCCAATCTAGTAAATTTGATAATAGCCTGAAAAAGGACCCTAGATTCCTTTCTCTTAAGTTTCTTACTCATATATTAATTATATATAGCATTATATTACTGTACAATATATAGTAAAAATATATAGTCTCATTTTAATCTGAAGTACAGTGACTCAGAAGTTCTCCTTAATGACCACTAAGAAGCACTGTAGCTGGCACACAATGTCCACATTCTTTCACAAATGCCAGCAGGATCGCTAATATGAATGTCTTTTTGTATTCTGTCTCCCACAAAACAGCGGTCTGCACAGAGGAGGCATTCACAGTGCACTAGTATAAGCTGATGCCAAAGGGAAGATGTACCCCCATCTTTCTCCCAAGGGCTCCAGGTGGGATGGAGCCAAAAGGGAAGCATTGATCTGTTTGTTTCTCATGGAGTGAAAGAAAAAGAAAATGAGTCAAGGGGCAGGCCTGAGATATGCCTGATTTATATATGGTCTTCTATGACAAGTCAGTTACCTCTGTTAAGAATAAGAAATTTTACAATATTGAGAAAGATTTAATAATTTTATGAAGGTGTAGAAATGTGAGACAGCTAACTACGTCAGACTGCTTATTAACTCTTTGCCCTCCACTAAATCAATTGCTTGCCACGTAGGGTTGCTAATGCTACATGTTTAGAAAAACATTTAGGTGAGAGAGTTTGCATACAGGATTTCTTATAGGTGAAAAACTCTGCGTACTCATTGCACATCTGTTCACAGTGCACATATCACTATGGAGCCAAACTTGTTAGCAAAGGTGCAGTGGGCATTGGGGGGGCCTTTGAACACCGACTGAAATGGGATGGCAAGACAGCTGATACTGCAGAGCAGCTCTGCCTGGGGTGAAACCTCTCTGCCCTGCAGGGTAAACAAAAAAACCTGTGGGACTTGACAGTCTCAAATTAGAAAGAAGGTGCTACTGCAGAGGCTGGGAAACAGACAGGTGCCATAACAGTTGTCTTACCAAGGAGACAGAGAGGAGAACTGTGAATAGTTACCTAAACTATGGAGAAGGGGCAGTCGTGCTTAGTCACCTTCTTTTTCTCCTTGCAGTCACAGTTTGTTCTTCAAGCCAGTGATACCTTTGTGACTGCAGGAAGAAAATTAACTGTCTGAGCACCAGGCAACTCAGGTTTATACTTGCAGACTTGGCGAAGGCTTGAGCTGGTCATTCTTAATTCCCCAAAAATTTAAATCCAGACTTACACAATGACCATCAAGCACAGGGGTTCTGTGAAGCCAACTAAGCAAAACCTTAAGGATGACAGTAGGGTTTTGCATCTTGCCTCTTCAACTCAACTGAGTTAACCAGCCAGCCAAGAAAATAAACTCCCTAACCAGAGCTTGTTTCTCTCAAGTCCAGGCACATCCACTGTGGATCTGTAAGGAATTTGCCTAAACTTGCCATCATAGCTTTTTAACACAGGAGGCTTCCAGAGAAATCAATACATGCATTTTCTAGCTGGTTTATCATCCCTTAACTGTAAGGCTTAGAAAATGACCAATCATTTTCAGGTAAATGTAACCTGAAAAAAGTAGCACAATTAAAGATTTTTTTACCCCTCCATATTGTAAGGCTAAATATGTACTGCACAGGCACACCACAATTCAAAGTACAATTCTACTTCCAGGTGTTGTGTTCTTTCATGAAGGCTCACAGACTTTATAAAGTAATCTCGCAGGAGATGAGGGCTCATTGTATAGGGCTGTGCTAAGATTATTCCAAAAATAATCAATAGACAGCTACCCTACTGAGTGAGAATATTGCAGGGAAACACCCTGTTATGGAAACCTACATCATCATTTTATACCTAAGCAACAACAAAAAGAAAGGAAAGATTGTTAAAACTGCAAGATGTGCAGGAAGACTGTCATCAGAGCAGGAACTGGTAAGTGAAACTGAAAAATATTAAATTGTCTTTTTTCAGACAGTTATGGGGTTTGAACAGCTTCCTTTGCACACCCTCTGATGGCATTACTAGTGACAAAGAATGCACGATCAGGAGCCTGCAGCTTAGTTCAGCCGCTCAGGGAATTTTTGTTCTCTCTGCTAAGATAAATTAGAATAACAAATATTGGGAGAGACTAGACAGGCAGCTCACCGTGTTAAGTGGTTACCATTTATGCCCCAAGTAGAAACATAAAGTAACAAGATTATGTCTGATTTACAAACAGGCAAATATTTACTCTACTTGGAAGAAATAATGATGCATTGCTGTTTTCATGCGCACCTTTAAGTCTGTACTCATGTAAGAGTTAGACTTTTTAAGGCAAAGCTTTCATTGTTTAATTATTTATGTTAGTTTTAGCATTAATTTTTCATAGCCATTGGCCACCTGTAAGATAAAAGAGAAATCAAGTTTTAAAGTGAGAGAAGCAAATATATAGAACTGTATTTTTAAATATAAAATTGCTACATTAAAAAAAAAAAATGCAGAAAAAGTTCACGATCTCTGCGTACAAACTTCATCAGTAATTCCAAAGCTAAGATAACAAATCCCAAAGGTCACATCTTCCAAGTGACCTAGCTGAGCTTGGAATCATTCTGTGGGCCTCTCTCAGTGTTCTTAAGTAAAGTCTCCTGGGCCTTAGTGATATTAGATCTTTTAAGCCTGGCAGCTCTCATCTTTCTCATTTCTCTCCTGAATTATAGAGGAACTCTGCCAAGACACTCTGGATATATCCATGGTTTCCTTTGCCCATTATGTAAAACTGTAAAACATCTCACACAATTACCACTATCCAGTAGGAACTTATTGAAATTGATCACCTTTAATTTTTTCAAGAATAAGACCACAGCAAATAGAACTGATGCAATGCGACTTTCTTATCTGAGGTTCAAGACGTTTTCACAACAAACAACATAGCCACAGAGACCAGAGCAAATAGCACACCAAAGCAGCAAATATCTGAGACACTTTCATTGCTGGTGCTGCTGCAGCTTCTTAGTCTGGAGCGAGCAGGTCCAGAGAAGGTAGTTGTGGCAGCTGGCAGGAGGCAGAGGGCCAGCTGCTAAAATGTATTATGGTCCTTTACAGACATGCTTAGCTTGTCCCATATTTGATATCACAACAGATAATTTTCTGTTCAGTTTAAATATAGGACTCCAGATTCCCCCTTACTGTTTTAATGAGACAATGTTTAAACTTTGCATCTTCTGAATGTACCTACTAAATTGAGTGAGATGATAAAGCATGATTTTCAATTTTAAACTGTAGAACTGTCAATGTGTATTATTTGCATGCAACCTCTCATAAACACTCTTGGTTCTCAATTAAATCTCTAATAATCCTTTCTTAGAATGCTATGTAACACAAGCTAATGAGAACTAGTAACTGTTATGTGCATGTAATAGACCACCAACTATGACATAACATCGACAGTTGTAGGCATTGACTTTAAACATGAAAATCAAAAGAAAAACATGTCAAAACCATGACTATGTGGATAAATTATTTTTATTATACAATACTGTATAATAATGTACATTATTACAAACTTTAATGTACTAATCTTTGAGGAGATTACCATGAATGTTTGTCATGTATTATGTGATTAAAATTTGAGTCCAACTTCTCAGAGCAATGTCTCCTTATTATTACTTGTAAAAGCTTTAATTTTTATCGGGCTTCCACTGACCACTGCTTTTACTCTACAGAGGTTTTCCTGAAAGACACTTACTTTCAAGCAGGACTAATAACTCTACAATTGCTTCATTGACCCAGTTTATTTCCTGGGACATTCCTAATTTTACCTGCCACTCTCAATTAACTTCTTTCTTCTTGCAGTTATTTAACTAACTCAAGCTTTTCTACCAAACAGTATGAGATTCACCTGACCAGACATAGACGTCTACCTTATACCTAACCATTCTGTAATTGCTCAGGAAAAATAGGCAATCCTAGGACTCAATTCATCTCATTCTAATGTAGATGCCCAAAATAATGGAGTAAACTGTATCGCCAAAAGTACCTTTTTCATTCACAACTGAAAATAAAGGAAGTGCAAGATGGCTGGTTCAGTGGAGTTATCTACAATCTAAACCACTGGCTGAGGTGTTTAGGTTTCTTTCAAATCCAAATTCTTTAAAATGAAGTATTTTTGATTGCTTTTTGAGGCCTGCTTTTGTTAATTGCCTCTTTTTCATGATGAACCAACAGCCATTTAGGTATGATCATTGATTAGGTGTTTGACCAGCTTTGCACCATCACACTCCCAAGGTATTAGAGAGTTCTCAGTGGAAACTGTGTACCATTAACCTGGCTTTCAAAACTCGTCAGCTTACTCAGTTACAGATCTATGGTTGCTAGGCAGAAGTGTACACTGGAAAAATGCCTTTTAAGTTATATAACACAGCATGCTGGAGGTTTAACATTTTACCCGTTCCAGAGGCTAAATTGTGAAGTATATCACTGTATTAAAATAGAAAATGTAAGTAGAATTTTAAAGTTTAAGGACTCAGATGATCAATATAGTCTAAAGGCTCAAGGACAGGAGTTAGAATGTACTAAATGTACCTCAGCAATAATGATTTAGAATTAGAATGTAAAATAATGCAATGATACCTCAACAAAGAGATTAGTCTTTGACCCTCAAAACATTATTACAGTTTTTTTATCTTTCCTTTTTTTAAACAGTTCTGAAGTAAAAAGTAACCTGAAAACAATTATTAAATAAAATGAAAACAGGAGGTAATAAAAACTGCCTCAGCAAAGAAATATCTGATTGAGCACCCTGCATAAACACACATAAGTAGATCTAGATGCAAAATTTTTACTAAGTACCTGTCACATAAATCTTGTTCTGAATCTTCTCATTCCTCTTGGTGTATTTTTTAAAGGCTTCTCTATTAAGGAGATATTTATTTTTATTAGATTTGCATGTCAAGGGGTTGGCAGCAAGGGAGACTACAAGGATAGCTTTTGTGAGAAGCTGCTAGAAGCTTCACCGAGTCCAATAGAGCCAGTGCCAGCTAGCTCCAGATAGACCCACCACTGGCCATCACCAAGCCCATCAGGGATGGTGGTAGCACCTCTGGGATAATGTATTTAAGAGGCAGAAAAAGTTACTGGACCAGGAGTAATTGCAGATAGAGAGGACATGTGAAACAGCTCTGCATTCACCAAGGTCAGTGAAGGAGGTGGCGAAGGCACAGAGCAGAGATTGCCCTACAGCCCATGATGCAGACCACGCTGAGGCGAGCTGTGCCGCTTCAGCCTATGGAGGTCCACAGTGGAGCAGATTTCTACCTGCAGCCCATGGAGGACCCCATACCGGAGCAGGGGGATGCCTGAAGGAGGCTGTGACCCCTCATCTCCAGTGAGTAAGCTCGCGCTGGAGCAGGCTCCTGGCAACACCTGTGGCCCCATGGAAAGGGGAGCCCACAGTGGACCAGGTTTGCTGCAGGACTCATTACCCTGTTGGGGACTGCACACTGGAGCAGTTAATGAAGAACTGCAGCCCCTGGGAACGACATTGCAAAAGCTCATTTAGGACTGTCTCCCATGGGAGGGACCCTACACTGGAGCAGGGGAAGAGTGTGAGGAGTCCTTCCCCTGAGGAAGAAAGAGTGGCAGAGACAATGTGTCACGAACTGACCAAAACCCCATTCCCCATCCCCCTGTGCTGCTGAAGGGGATGAGATAGAGAATTTGGGAGTAAAATTAAGTCCAGGAAGAAGGGAGGGGAAAGTGTTTTTAAGATTTGGTTTTATTTCTCATTATCCTACTCTGATTTGATTGGTAATAAATGAAACTAATTATCCACAAGTCAAGTCTGTTTTGCCCATGACAATAATCAGTGAGTGTTCTCTCCATGCCCTTATCTTGACTCACGAGGCTTGTTGTGTTTCTCTCCCCTGTCCAGCTGAGAAAGGCAGTGATTGAGCAGCTTTGGTGGGCACTTAGTGTCCAGCCAGGTTGCACCTGCCATAAAATCATAATTCTTCTCCCCTCTTAATCCTAAATCATAAAGCCATGATTTTCACCTATTTTTTAAAGTTTAGAAATGAGTTACCTGATCTTTTAACAAAATCTTTGACAGTCTAGAGGCAGTTCTGTCTTTGTATTGTTGTTTTTAAATCATTCAAAATGTTTTAAAATCATTTCAACATATTTGGGTATGTTTATTTAATACATTTCTGTGAGAGAAATAGATGGCAGCAGTATTATTTGTTTGATGATATGTCAGCTGTTTCTTCCAATGAGCTGGTGGGAGAAGACCTAATTTCTTTATCACCTCTGATAATGCTTGGAAAAGGAGTCATTCCCCTGCTTTAGATAAAAATACACTTCATAAGGCAGCGAAGTACTGATTTACCTTGACAGTTAATTGACTAGCAGCAAAGCTAAATAAATGAGTTTATAGACTGAAACATATCCCTCAGCAGTATGTTTGCCGATGACCAACATTCTCTTTAGATTCCAGGTAAGCCTTACTTTGCAGGCTTTGAGATTTAATTATGTATGGCAAAATTCTCAGATACGAAAAAGTCACCATATACTTCAAAAGTGAAATCTGCAAAGTTTACACTGAAAATATGACTCTTCAAAATGAAAGTCATAAACCACCAGGACAGCTTATCAGCGAAGGTGATAAATTTTCCATTACCTGGACTCCTTATGGCCTTGTTTTAGCAAAGCACTTTAGCTTCCATATCCATAAATTCCACTACATAGGTGTAGTCACAAACATTTTTGTCCAGGAAGATGGGTTTTGTGGACTATCTAGACAAGAATATAAAACTGCCTTTGCAACATGCTCCAGGGGGAGCTGCAGAATGCAAGAGTGACGTTAACTGAAGAGCTCAACGGAGCTGGAACACTACTTCTTTGTGCAATGTCTGGTATAGAAAAAGTACGTGTAAGTCTGCTGAAATGCACTTAGCAGCACCTGTGTATCTCTTACATTCAAATTGGCCTACACACAGCAGCTGTAGGCAAGCAGTAGGGCTACAAGGCACAAACAGACATAGAATCAAGGAGGAGTGGTGTGAAGATGAACCTTCTTGGTTATTTAATTGGATGAACAGAAAGCAAAGCAGGTTTATGTATGACTGCATGGTAGGTAGTCCACTACCCCCTATATCTCAGCATGACCTTTAGTAAAGCAGAAGCCAGAAACTTCTTTTTTAAATACAAACCACTAGAGTGGCAGGGATCTCTAATACGATTTTTCAGAATTTATGAGCATGACCGTACCTCATAGTGCAAGCCATTCTGCAGAAAAACAGCATTTTAGCATTCTGCAGGTAACTCTGCCAGCAAGCAATCATGGAGGCCACAAATGCTCTAGCTTTTGTGTTAATATTTGGTGAAAGTAGAAATCCTCTGTCCAAAATGATAGAGATTCAAGGATCAATGTAGAACACAAGTCTTTCCTGGATCTCTGTAGAGATTTAATTCTGTAGGTTCCAGTTAAACTAGTTAAAAAAATGTCAAATCAACATGCATTCCGTGTTCTCCTTTTTGAAAGGACAGAATTGCAATTTAAAGCAGGTAACTATGCTATCTCCAATTTCTACTCCTATGTCATTTCTGGAGATGACAGCCACTCCTTATTTATCCTGCTGAATTCTGAATGCCTGTCTAAATCCTTCCCTCTGGGTCTTTCAAAAGTGTAATATCATAATAAGCTGCTGTTTTGGATAAATAAGAATTGACAGCACAAAGTTTGATAGAGATTCATTTGCCTTTACCACCAGGAAGTTTGTACATAAAATTTTCCTTTGTTTACATGTTTTGCAGTCACTCAAAGGAGCAAACTGGTGTTCATCTAATAATCAATTATGTATCAGGAGTCAGTATTCCCAAACTTAATTTCCCATAAACAAAACTGCCATGCAGTTGAGTGTAGGCCCTTAGTTCTCACTGACAGTAGCACAGCTCCATGACCAAAGCATCTTCAGCTTTGCCATTCTACAGCCACCCCACTAATACAAAGAAAAGCCATCAGTTTGGTTGCATTCATAAGCAGGTACATCTGCCAGAAATCCACATCATAATGTTAATCTGAGTGAAGAGGAAGTTAGGTCACTGCTTCAAGGAGTCCATTACAGTTTGAAATGCATAGCTGGTTTGCCAATGTGACACAGATCTTCTGCCTGACTTTAGATAAATCACCCAATCATTCCAGATTACTAGTACTGTCAGTAGCAGATCTAGTTTAAGCTCCTCTGTCCAGATCCTCCTCCTTTCCACCTCTCCTATATCAGAACTTACTTCCCTCTCAGTCATGCAGATTTAGCTGTATAACTGTGCTTCACAAAAGTTTTGTGAAAATATGTTTTGCCTTTCCTGTATTGGAGTTTTCAGTTTCAAAATTTGAACAGTTGCATAAACTGGTTTAGAGACTGGTTGCCTGAACAGGTACAACTGAGGAATGTCATTTTCTGCTGGGAGATTGCAACAATTGCAACACAATGAAGTGGGAGCCTAACAAATTATTAGAGAGGAGCTGCAGTCTTAAGACTGGATGACGTTAACATATTAGAGTAATTATTCACCCAGACTGCATTCATGAACATACTGACTGTTAGAATCCACTTACAACTGCCACTGGTACTTGTTCAGGAGCCTTTCTTTTTCTTTTTTTTTTTCCTGCAAAATAAAGTGCTAGCACTACAGTATGATGTAGCTTTGCATGTGCCTGGTATATATTATGAGACTTACACTGTTTTCCTGAGGTCCATTTTAGATGACGGTGAGAGAAAGGTGCTATGAAAGTTTCCAGTGGAAATACCTGCCTGTATCAGTTCAGGCACCAAGGTACACAGACATGATCTGCTTATCTGATGGCTTTAAAGGCACATATGCAAAAGCTGGGTGATTAAATTAGAAATCCCACTTCAGGATACTTACATCAGCTCAGAATGTATAACATTCCCTTTGTCATGAAAAGACAAAACATTTTACTAATTTTATGTTATTATTATGCGCTTCACATCCTTGCCATTTGTAACCATTTTCAACATACCCTCAGATGCGTAGCAGTGCCTATTAGCCTGTAAACCTTCTTAGCAGGAATATTTTTCAGTATTAATGGCTTCCTTTATACCATATTTAAATAGATTGATGCACCTGTACATCTGCAAGGTTGGTGGGTTTTTTTTCCTAATATTTGGATAAATATGTATTAATTAACCTTAACAGATATTAAGAGTTATTATGTAAAAGCTACAAGCTCAGAACTTGATTTCCCAAGAAGTTCAAAGACATTGTAAATTGTTATCACCGAAAGCTGTGTCTAGTGAAGGCACAGGTACCTCTCTGCTTTGACAAAATCCATCCTAATGAATGCAGTAATTGGTAGCAACAAGACTCAGCACCATATGTGTTAGATCCCAACCTTACTGGCCAACAATATTAAATATTAGAAAGGACGTTAAGCACCTGTCTTCTTATTTAAACTTTCTGATAGTATTCTTAGCAAAAAACCTACTTTAATCTTGACTGCAAGATTTTTTGGATACACAGATCAATGCTCCAATTTCCATCAGAACTACTGTGTACAATTATCATCAATTTTTCAGTAAAAAAATAAAGTTCTGTGGGCTAGATATTACTTACTTTAGATTAGTTTCATGGAACACAACTGGGGAACACATGTTGTAAGACATTTGCTTGCTTCCCCTGTCCTACAAATCACTTAACACAGAAGATTGTCTGTGCAGGGAGTATCAAGAATTATCCCATGTAAAAGAATCACTGCAAATTGTTTTAATACATTTAATACAGAACGGATGGACAGGGGTAGAGCAGTTGACGTCATCTACCTGGACTTGTGCAAAGCGTTCAACACTGTCCCTCATCCTTATTTCTAAATTGGAGAGACATCAGTTTGATATGCATATCTAGATACTCAACATAAAAAGGACATGGAACTATTGGAACAAGTCCAGAGGAGGGCCACGAGGATGATCAGGGGACTGGAGCACCTCCCGTATGAAGACAGGCTGAGAAAGTTGGGGCTGTTCAGCCTGGAGAAGAGAAGGCTGCATGGAGACCTCATAGCAGCCTTCCAGTATCTGAAGGGGGCCTACAAGGATGATGGGGAAGGACTATACATTAGGGACTGTAGTGATAGGACAAGGGGTAACAAGAGAAGTTTAGATTGGATCTAAGGAAGAAATTCTTTACTGTGAGTGTGGTGAGGCACTGGAATGGGCTGCCCAAGGAAGTTGTGAATGCTCCATCCTTGGCCAGGTTGGACAGAGCCTTGGGTGACATGGTTTAGTGTGAGGTGTCCCTGCCCATGGCAGTGGGGTTGGAACTAGATGATCTTAAGGTCCTTTCCAACCCTAACTATTCTATGATTCTATTTGTTTTTACAAAATTGCTGTGCTGTTTATAGGATCCCACAATGGGAAGGCTGTAGAGGGTATATATAACACAACTGCTATTGCTACATTCACCATTAAATTACTTATAATATTTTGTTCTGAATTAGACTAACGAGACTTCTGAGACTGTCAGAACAGGCTTGAAAACTGGTGCCATTACCTACTTTCATATATTCCAAATGCTGTTTTAAAGAATATCTTCACAGAATGTCTAAATTTCCATTGAAAGTAAGTTAAAAAGCATAGGGTTCCTGCAAACTACCTTTGTTAAAAAACAGACTTATTTTAACTTATCTGCCTTTCTTGTGTTATGTTGTACACAACACCTTGTCAACAAATCTCTAAGATAAATACTTGTCTTCAGTAAGCTTTATGTTAACCAGGAGAGAGCGTACCATAACAGATTCTCAATGAGAAATTCTCTTTAATGTTGGTTTCTCACTGAGGGTTTGTAAGGAGAGCAGCTTTTGGATGGTGATTTTCATTTCAGTCACAGCCCTACAGTTGAAGATGGTGTATCAGCTCTGCCACAAGAAGTTGAAAGACTGTTCCTGGAGTTAATTTGGCCACAGCTTTACCAACTGTTCTAGAAAAGACAGAAAAAGAAAACCAAAAAAAAAACAACCAAAAAAAACCTGAAAGAAATTGTCTTGGATGGTTTATAATTTTTTCCATGTTCATGCCCACATATTCTCACACTGTTTAAAAGGAGGTGGCCATTAGTTTGAGAAAGTTTTCTGTTTGGAAAAGACTTGCCTCTTCTGACCAGCTGATGTTTGAAGTGAGAGCTTCCTGTTCTTTCTCTTATCACCCCCAAAGGAAAGGATGTAAGAACCCACCACAACTTTTGTTGCTATCAACAATAAAATAGCCCATAGCTTCCAACTTGAGATTGCTATCAGTGCCTCTCAGTGTGTGTGCTTCACACTGCCAGTCTGATCAGATCTAATACCCTAGATTCATGTAAAGATAAGTTTCCTACCTGAAATATCCCAGCAGTGTTGAGCAACAGCCAGGTGTTTATCACACTGGGAGTCCTTCTGCTGCTCTCAGCACAAGCACGTGCAGAGGAGTCTCATGCATATGAAAGAGTTACAGTGCATCAGACTTGAAAACCCAAGGGTCACCCCTGCAGCTGCAGGTTTCAACACCTTTTTGAACCAGCCTGCTGGATAGAGACACACCTGGAGACTGAAGCCCACTTTACAGGCAGAACAGGTACTCTGAAGGCAGCAGCCAACCAAGCTGCTTGCTTAGTGGTTCAGATCAAAGCTAGATTTGAATCAATGTTCTAAGTCACTGAACCTCTGCAAGGATGTGCCTTGTATTTACTGTTCCAGACAACAGATCATGTATAAGACATAGTGTTAGCCCCTTCCTTCCAGCTGCAGAGCTTTACATTTTGGTGCTCAGTGTCTGTCTGTGAAAAGAGATCTAGTATTTGTTGCCAAGAGCTTAATTGTAACCAAAAGGACAAAGAGCATCATTGAGAAATAACATGCTACTCATTTAGAGAAAAACCTGTCATGGGTGTGGTATCCCCATAAGCAGTCTGCTTAACTCTTTCAGTTCAGCTGGTGTAATCTACCACTTCAAGCAGCAGCAATGAAATGAAAGGAATTGCCCCACTGCTTCACAGTAGAGCTCAGAAGCACACAGTCAAGTGTTACATGACATAAGTTGATTGTGCTCTGAGCGAAATCCATAAATCTGTTACAATTATACTGGCCCTTCCCTCCAAGGAGCAGCTGGGAAAGCACTGTTCCTAATGGCTGCATTCTCATTTGCCAAAGGGAAAATTAACATTGTATTTCTTCCTTGGGAAGCATCATGTTGTTCATTATTTTACCATTAGAGACAAAGTAAAAGAAAAAAAAAAGCTGATTTGCAGCACAGAGATGGAGTACCAGGAAAAATGCCGATCAGCTCAGAAAGTGAGATATCACATTAACTGAGTTGACCAACGCATACAAATTTTTATGAAATTTTCCACAAGCTACCAAAATTATCTCAATTACATAAAAATGTACAATTTAGCAATGGATGCCTCACTGAACAAACTGATACTACCGCAAGGGCTGTTCAAATTATCAAACCTCATAAGCATAAAGAAATAAAATATCAATTAAATGCAAAGCTATTATAAACTGTAGCTACAAGAAGAAGAGGGATGGGGATCAAACAGAGATTCTCCCTCCTTTTTATTTTTGCAAACCACTGAAATATATTATCATCTGATCAGCCCAGGTTTTCATAAGCAGTAGAAGATAAATGGCTATGTTAAGTGTTACTCCTTGTAGCAGCAAGAATTCTCCCCCACCCCCCCAACCCAGCTTTATTATTATTGTTTATCACATCTTGAAATACACAGTCAGTTATATTGGCAAGGAACTACCCAGGCAATCACCTGACAGGCAAATTCAAATAACATCCTCTAGCAAATAAAAAGAGTGACCGCCTGCCAACCTCCAATATAATTTTCTCAGCAGAGCAGCAATTCACGAGTAATTCAATCAGGTATTCAATAGAAAATTATTCATGTTTTACAGACTGCCATCCCTAACAGTGGGGCCTGATTTTGCTGCTTTACCACTTCGGCACACAACCAAAGAGCGTGCAGTTTTGGATTTTCTCCCATGCCATTTCAGTAACAGTGATGAGAAAAGAATGAGACAGTATCTAGAAATGTGTTGCTACAATATAATCTGCATTTCCATAATAATTTTCAAAAGATTTTTAAGTGGGAAATCATTCATGAAAATTAATAGTAGGTACACATGGGGAGCATGGTGGTAATGCATTTTAGCTGTGACTAACAGATGCAGTTATTCTGTGCTTCAGAGATGTCCATGAACAGACCTCAGAACATGGCAGACATACTGCTTCTTATAGGAACACAAGACTGACTGAGTCCTTCCAGGAGCAATCCTGATGATAGAAAATACACCTCAGCTCCCACAACAGTGGAGTCCCAGATGTTCCTTGTTGTGAGGGTAGATTGCAAGGAGTTGCTCCCAGGGCAAGGTAGTCCTCTGCCACCCATTTCCCTGAGTAGCCTGCAATTAGGCTGCTGCCGCTCCCATGGTGTTGGTGTCCTGCAAGCCTCTCTCCTGCCTCTGGCTGCTTCTCCCCACACACACTGCTTTGCTAACAGCCTTCACTCCCACTCTCTTACCGACAGCATGCACTCCGCACAGACCTAGACTCTTACTGTCAGCTCCTCAAGCAGCCTCTTCTGTTTTCCTTTTCAGGGAAAATACTCTAAATACTTGAAATATCATGTAATTTATGATATGCCTTCTTTTATCATGCACATGCCCTACCCAAATGTAAGGAACAGCAGCAAATGCCTCTAAGCCTCCCTTGATTCCTCTCATCATCCCTTTTTTTAACAATCTGTGGCCAACAAGAAGGCTCTTCCTCTGACTCCTTCTGTCTAATGAAACTCAAGCCTTGCACACTGGTAGAAGAGCGGTGTCCCAGTACACATGTACATATATATACTTTGTAATTTATGGTGCGTCTGTATCTGCACATCACAGACTGAATGCTCCTTCAGTCTTACAGAAACAGAGCACTGCAAAGTAGGCCATTTCAGTTATAACGGAAAGGTCCTCTGAGCATCTGCTCTGTTTAGCACAGGCTATGAAGCAACTCCATCTCCTTAGGTAAAAAAACAGGCACTCACATTCACCAATTTAAATTGCACAGGACATGCTCACTGATCTATGTTTTTAAATATACAAGAACTTTCAAGCCCTGTCACAGGTCAAAGTACAGTCCATCTAGCCCAATAGGGTTACCTCATCTTTGGAAAGGATCTGGAATATTGGAAGTATACACATGTCACGCAATGGACTCAGTCAGAGATCAATGTGATCAGACAAAAGCCATTTAATACAAAGTATCAGCTCCTTATATACTGTAGCTCAAAACTGTTTACAGTAATGTGGTACATTGTGATTGGATACATATCTTTAAGGCCCTTAACAACTAACATATAATTGGTTAAGTGCAGGTGTGAGAACCTGACCTTCAAAGCTTGCCCACAGTCCACAATTTAGCAACTCAGTAAATTCCAGCTCCTTCTTATCTTGCTGGGATTGTTACTCCCAGTGCCTCACTCTCATCCTCCTTCACCTTTAGTTGTCCCTTGGTTCATGTTGAACTCCACATAGGCACTTACTGATCTGGGTATGTGGCCGTTCTTTGCCAGGAAATCATCCACATACACAAGCTGCATATTCTTTCCTGATTGTTGCACCAAGAATTATAGCAAGAAAGATAAAACTTGATTTTCTTTAATATCCCTGCTTTAGCTTTTTTGAATTCCAGTTCAAGTACCACAGGAAGGGCTAATATCTTATTCTCAGTAGTATCATGCTGTAGTATCAACATTTTTGTCCTCTAAGGTACTCTTCACCATGACAACCAACCACAGAACCTTGCTCCAAATGATCATACCTATTTTTGAGTTCTAGAAAATGTTAAGATATTAGAAGTCATTTTGATCTGAAATGTTCTAGCAGGATTTCATTGTCAGGGGAATGCACTGTCAGAAAGAATCACCGCCTGGACACAGTCAGAAAGCAGCCCCTGTCTAATCACAGTCTGTCATTTTTTTAAAGTGCAAAGCCTACAGATGAATAATACTGACCTCCAGATTTTAGCTGGGAAAGCAGGAGTTCAAGAAAGCCACCCCAAGGAGATTAGGCTTTCATGGTAGCAGACAACAAGAATTTTACTTTACAACTTGTCATGCTGTGTAGATATGGCATGGCAAATTTATGTGCTATAATGGTACATAGGAAATATATGTAAATGCCAAATAAAAACAATAAAAGGAATAAAGGAATTAGGTTTGAAAAATTAGGAGTAAAAAATTTGAAGAAATGTTAGTAGCTTGATTACCTCCTGGGACAGGTATTTTATTGCATTTTCCAAGTTATGGGAAAGGTTTTGGCTTCCTCAGACTGAAATATGTGCCAAGGGCAGGGGCAGATGAATGCAGTTGGGTGTCAGTAATGTAATATAAAATATCTTCAGATAATCAGACATGATCTAGCCTGTCTATCTTAATCTAAGAATGATAAAATGTTTATTAGCTGCTCATTCCTAAAGTTATTTCTTCTAAACTATTTTCTAGGGCAAAATATCTTTCATCTCTGATATTTCTGGTCATAAAACTTCTCAGCCTAAAAAAAACTAAGTTTGCATGAGCTACCCGAATATTTTCACATGTGTTCTCAATACCTAAAAGAATTAGGACTGTATAATAGGTCTGAAAAGACAACTCTTTAAAGACCCTCTGAGGTAAGAGCCGTTAAAAAAAATTTGGACCACAGTTAATAAAGAACTGTATTCTATTTTGGATTCTTTTCAGAGATGAAGGATTTTAATTTGCAAATAGCAAATCTATATCAAGCCACCTTAAGCCAGTTCCATGCTGATCTCTAAGGCCGACAGAGTGAGAGGCTGATATCTCACCTGCAGTTCAGGAAATGTGAGGAGAGATTTCAATTCAAACCTCTGCAGGAGCAGAGAAGCCTTGTTTGGAAGTTTCGTTCTTGGTGGTCCTTACATAAAAGAAAACTCCTTAAAAGAGAATAGATTTTGATTTCTCATTGCAGAAGGGGTCTTTTTAGTCATTTATACATTGCAGAATGAAAGCTCCATGCAAGCTAACATCTACAAATAAAAAGTAAAGAGTTTTCTTTCCTTAAAACATGCTCCTCATTAAAATTTACAGCTTGCGCGATTTTTTTTTCCAGTGCCACTGCTATACTGACGCTGTCTGCTTCATTCCTACAGCAAACACTTCTTTTCCCTTATATCTGTGATGGAGTTTTTACATTAATAGTCCTCGTTTTATCAGGCAGCACAGGGAGGGTTGTTATGGATTCATGGGGGAGAGAGAAGAAAGTGATTGTAAATGTATAAAAGCTTATCATCATACACATACAGAGATAGCATAATTACTCAAAAAAAAATATGGTTTCCTGCCAGAAACAAAAAGTAGTCAGTAATAGGAGCAGAAATAAAGTGCAAGGTGCACTACAAATCCCAGAGAAGATTTACAGAAATGGGAATAAACTCCTACAGATTTTACATTATAGTGGGATAACTTTAAAAGCTTCAGCATTGTAAAAACACATATACAGGAGAAGAAATTAAAAGCATTCAAATTGGCTTTTGCATGTAAACATCTGCTTCTGATGAAAAGAATACTCTCTAATAGACTGTTATGGGAGGTGTGGTAACAGGTCCCTGTGAGTTTACAAAGGAAAAATAGCTCTCATTTTGTATTTGCAGAATGTTGCTCTGCTGATGTTCTGTCAGGTACCTGGTACTGTGTACTTCCAAACTTTGCAATGTTTTCAAGTGTTAGAACAGTTGAAAATGAAAAAATACTTTGGAACAAATTAAGTGGAAAAGCCCTTCTCCCTTTAAGAGCTGAAAGTAATATTTTTGTGATATCCCAAAATTTTATCAAGACCATGATCAAGTATTTTTGAAAATGTATAAGAGGGGTTTCTATAGCTAATCCAAATGCATTTGAGGAAGTAGAGATAACTGAACGGTTCACATTTTCAATATTAAATAGTTATGAATTTTTCAGACATTTAAAATAAAGACTTCTTAAAAAAAAATTGTTTAAAAAAACAACCATTCAGCCTTAGGTTTCAGAAAAGTAAAAGAAGGTTGATTGAGTCAACCTTCTAGGAAGGACTCTTCCCATAAGTGATTCCTGTGAAAGAACAATTCGTATAGCCAAACTGCCAGCATGCTTAACATCCAAATAAAATCTATAGCCAATAACTTACCATTTCTTCCAATGTTAATCAAATCCCACAACACTTTCTGCAGTGGCAGAGTGCTCAGTCCTTTAGGAAAATATTTATAATCTCAACATTTTTGTCTCAGAAAATCTAGTGTGTTTCATCTTCTATATATGATTCACCCAACCTAATCTCGTGGCCATGTCTGGAAAGGAAAAAAAAACAACAATCTGTGTTTGTCATGGTGACACACCACTAGGTGCCCGATTCCTTGCAGTTCAGAGAGGAGCTGGTGTACTCAGCCTTTAGAGTTTAATCTTCCTGGCCCTTCCTAGCCAACAGACTCAAACTCTGGATGTTTAGGAACTGTAATACTTCTAGAGGTATCACAGTTTTTCTTTTGTTTGTAAATAGAAATGTAAGGAGACTGAAGACCTGATTTATACACTTCTGTTGAGTGGCAGAATTTAGGAGGGATGAATCCTAACCTGAAGTCACACTGACTAGAATTCCAAACAGGAGCAAATCACTTCAAAAACTGAATTTAGTCCCACTGTCAGTAAATCTGAATCTATATCGGTAGAATGAAAATGGAACCTTCAAGTCATTGAAAAGTGAAGAAAAACTACTGTTGATTTCAGGGTTATCTGACTTTCTGCATGTCTCTTGTCATTCATAGTTTTCTTTGCTATGTTTAGTAATGTTCTTTTTTTCCTGTAAAGTTTGCCAGAGCTAGATTGGTACATGACACGGCATATTTATGACACAGTATAGAACCAGTGATACAAGTCTACTTTACACTAAGTAATGAAAAGAGATAGGAGATAGAGCAGCTACAATTTAATATGCTATTTGTTGCTGAGAAGCCCATTCCTATCAGTTTCCTGATGAGTCTGATGAATATTATCATATACTGTATCTGAAATTTGCCAGAGATCTTCTTTTTTTTACACTACATATAATTCCTGTGGCTTCTTTTTCATGCTATTGAGTAATATCCTTTACCTGAGCAACCAAGATCACTGAAACTGTCCTTTCCAACCTGTGCATCTCTCAGTGGGATCTGAAAAACAACCTTTCATTCCAGGCTCTTCGTCAGAGGATACTTACCTTGAGAGAAGCATTACAAGGGTTCTAAAAGTAAGTCTTTTATAAATCTTAAGATTGCAAAAATCTCATAGGATTTGTATTAGAAGATGGCCTTTACTCTTTTTTGCAGTAACTTTCAATTAAAGAAACATGCCAAGTAGCCCCCAAACCACTGGAATAGTGGTGAGTCATTGTAACCAAAGGTCTATATATAAATCATATACTTCAGTGCGTCTATTATACTGTACTACAGGGTCCATCCAGAGCAATCATTACTCAATGAAAGAATTGCTATTTCAGTTTTTTACTATCCACTGAAGGGTACTTTTGAGAGTATTCATAGACAATACACTGCCAAAAACCACTATTTGGCAGCTAGTAACAGAGCAATTGTGATTCTAAAAAAGTACAGTAAGTTTCTGAGGGAGTTCATCATCCTGTATTAGTGAATTCTTCATTGCAGCAATTTTCCACCTGATAATACCACTAATTATTGTCTCTGGTACAGAGCGAATAGCTATTGAATAACATACATGACATTTCCCCCTGCATCAAATGAATATTGGGTAGCACTAGTATATTTAAATAGCATATTTCAAAAAGATGAACATTTTACTGTAAGAAAAAGGCCTCTCAAATGATGAGGCTGTATTCTTGCAGCAAAACTAAATGCAGGGAGTCTGTCCAACAACTAAATTTCAGATTATATATGTTAATAATACTTTGCATTTGTATAATTTTATATACAGCTGGTCTGAAAGTGACTTACAGATATTACTGAATAATGTTATTTCATGTTAGTAGTCCTGTTCCACAAGTAGATACAATGAGATAAAACACTGATTAGGCCAGCACTGTCAAATCACTGTATCCAGTTTTTTCAAGCTAAGCATTCATATTTATAGTCCTAAATCAGTGGGCTTGATTCCCAAAGAAGCTGAGGGAGTTCACTCCTCTTTGATTTCCCTGCTTAATATGTTAGTTATATTTAAACAACCAGACTTTAAAATGTTGCCTTAATTGGTTTAAGAGTCAGAAGAATTTAATATTGTAGCTATAACTGGTCATATTCTGGCTCCTGAGATTGTTTTCTTAACACTAAGAAAAAAGTTCTCTATTCTGTGGCAAAATACAGTATTTCTTATTTTTTTCTCCAATTTCCAAAAGCCAGTGTGAAATTCAAGTTTTCATTGGATACATCACCAGTCTTTCCATCTCTATAAGATTTAATTATTTTTGCAAATCTACTCAAATTCATACATGACATTAATAATAAATAGATGTTGTGATGCTGGTTTTGATGTGATGCTGGTTTTGATGCTGGTTTTGATGTGATGCTGGTTTTGATGCAGCCATGTAAATAGGTCTAATATTCTGCTTTTTCTTGCCTACCAATGTGCCAGTGATTTCAGAAAATCATTATCCTTTTAGAACTCAGGATCCTAAATACTAGTTATCTGTTGAAAAGCATATTACTATACACACAAACCTCCACCCCAAGCACTGTCTTTTATTGCCAACAGTAATGCTTTTAGTTCCAATTTCTGCAGTAAACTTGAGAAACATTCCGAGCCCTCAATATCTTGATTTATTAGTCATGCCAACACTGAGGAATGAATTCTTATGTTGAGATGACAATGGCATGTGGTTTGTCTGTGTGCACTGGGGTAGCATTGCACAGCTGAACATGATTCTGCAGTCACAGCCCTGCATCCAGCTCATGTGGCAGTCCTGTGACAAGGCTGGCTGGCAAGCAAGCTTGGACATCTCTGTACCTCACTCCACACTGCAGTTGTGTCCTTATTCTCCTGGGTTTAGAAAGGCAGAATAGTTCCCAGGTCTAGATTATGGAGAGCTGTTTGGGCAGGGGCCTGTCTTTCTGCAGCTGTGCTGGCAAGCTTCAATCAATGTTAATTTCTGTCAGTTATAAAAAACCTTTCAGAAGGACACCTAAAAAGCCAAAAAATGCCTTTGTGGCACACTCACTTCTTAAAAGCTTCAGCTCCTGAAATCCCATCAATCTTCCCCTGTTTTTTTTTATTTTTATTTTTATTTTAATTTTCATTCCCATTTGGGAAACAGACTTTACCAGTGTAGCTCTTTTCCCAGTCAAAATCACCTATGTTCCATTCAGCTATGCTAATGAATGAATGGATTTTTCACATCTGTAGTGATTTTGAATGAAGGGGGAAATTCTAACCAAAATATTTCAGCTGGCCTGAAAGATTCAAGGAATCCACATAATTTGCTCCTGCCCTGAGCACCAATGGCACAATGAGATGGATGCAAAATTCAATTAGATTTGAAGGGCTCAGCTGGCCATCATTTTAGAACAGCATCAAAGGCATTGGGATCAGCATATCACATTCCTTTTGACAGCTTCTGGAAAAGCAACCAATGAGAGAGTACAAAATGTCATCCTGGCACTCCTCATATGTCAGTATGAGACCAGGACCCCAGGAAACCTCATCTATAGAGTTGTTGAAGAGGAACAAAAGACTTTGCAGAAACATTGCAATCCAAAATTGAAAACTCATGTTCTTTTGTCAGAGGAAAGTTGAGAGCAACTACCACTAAAATGATATAAGACTATGTGGGAATGTTTAAGTGTTTCACAATCCTAGAAATAAATCAGAATCCTGACCTGGAAAAAGCTTCAAAAGAGCTTTATGTGGTACAGATACAAACAAAATGTATGGTATGTAGAACACAGCTACATGAAAAATTAAGCTGAATTCCTGAAGACTACCGAAGGAAATACTGAAGGGATTTAACTATGACAGTCGAGAACTGAATGGCTGCAGTAGGTAAAGTTCTTCAGTTGAACAAAACCAACAGTCTCTAACTCAGATTTCAAAACAGAAACATAAAAACAGCAAAGGTAAAGAAAGAAAATCAACCTCAAATGAAAAAATCTCCAAAGAAATAAGGGTGTTCATCAAATCAATTTTTTGTTGGAAATATGAAAATGTCCTGTCAGCAAAAGGTGTTCTGAAAGTTTGATTTGTACCATGTGTAATCTGTAAATTACTTTTTTTTTTTTTTTCCTTTCTGTTCTAGATGGCCAATAATGACAGCCACTGTATTGGACTCTGCTGAAAAGCTGGGCAAGCTGAAAAGGAGGTTCCATTATTATTGGATTGATGGCTTCCATTCATTCAGAACATGTTAAATTTCAGAGCTTTAAAAAACGCAGCTATTACACAAAATACTGGCTGCCCATATGGCTGATCAGAAACCAATGCTGATTGAAGAGACTTGTCTGTTTCCTTGGTGGAACTTTCAGTTTGTGTGCACTAGAAAAAACCCAGGAACCTTCAGAAAAGGATGAATTCAGTCTGGAGACAGAAGTACTTGCCATTTGATACTTAAAGGTAGAAAAAGCTTTGCAGATAAGCTACTAACTGGGAAAGTGCTTTGGAGTTATGGGAGAAAAGCCATACCCTGCTGGTTTATTTCTACTGTGTATAGGAAAATGACAGCTTGCCTATTATTTTCTGAACATAAAATAAGTTTTACCCAATTCTATGTAGTCCTCTTTCTAGCTGGTGAAACCTTCAACACATACGTACTGGCAAATTACTGGACACAAAAGGAGTAACAAAATGTCCTATTATAGGCAACTGATGCATAATGGAACAGGCATTTGGGGACAGAAGGCCAAATCAAGAATTCATTTGGTTAATTAGGCCATTGTTAAAACTCACCTGTGTATTGGTCTTTGAGAACACTTGCTTAGCCTGTAAATCTCCCTAGCTAACTCAAAATATGCAAATCCTTCATATCTAGATTTATTCACAGTTTAATCAAGACAGAAAATTCTGGGTCACATCGAAGTTTAAAAATCCCTTTCAGTAATTTCATCTCTAATGTAATTTTTTTTTTTCGCTTTAACCACCTTTTGCAATTAATCATCCACTCCTAGTAAAGGTCACCATTAGCAATTCACCAGTCTGTTTACTGTGGCTGCCATTACACTACATTCACATACTCTTGTAATTCCCTTGGTTACTACTAAACAGATTGAATAGATGGCAGCACTAGTCTTCTGTCATACTTCCTTAGGAAACATTTTCTGATTTGTCCCTTAGCACAAACAGGATATCACAGCTCACATACCCTAAGCCCTCAGGACCAGTGCTAATATCACCAAAATATAGGCACTTAAAGTATATGCACTGCAATGCCTAAATTTCTGAAAGAAACTGAGCATCAGTGTAGTTCTTAAATAATGCGTCCAGATGGGAAGACTAAGAATAAAATTGGCACAGTTACCAGTCATGAATCATCCCTTCTTAGCTTCTAGAGTTTTCCTACAGAACAGGCTTAAATTGAAAGCATAGACTTTGTCACACTCTTCCGTGTGATGCTGGTGTGGCCAACACCCATCCTACAAGAAGAAAAAGTGAAACTTAGTCATTTTTACTTCTGTCCAAGTTACACTTTTTTACTATGACTAATACAAGCATTTTAGGAATATCCACATCGTGAGTTAAATATTCAATTTCTTATTAATATTGATTAATTTCAAACAACATGAGATGCATTTTAAGAATACAAGTGCTTAAAAATAAAAAGGAGTTAAAATGGTGGTGTCAGCAGAGTCACACATCTTAGTATGACACTTTGCTGGTTACTCACCAAAATGTTTTTGGGAAGTTGTGTCAAGTGAGCACTGGTAAGACTATAGTAGACACAGTGCTCCAGAAGTGTCCAAAAGTGAAATGTCAAATCTAGAAGGGCCGTTGGGGAAGGTCTCTGTTACATATTCTCAGACAGCTATTTTTAATGGAGCTTTCACTTGGAAGTATCGTTGCAACTCCACAGTGCAGTAAATTTTAATAAGATTTATGAAAAGAATATAATCTGAATATTTCTCACCATGACCACCATGTTACCTCTACTGATCCTATTTGTAATTGGAAATAAAATTCCCTATGCAAATTTGCAGGCAGTGCTGAAGGAAAGATTTATTGTTTGACTAATTTGTTAGGGACCCCATGTTTAACTGTATAATTATACTACCTTAGCACAGGGATTACCCACATGACAGAGCTCCGACTAGTCTAAACATTTGAAATGACATAGACCAGCTTTCGATAGTAATTCATAATGCAGTATTTCCAGATGCAGAGCAAGATGACACAGTTAAATATAGGATGCATACACACTTAGCTGGTGAAATAGAATCTCAGCTCCAAGCAAGATGCCTTATTTATCCCCACAAACAATATTCAAAGAACTGCATAAAAGCAGATATTAATCAGCCTCATATATTTTTAATTGTGTGACATTGAAAACATTTTCATAGCCTACTTATGTCCCATCCCACTCAGCAGTTCCAGTGGGAGTTGACGTTTTACAATACTCTGAACAGTTCACAAGAAAAACCACGGGCCCTCCAGAGGCTATAAACTTCCTAAAATTGTGTCAGGAGATAATAGGCTCTTCTCTTTATAAAAAACATGAAGTAGAAAAGGACAAAGACTGAAAAAAACCCCAGAGAAATATGATCACCAACCCATGGATCCAGAAGCATCTTTTCAGTCAGCAAGTGGAAATTCTTTCAGTTGTACTCCTTTAAGCTTCGACCCTTAATGGGCAATGAACCTCCTAAAACAGAGAATGGTCACCACATGACTAGAGGACGGCTGCTTCTCTATACGCTCAGGCTCTCTTGGCCCCCTCCCACAGGTGGGGCTCATCCGCAGATCTGGTGAGCTCCCGAGCCAGTTCGCTCTGTGCTCTAGCAGACGCCGCAGTGTCTATGCTGCTGCCTCCGGGCAGTTGTTTCGTTGCCGCGCAGTTTGTTGCCGGGCAGTTGATCTTCCCGGCCTCAGGGCAGACAGCACAGGAAAGCATCCCCCACTTTGGTGGAGCAGGATCCCTGCTCTGCCCCTGCTGTCAGAGCGATAACGAACTGTCAGTTCCTTCTGTCTTTTGAGTTGTTTTGACACAAACACTAACAAGATCTCGACCATCACAACTTAGCAACAGGGGGTTTTATTATTTTATAGGAAGAGGGATTAATTCTACAAGGACTTGTGTAAGGGAGGATTTTTAGATATAAGGTAGATTTTCAAACCACAAAGTATGCCTACCTGAAGACATTCTGCTGGAGTCCAAAACAGCTCTGGGCTGCTGGATGAAGTGTGGGCAGTAGACATGGATGACCTTGTTTGCAGAAATTGAATAGCTTTGAGTGATGCTGTCTTCTGGTGTAAGTAGACTGTATCTACCACATTGAAATGCTGTTTGCTATATCAGAACTTTACAAGCTTAACAGCTATTTTCCCTCTACACCATAGTTTACAAAGGGTGACATAAGGAAACTCTACCACATTGAGCTACTCTTAAAATTTAATAGATTTATAGTTGTAGAGGCAGATTATTTCATCTTGCTGCTTGTATGACAAGAACGTATCATTCCACTCTCTAGTTTATAAACCAAGACAGCAACCTCTTGTAGTGTTGGAGAGTACATCTTTTGACAGAGAGCCAGGCTCAGTACAAATTCTCCTAGCAATAAAGAACCTACCATAACTTATCTGCTTTCAAGTAAGTCATTCTTCATACCTAGACAAATGTCCGTTTTGCACAGTTTGAATTAGCCTACCTCCAGCTTCCAGCCAGTGAGGCTTACAATGACTTTTCTAATCAAGGGGGTCTCTGCTGTTAGATACCTTCTTTTCATTTAAGTTCAAAAGAATCAAGTCATCTTACACCACAAAGGTAAAAGCCATGTTCTCTCTTGTCTACCTTCTGCCCCACCGAGCTCTAGCTGTAGCCCTAATGGAGTACATGTGTTGGCTTCTGCTAACTTTTATGCATTTCATATGAACTGTAGAAGGTCAAGTGGACACAAAAGGGAAGGCAAAGTTTTGCTGGAGCCTTATGTACAGTTTAGGAAGTAGGATCATTGAAAAGAAAGCATATCTATTCCTTCTAGCTACAAGTCTTAGACTGCATTATACTTCCTTCTGCTACAGTGAAGTTGGGGTACACAGAGTTCTCTGCCTTAAAGGTCTCAGTTTTCTATTTAATGGAAATTGGGCAATAATAATAATGGAAATAGAAATGTTTTGTGGCTTTCAGCAGAGTAACTTTTTTTTGGCAGAGTTAGCTCCATTAATCCACTCTGAAATCTAATCACATAACCAGACAAAGAAAAACATCAGATTTCATTTAAAGCAAGAGAATGAAAAAAAGAAAATTAAACAGTCAGCCTATACCTCTTCAAACTATCTAGTGACCTTTTCATTTAGATGTTACCCTTAAAAGGTAAATATTACATTTTATTTTTTATAAATTTGAGAAGCAGAACTATAGGAAAATCTGGGTCTTAAGTGAACAGCCTTGTTAGTGTAGATTCAAGAATGACATAGCATGCATGATTGAAGTCACCAATAGCAACTGCATACTTCAATTTGCTACAGGTATTATACCTGTAAAATATATTCTTTTCTCATTTTTCTAAAATAAATCCTCCTGTATTTAAATTTGTAAATCTTAGTGTCAGCTAAAATTGAATTTATTTTGGAAAATGTGACCAACATCCCATATCTAATAATTATATATTTCATTAATATTTAATGTTATTTCACTGAAATAATAATAGATTCTTCTGTACCTTGGTTAGGTTGCAATGTCACTTCATGCATTTCACTAATGAAATTTTATGTTAAGAGTCTTAGCTAAATTATTTTGTCTAATTAAAAAACAAGTTAATTCCTTCATGTCCACAGTCAACATCTCTCAGTTCATCTTCCTGCCAATAACAGGCTGTGCCAGGCATGCTAGGAAGTATGTTTCTTTTGGTAAAATCGCAGGATCAGGACTCAAGAGATCTGGCCCCTGTGCAGACCCTCTGTATGACTTTCAGCCTTTTCTCTTCGGTAAATCTGGGCTAGTAAACATGAACTGCTTATTCACAATATTAATTTTTTATATAAGTAGCTGAAAAGGGAAAAAGGTTAATTAAAGACCTAAAGTTCACAGTTATGCACATAAATTCATTAAAGCTATAGAAACAAAAGCTCTTTGAATGACTGCAGTACATTTTTATTGTTGTTTAGGATCAAAGACATCAACTTTGCCAATCTATCTGGGGCATTCTCACAGTAATAATGTTCAAATCACATCCCTTGACCCCTTGCCTACTGATACAAACTGTGCTCAGGTATGGAAGTATTAATGCCATTAATATTGGTGAGACTTACTGTGAAATTGGTTGATGTGGTTACTGTGAAAGTGATTGAAGAGAAAATGGACATGAGCCAGCAGTGTGCGCTTGCAGCCCAGAAAGCCAACCATATCCTGGGCTGTATCAAAAGGAGCATGACTGGAGGTCACAGCATCACAGTATGCTAGAGATTGTAAGGGACCTCAAAAGATCATCTAGTCCAATCCCCCTGCCGGAGCAGGAACACCTAGATAAGGTTACACAGGAATGTGTCCAGGCGGGTTTTGAATGTCTCCAGAGAAGGAGACTCCACAACCCCCCCTGGGCAGCCTGTTCCAGTGTTCCGTTACCCTCACTGAGAAGAAGTTTCTTCTCAAGTTTAAGTGAAACCTCTTGTGTTCCAATTTGTACCCATTACCCCTTGTCCTATCATTGTTTGCCACTGCGAAGAGCCTGGCTCCATCCTCCTGACACTCACCCTTTATATATTTACAAGCGTTAAGGAGGTCACCCCTCAGTCTCCTCTTCTCCAAACTATAGAGACCCAGCTCCCTCAGCCTTTCCTCATAAGGGAGATGCTCCACTCCCTTAATCATCTTAGTTGCCCTGCGCTGGACTCTCTCCAGCAGGTCCCTGTCCTTCTTGAACTGAGGGGCCCAGAACTGGACACAATATTCCAGATGCAGTCTCACCAGGGCAGAGTAGAGGGGAAGGAGGACCTCTCTTGACCTACTAACCACCCCCCTTCTAATACACCCCAGGATGTCATTGGCCTTCCTGGCCACAAGGGCACAGTGCTGGCTCATGGTCATCCTGCCATCCACTAGGACCCCCAGGTCCCTCTCCCCTACACTACTCTCTAATAGGTTATTCCCCAACCTGTACTGGAACCTGGGGTTGTTCCTGCCCAGATGCAGGACTCTACACTTGCCCTTGTTATATTTCATCAAGTTATTCCCTGCCCAACTCTCCAGCCTGTCCAGGTCCCGCTGGATGGCAGCACAGCCTTCTGGCGTGTCAGCCACTCCTCCCAGCTTAGTGTCATCAGCAAACTTGAAGTGTCATCAGGTCGAAGGAGGTGATCGTGCCCCTCTGCTCTCGTGAGACCTCACTTGGAGTATTGTGTGCAGTTCTGGTGTCCTCAACATCAAAAGGACATGGAACTGTTGGAACAAGTCCAGAGGAGGGCCACGAGGATGATCAGGGGACTGGAGCTCCTCCCGTATGAAGGTAGGCTGAGAAAGTTGGGGCTGTTCAGCCTGGAGAAGAGAAGGCTGCATGGAGACCTCAGAGCAGCCTTCCAGTATCTGAAGGGGGCCTACAAGGATGCTGGGGATGGACTCTTCACTAGGGACTGTAGTGATAAGACAAGGGGCAATGGGTTAAAACTTAAACAGGGGAAGTTTAGACTGGATATAAGGAAGAAATTCTTTACTGTAAGGGTGGTGAGGCACTGGAATGGGTTGCCCAGGGAGGTTGTGAATGCTCCATCTGTGACGGTGTTCAAGGCCAGGTTGGACAGAGCCGTGGATGACATGGTTTAGTGTGAGGTGTCCCATGTGCCCATGGCAGTGGGGTTGGAACTAGATGATCTTAAGGTGCTTTCTAACCCTTACTATTCTATGATTCTATGATAAATCTATCATAAAAGCTCAATAAAGTTGATTCAAAAGGGATGAGAAAAGGTCCATTAAAATGATCAGTATGATATAGAACTTATTTTGCATTAGTAAAAAAAATATAAATAAATAAAATTAACAACTTCAGCCTATCAGCAAAGCCAAGGTTGAGTGAGGATATCATTCTTTCCATAAATATGACAGAGGAATAAACAGCAGAGAGTGGAGTTCAGGCAACAAAAGCTATTGCCTAAAATGAGCAAAATAACTTTTTATGGTAAAGAGCAATGCTGGCACAGGAACAAATGAGTAAAATCTACCTGTGACTCAGTTTAGCCTACAATTATCAAGATTTTGAAACACTGGAAGAATAATGTCCTGTAACAATATTCTAACAGGAATACTGAGCAAGAAGCTTTTTTTTTTTTTTCATGATTAGGCATCATGGTCCTAGAATCCTTTATGTTACTATTGCAGATGTCTAAGACATGTAGCTAAAGATGGTTGCTAAAATTGCAGAACAAAGATTTATTTCAGCACTGTTCATAAAGTTTTTCCACATAAACTCCAAATTTAATGGTATTATTATTACTTCTCTATTTTTTTTCTTGTTTTGTAAAGTTAGCACCAGAATACAGCAGTACACAGCCTCATCCTCTTACCCATAGTCCCATTGCAATACAAATTGTTGATATCTACATGCATCTACCAGTTTCTCCTGTATGTATATTCAAAGTTAAAATGCCTTTGTCCTAAGAGATGGCTGCTATATGTACCTACCTATTTAGCATTCTCTGTATCAACTGCACAGCAAGGGGACCATGTGTAACAAGAACTTCATCTAGTGGGATGGTAAATATTTCTTTAGCATGAACTCTCAAGAATAAGGATTGTATATTTTTTTATATCATAGTAATATTTAATGCTTTTTTAACTCAGATACTACCTTGGTAATTGTGTAGCTAAAAATTACCGAGAAATTTATTTCGCTAGGGAGAAGACAGCAGAGAACAGTGTTGCAGAGGCCCCATCCCAGTACAACATCAAGTAAGGTGTAGCTACATACATGGAGCTATACAGCATGAGCCAATAACAACTTATAATTAAACCACTGGGTTAAATCCATCACACAAGCCTATTGTATAACTCCTGTGCCATCAGTCAGCATGTTACCTTTAGTGAGGTGTTTTTGTTCTTCAGCAAAACTGCCTCCAGGAACCAGAGGGATGTTAGAAGTTACATCCCTAGCTACATTTACAGTAAAGTAATAATATTGTAACAGCCTTATAGATATAAAGGTATAACCTTTTTTTCCTGGTATAGGGTCTTCAAAGAAAGCTATAACAGCAGGTCTACAGCAGAATATTTTTACCACTGTCATTATACCAGTGAATTTCTATGATAACTGCTAAACCCTGTTTTAGGACGGGACGTCTGCAATCCAATTCTCCGTGTCTTCCTCCTCTCCCTCCCACCAAAAAAACAATTTAAAAATGCTGTGCCAATCAATTTGGCTATGTAGACAAGCTCAAAATGTCCTCAGGCTTCAGGAAAATAGAAGGCCGTACTCTGTGGCAGTAAACCAGAGATTTTCTGATAGTCAACAGTCAACAAGCAGTCGTGCTTCTGAGAGAAAATGGAAAGCAACTGAGGATACAATATTTAAATCTGTTTGCATAGAATTTCTACTGCAGAGTAGGTCAACACTGACAGATGCAGGCACACCTGAACTCAACTGTCTTGCCAAACCCATAAAGGCACACCTTGAAGTGAGCTGGCAGAGTTGTCTGTGCTTACTCTACCAAATGAACTTTCTCTGCTGGGCCTCAGCCAGGTGAAGGGTTTATGTACATTGCATTTTTTATTAAGTACAGCATAAGAAAGCACATCCAAAAGTCATCGTGATCCCCATATCATCAATAAAGGGAACAGCCAAGATCTGAGCATCCACAACATATTTATTACGAATTACAGCAGATTGATAGACATTTTATTGCAGAGATGGCCTTCTGGGCTGAATTCATAGGAAGGATCTCTAAAAAAAATCTTGTCTGCTCTCCTGCTGCATAAAAAGTTCAGTTATAATTTGCCATAGTATTTGTTTGGCCTATTCTTAGAAAGTCATTTAATGGCTGTTCCATAACCTTCTTTTACACAGAAAAAGACATCCAGTTCTAACTGTTCATAACCTGTTTCTCTGCTATCTTCCTTCCCTATGACTAAATTTATTCTTCTCGACATGAGAAGAAAACATTCGATTACATGACACTTGCTTATACATCTTCACCTTTCAGTTAAGCATGGGCCTTCCAGGTATGGAAGGGCCCCTATGTTTTTATTGTCTCTGGCACTTCGTCTCCTACATTGCTGTGTATGAACAGGTGCTGATTCAATGCTTGCGCACTTTCCATCACGTGCTGAGGAGCTATGGCTTTATGTGAAGAAGACTGCCAGCATTTTGTTCTGAGATAGATGTTCATTTGTCAATTCACTACGTGGCAATGGCACAAATCCTTTATAGAAGTGGCGAGGTTTAGCTAAACTTTAGAGATGACTCCTCTGATTTGAAACAGCAGCAACATTCTGTGAAAGGCTGCTAGTCCAGCCAGAGCTTGCTGTCACCCCGTCGTTGCAGTATGGTATTTTTTTTCTGTCACTAAAAATACATCAACAATAGGTAATCCTTGTGGTAAAGGGAATAAAGAAGAAAGAGAAGAGCTGTAGATCTGGCTCCTCTCTGCAGTCCTGCAAGTTCTAACTCATGATTACCTTAGCCTTCCTGTCTACAAGATTGCCATTTTGGAAACAAGTCCGTATAGGATACACTATCCTAAGACTGTGTGTATATATATATATATGTATATATAATTTTTTTTTCCTCAGAACAAACTTTCTTTTCTGTGCAAGTAAATTCTTGTAGACATATATTGTGTAAAATGATATTTCTTTTCTAAAAATTTGTGGGTATATATAATTGAATCTGTTGGTTTTTAATTTATGGAGTGTTTTCATCTTTTGCTTTCATAAAGGATAATCAGGAGAACTTGACTAACCTTCTCCACAGTAGGAACTATTATTAGTGCTGGTTTGTTATATATTCTCTTGTGCTTATTATTTCCATAATAATTAGCCCTCACTTCTTTAATCTCTCTTCATATGGAAACTCCCATCAAAGGCTTCCACAGAGAAATGGATTTGGTTTTAGAAAAGAAAACTTTTGTTAAACTAATCGAGAACTTCTTTGAGGAAAATGGAACAAATGTATCAAGATAAACGGGGACAGCATATAAAATTAAAAGTAAGCTTCCTTTTCTTTGCATACTGGAAATACCTCAGGCTAAGAGCTTATTGAACAGGGCACATGTATTATTATCTCTTTCTCAAGGGACTTGCTACCAAAGGCTTTTTGTCCTCACTATTAGTTATGTTGGCAGGTGTTCCTCACAGCTCAGAACTTGGCCATTTAGAAATCATGATTTAAGTTATATCAGAATCTCAGTCTCCTGACAGGTGCAATTTGATGTCATTCTGTGCTACACAAAAAAATATTTCTTAAGTGCAACACATTGGGCTGCCACTTTTTTCCTGGCATAGAGCAGAACTTTACTGAACACTACCATTTCATCTCAGCACATAGCTTGGAGATTGATTGATTGTTGCTAATGTTCATCTTATTCTTGTAACCTGTCTCTGCTGTTATATGAGTGGTTTAATCTCACTAATAAATCCATACTTTTAATTTTAGAAAGCTCACCACAGATCTTACAAAGTCAAATTTCACATTCCCTTGAAGAACCTGAGTGTTTAGACGAAAAGAAAGTCTTGTCTACGTATTGAAGCTTGTCAGAGCACAGACATTGGGCTAGAAGCTAACCATGGATTTTGTTGCACAATATATTTTCTAGGACAATTGCAGATGACATGTTATGACCTTTCTGCCAGGCGTGAAAAAGGACAGGATCAACTCCTTGTGTTCCTGCCAAAAAGTAGTTAAATGCCACCAACTGGAACCTCCTTCAGGAGTCTGGGAAAATACATCATGTCACCTGAGCACTCCAAAATGAGAAGGATTTCCCTATGTGAGGCCATGTCTTTAGGTAAAGGAGCTGAAGAGTTAGAGTTTTGTGGAGTGGGGGAGGACAGAGAAACATACTGAGGCAATTTGGAAAACCTAAATAATTGAAAGAACGGAGCATTGTCACTCCTGGGCTTTGTTCATGACCAGCCTGTCCTCTTCCTACATCTGTTAGTACATTGGCAGATTGCCCTTCTCCTTCCTGGGCTATTCTCCACTCACAGTTTGTGAGCCTCAGAGAAATCCAACTGTTTGGCACAGTCATCTGCTGTTTTCCTACATGATGTGTAGTTTCCTGGGACTCTATTAGCAATATAATCTGAAGCACTTCTGAGTAAGGAGCACCAGACTTCGTGTCCAAGGCTGCTGTTTTGGGGACCTCAGCCTCAACAGCTGTTGTTTTTACCCTTTGCTCTCAATTGCTGTTCTGAGACATATGGAGGTATGCTCCTTGTCCTGTTTCCACTCTTCTGGCTACCTTTCACAAAAAGTTCTGCAGTAAGTAAGCTTTTGTTTAGGATTCCCTCCTCAGACAATTGGCAGACCTCTTATCTTAAGAATATTGTACATGGTTTTCTTGCCCATCCACTGTGAAACAGAAATACAAATGTTATGTTCACCTTAACTTTACAGTGCTGTCTTCTTTTTCAAGCTATCATGGCCTGAAGTATTAGCTCATATGGATGATGCTGCAGGGATCTGTATGTGTGTGCCAACATGTGCTGGCAGCACAACCCTTCCCTCAGAGGGATGTCTGTCTATCTGAAGTTCTCAGAACCTATAGATTGCCCTTCTCTGTTCCCCAACAGATGCCAACAATTGAATCTTGCCTTTAGGCTTACATCTGGGGTTGAGACATTTCAAGATTAGATAAACAGGCAAAACCACACATAAAATGTAAGATTGAATTTTAACACAGCCATGCTCTCTGCTTAAGCGTATATGCCCTGTTTTCAATATAGAAGGTGTATCTCTGTGTAGCAGATCAAATCCACTTTCAGTTTATCTTCTTTTAGACACAATTTTAGAGTATCTTCCCTAAAGTCAGTGAAGCTAACTTTTAAACAGTCATAGTATTTTAGAAAAACATATATCTCAGTGGCTTTTTGGTGGAAACTTTTCGGTATTGTGAAGTCAAAGGTTTTCTCCAAAGTTAGAACACAACACGACACTACAAAAGGTTGATTGACTGGAAAATGAGATTTGCCAAATCGATCAAGTCATTGATTTATCTACATGAGTAGCTCACCTTCTGCAGCAGCCAGCAAAAGCACTTCCTAGGAGGGTAATGCACCAGTCCAATCAGCCGTTGGCTATTTATGTTGGCTTTTTTGGCATGCTATCTATCAGAGAGAAATATACACATTTCTTACCCAACCTCATCAGACGCTAGTCTTTTTCCTGGGGCAAAAGACTGGATGTTTTATTCTCCAGCAAAAAGAACTTTTTTAGAGACCTAACTTGAAGTAGTCTGAAAATAGTTTTGAATGGATCTGGGAAAGAATCCTGTCCAAAATTGCAATCTTCCTTTTCCCCAAAATTGTGCTATTCTGCAGATGAAAGCAGACTTGTGCCTACATGTCAAATGGAATAAATCACTGTCCTTGTATAAGCTTAACAGACCTAAGTCCGGGTTTAGGTACAGTGCTGATTGTACACTTCTCTGCTTGACAGAAGTGAATGATGTAGGAACTAAGTAAACCCATGGACGTAATATCTGTTACTCAGTAGTCATCAGAGCTGAATCTTTTGAGCAGCTGGTGAAGGTTATTCCTGTTCAATGAAGAAAAGGAAAACACTAGAGAAATTGTATATTAGAAGAATGTCTTTAAGGGGATGCTTGTTACTTCTCAGGATGATACACCACTCACGACTCAGATCTCCGTTAAGAGTTTAATGTACCCTAAGTGTACATCAGCAATTAAGAGATATAAAAAAGGTAGCCTTGATCATACATCCCTTGAAAAAAAATAAGAAACCAAAACCAACTAAACAACCCTCCTTCCTCCCCCCAGTGATAGTAAGTAAAATATTCTTCTGAAAGTACTGAGTAAAAACATGGAGGATAAAAACTGTAGAAATGGCCAAGATTGGGAGACACATTTTCTCTTTATAAGAGAAAAAATGTTCCTTGTACTGTTTTACTTTCTTTAGTGATCTATAGTCCTTTACAACAACTTGCTAGATTTATATACTATTGAGTGTGATATTGAAAATGATTCATGTTTCTATTGCTGATTGGATTACTTCTATCTCATACAGCCTATCTTAAGCACACAGCATGCTGTTCAGAAGTCTGCACTTCATATTCTTTTTCCAAGAATTATAAATTCAGCATCCACCATACAAGCTTATTTCCTACCTTTAGTTTTTTGAGTGCATTATAATTGGTCTAGTGTGGGGTTTTTTAACTTATCACTTTATTTCTACCACATTCCCATAAAGTTTATCTCCACAAAGTATTGCACTTTAACCATGGCCCTTTTCTATTTCAAGTTAGGAGTGACCATGCTTGGACATCAGCTAGGTATGCAATAACAAACACAATAGATAACTATAGAATTAAAGAATCATAGACTCATAAAGTAATTCAGGTTGGAAGAGATCTCCAGAGGTCATCGAGTCCAACCTCAGACTCAAAGTAGGCTGCGCTGCTTAGGACTGTGTCCTGTCCAGTCGTGAACACCTGCAAGCATGAAGGCTTCACAACCCATCTAGACAACTTCTTCCAGTATTTGATCACTCTTACAGTTAAAAAAGCCCATATGAATATTGAATCAGAATTTCACATGTTCCAGTTTGTGCCCATTGCCTCTTGTCATGTTGTAGTGCACCTCCAAGTGTAAGGCTCTGTCTCTTCTGTATCCTCCAGTCCTCCAGTTGTAGGCAGCAGTAAGGCGTCCCTTCTATTTCCAGTCTGCAGGCTAAATGAACCCACATTTCAGCCTATCCTTGTATGATGTGTAATCTCCACTGGACTCCCTCCAAAGGGTCAATGGATTTGTTGTATGTAATCATGAAAAAGGAAACCCTTTTTTCAAATAGGATGGAATTTCTGGTTTGCTCTGGAGGAGCGGGAGAGGGGACATCAGGGAGAAAGATCTCAGTGTTTCCAGCCCTGATAGAAGTCTCCCTGACAGAGTACCAAATGACAGCAGCTTTGGGCCCAAGCTTCAGGACCTATGTTTTGATTTGTCCTAAGCAGGCAATAACATTGCTTTGTTGTTGTTTTGGTTCGGGTTTGATTTGGTTTCTTTATTTTTTCCCCCCAATCCAGTCTATTTCCTTTGTCAGAATTTCATGACCTGATTCCTACAAGCAAAAGATACTGGCCTTTGAAAGAACCAAAAAGCATTCATACATCAATCAATTTCTGCCATAACCCCATGGGAATCGAATCCTATGGATGCTTGGAATTTCTAGTTAATTATTACAGACTATATGACATCTGAAACACATTCCACACAGATCTTTAAAAGTACCTAAAACCATATCAAATAGGATGTATTAAAAAAAAAACCAACAAACAAATATTATTTAACAATCTAGAATTGATGAAGACCGGGAGGCCTCCAATCCCCGTAGGGTGAAATTGGTGTGCTCAGCTTGTGCCCTGAAATGCCTGTACAACAATGCACGCAGCATGGGGAATAAGCAGGAGGAGTTAGAAACCTGTGTTTGGTCAGTAGATTATGATCTGGTGGCAATTACAGAGACATGGTGGGACAGCTCACATGACTGGAACGTGGTCATAGATGGCTATGTCCTTTTCAGGAAAGACAGGCCAGCCAGGCAATGTGGCGGAGTTGCTCTTTACGTGAGAGAGCAACTACAATGTACTGAGTACTGTCCTGGCACAGATGAGGAGCAGGTTGAGAGTCTATGGGTGAGAATTAAGGGGCAGGCTGGCAGGGGTGATACTGTTGTAGGTGTATATTACAGGCCACCAGATCAGGGTGAGGAAGTTGATGAGGCCTTCTACAGGCAGCTGAGAGCGGCCTCAGAGTCACAGGCCCTGGTCGTCATGGGGGATTTTAACTTCCCTGATGTTTGCTGGAAGGACTACTCAGCAACCCAGCCACAGTCCAGGAGGTTCCTCCAGTGCATTGATGATACCTTTCTGATGCAAATGGTGGAGGAACCGACTAGGGGAAGAGCACTGCTGGATCTCATCCTCACTAACAAGGAGGGTCTAGTTGAAGCAGTAAAGGTTGAGGGCTGCCTCGGTTGTAGCTACCATGAAATGGTGGAATTTAGGATCTTGTGCGGCAGGAACAGAATAGCAAGCAGAATTGCAACCCTGGACTTCAGCAGGGCAAACTTTGGCTTTTTCAAACAATTGCTGGGGGAAATCCCATGGGCAAGGCTGCTCGATAGTAAAGGGGCCCAAGATAGTTGGTTGGCATTCAAGGACTGCTTCTACCAAGCTCAAGATCAGAGCATCCCGACACGTAGGAAGTCAAGGAAGGGAGCCAGGAGACCTGCGTGGTTATACAAGGAACTGCTGGGTATGCTCAAATGGAAGAGGAGAGTTTACAGATCATGGAAGGAGGGGCTGGCCACTTGGGAAGAATATAAGGCTGTTGTCAGAGGATGTAGGGAGGCAACTAGGAAAGCTAAGGCCTCCTTAGAATTAAACCTGAAGAGTGGGGTCA
This sequence comes from Psittacula echo, assembly GCF_963264785.1. NCBI lineage: Eukaryota > Metazoa > Chordata > Aves > Psittaciformes > Psittacidae > Psittacula > Psittacula echo. The sequence goes on along the minus strand of NC_137738.1, from coordinate 84,300,479 downwards.
AGGACAACAGAAAGAGCTTTTTCAAATATATGGCAGATAAAACCAACACCAGAGGTAATGTAGGCCCACTGATGAATGGGGTGGGTGCCCTGGTGACAGAAGATACAGAGAAGGCAGAGTTGCTGAATGCCTTCTTTGTCTCTGTCTACTCTGCTGGATGCTGTCCTGAGGAGCCCCATACCCCTGAGGCCCCAAAGGAAGTCGGGAAATTGGAGGAGTTTGCCTTAGTTGATGAGGATTGGGTTAGGGAGCAATTAAGCCATCTGGACATCCATAAATGCGTGGGTCCAGATGGGATGCACCCCCAGGTACTGAGGGAGCTGGCTGAAGTCATTGCTGGACCACTCTCCATCATCTTTATCAAGTCTTTGGAAATAGGAGAGGTGCCTGAGGACTGGAAGAAAGCAAATGTCACTCCAATCTTCAAAAAGGGCAAGAAGGAGGACCTGGGTAACTATAGACCGGTCAGCCCCACCTCCATCTCTTGGAAACTGATGGAACACCTTATCCTTGGTGCCATCTTAAGGCGTATCAAGGATAAGAGGGTTATGAGGGGCAGTCAACATGGCTTCACCAAGGGGAAGTCGTGCTTGACCAACCTCATAGCCTTTTATGAAGACATAGCAAGGTGGTTGGATTATGACAGAGCAGTGGATGTGGTCTACCTTGACTTCAGTAAAGCGTTTGACACAGTCTTCCACAGCACCCTCACAGCTAAACTGAGGAAGTGTGGACTGGACGGTCGGGTGGTGAGGTGGAGTGCGAACTGGCTGAAGGACAGAAGCCAGAGAGGTCTGGTCAATGGGGCGGAGTCTAGTTGGAGGCCGGTATCTAGTGGAGTGCCTCAAGGGTCAGTGCTGGGGCCAGTATTATTCAATATCTTCATCAATGACCTGGATGAGGGAATTGAGTGTACTGTCAGCAAGTTTGCTGATGACACTAAGCTGGGAGGAGTGGCTGACACGCCAGAAGGCTGTGCTGCCATCCAGCGAGACCTGGACAGGCTGGAGAGTTGGGCAGGGAATAACTTGATGAAATATAACAAGGGCAAGTGTAGAGTCCTGCATCTGGGCAGGAACAACCCCAGGTTCCAATATAGGTTGGGGAATAACCTATTAGAGAGCAGTGTAGGGGAAAGGAACCTGGGGGTCCTAGTGGATGGCAGGATGACCATGAGCCAGCACTGTGCCCTTGTGGCCAGGAAGGCCAATGACATCCTGGGGTGTATTAGAAGGGGGGTGGTCAGTAGGTCAAGAGAGGTTCTCCTTCCCCTCTACTCTGCCCTGGTGAGACCACATCTGGAATATTGTGTCCAGTTCTGGGCCCCTCAGTTCAAGAAGGACAGGGAACTGCTGGAGAGAGTCCAGCGCAGGGCAACTAAGATGATTAAGGGAGTGGAGCATCTCCCTTATGAGGAAAGGCTGAGGGAGCTGGGTCTCTTTGGTTTGGAGAAGAGGAGACTGAGGGGTGACCTCCTTAACGTTTATAAATATATAAAGGATGAGTGTCAGGAGGATGGAGCCAGGCTCTTCTCGGTGACAACCAATGGTAAGACAAGGGGTAGTGGGTACAAACTGGAACACAAGAGGTTCCACTTGAATTTGAGAAGAAACTTCTCAGTGAGGATAACGGAACACTGGAACAGGCTGCCCAGGGGGGGGTTGTGGAGTCTCCTTCTCTGGAGACATTCAAAACCCGCCTGGACACATTCCTGTGTAACCTCATCTAGGTGTTCCTGCTCCGGCAGGGGGATTGGACTAGATGATCTTTTGAGGTCCCTTCCAATTCCTAGTATTCTGTGATTCTGTAAATGTGAGAAATAGACAAAATAATATATGCTCTGTTTTTCACATTTCTCTAAACACTGAATTTATGGATGTTTAGGATCTGTGGAATCTAGTCGATCATTTATCATCCTTTCACAATGCTTAGAATGTCTTACATGTCACAAAATCTCTCTTTCTCTGCTGTTCAACTGTCAGTCTCACTGTTAACCTAAGCCTTCTATGCACATCGTCTACCTTGTAATTATAAAGCATTTAAATTTTACATAACAACATCTTACTTACTTTGTTCTAGCTCATGATATTTTTAATCCAGAAACTCTAGTCTTTCATGGGGTATTTTCTAATTTAATTTTCAGAAAGTCAAACAATTTTTCCTCATCTTAGGCACAAAAGAGCCTCTCCATACCAGGGTGAAGCCCTGTCCGTAAGTGTTCTTAATTGAGTTCTTTTCCCTTTCCCTTACCTTTTTCCTTTCCCTTTTCTCAGAGTTCAGGGAAAAAAAAAAAAAAAATTAATTTGATGGAAAAAGGCAAACAAACAAACAAAACAAAAACCCAAAACAAACCACCACAAACCACAAACCAAGAGAATTTTTTACTTCAATCATTTTTCGTAAATAGAATATTCATTTCCTGAGCAGACTGGAACCCACATGCCCATGTCTCCTCACTTAAGATGCAGGTAAAGCTCTTCTTCCAAGAGAGGGTAATGAGCAGGATCATCCGAATGTGGAAGAAAAGGGACAAAGAACAGAATCTACTACCTTTCAAAGGAAGAAGCAATGAGATTGGAAAAATTATGATGTAGGAGGAATTTTGTTCCCTAAGATGTTTGTAGGGAAGCATGTTTAGGACAGAGAGTTTCTTGTAAACTGTCATGAAATTTTACTTTAATTTTATCTGAGTCATTCTTGATTTCACCATCATTACCTTCAGCTTAGCCTTAGAAAATCTTGTCCATAGATTTTTCCCAGTACACATAGAATTTCTTAATGCAGAATTTCCTAATGCAGAATTTCCATGAACCTGGATACATATGCACATACTAGCAGGAGTCTAAAGGGATATGACAGATTGAGCTGATATAATTGACCATTATCAGCCCTTGCATGAGAGTCTAGAAGCTCTTCAAGCTGAATCTCTTACTGTGACCAAAGGTTGATCCATGTCGTATTTATAACTCCTTATGCTTTAACTAATTGTCTCTGAGGTAAGAAGAGAAAAATATTCTCCCTCTACAAGTTAACAATACTATACTCCATTTAATAGCTACTTAAAACCTACTGGTGCTAAAGTTTAGTGCAATTGTTGACAAAAGTAGAAAAGGCTGTATGCAGTGATTTCTATTTCTTACACTAATCTGAACTGTCTTATTGCCACTTTGGGCTTTCTCATGTTTGTTGTTGTGTATGCATATTATCCCATTTTTATTCTACTCCGGCTATTTAAAGGATGTCTTTCCATGACATGCAAATACAGCATCCAGCAGAATGACTCCTGGCTGGGAACTACAAGAAACTACTACGAAGCATTTAAAGACAACACCAGCAATGACAACAATAATCACAGCAAAACCAACATCAGTTAATACTTAAGAATGGTAATGTGAATAGTGTTAATGGTCATATTATTGTTACCACTATTGTTACTACTACTTGCCTGTACTTTGAACAGTTTCTCAGATATCTGGAAACAAGTAGGGACTTGGAGGCTCAGACCTATGCTTTGTTTGAATACACACTTTTTCTAGTAAAAAGTGAGAAGTTGGGAGAGGCGATACACCAGATCTACTGTTGTTGAAAACTGTCAAACTTACTTCCAGATCAACAAAGAGACTGAAAGTCTAACAGAATACTTTTTAGGTCTGAGATATTTTGTCCGGGATTGATGATTTTCTGTTGTGGCTAAGATTAGATTCATAAGGGAAAGAGTAAAAACATAGCTAAGCCATTGGATGCTTTGCAAGTCCCTTAGAAGCACACCCACAGATTAAGAAATTGGTCTGCCCATAAAAAGAGACGAACTGAAAAGAAATCCACTTTGCAGAAGGGAGCTGCGTAAGGTCCATCTGCAAGAAATGTCAAGGAGAAAACGAAGATGAATTATATGCTGAATTCCAGAAGAGAATTTTACGTTTCCCTCCGCTTGGGATCTGCAGCTAGAAACTGTTCTAGAGTAGAAAAATGTTCCTGTTCTACTATTTTTTTATTATTATTATTTATTCTAAAATAATAGTGATGGTGCTTTTCCCTTCAGTACATATTAAGTAGCTGGAATACTGTGGAGTGTGAGCAGACCAGGTTTTGTTGTCTAATCTACAGTAACAATTTAAACCTGTGTGTATACAAGTGCACAAAGCTCTGGCCTCTATGGGAAGGCCTCTTGCTTTTCAAGAGAGGAATTCTTCATTCATTCCTGTTGAATTCCTGTTGAAGTGCTTCTAATATGCAAAATAATTACATTTTTGTGGAAACAGAGCAAGGCTGAGAGCAACCTTACAGCCTGTATTTTGGTACTTCTTTGAGATACTCAAGTTCAGTCTTGTAACCTCCACTAAAAATTTTGTAGAAAACTGAACACTCCAAAGTCAGAATTATTTAAATCTGTATTTTCTGTATTGCTGCTCTGCGTCACCAGTTTCTTGTAACTGTTTTGAGAGGGCTAGGGTTCCTGCCTGTCATTTTCAATGAAGTACACTAAGAAATGCAGCACTTGTGCGTTACACAAATCTGGCTTACACAGACAGAGTGAGACAGGCCCTGAGATACTCAAGTGTTCCAGTTTGTTTAGTGATATACAGATACAGCTGTTGAAATCTAAGCCTTTGGACCAAAAGGCAGAGAAGTTTTCAGCATCCTGAATCTGAATCACTCACCATTTCTATTACTGTCAGGTAATTAAAAGCTGGCAGGATAAATCCCTTTGGGGATCAGCTTTCTAGCAGCTACAGACTTTTACAGCTTAGCTACTGGCTGAGTAAGGTCTTATAAATGCTACTGGCACCTGGATTTTAGAAACCTTTAGGTGTTTGAAGTAAAGAGCTTAATTCAGTCTTGTCAATCTAGTGCCTTATGTCTATCTTTAATCTTTTTTCATCCTGTCAGAGCTGAAGTTTCTTCAAGGATAGATTTACCTTTGTGGTCACAGTCTATATTTGTTGGTAATAGTTATTTGGTGTTTGAGGACATACAGCTGGTACTGAGAGTTGTGCTGTTTATGTTGACAATGATTCTTTGGGTAACACACTTTGAAAAATGTTTTTGTTTTACTAACTATTGTATTATCATTAGTCTTCACTAATGTGGGTTTATTATCAGTCAAATATGACTTCATTCTTTGTTTAAACTACAAGGCTGCATACTAAAAGAATGTTTTGATATAATAGATTTAGACTTCTGTAGGATATATATTTTTTAGCACTTCATGATATTTTGATTTAGACATAAGCACTACACAGTGTCATTCAGTACGTGCTAAATGACTTAAGAAATAGTTTGCTGATATATTTCAAATAGTATCTGTGGATGGGCAATAATTATCAGAGATAGTCCTAGTGGAAGTACACTTGAATTAATATATAGAAGCAACATTTTCACCTGCACACAGTTGTGAAACTACAACTCTTGCATCCTTCTCTTTCTCTTTTTCAGGAAGGATACATATCAAACCCTCGGAGCTTGTGGGAAAACTATCCGCATGTTTATCTTCTGTAAGCACTTGCAAGGGCATTTTGTTCTCAGGCTGACCACTTCCTTCCTCTATACGGTTTTCCCCATGGCTGGGAGCGGGGTGCTGACAGCACAGTGCCTTTTGCACACACTCTGCTGCAAGGATGCTGCAGTGGGATCCTGGGAGAGAGATGGGGGATATCTTGTTTGTGGCCCTGCGGAGGGTGTTCCTAGGTTTCCTCCATGAGGAAGGTGCTGTGGACTTGGTTATTTTTCCCAGCTACTTCCTGGCTGCATCACCTTGGTCCAGTCTCTTTGCTGTTTGTTTTTCATAGTAGAAATGAAGTGGCGGATAATCATCTCTTCTTGGGTTTCTGCAAAAGTGGGGTTTGCAGAGAGCATGGAGACCACAGCACAAGCATCTTGATAAACTACAGGCATGGCTAGCTTGGCTCAGCATGTATTTTCAACCCAGAAATGATTCCTAAATCCCATGGCTCCAAAGTGGTGGAGGGGTTGCTCAATGCCTCCCTTGTCACCTGGGTCCTTGGGATTCTGCTGTGTCCCAGACTGGCTCATGCAGCTCTTCCCTGTGTTTCAGGTTCCAGGTGAAGTTTTTCTACTTGTGCCAGCTGGCGTATTGGCTGCATGCCCTGCCGGAACTCTACTGCCAAAAAGTCCGCAAGATGAGAGCCAGACGGGGATGCTTGAGGTGGTTTGCCCACTGCATTTGGAGAGAGTGAGCTTTGGGAGAGGGCTGGTGAAGCAGAGGAGTGGTTAACTTGGCTTTCTGCCCCTGACAGGAGGAAATCCCCCGCCAGCTGCAGTGCATCACACTCTACCTGGTGCACATCGTGGCCGCATACCTCTTCAAGTGAGTTCGCTGCTTCAGCGTCCTGCCCCTTGCTGTGGATGAAGCTTACCAAGACCCTTTTGTACCCAGGAAGCCACAGCAGGGTAGTGGGGCTTAAAGGGAGTGAATGTCCCTGCCCATGGCAGGGGGGTTAGAACTAGATGATCTTAAGGTCCTTTCCAACCCTAACCATTCTATGATTCAATGATTCTCATAAAATACATGGCTGACACACAAAGTGGCAAACTAATAAGGAAAAAACAATTGTACAGAGGAATTAGAGCTTTTTCAACAGGCAAGGCCCCCTCACGCTAAAAGTGAATGAAAACTATGTACTGAAGAACTAGGAATGTTGCCCATGTCTACAGAGTAAGGCACTGTCACCTGAAAGATAAGACTTCTAAAACAATTCGAGTCACTACAAATTAGTAGCTGAACACAAACCTCCATGCAACACCGTGGCAGAAAAAGCTCAAGTTTTGACTGGGATTTGAAGAGATATTTTATCAGTGTATGACGCATTGCTGGGATTAACTTAAGAAAACAATACATATGGTTCTGTTGTAAATGCAGAGATTGACTTAATAAATTACAGACATGGTTCTACTGTATTTCTTCTTTTAGAAAAAAAGAAAGATAGTGGGAAATCTGAAAGCATACAGAAAAGAGCTATTACAATTTTCAAAAGCTGAAGAAAAGTCCTTACCGAGAGACTTAAAGGAATTAGTCTTGCTTATAAGAAAAAAAAGATTGAAAGGTATCTTCATTATAGTTTATATGTATCTTCCCAGGGAGAAAATATTGGGTTTAATGGATTCTTTAATCTGCTGGAGAAAGATAGACATAATAAATCCCCTTAATCAATCACTTCGAGCAATCACTCACCCACCAGTAAAACATACGTACTTCTGAATGAAAGTATGGAAGTTAGCAATGTTCAAGAGCCATAGAGAATAATTAAAGGTAGAAATAAAGCAGGATGTTACGGGCAATTAAAACTAAAAGAGTGATTTTGCTAGGGAAGATATAATATTTCCAGATGGATTTTCTCAGAACACATGGCCACAAATTCCTAGCCTTTGTAAAGTCACTTTATAAAGTATCACAGCTTCTTTAATAACCAAAGTGGTCAGGACTTCTATTTTCTGTGCCACCCAAAATGTATTCTTGTAAGTGAGGTGTATTGAGTGTCACAATAAGAAATCAGAGCAGTATCTTTTTCTCATGTGGGTTTCTCTCAAACAGTGCTCAGCTCCCGAGGCACCGATATTCTGTTCATACAACTGTATAGCCACATCAGTAATGACTTCTCATGGCTGTGACAGGTTTTGCACAGAAAAAACTATTCCCAATGGTACATTGCATCTCATTGTGCATGAACACCATGTCATCATATGCTCTTGGGGTGTGAAAAAATATGAGTAGCTGCTCATATCTGTCATTTGCTGGAACAAAGACTAAGCTGACAACTGATATAGTGGCTTGTGTTAATTTGACAATGTTCACTTGAGACTGAGACTAGAACATTTATCTGTTATCTAAGCCAAACTCCTGTCATACAGATGAACAGGTAGGGCATTCATTGTTTTTGTGTCACTTTGTCCCCTAAACGTTGCAAGGACAAAAGAGCAGGAACTGTTTTATATCCACTTTCTGCCTCCCTCAAGCAATGATCTGAGTTCGGCTCCAGTTGCCTGGGAAAAAGAGACTTTGCTTTTCTAATTGAAAATAATTTTGTGATGAAGTTTAAAAAGTGACAAAAAGATCTTGATGTCTACACAGACTGATTGCTCTCACTGAATTAAAGCACATTCCCTGGCAAGGGGGGAATGTGGAGCGAATGGCTATACAGGCAAAATAAATGAAGAAAGAGAGCAAAGAAGCAAAGTTTATAGAGAGACAGAATAAAAGGGAGGTTTGGACACTGTCAAAGAAGGCCTTTATATCTATCTCAGACCAACGTGGAAGTGATATCCCTGTAGTCTGAGCTCTCAACTGTAGCAAAAGGATGGTACTATAAGCTAATTAATTCTCCTACTCTTTGCCTATGGAGAAAAGCATTCGAAGAGAAATGAAAAAAATTATTTTCCCAGTAGTCTCATAGTCAATCTGTACACGACAGCCCTATGTGACAGGCTGACACAGGCTGGACAGAGAAGTGATTCAGAGTAGCCCTGCAGAGAAGGACTTGGGGTGCTGGTTGATGAGAAACTGAACATGAGCCGGCAGCGTGCACTTGCAGCCCAGAAAGCCAACCGTATCCTGGGCTGCATCAAAAGGAGCGTGACCAGCAGGTCAAAGGAGGTGATCCTGCCCCTCTACTCTGCTCTCGTGAGACCTCACTTGGAGTATTGTGTGCAGTTCTGGTGTCCTCAACATCAAAAGGACATGGAACTGTTGGAACAAGTCCAGAGGAGGGCCACGAGGATGATCAGAGGACTGGAGCACCTCCCGTATGAAGATAGGCTGAGAAAGTTGGGGCTGTTCAGCCTGGAGAAGAGAAGGCTGCATGGAGACCTCATAGCAGCCTTCCAGTATCTGAAGGGGGCCTATAAGGATGCTGGGGAGGGACTGTTCATTAGGGACTGTAGTGACAGGACAACGGGTAATGGGTTCAAACTTAAACAGGGGAAGTCTAGATTGGATATAAGGAAGAAGTTCTTTACTGTGAGGGTGGTGAGGCTCTGGAACAGGCTGCCCAAAAAAGTGGTAAATGTTTCATCCCTGGCGGTGTTCAAGGCCAGGTTGGACAGAGCCTTGGGTGACATGGTCTAGTGTGAGGTGTCCCTACCCATGGCAGTGGGGTTGGAACTAGATGATCTTAAGGTCCTTTCCAACCCTAACTATTCTATGTCAAGATTTCTCTAAATCACACAAACTTTCTCTCCAGCTTTACTCCCAGTAAAGCAAACCTTTGATATCACTGTCTTTTCAATCTTAGTATGAACATGAATTAATCAAATAAAACCACATATACTTTGTGAATATATTTACTACTTAGTTTTTCTAATGCTTAAAGTTTTCTCTAGTATTTTTTAGGGTTTGTTGGTTTTTGTTTTGTACTTTTTTCCTGCAGTTCTGATGACTAGAACTTATTTGTAAAAATTCACTTTAACAAAAACTGAGTTTTTGCAGACAGCAAGACTCCTGAGGTTGGGCCTTTTGAAAATTCATGACAGTTATGAAACACAGAATAAAATCATGAGTCTTGCCAGCACAGAATGCATAAAGTGATAAAATTATCTTCATGCTTTTGTCCCAGATACCTAGGACACCAAACTCTTGCTTCTAGGTTCTGCATTTACAATCATAAATGTTACTGACACATTTAAAATAACATATTTCTGATTTGTTCATCTGAGGTTTGATTCAAGAGTTTTCTCAAAAAAGTAGCCTTGACTTGGGAACTCACTTCGGACAAGAAGTAGATGTTAAAGTTGCATGAGGAAAATACATCAGAAAATCTTGAGATACAGTGGAAAAAAGCTTTGGTGATGTAAAGAAAAATCTTCCCTTATGTCTCTGTTATTCTTGGGCTCTTTTCTCCACTCTAAATTCTTTCTGGTTTTGGCCATTTTTTGACTTCAAATTTAATTCAACCGGTTTATTGCTTGCTTTTTCTTAGCATCCCAGATTTCAACAAACTGTGTCCCACGATGTTACCAACCTCAGCATGTTTATATGCTGTCTTTTCTATTCCTTGTCAAGAACCAATCACAAGCTACAAGCAGGAGTTTTTGTTTCTAGGTTGTTATTATTATATGGTATAGTTATGAAGCTTTATGTCATAAAATGCTTCTATGTCTGGCTTCATAAACAGATGTAAACCTGATTTGTTTACCTTACAGTGAGGAAAATGTGCATTCCGGTCCTATTAAAAGGCTTATTTACAGCTGAGAGTATCTGAGAAGACAAACATTTATTTGGCAAAAGTCTTGGTGTAAGATAGGCCTACTCTTCTTCCACTGACCATATCAATATGTCCTTGTTTGTACAATTTGAGTAGTTTCTGGCAGGGTCTTATAAACCTTTGAAAAACATTGCTGAATGGAGGCCATACAAATACCACTGAGAAGCCAAATCAGTGTCATTGGAAGTTTCATGTTTGAGATAGCAAATGTTTAAAGCATGTTATTGTTTCAAAATGCTGTTACTTTGCACCTTTTTATTTGATCATTTCATTTCAGTGGTATAAAAGAAATTTATTTCCACCTTGAAGAGAGAGACTTATGGCAAACTCCAGGCATTTTTATTGCTCAGAGAAAACCCAAGAGAGTGTTATTATTCCTCTCACACCATGGTATTCAACCCAAAGAGTCAACTCTCAAGAGTCAATAGGACTCTCTTTTACTATCTCACAAGGGCCCATTTGGTTTGTGACCACGTCTGACTGTTCTTAGGAAAAGCAATCTCTAATTACAAGGACCAGAAGGGAAATGGCCTGTACCTCAAAAATGAAATTAAAAAACCAAATCATATCACTTTCAAATCCTCATGGTTTTGAATGTCATCTTCTTTCATCTCTGCTCCTAGAAGAAAGTAGGCTGGAACATTAAAATGGGAAGGAAATTGTTGTATGTTACATCAGTCAATCAGTTTCTTCACATAAGATGCCTTCTTCTTTCTCCCATCCAAGTTTAAGCAAAGGTGCACATCACCCACTACTGAAAAGGGAATGAGCCTGTCACAGATATTGCTGCTCACCCACTGCAATGCAGGGGGATTCAGGAAAACAAAGTTTGCTTTTGCTGCCTTAGAGTATTTATTCATTTCATGTTATAATACTATAGTGTCTGTAAAGTTCAAGAACATTTGTAAAACTGTTTTCCTGGAAATTATTTTTCAAAATCTTTGTGAATATTTCTTCAGCTGCCACATGTTTTTCAGAGATATGAGGATTCAAAGCACACTGGACAGTTCAGTGTAAGAACTAGAGATCATAGAAATAAACTGATTTATTTCAAGTAGCTAGGAGAAAGCAATTGCAAAATATGGGGCTTATATTTTGCTGGTATGAAACCAGCTGCTACAGCTTATCTCTTCTTTAGTTTTAATTCTATTAATAATAAAATTAAATATGTACATGTTAAATGGGAAAACATAGTCTGAAAGTTCTGCACACTTGAGTTCAGGTGCTTCATTCCATCCTGTAGGCAAAGAAGGTCGTGTAGGCTGAGGCCTGTTAAAATTGTTGTCATTTGTCGAGGTTAAAAAAAAAAAAAAAAACAAGGCAAATTTTTGAAAGCTTTTAAAAATGCCAGAGGTGCCAGATTTTTTATTCCTTTACTTTTAAAGCCTTGTTTACCACATATCTAAATGTGCATAGGACAAAGGGTAGAGGGAGACAAATAAACCTCTAAAATTGCTTAAATACTCTTGTATACTTAAAATGTCTTATTTTATAAGTTTGATGTTGCAGGCTTTTCTGACTGGTAAGATTATCTTTCTGGGAAATGATGAAGGTCCCTTTTGTGGTACTGTGGATTTCCTACTGCAGAGCTCCAAGAAAATATATGTTACTGTTCTGATGAGCTTTATGTACTGGAAAACAGTTACCACGCCAGGATGCAATCCTTCTAGATCCTGTGTCTATGATAACTAGAGTTTTGGAAGAAAGTTTCTAGCAGTAGAAGAAGAAGAAAAAAAAGAGTGATTTATTATTATTAGACATAAACATTATATGAAAAGTGAGTGTCCTGGGTTCAGCAGCAGCAGTCAGTTTTTCTCCTTCTTAGTAGCTGCTGCAGCACTGTGTTTTTGACTTTCGGCCTGGGAACAGAGCTGATAACACCGATGTTTAGACTGACCAAGGACTTTGTGAGTCTCATGCTCTGCCAGGGAGGAGGGGAAGCCGGGAGGAAGCAGGGACAGGACACCTGACCCAAACTGGCCAAAGAGGTATTCCATACCACAGCACGTCATGCCGGGGGATGTAACTGGGAGCTACCCGGAAGGGCATGTCCTCTTTTCGGTCGGGCTCCCTTTTCCGGCGAGCGGTATCGTATTCTCTTCCCTTGTTATTTCTCTTATCATTATTATTATTGGTGGCAGCAGTAGTGATTTGTGTTATACCTTAGTTACTGGACTGTTTTTATCTCAACCCATGGGAGTTACATTCTTTCGATTCTCCTCCCCATCGCTCTGGGGAGTGTGGGGGGGGAAAGTAGACTGCGTGTTTCTAATTTACAGCCGGGGCTTAAACCACGACAGTTCTTTCTGGCGCCCAACGTGGGGCAGGAAGGGTTGAGATAACAACAGATCTGACTGAGGCACAATGCTGATTTATTGGCTCTCAAAGTTGTTGCTCTTGATGTCACAGTTTCAGTATGCTGTAGCTTACTTAGAGCCGGTATTTGCTGTGTTAGTGTTTATCAAGTGTGGGCCTTGGGCTCAGGTTCTTGTTTCACTGTACTTTATGGTAATAGCTTGTAATACGGGGGGGCTCCAGCCGCAGGGTGAGATGAACGTGGCTGCAGACTTGTACCTGGCCGTCCCGCTGCTCTTCACCGTCCTGGCCCTCGTTCTCGCCTCCGTCTTCGTGAGGATGCGGGGAGCTGAGGGGGAGCGGCCCCGGGAGCCGACGGCAGCCGAAGCGGCCCGGGAGAGGGGCCCCGGGGACCAAGCGGCGGCGGGAGCGGGGCCGGAGGCCGGCAGGGAGCGGCTGCCGGTGGAAGAAGTGGAGGCGGTCGAGGAGGGGAAGGAGATGGATGCCGAGCAGCGGGAGGAGGCGGCGGAGGAGCCGAGCCCCGCGGCCGAGCCCAGACCCGTGGCGGCCGAGAGCATCCCCCAGCAGCAGCCCGCCGAGCCCCCTGAGCCTGAGCCCCAGGAGGATGCAGGAGACCCCGCAGCACTTTCCAGCAAGGCAGAGGAGGAAGATCTGGACTCAGAAAAAGGGAAGCTGGTGGTGAGAGAGCCGGCAAGCATAGCAGCATCATTTGAGAGTTCTGAAGGTTTTGAATGGCCTTTGGGTACCCTTGGAACCTGCCTGCTGATTGTGATGGGGATCACCATGTTGGCACACACACAGAGTGTGTTTTACCTACGGCCATTTTGTCTGATCCCAAGAGTTAAGCAGAGTCAGGTTTGGGTCTTGTCTGGGTTTAAACAATACAGGGGGACCGAGAGGTTTTCCCCAAGGCTGGACAGTCGTGAGTGTCACGGTGTGTGGGACAGTATGGGCGAATATCTAATCCACTGGGCCCCTCCAGTGCTTTGGAAGCATCGGAGATGGAAGGCATCTGTGTGGAGTCCCCAACAACAAGTTGCAGAGACTGCTGGAGGGGAGGGTGAATTATTTTGAGCCTGATGGGCCCATGACACTTCAGGCTATCAGGGCGGAGATGCAACATAGAGATGGACTCATGATCGAGGGGTGGACTTTGCAATGGGCCTCTCCTGCTCTGAAAGACTGTTACAAGAGATGGAGCCCACCATCATGGACCGAATGGACTCAGCAGCTTTATAGGGATTGTTCCGTGCACTAAGATAAGAGTGCACTGAGATGAAAGTGATGCTGTATTGAAAATGTGGGATCTGAGCATGACGTGAATGGTATGGAATAAGGGGTGGATACTGTCCTGGGTTCAGCAGCAGCAGTCAGTTTTTCTCCTTCTTAGTAGCTGCTGCAGCACTGTGTTTTTGACTTTCGGCCTGGGAACAGAGCTGATAACACCGATGTTTAGACTGACCAAGGACTTTGTGAGTCTCATGCTCTGCCAGGGAGGAGGGGAAGCCGGGAGGAAGCAGGGACAGGACACTTGACCCAAACTAGCCAAAGAGGTATTCCATACCACAGCACGTCATGCCGGGGGATGTAACTGGGAGCTACCCGGAAGGGCATGTCCTCTTTTCGGTCAGGCTCTCTTTTCCGGCGAGCGGTATCGTATTCTCTTCCCTTGTTATTCCTCTTATTATTATTATTGGTGGCAGCAGTAGTGATTTGTGTTATACCTTAGTTACTGGACTGTTTTATCTCAACCCGTGGGAGTTACATTCTTTCGATTCTCCTCCCCATCGCTCTGGGGAGTGTGGGGGGGGAAAGTAGACTGCGTGTTTCTAATTTACAGCCGGGGCTTAAACCACGACATGAGACAAATCATGTAATTTGAAACAGAGCAGCAAAACTGGAAGGAACCAAGGACAGTGATAATATGACCAGAATCAAAAGGAGTTCAGTGATGTGCACAATGGAACGATTTGGGGGAAAGGCATTAAAAACCATTTTCTTTATTTAATAACATTTCTATTAATCAAGATCATGGAAAAAAATCTCTTACAATTGCAGCTGATCAGCTGTCTAAATGTTAGCAGTCAGTAATTTCTTCTGGGCACAGCAGCCAGTAAGACTCCATTTCAGAAACGCCAGTCCTTTCATGAACTCTTTGGTAAGGTGTGGTTAATATTGCACATAATCTATGAGCTTACGCAGGACCTGTAGGATGAACACAGCCATATGGAAGATCACTACTTATATGTGAGTTCAAAGGTCTCCTCCTTGTTTCTACTTGAGTTACCTTTTCAGAGTGAAATTTCACATGGCACAAGTCTAACTCAAAATGAAGACAGGCTGAGAAAGTTGGGGCTGTTCAGCCTGGAGAAGAGAAGGCTGCATGGAGACCTCAGAGCAGCCTTCCAGTATCTGAAGGGGGGCTATGGGGATGCTGGGGAGGGACTCTTCATCAGGGACTGTAGTGACAGAACAGGGGGTAATGGGTTAAAACTTAAACAGGGGAAGTTTAGATTGGATATAAGGAAGAAATTCTTTACTGAGAGGGTGGTGAGGCACTGGAATGGGTTGCCCAGGGAGGCTGTGAATGCTCCATCCCTGGCGGTGTTCAAGGCCAGGTTGGACAAAGCCTTGGGTGGCATGGTTTAGTGTGAGGTGTCCCTGCCCATGGCAGTGGGGTTGGAACTAGATGATCTTAAGGTCCTTTCCAACCCTAACTATTCTATGATTCTATGATTCTATGTTTTGTTTTGGTTTGTTTTGTTTTTTACCTCTGGTGAAGCTTTTGGTCATTTTGAACCAATCGGGATAAATGAAGCACGTAGCAAGGGAGAAAGGAAGATTAAATGAGAAGCTGGTGCTGGGAAAGGAAGCTGCGTGACAGGAGGAGAAAATGGGGCATGGTGTGATGAGCAGTGAAGGTGGACTGATGTGACCTGCTACAGCAGAGTGTAGGACTGGGCAGGTGAAGATCAACAAACTAGGGAAAAAGAAAGTAGTGAACAGTAATGGAGAGATAAATTAACATGAGTATGCATATATATATATGTATATATATATGGAAAATGTCTCTCTGAATGCTAACAAACAGTGGTAGGACAGTCTTAGGCATCAGACCCTCTGACGTATTTTAGTAAACTACTATATTTCATATTGGCTGTTGTCTAGGAAGATGTTAACATGGGACTTTTCTACGGGCAATTTAATAAATGTGTGATGTTTAATAAATTTGTGACTAAAATCAGTGGAGTCATTGAAACAGAACAGGATAAGGTTGACATATAGAGATATTATAGGAAAAGGGGTAGCACTTCACTTTTGTGATATAAATGCTTAAATTCCCCTCTAGGTGGATAAGTCAAGTGTGATCCATTGTGGAGCTATAGTTGTACTCACAGTCATGTCAATGCAACAGATTCCCTGGGGGAACCATTTTAATTCAAAAATTCTCCTGTATACCTTCCTGCATATATTGAAAAAGCCATTTTTTTCTTTTGACTTTTCTGATACCAGCTGTCTGTATGGTCTCTCAAACTTCTTCTGCAGTACTTTCTCTTATACATTTAACACTGCAGAATATGCTTAGATTACCTTGAAGTAATAGATTAATAGGTTCATAGTTTGCTACCCTTTGTGAGAATCTGTCTCTTGCTTTTGTTCAAATATTTTGAAATTATCCTTAATGTAAGCCAGGTTAAATGCAAATAGAAGTTGTTAGTTGCAATATATCTGTTCACAGAACAGATATGAACATTGACTATTGTTGTGGTTTAAGTGCAGTCAGTAACCCACGTAGCCCGCTCACGGAGGGGTGGGGAGGAGAATCAAAAGAATGTAACTCCCACGGGTTGAGATAAGAACAGCCCAGTAACTAAGGTATAACACAAACCACTACTGCATCAATAATAATAATGATAAGGGAAGAGAATACAATACCACCTGTTGATACCTAGCCCAACCAAGCAGTGAACTAGCCCTTCTGGGTAATTCTCAGTTACATCCCTGGGCATGACGTGCTATGGTTTGGAATACCTCTTTGGCTAGTTTGGGTCAGGTGTCCTGTCTCTGCTTCCTCCCAGCTTCTCCTCCTCCCTGGCAGAGCATGATACTCACAAAGTCCTTGGTCAGACTAAACATTTGAGCAGTAACTAAAAACATCGGTGTTATCAGCGTTGTTGTCAGGCCGAAAGTCAAAAACACAGTGCTGCACCAGCTACTATGAAGGAGAAAAAATGACTGCTACTGCTGAACCCAGAAAATAGATATGAACATAGATATGAACATAGCTGTTCAGCCTGGAGAAGAGAAGGCTGCATGGAGACCTCAGAGCAGCCTTCCAGTATCTAAAGGGAGGCTATATGAATGCTGGGGAGGGACTATTCATTAGGGACTGTAGTGATAGGACAAGGGATAACGGGTTCAAACTTAAACAGGGGAAGCTTAGATTGGATATAAGGAAGAAATTCTTTACTGTTGGGGTGGTGAGGCACTGGAATGGGTTGCCCAGGGAGGTTGTGAATGCTCCATCAGTGACGGTGTTCAAGGCCAGGTTGGACAGAGCCATGGATGACATGGTTTAGTGTGAGGTGTCCCATGTGCCCATGGCAGTGGGGTTGGAACTAGATGATCTTAAGGTCCTTTCCAACCCTAACTAATCTATGATTCTATATAAAGTAGACAACAGAGTTAAAAATATTTAAGAAATTTCAATGTAGAAATTAAGAAAGAAATTTACTTAAATTGTGCCAGGATTAAACAGAAAAGGGTCCTGGGTTTTTTTTCAGTCTCTGTTGCTTTTCCTGACACCTACTTGTGAGGTGTTACTCTTCAGGTCATGGTCATCAGAGGAAATTCCAGTGCCCAATAGTTGAATTTAAAAAAACCAAATGCAATACCACACCACTCCCACACTAAGCTGTTTTTTAAAAAGCCCAGGAAATTCTACATGCATGCAAACTCTTAAATTGTGGTGGCAAGCATAAGCACTCTGAATGTAGAAACTGCTGAAATTAAGGATGCCTGAATAAGAAAGCAGAATAAGAAGGAGGAAACTTATTCTCACGGTTATATAGTGCTAGGAAGAAATACATTTTATTTCTTTCTCAGAATTCCTGCATGATCAACTCGTCACTACAGCCACATTTATCAAAGAAAATCAGTAAATATTTGATCCATCTACCTTAAATTTAGATATCTAAAGTGCTTATAGTCAGTGGAGTTAGACAAGCATTTCCAGAGGGTGATTCCTCAAATACCTTTTAAGAGGACTTTGAATGGCATGAATCGCCCTATAGATGTTCTTATCAATCTTGACTGCAACAGACTAATTTAGGCCAAACACCTAACTTTTAGACCTCTGCCTTTGCCCTTGCAAAGAATGAGATTCAGCTTACCTAGCTTCAGCCTACAAGGAAGACAGGTTTTCTCTGCCAGAGCAAATGGGCACCTTCAGAAGGCAGTTAATCCTGTTCTAAAGCTCTTTTCTAACAATGGAGGTAATGGCTTCCTTGAGCTGCCTGTCACTCCATTAACTGGAGAAGGAAGAAGTTTCAACAACCAGTTCAAATTAGATGCCTTAATATTAAATAGATAATTTTAATTAATTTCAACCCATGTTTCTTTTTTCAGCTTGAGATTTGGATCCTTATTTGCTGAATTTTTGAGTGCTAATAGCTGCAGATTCAATCAGCAGGAGGCACAGCACCCTGAGCAAAAGAAATGACTCCACATACTCAACGCTCTGAAAAGTGTGCAAAGAGATAATGCAAAGTGAATCCACTAAAATTAGTGGATAACCATTAGGATCAAAATCACTATGCTTCATTTCAGTATTTCTGAAATAGGATAATGCCAGCCTTTCACTATAGAAATACTTTGTGGAAAATAAAGCAACTCATGTCTGAACAGTCTAATAATGTGTCACAGAATGGCTCCTGAACAAATTAGTAACTATTGTTAGAGCAAGATTTTAATATTATGTGGTAAACAAGCCCTGAGAGAACTATAAAATATGGAACAGCCATTCACTGAGAGCAATGAGCACATCAGATGAGATAGTTCTCCTTTGGGCAAAAAAGAAAAAAAAATGTCTGACTCTTAAGAGGAGATTGCTTTAAGGTAAATCAGTTGCAGATCTACTTAAATTTGGATTTATTTACCCTTTCTTGCCTCATTTGGTAATCTCAATAAAGCTTAAATATTACTTTAGTGTGTATTATACTACTTTGGATATAGATAGGTAAAATGCATGTATATATGCTTATTTATATAGACATCAATATATATGTACACTTTTTTTATATGTATATATACAAATGTGTATACATATACATTTGCAGTTGAAACTGTGCTGAGGTTTAGAAGGTTAGCTTAAGTCAGTGGAGATGATTTAGTGTACAGCTGAAGGTGACATGGTAAAGGTAAGTGATAAATCATGTCTGGCATTAGCTATAACTTCCTGGCAGCTAGAATATCTAAATAAAAATATGGTTTAAGATGGCATTATTCAAACTGTAGAAAAAAAATCCAAACATCCATGATTAAAGAATAAGCATACAACTGATTGCTGTATTATTAGTTGCCATGTTTCACAAATTAAACTAAATTAAAGGAAATTTTTGACCTGTAGTTATTTTAGAATTTGATATTGTTGTTGTTTTTAATTGTCCATATAGTTTAGACCTGTATAGATATTTATATTGTTTTCTCTCTTGCAGTGCCTAAGTATGTGCCAAATAAATGACACAGCAAGATCCATTCAGTAAAAAGTCATGAAAAAAAGAATCACAGTCATACAAGATATTTCAACATGTAATATTCACCTAAAAGGCAATATTATCTTCAAAAGGCAGCAGTCTTTTCAGAAAAAAATTACAGAGTGTGCATATTCCTATTTAAAGAGCTATTTATAACTTTAAAACAACTTTTTGCCAAATGGCTAGTTAGAATTAGCTTGTGTTTCTGCCATGAGAAAAACATGCTCACTCCTCTACAACTGTGTGAAAGTCTGATTTAGGCAAAACAGCCACCTGAACTGCAAAAGAGCAAATAATATGTATACAGTATGTACATTCACCAGGCGTAAACTGATACTTGGGTTAGCCCTCCCAGCTGTACTATTCATCATGAAGAATATTCGTCATGAAGTGACAAAATTTGAATTAAAGCTCATCATACCTGTTGAAATCAGCTACTATTCTCTGAATTAGGAAGAAATATATCATGAGATTCCACTGACCAGCTTGACTGTCCCTCCAGTCAATTATATTTAAATGACAATAAAGTAAGAAATAAAGAAAAAAGTTAATGTCAGAAAATGAACTCATGAAAATTACCATCACCCCACTGTAGTCAAGGGTGTGCCATTAACTTATGAAAAATGAAGAACCAGTACATTCAGTTCATAGTGTAAACCAGTTGACTAATAAGCAACACAGCCAGGAAAACCCTTTTCCATGTTTGTTAACACATGCACAAAATAGGTTTTCCCAATTATGTTTGCAGTGCTGTAGTTGTGCACCCTCTCCTTTAAATCATGAGAAACTTAGCTGGAGAAAAAGGAAAGTTATACTGGTGCAAATGCAGGGGAACAGAGAACCATAAAGTCCCAGTAGTTTGACCCTACTCTAATTGAAATCAGTTAAAAATAGTCCCAGTGACTTCAGTGCTGCAGAATCAGCCTCTAACCATTGAGAAGCCAACAGATTTTACTATCTCTGAATGCTGAATGCCTCATTTGGGATTTAAAGAAATATGTGATTAAAATCTAATTTTGTCACAAGACGTACTCAACTGAAGCTGAGCAAATAATTGATCATGAATAATTTATCTGAGGAAGTTCATCTCTTTTCTTTGTCCCTGAACATCCATGAATAGATTATCATTTCTTCAAATTCACTTTTGCAGGCCTTCTTGATTCTGAATCAACTGTGTGGTTTTCTTCATACATAGATTACTTGATCTTCACTCTTTCAGCTGTGTTAATAATTTATTATTAATCATTTATTAATTATTTATGATTAATTATGATTTATTTATAATTAAACCTCATGATGTATCCATCTAATAGCATTTCTGGCACAGATACTACTTTACAATTAAATTTAATTTAAAAAGAAAACCATTTGCACAACAGCTCAACAAAATCTTTTTTCCTTTCTTAGTTCAAAATGCAAGAATGAAGGGGCATAAGCATAAGCAAAGCAAATTTTTTTTTAGTTTAACTGAGTAAGTAGTCACAGATTTTCCCTGTCTGACTTTCCAATAGATCTCTAGTTAAGAGAGTCATGCAGAAGAGGATTATATGGAAGTGAGTTGCCTATCCCTGTGTATGGGATATGGCTACTACCTTGCAAGATTGAATGTGATCTTTTCTCTTTCTAAAGCATTGTGAGGTGATGTAATCATCACTTCAATTTATACAGATATGCTAGTGTTCACTTTTTAAATTGCATAGATCAACTATTTATTCCCTATATTGTTAATAAAATTGTTACTATTGTGGATAAAGTTGATATTATTAATAATATTGTTGATAAAGTTAATTGGCATTTGAGACATATAAATTAATCGATTTCCTATCCTCTTTCAAATTTCCCTGTAAGTTTAATCTGCGTATATTATGTAAAAAAAAAAAAACCTATAGCATCTCTTCCTTAACTTTCTGGAACCCACATAGAAGAAACTCTGAATGGTGAATGTGTAGAAATTCATGGTGAATATTAACTTGACAAAAAGTAAAACAGTGTTGCTAAAGGACAAAACTTGTAAATAAGAACAAACTTCTGTGAGATCATAATTTTAACTGTCAAGAAATGCATTAACAGTCATTCAAAAATGAGAATGAGTTATTACATGTTTACAAACTGCATTCTGAAAGCATCTGGAATTGATCAAGAAAAGTCTGACACAAGCGACTGTTCTGAAACTATGAATCTGAAAAAAATTGAAATGGAACAAATGGTTATTAAACTAAAACCAATAGGGTTTATGTGGCAAAATTGCCATATTAGACCTTTTCAATAATTTTGTTCTCTCGAAATTCAATATGAAAATGTGACAGTGAAGATAAGAATATATTCTTACATGAAATTAGATCACATGAATCCAAAGAAGTACTGTAATTATCGTTCTTAGACCTCTATTTGAAAAATAAGTTTAATTTTATTAAAAATCAATCTACTATTAAATCAAACATAAACTGCAAGGAAGTTGACAAAAGGTCTAAAATGTTTTCTAAAAATAAATAAAATTTAATTTAATTTTAAAATTATTCTTCAAGAGAATGAGAATTTCTGGGCAGAAAGATTAGGAAAGGTCTTGGAAACTAATCAAGGCAACTTATTAAACAAAGCAGTAGGGTTAATTAAAAGCAATATAGCTGACTTTTCAGTTGGACACTGAAAGAAACGCAAAGACAGCCTCAGTGTAGCTGCAAACACCAGCTTAACTGTGATTAGAAGGACAAGCTGGAACATTATATTACAACTTCTAGTAAAACAAAGGAGCATCAAAAGTCCAACAGAAGCAACTGGTACAGGTTTGTAGATAGTATGTGTTACTTTATTTGTTCTGATATGATCCCATTAGTGCCTTAAATTGATCCTTCCATGGGAATAATGGAGGAGTTAAAGGCACTGTAAATTGAAAAGGCACCCGTTTGCATGACTGAAAGATACAGGGGGAAAAAAAAAAAAAGGAAACAAGACAGTGGAATTGAAAAACCTTTCAGTTAAGATGGGGGAAAAGTAATTTCTCATAAAAATTTCTCATTCAGGGGATGAAGAAGCACTGCTATTACATACACAGAATCCTTATTTTGTCTTGATTTGTAACTGATCTAATTAGGGATATATTTTTCTGAGAATTGTTCAGTGCTATTGGTTTTGATACAAATCCTAATTTATCCAATTTGACTCTATCCGCAGGAAAGTATCAAGAAATATTTAATTGGGAAACACGTCTCAAAATGTTACTGTGTGGAAAAAAGTGTTATAAAGACACAGCTGTCCCTTCAAACATCCCATGGGAATGCCCAACAAACATGCCAAAAATCCCCTTTCTCCAGACCAGAGAATATGTTTTCATTTATACTTAGTTTAAGTATAAAAAAAAAAAAAAAAAAAAAAATCTAGATGAGCTGATTTATTTTGTGAGTAACTAATAATTGAAGCTCACATTTATGTCAGAAAGAGAATTTATTTGTTTATCTGAAGAACAAGGAGGATACCAGAAAGGAAGATTTAAGGTTGTTTTTTTCCCAGTAGCTAGTATCCTGCTGAGGAAAGGCAAGAAACAGCAAATAGGTCAAAACCTGTGGGTCTTCCCTAAATCTTCACTGTTACTTCCCTGTGTTTGTTCTGGCAAGACTGGAAAATATTTTGTCATCATATTACCCTCAGAAGAATGATTTCTCTAATACAGCTGGTAAAAAATGGAGGTCTAATGATTTCATAGTAGAGCCTGCAGTACCCAGATGTTCAGCTGATGGTGCTGGCAACATATGTTCTCAGATCCTGCTCATCTAAATGCAGAGTGATTAACAAGAAAAATCTTTGTTTCCGATCAGAAAAGAGACCTAGGTGTCTATTAAGGAAGTACATGTCTCTGGTATATTTTTAAGCAAAACAAAAACAACAACAAAAACCACCCAAGTAAAATACAAAACCAGAACAAGCTGTCTAGCTAACCGAGCTGTTTTTGCCAGAGTCATATTAGGAAACTTCCAAGTTAACCGCTCTGCTGCAAAACTGTGGAGGCAGTAACTTCCAGGAAAATGACAGTAGCAAACAGCATGGGGAGCAGCAATTACTTCATCCAGCATCTACATCTGAGGAGCTAGTGGCTGCCTGAAAGGTTGGACTTTGTGCCCTTCTGAGTTCTGACAAGTCTCAGAAGGTATGCTAGCTAAAAGAGGCTACAACTGAATGAAATTTTCCTCCTATTTCACAAAACTGGAAGGAAAAGCATCTTCACTCTGCTATTAGCCTCCACTGGTCCGGAATCTATTCTTTAACCATTTCTGTCTGAGTAGTTCCGCTGACTGAAGTAATTTAAGCCTACAAGATGAAAGGGCCTTTTGGCAGTTTCCAATCTCTAAAGCTTTCAGACACCCTGGAGATGAATGTATTTTTGGAATATATTAAGGACATACAAAACCTGAGACATGTTGCATGGTTAAAGTAAATCCATAAAAAATATTTTCCAGAAATCATCCCTTGTGGCCCAGTGGTATTAACGATAATGTAAATTTAGCATAATATCCTTTAAAATGTTTTAAAAACATACAATAATTGTGCAGAATTAATACAAAGATGTCTTCATACACATTCTGATGTCTGTCATAAGATCAGGTAATAAAAATCTAGGAATAAATGAAATGTAATTATTTCTGTAGGTCAGTGAGCAGTTAACATTGGTAACCTGATGTAAAACTAGATTTAACACAGATGAGATAGGTTAAACGTTTGAGTATATGTATGCCCAAGATCATAA
Source organism: Psittacula echo (assembly GCF_963264785.1). Classification (NCBI taxonomy): domain Eukaryota; kingdom Metazoa; phylum Chordata; class Aves; order Psittaciformes; family Psittacidae; genus Psittacula; species Psittacula echo. Next base: position 84,276,453 of record NC_137738.1, on the reverse strand, counting down.
ATAACTGTCAGAGGCTTACAATAGGTATAATTCTCAAAAGGACTTTTGTAAAACAGGAATGTGAGTCCCATTGAAAATCTCATTTAATTCCAAGGTGTGCTCTCAAGATTTATATTCCATTAAGTATTTACCATATGTGCTTCTCTGAATCAGATGGCTAGAAACCCTGTTGAATTGCCAAAGGGAGATGAACACATTTGCTAACCTGTTAATGTCTCTTGTTGACTTGGAAGTCACGCACTATGTGATCTACGGTTTGGAGGCTGCTAGTGGAATGGACATCAATCCATAACATCAGAATGAAGAGGGAAAAAATTACTTTTCTGTCAGTACCTTTGTCATTTCTGCTGTCAGCTCTTTCAGGACTGTCAAGAGTATAAGAAAAATAAGGTCATTTCCCTAGATTGCAATGCAGAACAAGAGGTAAGTTTCACTGATTAGAGCTTGCAAAAAACCTTAAACGGAGCCATTTCCACAGGAGAGTATCATGTAAGTGACTGGAAAGCTCATGGGATTTAATCAGCTTCACTCAATTTTCTGAAATGCCAGAATATCCCGTCAAATTGAAAATTCTGCTTTCTGTATATCTCCAAATTTTAATATCTCTATGGGATTATTAAGGTCTTAATTATTCTCAGAATTCTTTTTCAAATTAGCAATCATAAAACTTGAATGATGCATACAGACAGCATTAATCAGAGCACATGGAAATGTGGCAGAGTATGATGGACACATCATGGAACAGCATCAGGGAGATCTAGAGTGAAGGCTAAAAACTGTGACTTCAGAACTGTAGCATTTTCCCTTTGTGCTTTTATTATAATACATGCCATATGCTATGCTTTCTGTATCAAGGTTTCTGAATCCTGATTAATGCAAAACCTATTAATGAAAAGGAAAGAGAAGTTAGAAGTTTGCATGGTATTTTGGTATGCTATATTTGTTCTACATTCGGAAATGCCTTAGATATAACAAAGATATTTTCATAGTCTAAGACTATATTTGCATACATGGATAGGCTAATTTATTTATCAAAACAGTACCATAAATCCTTGCCTAGATCCACTGAGCTTTGATTCTACAATTTATTTCCCTCCAACCTGCTTTCTACAGTTCCAAAACTCTGAGCCTGACATTTTTCTTTTGATTTAAAAACATCTCTTTCCTGCTGTAACTCTCATATTAGCAAGGGGGTGACTTGGGAGCTACTTGGGACATTTTTCCCACAGGCCAAGCATAAGTCTAAACCTTCTTGAGGAAGGCTTGCAATGATGACAGTGCTGAGGGGTCTCAGCCAGAGCTCTGACACCTCATGCTTCCCACCCGCAGGGCCAAGTTCTTCTGCCAGTATTCTGAATATGCTGGGTATAGGTGGAATAGAACTCATTATAATTCAGTAGCAGATGACCAAAGACTGTTACTTCACTGATTAGCAGTGGGGCAACCATCAGCTGTAGCTTGACAGAAGGTCCAGCAGCATCGTCTAGCTCAGCAAGTTTCAGCTTATGTTGGTGCTCAGACTTTACAAAGGCACATTTCCTGCAGTACAGTAGTTCATCCTGGTTCAATTACAGTAAAGTTCTTCAAGTTGTCATCACCTGTTCCCCAAGGAATGGAAAAGAAAGCAACCAACTGTGAGGCAAGGTAAAACTTCAGCCTGTGCTGCTCCTTTTCTACACCCAGCAGGAGAGCAGATGTGGTGGGTTGACCTTGGCTGGCCATCAGGTGCCCACCAAGCCTCTCTATCACTCCCCTCCTCCGCAGGATGCAGGAGAGAAAATAAGATTAAAAAAAAAAAGAGCTCTTGGGTAGAGATGAAGGCAGTTTAATAAAGGAAAGCAAAGGCCACACACAGAAGCAAAAGAAACCAAAAACGTTCAGTAGGTAAGGTAAACCTTCTGGTGGAAATTACAGAAAACTGGACAGAAGTGAAGCTGGAAGGTCTAGTGGGCGTCATTGAAGGGGGCCACAGAGGAGTACGGTGTGCAATGGTCCAGGAAGGGGAAAAGCCTGGGAGCTCTTTATTTTCTAGGAAGAGCAACAGGGAAGACCAGGGTGTGCTCTTTTTCAGAGAAAAAGCAGCTATGGAAGAAACAGTCAGTGAAATTCTCCCAGGGAGTATAAGCAACAAGCACAGGATATGTTCTCAAGCACATGCTCCTCTGGGTGCTTTGTGTGTGAGCAGCAGTTGCACATGCACACATTATGCACATGAGGTGTGCTCCATTAGTGGTCATACAGCCAGGCATCAGTCTTCACACTTGGAAGTGCTTTAATGGGCAACACATGCAATGAAGCCAGCAGAAATATCTCATAGCCAAAAGACCTGTAGGGACAGTTCTGACTGGGGAAGGGACTTGGGGACTCTATGGAAAGCCCTGACCCAAAGGGTAATAAGCCCCCATTCAGCTTCTTTTCAGGGTGCAAACACGGGGGCAGCAGTGTGTTCAAGGTTCCCTGCAAACATCCTTTCCTGGTGTGTGACCAGTGTGTGTGCATTCATAATCTCCATAAACTGTTACCTGTAACTCCTCACACCTTTGGCCGAGGGTCCTCAGATATGATCCCTCTTCTTGTGCAGCCGGTTGGGCCTGAAGCTGCTCAGCCACCTTCAGTGAGGCTTCATTCTGTTTGTCCTTTTCGAGCAAAGCTCCTGCAGCCTCTCTCATTTCTCCTGCCCTCTGCTTAAGACACAATTTCATGCACAGTTTCCTCAGTAGAGCTTTTGATGAGCAGTGGTGCTGGAGTATTCATCAAGCTCTCAGTGGTCTCCTGCAGATTTTTCTTTCAGCTGCTTGGTGAGGGCAGCTAGTTTAACATTTTACTGCTGGAGCCTCTCTGCCTCCTTGCATGCTTCTGAAGAGCTTCCCTTTCTCAAGATGTGGCTCTCCATCTCAAGGGCACTGAGCTGCCCTTCCAGGTCTTCCAGAACATGCAGAAGGGCTCATTTCCATCAAGGGAGCAGGAGCTCTGCATCTCCTGATGGCCCTTGCACCCAGGAGGGCCTTTGAACTGGGCTCTGAAGGGGCTGATGGGCAGCTCACCCTCGAGCTGCTCCAGCATTTACTTTATGAAGAGTCTCCTGTCTAGCTGCAGCTCATTCTGGCAGATGAACAACTTCCTAGCTACCAATACACAGCACAGCACTATGAGGGTTGCTATGGGGAAAGTTAACTCCATCCAGCTGTACTCAATACAGGGAATAAATATCTGCATGTGCTGTTAGTCACTTTGAGAATTCAAATCTCACGTAGCCGGGTTTTTGCAAGACTGCACCCTGTATCTGTACTAGCAGAAACACTTACAAACCAGAACTTTGTTAAGACTATGCAGATCTACTATGCAGATCTACAAGTGTTTTCCCCTGTGGCACACCCACTTTTGTCAGAGCAGCTAATGTTTACCCTGCTACTAACCTTACCAGGTTAGCGGCACCTCTCAAGTTTTAATGTTTTATTTAATGATGTGTAGGGTAGCAAGAGATGACCCCAAAGCATCTTGAGTAGCATGAGAAGAAAAACTTTATTTCAGGCTGTAAGATCTTTAGTAAAGCATCTAACTAAAAGCATAGTTCCCTGTTTCTTGGCTAAGGCTGAGAAGGTCCAGGTCACCTTGCTGTAACATCAGATCATGGTGCACACAGACAACATGACCTTGCACTTCATAAAGGTATGAAATTCTCCTTTTTGAGTGCAGTATGTGTGTCAAAAAACAACTTTCTCCAATGGGCAAATAAAGATTGCATGAGTACATGATTAATGTACCTAATAACTAATGGAGCTGCCATCCCTGGGTACAGCTGAAGCTGTGACATGGGCTCAGTAGTTGGCCATGCAACACCTATGCTGCATTCCTTTTCTAAGAATGCAACTTTCACTACCATTAATCTCACTTTAAAATATCATATAAAGTGGGATCTCTGAGCTGCAGAATAGAACCTAACGCATCAATACAGAGTTTCTTTCATTAGTCACCATAATCTGATTTTCTCTTCTTGTGAGAAATCATACTGTGACAAATTACTTGAAACAAGACTTACCATGACATACAGCGTGCATTGCTAGTAGCAGTCACAAAAAAAGAAAACGGAGTTAAAATAAATAATACAGGTAAAATAGAGACTTCTCTTTTGCATGACATTTTGAACACAATGCATTTGCTGTAAGGAGAAAGAAGTACATTTTTAATAATTACCTGTGAATACCACAAAAGATCATATGTTTCTATTTCCCTTCACCAGAATATAGTATATTTTCTCCTGTATAACTACTGTATGAAGTAGTTGTAATTCTAGCTGCCAGCTAACCTATGCTTGAGTACATTATAGAAAACCCAATCTCCTCCCAAACCTCACCCAGAGACAGATTATTATTTCAGGGGAATTGCTGTTTTATTTAATATACTAATTACATATTTAATCTGGTCTATAATACTGTCTGTACAATTCTGTAGATAGATGTCTTAGTCACTGTGGCCATAAAATATAAGCTGGAAATATGATTAAATAGTAACTATTTATATAATATAACCTATGTTCTTTATGAAGTAAAAGGAAAGATAGACTCCATTTGTCTCATATCTATATTTATGAAATAAATAAGGCTCATTTTCACCCTTAATATATGTTCTGATGTAGGTGTTCTGTCTGGGGCCCACAATCAGGGAGAAGGGACCAAGAGAAGGCGATATGATCAGATAGACAATAAAGAAAGAAGTTAGCCATGATGAATAATGTAAGAATATAAGAACTGACTTCCTGGAACATATGGAAGAAACGTCCCTCTAGACCATATTCTGACAGTGGATAAATCAGTGGAATTGTTGTTTGCTTGGAAAGCAAAAGGTGCTAAGATGAAGAGAATAATAACAAGGTGAAGAGACACCTACCTCAAGTGTATGTACACAAATGCATATAACCTGGTGAAATATTAAGGAGGAACTGAGGCATCACATATGATCATGAGACCGTGATGTTCTGGAAATAACAAATATGATGGGATAACTCTTGCAGGATAAGGGGAGTATTCTCTATGCAAAGCAGCAGCTCAGATGCGGGGAGCTCTTGTACAGGATGTGCAACAGGCTGGGCAAAAGTTTCTGTGTCAAACTCAGAGAAGTCTGTGTAGGTGAAATCATAGTAGGACTGTGCTATGGACCACATAATCCAGGTGAGAAGCCACTCTCAAGGAAGTGTCTGGATCATACTCTATTCCTTCACAGGGATCTTTAAACTCCCTGACTTCTGCTGAAGGGCAAGGATGCAAGAAATCCAGGGAATTTCTGGAGAGCTTCAGGGACTGATTCTTGATGGAGGCACTAGATAGACAAACCAGTTATGCAGAACTGGATTTGTTATTCAGAAATGAGGAAAAATGTCTGGGGGTGTGAATCTCAGTGGCAGCCTTGTCTGTAGTGAGCATGAAATAATTAAGCTGAATATGCTGTGGGAAGTGAGGAACTGGCAATGGAAATCACATTTACATCATAATTCAAATGTATATTCCAGGTGCCATATTCTGCCAGTGTAGTGTATTGCAATTTCTGTACATTGCTGTATCACTCTGCTAAACCAAATCCCATGTAACATATACAAATATGTAGATTGCATATTATATATTGAATCCTTCTCACATAGAATATCTCAGTGAAGCTGGTTAGAGAATACTGGACTTTGACAAAGGTCCTCAATGACATATTTGACTTAGCTGTCATCAGTGACTCCCAGTTCCCTGTGCTTAACAAAAGAGTTTAAGGAGTTCAAGAAAAATTATTGTCACACAGGAGCTAGTTCAGCCAGGGTGTATCACCAAGACGGTGGGGCCAGAGCACTTGCCCTGTTTGGAAAGACTGAGGGAGCTGGGCTTCTTCAGTCCAGACATGTCTTCAAAATGATTTAACTGCAGCCTCTAGTGCCCACAGGAAGAATGTTGAGGAGATGGAGCCAAGTTCTTCACACTGGTGCATGGTGGGAGGATGAGGGGCCAAAGTTGTAAATCATAACATGAGGCATTCAGGAAAAACTTTTTCACTGTAAGGGCAGACCAGCAGTGGAGCAAGTTGTTCAGACAGGTTTTGCTGGCTCTATTCTTGGAGGTTTTTCAAAGCGCTGAGCAATCTGGTTTGATCCCACAGCTGGCCCTACTTTGAGCAGGAGGTTGGGTGGGTGAGAGACCTCCTGAGGTCCCTTGCACCCTAAGTGAACCTATGATTCTATTCACTAGGTATACATGAAATAATGAGAAAATAAACTGTGATATTAGACACTCCCAGTTTCTGTAAACCTTAGGGGGCATCCTGAGCTAGCAACTGTGTTTACATTTTTTGCTTAATAATCTTTCTTCCCTGAATTAGTCTAATTAATTTATATTTTCTATATTAAGACTGTCAAGACTATCCTGTGGCAATAGCACTAAAGGCTTTTTGCAGCAATTTGTTTGCAACCCATTGCCTGCTAACTTATTCAAGGCCCCTTTTGTATTATGAGAAACTGTAATTAAGTATTCCTTACTCTTCAATGCATTTATGATTTTTTTTGTTGGAGTTTATTTTTCCATTTTTTACTCTTAGTTACCTTAAAGAATCCTTATCCAACCAACAGCTTGGAACATAACTCTGGCCCTTCTCTGAAACTTTGCTTTGCTTTACTATACCTTTTCTGAAAAGGTGGTGATGAAGACAATGAGGTATGCAAACAACATTCAAAATTTAGATGCACTGCAAATGTACACAGCAACATAATAATGTTTCCTGATTTGTTCTTTCTCTCTTATTAATAACTCCTAGCTTGCTTATTTGTCTGGTACAGAACACTATGTTGTTGTAAGATGTTTTCATAGAATTGTCCATAACAATGATTTCTCCTCTAAGTGGTAATAGCTAATTTAGAAGCTATCATTGTGTACGCATACTTAGGCTTATTTTCCTCCAGGTGCATTACCTTGCATTTATCAACACTGAATTTCATTCACCACTTTATCACGCAGCCACTCAGTACCATGAGACTCTTCCTTAACTCTTTTCAGCTGGATTTGAATTTTAATACCCAGAAAATTGTAAAGCTATCAGGAAACCTGTCACCTCATTGTGTATCTTCTCTTCCAGACAAATGAGTACACTGAACAACACAGGTCAAAGAATAGTACACCACTGTATTTCACTGGTAACTCCCCACCCCAGCAGCTCCTTTAATTTCCTTATAACAGGCTCCCTCATAATTATAATTCCCTTTTGTGAAGCTTGAATTCTTACAGAAGTTTTGGGAGGATTTTTGCTCCTAGAAGAAAGTTACATTTGAAGTCACAGTTGTCACCATCACAGTGTCTCTTAGAAATGACTTCACAAAGCCAGTTTGTTTAACAGCAGTTGTTAAACAGAATTTCCTTCCACCCTTACATCAGTCTTTCCTCTTCTGCCATTTGTAAATCAATTTTGCCCTGCTGTGAGGGTATTCTCTTGACTGTGTTTCTCCATTCAAATTTCAATTCTCTTTATGTCCGTACCTTTTTAGCCCCACCTTATTTTTAGACTTCTTGCATTTGTCTAGGCATTTTTCTGGTTCCCTATTTTTATGCATCCTGTTTTCAAAGGCCTTTATTTGTTGAGACTGCACTTTGACTGTATCTTACCTGAATTTTATTCAGGTAAAGAGGTATAGAGTTATCATAAACCATAGGATACTGTGAGCATGTTTCTGTGTGCAGCTGGAGGTATCTTGAAGCATAATCCCTGCCAGCTCCCTCCTTCCCCTGTGCATGAAAGTCTGTCTCTGCATTGCTAATTCCTTGGATTCTGGTGCGACTGACTTCATAATGCACAAAGTAAAACATAACACAAACATGTAGGAAGACTGATCAAAGAGGTTTAAATTCTAGGGTTAAGGGAAATCTCCAGGCAGTGGGACGCACTGAGCCTTTTATACAATCTCCGGCAACTGGCTGGAGTTGCACAAACTGGAAATTGCCTCATCTGTTAAAATATGGCATTATAACTGCACTATGCCTGATTTTTTTTTTTTTTTTCCTCAGGATTACACAAAATCTTTCTATATATAAAATTACTTTATGTTGCCATCCTCATACTCAGTCAAGCATTGCAAGGACACCAGGAGTTTTCTGTTTTGCTCTAGGGAAAAGGAGGTATAAAAGGGAAAATGACCCTTCGAGCATGACAGGAACTATCTTTATCTTCACCAGTCAGGGATCTTATCGACCTTTAGGAAGAGCAAAATTAGATTATTCTCTATTGAGAGAAAAAATATTAATTCCATCATGACCCAAACACCCAGGTTTCATCTGCAGCAGGTTTAGAATTTTTGCCCCAGTATAGAATTAAATTGAACTCATAAAACAAATGTTTAGAGTGGAAGCCATCATTTTGTAATTGTGTTTGAGAATACTCACTGCATTCAAGCCTAGTCCTTTGGGAGCAAAAATGACAGGATGCCCAGTGCCTAATATAATATTCTTTCCCCAAACTGATACTTCCTTTAGCTGCTATTAGAGACAAAGTATCTAAAAGAAAGAGATACTGTCTAACAGCATGAAATATTTTACATATTGTAAAACAAGACTAAAATGGACTATCTTAAGCATTCTTATAATGTGGGAAAATCTCATGTAATTCAATGAAACAGGGAAAATAATCTCCACAGACTCTTGTTATATTGGCTTTCTTGGAAGCTCAAGCTTCTCCACAAAAATGCATAAAAAAATCTTGAGGAAAATTAAACCAAATAATCTGTAATTTATAAGTGTTTGCACAGACCAATATTTTTTACAGGTCTTTAACTGCATACTCCCCTGAGCAGTCTGTAAAATGTATGAGAAGCCCAATTCAGTTATTGCCATTATGACAGTGTAATATCTCAAATTAGATTTACTTTACTGATGCTTGCAGTTTTGATCAGCAATTGCTCCTTTTAAAAAAAGAAGTAGAAACAACAGAAAGAGAATTATAATCAGCATTTACAGAATATTTGTATTTGATGGGAGGATTTTAAAGACACATGACAGGAGATGATCTCTATTAACTAATCAGCACTGTAAAAGTCCTTAGTTGTTTTTTTCAAATACTACCTATAGGGAAAAGGAAAACTTTTACGTAGGTATTTATTGTGAAAAACTTGCCTTATGCAGCCATTAAAGCCAGTGTGGAAAGAATGGGGTTCCTAGTCTCCGGCTATACAAGACACAAGCTGCCTTCTTGTTGTATGACTGGGAGAAAGCACTCAAACTTTAAGGAAAGAGTCCAGAGACAAATTCATTGTAAGAATGGTTTACATCAGTTTAGACAGTCAAAAATGATTACACCAAAGTCACGTTATATACTGTATTTTATGTCTATTTGTAATATAATCTAATCTGTAGAGTGACTTTTTACCTACCAAGAGTTCAGTCTTTGAACTATTGACTATTCTGTGACTGCTTCAATGTGGTAAAAAAAACAGTAGTAATTTCAGGATAGCTGTTGCTTAGTGTAAAATGGAGTTAGCACACAGAATAACATCATAGTTTAGGAGAATTTGGAGAACAGAACTCTGAGAGAGAGGTCATTACAGCAATGTGTTATCATACAAGAGATTATCAAATGTTTTAATGGTTTTGAAGTTTTCTCTAGATGACAGAATGTCAACTTCTTTGGAACATCTCTCTTGTGTTTTCTTCTTACATAGCTTGTTTTGAGAGATTGTTTCTGTGGAAAGTAAAATAAATATTCTATGACCCTCACAAGATTAATGCCTATGTTTGCTTTCTTTTTTAACTAGATCACACCACTGTTGTTTCCTCAAGACAATTTTAAATCTTGATTTTTTAAAAAATGCTATTTTATTCTTATTTTCACATGCTGTTTTTCCTGCCCAATGCAATTTTGCTTATAACATATCATTCAATATGCCTAATAGGACTAAGTATGAAAAGACAAACAGCAACATTATTATCCACACTAAGCACATTTAGAAGTGTTCATTTTGCTTACTGATTCTTTGAAGCAGTCCATTTCCTGATTTGTAAGGCTGGCGGAGTCCACAGTTTTAGATGTTTATCAGTCACAGCACTCCCTCTTATGCCAATAGGCTGTTCCTTTGATCATTTGCTAGAAGTTTCAAAATAGCAGGAAAAACAGCCCAGAGGTATTTTGGCTGGATCACAATGCAGACTTAAAAATATCTTAGCTCCTTGCTTATTGATGGCACTTTACATCGAGAAAGACATTAAAAAAACACGCTGGCAAAGACAGCCAGCTAACTTACGCCTCTGTTTTGCTTATAGTGAAATGGCTGACTGGCCATACCCAGAGGGTGGTAGTAAATAGCTCTTTTCAAACTAGTGGAGTCCCCCAGGGATCAATATTGAGCCCAACACTGTTTAATATCTTCATAAGTGATCTGGAAGCTGGGATCAAGTTACCCTGATGTGTACCTGACAAAGTTTGACAATGATACCAAACTCAGCAGGAGTATAGTAAGTAGTCACACGTAGTTGAGTCTTGTTGAATCTACTGCATCTAATGTCTTAAATCAGCAGTCCGAACTACCTATTGCAAGAGTTCTGTAAAAATACAAATCCTCACAGCTCACATGTGTTTTATCTTCTTTGTATTTCACATGCATGTGTGTCCAGTTGTTTGTGTGAAAGGGTGTACTTTTTAAATAAAGCCATATCTTGTACCCTTTCTATGCCATTAGATACATGACTCGTCTTTCTCATCCACATCTAGGTCCATCTAAGTCCATTCACCAAGTTACACAGACTGGTTCAAGTAACCCTGTTTATGTCCCGTTACATAGCAGTAGAAAGGCAACATTGCACAACAGTTGTCCAAGAAACTTTTGAGTCAGATCATTATATTTTACAGTTTATAGCATTCCTGTTGACAACGGCTGGGGCAGCTTTGTTTTCTTTAATTTGTGCTTCATCAGCCGTGTGCAGTCCCTCATGGGGGCCATCAGGATGCCTTTAAGCCTTTAGACAGACAAGGTTGTTTCCCACAATGGGAGTTTAGTAACCTCATCCTGAAAAGACAAGGATTTCAAACAGACCCTGGATTCCTGAGTTTCACTTGAAATATCTCCTGCCAACTCCAAAGGTCTTCTAAGTTGGTTCTCAGAGACCAGCAGCTAAACAGCAGGCTTTCCCTGTGGGAATTCCTTTAAAGAAAAACAGAGTACGCAAGAAAGGAACTGGAAATGCACAGTGCACTGCATTATTCTCCATATGCAGTTTCCTAATGTGCCAAGCATTCAAGGCAAAAATTGGGAACTTCATAGGCAAAAGTCATTCTTCAGCAAGCAGTTCTCTAGCAAGATAGCATGGAGACTACCTTGTGTAGGATGACATTATTACATTTCTGGACTTTAAGAGATTTTAAGGGCCTCCAGCTCATTCCTAGTCATCTGTAAATGCAGCAGTCAGTTTGTAAAAGTATAGGCAGTACAAATGAGGATAAGAAAAAGAAGTGAATGTCTTTGCCACCTGTGTCAAGGACATTTTGTAATGGCACTTCCTTGCTGTGCCTTTGCAGTATATTCTTTGTTGCAAGTGAACCAAAGTCCCTTTGTGTTTTGGGTGTCTGTCAAAAGTGAGTTGGGCCTTTAAGATCAAAACTGGAAAGCAATCCCTACTTGCTGAGAAGCTGCTTGCTTTTCCATTCCCAAATTGTACAGTGAGCTACTGGCAACACTCTAGTTACCAAGAACTTTCCATCCGGTTCATAATTACACGGAGTTTGTCTATCTGTCTTACTATGAGGGATTTTCCACCTACTGTGAGATAGTGATGGTGTGCTTCATCCTCTCCCTTGTCCCCCTGATACTATTCCCTGTATCCAGAACTTATCTATAGGAGGAATCAAGCAGACTATGTCTCATCCTCACAGCTCAGAGGTTGCCTCTATGCTCCCAAATTTATCACCAACTCTGCAGTAATCCTTTCAAGACCCTCTTCCGATACTGTCATCAATGGACTACCCACATCCTGGATGTGCACAAAAATGTGGCTTGACAACAGGCAGACAGTGCAATGGGGCAGGTGAATGGGGTTGGGTTTTTTTTTTCATTTCTCTACAAGCTGTCTCTCCAATCTATTTGAAGCTATGGAGACATTTGCATTTTTGTAATCTAGTTGTCAAATACTCAGTTATACAACCTGCAGGCACAACCACAGTACTGTACAATAGAACTGATTTGGACTTACCAGGGGACAAGATTTCTGCACTGAAAAATTTTATATTCCCCTCCACCTGTATGAGAGAAAGCAGTAAATTATGTGCTTAAAGTAGTTTCCAAACATTAATAAGTACTGTATATTACTAAAGACTGACAAGGAAGAGCTCTAATCTATATTCAATAAATCCCAATTTGATTTGCTGAAGTTATGAAGTTCTGGCCTAGCTCTGAATAACCAAATTAAAAATAGCTTAAAAATAAGTTTTAAAGTATATCCATATCAGCGACTTGTGTAAACATCTCATGTAGTGGAAAGAAAGTGAATGCGTAATGCAAAATCATTTACAAAGAATGCAAGGGATTAAGGGGATTCACAAGAAAATTGAGAGTTATGCCAAGAGCCAGCTCAATCCCTCTAGCAGAGGCTTTATTTCTGTAAACAACAGGAACTTGAAATGCATCAAATTTAGGTTCTGAGTATCATGTTTATGCATTTCAAATTAGCCATTTTACTGTAATTTTAACTCATCATATGACATAGCAAATCCAAATGAGACAGTAATGGTCCTTCTACTAAGGGCTTCGTTTCTAATTACAATGATCATCTGATAAGCCCCAGCCTTAGTTTTCAGGGGACAAAATGTTTGGAAGTAAAATAGCCTGACTAAACTGATTTAATAAAAGACTGAGGGCAGAAGATCATAAGAATATAATTTGCCATGATATGCACAAACCCCAGAAAGGCAGAACACTGTCATGAATATTTGTGAAGGTGTATGGGCTTTGATGGCATTGGAAATAGTAGGCAATGAGCAGGAAGCATCTCAAGGGCAAAGTATATTTCAGCAACTTGAGAAAATTATTGAACAGCTGCAGAGAACTTCAGTGATTTTTAATATCTCTCTCAAAGACAACAAGGAATGTAAATTTTCAAACTCTGCAGGAAAATTTTTGTAGCTAATCATTCTTATTTGGAATCACACAGAAAACCTTCAGGTTTTTATCAGCTCCATGTTTAGCATGGACTGAAAAACAGGATTGAGTATGATGTTTTTATTTTTTCCCCTAGAAATAGGGTTTAACAAAATTGTTACATATTTCTGAAGAACAGAAATTTATCAGAATATATTGAATTTGATATGATTCATATTTCTTCCAATACAAAACACATAGTAGGCTTCACATTCCAAGTTTAATCAACAAGTTGTATTGTAAATAATTTGTTAGGGAATGTTAGGAGCAGCCGTCACCTTCAGCAGCCCTGGCTCAGGACTCCCTCCCATCTGACTACTGAAACCCAAATGGGTGCCCTAGGGACCTGGAGTCTCTGCTGGGGCTGAACGACATGTCTGCTGCTTTCCTGTTGGTAGTTTCATCCAGTAGGGAAGCTGAGCACATGTCCCAGAGACATATAGACAGGTAGCTGACCCACCGACTGATCCAGCTCGGTGCTTGTTACAAACAGACATGCAAACTCACACACTCATCCCATGGTTACCCCACACCTACAGGTCTCCCTGAATACCCATGCAGACACTTCACCTACCTGAGACTCCTAGCTGGAACCAGAGCCTCCTAGTTGCTGGTGAGTCTAGCTTGGATTTTAATGGTTGTCGTGGTTTAAGCCCAGGCCATAAATCAGAACCACGCAGTCTACTCCCCCCCACTCTTTTCTTCCCCCCGCTCCCGGAGGGATTGGAACGAAAATCGAAAGAATACAACTCCCACAGGTTGACATAAGAACAGTCCAGTAATTAAAGTATAACACAAACTACTACTGCTACCACCAATAATAGTAATGATAAAGAAAATAACAAGGGAAGAGAATACAACACCTCACCGATACCTAGGCCAACCCCAGGAGTGAACTAGCCCTTCTGGATAACTCTCAGTTTACATCCTGGGCATTGATGTGCTGTGGTATGGAATACAGCTTTGGCTAGTTTGGGTCAGGTGTCCTGTCTCTGCTCCCTCCCAGCTTCCCCTCCTCCCTGGCAGAGCATGAGACTCACGAAGTCCTTGGTCAGACTAAACATTTGAGCAGTAACTAAAAACATCGGTGTTATCAGTGCTGTTCCCAGGCTGAAAGTCAAAAACACAGTGCTGCACCAGCTACTAAGAAGGAGAAAAAAATGACTGCTACTGCTGAACCCAGGACACTGGTGAATGACCCATGCATACTGCCCGCACACCAGGACTGGGGCAGATACAGACACTTGCCACCTGCAGCATCTGGCATCAGGCACTTCGACTGTGACCTGTGGTCACGCTCCAGCCACTGGCACTGAGCCACTCACTCACCTCATTCATGTCAGTCCTTCCCAGTTCCTGAGGTTTGGTTTTCTTTGCCTTATCATCTAATTTGGTGCTTGAACACATGACCTTAAGGGAGCAGAGGCTCTCTTTTTCCGCATGCCCTTACTTTATTAGGCTAAGTATCACAGAACCACAGAATGGTTAAGGTTGAGTGGGACTTCTGGAAATGAGGACCTTTACTTTTATGTCATCTTATCTGGTCTAACCTTCCTGCTCAAGCAGGGCCACCTAGAGCTGATTGCCCAGTGCCATGTCCAGATGGGTTTTGTATATCTCTAAAGATGGAGACGTTCAAGTTACCTGTAGATACTCAAGTAACCCATAGCTTGTTCATACAAAAATGAACTCTCACAAAGCCTAAATTTATACACTTAAGTGCCTTACACTAGGTAATTTCTTTAGAATTCTCATTTAGCAAACTAAAAGACAGTACGTAAGCCAAGTGCCCAGAATTTAAAGGGATGATGCAGAGCATCCTAGGGAACCAGGCTGTTTATGCACTGAGCTCAGTTCCTCTTCTATGCCATGTGAATCCTTCCTATCCTGAGGGCAAGTGATGTGCCATGACTCCTGCTTGCAAAGCTAAGCCCTTCTCTCCATCCTTCTGCAAAGCTAGTCATGTCCATACCACTTATTGGCCTACGCTGCATCCAAGCTGTGCTCTTCTGGTTGTTTGGCCGAGGCCAAAACTGCCAGGGAGCATGCTAACCAGCAAACAGCATGGATGATCACATGCCAGTCCTCAAGCCATGTCTCACACTGTTTTATTTACTATTATTAGACGTAATAATGGAGGCTGCTCCTCTTACCATCCTTCTAGGCATAATCATAATTTTTGTACATCATGCCACTTATGTCACGAATTCACTTATTTTTCAAACTGCTGTAGCCTATGAAGACTTTGCAGCTCTCAGTCACTACCAGAGGTCACTCTTCCCGCAGCTCTTTAAGAGGAAGGATCATACAAGCCCTCTTTCATCCTCTTCAGGCAAAGTCAGTCAGGTTAACTTAACCTGTCAATGAAAGTGGTTTAAGCTAAACTGACTAACTTTGCCAAAAGCAGACTAAGGAGAATTCACATGATCCCTCCTGCTAGCAGGACTTGGGTGATCAAAGTCGTCAGCTGGAAGCCAGCAACAGGCCACTAATAGAGAGGAAACATGAAGGGTGGTAAAACTCTTATATGGTCTTGGAAGGTGGCTTTTGGAGATCAGGCACCAAAATGCAAATAAATTAAACCTTGTGTGCAGCTGTTTGCTTAATGAATGCCTGCGTGCAATAATCAGGCTGTTTTCTGAGAAAGCAGCGATAAACTAATATAAGCCAGAGGTAATTATCAAGTGAGTGAAAAGTTCACAGTGATGGGTGAGCCAATTACAGACTAATGTGCATTTAAAGATCTAGTGACACAAGGCCATCAGTGATTTGCTTTAAACAGGGTTGATGCCATTGCAAATCTTCTGAGCTCCATGCAGCTAAAAGCTTTGCAATAAACACAGCTCTGTAGCTGCCATTTGAATAAGGGTCTCTCTTTCAGGGAAGACGACCTTGCCTCTGGAAAGAAGTTTCGAGTATACATGTGACTGTGGCTGACAGCCTCTGGTAGCATTAAACCCTTTTCCTCTTAGTCTTGCTGATGCAATTACAGATAATATTACATACTGATGCCAGTGGTCCTCAGCTGACAATGACCTACAGTGGACACCTCAGGTACACTGACGCAGAGGAGGAGGTACATAGCCCCAGATGGGAAAATCTACATCTTCAGCAAAGTCAAAGGGAAAAGTTTATGTTTTACTGTCTATACAGCATCTAGATAAGAAAATAAAAATGAAAAAAATAAAGAAAAAAAGAAGGGAAGGGAAAGGAAGGGAAAGGAAGGGAAAGGAAGGGAAGGGAAGGGAAGGGAAGGGAAGGGAAGGGAAGGGAAGGGAAGGGAAGGGAAGGGAAGGGAAGGGAAGGGAAGGGAAGGGAAGGGAAGGGAAGGGAAGGGAAGGGAAGGGAAGGGAAGGGAAGATCTTTGGTATATTGTCAGTAAGGATTCACTCATGACTATCTTTAACCCATAATGTTGTACTGTAATTCTGATTTCCAAAGTCGCATCTGCCTTCCTTCCCAGTGCCATGACTCAAAACCCACTAATTGTAGTGCTATAACTCTTAATTTTGGTTTGTTTTTTGGCTATAAGCAACTGAAATTTTCTGGGGTTATAATAGCATTGTGGTCACATGCACTCTGTTTTGTCTTTCCCCACCCATCAAATCTGTTATCTGTTCACTCTCACTAGAGGGAATCTAGTAAGCAGATTTGCAAAGGGGCCAGCAAACCGTTGTGTCAGCACAATGATTAGGAGCTATGAATTGCCAACAAAGGGGAAGCAAGTTTCTCAAAGTAAAAAGGATATGGAAGAACTCTGCTGCCTCTGAAAGAGCAACAGTGATCAGAGCCTAGGTATTAACTGCTATTCAGCCATAAGGAAATCTCAATTACTTTGTATTGAGAGCACTGAGTTGAAAAACACCAGCTGAGCCTGGATGCATGCATTTGTAAAGACTGTGTTCTCAAGTTTACCTTAGCCAATTTTCAGAAAGCATCAGAAAGGCTCCATTCTTTTCCAGTAATGAAAAGGACCCATTAGAGATGGATCTTAAAAAATTGGGGGATACTTAGTTTTGGAATTGAATCAGTCTGCAATTTTCAATCAAAGACACTCAATATTGAGCTCTTACATTCCTATGGTTGGCCAGAGGCAAGCTGCAGCCACTGCTGTTTGCTTATGACATTCCTGGGCTTTGTGCAGCATTTCTGAGAATCAGGTAGCCTCAATAAAAGGTGAAGCTGCACCATAGCCCATATTCAGTCTACTTCTGCAGCTCATGACTTCATGCCCTTGCTTTGCCTGGAGTTGGAATGATATTCTCATTCAAAATTCAAGCAGCAGGTGTATCACTTATTTCTTCTTTCATACCATGTTAATTCATTGGTACCAAGACCACTGTTTAATGCATTTAATTTGAAGGAGTAGAGAATGACAACACATGTAGTCCTAAGATTTGACACTCTCTTTCAACTAGATAAGAAGATGGCTGAATCACAAATACTGCAGGGCAGCTTGTTCCCAGCTCCAACATTTGTTCACAGCAGGATAGATGTTGTGTCTGTGATAGAGTTCATGGTCACTTTCAGAAGAAACAGATTTTCATGAAAAAAAAACAACTCTGGGAAAAAAACCGATTTCGTTGTCAAAAACACCTATGTGCCGCTGCCAAGACACTTTGCTTCCTAAGGTGATACTCCTGAAAGTGACATTTAGCTTAACAGATCTCACTTTCACTTTCTTTCAGTGCACAGGTCACAGTGTTTCCTGCTGATTGCCAAGCTGCAGATGGCTATATTTGGATTAGTGTGTCTTTTTTAGAACGCTGATCTTTTTGTTATCAGTATCATTAGTACAAATTGCAGGACAAGCTTTCTGGTCCCCTGAGAGTCACTAAGAGAATTATATGAGCAAATTAGATCAAAGTTAAAGCTTAAATACTATAAAACACTAACATCACTTTTTGAACAATGTTTCTGATGTTGAAAATATGGTAAAAAATATACAGTCACTGTATTAGAAGTATAATTTTTAATTAATCTCATGAATAATACGCTCACCTCAGCTCTTTTTATAATGCCTTCCCATTTTCATTAGGAACAGACTTAGACAATTTGAGTGCTGTAATTAAGGTAAATGTGTTTTTCAGGTAGGTAATCCCCTTATGTTTATGCCTGCTAGCTACATATTGACTGTTATTATTTGTATTAGCACACAGGCACTGTATTTTAATCAAGTAAATAGAGTTTCCAATTTGCAAACCTTAATACTTCACATATTTGGCCTAAGCATTTGAAGTTCTCCAGGAATGTTCTTTATACATTATAGCATCATAGAATCATAGAATATTTAGGGTTGGAAAGGGCCTTAACATCATCTGGTTCCAATCCCCCCTGCCATGGGCAGGGGCACCTCACACTAAACCATGCCATCAAAGGCTCTGTCCAACCTGGCCTTGAACACTGTCAGGGATGGAGCATTCACAGCTTCCCTGGGCAACCCATTCCAGTGCCTCACCACACTCACAGTAAAGAATTTCTTCCTTATATCCAGTCTAAACTTCCCCTGTTTAAATTTTAACCCGTTACCCCTTGTCCTATCACTACAGTCCCTAATGAAGAGTCCCTCACCAGCATCGTTATAGGCCCCCTTCAGATACTGGAAGGCTGCTATGAGGTCTTCATGCAGCCTTCTCTTCTCCAGGCTGAACAGCCCCAACTTTCTCAGCCTGTCTCCATATGGGAGGTGCTCCAGTCCCCTGATCATCCTCGTGGCCCTCCTCTGGACTTTTTCCAACAGTTCCATGTGCTTTTTATGTTGAGGACACCAGAACTGCACACAATACTCCAAGTGAGGTCTCAGGAGAGCAGAGTAGATGGGCAGGATCACCTCCTTTGACCTGCTGGTCACGCTCCTCTTGATGCAGCCCAGGATACGGTTGGCTTTCTGGGCTGCGAGCGCACACTTTAGCCGGCTCATGTTCATTTTCTCATCGACCAACACCCCCAAGTCCTTCTCTGCAGGGCTGCTCTGGATCTCTTCTCTGCCCAACCTGTAGCTGTGCCTGGGATTGCTCCGACCCAGGTGTAGGACCTTGCACTTGGCATGGTCCAATATGGCATGACATTGAAAGGCAATTGAATTATATACGTATTAAATCGTTTCTGATATATATATTAAAATAGTTTCTTGCTCAGGTCCTGCTACAACAAAACACTTCAGCACCAAGAAGTTTGGGGCCAAGCTCTGTTATCCATAAGGAAACAGAACTCTCATCTGCCAGCAAAGATCTGTCTATGTAGGAAACCCCATGTGCTGAAAGACATTTATAATTTATGTATAACACAATGTGAGCTAGCTGCACTGTTACCTGGAAACCCAAAATTTATCATACTCATCTGGGAAAGATGTCAAAAATGGTAGTAGACACACTTGTAAGACTCATAATCAGTAGTAACTTTGCATCTGGGATGTCCTGGTGGTGGCCTTTTGCCATTTGCTATGTACAGCACTAGAGAGGCAAGAATGCTTGGAAGTGTTCAGAAATGTTTAGGATTGTTCAGACGAGCCCACCTTTCTATCCTAATTTTACTTTTCCCTAGTTCCAACAAGAATAGCAAAGATCCAAGGGAAGATGCAGAGAATTAGAGGAATTCTTTGTCTTCTATTATCTTTTCAAAGTTAGACCTTCTTTTCAAGTTAGATGTTTGAAATTAGACTCCTGATAGGCAACATTTATCTACCTATTGAAAATTTGGTTTGTGTTTATATTTAGAAATGAGAAAGTGGACATAAACTGCCCTAAAATATTGCAATGTTTCTTTTTTTTCTACATAATATACAGAGTATAGAGAAAGAAGTTTTTGATCAAAGTAGATTGTGCTTTCAATCTTTGGATGGTAAATAAAGGGAATAAAATGGTCTCCTACTACACCTGCTTGTAAAATAGGGAGACAAACATGATAAATTTTAGCATTTCTTATCTGTTTCACTTTTTTTTTTTTCCTGATATGATACATGGTCAAATAAGAGAATTAGAAAAGTATTTATAACAACACAGAATTGCAGATTTCATAACACATTCTCCTTCTCTCTCTAAGGCTGACCCTGCATCAGTAATCTTAGACCCAAGGGGATGCAGTTTATATTCCTAGCTGCTTATTTTAAATAACTAATAAACTGTCACACATAGATTAGTGTGTTATCTGGTATTCCAAAGCCTCAATTCTATGGCATGGTGAGCAACATGTGGAAATGAGTTTGTCATTTATTTTGAATTAATTCTTCCATTGCTCATATTTACATATATGCTTCTTCAAAAGCTGATTAAGACTGGGCCCACTCAATGGAATGTCAGATGTGGTATTCTATTATAGTTTTAAAATATATATTATTATTGAATAATGAGGTGTTCCCATATATCTGGCGAGAGCAGCTTCTTACTACCAAAATTGTTACAACCCCAGAATTCTGCAAAGGAAAAAAGAAAAACTTGACAAAAGAACTAGGATGACTGAGTGGAAGAAGCTTGCATAAATATACCACCTGAGGTATAAATCCACTAAACTGAATGACTATTTACCTGTGTACATGCAGATAATCACTCCTGAAAACATAGCATCAGGTTGTTACAAGCACCATCTTATAAACTGATCACAACCATAGAACACAATAGGAATTTTATCAGTGGGTCCATTTAAGATAGAAAAATGGACATACTTAAGCTAGTGAAGCTTCCTTCCAAATGGTTTGCATTTGATTATTATTTTAGCTTTTTCAATTTGAAAATTTAAATAAGTATCCATGGCAAGCTTGAGTCACCTGGATGCAATAGCTGGCATCATTCATTTGAAATGCTGTCCTGTCCTATACAAAATATATGTAAAACATACAATATTTCACATATCAAACAACAGGATTTGTACAAACTTCAGTGCTTCTGTGCCCTAACTGAGGAGGTAAAAAATTAGTTTTACAATCTGAAAAACTAATTGAGCAATGTCCTGGCAGAAAACACTAATTTTAAATCCCAGGATCTGTCATGAAGGTCAAGAGGACAGGAGTTTCTGGCAGCACTGTCCTCTCAGTAATGACAGCATTAGCAGATCGTAACTGTTCAGCATGTCACTGTGACAGAGAGAAGCACTTGGATCTCACACAGCCTGAGCTTTACATTTGACCTCCATCCAGAAATGACAGTCACCAGGGATCAATGCTGCACAAACACAAAATACCTCCTATGTGGTGCAACTGCATTTTGTTTTCATTCCCGCTTCTATTTCAATCTATAGACACACAAAGAGTATATTATAGCAATTTTATCTCAAACTCACAGAGACACAGATCTCTGTGGCAAAGGATACCTTGAAATGAAAGGGTTATGCTCTTCTTATCGGTCATAGCTATTATTAGCTGTGTTTCAAGCAAACGTACATGCTGCGGTGGTACACCTTGGATGTGCCTCCACTGAGATCCCCAGGCTGGCTCTGAATGAGTTAGGTTCAGAACTGGAAGTGACACAGCTACAGTGCCTGGACTAATCATCCTCCTCTTCAGGGGCTACTCATTGGGCAGTCAACATAACGCTGATGCAGGTATATTGTTTCTGTGAGCCAAGCTCTTTGCTGCTCTGCAGTGCTGATAAACTAGTTCACTTAAAGCTAGCTCCATTGCTGGTATAGTGTTGACTGGATGGAGAAAGCAAGACATTTATCATGAAGAATGCCCATTTGAATAACCAAGTTATGCTTGCCTAACCCATCTGGACGTGCCACATCAAGCCAAATAGTGGCTTTTAAATTGCATGATCCACAGTGGTGAAATATTCTGCATATCTAGAAAAGCTCTAAAGCAGTAACGATCAACTTCTTGTGCAGGATTTTAGACACTTTGATAATAGAAAAGAGCCTTGCTTATGATGTATAGGAGATGGACTTGTTTTCATGACCTGTCCCAAGATACTGACAAAACCAAAAGCACTTAGTCACTGTACCCTTGCATTAGGCATAAGGATATACTAGATGGTTAAGCAGGACAAACTAAAAGCAAAATGCTTCAATGACTTCTCAAAATAGCCACTGAGATTAAATTTAATAGTCTACTGTCAGTTAAAATTACCCAGTACAAGTCACCAATACCACTCACCCTTTCAGAAGAGGAATCTAGACATTTCTGTAAGCCAAATCTTGGGCAGAAGCTTATAAAGAAAACTAGTTCTGAGAATAAGGAAACAACTCTCACTGTAAAATGGTAGTTCCAAGTCCCCCGTCTTTTTTTGCTTAATTCAGCCCAGATTCCACAGGGTCTTCATCATTCATGAAATTCAGGGGTCCCATCCTTAACAAAATTATAAATGTTGCTAACATTATTAGCCACTGACATTGGATTAATCTGTGTAAAGAAAAGAGACACATCTGTGGTCACTGAAACTTGTTTTGCTGAGAACTATTACAAGGTGAAAACAAACGAACTGAAAACATATTTTGTATCCTTTGCTTGTTCTTGTTGAACTAATTAATGTGTCTTGTTTTTTCACTGCCATGAGAACAACCACTGGGAAGAATAATTCCATGACAGCTCAATAGCTTGCAATGGGTTCATGATTGATTGATTGATTGATGGCTTGGCTTCGAGAACGAAGATTTGAGAAAGGCATTACCCACACTCACTACAAGCACAATGACTAAAGGCAAGTGGAATAGGCAAAACTGATTGGAGAAAAGCTGCATAGGCAATCAGGATAACGTGCCTCTCTCTAATATAAGAAACACAGACCTTTGATTTTACTTGAATCCTTCAGATCCTGGAAGGTAAGGGAATTCAATCTACTGAACAGGTCCTGTTTTGCTTTTATTTAGTATTACTCAGCAGGTCTGCTCAACAGAAAGGGGTATTGTTTGCATTCATGAGAAATACATGAAAAATAAACTGACTTTTTTTTTAAATATACACAGGATAATATGATTTTTCTATTGGTAATGCAACTTTCTTCCTTTTCAGCTGTACATCATGTTTTATCTTCTATACTTTCTTCTTTGACTGCAAGTACAGAATATGGATGGTGTTTTTAATAAAATGCTACTATTCTATATAGATAACTTATGACATCTTCATACTTCAGGATATTTATGAATTGGACAATTAATTTTAAAATATACTATTTTTCTTATGCTTAAATTTTTAAACAAATGCAATAAATAAATAATGTCCAATTTCTTCAGCTACTTTAATCTGAAACATAAATTTTAATAGCACAAATTTTTCTCATCTTTTGAAACAGAAAAGAGGCTGATGATTCATTTTGCCTCTTTCTAAACACATTAATAAAGAAATACAGTTTTAGGTAACTAATAAATAAATTATAATAAATTATAGTCATTGTCAACTAATAAACCAGGCAAGGAAATCCATTATAGAATCACTGCCCCTCACAAATCAGAAATTGAGTTTAGTGCTGCAAACACGTATGACTGCAAAAGACCCAAGTGCAACACTCACAGGTCTACACATGTCTTAGAGTGTTTTAAAACTGAATCCTGTAGCCTAAAATAAAACATTAGCATCTGGGCTTCACAGTCAGAGTGGATGCCATGCTAGAGCACCATCTTATATCTCCTTTAATTAGTTTCTAGCCTTTTGAGGAGGCAAAGCTACAGTTCATTCCAAAGAAAAGCTGTAGAGACACTGAATGGAACTATTCCAGCTCTAATTAACTTGTCTAAATACTAATTTAGGTGGGGGGAGTTGTATTTAATCATTCAGGTTTGCAAATTATACCTATGAATGAGATCCAGAGAGCCCATTTAGGTGCTTAAAAGAGTGAGTCATGTATTTTCAGGAAGTCTATTCAGAAAGCCATCAATCTCCAGCTGTAGCCAGCCAGCCTTGCAGCATCTATATTATTCATCATCTACATTTTGAAACACAGACATTCCCTGTGTGTCTTGTATAAGTACTTCAAGACTTATACTACACTGTAACAGTGTAGATATGTTATAGTGATACCTAAACTCTACCTGCTTTCCTAATTAATCCTACTCAATGGATATTTTCAAGCCTTCTTAAAATGCATCAAAGCAACAAGCCCAACATAAAGCACTCCCTTACTGGACAGTGACCTGGTTATAACAGTCATTTGTCAAGGAAGAGGAAATCTGTATTCCACCCTGTGTTTCATGTTACATGGATCCTGGTCACCACAAACAACCATGGGTACTAGAACAAACTACCATGGGTAGGAACCTTTATTCTCCTGGCTTCATGACAGAGTGATGATGTTTCTTTTTTGTTCTTCTTCTGACACAGCTCCAGCAGTATCAGTTTGGCATTGTCCTTCACATATTCTCCAAGCAATTGGGTAGGTATCTATTCTGGGAACTAGAAGATACACATTTGCAAGGACTGCTGTTCTATTTTCAGGCTAAATTCTCTAACCACTGATACTTCAGCAAGAAGGTGCTTTGCCTAAATAGATACACATGTACATATATACGCATACAGCATGGGTATCTACAGTAGATATGTATCTGTTGTCATGGTTTAAGCCAGTAGGCAAATCAGCCATGCAGTTTCTACTCCCCATCCCCCTCCCCCGCCCTGAGGGATGGGGAGGAGAATCAAAAGAATGTAACTCCCACGGGCTGAGATAAGAACAGTCCAGTAACTAAGGTATAACACAAATCACTACTGCTGCCACCAATAATAATAATGATAAGGGAAATAACAAGGGAAGAGAATACGATACCACCCACTGGAAATGAGCCCAACTGAGCAGAGCGTGCCCTTTCAGGTAACTCCCAGTTACATCCCCGGGCATGATGTGCTGTGGTATGGAATACCTCTTTGGCTAGTTTGGGTCAGGTGTCCTGTCCCTGCTTCCTCCCAGCTTCTCCTCCTCCCTGGCAGAGCACGAGAGTCACAAAGTCCTTGGTCAGGGTAAACATTCTGACCAGCAACTGAAAACATCGGCTTTATCAGTATTATTCCCAGGCCAAAAGTCAAAACCACAGCGCTGCACCAGCTACTAAGAAGGAGAAAAAGTGACTGCTACTGCTGAACCCAGGACATCTGTTCAGATAGCAGAAAATGGAGTTTCAGCTTGAGGGAACAAGTAAGCTACACATAAGTTATATGTTCTAGGTAACACTCTGGGTTTTCTGTGTCCTGCATGTTCCCTGAGATGAACATTTTTCAGCTTTGTCACTGAGCTGATTTTGGCTTAGGTAGTGTTAGTTTTCTTCTAGAAATAACTATTAGCTATGGGGTAGCTAGTAGGGACTATGTTTTGGATTTGTGATGCAAACAGTTTTGATAACACAAGGATGGTTTAGTTATGGTTTAGGTTTATTTATTACTTAGCATGTGCAGCTTTTGCTTTACTTAATAAACTATCTTCATCTCAACCTGAGTTTTCTCACTTTTACTCTTCTTTCCCCCATGCCACCAGGGAAAACATGCCTAAACATGCTGGCTTTTGTGATTTTTGCTCTCCCATTCACCTATTTGTCTTTTGCTGCTTTTGAGATTTTATTAAACTGCAGGTTTGCAGCAAGTAATAATTATTTTTTAAATATCATGATTCAGTCTCATACTGTGAGCCTTGGAGAGACATAATTAAAAATGCGTATTTCTGGTGGTATGTAGCAAGGTCTATCTGCTTCTGCTAACCTTTGAAGAGCAGCTGGTGGTTTGAGGTATAAGCTGGTGTATGAGCTGTCAGAATTTCACTATG
This sequence comes from Psittacula echo, assembly GCF_963264785.1. Classification (NCBI taxonomy): domain Eukaryota; kingdom Metazoa; phylum Chordata; class Aves; order Psittaciformes; family Psittacidae; genus Psittacula; species Psittacula echo. Next base: position 84,250,647 of record NC_137738.1, on the reverse strand, counting down.
TGCTGCAGCTTGGAGGATGACAGGTTGATCTTATAGTATTTGGGGTTTGTAATTTTAAATAATTGGCAGGACACATAAAGTGCATATGTTAGACCTTTTATTTAATTTTAAATCCGAAGAAAAAGTAGAAAAAGCATTCTCTTTTTTAATAATATTGCATCATTGTAGTCAATCAGATGAATAGTCTATCAAGACTGGTATCTTACCTCTATCCATGACTTAAACTTTTGAAAAAGTAAATATGTGTGCACATACGCACGTAAAAGGGGTGGGTGGGTGAATGCGTTAGTGAAAACTTTTACTGTGTAAACATGTTACAGCCATCAAACTGTGTTTAATACTCTGCACTGATCTAAGAATTGTCCCCACTTTTATGGCACTGCAAATCCAGTTGGAGAAGGCAACTGCATAAAGTAGTAGAATAATCTGAACCTTTTGATTTTTCTGTGAGATTTTTTATTTAACTTACCACTATATGTAACACTATATAAAATAAATAAAACACATGCTAATAAGGGAGAATGTGGGTGATGAATAGACTTTTCAAAGTAACTAGAAGTGGGAAGTCATGTTTCTTGTAGGCTCCAGTGTTGACTTAATGGTATTTGGCATCTTTAGCAATGGTCCATAATAAAACGGCTACTAGTAAAATCCAATGATGCCAAAAAATCATTGACTAAGCCATGCCAATAAGTCACTTATATAGATCTAAGATAGCACATGCATATTTGCATATTAAGAAGTAGAATTGTCATGGCGACTGAGTCATACAGAGTTATTTCTCTAAAAAATGACTTAGGTAAAGAGCGGGCTGACGGTCTATACCCTCTCAGCATATGCTAGCAATGAGTGCTAACACAGTCAAGGCATGACTAAACTGGGACTAGCTTAACAGGAGCATGATTCTGGAATAAATCTAGAGAAGGGCACTAACAACTGCTAAAATTGTGTCCATGGGTCACTCTATCCAGCTCTGGCAGTCACATTTCAAAAACAGTTGAAAAATGGGATGGCATTCAGTGAACTGAAAGGCAGATTTTAAGCTTCTCTCTTCTTCAAGGCAATGAATCTGCTCTCACACCTGTACCTGCACAGACTTGCCATGGTAAGGGATGTACCACCCACAAACATTACACTAGTCATAAAATAAACCAGCTACTTCTCAAATCTAGCTCTGATTATTCTATGATTTCCTGTGCAATGAATTCCACATGCTGAGACTAGATATATCCATAAATAACCTTAATAACCACTGCTGAAACGTAAACGTTTAGGGAGTTTTCAAAATACATTTTATTTACTTGACATACAGCAGGAGCTCTGTTGTGTACAGGGAATTCTGATAGACCTTAAAACTTGCAACGTAAGGTATTACAAACCATAATAGTCACAGTGAATATACCCAACTTCTTCTAAAGTTAAATGAGCTAAAATATCTGTCCGCTGTATGGAAAAGTCATTAAACGTATTTTTGTGTCGTATCTCATAGCAGCACCACATGTATCAATTTGTAATGTGTTATAAAGTTAATATGGGTATGCACACACATTTATAAATTATATAAAAAGATGTTGCTGTGCACATAAATTAGACAGTTTTCAAGTGATAATACTTTTTCCTTAAAAAAATATCTGTAATATGCTGATAAAAGCAAGTACTGGGAACACAGTAATTTTATTTGAATGAGAATAGTTGTCTAGTTGAAGAAAATGTTGACAGCTCACCTAATGTAACTTTAAATAATAAGTAGGAATTCTGCAAGGAATTAACAATTAAGGATGTAAAAGAACACAATGAAAGAATAAAATTGAGACATAACAGAATTGTCTTAGGCCAGTAACTTCCGTGAATTTACATGGTAGATCATGTGCAATGTTTAAGTGCTTCGTAGATTCAATACATGTTCACTGAATATTTCTGTACTGTTAGAAAGTTCATTGCTGGAAACTTCAAAAGTAAAATAGCATGAGAAAATGTGACCCTTCCCCAGGGAAAACAAACCAAAGTATATACTACAGGATATAGAACACATGTGAAGCAACAGTAAAAATCCAAAATATTCAGACTTTATCTCACGCAAATAGATGAAATCATGGTTTCCCTCTGCACCTTCAGGACCTTCAGAGATGAACAACTCTGTAAGTTTTGGTAAGCTTCTTCAAATTTACTTTACTCAGCCATCATAAAAACTTCAGATAATCTCTTCTTAAAACCCTCTAATTCAGCAACACGCAAATTTTGTTTCAAGGCAGTCCTTGTTCTACCAGCAACGTCATGCTGTGCAGCAGCATCAGTCCCTGTGTGTCACCTACCTATGTCTTCAGCTGACCACACTACCTTGAGTCTCTTAGTCTCAAAATTCTACACTGAGCCCTGTTGACTACTCTTACCTATCAGGGAAGCCAGGTCTGAAGTTTACCAGTAAGTACAGACTCTCCAACACATATGTAAGCGAATTACTCTCTATATACCTGTTGTGGCAGTGTGGTCTGCTTCCACCTTCTCCATCCCTTAAGCCATGACCACCAGTGAGGGTTGTGATGGCTGCATCCAGGTTACTCTGGACTTGGGGACAGATGGCAGCACAGTAGCCAAGTATGGACGTGTTGCTAGTATGCAAATACGACTCTAAGTTAATCATTTTATTCTGTAAGTAATGGACAACCCAGGGCCCGCTGAGCTTTCTCACATGGCAGTAGGCTCAACACCAGGATCTTCCCTAGAGTAGAGACACCTCTCAAGGTTGCTCTTTGAGGTTGAGAGACTCTGCTGCAACAGATTCTCAGTAAGTGATTAATAGCGCGCTAAATTTTGAAACCTTAGCTAAATGATATAAAGGATTGATGACACATATATATATAATCCTTTAGACATTAACTATTCACCAAGTCTGGAACAGGGAGTGGATCCAGCAGCACGTAGACTCCTCTCTGAGAAAGAATGTAGAATGCATTTCAATTTCTGAACCTTATGACTCAACAGAAAGGTCTCCCTGACAGTTTTGTCTGACCCTGTCCTCTATGCAGTAAATAATCAAGTGTACCTCACTATCAAATCGTATTAAACAACTTGCATTTACCAGTGAGCTTTGTTAACTCAATACTTATTATCAATATTCTGTTGCTTCTCTCTTATGAGTGCAGCACATGACTTAATCCAGGACATCTGTATTAAACCAGAAGGTTCTGATGGACAATTTATCATCAGCATAAGGTGATAAAACACATGATGTGTAATAGAGAAAATGTTATTCAACACATTTTTGTACTAAACACTATGTACTGCTTTCTGCAGCCTCTGCTTCACACTTAGCAACGATACTGACTTTTACCTCAAAATTAGTGACTGCTGTTTTTCAGATTTATTAAACTAATTCAAATCAACAAAAGCATCAATTATCTGATGGCTGTTTAGTGACTGCTATTAGTCCTTCCTTCTTATTCTGGGAATGATTTGCCATACACAAAAGGGAAACAAGTTGATCCATTGAAATCATCACATTTAGTATCTCCTGCCAGACACCTGGGAGAATAATGAATTACCACTAAGGACAGGCATCTTCATTTTGCCTGTGATAATTCAAAAGTCACTGAGGTGTTACTGGTTCAGAATCGAGTGAGATGGAGCTTTTATTTTACGTATTCATTCCTTCCAACTGCAGGAACAGATAGGAAGACAGAAAGTAAAATTAATAATGGAAAATAGGGTGAAATTGGAGCAATGACTGGGCAGAATGAAAAATAAAGAGAATCTCTGTGCACAAGCAGAGACAGAGAGAATGGAAAAAAACCAGCAGTAGAGATGTCAACATGAAATCCGTACACAGGGAAGAAAATGACAATGTCCAACAATTTATACCACAGACTCACAAAAAGTCCATGAGATTTGCCACATTCTAGTAACAGTTGCTACATTTACGAGTAAAACTGGCACAGAACTAAGCCTTCAAAAGCTGGGGTTCCAGTCTTCTGCCAAAGACCAAGGTTTATAATTGTGCCAAGAGCACCACTCAGGGGTTTTTTATATTTCCCTCCAAATCCTAAGTTTATCCTTCATAACAGTAAGTATAAACTTCTGAATCTTACACAAGATAGACAGGCATCTTACAAACACCCTAAATAACTCCATAAGGTAAAATACAGAAAGCTAATTTTAAAAAACCCGCAAAAGAGATCCTGCAAACTTAAGAATATTGCCTGAGGAGAAAAATTCAGCTCCAATATTCTAATGAAAACAAGCACAAGATGGAAAGCAAAATATGATTGGATGAAAACTGTTACTTGGATGAGAGGACATTCTGCAAGCATGTTAAATGGTAATGAAGGATTCAAAGAAACTTATTTATAAAATAGAAACATTGCACTATGACAAATATTTTGTTCCATTTACATTGGAGAAGCATGGAGCACACTTTGGTGTTTCAGAAATTGCTGTTCTTTTGCCATTTTACCCAAACTATTCTGAGCCATATAAGAAGTCATTCAGTTAAAAAAAAAGAGCCAAATCAAATACGATGATGTGAATGCAGACTACAGAAACAATACCAATGAGTAGAAATAGCACACAAAAACATCCAGGGAACTTAACGTGGAGTCAGGTCTACAGAATTAATGACAACTCTTACTCATACCCCTATTAACTTCAAAATGGTGTCTGAAGGAGTGAAGCAGTGCCAACCACAGCAGCTCCTGCTCAACAGACTTGGTAGGAGTCAGAGGACAGAATTCTACCTGTGGTTGTGAAAAAAGAAAGTTTCCTGGAGAAAAAATGGAAGTAACTCCACTTTCGAGTCCCTTTAGAACTGTAGCATGCTACTAAAAATTTACTAGCATAACAAATCAGTTGCACATCTATTCCAAGTACTGTTCCGTATTATTACTTCAATTACTCTATAAACCCAGGTACAATTAAGTTTTAATCATAAGTTTAACATTTGATAATAACTTATTTATAATCTTTAGACATACTTCTTGAAAAAATCCTGAAAAGGAAAGTTCTGAGGAACAATTATGCATTTTTCATTCCTGTTTCTATTTTGGGAAACGTATGTAACGACTAACAGTTTCTAAATTGTACAGAATCCTGGGTATTTAAATGAACCTGCTTGTGCAAGACTCATTTATTTTTCACCAATGTTTATAAAGGTAAGTATTATTGTGCATCACAAGTAGCATTTTTAAGTGCAGGAACTCACCAACGTTTAGATTTCTTCTTGCCCAAGTGGCTCAGCTGCATCATACTTTTCTTCATTTAGTATGAAAGAGGATACTGGTTTAAGTGTTACCCCAGCTTCTAAATATTTTTCAAAGAAATCACCATTACAGTAAGAGCTTGATGTTGACCTTTAAATTACAGTTTCGACGAGTTAAAATGCTAAAATATACTGAAATATAAAAATACAGGAATTGTTTACCATCAGGGACTAATAGGTTTGGCTTTTTTTTTCATTACAAGACATCATTCTGGTTTTCATAGGTACTCAAAGGAGAAACTTTGATTTTGATATTATTGTCAGCATCTGCACCTTGTATTGATTAGTAAGAGCTCAAGTAAAGGATTTGTAAAATTTGTTTATAATATCTGAACCTAAGATAAATTTGTGCTTTTCCTAGTATAGACACAACCTTTCATTTAATTAATGAGATACAAATGAACGAATTCCCAAGCCTGACATAAATTCAGTCTTTTTTCATACACAAAAATCACAGAAATGTGAACTGGAATATAAGCTCTGGAGGTCACCTAGTCCAATCTCCTCCTCAAAGCACCAACACTACATTTGGATGCCATGGCATTACTTAACCAAGTCTTGAAAACCTCAGTGAAAAGGATTTGACTTTTTAGCTGAAGATGAAGGCTCAGATAAGGAAAATAATAAAGACAGGGAAGACCTACCTAAGCTAAAGACCTCAGCTGGCACCAAAGCAAATAGGTATAAAGCAGCCATGAGTAAATGCAGGCCAGAAGTTCAAAGGAAACAGACTATAAATCAGAAGACACAAGTGACTCAGTGACACAAGAGATCCTTTCCCAGCAGCACGCTCCTGTTTTGGGAACTGTGATCACTGAGTGGTAGACCGCTGCACTATCTGCTGCTTTTCTGAAAGCTGTGTGTCTAATGCTGCCTTAATTTTTCCCTGGAAAAGAGAGTTCACTTCTACCCAAGATAACTGAAAGTAAAAGAGCAGCAGCTTCAAAGGAAATACTTGCAGTTTGGAGACTCTCCTCCTCGTAGGAAGGAAGAAACGTCATCTAAAAGTGTCTGCTTTCCAGAGAACTTGTAAAGAAGTACTGGGACTATTTTTTGATGCCAAATGTTACCCAGTTGTCCTGGGTTCAGCAGTATCAGTCAGTTTTTCTCCTTCTTAGTAGCTGGTGCAGCACTGTGTTTTTGACTTTTGGCCTGGGAAGAGCTGATAACAACTGATGTTTAGACTGACCAAAGACTTTGTGAGTCTCATGCTCTGCCAGGGAGGAGGAGGGGCCGGGAGGAAGCAGGGACAGGACGCCTGACGCAAACTAGCCAAAGAGGTATTCCATACCACAGCACGTCATGCCCGGGGATGTAACTGGGAGCTACCCGGAAGGGCACGTCCTCCTTTCGGTCGGGCTCTTTTCCGGCGAGCGGTATCATATTTTCTTCCCTTGTTATTTCTCTTATCATTATTATTATTGGTGGCAGCAGTAGTGATTTGTGTTATACCTTAGTTACTGGACTGTTTTATCTCAACCCGTGGGAGTTACATTCTTTCGATTCTCCTCCCCATCCCTCTGGGGAGTGGGGGGGGGGGGGGGGGGAAGTAGACTGCGTGGTTCTAATTTACAGCCGGGGCTTAAACCACGACAGTTCTTTTTGGCGCCCAACGTGGGGCACGAAGGGTTGAGATAACGACAGTAGACCAAAATTATTCCCCATACTAGTGGACCAGATCCTTCTCTCCTTTTTAGTGCTTTGAATTACTCGGAAATGACTGATCTGTCTAAGAACTCTGTAGAGAAAGCTTATGTAGAAAATTCTGCTCCTGGCCAGTAGTAACTTTAAAGTTGGGTAGTGCTGAGAAAAGCATCATTCATGAAAACAGCATTACTGAAAGCTGTAACGAGACCAAAGAAAAGTGGCCAGTACTTTATCTCTATACTGACTCATGGATGGTGGCAAATGCCCTGTGGGGGTGGTTGCAGCAATGGAAGCAGAGCAACTGGCAACGCAGAGGTAAACCCATCTGGGCTGCTGCACTGTGGCAAGATATCGCTGCCCGGGTGCAGAACCTGGTGGTGAAGGTACGCCATGTAGATGCCCATGTACCCAAGAGTCGGGCCACTGAGGAACACCAGAACAACCAACAAGTGGATAAAGCTGCTAAGATTGAAGTGGCTCAGATGGACTTAGATTGGCAACATAAAGGTGAATTATTTTTGGCTCGGTGGGCCCATGACACTTCAGGCCATCAGGGCAGAGATGCGACATACAGATGGGCCCGTGATCGAGGGGTGGACTTAACAATGGACACTATTGCCCAGGTTATTCATGAGTGTGAAACATGTGCTGCAATTAAACAAGCCAAACGGTTAAAGCCTCTTTGGTATGGAGGACGATGGCTGAAGTACAAATATGGGGAGGCCTGGCAGATTGATTATATCACACTCCCACCAACCCACCAAGGCAAGCGCCATGTGCTTACCATGGTGGAAGCAACCACCGGATGGCTGGAAACATACGCTGTGCCCCATGCCACTGCCCGGAACACTATCCTGGGCCTTGAGAACCAGATTTTGTGGCGACATGGCACCCCAGAAAGAATTGAATCAGACAATGGGACTCATTTCCGGAATAACCTTATAGACACTTGGGCCAAAGAGCATGGCATTGAGTGGGTATATCACATCCCCTACCATGCACCAGCCTCTGGGAAAATCGAACGGTACAATGGGCTGTTAAAAACTACACTGAGAGCAATGGGTGGGGGAACTTTCAAGCATTGGGATACACACTTACCAAAGGCCACCTGGTTGGTCAACACCAGAGGATCTGCCAACAGGGCTGGCCCAGCACAGTCAGAACTTTTACATATTGTAGAGGGGGACAAAGTTCCTGTGGTGCACATGAAGAATTTGCTGGGGAAGACAGTCTGGGTTATTCCTGCTTCAGGTAAAGGCAAACCCACTCGTGGGATTGCTTTTGCTCAGGGACCTGGATATACTTGGTGGGTAATGCAGGAAGATGGGGAAGTCCGATGTGTACCTCAAGGGGATTTGATTTTAGGGGAAAACAGACAATGAACTCAATTGTACGCTGTTGCCTGCTATAGCCATCAACTAGAAGTCTGCAGGGCACCAGCGACTGGCCCTGACTTCCCTCCGACCATCATCCCAACAGAGAATGAACTTTGATAGAACCGGATGAGTTCTACAGTAAAGGAATGATCAGCATCAGCAGACAACGATCCAACACTGCACACAGCCTCTCCTGCCCTGAAAGACTGTTACAAGAGATGGAGCCCAACATCATGAATCGAACGGACTCAGTAGCTTTATAGGAATTGGTCCGTGCACTAAGATAACAGTGCACTGAAATGAGAGTGAGGGTATATGGAAAATGTGGGATCTGAGCATGACGTGAATGGTATGGAATAAGGGGTGGATACTGTCCTGGGTTCAGCAGTATCAGTCAGTTTTTCTCCTTCTTAGTAGCTGGTGCAGCACTGTGTTTTTGACTTTTGGCCTGGGAAGAGCTGATAACAACTGATGTTTAGACTGACCAAGGACTTTGTGAGTCTCATGCTCTGCCAGGGAGGAGGAGGGGCCGGGAGGAAGCAGGGACAGGACGCCTGACCCAAACTAGCCAAAGAGGTATTCCATACCACAGCGCGTCATGCCCGGGGATGTAACTGGGAGCTACCCGGAAGGGCACGTCCTCCTTTCGGTCGGGCTCTTTTCCAGCGAGCGGTATCATATTTTCTTCCCTTGTTATTTCTCTTATCATTATTATTATTGGTGGTAGCAGTAGTGATTTGTGTTATACCTTAGTTACTGGACTGTTCTTATCTCAACCCGTGGGAGTTACATTCTTTCGATTCTCCTCCCCATCCCTCTGGGGAGTGGGGGGGGGGGGGGGGGGGAAGTAGACTGCGTGGTTCTAATTTACAGTCGGGGCTTAAACCACGACACCAGTAAAGGTAAATTCTTCAAGTTGAGCCAAAGTTGTCCCTAGAACAATCCTGAGAGGTTTAGAATATGCAGTAAATCAGACTCAGGTGAAGCACTGAGTCCAAGAAAGCTGCTAATAGGTTCTTCTTTAGGTTTTTACAACAATATTTTCTTCCTTACAGCTTACTTTGTTTTGTTTCATACAAGCTTAAGCTGGACTTATACCTTATTCTCACAATCCAGATTTAGACACAAAGGTTAATCTGTGGAATGAGCCTCCTGTATCCATGTTTCATTTCAGCAATGATCTTATTTTCTTGTCAGTTAATTTGCTGGGAATACTCCTGCAGATGGAGGCATGTTTGACATGAGGGGGAATTACAAAAATGTGTTAATACTTAGTTCAAGAGGATTTTAAAGTACGATCTTAAAGTACCGGCCTCCTATGTACGTCATTCTTTTGACCCTGCAATTTTGCTGGTGATTTGCATGTGTGCAGCAAGTTGAACCACCTCAAATGACAAGCAGCAAGATCACACTGCCATGCTGCATTGCCTGGAAAGCCAGCCCCTCCACAGGTAAGAGGCAGTGTCACTCACAGGGGGAATGCATCACATCCAGAGTCCTTACCATGCTCCACTCTGATGGGAACTTCTCTGTGCACTCCAAATTCTTGTATCCCAAGGAAACAGAAGTCCTTTTCTTCATTTCTGCAGAGTTTTTGCAGACGTATGTGAATCTGTCCCTACTTTTTAAAAATACGCATTCTTGGGAAACTGCACTTTTGTGAATTGCACGGAATTTTGAAGAATTTTACCTCAAATGTACAATACCTATCCATGAAATATTGAGAGATCTTACTAAAATTTGTACTCTGGCTTATTTTTTCCTAAATATTACTTTACAATCCTAAAAAAAAATAATCTTGCAGTTTTGTGTTATCAAAACCTGGATCTGATTGCTATTTGTAAAACACTGACATCCATTTTTAAATAAAATTCCAGAAAAAGCAGGAAATAAAGTTAATTTCAAATCTTTTGAAAGAAAGAGCTTTGAAATATCATTTTAACATTGACCTTTTCTTTTTTTCAACCAAAATTAGCCCTATGTCATTTTGTAAATGAAAATAGCAAAATTCATATATTCTATGCCAAAGTAGAAAAAATATTGCTACCAAAGCAAAAATGTAGTTTTCTGTTATTCTGTCCTGAATAAAATCGTTGAAGACCTGTGTTTCATGTTTTCATCTGAAAAGAACCTTTTAGCATCAATGGATATATTAAAGGCCATGATTTTTATTTATTTTTTTCTCCAAAATAGTGTCAATTGTTTTGAGGAAGATATGCAATAGCATTTATTGGGAGAAACAGGAACTGCTGGTAGCATCTGCATTTTCTGCCAAGATTTCCCATGAGTTCAGAAAAACAATCAGCTTTGCGTATTTTAAATTTCCTTAGCTTTACATTTTTTGATGTGCCAACCGCATGATATCAAAGTAGCGATTCAGCTAGTCCAAAGTACTGGCTTTGAGAACTCTACAATTTATAGGAACCACTCATGAAATAGAAATGTAGGGAACTTCAGCTGCTGGTTCCCCTGCGCTCAGGAAAGTTAGAGATAATTCATTAACATTCTTTTCAAGTAATACTTACTGCAGTTATCGATGCTCTTTTTATCCAGTGCAAAACCAAAAAGTCCCAAATGTGCTAAGCATGGGCAAGTTATACTGTTGTTCCAACATTTATGGTGCTATGGCATACTTACGTGAGTATAGTAAAGGATATGTTATGTTTGCACCATTTTAACTTCATTTTGCCTTTGAGAGTGTTGCTTTATCCAAAGCTGTGATTTTCACTGAGCTGTTATGCCCTAGACACACACAAGACAACTATACTGTTCTTTACTGAAATTGCTTTTCATCTTGACAAATTCCAGAGTAAATGGAGCAGGGCGTGAGTGGGGTCTTCAATATTTTGAACTGCAGTGAATCACGTTATCCCTCTGAGATTAACTGTGGTGCTATGGATAGAGGAAAGTCTCTTCATTTTTCTGGTTCCTGCTTAAAGATGCAGTATCACTGTATACAGCTTGAATAAGTGTTTAAATACATACTTACAGCACTGCACCCTTGCTCAGGTAAACTGGTATAATTACAAGAGGTATAAATGCTAAAGTCTGAAAGTGTCAAAGTTTGTTTTCAGTCAGAATCTGTCCATTAGTACAGTTAACTTGGGACTGTTCATCCATTGTCTGGTTTCTCTTTCACACTCTTTCAGGTTTTGTATTTTTTATTTATGACATATCCAGGAAGTAATCTGGTTTTGATGCATTCAAAGCATACAAAATCATATTCTTATACAATACTGGCATAGGAAAAATGTGTTTGCATTCAAATAAGGATTTTATCTTTCTATGTATAATAAGGTTTTAACTTCCATTTACCTAATTAATAGTCATAGTTTCTACAAGATCCCAGAATTCCCAGTTTATTGTATGTAACTGAAATTTCAGAACTTTCTTGCACTTTCTGCACAAGTACGTCTCACCTTTTCCCCAGTGATGCCATCCAAGATCTACAAAAGCACCTGCATCACCAGTAGACACTTTCTACTCTTATCAGTCTAAAGTCATCTCCCACACAAAATGGATTTTTTGCAGGGGACTCACGTGCATGCTTGAATTTTAAAGATGTGGGTACCATTAACAAAACAGCCCAACTGCCTGACCAATTCAGGGCTGACCAAAATGCAGGATTACTCTCAAAGACAGTGGTATTGCTTACTCATTTTACATATCTACCTCTTTTCCTCTATGCTTCATTTTCTGAACGGCGTAGAACAAGGACTGCTGTTTGCTGTTCTAAATTTCTGGGCAGATCCTGTTTCTCCCAGCAACTGGGGTATCTGGGATTACCTGGGATTAACCTGGCATGTGTTGAGGCTCTACCTGCAAATCTAGTGTAGATATGGTGGTGATAGCATGTCATTAACCTTTTCAAAATAGCATTACTATTCCTAGCACAGCTTTGAGATCACTGAATCAAATGTCTGAAAAAATATATGTGGGCTTCCTAGTAGTACATAGATAAATACCGTGCAGATAAAGATCTAAGAATTAGGAAAGAATCCTGTAAGACATGAAAAGAAGAACTACAAGGAAGAAAGGGAGGAGAACAGAGAGATGCAATAGGAAACGAAAAAGTTAAAGCATGAAAAAGTCAGGAAAAGAATATGATTTTCTTAAAAGCAACTAGGGATTTTGAGAATATTTAGATTTACCTGTTCAAACTTCAGGTGGTTGAAGAACCTTGATTTTAGGGGAAAGTACATACTCATTCTTGAAAACTGTATTAAGATACCTCTGGTTAAATAAACAATACAAAGCAGGCAGAATCACTTGTAACCTTTGAGCTACTGAGTCCTAAAGTCTTGGTTAAAACAAGGAGAGGCTGCACAAAACAAATAATAAGTTAATAGAAAATTATTAAGTAGCAAAATATAGGAGAGAGAAAGTAAATCAATAGTGCAACACATTTTTAAAAATCTTCTAAAGAAATTATGTTTTCCTTTTAACATGTTTTGCCCTTTAAGTCTACAGAGAAGCCATTAAGCTGTACCATTCTTAAACTACCAGCAAACTAAGAGCTAATCCACCATTTCCACTCAGGGATCACAAACTACATGCAGACCCTTATTGTCGAGCATATATGGAATATTAGTTACTTGTAAACAGCAAGTAAATACCTATATTAACCATCTTTTTCATTTAATTGGCCTTGATTATTTGTTTTCCTAGAAGGCCAACAAATGTAAGGCAAGTCCAGATGTATTTTCTCTCTGAAACAGATTGTCAGCTCTATTTTACCAGCAAATGTATTAATCGTGTCTTTTGGCAGCCAATAAGAACACTTGCTCCTATATCTAAACACTCCTATTAGCAGCCAAAGTCAGTATTTAGGACACAGATTGCTGATTGGCTTATTCACAGACTTTTCTCAGGCCTTCCAATCAGCTTTAGAGACACAGGAGCAAAAACTCAAAAAAATCAAATGAATGGAGAAGAAAAGGGGCTTGTTTTTATAACAACATTTGCTAGCTGCCTCTTCAGATAAGGAAATGTGCAGCACACTCTGTGTGCTGGCCAGCCTCCAAATCACACCATGAATCCCTGGACTAGATCCCAGAATTTGAATTTGAGCAGGGTATGACTGGAAAGGACATGCTGCTGGCCTTCCAAGAGAAGAAACTATTCTGTTTTGGGTAAGGGGAGATAATGTTCTAAAGAAATATGCAGGTGCTGCCTCTGAAAGGCAGCTTACAGTGGTGAAACATCAATAGGGCAGCTTACTGATCTATTAGATCCATCTTTCCCTACAATATTATAAGACGTATGTACAAGGCAACTTGCTTTCTTCGCACAAATCTACCCTGCTTCAACATGCAAAGGAATGAAAGCTGGCATGTCTTCGTCGCATTTAGGCATCATCTACAAACAAAGCTTCAACATGCCAGTATGCCAGTGCTTTTCAATCTGAGAAAGCCACCAACACTTTTAAATCACATTAAGGATCCATCCATTTCGTAAGAAAGTAAATGAACTGAAATGAGATAAAAAATAAATATGCAGGGATAACAAAATTTAACTGCATTTGGTGCTATGTAGAAGGAATAGAGGAGATAGGGGAAGAGCAAAGCTGCTTAGCAGCTGTTACAGGAACAGAACAGCCAATTAAAATTCCAGCTGCAGAGGGAGAGAAACGTTCAGTCTTGAGTAATAATAATAATCAGGCATAGAGAATTTTAAAGGAAACATGTTGCTTTTGGTCCCAAATTAGCTGGTGTTTTTAAAGATCAACTGAAGTCTGTATGGCTGAGCAATCAGCACTCATACTTGAAACTATAGTTCTCATCTTTTATGTCACCACCTAGCCTAGAGAAACAGCCTGTGCTGATCATTGCCAAATGGCGCAGGGTTCTCACATTAGAAGCACTTTTAATGCTTTTGAATCTATCTGTTAAAAAAAATAGGAGGATCACCATTCTACTAAAGAGTATGTTCTACTTTCAGCACAGAAATAAGACAGTTCAGTCTGGGTAGAGATGTAAAGATCCTCGTTACTTGTAATTGAGGTGATCTTGCAACTACAGGAACTAATCTCCTCCTTGTTAGCCAAGTTCCCCTCAATACCTTCTTTACCCTCACTTGCAACAGCTGGCATAGCTTCCAGGCTCATCTAAGCTGATGGATGAAGAAACAACTCCAGCCCTTCCCTGACTTTATAAAACAAGTCAGGGAGGGACTAACTTCTCCTTTCCTCACCTCCCAGGCAAACTATATTTTCCTTGCAAAGAAATTTGTGTGATTTTAGCCAGAGGTTCCTCACCATGGCCCATGTCAGCTAAGGGGATCCACAGGCCTGGAGTTTCAGGGAAGACAAGCTACCAAGAGGATTAGCATTTACCACTTCAGCTTGATATTGTTTCAGTCAGCAACTCTCCATGAAACAGTTTGTAATCCACCTCACAATTCTCATCTCAATCCATCATGGTATCAATGCCTGCTTCAGTGGTAATCTTTGTGAAGGAATATACAATACACATTGGCCTACTTTGTTTAGTACCTTTAAAACATCAGACTGATCACTGTTGATGAGACCTATTCTAGAATCATACTACTCTGAAAGACATCACCAAAAGAGCTTTAAATGAAAGTGGGAGAAAAATTACTAGCTTTGTTTGTTTGAAGCAGATAGAGAGCAGAGCAAGGAGTATAGCATACTATTGTCAGAAACAAGGAAATGGCTCAAGGAATGTTAATTAAAAAGCAGTGAAACAAAGAAAGGTTTGTTGTTGCTAGGAAGTATTTTTCACCTATAGGAATGCAGGAAATATTTCAGGCTCTGTAAATAATGTCACAATAGTAGTCTAGTTAACTGCCATAGATGTTGTGGTAAATCTACACTAATGACGTTTCTGGACTCCAGAGAGGATTTTACTTTCAGGGGTCTATGCTTTTGCCTACAGTACATAAAGTATCTTGTCAACACTTTGCTCAAGAGACTATACCATTGGCATTTTGCTGTGCTTTCTTTCTACATCACTTTCCATTCCATCATGTAAGAGTGGTTTGCAGCAGCATTCACTACAAAATTCCCAAGCACCACTAACAGTGTTGATTTTATTACTGGATTTATTTTTCTGCTGATGTAGACCGTGATTTCTGTATTTACAGTCCCGTGAGAATGCACCCTTATAAAACCCTAAATGATATTTTGTCTGACAAGCTCTCAACCGTTTGAAGAGCCTTCTTTCCAACATTCTTCTCTTTCAACATTTCTATAATAATATTGTTTTCTCATTCTTTTACTCAATAGAAGAAAAAAAAACTTTTTTTTGCATCCTTTTTTTATTTTCTTTCTTTCCCTGAGGACTTCAGAGGTCTTGATGCATTAAATGAACTTTAGAGGATCAATTTATAATGAAAAATTAACTTGATTCCATTTCACACATTGCAACATTGGAGATTAAGGAATTTAAAAATCCGCTTATTAAATCTACTTACAAAAACATGCACACAACAACTTATGGACTTAGCAAACATATTTGGCCTGAAGAATTTAAACGTAGATGGAGAGAAGCTCATTTTCAAAGTTCATAACAAAAAAAGCAGGTCTGTTCCTAATAACTTTAGAGTTAGGAAATGTCCCAAATCATGCACAACTGGTTCAAGAGGTATGTTTGGCTCTGTCCATTCTACATTTAAAAGTTTATATTCTAGATCATTTATGCAAGAACTGACAGAAATGAGGTCCAGACTCTTGTCTTGGGATGTACTAAAAGCCAGCTTTCCTTCACACCATAGCAGAACACAGCAGCAAACAGCTTGTTGGATAACGCGAGTAAAGGCATCATTCAGAACATTTTCATCAAATAGGCGTGGAATTTCAGGTGCTTCTCAGTTATATTGCAACTAAGAATGGACACAAGAAAGAGGGCTGGAGGATGACTAAAACCTGTTTTAGTCTTAGTGTGGCTGGAGGATGACTAAAACCTGTTCCAGTTTTAGTGAGTTTAAGATATCTAAAGTCATATTTTAAATGAGTAGAAAACATTTCAAGAGAAGTCAAAAGTGCTTTACCTAATTCTTAGAGACACAACTAGCGGAGGTGTAGATCTAAGCTGAATTGTAAATTAATCAGCATATTAATATAGATCTAAGTCTAATGGCACTTAAATAATGTAAATTTGATAAAAATTTTGTCATCTGAAAATCAATAGATTTGTAGATACCAAGGGAATGAACTCCATTTAAATACCATTCATATAGGGACCAGGATCAGTTCTTCTACACTCTTTCTCTTAATGCAGCTTTGCTAGATTTTTATGTCTTATTCATACCACATAAAGTAAAACGGATATTCTGTAACTGGTGAATCTGTTACAGATCCTAGCACTTGTTAGGCAATGCACATTGTTCCCAAGTTCTCTTTGAGGAGCTGCACTCACAAATAGCACACTATGGCAAATAACCATAAAGGCCATGAAGATACTGATTCAGTGTAGAGATTTCCTGAAAAAATAATGGAAAGGGTAGCCTCAATTACATAAAATGAGCTTAATAGTTTTGTTTATACATAAGTGGGCAGTCCTCTGGAGATATTGCAGATTCTTTGCTGCAATTAATTGTTTTATAGCATTATAAAACAAATATTTCTGTGGTATTAACAGCTTGTTCTTAAGCCTGTTAGAATATATGTAGATCTCCAGGCATAGATCAAGACAGAGAATATGCACAAAAGATGAATGTATTGAAGATATTAGAAAGATGATATCAAGGATTAACTGATTAACTGTATTTTATTTGTATTACTTCTAGAATTTCAGACAAAGGAAATCATTACAAAAAGCAATACCAGACATTTTTCTTTCTTTATGTGCAATTATTTTAGAACTGTTTAAGATAACTTATATCACTAACAATATAAAGACAACAAAAGCAGGCATGTCTCTTAATCAGTGTTATTAGGGGAATTGGAGCTTCATCAAGAAAAGCAATTACAGAGATAGACATAATCATGATGCTGCCTTATTTGTCTTTTAAAACTGTTAGCTGTCATTTCTGTGCAATCCACCTATGTATCTCTGGGAAAATGAAAGCTGGGGTTACATTTGTGACACAGAGTTTGGTGGAGACACAATCTTTCCTCTACATGCGCTTTCCACTTTGTCTCTTACATTTAGCTATTTGCCAAATCAGAAACTATTATACCAAAGAACCAATTTACTTTGCCTATGTGAAGTACCATAGCACAAAACACAATCAAAAAATAGGCCTGGAGTATTAAACTAAGTAGACATGCAAAAAAATGACTGAGGTGTTCCATCTTTTAGAAAATTACTTTCAATGGCTAAAAATTATACACCAGAGAAAAGGAAAATGTGAGGTAGGTAATCAACAGTTGCTATACTTTGTTCATTCACATCAGTTTAGCAGGCCTGACAACACTTTTTCATGTGATCAAATCTAGATTTTATTGAAACTGAAAATCAATTTGCTTTGTGATGGACATTAGTTTCAGTAGAGCAAATATAAAAGCTTCACACCTTCCACTGATGCCTGAATTAGACCAAATTAAAGGACTTGATATGCTTGATCGAGTGGTTATATGCCACTTGTCAATATTACTGTAACAAGCCATACTGAAAATCACAAATTAGTAACGCTGAAAGAGCATAGGGGAAATTGCTGGAAGATATTTTTGATAATGGAATTTTGTAATGGTATAGCAATAGGTGTGGTAAATTACGAGAATCACATGCAGTTGCACTTAATCTATGATTAGAGTTTTGAACCAAATTTACATTAATATCAAGATGAACTTTAAAGTAAAAATCAAGGTAAAAATAATCCAGTTTCCATATCAGAAAAATCATACAAATAAACAGCAGCTTCATATAAATCATCTCCTGGCCAAAACTGAAATGCTGACACAGAAATCAGCTGGACCCTTAAACTGTACATTGCAGTGAGTAAGATGGTAACAGCTTTTTTATTCACGTTAATTAATAATTTCACTTACAAGGAAGTTTTCAGTCATTTACAGTTTCAGAACTTCAAGTGTTTGAGATTAAATTCTCTCTGTTGAGTTTTTTTATTTTAGTTGTTGTTTCTACTGTATCAGCAAGATTTTTCTAAGTATGAGGCCTAGGACAAGTTTGATTTTCACTGAGTGCTGTCTTGGGGATTTTCTAGTATTTTTACAATTGGCTATTCATTCTTAATACCATTTTCTTCTTGTTAAATCATCAGGGTGATAAAAGAGAGGGTGAGAAAAGAGCTAATTTAAGCTGAAAAAAGCAGTCAGTAGAAAAAATTAGTATGAACTAGTCATGAATAAACTTTGGCTGGATTTTGTCCATCTAAAGAATGAAATCTTGGAATTGTCTTCCACCTAGACAGCAGAACAAGAAAAGTAGCCCATTTTAGCTGTCTACCCTGTAACACGGAAAATTCAGTTCTATAGCTCATAATGTCCTTTTCCTTTCTTTAAATGTTTCTTTAAGGGTTACTGTTCTTTTCCTAGTAATGCAGTTTAGCAAAGAACCTAATAAAACCCAACCTATTGATAATATCCCTCCCCTCCACCCCCTGTTCATTAAGAACCAATCTGTATTCAGGAAGGCAGAGTTTCTTCTTCATCAGATACTGGCTCAATTGTAAGCTAATGAAAATGCCCCTCAAAAACATCAGTTTGAGGTTTTTTTCCTACTTTCTGCCTCCATTCCTCAGGACACGTTGTGGAGAGGTCCAGTATACAATCAGAGAGCCCTTCTGTGTGATCCGCTTGCCAGATAACCCGGATCTCTTGATCAGGTGCCAGCTTTTCTTTTCTTTTTTTTTTTTTTTCTATTTGAACCAATTCTCTGTTCCTGGCTGCATAGGTGCTCCTCTGTGAATACTAAACTGTGAGAGAGGCAGGACAACAGAAAGGGTTAGGAGGCTGCACCTTAAGGCTGGGAAAACTGACTTTGATTAAGATAAACAACACCCACTGTTTTATAGAGAATTCAGAATATGTTGGTAGGCAGATCTGAATTGTCACAAAATGCAGTCAGCAGCACATTTTAGGATTAGGCATTAAAGCTGGGAAGCAGGCTGTGAAGCAGAAAAATAAAGCAACCAAGCTTTGGCCACCAAAGCGTGTTTGCTTACTTAAGGAAGTACCATATTTCACTAATTGGATTTTCTGTCCTGCAATTTTCACGGCTCAAACAGCCCAATCAATACTTAAATGTGTAGAAAATCAGTTAATTCTATGGTTTTTTCCCTGGTAATTTATCCTCAGCAAACCTGATTTCTTTCTGTTGAATTTTACTTATTGCTTAGCACTTTGGGATCACAGTATTTAATTGTTTTCTCATACATGTAGATCCTAAGGTCAACCTACACTATGCATTAATGTCAGATCAATTTTATTGAAGTAGAAATAAGTAGATCTGAACAGCATTATAGCCACAGTTCAGGATAAGCTGTATTTGTTGATCCATACTTGTATCCCTATGGATGTCCTTTTCAAGCAACAAGCCCATATAATGCACAATTAGATTCCAGTGTTCTGTCTCTGGCTAAGCTGAAGTTAACATTCTTCATAGCAGCCCAAGCACATACTGAGGTCCTGCTTCCCAGAGAATGGCTGGACATCTGCTTATGGATGGGAAGTAGCAAATATTAAATTGCCTTTATCTCAACCAATCCATCTTTTCCATCTTATTTTCTGCCTCTGTCCTGTTGTGGAGGGGGAAAGACAGAGCAACAGGCTTGGAGTCTGGCAGCCAGACAAGGTAAACCCACCACACATGATTGACCCTGCTTTTACAGCAACTCACAGGCAGAATTGCAGGAGCCATCTCTCTCCAGGCTTGACAAACCCAGGTCCATCAGCCTGTCCTCACAATGCAAGAGATACTGCCCCTGACCAAACTTGCTCCAGTTTATTGATGTCTTTCTTGTACTCACCTAAGACCTGGGGTACTTCAGGGGAGACTGCGCTTTCACAGTAAGTCTGATTAAATTCAGGTACCTGCAGTTTTTCTTTTTATGACTCAGACACAAACCATACATAGACACGGAGCAGCCTTCTTAAAATGGAAATATTAAAGTATTGTAACAAAGTGACAGCAGTTCCTGGAAGAGCAGCTGGCTTGGTCATCTATCTTAAAATCTTTTGATCTCCTGATGATAATGAAGCTAGCTGTAACTTTTGGTTCCACAAAGTCCCATTTCTCAGCTGCTTGTTCCAAGATAATTACTCTCCAAGGAGCAGGTGTTAATTTTTAGGCCTGCAGGAGAGCTCTTTTGATCTCCTGCATGCCAAGAACCTTTCTTGTCGTGCTTCAGAGCAGTTTCTCAGCTCAGTGTTTTCACAGACAATGGTACTCAAGTAACCCTTATTTCCTGTGCTCTGACTCAGCTTGAACAATTATTTTTTGTGTGTGCCTTTAAAAAAAGAAAGGGCCTTGTGATCTACTAAATGAATACACTCATTGAGAAAATTTATCAATAATCAGTTCAACATACTGAGCAAATCACTTTTTATAGATGCATTTTAAATACTTAACTTGAGTCTTCCAAGCACAAGAATGGAACAAATGCTTTAAAAAATTTCTCAGATCTCCTTCTGGGTTACAAACTGGAATGCAATATTAGTATTTACTTTCATGTGAAGTCCCACAATATCATGCTCCTGGCGCAGGAGGCACTTAGCAGTTTGATATTAGGTCTTTCACACAGGAGAAATGTTTTGTAACCAGCTGAGCACAAATGTAAATGGAATATCGGGGAATGAAGACAGAGAACCTACTTTAGGCACTTGCAGCACTTTTACCCTTAAAGCACCTCAATATATACTTAATTGCAACATGCTCAGAAAGTAAAGAAATATTAGTCCAGGCTTAGAGATAAAGGACAATGACTAAAAAAACCTGAAGGCTTCACCTAAGTTACACACAAAACAGATTAATGTTAGTATTGTAGTAACCTAAAGTTACTGTATTTAGAGTGGTAATCCAATTAGAGCAAAAACTTTCTATAATGTAATTTAATCCTGATCAGAACATTTTGAGGGGTTGCACATTATCCATGAAGGCGGCATAGCCATTGTCAAGCAGTGATTCACTGTCCTTTGAATTGTTCTTCAAAGCCAGTAATAAGCTATATATACCTTTTATACATGTTTGCATCATGTATTTTTCCAAAGCTTTAGTCTCATAGAGTGTGACAAATATATGTTTTGCTTTAATAGAACAGAAATAATTTTATTTTTTTAAAAAAACTGACACAGTGAAAGATTAATTTCTCATCAAAAGTACCAAAAAGCCATGTGTGGGAGGAAATACTTGCTAATACTAGCCCATTAAACAAAGGAGATAACTCCTAATGAAACAGATTTATCTATATATCTCTGGATTTAATTAAGTGTGGATATCTACACATGCTGAAAAGGTGCACTAAGTAATTGTAAGTATTTCAACCTATAGGCATGACATGGAATAAAACATAAAATGTAAAGGTCCTCTCTCTGTGCCTGGCTGCCATTTCCCCAACTCTCTGCCCAGTCCAAGGATGCTGGAAGGTATCTGGGAGCCCTCTTAAGGCCAGAAGGTAAAGGAAATCGCAATACCTCCCAGCTTTGCCTTTTAATGTGAAGGCTCAGAACCATCCAATAGCCTGACCTGAACACTAAGAAATTATTACAGAGCAGCTTTAAATAAGTCTCACCATTTTTGACTCTTGTTCCCATAGGGGATTCCAACTTACTAGATGTCTTCTGGAAATACAGTACATCAGTAAAGAAACAGTTTCAGAGGTTCCTGGAGTATGTGGAAGATAACTTCCTGACGCAGCTGGTGAGTAAGAGCCAGCTAGGGAGGGCTGGACCTGTTGTTTGTGAACAGAGAAGGACTTGTGGGTGATGTGATAGCTGGAGGCTGCCTTGGACACAGCAATCATGAAACGAGAGTTTTTGAAAGCTGCCTAGTGAAAAAGGACCTGGGGGGCTTATTGACAACTGCTGAACATGATCCAGCACTGTACCCAGGTGGCTAACAAGGCAAATAGCATCCTGGCCTGTGTCAGAAAGAGTGTGGCTAGCAGGGCCAGGGCAGTGATCATCCCCCCGTACTCTGGCACTGGTGAGGCTGCACCTTGAGTACTGTGTTCAGTTCTGGGCCCCTCATTGCAAGAAAGACATTGAGGTGATGGGATGTGTCCAGAGGAGGGCAGCAAAGCTTGTCTGGAGCACAGGTCTTATGAGGAACCCCTGAGGGAACTGGGGTTCCTTAGTCTAGAGAAAAGGAGACTCAGGGAAGCCTTATCACTCTCTACAGCTGCCTGAAAGGAGATTGTAGTGAGGTGGGTGTTGGTACCTTCTCTCAAGCTACAAGGGATAAGACAAGAGGAAATGGGCTTAAATTGTGGCAGAGGCTTAGATTGGATAATAGGAAAAATGTCTTCCCCAAAAGGGCTGTCAAGCATTGGAACAGGCTACCCAGCCAAGTGGCTGAGTCACCACCCCTGGAGGTACAAGGTGTGCAGATGTTGCACTTAGTGGTAGGGTTTAGTGGTGGACTTGGCAGTGTTGGTTTAATGGTTGGACTCCATGGTCTTCAAGGTCTTTTCCAACCTAAATGATTCTATTGTTCTGTATCAGCAATCAAAATGATCTAATGAAAAAATCAACTTGATTAAACATGAGGTTTCGTCTGATGTTGCTTGAGAGGCAGAAATAACTGCTTTTATTTATAAGCTAGTGGGTTTTTTTCTGAAGAGTTTTGGGCTGTGCTGGCCTGCAACATTAAGGATACCAATAGCTAGATTCTAAATACTAAACTGTAAATAGAAAATAACTAATAATAAATATATTTTAAAATAATAAAAAACCCAACTTCATTGAGAATTATTTTTTAAAAAAGCATCATTCACAGGGTGTAATTATTCAAAAGTCTTAGTGGTGATGGAACTGTGTTCACCAAAAACAATGCCCTAATAGGCAGGCTTGGAGATTCCAGGCCTCACATGAAGTAAATCTTCTATCTTCTCCAAGAAGAGGTGTTAAATGTACAAAAATGGCCCTCTGAACTGAATGGAAGTTATCACCCTTATCAGGCCAAATAAAATGGATGAATTTATGAAGCCAAAGGCACAAGACATTGTGACAGAGTGTTCTGAGCACCAACATTGCTCTTCCTTCCTGAAGTAAGATGGCTATCACACAAAAATATTTTGATAAAAAATCCTAAATTAGGTCTTTTTATTTCAGGAAGGCAACACAGTGCAGGCACTGTGGTCTGACCAGCAATGACTGTGTATTCAGACAGATCTTTGATAAGTTAAATATGCTCAATTTGTCTCTGAAGAGATGAGATTCAAATAGTCTGAAATGACAGACAAGTTATCTGTATTTCAGGAAGCTTATCTCGTGGGAGAACAGGAAAGAATAGAAACAATGGCATAATGTTACTTGATCTTTTTGTGAACTTCTGTAAAAATCAAAATGTATGTGGATGCCATGAAAACACATGCAACTGAACCCTACAGACTTAGAAAACAAGCTAATGAAATATTCTGAGATGACAGTTGACTGCAGAGCTGAGTAAGAAGTCTTTTCCATGTAGCATGGTTTAGTTGTGTTTCTCTGATCACCAAAGATGCTGATAAAGTCTTCTGTTGACTGTACTATGAAGATAAAATCAGAAGCACTGTATTAGATGTTGCACTAAAAGAATATTCTGATTTACATGGGTTTACTACCATTTGGATCTACTATGAACATATAGCTCTCTATATGTCTGTAATATTAAACAAATTTCAGTGGTGATTGCATCTTGTAAATTATTGAATATATGTTCTATAAAAACTTACCTAAGGACAGGTTGCTTGCAAAATCACATGGAATAACAGAGAAATTACATCATGAAATTTAGATTGTTATAATAATAATAACATTAGCTGGCTTTGTTTGCCAAAACAATGTCAATGTCAAAACTGCATGTAGAATAAGACTACCCTAACTGCATGTAGGACAAGAGTAGGACTAATTTGTCATCTAAATTGTGCATTCATCCACTGGAAATAAATGAGGAGTAAATAAATCTGAGCATGCTATTAAGTCAGGATGATTATGAGTGACCAACATGACATGGCTGTTAAAAAGTAAATGTAGAAATGCAGTCTTAGGATGCATTAGGTATACAAAGGATGAATAAAACCTCATCTGCAAGATCGTCTGATGTTCTTTTCACTCACATTCAAGGAAAGGGAAATCTTACGCTAATGAGCATGGACAAGAGTCTTCAGTGCAAGACAAAAAAAAAAAAAGTACATGCTTTGTATAAGGAAGGAGATGTGATATTATTGACCGTGATAAACAGAGAAGGAGCAGAGCTGTTGAAAACCAGTGCTAACGTAAGACCAATAGGATTGCCCCGGTTTGGCTGGGATACAGTTCATTTTCTGCCTAGTAGCTGGCACAGTGTTTTGGATTTAGTCTGAGAACAATGCTGATAACACACCATTGTTTTAGTTGTTGCTAAGTAATGCTTACCCTGATCAAGGACTTTTCAGTGTCTTATGCTCTGCCAGTGAGGAGAGGCACAAGAAGCCAGGAGGGAGCAGAGACAGGATACCTGACCCAAATTAGCCAAAGCAGTATTTCATACCACAGCACATCATCAGTCTTGTAATGGATGGAAACCTAGCCAAGAGTTGTTTCCCTCTCATGACTTAGAAACATAACAAGTATGCTTTTGTTAAAGTGTGTATTAGGTAAAGTGTATATGTTTATGTTCATTGTGACATTGTTAGAAAGAGGCAGGAAAACGTAAGCGTGCAGCTGTTCTATGACCTTCATACTTGGCCAACCAGGGCTCCTGGCCAATGTTCTCAGTATGGAAAACAGTGAGATTATTTGAAACTGCACAGCCCCACAAGTAAACAATTACAGATCTGCCATAAACCCAGTTATTTTTCTAAGGATATAAAAGCAGGAGCCTATTGTGGCTGAATCCAAAGCCTCACCTATGGGTATGAATTTTTCCAATTACCTGGATTCTTATGGGGAAAAGGTTAATCTTTATATACAGCGTGAACCTGTCTTGTTTCGACTTATGACACTGCCCATCATCTTCCCACCATGCAGAACTGTTACGAGCCTGGCTCTGCCTCATTGATAGCTGATAAGGATAACATTGATAAGGAGCATGACCAGCAGGTGGAAGAAGATGATCCTGCCCCTCTACTCTGATCTCGTGAGACCTCACTTGGAGTATTGTGTACAGTTCTGGTGTCCTCAACATAAAAAGGACATGGAACTGTTGGAACAAGTCCAGAGGAGGGCCACGAGGATGATCAGGGGACTGGAGCACCTCCAGTATGAAGATAGGCTGAGAAAGTTGGGGCTGTTCAGCCTGGAGAAGAGAAGGCTGCGTGAAGACCTCATAGCAGCCTTCCAGTATCTGAAGGGGGCCTACAAGGATGCTGGGGATGGACTATTCATCAGGGACTGTAGTGACAGGACAAGGGGTAACGGGTTAAAATTTAAACAGGGGAAGTTTAGATTGGATATAAGGAAGAAATTCTTTACTGTGAGGGTGGTGAGGCACTGGAATGGGTTGCCCAAGGAAGTTGTGAATGCTCCATCCCTGGTGGTGTTCAAGACCATGTTGAATAGAGCCTTGAGTGGCAAGGTTTAGCATGATGTGTCCCTGTCCATGACAGGGGAGTTGGAACTAGATGATCTTAAGGTCCTTTCCAACCCTAACTGTTCTATGATTCTAACTTCCCCATTGGCACTGGGGCTGCTGTTAAGTCTTCCAAAGATATCTCTTCTCCAAGCTAAATAAACACAGTTTCCTCAGCCTCTCCTCACAGGGCAAGGTTATCAACACTTCTCTTGCATGGGGGAAGTTGGGGAGGGGAGGAAACCAAAATGCTGTATTCTAGATGAGGTCTAATGAGTGCCAAGTAAGGAGGCATAAATATACCCTCAATCTACAGTGTTGAGCGCTGCGCTGAAGTTGAGAAAATTGACATCCACGCCTTTCTCACTACCCTTACATCCAGTCATTTATTACAGAAAGCAATCACATTGTTCTGACATAATTTATTCTTGGGGAAATCCATGCTAACTGTTCCCATCACTTTTTTTCCTTCTGGTGTCACTGAGAAGTGTGTCCCAAAATGACTCATTCTATGATTTTTAAGGGTACTAAAGTGAGACTGATCACTTAGCAATAGTTCCACAGATCATCCTTTGACATTTTTTGAGCATGAGACATGTGCCATTGTTTGTTAGACTGGTGCATTTGGAAAAAAAGTTTATAATTTGGACATATGCAGCTATCATATTTTAAATCACTAGCCATCAGATTTTAACTGTGTTTACGTCTTGAGTCACTATTACATCCTACTTTTTGTTACATGGTTCCTTAGCCTGATATGGGTCCATAAGGTGGAAAAAGCTACAAAGGAAACTTCCAAAATAGTATTATCACATTTATAAGATGGAGCAATTTAAATCTTTTAGGTAGGGTTGTTTTGGTTTGGATTTTTTTGGGGTTTTTTAATATTTATATAATTTCTTCTCCTTCCATGTTCCAGACAGATATTTCTAGTTGCCTAGAACTGAACCCAGAGATACTTTAAAGTCAAAGTTGAAGTCAATAGGGGTTTTTTTTCTAATGTTTTTCATGGATTTTGTGTTGTTTCAAATCAGATACAAATGTCATTGAAAAAAAAGTACACATTTTGACCTAAGGAATAAATGGCAGAGTGATTGTTAATGATAAGAAATGTGTTCAAGAGTTGCATTCTCTTATCTCTCTCTTCCTGTCCATGTTTATGTCTAAGAAATGATGGTGTGCACATACTGTTAAAGAAATACGAGGGCCAGCAATCTGTGTTAAAATGATATTGCACTCTACTGCATTCAAGTTTTCTCAGTAAGAAAACATTATTACAGTTGGATATTGTGCCTGTTCACAGTTATAATTTCAATTACATCTTTTGTATTGCATCCATCAGCCAATTTTGTTTTCAACAAGTATCTTCTCTCTACTTACTCACTGAATAAAGACAATCCCCAAAAAACTGATATATCTCAAAGTCACATTTCAAGAGCATTACATCGCAGGTTCTCTTTAAAGGAGCATCTATGACAGGCAGAGATTTTTGATAGGTGCGCGTTTGCTCAACTGTCAGAAAGAGAAATCACATCAATACCAACCTGTCTTAATGGTCTGACATGCACTGACATTTTTGATAGAACACCAGTGAGGGATGCTGCTTTTTTCCTAGATTTGTCCCATTCAGGCTGGCAACAATAAATCTGAATTAACAAAGCTATGTAGAAAAATCAATGCTGATCAGGTGAGTGAGCAATGTGGACGAGAAAAGCATTAGTGGAGGAAAACCCTACCAGGCTGTGTTTTCCTATCTGACTTCTGATAGGGCTGGAGAAGTTGTTCATTTTAAAAGGCTGTGCAAAAAGACTTGCTCTGATGAGTAGTGGCTCAGTAGCAATCCAGTGTTTCTCTGTCAGCAGTGCATGACACGGTGAGTTTTATGTTGTGGTATTCTGTCAGAACCTTATTCTTGTATCCCTTCTTACCTGTCTCAAACAAAAATATTTGAGAATCTTCTCTAAAAGTCCTGTCTCCTAACAACTATTGAATAGAATAACTTCACAACAGCTATGAGAAGTGGCTTTTTCATTAGAACAACTGCAATTCTTTGCTACTTGTTCAAGTTTATTATTCCATTATTGATATTGGCCAAAATCCAGGCCCATTTTACAAAATGTGTTACAAAGTGGTTTTGCTGCTACAATAAAGTGCATCTGTCACCCCAGTTATGCAAAGCAAGTAGTTGACCACAAAACTACATAAAAAACTGAATTAGGATTTTTCATCCATTTATATAAGAAATGCCAACACAAAATATACACCTGTTTTGTAGTAGAGGTACTACATTGCCACCACGACAGAAAATTAGACCCTTATGTCTGTATCAGAATGCATTTACCATATGAAAACCTTTTTTATTATTTTAGCCAATACCTCAATTGCCGTTAACAATGTCACACAGAATGAGCTGTTAGAACTTCCAAAACAATCTTCTTGCCCTATCATTTTTTTTCCCTTCTTCGTATTCGATAACAGTAAGTTCCCTAGTATCCTCATTGATATCAGTAGAACTCCTTGAGGTTTAAGGAGTTATTGAGAGTGATGGGATTCAAATTTCTCCATAAATCCCTCGATCAAGTTCTCACCTGCACCACAGATGCTGACATTTTGGTGAGGATCCAGTGAAGCTGGGTGGTAAATTGAAGTTTGAGTTCATTCTCAGTGCAACAAGCAAGCCAGAAAAAATTTCAGAATTCTTTGGTACTTCCTGGATTTTGGAGATACTGAATAAGAAGGTTGTTGAATCTCTATCACTAAAGATATACAAGAACAGGTTAGACAAATCTTGTTAGAAAGAGGGCAATATATTTTATCTGGTCCCGGGACAGGCTGATGGATAAGATAGCTCTTGAGGTCACTTCGAGTGCCAGATTTTATTATTCCATGACCTGTGACAGAAGACCATAGCTCAATGTCATTCAGATTACTAAAATGTAAATCATCAGGTTTCATCCTGAATGACTAGCCTGAAGAGAAACGTGACATTTTGTTTTACAATTGCAGGACTGGTTTTGCTGTATACTTTCTGAAGAGGAAGAATACTCTCTCATTGTCACTAGAAAATAAGTTATTAAACTCAGTAATTCTTTAGATATTTTGGACATATTTTCAGGGCCTTTTCTAATAGAACTTATAGAATCTTCCTGTCACAATTTCAGATTATGATAGTTTTCTCTTTCAATATCCATATCAGCTGGAGTCATACCAATAAACATGCTATCTTAATATCTTTTCTCTAGGCAATAGGAAATATTGAGGAAAAAAAGAAAATTAAATAGTTAGCAACACGAAGAACCTCTGAGAATCTTAAACATGGGAAAAGCCACTCAAAATAGCACTTATTTTTGCTGCTACCTGTAGAGGTATATTTCATAAATTTGAAATAAACACCTACAATCTCCATAAGGTACCTGAGAAGGTACAGGCATGTTTTCATAGGATCTACTTTCATAACGAGTGGAAAAAAATCAGGTTCTGGAATGGATGCACCTGAAATGCTGCTTAGCAGAGCTATTTCCAGTTCTGAGATTCTCTGACCAGAAACACTTGTTAGATTAAGACTGTGTACTGTCAGCTGGATGATTCATACCTTTGTAAAAGATGGTTTGCCTATCTATATAAGATGTACCTAAAATACTTGAATAGTGCCAGATTATTTGCCAGGAACTGAGACACAGGGTATGCAATTACATTTTGTGCAAGTCCTCCTACATCTGAAACCATTACAGACAGCATCTTTTTCTCCCTGTCTGCGTTATAGCGCTAGATATGAGCCCAGAAGTAAGACCACATATTTATCAGGTACGCTTCACTTCTCATGAGGGAATGCACAACCAACATTATAATTTCATGAGGGTGAGAGAGAACATTCCTAGGTTCTGGTTTCTCCTTCTAAAGATGTTCATTCATCTGGCTTTGAAAGACTCCTTGACACTATCTTTCAGCAGTGCTGAAATACATCCACAAGTATTTCCACTTTCCAGTAAATATACAGATTTTACGTAAGCACTGATTTGGAACACTTCCTTCTCACTTGTCCCCTGTGAAACTTGCACTTTTTGCTGTACTGTGTTACAGCTTGTCCTGGGTTCAGCTGTAGTAGTTATTTTTCTCCTTCTTAGTAACTGATGCAGTGCTGTGTTTTCAGCTTTAGTCTGAGAGAAATGCTGATAACATATCAGTGTTTTAGTAGTTGCTAAGTAATGCTTACTCCAGTCAAGGACTTTTCCATCTCTCATGCTGTGCTAGTGAGGAGGGGCACAAGAAGCCAGGAGGGAGCAGAGACAGGACACCTGACCGAAAGTAGTCAAAGGGGTATTCCATACCACACCACGTCGTGCCCAGTAGATAAAGTGGGGGGAGTCACCCAGAAGGCCCAGATCGCTGCTCTGATCAGGCTGGCTATTGATCAGCTGGTGGTGAGCAACTGTATTGTTCATCACTTCTGTTTATTGTGTTGTTTTCCCTTTCCTCTTTTAGTTTTAGATTCTCTCCCCTTGTTATTTCCCTTATTACTATTATTGGTGGTGGTAGTAGTAGGCTTGTATTATACCTTAGTTACTGGACTGTTCTTATGTTCTTAAACCCATGGGATTTACATTCTTCTGATTCTCCTCCCCATCCCTCCAGGAGTGGGGAGGAAGAAAGTTGGGGGAGTAAGAGAGCAGCTGCATGGTTCTGAACCACGTGGCTTAAACCATGACACAGCTACAACAGAAAGGCAGGAGAAAATGCCTTTCTTGGCATAGTCTTGAACTTGGCAGAAAAATATGGTTTTAAGGAGGTAGAATGCAGATCTTCAATTTCTTGTGCAGATATGAAATAAATTAAACAATAAAAGATTGCACTTCTCCATCCTCACTGTCGTTTCTCCCTACTATCAGTGGGCAGCACTACCTTCCCTAACTGTGGTTTTAAATGAATACAGCCACATTGCATGTTTACTGCTGAATTCAATTTGGTGAGTGTTTGTAAGGTTTCTTCTGAGCATACTTATGCCTGGGGACTAAGAAATTCCTACTTTTCTGAATGGTGAGCAAGCCTGAATGTTAAGCATCTGCAGGACACTGGTGAACCCGGTGGCTTAGTCACTGCAGAACTTGGAGCCCTTGTCTACTTCACCATCAAAAATATCTGAATCTTTCTTACATCCTTTATCTGGGTAGACATTGGGTTTTTTTGATATTATTTTTGGACTCACATTCCTAAATTCCATCAAAGTTGTTCTCTATTTGGCCAAGTCCTTTTTTCAGCTCTGGCCATTTTCCAAGTAAATATGAAATAAAAAATGCAAATTAAAAGCACAAATACTGGGAATGGGAAACTCAAACTAAAAACAGAATAAGACTATTAAAACACACCGTAAATGTCAGTGAATAGGTCAATTTCTGTATTTTCAAATTTAATTTGAACGTAACAGTTGTTAAGCTACAGATTCTGGCAGTCACACATGTTCACTATTATTACAGGCTCATGTATATCCCTGAGTATTTCTGGCTTCTTGGATTTCTGAAGCCTAGACTATTAAAACAGAAATATTCAAAAATTGGGACATTTTGTAGACGTTATTTACAAATCCTAAACTTTGTTTTCTTGCTTCTTTTTGGTTATGTCCACATGACCCACATAATAAGATATAATATAGCTGATCTTGCATGATGAGAAAAAATAGTGCATACTTCAGAATATATTACTTTAGGAATCATTTCTTGGAAGATGTTATTCGCTGGATAAAAAGGAAAAAAATTTAAGCCCCAGTGGAACAGGCATCCAGGTTTATTTTACTAGGCATATATTCTCAGCTTTGGAAAAAAGCTATGTTGCAGCTAATAACAAGCATTTCTCCGGTTTGTGGATTCTAAACATTAACAGCAGTACATTGTGCCTTCTTTAAACTAACTTTGGCACAAGAAAGGGAAAAAACTGGACAGAAGGCAACTTACAAGCAAACCTCCAAGTAACTACGTAGCATGAGTAAAATATGAGACATGATCAAGCAACAGCAAAGGCCATAGACCTTTAGGGTACAAGAGTGATCACTAAATCTGACCACTGACATAACAATGAACTTGCCATGTAAGTCTATCAGTCATCAACGCCTACTATGTGCCTCAATACCAGTTTCAGCCCACCACATGTGTTTGCAATACTTGGATTTAACAACAGTGGCATCTGTAGTCATGTGTCTGGTAGACAACATTAAACAAAGACATCCTTTTCATCTGGGTTTAAATATGTGGAGGAAATACATTATGATACAAACCAAAGACATTAAATTTGATGTATGTTCTTGAAGAAAATGTTTTGGTTTATATACAGCTATGGAAACATGCTATTACTAAAATAGACTGTTGAGTGAAAAGACATGTACTAGTTTTCTAAGTGTTTTGCAGAAAATTAGTGCTCTCCTATACAGAACTCCCTGGATTACCTCATCCCTCCATCATCATGAAGTCTTTTGGGATGAAAGATATGGAGAGCTATGAGTTTAGCTTGCCTCACCTCAACAAAACCCTCCTCTAAGTCCTGTAGCTTAGACACTTAAACCAGAAAATGTTGAAGCCATACAGGTTCAAATATCTTTAATTGCTTCACTTTTTTGAGTGAAGAGAAAATTGAACATAAAGTATTCAAGACAGCTAATAAATCTGGCTTATAACTTTATTGTTTCCTTATCCAGGAAGCAACTCTAAATGAAAAAGAAGATAGAAAAAGGAAGATAGGTTTTAAATGTCCTTATATTCCTTTGAGCTATAGCTCCCTGTTCCTAAAATATATTTCTACCCTACTATATTCTTGCATGTTGGATAAAAGCATATTGTTCTAAAAAATAGGCAAAGAATAATTCTGCCTTTTTTAGAACTCAGTTAAGGGACAAAAGGATACTATGTATTTTATTTTGCTGTTCAAATGCCAATCAAATAGGAAATTCCAAACATTCACCCCAAAAATTGAATATACAGTTCTACGAAAAATTGTTCATCAATGCTTTTGATAAGAAAGTTTGTTCCAAAATGTGAGTAACAAAACAAAAAAATCATAGGCAATTTGTGAATAGGACTAGACCACTTTGACAAATACATTATTCATAGCAAACCATCAATTTAGAAATTTAGACTTTGTCTTGAAGTACCATATTAGCACTCAGTCAGTTCTGCAACTGTATTGGATGTCACAGCAAGACTTCTGTGTTTATTTTGCTGCATAACTTCTTATTTTCATTGTTTTAACACCAAGAAGTACAAAAAATGGCATTACCTGATAATGCAGTTGAATATTCACAAATAATTTCAAATAGATAAAAAAAAAGAATCTTCCTTTTTCATCTCACTTCATTTTTCTCTCGCTTATTGCACTTCAGGAGTCATGATTCTTCTTTGAGAATGATTCTTCAACTGACACATTGAAGAAAACACAAATTTACATTACGATCTGAGTAGGGTCAGAACTGCCTTTTATGGAAACATTTTCTCTGAAACACTTGATAGTGGTGTGATACTTATCAAACTATAATTATCAACAGGGAAGAACATCCTACATCACACTTTCTAAATGTAGTTCGCTTAGGTAGGAGCATTAATGACAGTATCAGCAGCAAAAGCTCCTGACGCTGTGCTAGGCTGGGTACATGCACGAGAGTAGCTTGTGTATTACTAGTGTGATGCTTATCACAGCTTGAGAGCTCTGGCCCAGACCCATCTTTATATTTGGATGACGCTGGTGTAAAAGTCACCTTAGTCATGTCATGAGACAGAGGTAAAGGCTGTGTCTCTGACACCTTGTGCCTCACTGAGTATACAGTGTTCACCCGTTCCAAGTGCAAAGTAAAATATGCTAGCTTAAAATATCTCTGCTAAACTGAATAACTCAATCATTCTGGACCAGGTGTGCACCCCAGTGGTTATGGATATGGCAAAGGGGAGGCTTGTATTAGTAAGTGAAATATTTGTGCCATAAATATGCAAATCTACCCTACTATAAGGAAAAAATTAATAGAGGTGATAATGATCATCGTCTTAGTTGTTCATATTGCTTAAAAAAAGACTTGAGTGGGATTGTTACTGCATTTTAATTGCTATTTACAAGTTTTATTGATTCTATGGTGACATACATAGAAGTCAAAGTAGATATACTGTAACTGCTAACATTTAAAACAGAAAATAATGGTTGTTTGTTAGCTGCAAACTAGTTTATATTACAGCATATTAGGAGATTTCTTTGATAATTATTTTAGTCTTATCCATGTTCAGAGGTCATACATTGCTTTCTAAATTTGAAAGCTTATTGTTGACCAGTTCAAAGTTATATAACTCTCTAAACATAATTGTTCTGTGTACAATGTTAGCTAACAAGTAATTACAATTACTAGCTCCTCCCAGCTAGTAGTATGCTTAGGAAATTCATACATTTGGACTTTTCAAATTAGGTTAAATTATTTGAGAAAATGCCTGACTTAGGAGAGTGCCAAGACAGTGTTTCCAATACAAAGAATTGTATAGGATATGCTGCTCTTAAAATGGAATAATTTTAAATGTAAATATTTTAAAATTCACAATTCCCATGCTAATTTGTCTCAGAATCTCAATTTGGGAAAACATTATGTCAGTAACATTTTGATAAAGTACCGAAAGGTCAACTCTGGTAGCATATGCCAGGTGGCAGAGGAGTTACATGGTTTGCATCTATTTCTAACTAAATTACTACTTTGAAGTCAATAATTGTATAATGATCTTGGATATCAAAGGAAGACCTTTCTAGCATCTAATCATGCTTAATATCCACTTACTTTCAAAATAATGGAAGTCTTTTAATTAAAGCACTTCTGCCTTCAAAGAATTTTTTAGTACATTGGATAATGTTTGGGGTTTTTTTCTTGATTTTTAAAACTGTTAGCATACTATTTTTTAAACTCTAGGAAACAATTAACTAAGTACCAAAAGAAGAAGAATCTTCAAGATGCAAAAAAAGAGCAGGAGACTGGTAACTTGAACTCTTGATGTTCTGTAGACATTAAAAAATCAGTGGAGCAGGAACCTGAGCATTGAGTTGTTACAATTATTAAAGTGACATTTTATCAAACAATCAGTGCTGATTTTAGACCAGGACACATAGCTCAGAAGAAGCAGAAACTGTCATGACTCTAAGTGTTTTGAGAGGACTTTCAGCTTTGGGGTTTGATCAGATCAACCATCAGTACAGCAGAACAGGCAGTGCCAGAAAATAATCCACATTAATACTCAGAGGCCAACAAGCAGGAGCTCCACAGCTATGTGCAACTGCCTGTATATCATTCAGTGCCTTTACTCCTCAAAGCCAGGGTTTGTATGTGTCCTTTGCCATTCTTCCATTAGCTAATTTCACCAGGATTTTAAGCATTGTTATATTTATTTGGATTTGTACCAAAGTAAATGGGACTGGACCAATAGTCTAAGTAACAAATGCTAAGTAACATTAACATTTTTGCCACAAAATATGCAAGCATATTACAGCGTTATACCATAAGTTGTCACTTCAGGTAACCTGAGATAGGTAGAAAGCCAATGAGAACATTAAATTTAAGAATGTGCACTCACTTTTTGGATGTTTTTTTTCATTCTTCTAGTACATGCAGTTGCATAGTGACTTTCAAAAATATGTCAGTTAATTTTAGGAGGTACATTTTCTGCACCAGAAAAACTCTCCTTTCTGGTGTTGCTTATTGCTCCAAAATGCCTTCTTTACTTTATCAATTCTCCCTCTGTGAGCTCAGAAATATAACCTGTTGTACTATAACTCCATATTTTTTCCAGCTATACCCACGAAGAGTTTCAGGGTTTTTGAATGCCCTTGTTTCACATAATTCTCCTTCACATTACACTTCAGAAGAATGAAAAATCTCCTCTGCCATTTAGGGCAGCATCTTTAATAACTTCATCTCAACAAAACCTGCCATTTTAGAATAGACATTACAACGGTATCAAAGTATTTTTCCTGCTGAATTTGCTTTCTCAATCTTCAGAGACTTCATCTTTACTCAGAAAAAGAACAGAGTCAGCTGAACTATAAAAACCGCTCAGCTTTCATGGGCAAGTTGATGCAAACCTAGTGGGCAGCCTTTATCTAAGATGTTCTGGTTGTTACAAAAGAAAAGAAAAAAAAAAAAAAAAAAAGAAAAAAGAAAAGAAAAGCCTTTTTGTCTGAGATATTTTCTGTTGTTTCTTTATTTGTTTGTGTTTTCTCAGTGTAAATTACAAAATACACAGTTAGCTCACACTGTGCATACTTCTCTGTAGAAGTGTATAAGCCCAAGTATATCTCACTTGGCACAGCATTGTATTAGTTCTATACCCATTTAACTGCTTCTTAGTTACGCTGGGTTGAGCTTTCAAGTCTTTTTTCTTTGATACACCTTCTAGTTGCTGGTTCTTGTTAAGAATTACTTTAAAAGACTGCTAGAGCCATCATACCTCAGAAAGGCCTTAATAAACCGAAGGATACATACTCGCACACTGGGGGAGTTGATGCACTCAATTTCCTAGGTATTCTCAAATTAATTGTGTCCTTTGCTTTACTTCCTCCCTTAAAACATGACCAATGATAATGTCATATCCATCTGGACAAAGTTTTGAGCCCTTTTCTAAGGGTGGTCGTGACTTATTTCTCATAGTAGTCACCGGTCTCTTCTCCTAGTGCCTTAGCTATAACTGAACCACACTGTCACCTACTCCTCTCCCTTTCAGAAATGATCTCCAAAGGAATGTGTGTAAAGGAGAATCACACCACTGCACTTTTACCTGGTTCTGGGCCTCAAAAGTGACTTCTATTTTTTCTGCATCCTCTTGCTCCTTGAATTTATCTGGTTGAGTTATGCACAGTTTATAAATTATTGTACAGCTAACTGTATGAAAGTAACAACATTACCAGCAGATAGGTAGACCCAGCTATTCAGACCCACATAAAATGTTTAAGTTCCTTATTTATGGCAGAAAATTATTTTTAGTGAAATCAGTTGAATAAGTGTTTTTAACAGGATCTTTGTCCTCTTTTAAATCCACTACTCTTCACAGAGTTTGCTGGAGCCAGTCTCTGATAAGGCTATCCCATAAATAGCTGACAGGCAAGAGGCAGTTCCTATCAATGCAAAATTTGTGAAGGGCAGCCAGAAAGCCATTGAAGCCAGGGACAGAAGAAGATATGAAGCTTAAGGCTGCCTGAAAAAAATTTATATTCTTGATGAGACTGGTGAATCTAGCACTGCCTCACTAATAACGTGGAAAGTGATACCTCCGTACAGTATCACCACACAAAGTAATATGTTTTCACTCAGACTGTGTTCTGAATATCAGAAATCTAAGAAATGTAAGATAGCAATCTATGTTCCAAAACATGGAGCACACTGCTGAGGAAAACTTGCAAGTCCTGATAGTGCAGTTTGTAAGCCTACATTCACACTGATAAACTACTACTGGTGTAACTAATCTTACCTATCCCATCAACTTTACTATCAATACGGCCTTGAGTTTAGAGCTAATAGAATTTTTTTTCTGGGATGATTATAACTGCTAAAGACACAGGCTATTTTCACCAGGTGAAAGAAACTTTAAATGAGTACAGGACTCTATTTTGGCAAGATGCAGTTTTCCTGAACAAGCACATCTTCACTTGGGCTTGGTTTCACATACAATATTTTTAGCCAAGTTTGTAACCTAATTGTGTGAGAGGAACACAATTAGCTATTTCACTTGAAAAGGGCAGCTGTTAGTTCAATACTAGGCTTTCCCAAAAAGTGTGAATGTTACTAAGGAATGAAGATTTCCTTTAAAAGTTAAAGAACACAGAAGAAAATAACAGAAAGGGAGTTATTTCAATGTTTTTAATAATTTATTTGAGGTTTAGGCATATCACTGTATCTCGTTCAGTCATTTCAGATAACAAAGCACATTCCCTGTCCAGAGCTTGCGGGTGTCATTCAGATCTTTAGTACAGTATAATATGAATATTTTCTAAAGTTAATGAAGCATTCTTCTCCTTCCACAGCAGAAAACTATTCTGGTACGAAGAAAAGGGAGATTTATTCAGTCAAACGTTTAGAGCTTTCAGCTGAATCAGCTGTTAAATAAGCACAATCTGTAGTTTTCGCTTTCTGCTGGTTATTCTAGTTTTAAAAACAACCAACCCATTATAGTGTTTGGAGAAAATACACAGTAGAAAGCCCAGGGAAGGTGCCAGAAGCTCCTTTTGATTTTGAAGTAGATTCAGAAGCTGCCTTACGGATTTTCAATATGTATGACAAAAGAGAGGGTTGGAGACTCAGGCTGGATTCTTTTAGCTACAACTAAAAAGGGATCTAATCAGAATCAGAATGTTAATCAGAATTACCAGGTTGGAAGGGACCTTCAAGATCATCGAGTCCAACCCGAGTGATCTGAATCACTTTGTACAATGTTGGCTTCATGAAACCTGTAGTGTGCTGTCAGCCTACACAGAAGTCCAGCCTTTCGTCTAAATGAATCTAACTGCAGCAAATGAGCGAAGTCAAGGTTACGATGTACGGGAGAAATCTTGGATTCAAGATCCTA
The DNA here is from genome assembly GCF_963264785.1 of Psittacula echo. NCBI lineage: Eukaryota > Metazoa > Chordata > Aves > Psittaciformes > Psittacidae > Psittacula > Psittacula echo. The sequence goes on along the minus strand of NC_137738.1, from coordinate 84,212,204 downwards.
CATGGAGGCTGTCTTTGGGAGCACACAGAAGATTCTTCTTGTGCTAGACAGCACACACAAATGAGGGTAAAGTAACACACAAGGATTATTGTTAACACCTGTAAAGGTGGCACAATTACAGAATATTTCACACAGTACCATCAGTAGGCATCTTATGGCTATAAAACCTTCACAAGCAGGTTTGAACTAATACATATCTACCACAAAGCCTCTTGGTATATATAAATCTACAGAAGCTCCTAAAAAAGGAGCTTAGGTATTTGGCATAGGTATTAGTGCTGTAATATGGCACCCCCTTTACTTCTAGGAATGGGCTGTGTGACACTGACAGCCTATAGGATGGGGCTAACGAGTTAGCCAAAAGAGGACAGTAATAGAAATAAGCACAAAGTAAAAATGAAGAAGATTCTTTTTTTGCCCTCAGAAAAAGGAAAGGGAAACTGAGTGTGGACCTAGGAGTAGCTGTTTCTGTTCTGTTTTTCAGCAGATTTCATATCATTTCAGAAACTCACTACCATGTTTGCCCACCAGAAAGAGATTACCAAGTCCTACAACCTTAGTGTCAACAGCAGTGACAGGGAGGGAAGGGAATGGAAATGGTGGGACCACAGGAATAGTTAGAAGCAACAAGCTTAGCAAAGTGAAGATGCCCACTAACAACCTTGAGATTTATACTGAATTCTCAAGCAGTTTACTGGAGGAGATTATCCCTTGTTCTGAAGATAAATAAATAGTAAGTAGGAAAAGTGAAAAGGCAGTAACAATCTCTCTATCAGAGGGCATCCAAGACAAGCTTAAGAAGATTTTGATGGTTTTATTTATGAGCATGTGGATGCTACTTCTGAAATTACAAGAGATGCGTCAATAGAAACCAGTTCATATTACCATTTCACCAGCACAATTTCTAAGGTGAATGAAACATCACAAGATGATGAATTATAAGCAAGACAGTACTCCTGCCTTACAGCAATTCAAAGCAAGATATATTACCTTTCTGGCTCCATGGTGACTATTTGAAGACTGTCTATTCTTTGAGAGTCAGATAAGCCCACAGCAGTTCTTAATTCCTGGAGATGTTAATTGCTATTGCTGCAGTTAATAGCTACTGAGGTGTGTAAGTAATGACAGTATGAAGAAGAGAAGCTGTCAGCTATTTCTGTTGGAAAGGCTATACTGATGTCAAGCTAAGGAACAAGAAGGCCTGTAGCTGTCTGTATTGGGTTTACATAGCAAGGATTTGGTAGCATGGGGTCTACAAGGTTGAATTCTGTGAGAAGCTGCCAGAAGCTTCCTAAATGTCCAATGGATCCAATGTCATCTGGCTTCAAGATGGACCCGAGCCCATCAGTGGCCTAGGTAGTGCCTCTGGGATAACATAGTTAAGAAGAGGAAATTACAGAAGCAATTGTAGATAGAGTGAGGAATGAGAATATGTGAGAGAAACAGCTCTGCAGACACCAAGGTCAGTGCAGAAGGAGGAGCTCCAGGTGCCAGAGCAGAGATTCTCCTGCAGACCGTGGAGGTTCATGCTGAGGCACCTGTGCCCCTGGAGCCCATGGCGGTCCACAGTGGAGCAGATCTCCACCTGTAGCCCAGGGAGGACCCAATGCCAGAGCAGGGCAATGCCCAAAGAAGGCTGTAACCCCGTGGGAAGCCAGCGCTGGAGCAGGCTCCTGGCAGGGCCTGTGGTCCCATGGAGGAGCCCACACTGAAGCAGGTTTGCTGCAGGACTTGTGACCCTGAGGGGACTCACGCTGGAGCAGTAGGTTCCTCAAGGACTGCACCCTATGGAAAGGACCCACACTGAAGCAGTTTAGGAAGAACAGCAGCCTTTGGGAAGGGCTCAGGTTGGAGAAGTTTGTGAAGTCTGTTTTGGCCATGATGGCAACTGATGGGTGATCTCTCCCTGTCCTTACCTTGACCCATGAACCTTTTGATATATTTTCTCTCCCCTGTCCAGCTGAGAAGGGGGAGTGATCGAGTGGCTTTGGTTGGGTGACTGGTGTCCTGCCAGGGTCACCCCATCACACCGTCATGGTCAGTTTTTGTTCAAGTGAAGCCATGACCCACCCCAGCAGTATGCTGTAGGAATCTGTCTACAGCTGTAGCTGATATGCTGCAAAGATCAGTAGCACAATTGGTTATTACAGGTCATGCAAGAGCAAGGTAAAAGTTTGAAAACACAGAAAGTTGTCATTGACACATCATATTCATATAACTCTTACACAGGGGTCAGCTATACTTACCCCAGTCTTTCTAAAAAGTCCCAGTGAAAGAAATGTCCGAGGGTCTGTAGGAAGTCTGTTCCAGTATTTCATTAGTTTTACTGGTATCCAACCTGCATATTTCTTTCTGCAATTTAGTAAAACAGATTCGGTTGTTATAAAATTTTCCTATTTATCAGTCTCTAACTGCTTATGCTAGTCCTCACAGATGGAGACCTTGAGGTTATACAACAGAACCTTGTAGGATGTGTGAGAGGATGACAATGCATCAAACCCCAATTACTCCTTGAATCCTGGAAAAATCTTTGCTTTGATGAATCAAGCCAAATGCTACAAATTGTTCCCAACTGGTAACCCAAGTAGTTCTTGCTTGTTTTTAAATACCATACATTTAACTAGAAGGTGTTCAGAAAAACAAATGTTATTAATTCCAGTATTGTCATTGAGATTCCTGTTCTAAGACCTTCCTGTTTCTGGATGGACCTCAAAATTCTGGGGTTTCTTTACACATTTATACTTACATTAAGTACATTACATTACACAGAGAAATGGTGGTGTTCCTCTAACATATGTTAATGCTGTCTGTGGTCCTTACCTCCATGGTTGTCTTCAGATTATAATTAAGATCATGCCAAAAATCCTTAGACAAGACAATAGAAGACCCTTAGAAAACAGTAAAGCTGATTCCACTTGCACTATTTACCACCTTGTCTAAAATTAATCTGAGTAGAATTTACATGGCCTAACAAATGGAAGGAATTAGTATCAACATTAAATGAAACAATTTGAGTACAAAGGAATCTGAGAATTTTAATCACATACAGAGATGTGCAAAAAAGAAGCAGCTTTGACTGAAGACAGATCAAATTTGTCAAATGTGGATGCCTCCAATTTGGCATGGATATACATATCTGGACAAATAAACAGATGCTTATCTGTTTTTCATTAACTGTTGAGCATGTGCAATCCGTATTGATTCTGTGACAGCTAAACAATTTGATATTTCAGAGATATTTTTATTCAGTGACTCTGTTTGAGTAATATTATATTTGTGCTGCTAAATTTATTATTTTAGTAGCATCAGATGTGGTTTCACTAGTTATACACAGTCCCATAAGCACTAGTAGGTTGCACGATCCAAAACTAACTCCATTTAAACTACTCTGTATTTGAATACTTCCTTGATTCCTTCATATTCACTGTAGGATTGCATCTATTTTTACAGGGTGAACATGAAGCAGGATTACTGACATGATAAACTGGGGGGTGTTCTTAAGATCTTTCTTTTATGACACAGTTCTACACAAAACTAAATCAATGACACTTTATATTACAGGCCTCACTCACAGTGAGTCCCCAGAGGTCTATCTGCATAATGACTGAAGAAGCTGGTTTTTTAAGCACTAGTACTTTCAGTGCTACTAAAAGGAAGAAAATAATAGAATAAAAATCCTATCAAAAAACACCTAACAGCACCCCGAGAGCAACATTTCATTCCAGCAGTTATCCAGAAATCTGATTTCCTTTGCTTTGTGTCAGGCACTTAGCATTATTGTTGCAGTTAAGGGAATTTTATGACAGTGATTAAAAGAAAACTTCTTGCAGGAGAGGTGCCACAGGAGACTGCAGCATCACTCGTGAAGTCATTTATCTGCTCTGAAAACACAGGTCTCTTGCTTTATTAAACATCTCTGTACAAGCTTCACTTGATATCTGGGGCCAGATATTCACCTGGCACAATTCCATAGAAATCAATGGACCCATATTGATTTACACAAGCTGAGAATTTAAACCTCTGAGTTTATTACAGCATCACTATAAGCTGTGATTAATTGTAGCATGGCATCACAACGTGATAATAATGTTCCAAAACCTCTCCATTGTGGAATAGAAGTATGTTATGTCTTTCTGCAAAGCATTTGTTTCATGCAGGCTACCTCTTTTTCAGTTGTTTGTTTTGTTTTAAAATACAGGTGGTAATCTTGTTACCATCTTAGGTTTACCCTGCAAAACACATCAGGACAAAGTAGTGGCCTTTATTTGTTGAAACAATGGTTGCCACTGGGCTCCAGGTGCATAGTGGTCCTCTTGAAGAAGAGTTTGCATTCTCCATTAGACAACATCTTATGGAAGATGTGGCCTCTCTGTTCTGCAGGACAGTCAAGTCTGGGCCCTGAGCTCACCCCCAGTATCAACCTCTGCTCCCCCTCCAAAGGTTAGCTGCGCATACTGATGGTCAGTCATGCTACACGGCCAGCTTAGCACAGCCGACTAAGCTGGGATCAGGCTGCTGGGAAAAAAGCTGTGCAAGAAAGCCACAGGAAGCATTGTAAGGACCTCCCATTGCTTTATTCATGCATTTAAGGTTTAGCTGTTGCCCTTGGTCCTGGCCTGAGCCATGTTAGAGGTATGCCTGTGCCTAACCCTCATCCTGACCTGCTGACTTGACCTCAGAGCTGCCTCATCACCGGAGCCTTGCCTGGGCCGTGACTGACCGTGGTTACTGTCACCAGACCTGCCCTGCTGTCCTTGGTCAGGCATGGTGGGACTGTTCCCTTGCTGGTGAGGAGACTGCCCTGTCACACTGCTCCTGGTTCACATCATCCGGCGAGCAGCTCACTGATAGAAAGATGAACCCTTCACTGCTGCACATACTCTGCTATTGGCAGCAGGCACAAATGAAAGAGCATATGCTGTTGTTTTCAAAAAACAAAGATGAAGAAATAGGCTTTACAGGACCATTCTTATCTAATATTAAATTTAGCAGAAATGGTAAAAATTGAGACAATTGAGCCTCTTTTTTTTTTTTTTTTGTTTTCCTACTCAGGAGTCTTCGGTTTACTAAGAGTTTATAACCTGAGAAACTGAATGGCAGAGAGAAAATTGTATCCAGGACACCCCAGTCTCTCTGCATTTAGTTATCTTTAATAATAGAAGTGGGATTTGTCACGTTTCCCAGACTTCAGACCTATCAGCTGTCATGCAGAAGTGTGAGTCATACTCAAGGTTCACCCCAGCCTATGCTATCCTGCAGAGTCCCTGTGGCTCACATAGTTGTGATGCAGTGTCCCTTTTCCCCACAGAGAGACATCATATGTGAAGATACAGAAGGGCAGACGACACCAGGCCCTGCACCATACAAAAGGTTGGGCCCCTTCATGAAGCGTCTCACACAGAAATCACAGCAGAAGACACACTTACCCCACTGTAGTCTCACACTATCTTTCCTGTCCTGTCACAAACTCAGCATGGGGAAATGAGCTGAGCTGCTGCAGAGGACTGGGGATATATCTATCACAGGATCAGCCTTACTGAGTCTCACATGCTAGGTCAGAAGAAAAGTGGAGGTCTGAATAAAACCATCCTTGACTGGCTCATTTCCTAATTCCCTGCTTCATGGCAGATCTGGGTCAGGAGAGGGAAAATGGAAAATGTAAATGCAATTAATTTAAAGCAGAAGGCTTCAGTCCTGGGTTCTCACTTCTGAAGTCCTCACTCATGGAATGACAAAGCCCAAAGCCCACTTATAGGACTGTTAAATAGTCAGCAACAATATAAAGTCAAAACAATTTTAACAGAAAACTAACTCTTAACAGAATTAAACTGCTGAAAGGACAAACTCTATTTTCACAAAGGAGTTTACTACAGGGCTATACACTCACCTTAGCTGCAGCACTAAATATTAATAACATGAAGAAATTAGGTGCAAGTCTGACATTTTGGTGTCAAACTTCCGAATGGCAGTGGCAAGGGTACAGATCCATCCTAACACAGCTGCTGACACGAAATGGTGATGAGAAGTGTTTTGAGGAGCCAGGCTGGCGGCACCAGAGGAACCCAGGTCCCACGGCATGTCAGACCCACGGCACTACAGTTTGGCAGCTCATCAAGCATTTCAATCATGCCCAGTAGTTCTCTGAATTGTTGTCTTTTCAGTACACAATTTTTTTTCTCTAATTATATTGATTTTAGCAAATTGCAGTGTCCTTCTGTTATTTTCAACTATGTACAGCAAAATCTTGGAGTGTGAGAGGAAAAACAAACTCATTGTGCATTAGTAAGTTATTTTATACCATTAGATATTTCATTGGACAAAACTAAGACTTCAGTCCCAAGAACATATGAAAATATTGAGGTTATTACAAAACTAAACAGAAGATTCTAAATGAATATAGACCTTACATTCATCATGCAGAGAAAAACCCTAAAACATGCTTAATTGTCTGAAGCACCAGCTCTGTAATTACATGCTTGTTTATTTTCGTTTGTGGAGGGTGTAATTGCCTGTGCCCAGCTTTATCTTTGGGTCATCACAACAGACCGATCAGGCTGTGTGCCGGCACCTGCCATCTGCAGGCTGTCCTCCCACACCAGAGACCTGAATGCTAACTCACTCTGCTTGGTGAGGCAGGGAGCTACTAAAATCTGCTCCATTAATTAGGGGCTGTCATACAACCTCTTGAGAACTGACAAAACAACCCCTATCCTGTTTCTTCCCCATGTAGATAAGCTATGATTCTCCCCTACACTTTCATTTACAAAATATTTCAGTAATGGTATTGCTGAATCATGTGAGAGGCAGAACATCTGTACTGGTGTAAATGGGCTGCAGTCAGTGTGGCTAAATATTATAGCACCACCCTTCATGGTGGGGAGAAGGGATATTTGGGTGTTTGGGGAGTATGTTTTTGTTCCTGCTTCTCTGAACATTTAACTCATCTTTGTGAATGATTTGCTAATACAAAATAATTGAGCAGCTCTGGGAGCTAAGAACAAAGCCCACAGTGAGTGCTTTAACAAGCCAGCCAGTACCAAGAGAATTTTAAAGGAGAGTTAAACCCTGGTCCATTCACTGAAGAATTTATGTGCTACATACAGCCATCTGCTGCCTTTGTGGATGTATCTCCCACATGATGGGAAGTACCTAGCTCACCACTGCAGATAAATACCTTGGCTTTAGAGAAGGATACAACACAGATATATATCTTTCTGCAGTATTCCCTTCTGGTTAATTCTAAGATGCTCTTAATTCAGGGCTTTTGGTTCAGTCTTTATTTGAGTCAACCGGTACTTTATTAGATTTAGTTCCAAATTTAGATTTTTCAGCAGTCATGATAATAGCTAAGAAATATTTACTCTTCTGTTTCATTATTGTGGAAAAATTAATACATGTTCATGCAACTGGGGTTAATCTAGAATTTAGTAGGCAATTTACTCTTACATTTTCTGACCTTTTTATTAAATATAAAACAAAAAAAAAGGATACAGTCTATAGTTAGTTATATTTAACTATTGCCCTAGGTATGTTTAGCCCTTATCCCAAGAATTTTAGGTATGTACAAAGGGCAAAATACTTTACACAACAGTTAGAAGTTTGAAATGACATGTTTAGGGGCACACCACATTCTTTATGTTCGGAAATCCCCTTTCTTCGCAACCCAGTAGACACCTTGGCAGGATTTATTAAAGAGACTTAGCAGCTTAATAAAAATTAGTAACATCAAAACTTAATTTGAAATCTCTTCAGGTAGTTGCTACCCTCAGTAAAAATCAATTGACCAAATCTCATACATCTCATATATATCACCAAAATTCCACTTAAATCAAAGACTTGTCTTAATGTAAGTGAGGAAGGTATTTGCCCAGTGTGAATGTTCGTTCAAGTAATCACTGCAGGCTTATGCCTATCCTTGTAAAGACTCATCACTTACTCAGCAATGTCAATTTATTTCCTTTTGAAATGTTTTCCCCATCAGTTAAAGAATTCCATGAAATAAGTAATCAAAAACTACTGCAAATCATTAACCTGTAAAGATAGGATAAGTGTCTTCTGTTGTGGCCTACACTGTGCTGTTAAAGGAATTGAGAAAAATGCATTGGCAATATCAGCTGTGGCATCCCACTTGGCTACCTTTGACTCCAGTTCATACTGAAGTTCTAGCATGTCCGGTACAGCAGCACTCAATAGTGATACAGCTTCATTCAGGCCACGATAGTCTACTGGTAGTCTCCACTCTCCGTTAGACTTTTGCACTGGCCATATGGGGCTATTAAAGGGTGATCAGGTCCTGCTGGTCACTCCTCGGCTTTCAAATCAAAGGATCAGCTTATGGATGGGAATCAGGGAGTCTCAGATGGTAAAGTACTGATACACAGTTGTAGCAACATCACTTCTGCTGAGAACTGAATAGCCGAATGCAAGCTGAATACAATTATTATTTGTACCAATAGCTGTTTATTAATAACGGAAGTGTTTTCTATTCTGTTATATCAGTTCCCAAATTCAATAAGGTGGCTGTAATTTTATGGCATAAATTACCATATTTATGGTAATAAATAAGACATTTAACAGCTGCAATTCACCTAGAAATCAAGCTACAGAGAGTGATGCAGGGGATGAGTATTTGTAAATATTCATTAATTGAACATAACCATAATACTCTGAAGCTAGTAAATATTTTTATGTGGATTTCACAGATATTTTCCCATCTAGGTGAAGTGGCTTGTTCAAAGCTATATATATATGTAAAAAAATAAAATTAAATAAGACAATGGGAAAAAAAGAATTAAGACCCTGGCCCTCTTGAAATTATTTGCAGATTTGGGTGAACTGGACTTTCAACTCACTTTGTAGCTTAGCTTAAACCTAAATGTGAATTTTTTTTCATTCAGTTTGTACCTGTCCTGAAAACTTATGCCAAAAGAAGTATAATGATCATTCCAGATATGTTTATTTTCTGCTTTTTCTGTACTATGTCATGTTTGACAATCAATCACACTGAATTATCTAATGGAAAAAAATCTTTACCCACTTTATAACTTTTTAATGTCTTCCCATGAGGGTAAGGTGAACTGAGATTAAATTCTACTAACAGAAATATTTGAAAATACGTAAGAAAAATGTACAAGGAGAATGAAATCAGGCCCTATTCTTACTACGGCTATTGACTTTAGATGTATTTTTCAGCTAAATAATCTGATGTTAAGATTGTCTTTGTACTTGGAAAACAAAAATCTGAAAATGAAGACATCTTATGAATTAAAAGTGATTAATGCTAAATGAGAAGTTCCAAAATGATTTTGTGTGAAAAAAAATTAATTCTATACCTTGTAACAGCCCTTAACTCTCTATGAGCTTTATTAACAGCTTTATGAGTTTTATTGAAACTCACACAGGGATCGGGGGGTTATCCCCAAGAAATTCACAAAAAAACCTATTTAGGTTTAGAGCTGTTTTAAGTGATTTTCAACTCAGTAATTTTGGCAAGCGTATTGGGTTTGTGTGGCAAGGTTTCAGTACAGGGGGCTATAGGGGTAACTTCTGTTATTCAGTTGCTAGAAGCCTTCTCTGTGTCTGATAGAGCCTATGTCACTTGGCTACCAGATGGACCTGACACTGGCCAAGGCTGAGCCTATCAGCAATGGTGGTATCGCCTCTGGGATTACATATTTAAGAAGCAGAAAAAGTTACTTCACAGGAGCAATTGCAACCGAACATAGGAGCAGATCTCCACCTGCAGCCTGTGCAGGACCCTATGCCAGAGCAGGGTGATGCCTGAAAAAGGTTGTAACCCTGTGGGAAGCCCACATTGGAATTACTTCCCCATTATTTCCACAGCAACTCCTAACTGCCTTCCTAACTACCTTTTCACTCAAGAACTATGCAAATTATCTGGGGCTCAGCAAAGTTAGCTCTTCCCATTTCAGTCACCTGCAAGCCATCTGAAATCTTTCTTCACAAGGAAATGTCATTATACAAAAAAGTGACATATGTCACCTGGAAGAAATGGAAACTTTGTCTTGATTTTCCTGCAAGGTCATTGTGCAGTGACTTCCTACATTTGCAGTACTTTCCTTATATCTAACAGTAATTATTGTTGTCACACCACCACACACACAGAGACCACTGACACCTTTATGGCTGTACCCAGTGGTTAAAGTGGAACAGTTGAGCTGCTAGTATGGAAACTGTGACTATAAGTACAGCTAATGCCTTCCCAGTGCTGCAGATGGGCATGCTGGCAGTGCCAATGCCTCATGAACCCATTTGTCCACTCCCTTTATGCCAAACATAACATCCAAACAGCAGAGTATTGTAGAAACATCTGTTACTACACTCTCAGCTTCTCTGAATGATTTTTTTTCATGCACAGTTAGGTAAGTTCATTTGAAAGAGGCACTGGAGATGATATTGGATGCTCTTTCTTTCTCCCTTTTGTTTGTGCTCTTCCATATGTGTAAAAGTATGTATATACTAGTCTGAAATGCTGTGACTTAAGGATGCCTTTAGAAAGTCTTGATACGTATTTGTCTCATTTTACCTTGTCTACTATGAGTCTTCATTTGGAAGACAAGTTAAACATAACCAAAGCAAGAAAAATCATTTCTTAACAGTAGGAAGATTATGAATACACATGCACAGTATCAAACATATTCACATTGCCTTCCTATCACGAGTCATACTAAAGAACTCTCCTCAAAGCACTTTTCCTAAACAAATTTTAAAGTTGGCCCTGTTTGCTGTCTGAAGAACAGACTTAGTGATTTGTAGCAGCATGAGCCATGTTAGGTTACAGGTCATATAACTAAATTGCTTTTGATTTTTGAAATGTGCGGGCTGCCTTTGCTGAAGGACAGCACATTCACACATGAAGGCACAGAGGTGAATATGAATTTACTTCTCCAGAGTGATTAGTTAGGATTTTGTATACAAAATTTGACCCAAATCATTAAGATCAATTTATTTTCCATTTCAGAATAGAAATCTTTATTAATCTATCATTAAATATCCTAATATATTATAAATACCACCCTTAAAAACAATTTGAATATTTCTTGTGAACCTTGTAGATGGGTTAGGTAAACTTAAAATTCTTTTTGCTTTCCACTGTCAAGTGCTGTTCTCAAATAACAATAAGTAACGTAAGCAATTCCATCCTGCAGTAACCTGTGGTACATCTGATGGTATATTGCCTGTTAACAATAAACTTTCTGTCAAACCGTTTTGGCAAGCATCATTTTCATGGAGCTGCCAAGAAGAGGGCCTTGGTGCTTCAAACCGTCACAAGACAGCCCTGTCAGAAAGACAGATTTGGCTATGTTATCTAGTGGGACAGTGACCAAAGCCACAGTGCAGCTAAAGGAGCTTCACAAAGCGGAAGAGGAAGGTCATTGCAGCGGCTTTTCTCCAGTTAACAGTAACTTTGCTTTTTCATTCAAAATCCCAGCTAATCTTATTCTATGAAGGACACAGCGCCCGAAATACAAGCTTCAAAGCTGAGTTTGTAGATCTTACTAGCAGAACTAATAACAAACTAGATGCCTTTTCATCACACACCAGCTCCTTACACTAAGAAAAAAGGCATGTTTCCTTAGTCATACCTAGTAGGCAAGGAAGGTTGCCGCATTTTAAATTACTTTATTAAATTATGTTGATCAGCACATGGTTATGTACTTTCAGAAACTTCCTCAGCCTGTGCATATTTCCCCTTGTAATGTTGAATGTTGGCAAGGATGTTCTCCAGAAATTAGTCTGTATGGCTATTGCTCCTTCATGTCTTCCTTCTAAATTCACTTACTCTGAATGCCTTAGAGAAATCAGGCAACTACTAAAGGTTAGGTTGTGTGTTATTTATTTATTAAAACAAACTTCCAGATGGTTCAAGACCACCACATTGTGCAAGCAGCCAGCATAAACTACTGCTCACTTTTTTATTGTCCTTATCCTCTAGTTTCCTTCCACCATCACTCTCTAGTTTGTGTTACACTCCCTTGCTTCAGCTTGTGTCCAAGCATTATATATTATTTCAGATATGAACTTTGCCTGTCTATAAGGTTTCCAGAAGCCTTTGGAGCAAAAATAGTAAACAAAAAAATGGCAATAATTGATCACCAAATCAGAATTAAACTGTCCCTAAGACCAGAAACACAATAGTCCAACCAATATGTTGGCATACATATAATGTTTTTGAAATTGCTTAGGAATGAAGTAGCTATGCTTTTAACAAAAATATGTAATTTCTCGTAAATATCTAACCCTAAAAAGAAGGAAAATGCCAAGCTAATGCATTAGTCACAGCCTGGTGTTCACACAGCATGTTTCCATGCAGCAAAATCTTATGAGTCTCTAGAAGGAATTTTCTTCTGCCTCCAGCTGATAATGAAACACACTGGACGCAGCACATTAATCTCCTCACAGAACAGCACAAAACCTTACCTACAACCTCAGCAAAATAACAAGCACTCAGTCCTGAGATGTTTGCCAAGATTAGTTGAGCAGTGCTGTACTGTAACACCTGTTACTGTAAAAGACCCCAGCAGATGTTTTGCATTGTAGTGTGAAGAAGACCTACATGTAGTTAGTGTCCATGAAAGATCTAAAGCATCAGCACCTTATCAAGTGCAGATCCAAAAGGAAACTGAGTGTAGAAACCTTCCTGACTCAGCTTCTTGCTTCCCCAGTTTTCCCATGAGATATAAACCACCCATAACTCAGTCAGGTCTGAAGAGCCTGAAAGTGGGCACTTACCTCAGTGACCCTTGTTGTATGCTATGTTGTGATTTCCTTAGAAGGCCCAACTTCTTCAATCTTGAATGCATAAGGTGATTGGCTTAAAGATCAATCAGATAGTGCTAGACTTGCTTGCCCCAATCCTGCCCTTAAGTAAGGGCAATAATTTTCCGCAGCACATTCAAGAATCTTCCTAATGCTTATAGCTGCCTATGATCATGGGTGCGGTATGAATTCAGAACTGACTGTGTCCAGGGTTCATGCTTAATATGTTTTATTGATCCACCTAATCCTATCTGTTGTGCTTTTACAGATGTAAGATTTTGCTGCTCTTTAGAGTAGTGCTAGTATAGTCTGTCTTGGTACATTTGGTACTATTAGCTGTGTCCCCTGAAAACTGATTCAGGTATTCCTATGCCCTGATGAGCTTTACGCTTTAAAAGCAAATAGCTATAAATAGTTGCAACCCCGTTAATATTTTACCAGAGTGAAAATTATCTCTGAAGATATTTTTCGGTGTTGAAATTTTTAATCTATTATTCAAGATAATGCAATAGAGTACATTTATTTTTCATTTTCTTATCACTGCTTTAAGTGGTGGAAAAAGAGCTTATAATTCAGACGGGCTACTTCTCTAAAACTGTCAGACACAAGCAGTTACAGATGGCTCAGACAGATTGGATTTTGTCTCTAGTGTGCAAGATCCCAACATCTCACATACAAACCACCATGAAGAACAAAGGAAGAACTGGGAAGAATAAGAACTTTCTTAACTGCTGCATTTGTGTAAGTCATTTTTGATTTACACCTAAGTAATGGTGGTCTGGTTGCTCTACAACAAGGATAAGCCAGTTCATTAGTGGCATTGGAGCATTCGGTCACCAAAACATGACCATGTCTACATGTGATGCCAAAAACACATGAAAATGTTATTAGTTCTCTCAGCGGAAGCAGAATGTTAACTTGTTGCCACTTAGCTGGATAGTCTAGAGATATGAAGTGTGAAAAACCGCTAGGGTGTAGTCCAGGCAAAGCATAGTCAATTCAGTATATCCATCACTCAGGTCATTGTGAAGAGAAATGAAAGAGTATTGCTAGCACTTCCCATCTTCAGCTCTTGAGGATACTACTTCATACAAAGTTTCCATTTCCTACTTTAACCCATTAATTGTAGTCATGCCTGAGGGCTCAAATGAAAGCATCGATGAACATGAAAGGGCCCCAGCAGACCTTGTCAGACAAGAAACCAAAAGAGGACTCACCACTCACATGTTGGAGATACTCAAAATTCCTTCATTTTCTTCCTCTGTGTCCAACTTTGACCTCCTGGAAAATATATTTGATATGTAGTGCACACCTTTTGATATATATGGGCTTTGTATTTCCACATTATGTATGCAAGTGACCATTTTGTATGTGGGCTAGTTGAATCACTCCCAGCTTACACTCTGCATTTTCAAAGGGACTATAATCACAGAGAAAGAAAACTACAACTTAGCCTTATTGGAAGGGCTGTATCTGGCTCTAGTTAGTTAGCTAAGCGAATAAATGAATCAATGTACAAAAAACTGGAAACGACGTTTCAGTTATTTTTGCTAGGTTGGAAGCTGTTGATCTTGTAATTAAAGGGTTTGAGATTTGAAATTCTATTACAGTACATCTGACAATGAAATATTTCCACAATAGCTCTGGGACTAAAACTCAGGCAGGTAAGAACCATCTTGATCATTTTCTCTCCATCCTAAGAGATTCAAGCTGGGACCAGTGTGCCCTCAAGCACTCATTGCAAGTAATTACCCTGCAGAGGGAACACAGCCAGAGAAATGTTACAGCATTACTATTATTACTTTTTTGAATTAAGTAATAAATATTTAAGAGTGTAAAGCTAGCCCACACGAAATGACAAATGAGCACATGCTAAAAATCCCACCTACTTGACTGCACACCTTAATAAACAGAAAAAAAAGTATATAGTAGTATGTTCTCTGTCCTAGATTTACACACATTTCAAAACAAATTTTGTTTTGCATGTAGCAATAATAAAAAAGATCTTCAAAACACTGAACCTTTTTCGTCCATATGTTAATCTGATTGATTTAGATCAAAAGCCTGTTTTGTTAGCAGTTTAAAAAATATTGACAAAATTATTGGTCTCTAGTGAAAATAATCTATGGAAGGCAAAAATTGCACAGATTGTAAAGAATGTCTTGCGTATTCTTCTATTCATCATGCAGCAAGGGCAATCTACACATTGGGTGTATATGAACTCCTTTAGATCATGGATACAAGAATGAAGAAACCTGTGGCGTGTTGCTGATATTTCTAAAATACCAACACCGCGGGCAATCCCCTGGATGCAGTGTAGCCCCATCTTAATTATGACAAATTTACCCCTGCATGAATCAGAGGTGCATGTGCCATTCTTCCAAACATCTGCTTTTAATTTTGCAACTCCTGCTTCTTTAAAAGCACTTGTCATGTAATCTGCCCCAGTTTTATACCAGTTATTCCCTCTTTATTTTTCATGCATCTACAACTAAAGAAAACTTCTTACAGACATAAAAAATCTTCTACTATAATAGAAAAATACCCTAAGAAATAAGACACTGAAGAATTGTCTTCTTGTCTGTTTATACCGTTAAAGCTTTGCTCTGGAAGATTCTGGGGAAGTTCTTATTTCAAATAAATATTCCTATAAGGAATCAGAACATGGCTTTCGCACAGACTGATATCTGTAATTAGAACACTGTGAGGAAGCTCAGGAGCAACAAATCCATGTATGCAAGCATATAACCTATTTCTGACAAAATGTACAGTGTGGCATAGCAAAGGTGCTGATAAGTATACGCAGCATAACTGTTATGTTCTGGAAAACCAGAAATTTTCTTGCCTTTGACTCCATCCTACAAAGGCAAATGCACATCTCTTTTGAGAGATACAGCTAAAGCCCACAGAGAAAGCTTGAATGCCTAAAGGCAGACTCTATATCTCATTTTGATAAAAAATGATGCCTTAGAGACTCTTTCCCTCAGAGGTATTGATTGAAAGGCACATTAAACAGAGAACTTGGTTACTCCTTGAAAAATACAGCTTTCCAAGTTCAGACTTAAAGGCCTTCAGTAAGAGAAAATCCTATCTCTTTAATCTTTTAGAGGTGGGCTGGATTCTGGGGGCTGGGTTAATAAATCAATATGTAATAGTAATTACTAGGTCATTTCCAAGCATAAAAGAACACTAGGACATTGATTAGATTTTTATTTCTCAGGGCAGAATTCCTATCTCCTCATAAAGATAAAGTTAACAAAATGACAGATGCCACTTAAAACATTTTCCAGTTTCATGCTTCTAAACTGGACACAAGGCTCTGGGATCAACCTGTTCATCCCTGTGTTGTTACCTGCCTGCATAAAGGCCGTGAGTGCTCCACACAGCGTACATTCTCCCAGAGCACTTGTCTCCCTGGGCTGTCCTACGAGGTTACCCTTTTCTCTGTTTTTATTATAAAGAAACTAAAAGTAAATTTTGACAAGTAGATATCATATTTTATACAGCATTTTCTATTTTTTTTTTAATTTTTTTTTTTTGTTTCTTTTTAGTCCAGCCCTCTTATTGGCAAGGACTAAGTTTTGTCATAAGGGACCTTCCATGTCCTGAGTAGGCTCAAGCCAGCTGGGTGCTATGGTGCCATAAATATTAGACAATAGTTCCTATCTCCTTGTGCCACAGGAGTGAATCTTGGCCCAGACATTTCCCTTGTAGGAAGCTCTTTAAAATGTATTGCAACTTCAGCCTACATTTACTTAATTCTCTGCCTCCAATGTTGTATGATCTATAGAACTAAATAAAGCTTAAAGGTTTTTTTATATCATTAATACTGTGAAAACCTAAAGCTGATGTGTGCTGGGAATGGTCTAATAAATTGTTTAGTATGAACCCAAGCAACTGTGAAAGAAAATGTAATATTTTCAGGCCAGTTCTGTGGAATTTTTGTTCAAAACATAAGACAAAAAATACCAGAAATAGCATTTAAAAATACATCAAGGAACTAATGTCCAGTCATTTTTTAACAAACAGTGAACACAGCTACTGAGGTCCAGTGAAACAAAGTTTTTTCCTATAAACAGTAGTCCTACCTATGTAATCAAAACTAGTTTGAAAACTAATTTATGTAACCTGATGCAAACTTCTTGATGGGTATTCCTGCAGTGGTTCAAACACGGTTTATAATTTTTATTTGTAAGTTTACAAATTCAACCAAAACAACATAATCTGATCTAATTTGGGTTTGGACTCACAGAATAATTGTATTGTAAACAAGCCACTCAAAATGCTCACTTTTTTCAGCCATAAAAAGGTACAGCTTTGTGCATAGATATGACCTAAGGTGTCTAGAATTTTAGTCAGTGCTTTGACCCACAGTCTCCTAAGAATTCATTTTTATGAGCTCCACACACCAAAAGAGTTTGCTGTAAGATCTCTCTGCAGCAGAGGCCAGAGGGGAAGGTACTCTATTCATTTAGATCTACTGCTTGTGGCTTATTTTTTTACCTCCTTCTGTACAGAGACACTCAACAGTTAAGTCTGACCCAGAGTTCAGCATAGTTCTCATCTGTACAACTCAAATGCAAAACTTTATTCAAGTCTTAAGGCATTTTTTGGTATAACTGGAAATATTTGGGTTATATTGAAGACTTAATAATAGGACTAATAGGATTTAATAAGAGATAAGCAAACAGATTTCAGTTCAACCAGAGAAGAAAGCTCTTAGGTTTGATTGACAAAACTGCATGCAGCCTTATTATTGGTGGCATTAACTCATCAAAACAGAAGGGAGCCTGAAACTTCTATTGACCAGCTACTAAATCTAGGAATATTAATACATGCAGAAAAAAAAAGAATATGAGCTGGAATTCAGATTACTTGTGACATTCATGAAATGTCTATTCATAATACCTTGTCAGGAAAAGAAGAGCTTGAGTTCTGTGGAGTATCAGTGCAAAAAGTTTGCCCTTACAGAGGTTCTCATTTAAATTATTATTTTGTATTATTATTTTAAACTTGTTTATTACTTATACTTTATTTTTATCTCTATAGTTTTTCTTGAAATTATTTGTTTATAGTTTCAAATTCAATAATCAAACTGGAAAAACCCCAAGATAAGAAAATATAGTTCAAGGGATGAAAAATATTTGCCATAGTTCTGTTGCAAAAATGAACTTAGGGGGGAAAGAAAAAAAAAAAAAAAGTGTAATGGAAAAAAGACTTTTCCTAACTACAAAAACTTCCATTTTCAAGATGAACTCTTGCAAACATTGAGATACCAAACAGTATCTCTGTTTGGTATCTCAATGGTAATACTGTGCGTTGCTCCAGTATTACCAGAGCATTAATAAAGGTCCAGAGCACTGTAAGTTGAGTTCTAGATGCATAGAGCTAGTTGACATTTTTAGTAATGCTTTGTTCAGAGAGAATCCCAATTTCAACAATGAAATTTCACAACCTAATATTTAATATTTCCACTAAATTTTAGGACAAATAAGGAGGAAGAAAGGCTGTGGAAACTACTAATTTATAGAAAGCATAACATGTCAAGTCTGCTCCCAAGTCTGCTACCTATCTCAGGCATTTTTCCCTACCTGTTCAAAACACACAGTTAATAACTGAGTAGATAGGATTTTCCCTCAAAAGTCTCTACTTTTCTCAAAGAAAAGGTGATAAGGAAAAAAGACATGGGGACAGATAGATTTTAGTTTCTTTCATTTTAATTCATCTATTTTTCTGTCCGGTTTCTGTCCAGTGGTATAGAAGCTGGGATGTTTGACCTTTCTGAAGTGGTCACAGAGGAGAGGGAGACAAGTGGTAGGTTTCAGTACTGTGGTACTCCTGGGTTTACCTCTCTCCCTACTGAGAAGCCCAATTTGGAAAAAAAAAAAAAGAAACAGGAAAAGTCAAAACCAGATACATTTAGAAGCAGTTCACAGTGACAGTTCCTGGTATACAGTACTATAACAATAACAACTCCTCTTGCAGATTGGTAATGTAGGGTTTAGTTTAGATTTTTCTATACTAAAGTTAGTTGCCTTGCTTAGGTAGTCACTTATGCTGTTCTTTAGTCACTGGAAGGACACATGCACTTCCCAAGATGATTGCTTCCATTGCAAACAGGTGCTTAAGTTATGGGCAATGAATCACCTGGGGCAACTCCAGCAGGGACTCCAGAATGGTGGGCCATCAAGATCCCTCAGGGACTTGATCATCAAGACTCTCTATTTCTTCCCAAGGGAATCTGGATAGTGTACACTAGAAACTCTGCAGCTAGTAGATTAAATGGAGCCTGCTCTTTATCCAATATTCAGTGGATATATCTTTCCTGTAGTGATTCCCCTAAGCAACACAAAAAAAACCACTCAAATGCAGGACACTTCTTGAAGGGAAAGTCAGTCCTATTCTCCTTCCAAGTTTCCGTATTATACCCCTCATGTCTGCCCTGTATGCACAAAAAGACAGACAGACAGTGCTAAGGGCCAGGGGTACAGGTCACTATGATGACCCTGCATACCAGTAATACCCAAAAGGACAGGATCACAATTGAGAGCGCTACTGGAAACTTACTCCTGGATGCATTACAGCTATGAGGCAGCGTGACATGGCTTCCTTTCTTTTACTATTCTAAGCCATACAACAGCACATAACAGCCTTGGCATTCACATGAAGGAAATGAGCTCAGATTGTCACCAGCAGCTCTTCTGTTTCTGTGCCATTTCTGTTTTCCTGTCACATCTAGCACTCTGGCCAAGGATGAATGCTTACGGTTTGATTCTACACTGACTCTATGATCCCAGCTTGATCGGTTGTCATGATAATGAGTAAGATGTTGGTAACAAGTTACAGAAAGAAATCCGTGTTTCCACCACTGAGCACTGGCTGTTATTAGTAATAATTAAAACACTGCTTTGGAAGCTACTTTCTCTGTCCAGCTGAGAGCTCTTGCCCAGAACTTCTGCCAGTTGTGTCCAGCTTGGCTTCCTCTGAGTCTTTTAAGAATTAAAATGCTCAGAGTATCTTCTATCTCTGGACCAAAATTCCTGCATTAGAATAGCAAGTGCCTGTTCTGGAAGTATGTGGGAGCTTTATGCACATAGCCCAGTTTCCACAGCAAAATACTTACAAAAAGCCCTGAAAACTATGTGAGGTAAATCTAACAGGGCTAAATAATGGTTACAAGCTGACAAAATAAGCACAGGAAAACAATGAAATAATACAGATCAGGAAGAGAGTGCCATAGCAAGAGGTACAGCACAAGCAGCCACAGTTTAAAGTGGGGGAATTGCAAATATCTAAGCAGCAGGAGTCACCTAAGAAGAGGTGGCTGAGTGCCATATTTTCATTAACATAGGTCTTGAAATAAAAAATGCATAGATCTCAATTTATACTAACATTTCAGTATGGTATAAATTTGCATTTTGGGTGAAGAAAAAGAAGAAAATGCAGGCAAGGTGGAGCTAACTATCACAGCGGAGTACAATAAGTTCCACAGTGAGTAAACGGCCATCCTACTTAGGCTGTGCGGAGTCCTAATAGAGACAAATAGCACTGCTGTCTGGCATGATACGTGAAAAATAGGGTCAGCATTTCACTGAATCATAAGAGTTTACCTAATGTAATGACTGCAGAGAAAAGTTATCTGATCTAAAGAAGCATTTTATCTCTGTGGGATATTTTTTTCATCCCAAAAACTGTCAGAGCCACCAGCCACCTGAATCCCACAACCTAGAAGAACCGAGCATCATAAGTGTCTTGCCTGTCCTCTATGTTCAACAAGAAAAAGTGTCTTGCCCAAAAAACAAGCAAAGTGCCAACCTTGCAAATCAAAACAAGCTTGACTTAATTTAAGGGCTTTCAGTAGGTTTTTGATCAGTTGCAGTTTTAACCCTACACATCCTTCACAAGCACTTTTAAGACAGAAGTAATAAATTAACTGTAGTCCTTTCATATACATCTAGTTTAGTCCCTGCACTAGCACAGAAAGAGTACATCCTCTTCTTCCATCCAAAGAGCAGGAACATTTCAACATAAGAAAAGGAATCCTTCGGCACAGCTATCACATAGGACTATCCAGTGGTCTGCAAGAAAAACTTACTTTCACAATGGGTCAGGTTTTGTGTCATGGCGGTTCTGACCATTGACAGCATACAATGTGGTAGAAAATACAATCTTTGTAAAAATGCTTTAAGTGAAATATATAAATAAGTTAATAGAAGGCGCACTGATTAAAGAGTACACAGCGGCTTCTATCTTTTTTTGTGTGTTGAAAAATTAGTCATCTTATCATCTTATCTTATCTTATCATCAGATCCAAGCCACTGGTTTTCCTTTAATAGCAGTTCTACAGGTACAGTGAACTGAATCAGTACATAAAGTTACCACTATTCCCCTGGGATGACAGCTGAAATCACACGTCAATTAAAATCTTTCAATGTGTTCACCTAATAGCAAAATATTACAGCAGCCTACACAGCCCAGTAGTGTTCCATATACAAAAATAGCTTTCTAGAAATAACTACTCTGCTGTACCGGAATTTCCCAGAGGACCAGTTACTGTTGTTTTATATGTTAACACACTTGCTGTAGAGTGAAAGTACTGAACCCAAATACATTAACAGTAGTTTGCTTATTGCCTACAAATGGCATTTTAGCAACAGTAATACTGCTTTAGACTTGAAAGGCTTTCGCTTTTGAAATTTTGGCAAGTTGTTAGAATAATTCTGTGCTCCATTCCCAATTCATAAATCTCAACACAGTGGGTATATATTCTCAATCAAATTACCATGAGGGGAGGAAGCCATGCAGTTGTCTGAATGAAATGAGTTTGGCAAGATAGCTCTATTATTGTACTTTTTAATCTGACATTTTTTCCACTGCTCAGCAAGAGCAAGTAATCAGAACAGAAAGTGATTCCAAATGCAAATTAGGGTGTCTGATGTAGAAACCCAGTGCATATAAAAAGTCTTGTATTGAAAACATTTCCTTTTCTAGTTCACTGCTGGCAATAAAACCTTTGAAATTAAAGAACAGCTTTTCTAATCCTGGTGTTATTTAGTGTTTCTTTTAACAGGGCAGCACATGGACACACACATATCATATATCTTTGTTTAGAGGTTGCAGCTTCTATTAAATTTAACTATTTTTTTCTGTGACTTTAAATCTAGGTTAGCTTGAAACGAAGGGTAATTTCTATTAAATACCATAAGTTTCTACAAAAACATACATGTTAAAGATGTCTGGCAGAGGTGTGGCTACAAAGTGAAGTCTTATAACAAGGCACAGAACATGGAACATGACTACTGTTGAGACATCCTAATGCTAACAGTTTAGGCTTTTAACATAATGAAGCGCATATTCCAAACAGTTAAGACTACAGGTCGTTCAGTCACTGCTTCTTGAAAACATAATTACAGTTATTCTGGTGTTAAGAGTTAGGAATCTACAGAATCAAACCTTCAGGAAATGTTGGCAGGAATTGCCTGAAATGTTGTTCAGCTGTCTTCAATATTTATTCTGGCATAGAAATTTCAGGTTATGGTATTTAAATAAAATGGAATTAAGAACAGGAGTTAAGCATATAGTGTTAAGGGTTCAGAATACATTACTTAGAAGATGCCTTCCAATGTTGCTTAATTGTTAATTTATAGAAAAGGGAGCAGTTAATGTGCACGGAACGTCATTGAAGTATACAGACTACAAAGGATAAAAGTATTTCATGCAATAAATACGGAAGAGTGGATCAATACGCTCACAGAGATTCACTGAAGTCAATAAAGATTCAAGCATAGATCCGACTGCAGAAGTTGAGCTCAAGTGCTTGTTTTGACACAGCTCCATGCAATACAAGGAAAATAGTTGACCCCTATCCAATATGTTAGAATCCCTGTATATCCAGGAACATGTATTGCTTCACTGACTTTGCTGTAGCTATGTACAGACACTATTATAATTTATTATTTGCATTATGGTAGCTGCCATCAAAGATCAGTGCTTCAGTGAGCTAGTCATTACAGAGACATTTACAGACATCACAGTTTTCATGAAAGGCAGTATATCAGAAAAGACAAGCATGATTGGGAAGGATGACATTATAAATGAGCAAATTGTGCAGGTAAGTCTGCTGAAGTCACACTCATTGTTTCTGTGTGTAAAGTTACAATCATCCTAAAATATATTTCAAAATCGGTTCTGTATTAGACAGAAATGAAGGAGACATACCTACAAAACAGAAGATTGTAGGTATTCTTGTTTATACAAAGTCCATCTAACTTCTATGATTTTTTTCACCTGTCATAGTTGTATGGAGGGTTTTCTCTAAACTCATTTCAGCTTTAACAGATCACGATCTGTATTTGGATCACAGGGAGAATGAATCAGTTGCAGTCATCTAAACTAATTTTTCTGTGGTTTGTTTTTGTTTGTTTGTTTTTTTGTTTTTTAATGTGGCACTATCATTTTCCTTGATTTATTATCATTATGCACATAACAGTTTTAGGCAGAAAGTAACATTTTATTATGGAGAACAATAAATATCAAACACCATATATGAAACAAGCATCTATCTCATCTCCTGTTTGTGTTTAATAAGAAAGCGGATGCTGAATAAAAAGACATTTAGCCTTGAACCAAACAATGGTTCTGGGAACAGCTGATCATTACTTTGTTCAGTGTGATCTTGAAAGTCAGGCATTTGCCCTGAATACAGTGTTAAGCAAAAAGGATGTCTTTCAAGTGAAACAACAGCATGCTCCTGTAACAGAATTGTCAGCAATACGGACTAGAAGCATAGAAAGAGTGGAGCTCTGCATTTGGTATCATGTTAGCACAAGGAAAAAAATTTAAACTTAAGAATTTTATTTATTAGAATTAGTAATGCTCTTTTTTTGACTATATTTTCAGTTATGCTTTAAGATAGTTAAAGTAGCCTAGGCTAAATCCCCGTATTTAGATTCTCTGAAGTATTCTGTGTGTTTGAAAATAAAATTTAAATCCAGAACATAATTTTTGAAGTTAGAACACTAAATCAATAGAATAAGCCTATATCTTCAATCCAGATGCTAATGTAGTAGTATAACCTTGACCTGATTTGAATTTTGTGGATTTTGCCAAGCACCAACTCCTACAAACTGTTTCAAGTATGATATTCAAACTTACTACCATCTCAGTTATGAAAACTAAAAGCCAAGCTTCAAATTTGTTTAAAATTGGCTTTACTACAAGTATTCACTATGCAAGTGTAGCTAAAGTTATCTAAATCAGCAAAACTGCCATTTTTACAGTCTGTCTTTAAACTCTTCTTTCAGATGTCACAATTATGCTTATACAATTTGGAAACTTCAACAATAGATTCAACTGTCTCCTTAGATAGAGAACTTTTTTTCACCCTGAAAATTAATGACTCTATCAAAGACTTCTGTAGCAGACAGAAAAGTAAGCAAAATGAAGGGAAAATGAAAAGTCAAACAGTACTTAGCAATGTTTCTGATTTCATAGTGAAACTCATATTATATAGCTGAGATTTAGCCATAATTCCTTGGTTATATGAAAATCCTAGCTTTCCTATTCTTCTTTAAATAAAAAAATAAGAAATATTTGTGTTCTAGCTTCCTATTTGTGTAAAAAATATTACAAATATATCTCTAAAAGGCTCAAATCCTGAATGTGCTTCAAAATAAATACAAGTATTTTTTACAATCCCATTTCTTCAAAGCTATGGCCGTAACAAGAAAGAAAGGAAGTTCTGGAGAGAAGACTTAGTCTGACTTCAGTAGTTTGGAAACATTCCAGGGGCTGGGTTTGGAAGACATAGAAAATGACAAAACAGGTAGACACACTATTCTCTGACATAGCAAATGCTCAATTTTTAACTTCATTGGTATGTCTTCCCTGAAGACAAAATCTACTGAATACTAGAAATCTACTAATGGGATATTCACAGAAAGCTCTTACATATATTCCTGTTGCAGTATTATCTGCAGCAAAGCTGAAATGTTTTTCAAAAAGTACTTGTACATATGAAGCAATACAGAAAACTTTGTCTTAGACCTTCAGTTTCAACATTACCTGTGTAATTAAACCACACGCACTTTCTCCAGATATCTTATATCTACAATAATATGTTTGTAAATGTACTTGAATTGCAAGGTAAAAGGCCGAAAACAGACATTGGAAGTGATTAACTAACACAACTTCACTCAACAAATAACATAGTAAGGCAGCATCTACAAGTATTTTGCTATGGGCTCATAAAATACATGAGAAAGAATTCCAAAATTTCAGCCTTCTTAACACTGAAACTAATAAAATTTTAAAAAAGCATAAGCAGGTCCTAATTCAAGTGCTGAAGATAAAAGCCAACTGATTTTAAATTAGTATTTCCTCCTACTTGGGACTTTTATTCTTAGAATGCTTTCTACAGGTAGCTGAACTACAATCCATCTAAACATCTTCTGGTGCGAGGCTGAGAAGCTTTGAAGAGGACGACCAGATTACATGTTTTGCACTCAACAAAACAGTGTAAATATTTCCAGAATGGACAGGTTTGTAAACTGAAATGCTGCTAAAGGTTCTATAAGCACTATGCTAAATAAATGGTAAATTTCTGTTTCTATAAATTGAAATATATCCTGTCACATTGAGTACTATTAGCACAGTTACGCAGAATTTGTGTCAGGGAACCATTTCTTGGGATCAGTAGTAAATTAAACCAAAGAAAACTTGCAATTGAGTTTTTTGAAGGAAATCTTGGGTGCTCTTCATTTTTACAGTGGGAACAGCCAATTCTTTTGGAAATTCTCTCTGAGGCACAGAGCTGCCTGGAACCTTGCCAACATGTTGACTCAGAGGACTTCTCATGAATAAACAAAAAGCTATTTCTTCTGGCTCTTGAGAAAAATGTATTAGAGAAGCATTCAGACTTCCTGTGTAACTATAGTTATAGCCAGGTAATTATCATATATTGGTCACTAGTTTACTTCTCAGTATTTCCAGGAACAAACACGTCAGGATTGACCTAAAACTTGAGGGATACAGATCAGCTAAATTGTTATCTGTGGTCATTGTCATATAGGATCATAGCCAAAAGAAACATCTATTAATTTATTGGACATGTTTCTGAAGGCTTCCTCATGAATTTGAATGCCAAATATTTGTTGAAATATATCAAGTACCTCAAGATCTTTAACAATATCAAACCATTGTTATTTTTATGACCCCACAATTTATAATATCTAAAACAATTGTATTTGGGCAGATCAGAGCAGAATAAGCATCTTCAGCATCGGCTGAGCCTCCACTGAATGGCCTTCAGCCACATCCATCTCTGTTTAATTGATATGAATTTTGATACAGCTGCAGCGCATGTTAGTCTTAGAATAGCACCTAAATCCAAATGCACATAACAACGTTTTGTACTGGTTTTAATTCAGTACTAGACAAAGAAGGAAATTAAAAGAATAATTATTCTCAAGTTTGCCACTCTTTTGCTGTAAAAATAGCTGGTCAGCGAGAGAAATCTTTCCAAATATGTCTAAGGGCAGTGAGTGCTACTGAAAAGTCAGTTTTTAGCTTTTAGTGACTGAGAAACTTAGCTGTGACAAAACACTTCTATGCTTGGACTTTTTCCTATTGCAATGTATTCCAAATCTGCAAAACACAAATTCTGGTGTGGGATCTGAAGAAGTAATCTAAAATCAAATACCAGGACCCAGGCTATTTAGGATAAACTGGTTTTTTATCTTTGTTATTTTTAAGTGCATTGAATCTATATACATAAGCTCAGAGTCCCACAAGAGCAGTCCTCTTGCATTTTCATTTCCTTATTTTGCTAATGCTTGGCTCTTACAGGTCTTACAAAAGACTATTACTTACTAAAGAGTCACCTATCAAGGCTATTAGTGATAACTTTGCCTTTTCCCTGCACTTGAGAATGTACTTGCCTTATTGTCCTGAGTTCAGCAGCAGCAGTCACTTTTTCTCCTTCTTAGTAGCTGGTGCAGCGCTGTGGTTTTGACTTTCGGCCTGGGGATAATACTGATAAATCCAATGTTTTCAGTTGCTGGTCAGAATGTTTATCCTGACCAAGGACTTTGTGAGTCTCACGCTCTGCCAGGGAGGAGAAGAAGCCGGGAGAAAGCAGGGACAGGACACCTGACTCAAACTAGCCAAAGAGGTATTCCATACCACAGCACGTCATGGCTAGGGATGTAACTGGGAGTTACCCAAAAGGGCACTCTCTGCTCTGTAGGGCTCATTTTCGGCGGGTGATATCGTATTCTCTTCCCTTGTTATTTCTCTTATCATTATTATTATTGGTGGTAGCAGTAGTGATTTGTGTTATACCTTAGTTACTGGACTGTTTTTTTTTTTTTATCTCAACCCGTGGGAGTTACATTCTTTCGATTCTCCTCCCCATCCCTCTGGGGGGGGGGGGGGGGAGTAGAAATTGCGTGGCTGACTTGCTGACTGGCTTAAATCATGACACTTATCCAGAAACTTTTTCATAGGTGTGATTACCTCTGCACTGGTTTTACTAAGGACATTGGAATCAGATGTGAAACAATAGAAGTTTTTAAACAAATGCTTTTCTCTGACAGTTTTCCCCTCTGGGTCTGTGCTCAGACTTTTGTATGAATTACCAGGTATATCCTGCTGTTACTACCCTCTATGGAATTATTTTCATTTACTTCCCTGCAACATGGATCAGACTAGAAGTTATATAGCTGAAAGTTTCTGCAGAAGAAGAATATTTTATTGTTAGCAAATACAGCTTCCTCACACAGTTCAAGACAAAGCTAGGTATTAGCAAATAACAATAAATAATTAATTCTTACTATAACTCCTTGTCCTCATCATAGGTTCACATCTAATAGCCATTGGCTGTTGCCTTACAAGAGAAAAAAACGCAAAAATTACTCCCCAGAATTGTTGACCATATGCCTCTAGGAAATGCCATAAAACATCAGTTCCCACTTTAGAGTGCAAACTTAAAAGTAACACTTTTCATCTTTAAAATTCATAAATCCTAAATTCTGGCAGGAAAATAATTTAAATTGTGACTTATTTTCAAGTCCCTCTAGATTGCCATATTGTTTGGTGGTTGGCCCAACATCACAGCATTTTGCTAAAATTTTAAGTCTGCTATTTACTCATTCTGCAGCATAGAAGCCTACCACTGCCTCCTCAGTAAAATCGTTTCCTCAGTGGACTTCTGGAACTAGCAAGCTGAAGATACACACATGCTGTATTGGAAAATACCGGGTTCCTTTGATAGGAAAAAAGAGCAAAATGAATTTATATTAAGACCCTCCTGAAACTATTGACTGCAAAATAGCATTTGTGTTCTGGTGAGAATTGCAACAATTGTCTATTCTTCTGTTCTTTGAGTCTTAGATTTGAGATCTTAAAAAGTCATGTGATAAATCATTTAAATAAAATTCCTGTTGACATGGTATTTCATTTACTAGGAAGACATATTTTTTGAGAAAGAGGATTATAACATTTTCACTTCTTTGTTTGATGGATATATTATCACTTGTGCAAGAATAATTTCGAAGAGAAAGATAGAAGATGGCTTACCAAAAGATATAAGTGAGCTCCAGCAGAAGAATAAAAATATCAAAACCCAAAGCGAATATTTAAGTGGTGACGGATTAAGGCAACTGAGAATTTATGAAAACAGGGAAATGTCAGAGACTGGAGTATGAGAAAACTAAACCCAACTGGAAATGCAGAGGAAGTTACCAAAGGAATTCAACAATTAAGGTAATAGGGACAGATAAGACAATTTTATGTCAGCATTTCAGAAACTGGATTCTAAAAGGAAAGAAATTGCTGCAATGTAGGACCACAGTAGGTCCATGTAGTAAGGTAAGGAAGAATGTAGGGATATTTTTATGAGTAATCAAGTGTAACACATAATTCAAATGTGTTGGCAGAGTTCACTTTGCAGTTAAGTTCCAATTCTCATACATGCTAGGAAGCTTAATATTGCCTTCAAGTAGATATAAAGACATATATTTGAATTTTTGTGCCTCTTGAAGATTAACATTTTGTTTAACAAGTAATTTAACCATTTTTTTCAGATTAATTTTTTCATTTCAGTTTCATTATTCAGATGAAAACTACTACTTTTCAATTTACTTTTAAAAAATGCCAGAAATGCTAGTGATGAGTCCACAACTAATATCAATATATGTGTGCTTCAAAAATTTCTGAGGACTACTCTGAAATGCATGTGAGAATCAAGCAACCATGTAACCGAGGCTTACACAAGATTACAAGAAGGTATACAAAACTATACTTTAAGCAAATGACTCATAAGTAGTCCATAAGCAATATTACAATAAAACAATACCAGTTAGTGTGCAAAATCTAAACTCATTCACACAGACAAATAAGCAACTGAATTACTTACATTAGGCTATAGAGTTATGTCTTTGCATAGATGTAGGTCAATAAAAACTTAACATTTCCACTATTTCTTTCACCTATTGAGGGGCAAACATAGCTATGTATCTTTCTCCAATAGATTTTTTTGAGGGCCCACATAAGAAGCAAATGCCCAAGAGAGAGAGGTGGGAATCCAAAGTGACTCATTGATATAACGCACAGAAATCATGAGGTGAATCAAAAGAACACAGAAAAAAGAAAGGTATGAGAGCTTGAAGCTTCTAAATAGGCAGTATCATAGGCAGTGGCAATGTGAGATGGAAAGGAAATAATAAGTAGAAAACCCCATAGCAGCATTCAGAAGTCTTAAATAAACTGATTACAAAAAAATGCACAAAAAAGCAGAAGCATGAACACAAAAATCAGAGGGATTCTAAATCATAGAATCATAGAATAGTTAGGGTTGGAAAGGACCTTGAGATCATCTAGTTCCAATCCCCCTGCCATGGGCAGGGACACCTCACACTAAACCATGTCACCCAAGGCCTCATCCAACCTGGCCTTGAACACCATCAAGGATGGAGCATTCACAACCTCCCTGGGCAACCCATTCCAGAGCCTCACCACCCTCTCAGTAAAGAATTTTTTCCTTATATCCAATCTAAACTTCCCATGTTTAAGTTTTAATCCGTTACCCCTTGTCCTGTCACTACAGTCCCTAATGAAGAGTCCATCCTCAGCAACCTTGTAGGCCCCCTTCAGGTACTGGAAGGCTGCTATGAGGTGTTCATGGAGCCTCTTCTTCTTCAGGCTGAACAGCCCCAACTTTCTCAGCCTGTCTTCATACTGGAGGTGCTCCAGTCCCCTGATCATCCTCGTGGCCCTTCTCTGCACTTGTTCCAACAGTTCCATGTCCTTTTTATGTTGAGGACACCAGAACTGCACACAATACTCCAAGTGAGGTCTCAGGTGAGCAGAGTAGAGGGGCAGGATCACCTCCTTCAACCTGCTGGTCACGGTCCTTATCAATTATCAATGTTATCCTCATCAGCTATCAATGAGGCAGAGCCAGGCTCATAACAGTTCTGCATGGTGGGAAGATGATGGGCAGTGTCATAAGTCAAAACAAGACAGGTCCACGCTGTATATAAATATTAACCTTTTCCCCATAAGAATTCAGGTAATTGGAAAAATTCATACCCATAGGTGAGGCTTTGGATTCAGCCACAAGAGGGTCCTGCTTTTATACTCTAAGAAAAATAACTGGGGTTATGGCAGGTCTGTAATTGTTTACTTGTGGGGCCATGCAGAACAATTATTTAAGAGAGAGTGTGAATAAATAATGCATTATACTAATAAAGTAAAAATATTTACTGCCTTTTTAGTATGACCCTTTGGAAAAAAAGACTAATAGCAACCAGGCATGTAACACAAAATTTATCAGGCCAGCAGAAGAAAGAGCAGGTTACAGAATACTTAGAAAAACGAGATATATTTAAGATATTCAAGACACTAAATGGGATGGATTTCAATCCACATTTTTAAAGTAGCAAAAGTGATCCATGAATCATTCACAATTAGTTATCTAAGACAACTTGACAGGAGAGAGACAGATGTGACAGCAAACACTGGAAGACTGGAGAGCAGTAAATACAGTCTTTTTTTCTTCAGAATGAGGAAAAAGTAGAACTGTGCATAATGAACCCAGAAAGATATCTGGAAAAGTATTAAACAATCATTTAATTAGCGCCCGAAGGAAATATGATAGGAAACATATCAAAAGGAAGTACAGAAACATACCCTGTCAAAATCATCTCATCTTTTTTGACAATGTAGAGTCAATATAGAAAGAAAAAGATATTTCATATCTTTATTATGGAAATGCACTGCAGCTAAAATTATCTTACAGTAATACTGGACAAAAAATCTGATCAAAGTGTAGTGTTCAGTAGTTTCTGGCTATCTTTTGAGGCTGTACCTATAAAATTCTTTTATAGGCCTGTCCTGGGTTTTTACTTGAATGCTGGAGGAGAGAACACACAAAAAATCTGCATTAGAAGCAAGCTGTTTGAGTAGGAGGCACTTTAGGCAAGGCAACCATTCTCAGAATTATTTTGCTCAATTGACAAAACAATCTAAAGTTAGTAAGAGAAAATAAAAATCGGGGAAAAAAAGGACAAAATGGGGACTAACAACTAAGAAGGAGCTCTACAGAAAAAGCTTAGGTCTAATAATTGGTTTTAAGTGTAATAGGAAGCTAAAATTAGTTCAATAAAAATTTTAATCCAATGTAAATCAGTCATGCCATTGCTCTTCTCCTGCCACATCCTTTTTCAATGGAAAAACATTGCTGTAGCTATCCTGTAAACCAAAGAATCAATAGGCGATGCAGCTGACACATAACTGGTTTTAGCAGATTAGTTTTCAGTTAGAGAAGAGGGATGTGGACAGAGGGAGAGGGAGGCTGCAGCAGGATTGACTCATTCCAAGCTAACGTTTACTCATATGTTAAAGCTGGTTTGACAATGTGGCACTTTTTCTAAAAAGCGATGTGGAATGTCTTGAAAGGAACACTGGATGTAGGACAAGAAAGGCAGCAAGTCTCACCAGTGAGCACCTGCTCTCCAGCCCCCCACTCCCATTCAGGAAAGCACAGGACGTCCCATCTAAGAAAGGGGTAGATGATGTGGTATGAGTTCAAGATAAGAGTTTTTGAAAGGACTGAGGATCTTCTAGCGTTGGCAGGGCCAGGGCTGGATCAACATCTTATTGTCTTGGTATGCTAGATTCTATTTCAATTTCCTCAGGTTCCTTCTAGGCATGCATTTTATAATTGTAAAATGTTTGGATTTTTTAAAGAAAATACTTTCATCTTTTAATTTATCTCCATTCTATATAACCCAGCAATGTCCATCATCTGTCCAGACAGCTATGAGTTACATTCCAGTAGTCTATCGAAATAACTTAATCTTATCTATGCTTCTTCATTTCCTGATTGCTTTTCAAATGTTTCAAGACAAAAAAACCTAATCACTGTAACACAGAATTTAAATGAGGCTATTTTTAATTGTCTTTAACCACACAAGTTGGAGCAAAATTTCCATAACTCAGACTTGAAAAGGACAGAGTTTAACAGCAGTTACCAGAGAGCTCCAGGGAAGACAGTGGTATGGGCAGAATTGTGACATTTTGACTTTTGAAGCTGCTAAGAAGAGATTCAAACGGCTGTTGAAATAATGACTCCAAATTCAGGTGAAAGGTAGTCTGCTGCCACTGAGTAAACTTCTTGGGTAAAATATCGCTAGCAGCTGCATGGAAAGATTTTTCTGTAAAACCTATGTAATTAAGTTTTAGTTCACTGTTCATAGCCTGTTTGTGGGACATACAGGAAAGAAAAAATGAAGAAGTCCTTAGATATGGTCCCCCACAACATTCTTCTCTCTAAACTGGAGAGACATGGATCTAATGGGTGGTCTGTTAAGTGGATGAGGAGCTGGCTGTATGGTCACAACCAGAGGGTAATGATCAATAGCTCAATATCCAGATGGAGATCAGTGATGAGTGGTATCCCTCAGGACTCTGTACTGGGACCAGTACTTTTTAATATCTTCATAAATGACATAGTCAGATTGAGTGCACCCTAAGCAGGTTTGCAGATGACACCTGAGTATCATCTGCTGAGTGGTGTGGTTAACATACCTGAGGGATGGGATGCTGTCCAGAGGCACCTGGACAAACTCACGAAGTAGACCATGTGAACCACATGAGGTTCAACAAGGTCATGTGCAAGGTTCTGCACCTGGGTTGGGGCAATCTCCAGTATCAAGAGAGGCTGGCAGATGAAGGTATTGAGACCAGCCCTGCAGAGGGTGCTGATGAATGAAAAGCTGGACATGAACCAGCGGTGTACACTTGCAGCCCAGAAAGCCAAATGTATGCTGAGCTGCATCAAGAGGAGTGTGGCCAGCAGGACAAGGGAGGTAATTCTTGTCCTCTGTTCTTGTGAGACCCCACCTGGAGCACTACATTCAGCTCTGGAGTCCTCAGTACAGAAAAGACATGGACCTGTTGGAGCAGGTCCAGAGGAGGGCCCACAGAGATGATCTGAGGGATGTAACACCTCTGCCATAAGGACAGGCTGAGATAGGTGATAGTTTTAAACTAAAAGAGGGGAGATTTAGAGTAGATATAAGAAGAAATTTTTTTACAATGAGGGTGGTGAAACACTGGAAGAGATTTCCCAGAGAGGTGGTAGATGCCTCATCCCTGGAAACATTCATGGTCAGGTTGGATATGCTTATGTTGGATAATGAAGTTTGTCAAGACTGAAAAATGTTTAAATTAACAACGTGACATGCATTTGTCTTACATGACTATCATGCCATCTCAGCACTCAGAGTGTGGAGAGTACAGTAAATGATGCTTTTTCTGGCCTGCAAAGGTATCGTGCATCTTCTTAGTGTCCCAAAGAAATGGCATCTTTCTTTAAGAGAGTATTACAGGTTTAATTTCAAATAAAAACAAACAAACAAAAAACCCCAAAGCAAACAAAAAAACCCACACAACCCAAACCCTATTCCTTGCTGATTTTACTTGAAAGAATTATTTAGACCACTGTAAACATAGAAAATGTCTATTATTTCCTCTAATCCTGAAATAATATTAATTTCAAGTGTTGGGTTTGCTCTTTCAGAGACTCATCATTAAAAAGCCAGTCCTTTCAGAACTGCCCACATGTGGACACATTATGTAGATCTTAGCTGAGTCATGATAGAGTCTACTAATGCCTATTTGATACTTTGCTGTAAAATAAGCAGAAAATACATATGAAAAAATAAGTTAATACTTTAACATTTTATGCTAGTCTGCATGCAGCAATTCCAGACTGAGTTCCTATTAGTCCTGATTCCAACTTCACACTGCAATTTACCTCTACTAAGGTCCAAAGTTTTGCATAGCAGGGTGGAAAGAAAACATGGCTTCCCAAATTCATTGATACAAATACAAGCACCTTGCAAAGATTAAGAGGTTTCTAGAACAACAAAACTTTTACTTAGACCCAGCTTTTTTCAAATTAACTAATTCATTTATCAGTAATTATTGTCCTTTTTTTTTTTTTTTGATATGTATTAAGTACATTTGTATTTTCTTGGTGTATGCAAGAACCACCAATGCATCTGCAGTAACGAATGATCAGCCTCAGTTCATCACCTTAAATATTTTATTGGATCTTGACTATCTTATGAAGTTCTTTCCTAAGTGTAGAGAACTGATTTCAAACTTTTAGTCCTTACATAAGACACCAAGAAAAAGAAGAAATCATCAATTCGCACAATACTCCAGATGCATGAAAAGAATCAACTGTGAAAGCCCAGGGGTACAGAATTCTAGTTTTGATCATTCTTAACTGCTTTATATTTTCTTTCCCTTAAACTTTAAAAAAATAAAATAAAAATCTAGTATCATTGACCTTGGAAATGTCATCTATGGATCATAGGAAAATTCTGAAATTTTCTAAAATTTTAAGATAGTGTCATACACCCACTATACCCTGTGAATTTTCACAATAAATTTGAACTCAACTTTCCACATCACCAGTAACCATTTCTTCAAGGCTTTCACATAAAGTGTGTAAGAAGTTGTAAGTAAATGGACCTTACAGGTTTTACCAGTTAAGTCTTCGTTATACCTCTTAGCATGAGGGAAGCTATGAGGTCATTCAGAAATGTTCAAATCAACTGCAAACCTCTCTGAGCTGAAAGCAGTTTTTACTATCTTTTGCTTTTACATACTTTGCTACCGAAGAAAAAAAATCAAAATCCTGTACTCCCACACTTTGGCTAATTTTAAAAGGCAACATGACATAATGGAATTACTCCTCATTATCTTAGCATCCCACTTCAGCATAACATAGTTATGTTCAAGTTACTGGCTTTGATGGATAAAATGCTGGGAAATTTGCACTGTCTTTTGGGAGGGGAAAAAAAAGAAAGGGGGGGGGGGAAGAGAGAAAGAGAGAAGAAAGACTTAACAGTTTCGTTAAGGAAAAGAGAAAGAAAAACAGAGAATCATATCTCCCAGTTTACTACAAAGTGCAGTGGATAACTCTATTTCAAGGGTTCAGTCTCCAATTCCTATTTCTGTAATTTTAACTTCGACGTATGGGAAAAGTAACTTCAGAGATACTAAATATAAAACACATGCTCAATCACGGAATGCTCTTTCAGCTATTGTTGACAACTCCACAATGAGGCTATTCTGTTGGCAACTATTAGAGCTGGATCAATAATTATCTTTGTACTAATGCTTTGCTTAAATGGAAGCAGAATGCTTCTTTAATGAAGAAAATAGCAAAACAAATAGAAGGAGAAACAGACATTTTATTAATCATAAATATTAATCAAGCTGGTGATTACCATAATACCGTCGAGTATTATAATAGTATTAAATATTCTCACTGGAGGGCTGCTGGGGTTTCAGAGACCTGTTGATAAAGAGGAAGGTCTCTCACTCTTCTCCACCTCAGAACATGTTGCTGTCTAGGTCATCTCACTGGGAATGCCCTGTCTCTGACTGTAATGAAACTACATGAAGGGAGCTACCAGAGCAAGGTCCTCACGGACCACAGAAGCATCCCCCAACACTCCCTGCTGTGAGCAGCAAACCCCCCAAGACCTCATTAACAGGAGAGCTCTTCTCTGCTATTCTGTGCTGATGCTTTATCTCAGCAGGGCAAGGAGGAAAGCTGGGAAAATTGAGAGGAAAAAGGAGGTAAAAACACAACACGGCAGCTAGTAATTATCTTGTACTAAAATAAGGTTGCCTTGGATCAGTGCAGGGAGTTCACAGGCCCAATATCCCTTTAGTAAAGGAAGTGCAAGTGATTTTGAGTTAGCAATTCTGCATCATTTCTTTGTGACTGCTTTGAGCTGAGCTGGAAAAAGCAAATGCTCATGGCCAGGCCCTGAGGACAATAATGGACCTGTCTGTCCCTGCCCAGCTATCCAGGGATCTCCCACACACCCTGCCCACAGCCCAGAACCCCATTTCAGCTCCCAGGGCCCTCAGCCCCTGCGCTGGCGATGCCACAGCAGGGCTGGTCTGCAGCTCCTCACTGCCTTGCCCTGCCTGGTCATAGGCTCTGTCAAGCTGGGCTCACCTACAGCCCACGTCCTGGCCCAGCCTCAGCCCATCCTCATCCGCAGGGAGGTGCCCAATGCCTGGGGCTGGGGCGGGCTGGCCTGGTGCACCCCAGCTGCCCTACTCCTGCCTGGGGTGGTATGATGGTCCTGGCTCCCAGGCCCTTCTTGTATGGATGAGGTCTCAATTGACTCCCAAGGGAACTTAGACCATTACCTCAGCTACATTACAGACACCTGAATGCAGATGCTTTAGTCTGAAGCTAATTGTCATCCCTGGTGGTCATTCCAAGAAAATGTCTTGTACGAGAATCCCTGGACAAAAAGTAGCTTTGTGAACTTTTTACTGGTGATAAGGAACACGATCTCGCAAAGTACTGCTTCATAAAACCCTCCGGTTTTCCTCTGGGCAAAATAACCAGACTTCCAAATTGTACAGCAAGATGACTAACATGACCCTGTCAATCAGCATGGTATCTTTTAAAAATCCCTGAAAGGTTATTAAATTTGTGAAAGGTAATGTGCTTTCTAATTCCAGCAGAGGCTTCGCTGCTCTGAAGTGACCAGCAAGAATACTGGAGCAGATGTTTCTTAGAGATACAGGTGAAGTAATAAATGGGTAATGATGACTTTTCCGTGATTGACCATGTTTTCTGACAAGTTTCTGCAATGTTCTCATTTAAGACCGTTAGAGCTCTATATTTCAGTTGATACTGTTTGTGTTCCTTTGCGTGGAACTATTTTATAAAATAAAGATCTTATCTGGATACCTCAATCTGCTCTCAAAACACATTGACTCTTGGGCAGAAATAGACCTAACATATATTCTCAGTCTAAATGACAAGGGCTTTGCTAGCATTTCATTAGGCAAAGGTAAAAGACAGCACTGACAATTTTCCATCTGACATGTCACTCTTTTTCATGTGTAGGAGAATAGTAATTGTACCACTATAATCAACTGGTGTGGTCTCATATTCCCAAATGGATACAAATCACAGTTTATGCCCATGAATAAATGCTGCAGCGCCATAATTAAGAGGAGCAAGAGACAACGTCTTTATGGTCTGGTGAGTGGTGACTTGGGCCAATGTACAGCTTTTTGATTTCTTCTAAAGATGGTGGTGCTGCCAGCACTTGAATAGTTTCTGCCTGTATTTTTTGTCTCAATTGCCCTCTGTAGAAGGTTGATAGTGGGTTTAGAATGCCAAAGTTTTCTAGCCAGTGAATAACAATTACAGATTTGTCAGTTAGTGATGTGAAACCAGCTGCTATTTTAAGTGGAACACTTACACACTCACTTCCCCCCACACACACACACTCCACAAATGCTCTTCAGTTGAATGAAGAAATTGATCATTTTGTTCCACAAGTCTTCAGAATGTCACTAATTTCTTACTTACCGCAAAATTTTCATCTTGTGTAGGTGACGCTGTAGAACTGCTACAGCTACCCTATGTGCTCTGCACTGATCTCACAGCTGGATAATGAAAGAATGAATGATACCCAGCACAAAATCAAAATTCATAAGTATGTCATAAACATGAAACTGCATCCTGTCTGTAAATATCCTGTAATGACACTGTGAATTAGTATACTTAAGTTACTTCTAGGTTAAAAATTCATTACTCCTGCTATGAAGAATAACTTACAGATTATTTTACAAGCTGATTTTACAATTACTATTTTCTTCCGACAGTCATGCTATTTACATTTTGTGTTTCCCTTGACCTAGACAACTTTTATTACCAAATGTCAGCCCAAAGCAGCCACAGAGTTAGCAGCTCAGGTTTCTATTGGTTTCCTAACATCTTCTGTGGCTTTTCTGCTCTCTGCTGCACGTTACAAATATTAACATAAAGAAGAAAGATGAAGTTTTAGACATTTTAATCATCCTCAGGAGGAGTCAGTGTCAACAGGATTTGGCCAAAACCTTTTTATTCTTCAATCAAAGAGGTAAAAGCCTGTCATTACAGAATACCGATATTTTTAAGCCTGTTTGCTCTTTTTTTTTTTTTTTTTTTATCCCTATCATTACGATACTACATCATATATGCTCCTCTGATTTCCACTTTCCCTCTGCTCACAGATCATTCTACATTCAGCTTTTTAAAGGTCATTTCAACAGTGTAGAATATGGCCATAGTTCAGCAGCTGCAAAAGGGTCATTTTTATAAATAATGGAAACACGTCTACTTTAAAACAAGATCTGATTCCACAAAAAGAGCCATGATTTAACTGGTCAATTAAAGAAAATGTGAA
Organism: Psittacula echo; assembly: GCF_963264785.1. NCBI lineage: Eukaryota > Metazoa > Chordata > Aves > Psittaciformes > Psittacidae > Psittacula > Psittacula echo. The sequence goes on along the minus strand of NC_137738.1, from coordinate 84,173,637 downwards.
AACATGTTCCCAAAACTCTAACTAAAAAATAATGGGCTGTAGTTAGCTTTTTCATGCTTCAGAAGAATATAACCAGTTACTCAGCCTGAAATAAGTCTCTGCACTGTGTGAGGGGAAAAAAAACCTCCTAAAAGAGGTGAGATCCATGTAATGTGTTTACAATGTTGCTACCTCTTACCTTGCATTCAAAACTGAGTATCAATAGCAAGTAGTTGAAGCCCATCAGCTTAGAGACTTTAAAGTATTTCTCAAAATACAGTCCGGATTTCAAGGATCCACTGTTGATGATCTGCAAATCAATAGAAGAGCTAGAAAGTATACTTTTCTGTCTTACATCCATCACTGATACCTAATATTATACATAAAACTTCTAATTCAACCTGAAGACATCTTAGCAAATGTTAAATGTTTACCAAGGCCAAATAACAGAAAGTTAAACTTTTCTCCTTTTCGTGCAAAATTAACTCTGATAGTTAAAACATAATCAAACCAGTATTAGCTCTTCTCACTACATAATTTTATATTCTGTTTATTGAAACTGACACATCACTGAGCTGTGAATGAAATATTATTTATACATAATATTAGGACAGGAATATAAATTGTCCCAGCTAAAAATCATTTGGTATAAAAATTGTTAAGCTAGTCAGTTCCTGAATCTTGAGAATTTCCAAAAAATCCTACATATGTCAAAGAGTAAGTAGAAGCACCAGATACATCGTAGCAGTATTTCAGCAAAATAAAACAAGCATATGATTTCCTTTTAAACTTACAGATTAATTCATTACAGGACTGCTTATCTCTGGTATTGATGGAGGATAGATATCCAAAAGCCATTGGATTGATTCCCCATTTCAAAATCAATATTTATAGTGGTTTTTCATAATTTCTTCAGTTTTCTGACTTGGACTAGTAAGGAAATATTATTAAAAATAAACTTTTGGAGACACATACTTTAAAATTATTGAAGTTCAAATTAGTAATGTGCTTTATGTGAATAGCTGCTATGGGGAAGGGGGACGTGAAGGGAGGAGTAGTAGTGTGTATCAGCTACCAGAAGCATCTGAGATACAGTATGAAGAATATGTGGCTGACCTGCAATGATTTATTAATACACTATATTGCTTAGTTGTGGGATGATATGACTGTATTATCTTGCTAGAATGTTTACTATATGCATATGTTGATTTACTTTTATAAGACAGTAGTAACTGCCAAGTAGGCAAAATAAAGATTCTCAGTAAGTACCCTGCTGGTAAACAGTTCAAAGACACTGTGAAACAACACCTGAATTATTAAGCTATTCCAGGGACCAGCTAGGTCATTTATTTTGGTAAGACTGAGAAGAATAAAATTAGAATATTAACATGGTAAAACAGTCATTCTAGAAAGAGGGTGGAAGCTTTATACTGCAAGATTAACCTTTGTGCTTCTGACAGTGATAAAAGGAGGAAAAATCTCTAGACAAAAACTTTCTAATAAGCATCTGGACTCCAGTGAGGATGTAACTGACCATAATTAGCTTTACTATGATTAAATGAACAGTGTGAAAGGTGCTGGATCCTGACCTTATTTGGAAGAAATAAATATCACTTTTAAACTCCCCTTTACAGATCAAGTCCATTTTTAAGAAGGTGTCCTGGGTTCGGCAATAGCAGTCATTTTTCTCCTTCTTAGTAGCTGGTGCAGTGCTGTGGTTTTGACTTTCAGCCTGAGAACAGCACTGATAACACCGATGTTTTTAGTTCTTGCTCAGTAATGTTTAGTCTGACCAAGGACTTTGTGAGTCTCATGCTCTGCCAGGGAGGACGGGAAGCCGGGAGGAAGCAGAGACAGGACACCTGACCCAAACTAGCCAAAGAGGTGTTCCATACCACAGCACGTCATGCCCGGTATATAAACTGGGGGCAGTTACCCGGAAGGGCAAGATCACTGCTCAGGTCAGGCTGGGTATCAGTTGGCGGGTGGTGAGAGGTTATATTCTCTTCCCTTGTTATTTCCCTCATTATTATTATTATTGGTGGTAGCAGTAGTGATTTGTGTTATACCTTAGTTACGGGACTGTTCTCATCTCAACCCCTGGGAGCCACATTCTTTCCATTCTCCTCTCCATCCCTTCGGAAGAGAGGGGAGGAAAAGGGGGGGTGTGAGTGGGCGGCTGCATGGTTCTGAGTTACCGGCTGAGCTTAACCACGACAGAAGGTCAAACACATCAGTAAATGCAGACAATATCTTTTGGAAAGCATTTTGTTTTTTCCAACTTAAGTGATCACTAAGACTGATGACCAGTAAAAACAAATGGCACTGCAATATGAAAGGAGACACATTTTTTTCTGGTTTTGCATTGTTACTTTTTTTGTTCCTGCTGTTTGTAGTACTCTCTCCAATGCTTAAAAAGAAAAACTGCTGTCATGGGTTTAATGTCTTTCCATGCTCAGACTTCCCCCTTTGTGAAGCAGACTGCCAAACAACATTAGCGCCCTAAAACTTTGATAGAATGGAAGTGACTTTTATTGAGTTAACGTTCATAAGATTTTTTCTCAATACATGCAAATTCTAACTAATACCTGGACCACAGTTAAAATACAGGCATAAGAGCCACTCAAAATCCTGTAATTAGCAGCCACAGCATCTTTTTAAACAGGTAATGGCAAAGGAGTCAGATGCAAGCAAGCATGAAATAGTAAAAACAAGTGCCTTCAGCAACAAGTGATCAGCGTCACAATAGGGAATATTCACGAAACAAGCAATTAATTTTGAAAGCTCCAGTCTTCTAGACCAACAAAACAGTCCGCACACTTCCACATATACTTACATTTACTTTTGTGAGTAGTTGCAAGTCCACTAGAGAAGTGCAGAAAGTTAAAGAAAACTTGCAAACATTTCCAGGAGCTGCACTGATGTTCCAGTGGCAACAGGATCAAACAAGCACACAAATACTGTGAATGAAGCCTACCACAGTTAGCATGGATGCACTTCAAATCACAAGGAGTCTCTATTAAGTGCATAGGGACAGAAAAACAAGTTCCGTACACAGTACAGTCAAAACAAAGGAAATTAAAAGACCTAATACTTTACAGTGACTTTATGAAGTGCTCTGTAGCATTGTCTCAGGGGAGGGGGAGGTAGGCACAATCCTGTGTAAAAGAAGAACAAGAAAGTCAAAAAAGGTCCCAAACCCCAAAGTATTTCTCAGTAAGGAAGTCACTCTGGCCAGAATGCAGACATCAAAACACTGTGAAGGCAAACAAAAAGAAAGTAGCAGGTAGGTCATGAGGTGTCAAAATATGTACATTAATTAAACACTTCGTAAGCTTGAGAGAAAACTGGGTACAGAAAAAATATATCCAAGAGTCCTCTGGGATTTTATAAGAGACTGCAGTATTCTGTTCTCTGTCAAAATTAGTGCTGCTGGATTCACAAGAGAAAAAATAGTGGAAAACTCACACTGATTATAACTTTTTGAGAGTAGGATCTCAGCACTGAGAATGAGAGGGACTTTGCAAAAACAGAATTATCTGAAAGCATATGAATAAGGTAATTCAAAACTCAAAAGGAGACAACCTGACTGAGCAAAACATACCTAAAAGGTTCAGCTGAGACTGTCACACAGTATTTCAGCAGCTTTCTATACTGCATATTGTACTGACCTGCATTAACTTTGGTTTTTACTTTCTCCTGTATGATTCCCCCTGAGGAAGCATGACAAACATACAGAATAAGCAGGTGTTACTATGTGAAAACATTGAGCAAGGTCGTCCCGTACTGTGCTGAAAGAGGCATTAATGGCATCTGTGTATCTTCCAATAACAAAATCATTTATGTATGTCATCATAGTAAAGTAGTAAGCAGTCACAGCACTACAGCAAAATTAATCAATATGCAATGTATTGGACTCTGAGCAAAATTTTAGTGCTGTTTTTAAAGGTACCTTGAGGTATGCTTTGGTAAATGGTACCTTGCTAAAGGTAGCCTGAAACCATAACAACACAATAAACACACTTGCTTAATTTTCCTTTCAAAAGACTAAAGTATAAAATACAAAAACATCTATCATGCTTTACCTAAGCAACAATATCCCTTGTGGATGACAAAATACATGGAAGGTATTTCTTAAACTCAAGTTGCCTGCAGTCAAATATAGATAGAAAATCAACTGTCTGCAAC